>NC_048576.1:45712062-46923312 GCF_013265735.2 Oncorhynchus mykiss | reverse complement strand
CTGCAGGCGCTACACAAAACGTAGAAATAAAAATACACTGCTCAAAAAAATAAAGGGAACACTTTAACAACACAATGTAACTCCAAGTCAATCACACTTCTGTGAAATCAAACTGTCCACTTAGGAAGCAACACTGATTGACAATGAATGTTGCATGCTGTTGTGCAAATGGAATAGACAACAGGTGGAAATTATAGGCAATTAGCAAGACACTCCCAATAAAGGAGTGGTTCTGCAGGTGGTGACCACAGACCACTTCTCAGTTCCTATGCTTCCTGGCTGATGTTTTGGTCACTTTTGAATGCTGGCGGTGCTTTCACTCTAGTGGTAGCATGAGACGGAGTCTACAACCCACACAAGTGGCTCAGGTAGTGCAGCTCATCCAGAATGGCACATCAATGCGAGCTGTGGCAAGAAGGTTTGCTGTGTCTGTCAGCGTAGTGTCCAGAGCATGGAGGCGCTACCAGGAGACAGGCCAGTACATAAGGAGACGTGGAGGAGGCCGTAGGAGGGCAACAAGCCAGCAAAAGGACCGCTACCTCCGCCTTTGTGCAAGGAGGAGCAGGAGGAGCACTGCCAGAGGCCTGCAAAATGACCTCCAGTAGGCCACAAATGTGCATGTGTCTGCTCAAACGGTCAGAGACAGACTCCATGAGGGTGGTATGAGGGCCCGACGTCCACAGGTGGGGGTTGTGCAAACAGTCCAACACTGTGCAGGACGTTTGGCATTTGCCAGAGAACACCAAGATTGGCAAATTCGCCACTGGCAGCCTGTGTTCTTCACAGATGAAAGCAGGTTCACACTGAGCACGTGTGACAGACGTGGCAGAGTCTGGAGACGCCGTGGAGAACGTTCTGCTGCCTGCAACATCCTCCAGCATGACCGGTTTGGCGGTGGGTCAGTCATGGTGTGGGTGGCATTTCTTTGGGGGGCCGCACAGCCCTCCATGTGCTCGCCAGAGGTAGCCTGACTGCCATTAGGTACCGAGATGAGATCCTCAGACCCCTTGTTAGACCATATGCTGGTGCGGTTGGCCCTGGGTTCCTCCTAATGCAAGACATTGTGGCTGGAGTGTGTCAGCAGTTCCTGCAAGAGGAAGGAATTGATGCTATGGACTGGCCCGCCCATTCCCCAGACCTGAATCCAATTGAGCACATCTGGGACATCATGTCTCGCTCCATCCACCAACGCCACGTTGCACCACAGACTGTCCAGGAGTTGGCGGATGCTTTAGTCCAGGTCTGGGAGGAGATCCCTCGGGAGACCATCCGCCACCTCATCAGGAGCATGCCCAGGCATTGTAGGGAGGTCATACAGGCACGTGGAGGCCACACACACTACTGAGCCTCATTTTGACTTGTTTTAAGGACATTACATCAAAGTTGGATCAGCCTGTAGTGTATTTTTCCACTTTAATTTTGAGTGTGACTCCAAATCCAGGCCTCCATGGGTTGATAAATTTGATTTTCATTGATCATTTTTCTGTGATGTTGTTGTCAGCACATTCAACTATGTAAAGAAAAAAGTATTTAATAAGAATATTTCATTCATTCAGATCTAAGATGTGTTATTTTAGTGTTCCCTTTATTTTTTTGAGCAGTGTATAAATCATGACTTACCTTTGACGAGCTTCTTCTGTTGGCTCTCCAATATGTCCCATAAACATCACAAATGGTCCTTTTGTTCGATTAATTCCGTCGATTAATTCCGTTTGATCCAGAAAAACACAGTTTCCATCTTGCGCAACGTGAATACAAAATATCTCAAAAGATACCTGTAAACTTTGCCAAAACATTTCAAACTACTTTTGTAATACAACTTTAGGTATTTTTTTAAGTAAATAATCTATCAAATTGAAGACGGGATGATCTGTGTTCTATACAGGAAGAAAACAAACCTTTCTGGTCATGCGCCTCTAACAAACAGTACACTTGAAGTGACCCTCGTTTTGAACAGGGCTACTTCTTCATTACACAAAGGAAAAACCTCAACCCATTTCTAAAGACTGGTGACATCCAGTCGAAGTGGTAGGAACTATAAGAAGGTCCCTTAGAAATCTCGATTCCCAATGAAAACCCATTGAAAAGAGAGTGACCTAAAAAAATAAAACATCTGAATGGTTTTTCCTTGGGATTTCGCCTGCTACATAAATTCTGTTATACTCACAGACATGATTCAAACAGTTTTAGATGACATGATTCAAACATTTCTATCCAAATCTACTAATAATATGCACATCTTATCTTCTGGGGATGAGTAGCAGGCAGTTGAATTTGGGCATGCATTTCATCCGGACGTGAAGATACCAAGAAGTTAATGCAGCTGGTGGCCACACCAGATACTGACTGTTAATTTTGATTTTGACCCCCCCACTCCTCCTTTGTTCAGGGACACATTATTCCATTTCTGTTAGTCACATGTCTGTGGCACTTGTTCAGTTTGTCTCAGTTGTTGAATCTTGTTATATTCATACAAATATTTACACATGTTAAGTTTGCTGAAAATAAACGCAGTTGACAGTGAGAGGTCATTTCTTTTTTTGCTGAGTTTACAACTGAGGGAAGTGGACAGGGTCTCACTGCTCTTTATGATGCAGTGATGATACATCTGATACATCTGCATTTGATTAACATTTGTTAAGTTCAACCATCCTGAGCATGAACTGTGATCTTGATTGCCAGGGCAGCTATAGTCATTGAGCATATGTGACACTTTACCTGTAAGGACAGAGTTGATGCACACATCCTCTCCTATGAGTCAGCAACGCTTTAACTGTCTTAAGTCACAGAGATCATATTAAAATCTAATATCCAATTCTATGGTCGAAGGGAATACTGTTGATCTGTTTACCAAAGTTAATCCGAGCTCTACAAAGAATACTTAACAAATGGGTAACAATGCACCCTTCTGATGGATACATTTTCATATTGATGAAATATAATCAGAACATTACAGTCACCTGCTAGGACAGTCAACCTTAAATCTACTTAGTGCTTTCCCACTGGGCACACTAAATCATTTCAACCATGGATAATATTTGGTTGAGATGTTGATCCAAAGAAGACTTAACTACTTCCGATGGGTATGGCCGCCTCGCTTCGCGTTCCGAGGAAACTTTGCAGTATTTCGTTTTTTTATGTATTATTTCTTACATTGTTTCTCCAGGAAATCTTACGTTTTATTACATACAGCCAGGAGGAACTACTGGATATAAGAGCAACGTCAACTTACCAACATTACGACCAGGAATACGACTTTCCTGAAGTGGATCCTCTGTTTGGTGCATCACCCAGGTCAATGGATCGGTTCCCAGCCGGCGACCCAAAACAACGGCGCCGCAGAAGAGGCAGACAGAGAGGTCTTCTGGTCAGGCTCCGTAGACGGGCATATCGTGCACCGCTCCCAAGTATACTACTCGTCAATGTCCAGTCTCTTGACAACAAGGTAGACGAAATCTTAGCAAGGGTTGCCTTCCAGAGAGACATCAGAGATTGTAACGTTCTTTGTTTCACGGAAACATGGCTCACACGGGATACGTTATCAGAATCAAACATCTCTCTGGTAAGAAGAGGGGCGGGGGTGTATGCCTTATGATTAACTAGACGTGGTGTGATCATAACATCATACAGGAACTCAAGTATTTTTGTTCATGTCAGGTTGTGCGCTACTGGTAAGAAGTCAGGTGCAGGACAGCAGAGTGATCAGGTGCACACTTTAATTGGCAGAAGTAACAACAGACGGACGCAACTGCATCAAAATTTCCAGCCAAATGGCAAAAGTGCAAAGCGCGACAACAGTCATAATAATGCATAAGTTAAACAATTAAACACACTCGGGTTCAACACAGTACCCGGGGAAAAACCCGCCTTGCGCGTAACATGAAACATGTAACAAAACAATTCCAAACAAAGACATGGGGGAAACAGAGGGAATAAATATGTAGTGTGATTAAGGAATGTAAACCAGGTGTGCAGGGAAACAAGACAAAACAAATGGAACAATGACAAGTGGAGCGGCGATGGCTAGAAGACCGGTGACGTCGACCGCCGAACGCCGCCCGGACAAGGAGAGGATCCAACCGCATTATCTACCAAGAGAATTCTCTTTGATTATAATCACAGTCGTGTATATCCGCCCCCCCAAGCAGACACATCGACGGCCCTGAAAGAACTTCATTGGACTCTATGTAAACTGGAAACCACATATCCTGAGGCTGTATTTATTGTAGCTGGGGATTTTAACAAGGCTAATCTGAAAACAAGGCTCCCTACATTTTATCAGCATATCAAATACGCAACCCGGGCTGGCAAAACCCTGGATCCTTGTTACTCTAACTTCAGCAAAGCATACAAAGCCCTTCCCCACCATCCTTTTGGGAAAATCTGACCACGACTCCATTTTTTTGCCCCCAGCCTATAGACAGGAAGACAGAAACTAAAACAGGAAACGCACATGCTCAGGTCTGTTCAACGCTGGTCCGACCAATCAGATTCCACGCAAGATTGTTTCGATCACATGGACTGGGATATGTTCCGCATAGCTTCGGACAATAACATTCATGAATACACTGATT
Organism: Oncorhynchus mykiss; assembly: GCF_013265735.2. Taxonomy (NCBI): domain Eukaryota; kingdom Metazoa; phylum Chordata; class Actinopteri; order Salmoniformes; family Salmonidae; genus Oncorhynchus; species Oncorhynchus mykiss. The sequence goes on along the minus strand of NC_048576.1, from coordinate 46,918,738 downwards.
CGGTGAGCGAGTTGATTAGCAAGTGCATCGGTGATGTTTTACCCACAGCGACTATTAAAACCTGTTTTAGTTTCTGTCTTTTCTTCCCCAACCAGAAACCGTGAATGGATGGCAGCATTCACGCCAAATGAAAGCGCGAACTGCTTTTTACTGCTTTTAATCAGGGCAAGGCGACCGGAAACATGACCAAATACAAACAGTGTAGCTATTTCCTAAGCATCAGTATAGAGACGAAGTAGACTCGCAATTCAACGGCTCAGACATGAGAGGTATGTGGCACGGTCTAAAGTCAATCATGGACTACAAAAAGAAAACCAGCCCCATCGCGGACCACGATGTCTTTTTCCCAGACAAACTAAACAACTTCTTTGCTCGCTTTGAGGACAATGCAGTGCCACTGACACAGCCGGCTACCCAAACCTGCGGGCTCTCCTTCACTGCAGCCAACGTGAGTAAAACATTTAAACGTGTTAACCCTTGCAAGGCTGCCGGCCCAGACGACATCCCTAGCCGCATCCTCAGAGCATGTGCAGACCAGCTGGCTGGTGTTTTTACGGACATATTCAATCAATCCTTATCCCAGTCTACTGTTCCCACATGCTTCAAGAGGGCCACCATTGTTCATGTTCCCAAGAAAGCTAAGGTAATTGAGCCAAATGACTATCGCCCCGTAGCACTAACTTCCGTCATCATGAAGTGCTTTGAGAGACTAGTCAAGGACTATATACCTCCACCCTACCTGACACTCTAGACCCACTCCAATTTGCTTACCACCCCAATAGGTCCACAGACGACACAATCACAATCACACTGCCCTAACCCATCTGGACAAGAGGAATACCTATGTAAGAATACTGTTCAGCGACTACAGCTCAGCATTTAACACCATAGTACACTCCAAACTCATCATTAAACTCAAGACCCTGGGTCTCGACCCCTCCCTGTGCAAAAGGGTCCTGGACTTCCTGATGGGTCGCCCCCTGGTGGTGAGGGTAGAAAACAACATCTCCATCCCGCTGATCCTCAACACTGGGGCCCCACAAGGGTGTGTTCTCAGCCCTCTCCTGTACTCACTGTTCACCCATGACTGCGTGGCCACGTGTGGTGTCAGAGAAATAACCTCATACTCAATGTCAAGAAAACAAAGGATCGTGGACTTCAGGAAACAGCAGAGGGAGCAGCCCCCTATCCTCATCAACGGGACAGTAGTGGATTAGGTGGAAAGTTCAGTTCCTTGGCGTACAAATGACGGACAAACTGAAATGGTCCACCCACACAGACAGCGTGGAGAAGAATGCGCAGCAGAGCCTCTTCACCCTCAGGAGGCTGAAGAAATTCGGCTTGTCACCAAAAACACTCTCAAACTTTACAGATGCACAATCGAGAGCATCCTGTTGGGCTGTATCACTGCCTGGTACGGCAACTGCCCCACCCACAACCGCAAGGCTCTCCAGAGGGTAGTGAGGTCTGCACAGCGCCTCACCAGGTGCAAACTACCTGCCCTCCAAGATACCTACACCACCCGATGTCACAGGAAGGCCAAAAAGATCATCAAGGACAACAACCACCCAAGCCATTGCCTGAAGTTTACAAACTATAATTTCAAGTTTGTCAAAGTTTCATATATTCAACTTCTCCGATGCATTCAGATTCAGTTTTCAAATTCAGTTACCTACATTCAGATTCAAAACCAGAGACAACATCCTGGTACTTTGACAGCCAAGAAAAGTAGAGAACAGATAGAATTAAATGCTCACTGTAAACAGAAGCTTCTGGCAGTTTCTGAAGCCAATGTGGCATGTTTAATTTATTTTCATCCTATAAATTTGACTCTAGCGTTCAAACTGTTTTTGCTATGAAGTATTATTACACCATTTCTGAAAGCAAAGACTCTGAAATATGGATGTGCCTTCTATTCCCCTCTTTGATGATCACAGGACACGTTAGAAGGGAGTATCACAAAAACTATTTGTCCCCCATAAGAATACAGGCCTGTCATAGCCCTTCTAAGGATAGCCTTTCTGCTTTTTTCCTATTTAATCTTGCGACTGACTGGGTTCGAACCAGGTCTCCTCCATGTCACACTACTGTTAGCCCACTTAGCTAAAGCCCATATGGAAGTCTTCAAGTCTCCAGCAAGGTTACTCATCGAACCAGCTCAGTTACATTTCACCCCCCGACCTCATTCTCCGATCACGGCATCACTATAACTGACTGGGTTCGGAATCAGGCCTACTGCACAACAACACTTTCTTTGGCAAACAGAAGCAGAATGATCTGTGCACCTCATATACTGAGTGCAACAGAGGTGGTTTGGTGATCCATGCATGTGATGAGCAACCTTGCCTGAGGAGACGAAAACATCAGACAATCTAATGTTTTAAATGTACAAATTCAACATATTTTATACAAGGGTTTTCTATGTTGAAATTTGGTTACCATGATTTTTTTATTTAACCTTTATTTAACTAGGCAAGTCATTTAAGAACAAATTCTTATTTTACAATGACGGCCTACCCCGTCCAAATCCTCCCCTAAGCATAGCGACGCTGGGCCAAATGTGCACTGCCCTATGGGACTCCCGGTCACGGCCGGTTGTGATACAGCCCGGGATCAAACCAGGGTCTGTAGTGACGCCTCTAGCACTGAGAAGATGCAGTGCCACTTGGGAGCCAAATCCTGAGGTTTAAATTTCAACCTCAAAACAACAGTTTACATGAATTACTATCTTCACATCCAATGTATTTTCCACGTTTATTCCACATCACAATACGTTGACAAATTATGTTGAAACAACGTTGATTTAACCAGTTTGTGCCCAGTGGGTTGTTTGCTTCGTGTCTAACCTTTTTCATGTGTCAGTGTACTAGTGGGTCATCAGGACAGGGTGACATACTCAATGTATTATTGAAATCATGTGTTTCAAAGGCCCCCTTAATTTTGACAAGTGGAGATGAGACCTGTGCTCGAGCAGGAATGTCATAGCAACCTTGAAGTTCAGTTTCCACCTGAATCAAATAAAAATAAGTCTCAGCTCTCCAACAGGGCATTCCAATCCAGACAGAATTTAGATAAATGCCTCTCTCATTTAAAAGTGAAAAGACGTCTCAGTTGGGATCTGAAAGCGCTCTGTCAGAAAAGCTATTTTCTCTTGTCAGCCCTACAAAGCAGGTGCGCGGAGAGGTATTGTTTTAGCGGGAGCCAAATTAAGGCCTCTGTAAAATAAATACCTTGTTACCTGGAGACATGGCCACCGAACATTGCCATTGTACTCATAAAGCCATACTCGAGCTGTCAGGGAAACTGCTGTGCAGTCAAGCAGCTCCGTCTGTTTGCCTGCAGGACAACAGTTGCCCAACACCCACTCACCCCTCCTTTCTCAGAGTGAACCGTGTTTTCGCTGGCGTACACTTCTGAGACAGACCGCCTGTGTGTGTCTCGCTCTGTGCCAAGGTAGGGGTTCCGATGTTTAGACATGCTTAGAAGATTTAGGGATCAGAGCAAGTCAAGAGACATCAAAGGCAGGAATTGGTCACATATACAGAATCAGTCAAAAGTTTGGACACCTACTCATTCCAGGATTTTTGTTTATTTTTGCTATTTACTACATTGTAGAATAATAGTGAAGACATCAAAACTATAAAATAACACATAGTAACCAAAAAAGTGTTAAATAAACCAAATGTATTTTATATTTGAGATTCTTCAAAGTAGCCACCCTTTGCCTTGATGACAGCTTTGAACACTCTTGGCATTCTTTTTTTAAAATCCATTTGTGTTATTTCATAGTTTTGATGTCTTCACTATTGTTCTACAATGTAGAAAATAGTACAAATAAAGAAAAACCCTTGAATGAGGAGTGTACAAACTTTTGACTGGTACTGTATATTCATATCATACAGAGGTGTGAAAGAGCATTGGTTTCATCAAACCAACTAACGAAATGATACATTTTCTAAGAAAAAACCCCAGATCCACCAATATTTGTAGTGTTTGTCCTGAAAGTTTGTGTTTCTTCAAAATACATTAAAAAAGTGTCTATCCTTAGCCTCCAGGAGAGTTTGTTCATAGATTGTCCATTATGTATAATTCCTCAATGAAATGCTGGGGCATTGTAACGGTAGAAAAAAATACTAATAACTACCTTTTCCTCTGCTTGTTATCACAGGAGGCCAGCTTGTCCATCTGGATTTACTACAGCGACAGCACCGCATTGCCTCTGACCTTCTTCGACCCCAAGGACTACAATCTCAACGCTTCAACGTTGAACGACAAGGTGGTGTATGTATCCCAGGAGCCTCAGCAGCGCTGGCCGGTGGTGGTGGCAGAGGGCGAGGGCTCCGGGGAGATTGTGCGCATGGAGATGACCATCTGTGAGGCCTGTCAGAAGACCAAGCGCAAAAGCATCATCGCTTCGGCCCCTGTGTACGTGAAAGTCCGCTTCGGACCGGAGGAAGACTCAGAGGAGGAAATGGAGATTGAAATCGAGCCAGCCCGTGTCACCAGGCAGCCAGTGGTGGACTCCAACATCGGTGGTGGAGGCTTCGAGCCGTCCAACGAGCAGCCGGCGAGCGTTCCCATCGACTACACCAACTTTCCGACCATCAGCAACCAAGAGAGGCCCACTGAGGGAGAGGAAGAGGAGGAAGACGATGACTTCATCCACGCACCCCGCAGCATGACCGACCTGGAGATCGGCATGTACGCCCTACTGGGCGTCTTCTGCCTTGCCATCCTGGTCTTCCTCATCAACTGCATCGTGTTCGTCCTCAAGTACCGCCACAAGAGAATCCCCCCCGAGGGCCAAGCCAACATGGACCATTCCCACCACTGGGTTTTTTTAGGGAATGGACAGCCCTTGAGGGCCCAGAGTGACCTTTCACCCCAGACGGTGGAGAACCCTATCAACCCCATAGAGGGGTTACAGACATGTTGCCACGGGGACCACCACAGCAGCGGCAGCTCCCAGACCAGCGTTCAAAGCCAGGTCCATGGGAGGGGCGATGGCAGCTCCGGGGGCTCCACCAAGGAGCACGGCGAGGAGGCCAGCTCGCCCACATCCAAGCGCAAGCGTGTCAAGTTCACCACCTTCACCACGCTCCCCACAGAAGACATGCCCTACAACTCTATCCCCATCGCAGATGAAGAGGACATTCAGTGGGTCTGCCAGGACATGGGCTTTCAGGACCCAGAGGAATTGCATGACTACATGCGCAGGATAAAGGAAATAGCCTGAAGGGGCGGCTGTTAAGAAGCCTTGGAGCTTTCTAAAAATACTTTCCTTTCTATTTTTCTCTTTTTCACTTTAGTGACAACTTTTCACAAACAAAAACCATGGCCAACTACTCTTCTGTTTTTCTTTGGGTTCTTTTTTGTTCTTTGCACAGTGCTGTTTCCCGTACACACTCACTTTTTTTGGAAGTCGTAAAAACAATTGGAAAGTCAAAGACTGGACTAAAGGATTTTAAACGCTAGTGAAATGGCTTTGTGTGGATGTCCTTTCTACAGAGGTAGGGGAGTACACTCTCAAATGGATTTAGAAGCTTCAGTCATGAGCACTGTTTTGGAGGATGGATTTGAAGTTCTCTGTTACTGAGGGTTAGTTAGCAGACAGGAGTGTTTTTAGCGGGACGGGTTGGGTCTTGGCTCTGTGTTTGTCGGTTTATCCAAACTCCAAGTACCTTTTCCAACAAAGAGGCCTTTGATGTGCAGATTACATTTCAAAGAAACCGTTTTTGGGACGCATGGTTTTAGGCCAACATGGGACAACATGATGGACAACTAATTGTCAAAGACGCTCATTAAAAACCATGTTACGGATTTATTTTTTATCTTACCAAAGTAGGAAAGCATTCGTCAATGGCAAAACCTCCTTCTTTGTTCTTGGTACAGCACATACTATGGTTTCATTCAATGTCATTACCGTACATTTTACTAAATTTCATACATAGTCCAAGTCAGTACCCTACTACTATCCTGATTAAGTCTAATGCCTTAGAATGGGTTATAGAATGGGTTTCACTGATCACTACTGATTTCAATGCTGACACCCTTGTTTGCACACTTTGGGTTAAGGGGCAGTGGGGGGGCAATTATCCAAAACGCTACAACTGGTCAAAGGTTTAGTTATATTGGAAAAGACAAGAGCTTGTACTTATATCATGAAGTAAACTATCTCCAAAATTCTTTGCATGAAAGGAGATACTGAGGCACAATCAGCAATTTTCAAAATTTTTGGATGTTTCAATTTGTAAATTATTATCTAATCATGCCTAGACAATACTAAAGGACATATGTTATCATGCATTACATGCATGCCGTGCCAGACCTGCCTACTACATCCCTTCCTCATATGTACATACCATTGGCCAGCTGAGGTCCTCTTCAGCAACAACATTACATTGAACTAGTTATCAGGCAGAAAAGGGGGGAAGTGATGTGTGCTGGGAACATGTTGGCCCATCATTGTAACCATAGTGTTTCCTCTGCAGTTTTTACTATGATATCCCACTGTACACCGAGGCCCTAACAATTACAATGAAAAAACTCTCATCCGGACAAAAGATTTTGCAGCAGAAATCATTCCCTTTCCTTTTTTTTCTTCTTCTTTTTAAATTATCGTCAACTCGTGTAATCATGCTCCCATAGAAATTAAGTTAATTCTTTAAATGTTTTGGATTTGTGTGTATTGTTTTGTATTGTTCGGTATTACTGCACTGTTGGAGCTAGAAACATAAGCATTTCGCTGCACCTGCGATAACGTCTGCAAAATATGTGTACGCGACCAATAAAATTTGATTTGATTTGATTTGACACCAACTCATTTGTACGGAGTCAGAATATTTGCGTTGCCAATTTCCAATGAACCTAAACACATAATGAGAGGTTCTATGTTTGGTCCAAAATATGTCAGTAATAAAGCATGGATGCTGCATACGAGCTGGTCATGATTGTCACAGGAGCCAAGCGCGCCGGTACTGACACATTGTGCCATTGTTATGGTGGTGGCACCTAATAAGTTTCTCAGAATTGACTTGGTTTGATGAAATCTTGATTTTGATGTTAGGAGTTTTGGTTAGTGTACCTGCACAAATTAGAATGACTGTAAATTATGAATGCAATCAGATGCCATTTGTAGGTTTGGTTGCGTAGAGGCATTGGCTAGTGTGACGAATTTTAAATCGCTGGGTGGGATTCTTTTAAGGTAAGTAATGTTCTTTCGTGCTGATCTGATGATTTGCCTAGTTCTTTTCAGGAGTAATGAAAAATAAACTAAATGAAACATTTTTCCATTTTAATTTCCGTTTATTTATATGCTCTAAGTAGGGCTTGGATTTGCTGTTTTTTTTAAATCACATGATGACCAATATGACCACAATGGAAGAGAAAATGTCACCCAACCACTCAGTTATGAGTTATAAATCAATTCCAATCAGTTAATTTCTACAACAAAACATCAACCTAGATGGCTGCATTTTGTGGCTGTCCTACATGCTTTTTAGTTATTTTTGAATTTTTAAGAATTTATAGGATGCCATGTGATGTGCATTCCAAGTGGTATCATTGAATAATGGCCTAATTCCACAATGTGATTAAATCTCAATTAAATCCTGTTAACATCTAAAGGTAAATGATCTTGAAAATCAAAGACATGACTATTCAAGCTTCTGCTTCTAACCCACACAATTGCAAAGAAACGGGTTGAGGAAATGAACAGTTGGTTACAGCAGGCCTTTCTTTTTTTACCCATAGTTTTAACCCCCATTCTAACAATGGTATCTCAGGATGAATGTATTGATATTCTACTGTACTTTGATCATCAGATGGATATGTTGTCTCTTGTATTACTGTGGTCAACCCAAATCAGTACCACTGCTTAACAACAGCGGGTTAAGTTTCTAATAGCAGCTTTTTAACATTCTTCTTTTTTTATAGTCCCTGACTTTCCAAGTCGATTTTATGCTTTCAGAGATCACTCATAGCAAATGTCTTTATTAAAAACGTTTTATAGCTTCTAATAATTTCTATACGTTTCCTTCATCCCATGTATATATATATATATGTATATGCAAAACCACTTTTGTAATGTGACTTTGCTGACGTGTACATACTTCTGTGTGCATTCTATTTCTTCTCTGAGCTGCTGCTACTTCTCACATGTGATTGAATACTTTTGAAATGTACCCCACGTGGAGACGTGCAAACCTCACGGTTCTGGTGACTGTGCACCACCACACTGACGATACTATGTTCATGTACAGAACACTGTTCAATTGCCTGTGTTCTCCTGAAAAACAAAACCCTTGTATTTCCCCCATATGTCAAGGACTAAAGAAAATACAATACATAAACAATGTGTCCTTTCTACTCATCGTTATAGCACTGTCAGAAAAAACTGTCATTGGGTCACATACTGTGTATGCATTCTCATTTTCCAAACTTTAAACTGTCTTCATGTTAGAAGGTAGATGCAATTATTTTAACCATACTTTAGTTATTTTTCAGGCCCTAGGAATGGCAGGATGCAGTTCCTTATCGTACTCTTTATCAGAAGTAAGAAAGCCAGATCCACATACACAAACCATTTTCATTCTACCACCATTTAATTATTGTCTGGCTACCCAGACTCCTTGCTCCGGCCAAATGCTATACCATGCCCACGGACACTTGTTTCTTTTCCTCAGTCTGGATCTGAGAACCTCCCCAACCCTTTACCAAATGAGAACACATTCTAACCGTTCTGATTGGTCCCAAAAACCGATGGGTTGGGCCAGAGCCAGAGCCAGAACACAAGTGGGTAAAGCAGTGTTTTGAAAATTCATAATTGGCTTTGATACCCTCATTGGTTAGAGATGATTCATTTGCTGATGACTTTGTTTTGTACAACACCCCTCATTTTGACATCACCACGTCAAAAAGTGCAGCCAGAAAAACAGCGAAGTACCTGCATTTGCATTTGTTTAAGCTGTTTTCTAGTGACATTTACTTCCATAACAATGAGCTAATGAGGTGCGATTTCGCCTGCCATAGAAAATGTGTTCTCTCGTCAGGACACTGTTGTTAAGAGGAGCTAGCCAACACAGCTAACACAATAACTTCAAACTGAAGCTGGAAAGACTGCAAACTAGCTGCACTTAATTTTGTTTTTACCTTTTTTCAATTGACATTTCTTTGTATATATCCATAAAAAATTATGCCAGCTGATTCATTATTTCCACTGGCTGAGAAACACTGCCTGCCTGTCTGTCTCGTCCCGAATCCGGACACGTTCATTACTGTGGGACAGCTGGATATCGAATTTGAATATTGAAACAATGTCGCAATATTTCGGAGAGACAGACAGCAAGGTTTATACAAATCTCAGCTGTTGAACAAAATGTGTGAGATAATGTCTTATTATGCTTTTTATAGTGGAGATCAAGTTAAAAAATTGCCTGGCTGGGCTGATGATGCAGTGGATTGCGCATTCAGATACAGAGTAAATAGGTATTTTAACGTCATAGATTTAGCCGGTGGTAACTTGGAATAGACACCGGCTGGAATCAGCATTCAGGATTAGATCCACCCGTTGTATAAGATAATTTACATAATCGTAACAAAACTTTTAGATTTTTCAAACTTCACATAATTTGTAGTAATAAAACGATCTGAAATCTAAATTAAGCTCATGTGGAATTGGAATTCCCACAGCTTTTCAAAAAAGACTTTCTTACCGATTAAATCTCGATTATGCGCCCAATTATTCTCACTACACAATTATCACATTAACATATATAATGTATCAAAGTTGACCATCCATTCTGAATTAGTGGCCTTTCAATGCATTGGCCCATATGATTATAGGAGCTCGGGACTAATTATAGTTAGAGAAGTTAAATCTGAGATTTAGTGAGATACCGCAGACGGGCTTCTCCACATTGTCCTCTGTTCATCTGCCTAAATGGGCGTGTCCTCTCATGCCTGCCTAACGGTCACCATAGAACTACATGGGTACAAAGTAGTTTTCCCCTTAGTAAATTGAAGAGGGGGAGGCTTGAACTGCTCAGAACTCTTTCAACTTGTCCAGAAAATCTATCAAATGCAGTTCTGGTCTACTGATTGTTGCCTCATCCCCACAAATCTGACAGAAACTAGACCATGTGTGGTTGGTTTCGGTTTCCTCTATTGTGTCTGGTTAAATGGGTAAGTACAGTAGGTGGTACTCCTCTCTCTGTGGTTATCTCCATTTACTGTACCAAGAGAGCCAAGGGCGGACCAGTCCGGGTACAGAGGTAAAACAGGAGCCTGTCTGCCTCTGTTCCTGGTCTCCTACTGTGTGAGAGATACTTTATCTTGAGAATGGGTAATTTAGCCATCTGTCATTTAATGCACAAGGATGTCTATCAGTCACGCAACTGTTTCTGTTTGCCTCAGGGGGTAGGTTACCCTTAAGTCTTTCCAGGTAGAACTGCCTGATTTATCTGTTCCAGTGTAACCAAAGACAGAGGGCAATCATTGGTTTCCAACAAGGTCTTCTTGCTATGAATCATTAGCTAAAGTAACATTGACTTGATATGTATTAAATGTGCCCATGTGGATGCTGCTATATTGGTAGTACTAAGTGGATAGGGTGTGGTGGCCCAAACTACAAAGTTGATTTTGAAAATGTGCTATATAAATGTGATCTGGATGTCATGAATACACCGCTGTCACTCAAGGGAAGCAATCTCATACATTTAATTCATAATAGTTTATCTTGGATAAACATGGTATCCGCAACATCTGTAGGATAAGTCAGAGATGGAATTAACACAGGAATATGAAAGTGATGACCATACAATCAAACACCAAATGTCCATACCATCAGTGTATGCTGTATCAAACTGGCAAGTACTGCACAAAACATACTACACATTGTCGTGACATTGACGAACAACAATGTTATTTTTAGGCTAATTCATACTCGGTGGAGGATAAGCAAACAATATGAGAGGATAAGTAATGAGCATTAAAAATTGAAATATTAGAGGAAAATGGAAGCTTACTGCATCTGTAGAAAGTTTGAAAACTGTCAGCAAACAGAATCAATTAATAGAATTCCTAAAATGTGACAATGAATGGAAAGAATAATTGGTTGCGATTTTGCGTAACTGCATCTGTCAACGGTGGCATGGTGGGTTAGTCACTGTGACTCAATAGTGTCAAATGGCGCATTGCCTCACAGTCCTTAATTTTCATCATCACTGATAGTAATCCAGTAAGAATCATTTTGATAAATATATGATTGCATCTCCATGTTATGTAGCTTTGTGAACAATATGTTATGTGATCATTGGGCTTTGATTAAATAAATTAAGATACGGTAATAATTACATATGTCCGGCGATACACTCAGCTTAAGTTTGACACTATTTTGGACAGTTTTACTGGACACAGATTAAGCCAATCCTGGACTAATGAGACATTTAAATTAAGATTATCCATTGGCCATGCTTTTCAGTTCTGGAGCAGGCTTGATCTGTGTCAAGGAAACTGGCCCACATGTACTTAATAAAAATGACAACTTTTCCCTTCATTGAATTAAAGGTCAACTGCCCTTGAAAACTGACTTCTCCTTTTGAAAACGCATATGTGAAATCGATAAGAGTCAGAAACATGTATTCTAGTGTCAAAATTGACTACAAAGGGTAAATAGGATAATTTGGTTAGGGTTTGGTTAGGATTACAAATATGCCTTATTTAGCCTGTTAACAGGGGGGCCCAGAGACCTTTCCTTATTAGGACCAAAAGAATGGTAGAACATGAGCCCACCCGAAGTATCAAGTCAGCAAAATGAACTTGCCCACTGGAACGTCTCATCCAAATGGATGGCGTATGTTGCGTAGCTCAGAGTCCAGTGTAGAGAAGAATGGATTTGTTTCAGACAGTCATCCTGATAAACCCTTCCCAGTTAATTTACGCTGGATAGCTGGCAACAGCAGCTGCATGGCATTAGTTAAAACTTGTAAACGAAAGTGATGTTTAGTTCCTCCCGACTCGACTCTCCTGCGCGACAAACATACATTTATAGCCTTTCCTACATGTGGATAGTACTTGAACTTGCTCGGGAAATAGCTACTCTAGTGAAAATGGGCTTTTATAGAGTTGTTCAACAATCTTGGGCTGATGGCCAGGATATGGATTACCTCCGAATAGCTTCTACTTGGGCTGTCAACCGTCAAACCTGAGACTGGTGTGTTGTTGGCAAGTAGCTACATTTTGCCATGCCGGCATATGTCCCTTGAAAATTAGCTGTGAATCATAATCTCTGATTGGCTAAATTCAACTGTGCATTTAATGTTGGCTTCCATGACTGTATGGTGAAAGACTTTCTCTCTCCCACCCTCTCTTTCTCTGTGATAGGAGCTGGGTCAGATCTGTAAGTCTGTGACGAGAGAACTCACAAGTGTTTAGTAATATCAGATTCACCTTTGGTGATTAAATACATTTGCATGTACAATTTGACTTATTGAAATATGGGACACCATGCAGGAAGGTATGACGACTGACATGTTTGGCAAGGCAGCCCCAGCACCACCAGAGAAAATGTAGATAGGTACAGCATCTATTGGCTGTGAATGACAATAAAAAGTCAGCCAGCAGTGCTAGCCATAACCCTGTATAGGCCACCAAAGCACTGCCCCACTTTATTTACTGATTTATCTGAACTGTTGTCTATTGTCCTTGAGAGTTATGATAAAATCCTTGTGTTTGGCGAATTAATATTTATGTTGACAAAGAGACTGACTCCAAGGCCATTGAATTTATGAGCTCTATGGACTTTATCCAACATGTTACTGGGCCCACCTACGGTATAACCATGGCCATACTCTGGATCTATTGATGTTGCTTTATCTGATCACCACTGTGAAATTTTTACTACCTTGTTGCCTATAGCACAGGGTAATACTGAACGCATTATTAAAATACGCTATATTTTGCTACAGATTTTGTTGTGTGTATGAACAATACTCCACCACATATTCCGCCTTCCTCTCATGATGATTTAGTTAATAACTTTAAAAGCAAATTAAGGGCAACCATTGATGCCATACAGTGGCTCCAATAAAGTTGAGAAAAAAAAGGCACATCCAAAAGGAGATGGATGCGCCCCTTGGATGTGTGAGGAAACTAAGCACTTAAAGAGAAATTGCAGAGTGCAGAAAGTCAAAGTTGCAGGTTCATGATATTCTGAGAGAGCAACTTTGCACATACAGTACATTCTGAAATTATTCAGACGGCTTGACTTTTTCCACATTTTGTTATTTTACAGCCTTATTCTGAAATGGATTAAATCATTTTTTCTCTCATCAATCTACACACAATACCCCATAATGACAAAGCAAAAATAGGTTTTTAGAATTTTTGCAAATGTAAAAAAAAAATACTAACTGAAATATCACATTTACATAAGTATTCAGACCCTTTACCAAATACTTTGTTGATGCACCTTTGACAGCGATTACTGCCGCGATTACTGGCACACCTGTATTTGGGGAGTTGCTCCAATTCTCCTCTGCAGATCATCTCAGGCTCTGTCAGGTTGGACTCTGCACGGCTATTTTAAGGTCTCTCCAGAGATGATCGATCAAGTTCAAGTCCGGGCTCTGGCTGGGCTACTCAAAGACATTGAGTCTTGTCCCAAAGCCCCTCCTGCGTTGTCTTGGCTGTGTGCTTAGGGTCGGTGTCCTGTTGGAATGTGAACCTTCGCCCCAGTCTGAGGTCCTGAGCGTTCTGAAGCAGGTTTTCATCATGGATTGCTCTGTACTTTGCTCCGTTCATCCCTCGATCCTGCCAGTACCTGCCACTAAAAAAACATCCCCACAGCATGATGCTGCCACCACCATGCTTCACTGTAGGGATGGTGCCAGGTTTCCTCCTGACGTGACACTTGGCATTCAGGCCAAAGAGTTCAATCTTGGTTTCATCAGACCAGAGAATCTATTTTCTTTAGGTGCCATTTGGCAAACTTCAAGCAGGCTGTCATGTGCATTTTACTGAGGAGTATCTTCCGTCTGGCAACTCTACCATAAAGGCCTGATTGGTGGAGCGCTGCAGAGATGGTTGTCCTTCTAGAAGGTTCTCCCATCGCCACAGAATAACTCTGGAGATCTGTCAGAGTGACCATTGGGTTCTTGGTCACCTCCCCGACCAAGGTCCTTCTCCCCTGATTTCTCAAATTGGCTGAGTGGCCAGCTCTAGGAAGAGTGTTGGTGGTTCCAAACTTCTTCCATTTAAGAATGGTGGAGTCCACTGTGTTCTTTGGGACCTTCAATGCTGCAGAAATGTTTTGGTACCCTTCCCCAGATCTGTTTATCAATACAATCCTGTCTCAGAGCTTTATCGACAATTCCTTCGACCTAATGGCTTGGTTTTTGCTCTGACATGCACTGTCAACCATGATTTCCTGCTGGACAGACTGGAGAGGTGAGTTGGCCTCTCTTGTCCAGTTCTAAATTGGTCTAGGTCCTATTTAACCAGTCACCCTTGGTGAGCATAACTCAGAGAAAATGCATATCATGTGGCGTTCCACAAGGTTAGATTTTGGGGCCGGTTGTTCAGTTTATATACAGTTGAAGTTGGAAGTTTACATACACTTAGGCTGGAGTCATTAAATCTAGTTTTTCAACTACTCCACAAATGTCTTGTTAAAAAACGATAGTTTTGGCAAGTCGGTTAGGACATCTACTTTGTGCATGACAAGTAATTTTTCCAACAATATTTTACAGACACATTATTTCACTTATAATTCACTGTATCACAATTCCTGTGGGGCAGAAGTTTACATACACTAAGTTGACTGTGCCTTTAAACAGCTCGGAAAATTCCAGAAATTGACGTCATTGCTTTAGAAGCTTCAGATAGGCTAATTGACATAATTTGAGTCAATTGGAGGTGTATTTGTGGATGTATTTCAAGGCATACCTTCAAACTCAGTGCCTCTTTGCTTGACATCATGGGAAAATCAAAAGAAATAAGCCAAGACCTCAGAAAAAATGTTTAGACCTCCACAAGTCTGGTTCATCCTTGGGAGCAATTTCCAAAAGCCTGAAGGTACCACGTTCATCTGTACAAACAATAGTACGCAAGTATAAACACCATGGGACCACGCAGCCGTCATACCGCTCAGGAAGGAGACGCGTTTTGTCTCCTTAAGATGAACGTACTTTGGTGCGAAAAGTGCAAATAAATCCCAGAGTGTATGTAAACTTCTGACCCTCTGGGAATGTGATGAAAGAAATAAAAGCTGAAATAAATATTTCTCTCTACTATTATTCTGACATTTCACATTCTTAAAATAAAGTGGTGATCCTAACTAATCTAAAACAGGGAATTTTTAATAGGATTGAATGTCAGGAATTGTGATAAACTGAGTTTAAATGTATTTGGCTAAGGTGTATGTAAACTTCTGACTTCAACTGTATGTTACCCCTTGGCAGCGTTATCAGAAAGCACAGCATTGATGTTCCCTGCTACGCAGACAATACACAACTTTACATTTCTGTGTCTCCAGGGGACTTTAGCTCCACGTATTAGAGATTCTATTAGTGATTTAAATACTTTGATAACTCATATCAAATCATATCATATCATATATCACTCACTCTTTCTCCAGCTAAATCCAGACAAGAACGAGGTACTTATTGTTGGAACCAAAGCACAGAGAGAGAATGTAGAAATAAAGCTGTTATTTTAGATTCTGAACTAAATTCCTAATCACACATTAGGAATGTGACACAAGTAGGTTTTTACCACCTGAGGCACATTGCCAAATGCGTCCGTTTCACTCTCAGGCTGAAACTAATTCATGCTTTTATTACAAGCAGTCTTGACTACTGTAATTATCTCCTGCCTGGTCTTCCCAAGAAAGCCATTGGTCAACTGCAAAACATAGAGAATACTGCAGCACGGGTATTCATCAAGACCAGACGGCTCATTTTCTGTGAAGAACATGTAAAATAACACATTTTCATTAAGTGCACACTGTACACCACTCTACACATTTATATTACATATGTGGTGTTCGGGTCCACTGATAAAAGTGTGCCAAAGTTTGTGTGTGTGTGTATAGGTGAAAACAAGTAAATATTAAACAAAGAGGTTTGCTGTGTACCTTCACAGTATTTTTTGCAGAGAGAGAAGCTAGTGTCGAAGGAGCGTCCTCCACTTTAGAAGATGAAGAATTTTCAGAATATGAGGATCATGTCTTGGAGTCTTGAAAGTCTGGAGTCTGACAGCGAGTTGGAGAAGACGTTGAGATTGACCCCTCAGCCAGGACCAGCCCATTAGCAAGTATTTTTTGCAGAGAGAGAAGCTAGTGTCGAAGGAGCGTCCTCCACTTTAGAAGATGAAGAATTTTCAGAATATGAGGATCATGTCTTGGAGTCTTGAAAGTCTGGAGTCTGACAGCGAGTTGGAGAAGACGTTGAGATTGACCCCTCAGCCAGGACCAGCCCATTAGCAACCAGCTCATCAGCATGATTCTGGACTGCACTAATTTGGAAGGAAGGTGTGTTTTTGGAGAAAGATGGAAGGAGATGGACCAAACTCATTTACATGCATACTTTGGGGTTCTTATCCTTGCTGGTGTTTTCAGATCCAATGGGGAATCCATAGCATCCCTGTGGGATGCAGAAACTGGCAGATAATTTTTCCTTGAAACGATGTCTCTGGAAAACATTATTTCACATTATTTCCAGGATTATCCGATGTGATAACCAAGACACCAGACCAGCTCAGCAACAGAGAGACAACCTAGCTGCAATCAGGTCAGTGTAGAACAAGTGGGTGGACTGTTTTACAACCCTGGGCCCAACGTTACTGTTGATGAACAGCATATGCCATTTAGGGGCCGCTGCCCCTTCAGGCAGTACATACATACCGTCTAAACCTACAAAATATGGAATCAAGATCTGGGCTGTCTGTGATGCTGCTTTATCATATGTGTGAAAATTGCAAGTGTAAACGGGGAAGCCAGATGTAGGAGCCCCTGAGAAGAACCAAGGGATGTGGGTTGTCCTGGATGTGACACAGGGACTCCGTGGCCACAACATCACATGCAATAAAGTTTTTTACTTTCGCACAAGCTGGGACAGGAGCTCCTCAAGAGGAAGCTGATGATGGTAGGAACAGTATATAAAAATATGCCAGAACTTCCACTTCAGATGTTGAATCAACAGGCCTATCAATTCCTAGAAGTTTGTTCACGGCGGACACATCCCTAGTGTCCTACATGCCAAAATAAGGCACAAATGTGGTACGCATGAGTACGCTGCATAGGGATGGGAGAATTTGTGGTCAGGAACATCAAAAAACAGAAATCAAAATGCATTACAATGCCACAAAAGAAGGGGTGGACAATTTAGACAAGCTGGTGATGGCTACAGCTGCAATAGAAGAACCCTAAGCTGGACACTTCTGATATTTTTCAAAATGTTGGACATCTCGGCGTACAACGTGTTTGTCATCTGGATGGCGTTGAACCCAGATTGGAACAGAGGGAAGCTCCAGAGGAGACGGCTCTTTCTCGAGGAGCTGGGCAAGGCATTGGTAAGACCTCAAATCTAGAGAAGGCAACATAGAACCTGAGGGGGGCTGAAACTGTGGATATTAAAAGAGATCTTAAAACACATCTTTTTATCTTAGCTTTTCCTTAGGGTGCTTTTTAGTTGTTCAGTTTGTGTCATTCTTTTGTTTTTTATCTTGTGTTTTGTTGTGTAGTAAATATTTCAGTATTTATTTCCATTGTTTTTTATTTGTGTTTTCTTGTAAAGCACATTGCATTGCATTCCATGTCTGAAATGTGCTGTATAAATAACTAGATTTGATCTACATTCAAGCTGGGATATGTTTTTGCAATGACTACATGTAGCCCACAACTGTGAGGATATTCATTCTGGGATTTGTCTCCCAGGAAAGATCTAGGCCAAACGGCGGACATAAGGAGAGATGAGTCAAGACAAAACTAGCCAGTTATAGAATATTGTGTTGTGGGACAGCTGAGTTTCCACGGTAACATGTACTTTGACAAGATGGCACCGACAGACACTGTCGCCCTGTTTCTAGCTCTGTTCCAACTTTGCAGTATATTTTTGTTATTTCTTACATTTGCTCAAAAAATGTATTGTATTATTACCTACTTATTATTATTTTCCAAGAGAATAAGCTCTTTGCAAGGTTTTTTATATCTTCCCTATCATACAACCATCCTTTTCTGACTCAAATAAGATTCCCTCAAGGTTGCTCTTATGTCCAATATATTTCAAATCGAAATGTTGTGATATGTATCTTTTAAGCATGTATTTGAAACTACCTACATTTATCAGTCCAAAATTACTTTTTTATTCTGTCATGGAAATACACTACATGGCCAAGAGTAGATGGCCAAGACTATTCAGCTATTTCAGTCACACCCATTGCTGACAGGTGTACAAAATCGAGCACACAGCCATGTAATCTCCATAGACAAACATTGTCAGTAGAATGGCACGTACTAAAGAGCTCAGTGACTTTCAATGTGACATCATCATAGGATGACACCTTTACAAGTCAGTTCATCAAATTTCTGCCCTGCTAAAGCTGCCCCGGTCAACTGTAAGTGCTGTTGTTGTGAAGTGGAAACGTCTAAGAGCAACAACGGCTCAATGGTAGGGGACACAAGCTCACAGAACGGAACC
Organism: Oncorhynchus mykiss; assembly: GCF_013265735.2. Classification (NCBI taxonomy): domain Eukaryota; kingdom Metazoa; phylum Chordata; class Actinopteri; order Salmoniformes; family Salmonidae; genus Oncorhynchus; species Oncorhynchus mykiss. The sequence continues at coordinate 46,900,043 of NC_048576.1, read as the reverse complement.
ACCGAGTGCTAAAGCGCGTAGCGGGTAAAAAGTGTCTGTCCTCATTTGCAAAAGCCCTTTTGTGGGGAAAAACATGTACATATTACCTCAATTACCTCAACTAACCTGTGCACCCGCACATTGACTCTATATAGTCTCGCTAATGTTATTTTATTGTTGCTCTTTAATTATTTGTTATTTTTCAATTTTATTTTTAAAACATTTATTTTAAACTTCAGTTTAATTTTAGTAATTACTTTCTTAACACTTATTTGTCTTAAAACTGAATTGTTGGTTAAGGGCTTGTAAGTAAGCATGTCACAAGGTAAGGTCTACCTGTGCATGTGACAAATACAATTTGATTTAATTTAAGATGAGGAGAAGTCCTGTCCATAATAAAGTGTTGATCTACCTTCTTAATAGAACTATCAACAAGGCAGGTCCTACAAGCTCTAGTTTTGTCGCACCTGGACTACTGTTCAGTCGTGTGGTCAGGTACCACAAAGAGGGACTTCTGGACAGCACGACTGGCCCTTGGATGTACACAGAGAGCAAACATTAATAATATGCATGTCAATCTCTCCTGGCTCAATGTAGAGGAGAGATTGACTTCATCAATACTTGTATTTGTGAGAGGTATTGACATGTTGAAAACACTGAGCTGTTTGTTTAAACGACTAGCACACAGCTCAGACACCCATGCATACTCCACAAGACATCCCACCAGAGGTCTCTTCACAGTCCCCAAGTCCAGAACAGACCATGGGAGGCTCACAGTACTACATAGAGTCATGACTGCATGGAACTCTATTCCACACCAGGTAACTGATGCAAGCAGTAAAATCTGATTAAAAAAAAAAACTGATAAAAATACACCTAATGGAACAGTGGGGACTGTGAAGCAACACAAGCATAGGCACAGACACATGCATACACATACATGATAAAATACGCACTATATACACTCATACAGATGGAGTTTGTGTTGTAGATATGTGGCAGTGAAGTATGGGCAAACAGTGTGTAGTGAATTCTGTATTAAATGTATTGTAATGTTTCTTAAATTGTATAACTGCCTTACTTTTGCCGGACCCCAGGAAGAATAGCTGCAGCCAAGGCAGCAAGGCAATGTGGATCCATAATAAATACAAATACAAATAAATGCTACATGCCCAACAACAAATCAATTTATTGCAGGTTAATAGTGAAAAAGTTAACAGGGGGCTGTGCTGGACAGTGATGAAGAGCTTGAAAGATATGTGTGCATATTTCCTAATTATTGAACCACGTAGGCCAAATGTGATGGATGAGTCAGTTTGTCTTCCTCTGATTTGCAAATAGAGAATTGCTTCAAAATGATTGAGGGTCATTTGTAAAGCTTGCTGTCCTCCTCAATGGTAGCAGTAGCTTGTGTATGGCTTTTCTCGGTTGTGACTTAAGTCTTTATAAAGGGATTACAGTTGGACTATTACATCAACCCAACCCCTCAGGCAGCCAATATACAAGATCTCCAAATTATATTTAGGGTGCATCCTGTGTCACATATTTTTGACATTTATTTAACTAGGCAAGTGAGTTAAGAACAAATTCTTATTTACAATGACGGCCTACCCAGAACGATCCTTGCAGTGGATTGTGCGCCGCCCTATGGGACTCCCAATCACGTCCGGATGTGATACAGCCTGGATTTGAACCAGGGACTGTAGTGATGCCTCAAGCACTGAGATGCTGTGCCTTAGACCGCTGTGCCACTCGGGAGCCCAAATGTATATGGGTCCTTCCATCATATTGGCCTGGGGAGACTAGCTCTAATTTATATTCTCCATTTTGCCACATCTAGCTGTTATAACATTATTTAAGACCTTGTTTAATATTACTGTAGGAATGCTGATTTTGAATCAGGTTCCCCCTTTCTATGTAATGTTATTAATGTGATCTAAAAGGTAAAAACTGTCCCTAAAACAGTACTCCTACTCTGCTAAGCTTGATACATATGTCCCCTGAACTGTAGCTCAAGTCATTTCCAATGACTACACCAGCTAGGAGATGTAGTGTTGGTTATTTGCTTCCAATATGCAATAGACAATGTGACTCTCGAGTCGAGAACTTGATAGAGTAGTCCTGGTTTCCATCTGGGTGGCCTGGAAACAGAACCGGCGAAAAGAAGCACACAAGCGAGTTGTGTGTCTAGTGACAGAGTGGCTGTCAAATCAACCATCAAATATGGGACTGGAGAAATGTAACCGCTATCAAATTCATAGCAGAGCTTTGGATGCAAGAACTGAATATCTATGACATCAAAATTAAAGTTTTAACCATGTTTTGAGGCTATATGGTGTTTAAGTTTAATTTGTCCATAAATATTGACATAAAACAAGCTTATAATTTGGGTTCTGATGGGGTAAGGCAGTTGAACTACGCTCAAGAGTTATAAGTTATATTCTTCAAGAATCAATAGAAACATATCATACGTCCAACAATGGCTGTAGAAACTGCAGAGTGCCCCTGTCAAGTAAAAGTTTTACCCTAATGTCCATGTTTACAACGCTGGTTGAATAGAGATGAAAACAGTCACAGGGGCCCAGTTTCCTAAAAGCATCTTAAGGCTAAGTTCATCGTTAGAACCTTCATAGGAGCATCGTTAAATCTCCGAGCTGTTTTCAAAACCGTTGTTATTAATGTTCCACTTGAAAACGTTCGTAATCGAATGCCTACTTCAGACCACTCGTAGAACAGCATCGTTAGATCGGAAAAATGTGGAATTGTGTACAGATCCTTGCAGTGGATTATCATGCTGAAACATGAGGTGATGGCAGTGGATAAATGGCAAGACAGTGGGCCTCAGGATCTCGTCACGGTATCTCTGTGCATTCAAATTGCTATCGATAAAATGCAATTGTTTTCGTTGTCCGTAGCTAATGCTTGCCCATACAATAACCCCACCGCCACCATGGGGCAAACTGCTCGCTCACACGACGCCAAACACGCTGTCTGCCATCTGCCAGGTACAGTTGAAACCGGGATTCATCCGTGAAGAGAACACTAATCCTGAGTTTACAAAACATTAGCAACACCTTCCTTTCTTTCAAACAGTTTAATACATTTTCCACACACACACACACACACACACACACACACACACACACACACACACACACACACACACACACACAGTTGAAGTCGGAAGTTTACATACACTTAGGTTGGAGTCATTAAAACTCGTTTTTCAACCACCACAAATTTCTTGTTAACAAAACTATAGTTTTGGCAAGTCCGTTAGGACATCTACTTTGTGCATGACACAAGTCATTTTTCCAAAAATTGTTTACAGACAAATTATTTAACTTATAATTGTCACACCCTGGCCTTAGTATTCTGTGTTTTCTTTATTATGTTGGTTAGGCCAGGGTGTGACATGGGTGATTTGTGTCTTGTTTTGTCTAGGGGTTTTGTAGTCTATGGGGTCGTGTTCAGTTGAGTGTTCTAGGTAAGTCTATGGTTGCCTGGAGTGGTTCTCAATCAGAGGCAGGTGTTTATTGTTGTCTCTGATTGGGAACCATATTTAGGCAGCCATAATCTTTAGGTATCTTGTGGGTGATTGTTTCCTGTCTCTGTGTTCTCTGCACCAGTAAGGACTGTTTTGGTTTTGCCACGGTTTCTTATTTTGTATTTGTATAGTGTTCACGTTTTCATCTTTCATTAAATATGTTTATAAATAACCACGCTGCATTTTGGTCCTCCTCTCCTTCCCAGGAAGAAAACCGTTACAATAATTCACTGTAACACAATTCCAGTGGGTCAGAATATTACATACACTAAGTTGACTGTGCCTTTAAACAGCTTAGAACATTCCAGAAAATGATGTCATGGCTTTAGAATCTTCTGATAGGCTAATTTACCTCATTTGAGTCAATTGGAGGTGTACCTGTGGATGTATTTCAAGGCCTACTTGTATTTCAATGCCAACATCTATTGAATACAGTAATCATGTGCCTATGAACCAGAGTTATACTGTTAGCACTGAGGCAATGTGCCTTAGTAGGAAGTCCACTGTGTGTAGCTCACCCTTTACTAACATAAATAAATAACATGAGTATCACAGAAAAGTGCTAAAAATAGCCCACATCAACATATGTAGCTTAGGAAACCAGGTTTATGAAATCAATAGTTTGCTAGTAACAGATGACATTCATATTCTGACAATCTCTGAAGCTCACCTAAATAATACCTTTGATGACACAGTGGTAGCAATACATGGTTATAACATGTACAGACAAGACAGAAATGCCTATGGTGGAGGTGTTGTCATTGATATTCAGAACCACATTCCTGTAAAGCTTAGAGAGGATCTCATGTTAAATACTGTTGAAGTAACTAGATGCTGCACTTGACATATTTATGAAATTGCTTATTCCAGTTACAAATAAGCATGTAGCTGTTAAGTACATGTTTTAAGTATCCCTATATTTCTGTTATTACAGTGCTATCACTCTGTTATTAGTAAGCCTGTGCAGTTGTCTCTCTGTTGATTGTCCTGGCCTGAGTGCAATGGCAACCATGTATTGTGGAAATATGGTTTAGTAAACATTGTTAAACTGGAACCTAGTAATTGTTTAATTTCAAGTTAACATTGGTAGCAGAGGATGGCTAATAACTACAATGTGCCACCTTGATCCGACGTGAAGAGGTCATATGGAAGTTGGAAAAATGAACTGGGAATCTGGACATGGGTTACTAATCTGGGCAAGAAAAAGCAAGCACTTGCAGTGGTATTATCGCTCGAAGGAAGAGTGAGAGATACAGCACTGGAAATATCCATTGAGGATTTGAACAAGGATGACGGTATAACTTTGATCAGAGCACTGGATTCTATGTTTCTTAAAGAAGAGAAAGACGGACCTCCGGCAATGGCGAAGCTCTAACAAGACGCGTCTGCCTAGCGTGCTCGAACTTTTGAAAAATGTTAAGGCAATTTGACATGGTTTACCTGTTCGTTAATAGTGAGTTGGAAGTTAAAACATCTATTGTATCGCCAAAACAAAAGATGTCCAATATGTCAAAGCCTCGGACGAGGCATGGAAAAATTCCCCCCTCTGCCAGACCTTCTTTGGCCTTGGTGGATGCTAGCTTGGAAGAAGCACCAGCATGGTTCAGAATAGAGATGGACAAGGTTACAACAGAATTTCAAGAGATCATGATCTTTCAATATCTTTTTCCCATACTACGCAAGATGTGTATGGCTTTATCCCCACTGAAGAGACTTCTGCGTCAGGCTGGCTTGGCATACGGCCTGCGCAACCAGCAACTTTGTGGATCGAAACCAAACATTTGACTCTGTGAAGATGGCTGAAACATACTTGAGGAAAGAACTCCCTGACTTGTTCACGTCTACGGCATCATGAGGAACTGTCTTTTGGTCTTGGATACAGTGGATAGTGAACTGTTAGCACATGGGGAAACAACTAAATTACACATATGATCAACTGGCTGGCTAGATGGATGGCTGGCTAGATGGCTAGCGTGATAATGACTGGCGAGGTAAAGTTGGATCATAGCTGATGGCTGTGCTATTTAGCCAGCTCACTAAGATTACAAGGGTGTAACTATAGCTGCATCCACACTATGCCAGGTAGTTACATTTTTGCTGTATACTTTTATTTTACGCAGAGAGGTCCAGTCGGGTTTGGTTAAATAGTTATTTGGCTTTTGACTGGGTTTCAAGCCTAACTATGTTGTTTATGTTACTTCAGGGAATTTTAGCTACTATTACATTTGCTGGCTTGTTTATTGTTGAGATGTATGCTAGCGTTAGTGATACCAAGACAGGTCAGCTATTCACTGGCTGGCCGCCTAATTGACAGCTAGCTGATAGCTTTACACTTGTACAAGTATGTACAGTATATATAATATTTTGGGGGAAGGGTGAACTCAGGAGGATGGTGATTGTTTAAGTATGTGTCCCTAGTTTATATTTGAGGGATGGTAGTTATCGTCTGGTAAAGGTTTTCATTTATTCATCATAACTTGATGTCTTTTTTCCTGTGTAGCTTGGGTGTGTTTGTGGACATCGCTTTTGTGCTGCACAGGTTTCAGGGCGCATTGGGGAATGCCGATTGGTTGACATTTGGATGTGCAGGTAGGCTCTGTTGGTGACTGTTTTTGTTGTTGTTGTTGAGACATGGTCAAGTGGGGCTAAATAGTCCGGTCATTATTGTTGCCGATGTTTGTCGCTTTGATTCAAATTGTATGTTGTTACTCGACTAACATTATTTTCATGTTACAAGGAACAGTCAATGCACTTCTAATGCCGTATACATATATTTCCAATTAACCTAATTCGAGTGATGCTATGCATAGCAGGTACATTTAGCTTGAAGATTAAAGACTAGCGTCTAAGGGTATGGGTTCTTTAACTCCCTCAGTTTGGGGGGGGGGGGGGGGGGGGGTTGTGGTAGGGTCAGGGTATTAGCTCAGGAGATGTTTACTATTTTATACTATCATAATTTAATTTTGTACAAGTTGTATACACAACGCAATTTTGACATTTACTCCTGAGGTGCTGACTTGCTGCACCCTCGATAACTACTGTGATTATTATTATATTATTATGGTCTTTTACAAACATTTGAACATTTTGGCCATGTTCTGTTATAATCTCCACCCGGCACAGCCAGAAGAGGACTGGCCACCGCTCATATCCTGGCTCCTCTCTCGGTTTCTTCCTAGGTTTTGGCCTTTCTAGTGAGATTTTCCTAGCCACTGTGCTTCTACACCTAGCCACTGTGCTTCTACACCTGCATTGCTTGATTTTTAAGGTTTTAGGCTGGGTTTCTGTACTGCACTTTGAGATATCAGCTGATGTACGAGGGCTATATACAGTGGGGAGAACAAGTATTTGATACACTGCGGATTTTGCAGGTTTTCCTACTTACAAAGCATGTAGAGGTCTGTCATTTTTATCATAGGTACACTTCAACTGTGAGAGACGGAATCTAAAACAAAAATCCTGAAAATCACATTGTATGATTTTTAAGTAATTAATTTGCATTTTATTGCATGACATAATTATTTGATACATCAGAAAAGCAGAACTTAATATTTGGTACAGAAACCTTTGTTTGCAATTACAAAGATCATATGTTTCCTGTAGTTCTTGACCAGTTTTGCACACACTGCAGCAGGGATTTTGGCCCACTCCTCCATACAGACCTCCAGATCCTTCAGGTTTCGGGGCTGTCACTGGGCAATACGGGCTTTCAGCTCCCTCCAAAGATGTTCTATTGGGTTCAGGTCTGGAGACTGGCTAGGCCACTCCAGGACACTGAGATGCTTCTTACGGAGCCACTCCTTAGTTGCCCTGGCTGTGTGTTTCGGGTCGTTGTCATGCTGGAAGACCCAGCCATGACCCATCTTCAATGCTCTTACTGAGGGAAGGAGGTTGTTTGCCAAGATCTCGCGATACATGGCCCCATCCATCCTCCCCTCAATATGGTGCAGTCGTCCTGTCCCCTTTGCAGAAAAGCATCCCCAATGTTTCCACCTCCATGCTTCACGGTTGGGATGGTGTTCTTTGGGTTGTACTCATCCTTCTTCTTCCTCCAAACACGGCGAGTGGAGTTTAGACCAAAAAGCTCTATTTTTGTCACATCAGACCACATGACATGGCCTGGACATGCGCTGGCTTGAGCAGGGGGACCTTGCGTGCGCTGCAGGATTTTAATCCATGACGGCGTAGTGTGTTACTAATGGTTTTCTTTGAGACTGTGGTCCCAGCTCTTTTCAGGTCATTGACCAGGTCCTGCCGTGTAGTTCTGGGCTGATCCCTCACCTTCCTCATGATCATTGATGCCCCACGAGGTGAGATCTTGCATGGAGCCCCAGACCGAGGGTGATTGACCGTCATCTTGAACTTTTTCCATTTTCTAATAATTGCGCCAACAGTTGTTGCCTTCTCACCAAGCTGCTTGCCTGTTGTCCTGTAGCCCATCCCAGCCTTGTGCAGGTCTACAATTTTATTCCTGATGTCCTTACACAACTCTCTGGTCTTGGCCATTGTGGAGAGGTTGGAGTCTGTTGATTGAATGTGTGTACAGGTGTCTTTTATACAGGTAACGAGTTCAAACAGGTGCAGTTCATACAGGTAATGAGTGGAGAACAGGAAGGCTTCTTAAAGAAAAACTAACAGGTCTGTGAGAGCTGGAATTTGTACTGGTTGGTAGGTGATCAAATAGTTATGCCACGCAATAAAATGCAAATTATTTACTTAAAAATCGTACAATGCGATTTTCTGGATTTTTGTTTTAGATTCTGTCTCTCACAGTTGAAGTATATCTATGATTAAAAAAATTACAGACCTCTACATGCTTTGTAAGTAGGAAAACCTGCCAAATCGGCAGTGTATCAAATACTTGTTCTCCCCACTGTAAACACATTTGATTTGATTCGATTTGATTCCCTATTGAATTCTATCGATCCTTTTTAACCAAACTAATTGAGCCTCTTTGCAATATGTTTAATTATGCCATAGAGACAGAAAAGCTCCCAGACACACTTGAACAGGCACTGGTCGCAGTTTTGTTAAAACCTGGGAAAGATCCTCTGCTTTGTGGGTCGTATAGACCAATATCTTTATTGAACACTTCATGTAAGATTCTTGCAAAACTCATAAGTTGATATGGACCAAACAGGCTTTATAAGAAACCGCTCATCTCCTAATAATATCAGAAGATGATTTAATATTATGCATTATGTAGAGAATGATCAAAAACCTGTAGTGGCGGCTTCATTAGATGCGGAAAAAGCTTTTGACCGCATAGAATGGAACTACCTGTTTGAAGTTTTACAGAGGATGAATATTGGATCTAAGTATATAGGTCTGATTAGATTACTGTACAAATGTCCGGTAGCTCAGATCCTGACTAATGGAAATGTTTCCTCACAGTTCACCCTATCACATGACACAAGACAGGGTTGTACCGCTAGTCCTCTCCTTTTTTCTTTGGCTGTAGAGCCACTGACAAAAGCTTTAAGATCTACGGACATCCATGGTGTCCGTATAGGTGGGCGTGAACATCTGGTCTTGCTATATGATGAAGACATTTTGCTTTACCTCATTAAACCAGAACTTTCACTCCGAAATTTAGTTGACATCCTTTTGGGACCTTTTCAGGATATAAAATAAACCTATCGAAGAGTATAATTATGCCTTTTATCAGGGCAGCTATGCAGAACCCAATCTTAGACCAGTCATCTTTTTGGAAACCTCAGAAAATGACATATCTTGGATTGCAGATTCCTTCTAAAATTATTAAGACATATAAAATTAACTATACTCCACTTCTCAAAAAGGTTGGGGAAGAATTGGATAGATGGTGGGATTTACCAATTTATCATATTGGGCGGGTCAATTGTGTAGAGATTAATAAATTACCGAAATTCTTGTACCTTTTTCAAAACTTGCCCTTTCCTAGTTTTTTTTCAAACAACTTAATAGGAATGTTTCTTCATTTCTGCGGAAAGGGAAACCCCCAAGAGTGAAACTCACAACTTTATGCAAACCATACTCAGAAGTTGGACTTACTCTACATGACCAGTTGTATTACTGGACATCTCAGTTAAAGCCTGTATGGGTATGGTAAAATACAACAAGTTCACAGTCTTGAGAAAGAGGAAGAGTGTCTGACCCCTGCTACATTGGCATCTATACCTTATATTAGCCCGCGTAAAGCTTTGCTCGGTCTCATAAAAAACCCTTTCATTAAAAACACTTTAAAAAATATGGATTGAAATCTGTAAAACAAACAGAAGGGCTTAAATCTACAGTTGAAGTCGGAAGTTTACATACACTTAGGTTGGAGTCATTAAAACGTGTTTTTCAACGACTCCACACATTTCTTGGCAACTCGGTTAGCACATCTACATTGAGCAGGGCACAACTAATTTTTCCAACAATTGTTTACAGACAGATTCTGCTTGTTTGTTTTATCTGTTGGCCCCGTTGCCTAGTCAACGCCATTTTACCTGCTGTTGTTGTGCTAGCTGATTAGCTGTTGTCTCACCTACTGTTTAGCTAGCTTCCCCAACTCAACACCTGTGATTACTGTATGCCTCGCTGTATGTCTCTCTCAAGTGTCAATATGCCTTGTATACTGTTGTTCAGGTTAGTTATCATTGTTTTAGTTCACAATGGAGCCCCTAGTTCCACTCTTCATACCCCTGATAACTCCTTTGTCCCACCACCCACACATGCGGTGACCTCACCCATTACAACCAGCATGTCCAGAGATACAACCTCTCTCATCATCACCCAGTGCCTGGGCTTACCTCCGCTGTACCCGCACTCCACCATACCCCTGTCTGCGCATTATGCCCTGAATATATTCTACCATGCCCAGAAACCTGCTCCTCTTATTCTCTGTCCCCAACGCTCTAGGCGACCAGTTTTGATAGCCTTTAGCCGCACTCTCATACTACTCCTTCTCTGTTCCGCGGGTGATGTGGAGGTAAACCCAGGCCCTGCATGTCCCCAGGCACCCTCATTTGTTGACTTCTGTGATCGGAAAAGCCTTGGTTTCATGCATGTCAACATCAGAAGCCTCCTCCCTAAGTTTGTTTTACTCACTGCTCTAGCACACTCTGCTAACCCTGATGTCCTTGCTGTGTCTGAATCCTGGCTCAGGAAGGCCACCAAAAATTCAGAGATTTCCATACCCAACTATAACATCTTCCGTCAAGATAGAACTGCCAAAGAGGGAGGAGTTGCAGTCTACTGCAGAGATAGCCTGCAAAGTAATGTCATACTTTCCAGGTCCATACCCAAACAGTTCGAACTACTAATTTTGAAATTTACTCTCTCCAGAAATAAGTCTCTCACTGTTGCCGCCTGCTACCAGCCTCCCTCAGCTCCCAGCTGTGCCCTGGACACCATTTGTGAATTGATCGCCCCCCATCTAGCTTCAGAGTTTGTTCTGTTAGGTGACCTAAACTGGGATATGCTTAACACCCCGGCAGTCCTACAATCTAAGCTAGATGCCCTCAATCTCACACAAATCATCAAGGAACCCACCAGGTACAACCCTAACTCTGTAAACAAGGGCACCCTCATAGACGTCATCCTGACCAACTGGCCCTCCAAATACACCTCCGCTGTCTTCAACCAGGATCTCAGCGATCACTGCCTCATTGCCTGTATCCGCTACGGAGCCGCAGTCAAACGACCACCCCTCATCACTGTCAAACGCTCCCTAAAACACTTCTGTGAGCAGGCCTTTCTAATCGACCTGGCCCGGGTATCCTGGAAGGACATTGACCTCATCCCATCAGTTGAGGATGCCTGGTCATTCTTTAAAAGTAACTTCCTCACCATTTTAGATAAGCATGCTCCGTTCAGAAAATGCAGAACTAAGAACAGATACAGCCCTTGGTTCACCCCAGACCTGACTGCCCTCGACCAGCACAAAAACATCCTGTGGCGGACTGCAATAGCATCGAATAGTCCCCGTGATATGCAACTGTTCAGGGAAGTCCGGAACCAATACACGCAGTCAGTCAGGAAAGCTAAGGCCAGCTTCTTCAGGCAGAAGTTTGCATCCTGTAGCTCCAACTCCAAAAAGTTCTGGGACACTGTGAAGTCAATGGAGAACAAGAGCACCTCCTCCCAGCTGCCCACTGCACTGAGGCTAGGTAACACGGTCACCACCGATAAATCCATGATTATCGAAAACTTCAATGAGCATTTCTCAACGGCTGGCCATGCCTTCCGCCTGGCTACTTCAACCTTGGCCAACAGCCCCGCCCCCCCCGCTGCTCCTCGCCCAAGCCTCTCCAGGTTCTCCTTTACCCAAATCCAGATAGCAGATGTTCTGAAAGAGCTGCAAAACCTGGACCCGTACAAATCAGCTGGGCTTGACAATCTGGACCCTCTATTTCTGAAACTATCCGCCACCATTGTCGCAACCCCTATTACCAGCCTGTTCAACCTCTCTTTCATATCGTCTGAGATCCCCAAGGATTGGAAAGCTGCCGCAGTCATCCCCCTCTTCAAAGGGGGAGACACCCTGGACCCAAACTGTTACAGACCCATATCCATCCTGCCCTGCCTATCTAAGGTCTTCGAAAGCCAAGTCAACAAACAGGTCACTGACCATCTCGAATCCCACTGTACCTTCTCCGCTGTGCAATCTGGTTTCCGAGCCGGTCACGGGTGCACCTCAGCCACACTCAAGGTACTAAACGATATCATAACCGCCATCGATAAAAGACAGTACTGTGCAGCCGTCTTCATCGACCTTGCCAAGGCTTTCGACTCTGTCAATCACCATATTCTTATCGGCAGACTCAGTAGCCTCGGTTTTTCGGATGACTGCCTTGCCTGGTTCACCAATTAATTTGCACACAGAGTTCAGTGTGTCAAATCGGAGGGCATGCTGTCCGGTCCTCTGGCAGTCTCTATGGGGGTGCCACAGGGTTCAATTCTCGGGCCGACTCTTTTCTCTGCATACATCAATGATGTTGCTCTTGCTGCGGGCGATTCCCTGATCCACCTCTACGCAGACGACACCATTCTATATACTTTCGGCCCGTCATTGGACACTGTGCTATCTAACCTCCAAACAAGCTTCAATGCCATACAACACTCCTTCCGTGGCCTCCGACTGCTCTTAAACGCTAGTAAAACCAAATGCATGCTTTTCAACCGATCGCTGCCTGCACCCGCATGCCCGCCTAGCATCACCACCCTGGATGGTTCCGACCTAGAATATGTGGACATCTATAAGTACCTAGGTGTCTGGCTAGACTGCAAACTCTCCTTCCAGACTCATATCAAACATCTCCAATCGAAAATCAAATCAAGAGTCGGCTTTCTATTCCGCAACAAAGCCTCCTTCACTCACGCCGCCAAGCTTACCCTAGTAAAACTGACTATCCTACCGATCCTCGACTTCGACGATGTCATCTACAAAATGGCTTCCAACACTCTACTCAGCAAACTGGATGCAGTCTATCACAGTGCCATCCGTTTTGTCACTAAAGCACCTTATACCACCCACCACTGCGACTTGTATGCGCTAGTCGGCTGGCCCTCGCTACATATTCGTCGCCAGACCCACTGGCTCCAGGTCATCTACAAGTCCATGCTAGGTAAAGCTCCGCCTTATCTCAGCTCACTGGTCACGATGGCAACACCCATCCATAGCACGCGCTCCAGCGGGTGTATCTGACTGATCATCCCTAAAGCCAACACCTCATTTGGCCGCCTTTCGTTCCAGTACTCTGCTGCCTGTGACTGGAACGAATTGCAAAAATCGCTGAAGTTGGAGACTTTTATCTCCCTCACCAACTTCAAACATCAGCTATCTGAGCAGCTAACCGATCGCTGCAGCTGTACATAGTCTATTGGTAAATAGCCCACCCGTTTTCACCTACCTCATCCCCATACTGTTTTTATTTATTTATTTTTCTGCTCTTTTGCACACCAATATCTCTACCTGTACATGACCATCTGATCATTTATCACTCCAGTGTTAATCTGCAAAATTGTAATTATTCGCCTACCTCATGCCTTTTGCACACATTGTATATGGACTCCCCCTTTGTTTTCTACTGTGTTATTGACTTGTTAATTGTTTACTCCATGTGTAACTCTGTGTTGTCTGCTCATACTGCTATGCTTTATCTTGGCCAGGTCGCAGTTGCAAATGAGAACTTGTTCTCAACTAGCCTACCTGGTTAAATAAAGGTGAAATAAAAAAATAAAAAAAAATTATTTCACTTATAATTCACTGTATCACAATTCCAGTGGGTCAGAAGTTTACATACACAAAGTTGACTGTGCCTTTAAACAGCTTGGAAAATTCCAGAAAATGATGTCATGGCTATAGAAGATTCTGATAGGCTAATTGACACAATTTGATTGAATCAATTGGAGGTGTACCTGTAAATGTATATCAAGGCCTACCTTCAAACTCAGTGCCTCTTTGCTTGACATCATGGGAAAATCAAAAGAAATCAGCCAAGACCTCAGAAAAAAATTGTAGACCTCCACAAAATTGTAGACCTCCATATATTGATGAAACATCTCAAGACATCATCAGGAAGTTAAAGTTTGGTCACAAATGGGCCTTCCAAATGGACAATGACCCCAAGCATACTTCCAAAGTTGTGGCAAAAAGGTTTAAGGACAACAAAGTCAAGGTATTGGAGTGGCCATCACAAAGCCCTGACCTCAATCCTATAGAACATTTGTGGGCAGAACTGAAAAAGCGTGTGCGAGAAAGGAGGCCTACAAACCTGACTCAGTTACACCAGCTCTGTAAGGAGGAATGGGGCAAAATTCACCCAACTTATTGTGGGAAGCTTGTGGAAGGCTACCCTAAACAATTTAAAGGCAATGCTATCAAATACTAATTGAATGTTTGTAAACTTCTGACCCTCTGGGAATGTAACGAAAGAAATAAAGGCTGAAATAAATAATTCTCTCTACTATTATTCTGACATTTCACATTCTTAAAATCAGGTGGTGATCCTAACTGACCAAAAACAGGGAATTTTTTACTTGGATTAAATGTCAGGAATGATGAAAAACTGAGTTTAAATGTATTTGGTTGGCTAAGGCGTATGTAAACTTCCAACTTCAACTGTATATATGAACCTTTCTATAATAACCCCGTCTTACCCAAAGCTCTGAGAGATGTATTACATTTTCTTGGTTCAACGAAGGAATTAAAACATTTGGTAATCTCTATAGAGAAGGTGAACTACTATCCTTTCAACAACTGGCATCTCCTTTTCAGTTACCTCAAACTAATTTCTTCATGTAAATACAGGTTAGCTATTATATTGCCACTTAGTTGGGAGGTAGGATTCAGCCCATGAGTAAACCTATAACTGATCAACTGTGGCTGGAAAGGAAAGGGGTAAAAGGTTTCATTTCTTACATGTACTCTGGTCTTCAAGCTCTGTTGGGGAACGATGAACCTCTGAATGCTTGCATGAAGTGGCATGATGAGAAATGGGGAAAGCTCTTTTTAGATGCTCAGCGTCTTTCATTTAAAACAAGGCACAAGTTGATGCAATTCAATAATTTACATAGGCTCTACTTTACATCAGAGAGACTGTATAAGATCAATTCTAAATATTCACCATTTTGCCCAAGGTGTAAAACGGGGGTGGGAACACTTATGCAGATGTTTTTGTCCTGCCCAGAACTAAGCAATTATGGGAAAGACATTATTCAGATCTTATCACAGGTCACTAATATGACAGTACCACTAGATCATTCCCTTATTCTTCTTGGAGATGACTGTTCCACCAGTTAAAACTTCTTAAGGCTAGGGGGGCACTATTTCCACGTCCGGATGAAAAGTGTGCCCAAAGTAAACTGCCTGCTACTCAGGCCCAGAAGCTAGGATATGCATATAATTTGGATAGAAAACACTCTAAAGGTTCTAAAACTGTTTGTGTTATGTCTGTGAGTATAACAGAACTTATTTGGCAGGCGAAATCCCAAGGAAAACCATCCAGGAATTATTTTTTTTAGGTCACTCTCTTTTCAATGGGTTTCTATGTGGATCTAGATTTCTAAGGCATTTGCTTGCAGTTCCTATTGCTTCAACTAGATGTCAATATTCTTTAGAAAATTGTTTGATGTTTTTCCTTAGAGAAATGAAGAAGTAGGGCTGGTCAGAACAAGGGACGAGTCTAGTATATTGTTGTGGTTGGGGTGCGCGACCTGAAAATGCGCCCCACTTTGTTTTCGTCCTGTATTGAACACAGTTTATTCCGTCTTAAATTTGATTGATTATTTACGTTTAAAAATACCTCAAATTGGATTAGGAAAGTTGCTTGAAATGTTTGGATCAAGTTTACAGGTAACTTATTAGATACTTTGTAGTCATGTTGCGCAAGTTGGAAGCGGTGTACTTTCTGAATTAAACACGCCAAATTTTTGGAGATATAACAACGGACTTTATCGAACAAAAGGACCATTTGTGATGTTTAATGGACATATTGGAGTGCCAACAGGAGAAGATCTTCAAAGGTAAGGCATGAATTATATAGTTTCCTGTGTTTGTTTGATGGGGTGCTGTCCTCGGATACTAGCATGGTTTGCTTTCGCCGTAAAGTCGTTTTGAAATCTGACACTGTGGCTGGATTAATTAAGTATTCCCAAACTGATATGACTGGTAAAGATACGCAGGTATCATTGCTCAAACTAACACTACTTTCTATCCTTTTTCTTTTTTTCTATCCTTTTTCTTTTTTCCCAAAATAGCGTATCAGTCAGACGTGTGTGTTTGTCTTTGTCTTATCCCATGTAAATAGCCCGTTTTTTCGTATATATCTTATTCTCAGTTTCTATCTACAAACTAAATATACTATCCTGCAACCCGCCTCACGCAATGTTGTACGGATCTGTTATTTTATTCCTTATAACTGTAACCTCCATCAGGAGCTAGCCAGCTAACTAGCTACTAGTCTTTGTTAGCCACGGCTAGCGGTCTTCACCTTTAGCTCGGTCACCAGTCAGCCTTAGCTCGGACAATACCTGCCAGTCTGCATAGCGCGATATCAACCCTGAGCATATCGGACTGATCATTACCACGGAACGTCGCAGCTAGCTAGCTGCAAACGAGTGGCTGCTGTTAGCTAACGCCTCTATTCCGAAGCAAGCACCAGTTAGCCTTAAGCTAGCCTTGAGCTAGGCCCATATACCAGCTAATTCTAGGGATACAAAACCTATTTTGCCAATTGGCCTGGACCCTTTATTGTCGACACGGAGCTCCGCCGATCCATCACGACTGGACTGCCGACGTGATCGCCCGATGTGGTCTCAACAGGCTATTCTGTTACTATGTCACCGAAGAACCATCTGCTAGCCCGGCCCGCTAGCTTTGAACGCTGTGTATCCTGCTCACCTAGCGTAGTAGTGACTACCAAACGGCACCCTGACTCACCTATTGCTGCTGTTTTGATCCTATGATCACTCAGCTACAGAGCTGATGCCCCCTGGACAGTTTCAATAACACGGTACCTCATTTTGTTTACCTGTCGGCCCCAGCCTCAAACTCAAGTCATGTATGTACCATGTATGTGCTCTCCTGATCAACACCTGTGATTGCTTTATGCCTCTCGCTAAAGTCAATATGCCTTGTCTACTGCGGTCTTGGCTAGTTCTTATTGTTTTATTTCACTGTAGAGCCCTCAGTCCCACTCAACATGCCTTTTGTCCTACCCCACACACATGTGGAGACCTCACCTGGCTTAACTGGTGCCTCCAGAATCGAAAAGCTCTCCCCTTGTCTGTACATATGCCCTGAATCTGTTCTACCATGCCCAGAAATCTGCTCATTTTTTTTCATTTAAAACCCTTGGTTTCATGCATGTTAATATCAAAAGCCTCTTCCCTAAGTTTGTTTTATTCACTGCTTTAGCACACTCCGCCAACCCTGATGTCCGAGCCGTGTCTAAATCCTGGCTTAGGAAGCCTCCAAAAAATCAGAAATTTCCATCCCCAACTATAAAATGTTCTGCCAAGATAGAACTGCCGAAGGGGGTGGAGTTGCAATCTACTGCAGAGATAGTCTGCTGAGTTCTGTCATGATATCCAAGTCTGTGCCCAAACAGTTCGAGCTTCTACTTTTAAAAATCCACCTTTCCAGAAATAGGTCTCTCACTGTTGGCGCTTGTTATAGAACTTTTCAAACAGAAATTTGCATCCTGTAGCACAAACTCCAAAAAGGCTAGGATAAATCTACGATAATCGAGAATTTCAAGAAGCGTTTTTCTACGGCTGGCCATGCTTTCCATCTGGCTACCCTTACCCCGGACAACAGCTCTGCATCCCCTACAGCAACGTTCCCAAGCCTCCCCCACTTCTCCTTCACCCAAATACAGATAGCTGATGTTCTGAAAGAACTGCAAAATATGGACCCCTACAAATCAGCTGGGCTAGACAATCTGGACCCTTTCTTTCTAAAATTATCCGCCACAATTGTTGCAACCCTGATTACTAGCCTGTTCAACCTCTCTTTTGTATCGTCTGAGATCCCTAAAGATTGGAAAGCTGCCGCGGTCCTCCCCCTTTGAAGAGGGGGAGACACTCTAGACCGAAACTGCTACAGACCTATATCTATACTACCCTGCCTTTCTAAGGTCTTCGAAAGCCAAGTTAACAAACAGATCACCGACCATTTCGAATTCCACCGTACCTTCTCCGCTATAAAATAGGTTTACGAAATGTTCATCGGTGCAACTCAGCCACGCTCAAGGTCCTAAATGATATCATAACCGCCAATGATCTGTGCAGCCGTCTTCATCAACCTGGCCAAGGCTTTCGAATCTGTCAATCACCGCATTCTTATCGGCAGACTCAACAGCCTTGGTTTCTCAAATGACTGCCCCGCCTGGTTCACCAACTACTTCTCAGATAGAGCTCAGTGTGTTAAATTGGAGTGCCTGTTGTCCAGACCTCTGGCAGTCTCTATGGGGGTGCCACAGGGTTAAATTCTCAACTCTTTTCTCTGTATATATCAATGATGTCGCTCTTGCTGCTGGTGACTTATTTCTCCCTCACTAACTTTAAGCATCCTCTGTCAGAGCATCTTACCGATCATTGCACATTTACACAGCCCATCTGTAAATTGCCCACCCAACTGCCTCATCCCCATATTGTTGCATGTTTATTTTTTTCTCCTTTGCACCCCAGTATCTCTACTTGCACACCTATCACCCCAGTGTTAATGCTAAATTGTAATTATTTCGCCACGATGGCCTATTTATTGCCTTACCTCCCTAATCTTACTACATTTGCACATACTGTATATAGATTTTCTATTGTGTTATTGGCTGTACATTTGTTTATCCCATGTGTAATTCTGTGTTGTTTGTGTCGCACTGCTTTGCTTTATCTTGCCAGGTCGTAAATGTAAGTGAGAACTTGTTCTCAACTAGCCTACCTGGTTAAATAAAGGTGAAATTACAAAAAGGTTTCACTACCTGCAATGGTGACCACTGGTCACACCAGGCGATCCATTATTCATCACTGATGTAGGCAAACCAATGACGTTTGTCCTCTGAATCCTTGTCCTCTGAATCCTAACATGAAATTAGATTAAATATCAAGGAGAGTTCATCGGCGAGTTCCATGCCTTATATAGATCGCTGTGTCTGAGTACAGCCCTCAGTCAAATCATATAAAAAATAAATACATCAAATCAAATCAAATCAAATTGTATTTATCACATGCACCAAATACAACAGGTGTTGTGAAATGCTTTATTTTCCCTTAACCAACAATGCAGTTTTACGAAAAATAAGTGTTAAAGTATTTACTAAAATAAACTGAAGTCTAAAAAATGTAATTAAAATAAAATAATAAATAAGAAAACAGAAAAAATAATTAAAGATCAACAAGAAAATAATAGTAGCGAGGCTATTTACAGGGGGACCAGTACAGAGTCAATGTGCGGGGACACAGGTTAGTTGAGGTAATTATGTACATGTAGGTAGAGGTAAAGTGAATGTCCATAGGTCATGAGCAGAGAGTAGCAGCAGCGTGAAAAGTGAGGTGGTGGGGGGGTGGGAGTGGTAGTCCGGGTAGCCATTTGATTAACTGTTCAGGAGACTTATGGCTTGGGGGTTGGACCTAGACTTGGAGCTCTGGTACAGCTTGCCTTGTGGTAGCAGAGAGAACAGTCTATGACTGAGCTTTCTGGAGTCTTTGGCAATTTTTAGGGCCTTCCTCTGACACCGCCTGGTATAGAGGTCCTGGATGGCAGGAAGCTTGGCCCCAGTGATGTATTGGGCGTACGCACTATATGTATTGGGCGTACGCAATAGCAGTTGCTATTCCAGGCAGTAATGCAAACAGTCAGGATGCTTTCGATGGTGCAGCTGTAGAACTTTTTGAGGATCTAGGTCCCATATCAAGTCTTTTCAAGCTCCTGATGAGGAATTGACATTGTCTTGCCCTCTTCGCGACTGTCTTGGTGGAACATGAAACTCTCAACCTGCTCCACTACAGCCCCGTTGACGAGAATGGGGGCAGGCTTTGTCCTCCTTTTTTTGGAGCCCACAATCATCTCCTTTGTCTTGATCACGTTGAAGGAGAGGTTGTTATCCTGGCACCACACTGCCAGGTCTCTGACCTTATCCCTACAGGCTGTCTCATCGATGTCGGTGATCATCTCTACAACAACACTGTTGTGTCGGTGGAAAACTTAATGATGGTGTTAGAGTCGTGCTTGGCCATGCAGTCATGGGTGAACAGGAAGTAGTGGAGGGGACTGAGCATGCACCTCTGAGGGGCCCCCGTGTTGAAGATCAGCGTGGCAGATTTGTTGTTTCCTATCCTTGCCACCTGAGGGCGGCCCATCAGGAAGTCCAGGATCCAGTTGCTGCGGGAGGTGTTTAGTCCCAGGGCCCTTAGCTTAGTGATGAGCTCTGAGCTGTAGTCAATAAATAGCATTCTCACGTAGGTGTTCCTTCTGTCCAGGTGGGATAGAGCAGTGTGGAGTGCAATAGAGATTGCATCATCTGTGGATCTGTTGAGGGGAGGAATGCAAATTGGAGTGGGCCTAGGGTTTCTGGGATAATGGTATTGATGTTAGCCATGACCAGCCTTTCAAAGCACTTCATGGCTACAGACGTGACTGCTATGGGTGGGTAGTCATTTATGCAGGTTACCTTGGTGTTGTTGGGCACAGGGACTATGGTGATCTGCTTGATACATTTTGGGTTTACAGACTCGGTCAAGGACAGGTTGAACATGTCAGTGAAGACACTTGCCAGTTGGTCAGCGCATGCTCGGAGTACACATCCTGGTAATCCGTCTGGCCCTGTGGCCTTGTGAATGTTGACCTGTTTAAAGGTCTTACTCACATCGGTTGCAGAGAGCGTGATCACACAATTGTCTGGAACAGCTGATGCTCTCGTACATACTTCAGTGTTGCTTGCCTCGAAGCGAGCATAGAAGTTATTTAGATAATCTAGTAGGCTTTTGTCACTGGGCAGCTCGTGGCAATGCTTCCCTTTGTAGTCTGTGATAGTTTGCAAGCCCTGTCACATCAGTCGAGCGTCAGAGCCGGTGTAGTAAGATTCAATCTGTGTCCTATATTGCCGCTTTACCTGTTTGATGGTTTGTCAGAGGGCATAGTGGGGATTTCTTATAAGTGTCCGGGTTAGAGTAACACTCCTTGAAAGCGGCAGCTCTACCCTCTAGCTGAGGTGCGAATATTGCCTTTCATCCATGGCTTCTGGTTGGGGTATGTACGTACAGTCACTCTGGGGACGACATTCTCAATGAGCTTATTGATAAAGCCAGTGACTGATGTGGTGTACTCCTCAATGCCATCAGAAGAATCCCGGAACATGTTCCAGTCTGTGATAGTGAAGCTTAGGATCTGCGTCATCAGTTCTGTATTAAGCGAATCACTGGTACTTCCTGCTTTAGTTTTTGCTTGTAAGCAGGAATCAGGAGGATATAATTATGGTTATTGCCAAATGGAGGGCGACTTAGAGCTTTGTATGCGTCTCTGTGTGTGGAGTAAAGGTGGTCATCTCAGCTGCTTTGGTGGTTATCGTAAAAGGTTCAGTGCATATTAGCACAGGTTGTTGGCTAGGTGCATATTGCTTAAGTTGGTTAGATGGTAGATATTTCATGTAGACCTTTATATGATCAGGCGGCTCATTAAGTTCAATGAGAGCACCCGGCGGTGTGTCTCTAAGGAGGCTGGATTCACACTGCTACATTGGCAATTTAGGCAGATAGTTCACACTTGCCAAGATGAAGCTCCTCTTGCATCAAGTTAGTGTACCTGGCGGCCCGGCGGTACGTCACGAGGGATAGGAATCATCCCACACATGGTTAACATTCCCAAATAGTATTCATTTTTGCGATGTTAGGTTTACTTTAGCTGGTCTATTGATTATATCTTATCTGTGCTCTTGCATAGATACACATAGTCGGATGGCGTAAGGTTCTGCTGTTTTGGGGGATTGGTATAGCTTACCACGCTCACTGCCTTTAGGCTATTTTATATTGATGCTTTTTGTTGGCAGTTAGCTACCCTGAAGGAGCAGAGCCTATATGCCAAGGCATGCATTATTTATTGCTTAATAAATGGTTTAACATATTTCTATGTGTTTTTTTATTACTGAAATTAAGCGATGCCAGTTCAGAAGTGAAACCCGAGTGCCCCACTTCAGGCTGATGCATCAGCTGAGATGGCACCAAATAGAGGTTAGTAACAACCACACCTACCTTATTGGCAGTAAGTTTAAGCTGGCCAGATCTGCTCACTCATCATTCTGCTACTGCTACTATGCCCTGGCTTCTTGCTCCCACCACCACCCCAGCCTCCACCTGTTGGATTCTGTGTTCCTGCATGGGGGATTGGTATAGTTTACCGTGCTCACTGCCTGTACGCTATCTTCTATTGATGCTTTGTTTGGGCAGTGAGTTACCCTGAAGGATAAGAGCCTATATGCCAAGACCTGCATTATTCATTGCTTAAAATACTGCAAATACTGTAGTTAAACATATATATAAGTGCCGTTTTCTTTCTGAAATCACATTACTAATGGAAAGTCCACTCAAAGGTTTCAAGCTATCAAAGTGTCAGTATAGAGACAAAGTGGAGTCACAATTCAATGGCTCAAACACAAGATGTATGTGGCAGGGTCTAACCCAATCACGGATTCCAAAAAGAAAACCAGCCACATCGACGTCTTGATTCCAGACAAATTAAACAACTTCTTTGCACGCTTTAAGGACAATACAGTGTCCGCTACCAAAGAATGTGGGCTCTCCTTCTCCGTGGCCAACGTGAGTAGAACATTTAAACGTGTTAACCCTCACAAGCCCCACATGCTTAAAAGATGGCCATCATTGTTCCTGTTCCCAAGAAAGCCAAGGTAACTGAACTAAATGATTATCGCCCTGTAGCACTCACTTCTGTCATCATGAAGTGATTTGAGAGACTAGTCAAGGATCATATCCCCTCCACCCTACCTGTCACCCTAGACCCACTTCAATTTGCTTACCGCCCCAATAGGTCCACAGACGATGCAATCGCCATCGCCATCACACTGCACACTGCCCTCTGCCCTATCCCATCTGGACAAGAGGAATACCTATGTAAGAATGCTGTTGACTGTTGAATGCATTGACTACCGTTCAGAATTCAACACCATAGTACCCTCCAAACTCATCATTAAGCTTGAGTCTATGGGTCTTGACCCCGCCCTGTGCAACTGTGTCCTGGACTTCCTGACAGTTCACCCCCAGGTGGTGAAGGTAGGAAACAACATCTCCACCCTGCTGATCCTCAACACTGGGGCCCTACAAGGGTGGGTTCTCAGTCCCCTCCTGTACTCCATGTTAACCCACGACTGCGTGGCCATGTACGCCTCCAACTCAATCATCAAGTTTGAAGGACGACACAACAGTGGCAGGCTTGATTACCAACAACAACGAGACAGCCTACAGGGAGGAGGTGAGGGCCCTCGGAAAGTGATGTCAGGAAAATAACCTCTCACTCAATGTCAGCAAAACAAAATAGATGATTGTGGATTTCAGGAAACAGCAGAGGGAGAACAGGACAGCAGTGGTGAAGGTGGAGAGTTTTAAATTCCTCAGAGCACATATCACAGACAACCTGAAATGGTCCACAAACACAGTGTGGTGAAAAAGGTGCAACAGGAGGCTGAAAAAATGTCTTGTCACAAAAAACCCTCACTAACCTTTACAGGTGCACAATCAAGAGCATCCTGTCAGGCTGTATCACCACAGGGTTGGGCAACTGCACCGCCCACAAGTGCAGGGCTCTCCAGAGGGTGGTGAGGTCTGCACAACGCATCACCGGGGCAAACTACCTGCCCTCCAAGCTGCATTCATTGTTGCTGGGGATTTTAACAAGGCTAATCTGAAAACAAGACTCCCTAAATTTTATCAGCATATCGATTGCGCAACCAGGGGTGGAAAAACCTTGGATCATTGTTACTCTAACTTCCGCGACGCATATAAGGCCCTGCCCCGCCCTCCTTTCGGAAAAGCTGACCACGACTCCATTTTGTTGATCCCTGCCTACAGACAGAAACTAAAACAAGAGGCTCCCACGCTGCGGTCTGTCCAACGCTGGTCCGACCAAGCTGACTCCACACTCCAAGACTGCTTCCATCACGTGGACTGGGACATGTTTCGTATTGCGTCAGATAACAATATTGACGAATACGCTGATTCGGTGTGCGAGTTCATTAGAACGTGCGTTGAAGATGTCGTTCCCATAGCAACGATTAAAACATTCCCTAACCAGAAACCGTGGATTGATGGCAGCATTCGCGTGAAACTGAAAGCACGAACCACTGCTTTTAACCAGGGCAAGGTGACTGGTAACATGACCGAATACAAACAGTGCAGCTATTCCCTCCGCAAGGCTATCAAACTAGCTAAGCGTCAGTACAGAGACAAAGTAGAATCTCAATTCAACGGCTCAGACACAAGAGGCATGTGGCAGGGTCTACAGTCAATCACGGACTACAAGAAGAAATCCAGCCCAGTCACGGACCAGGATGTCCTGCTCCCAGGCAGACTAAATAACTTTTTTGCCTGCTTTGAGGACAATACAGTGCCACTGACACGGCCTGCAACGAAAACATGCGGACTCTCCTTCACTGCAGCCGAGGTGAGTAAGACATTTAAACGTGTTAACCCTCGCAAGGCTGCAGGCCCAGACGGCATCCCCAGCCGTGCCCTCAGAGCATGCGCAGACCAGCTGGCCGGTGTGTTTACGGACATATTCAATCAATCCCTATACCAGTCTGCTGTTCCCACATGCTTCAAGAGGGCCACCATTGTTCCTGTTCCCAAGAAAGCTAAGGTAACTGAGCTAAATGACTACCGCCCCGTAGAACTCACTTCCGTCATCATGAAGTGCTTTGAGAGACTAGTCAAGGACCATATCACCTCCACCCTACCCGACACCCTAGACCCACTCCAATTTGCTTACCGCCCAAATAGGTCCACAGACGATGCAATCTCAACCACACTGCACACTGCCCTAACCCATCTGGACAAGAGGAATACCTATGTGAGAATGCTGTTCATCGACTACAGCTCGGCATTCAACACCATAGTACCCTCCAAGCTCGTCATCAAGCTCGAGACCCTGGGTCTCGACCCCGCCCTGTGCAACTGGGTACTGGACTTCCTCACAGGCCGCCCCCAGGTGGTGAGGGTAGGCAACAACATCTCCACCCCGCTGATCCTCAATACTGGGGCCCCACAAGGGTGCGTTCTGAGCCCTCTCCTGTACTCCCTGTTCAACCACGACTGCGTGGCCACGCACGCCTCCAACTCAATCATCAAGTTTGCGGACGACACAACAGTGCTAGGCTTGATAACCAACAACGACGAGACGGCCTACAGGGAGGAGGTGAGGGCCCTCGGAGTGTGGTGTCAGGAAAATAACCTCACACTCAACGTCAACAAAACTAAGGAGATGATTGTGGACTTCAGGAAACAGCAGAGGGAACACCCCCCTATCCACATCGATGGAACAGTAGTGGAGAGGGTAGCAAGTTTTAAGTTCCTCGGCATACACATCACAGACAAACTGAATTGGTCCACTCACACAGACAGCATCGTGAAGAAGGCGCAGCAGTGCCTCTTCAACCTCAGGAGGCTGAAGAAATTCGGTTTGTCACCAAAAGCACTCACAAACTTCTACAGATGCACAATCGAGAGCATCCTGGCAGGCTGTATCACCGCCTGGTACGGCAACTGCTCCACCCACAACCGTAAGGCTCTCCAGAGGGTAGTGAGGTCTGCACAACCTATCACCGGGGGCAAACTACCTGCCCTCCAGGACACTTACACCACCCAATGTTACAGGAAGGCCATAAAGATCATCAAGGACATCAACCACCCGAGCCACTGCCTGTTCACCCCGCTATCATCCAGAAGTCGAGGTCAGTACAGGTGCATCAAAGCTGGGACCGAGAGACTGAAAAGCAGCTTCTATCTCAAGGCCATCAGACTGTTAAACAGCCACCACTAACATTGAGTGGCTGCTGCCAACACACTGACACTGACACTGACTCAACTCCAGCCACTTTAATAATGGGAATTGATGGGAAATGATGTAAATATATCACTAGCCACTTTAAACAATGCTACCTTATATAATGTTACTTACCCTACATTATTCATCTCATATGCATACGTATATACTGTACTCTATATCATCGACTGCATCCTTATGTAATACATGTATCACTAGCCACTTTAACTATGCCACTTTGTTTACATACTCACCTCATGTATATACTGTACTCGATACCATCTACTGTATCCTGCCTATGCTGCTCTGTACCATCACTCATTCATATATCCTTATGTACATATGCTTTATCCCCTTACACTGTGTATAAGACAGTAGTTTTGGAATTGTTAGTTAGATTACTTGTTGGTTATTACTGCATTGTCGGAACTAGAAGCGCAAGCATTTCGCTGCCTACCTATAGACTTGATATCATTGTCCATTAATACATGGAAAATAGTAGTCACTTTAAGAACGTTTTCATATCTCGCATTACTTATCTCATGTATATACGGTATCCTACACTATCTATTAGAGGTCGACCGATTCTGATTTTTTTTAACGCCAATACCGATACCGATTATTGGAGGACCAAACAAAGCCAACAAGATCCCACCAACCCAGGTGGAAAACAGGCTGCCTAAGTATGATTCCCAATCAGAGACAACGATAGACTGCTGCCTCTGATTGGGAACCACACTCAAGCCAAAAACAAAGAAGTAGAAAACATAGACTTTCCCACCCGAGTCACACCCTGACCTAACCAAACATAGAGAATAATAAGGGACTCTAGGGTCAGGGCGTGACAAATACTGAATGAACACTTATTTGAACTTAATATAATACATCTATAAAATCAATTTAGTCTCAAATAAATAATGAAACATGTTCAATTAGGTTTAAATAATGCAAAAACAAAGTGTGGGAGAAGAAAGTAAAAGTGCAATATGTGCCATATAAAAAAGTTAACGTTTAAGTTCCTTGCTCAGAAAATATGAGTCTTCAACATTCCCAGGTAAGAAGTTTTAGGTTGTAGTTATTAGAGGAATTATAGGACTATTTATCTCTATACAATTTATATTTCATATACCTTTGACTATTGGATGTTCTAATATGTACTTTAGTACTGCCAGCCTAATCTCAGGAGTTGATAGGCTTGAAGTCATGAACAGCGCAATGCTTGAAGCACAGCGAAGAGCTGCTGGCAAATGCAGGAAAGTGCTGTTTGAATGAATGCTTACGAGCCTGCTGCTGCCTACCACCGCTCAGTCAGACTGCTCTATCAAATCATAGACTTAATTATAATATAACAACACACAAATGCGAGCCTTAGGTCATTAATATGGTCAAATCCGGAAACTATCATTTAGAAAATAAAACCCCCATGCTTCACGGTTGGGATGGTGTCTTTGGCTTGCAAGCCTCTCCCTTTTTCCTCCAAACATAATGATGGTGATTATGGCCAAACAGTTCTATTTTTGTTTCATCAGACCAGAGGGCATTTCTCCAAAAAGTACAATTTGTGCAGTTTCAAACCGTAGTCTGGCTTTTTTATGGCAGTTTGGAGCAGTGAATTCTTCCTTGCTGAGCGGACTTTCAGGTTATGTCAATATAGGACTCGTTTTACCGTGGATATATATTTTTGTACCTGTTTCCTCCAGCATCTTCAAAAGGTATTTTGCTGTTGTTCTGGCATTGATTTGCACTTATCGCACTAAAGTACATTAATCTCTAGGAGACAGAACGCGTCTCCTTCCTGTGCAGTATGACGGCTGTGTGGTCCCATGATGTTTATACTTGCGTACTATTGTTTGTACAGATGAACGTGGTACCTGTAGGCGTTTGGAAATTGCTCCCAAGGATGAAACTGACTTGTGGATGTCTACAATTTTTTGCACACATCCAATTGACTCAAATTATGTCAATTAGCCTATCAGAAGCTTCTAAAGCCATGACATAATTTTCTGGTATTTTCCAAGCTGTTTAAAGGCACAGTCAAATTAGTGTATGTTATCTTCTGACCTACTGGAATTGTGATACAGTGAATTATAAGTGAAATAATCTGTCTATAAACAATTGTTGAAAAAATTACTTGTGTCATGCACAAAGTAGATGTTCTAACCGACTTGCCAAAACTATAGTTTGTTAACAAGAAATTTGTGGAGTGGTTGAAAAAACTTCACCCTAAGTACATGTAAACTTCCGACTTCAACGGTATACATCTTAGCAGCTATATAATCATTTTACATCAGATGCATTATTACATTGTGGATAATTCTCTTTAATACATGATCTTATCCACAGGTGTAATGCACACATTATTTTAAAGGGGGCATGAAGTATGTGAGGATGGATAGGGATGTGGGCCGGGTGGAAGTTGGAGAATTTTTCAAGCTCCTGCAATAGCTTTTTCCTGCAATCTAGAGCCATAATCAAAAGTATTTTTTTAAATGTATTTTACTGTATAGGTTCTTTAAGCATACCTCTATACCTGTTTTCATTTTAATGAGGGTGTCATTCTGATTGTTGTAAATCACACATCTCAATATACTGCACTAACATGCCTCAGATATTACATTAACATTACAACACAGTACATTTGATCATAACACACATCATCAATATAGGCACATATCATGGCATCATAATTTTACACAAATATCATGACCAAGTATCTAAGCATGCCTGTTGAGCTGTCTGTATCCTCCTGACTGGTGTTTCTGTTTTTTAAAGAAACGAAAGATGTCTGCTAAAATCTGGGTAAAAGTCTTAAAGGAATGTAAGTCTTATTCAGTACATTTAGTAATTGCTTGTTTTTCTAAAGTCTAGCAACCTTGCAAGCAGGCATGCCAGCAAAGGTAGTTAGACAAGCTACTGATTGATAGCCTAAATTGCCTTGGTAGCTGGCTATGAGGTTGAGAGATTGGGACCCTATCTAGCTGACTACCTAAAGCCAACTTCATAAAATTGCTAGCTGGCTAGTTTTACAGAGATACCACAAAACATGTTTGTTTTATTTGATTATCAAGAAGGAATCAATACATAGCTTGATAAGATTAATTTACAAACATACCTCCTTCAAGTCCTGCCTATATCCTTTGGCTTAAGTCAAATGAAAAGCTCTCTCTCTGCCTTGACTGTCTGCACGTACTAGTCTTTGCTCCGTGGTGTACCACTTACTAGGGAGAATGGGGGGTATACTGTTTGCCTTGTTCCAATCAGTGTTCCCCCTCCGCAAAATACAGCTAACAGATCTTTTTTTTTAAACAAATAATTATGAAAAAACGTGGGCTTAAAAATCAAGCTTAGTACTACATTGAACGTCCAAATAATTGGACAAATCTGAGGGGGCACGTGCTCTTGTACCCACTATGGGCATGACACCTCTGGTCTTAGGCATTCTACCCCACTGTGTGCATCAACTGAAACATAAAGCAGAGAGCACTAAGAGGACTCAGGGAGCATTAGTGAAACTTAATAAAGCCTTCACAGAATTTAAAATCACTTTTAATGAGTTCATGAAGAAGATATTTATAAGCGTTCAGAAAATATTGCCATCAACTCGTGACAGCTGTTATGAAGTGATTCATCATGTGACACATAACATCCATTCCCCATAGGGCAGTACTTAATTCATAAATCATCTCATGTCAGCTGCCACGAAGCATGACACTTTTAATGAACATTTCATAAATCACTCATGTTTCGCACATAAAGCGAAGGTGTATAGTTTACTTGGCTTTATGGAGTTACCCGTACACTAAAGCCGCACAGATATGAATAGTACAACATGTATTCATTTCAATCCATTGTGTTATTGTGGAAAGCATTTAGTTTGATCTCTTTGATGCAATCCTAAATGACTTTGCAGCAAGCACAACCTCCTATGGCTTGCTAGCGTCGAGACACATATATGTGTTACAAATCAAATTTTATTTGTCACATACACATGGTTTGCAGATGTTAATGCGAGTGTAGCGAAATGCTTGTGCTTCCAGTTCCGACAATGCAGTAATAACCAACAAGTAATCTAGCTAACAATTCCAAAACTACTACCTTATAGACACAAGTGTAAGGGGATAAAAAATATGTACATAAAGATATACAGTGCCTTGCGAAAGTATTCGGCCCCCTTGAACTTTGCGACCTTTTGCCACATTTCAGGCTTCAAACATAAAGATATAAAACTGTATTTTTTGTGAGGAATCAACAACAAGTGGGACACAATCATGAAGTGGAACGACATTTATTGGATATTTCAAACTTTTTTAACAAATCAAAAACTGAAAAAATTGGGCGTGCAAAATTATTCAGCCCCCTTAAGTTAATACTTTGTAGCGCCACCTTTTGCTGCGATTACAGCTGTAAGTCGCTTGGGGTATGTCTCTATCAGTTTTGCACATCGAGAGACTGAAATTTTTTCCCATTCCTCCTTGCAAAACAGCTCGAGCTCAGTGAGGTTGGATGGAGAGCATTTGTGAACAGCAGTTTTCAGTTCTTTCCACAGATTCTCGATTGGATTCAGGTCTGGACTTTGACTTGGCCATTCTAACACCTGGATATGTTTATTTTTGAAACATTCCATTGTAGATTTTGCTTTATGTTTTGGATCATTGTCTTGTTGGAAGACAAATCTCCGTCCCAGTCTCAGGTCTTTTGCAGACTCCATCAGGTTTTGTTCCAGAATGGTCCTGTATTTGGCTCCATCCATCTTCCCATCAATTTTAACCATCTTCCCTGTCCCTGCTGAAGAAAAGCAGGCCCAAACCATGATGCTGCCACCACCATGTTTGACAGTGCGGATGGTGTGTTCAGGTGTGTTGCTTTTACGCCAAACATAACGTTTTGCATTGTTGCCAAAAAGTTCAATTTTGGTTTCATCTGACCAGAGCACCTTCTTCCACATGTTTGGTGTGTCTCCCAGGTGGCTTGTGGCAAACTTTAAACGACACTTTCTATGGATATCTTTAAGAAATGGCTTTCTTCTTGCCACTCTTCCATAAAGGCCAGATTTGTGCAATATACGACTGATTGTTGTCCTATGGACAGAGTCTCCCACCTCAGCTGTAGATCTCTGCAGTTAATCCAGAGTGATCATGGGCCTCTTGGCTGCATCTCTGATCAGTCTTCTCCTTGTATGAGCTGAAAGTTTAGAGGGACGGCCAGGTCTTGGTAGATTTGCAGTGATCTGATACTCCTTCCATTTCAATATTATTGCTTACACAGTGCTCCTTGGGATGTTTAAAGCTTGGGAAATCTTTTTGTATCCAAATCCGGCTTTAAACTTCTTCACAACAGTATCTCGGACCTGCCTGGTGTGTTCCTTGTTCTTCATGATGCTCTCTGCGCTTTTAACGGACCTCTGAGACTATCACAGTGCAGGTGCATTTATACGGAGACTTGATTACACACAGGTGGATTGTATTTATCATCATTAGTCATTTAGGTCAACATTGGATCATTCAGAGATCCTCACTGAACTTCTGGAGAGAGTTTGCTGCACTGAAAGTAAAGGGGCTGAATAATTTTGCACGCCCAATTTTTCAGTTTTTGATTTGTTAAAAAAGTTTGAAATATCCAATAAATGTCGTTCCACTTCATGATTGTGTCCCACTTGTTGTTGATTCTTCACAAAAAAATTCAGTTTTATATCTTTATGTTTGAAGCCTGAAATATGGCAAAAGGTTGCAAAGTTCAAGGGGGCCGAATACTTTCGCAAGGCACTGTATGAATGAGTGATGGTACAGAGTGTTATAGGCAAGATACATTAGATGGTATTGAGTGCAGTATATACATATGAGATGAGTATGTAAACAAAGTGGCATAGTTAAAGTGGCTAGTGATACATGTATTACATAAAGATGCAGTAGATGATATAGAGTACAGTATATACGTATACATATGAGATGAATAATGTAGGGTATGTAAACATTATATTAGGTAGCATTGTTTAAAGTGGCTAGTGATATATTTTGGATCATTTCCCATCAATTCCCATTATTAAAGTGGCTGGAGTTGAGTCAGTGTGTTGGCAGCAGCCATTCAATGGCTGTTTAACAGTCTGATGGCCTTGAGATAGAAGCTGTTTTTCAGTCTCTCGGTCCCAGCTTTGATGCACCTGTACTGACCTCGCCTTCTGGATGATAGCGGGGTGAACAGGCAGTGGCTCGGGTGGTTGTTGTCCTTGATGATCTTTATGGCCTTCCTGTGACATCGGGTGGTGTAGGTGTCCTGGAGGGCAGGTAGTTTGCCCCCGGTGATGCGTTGTGCAGACCTCACTACCCTCTGGAGAGCCTTACGGTTGTGGGCGGAGCAGTTGCCGTACCAGGCGGTGATACAGCCCGACAGGATGCTCTCGATTGTGCATCTGTAGAAGTTTGTGAGTGCTTTTGGTGACAAGCCAAATTTCTTCAGCCTCCTGAGGTTGAAGAGGCACTGCTGCGCCTTCTTCACAATGCTGTCTGTGTGGGTGGACCAATTCAGTTTGTCTGTGATGTGTACGCCGAGGAACTTAAAACTTACTACCCTCTCCACTACTGTTCCATCGATGTGGATAGGGGGGTGTTCCCTCTGCTGTTTCCTGAAGTCCACAATCATCTCCTTAGTTTTGTTGACGTTGAGTGTGAGGGTATTTTCCTGACACCACACTCCGAGGGCCCTCACCTCCTCCCTGTAGGCCATCTCGTCGTTGTTGGTTATCAAGCCTACCACTGTTGTGTCGTCCGCAAACATGATGATTGAGTTGGGGGCGTGCGTGGCCACGCAGTCGTGGGTGAACAGGGAGTACAGGAGAGGGCTCAGAACGCACCCTTGTGGGGCCCAGTGTTGAGGATCAGCGGGGTGGAGATGTTGTTGCCTACCCTCACCACCTGGTGGCGGCCCGTCAGGAAGTCCAGTACCCAGTTGCACAGGGCAGGGTCGAGACCCAGGGTCGAGACCCAGGGTCTCGAGCTTGATGACGAGCTTGGAGGGCACTATGGTGTTAAATGCCGAGCTGTAGTCGATGAACAGCATTCTCACATAGGTATTCCTCTTGTCCAGATGGGTTAGGGCAGTGTGCAGTGTGGACCTATTTGGGCGGTAAGCAAATGGGAGTGGGTCTAGGGTGTCAGGTAGGGTCGAGGTGATATGGTCCTTGACTAGTCTCTCAAAGCACTTCATGATGACGGAAGTGAGTGCTACGGGGCGGTAGTCATTTAGCTCAGTTACCTTAGCTTTCTTGGGAACAGGAACAATGGTTGCCCTCTTGAAGCATGTGGGAACAACAGACTGGGATAGGGATTGATTGAATATGTCCGTAAACACACCAGCCAGCTGGTCTGCGCATGCTCTGACGGCGCGGCTGGGGATGCCGTCTGGGCCTGCAGCCTTGCGAGGGTTGACACATTTAAATGTTTTCCTCACGTCAGCTGCAGTGAAGGAGAGTCCGCATGTTTTGGTTGCGGGCCGTGTCAGTGGCACTGTATTGTCCTCAAAGCGGGCAAAAAAGGTTATTTAGTCTGCCTGGGAGCAAGACATCCTGGTCCGTGACGGGGCTGGTTTTCTTTTTGTAATCCGTGATTGACTGTAAACCCTGCCACATACCTCTTGTGTCTGAGCCGTTGAATTGAGATTCTGCTTTGTCTCTATACTGACGCTTAGCTTGTTTGATTGCCTTGTGGAGGGAATAGTTACACTGTTTGTATTCGGTCATGTTTCCGGTCACCTTGCCCTGATTAAAAGCAGTGGTTCGCGCTTTCAGTTTCACGCGAATGCTGCCATCAATCCACGGTTTCTGGTTTGGGAATGTTTTAATCGTTGCTATGGGAACGACATCTTCAATGCACGTTCTAATGAACTCGCTCACCGAATCAGCGTATTCGTCAATGTTGTTGTCTCACACAATACGAAACATATCCCAGTCCACGTGATGGAAGCAGTCTTGGAGTGTGGAATCAGATTGGTCGGACCAGCGTTGAACAGACCTCAGCGTGGGAGCTTCTTGTTTTAGTTTCTGTCTGTAGGCAGGGATCAACAAAATGGAGTCGTGGTCAGCTTTTCCGAAAGGAGAGCGGGGCAGGGCCTTATATGCGTCGCGGAAGTTAGAATAGGAATGATCCAAGGTTTTTCCAGCCCTGGTTGCGCAATCGATATGATGATCCAATTTAGGGAGTCTTGTTTTCAGATTAGCCTTGTTAAAATCCCCAGCTACAATGAATGCAGCCTCCGGATTTATGGATTCCAGTTTGCAAAGAGTCAAATAAAGTTTGTTCATAGCCATCGATGTGTCTGCTTGGGGGGGGGGGAATATATACGGCTGTGATTATAATCAAAGAGAATTCCCTTGGTAGATAATGCGGTCGACATTTGATTGTGAGGAATTCTAAATCAGGTGAACAGAAGGACTTGAGTTCCTGTATGTTGTTGTGGCCACACCACGTCTCGTTAACCATGAAGCATACGCCCCCGACCCTCTTCTTACCAGAAAGATGTTTGTTTCTGTCGGCGCGATGCGTGGAGAAACCAGCTGGCTGCACCGACTCCGATAGCGTCTCTCCAGTGAGCCATGTTTCCGTGAAGAAAAGAACGTTACAGTCTCTGATGTCCCTCTGGAATGCTACCCTTGCTCGGATTTCATCAACCTTGTTGTCAAGAGACTGGACATTGGCGAGAAGAATGTTAGGGAGTGGTGCACGATGTGCCCGTCTCCGGAGTCTGACCAGAAGACCGCATCGTTTCCCCCTTTTACAAAGTCGTTTTTTTAGGTCGCCGGCTGGGATCCATTCCGTTGTCCTGGGTGAAAGGCAGAACACAGGATCCACTTCGCGAAAGTCATATTCTTGGTCGTACTGATGGTGAGTTGACGCTGCTCTTATATTCAGTAGTTCTTCTCGACTGTATGTAATGAAACCTAAGATGACCTGGGGTACCAATGTAAGAAATAACACGTAAAAAAACAAAAAACTGCATAGTTTCCTAAGAACGCGAAGCGAGGCGGCCATCTCTGTCGGCGCCGGAAGTATACGGGATGAACATACAGTATGGTGACATACTTCAACATTCACATACTTCAGTGCCACATTATGTGTCACTTTCACCTGTGAGGTGATGTGGAAACCTCTCCACTCTGTGCCTTGACAGTTCAAACTGGATTACATTCTGTGGACTCCCTAAAGCATAGCTTCTTCTAGCACTCTGACTAACCTCGCTCTTAGCATTGATGCTTACAGTTTATAGAGTAGTGATGATGTATGCTTGACTGGCTATGCTCTTTTCAACCATTCTTTGTGGTTGTTTACAGTTGCCAATCAAGATTATCTCTATCTGTTCATGGCTCAATGCGTCTCAAATGTGGCAATAAAAATGTGTTGGTGGATCTGATCACAATTGAAATTTATCAGCAATTCTGAATTGACTCCAAATTCCAGATTCTTGCCTAACATGAACCTTCACTGCGTCAGAAACAGCCCAAGACAAATGTTTTAGTATGGGCTGCTGTCTTCATTTCAGTTTAAATTGTGACTCGACTAGAAGGAAATTGAGTTCTGTTGAAGTATACGGAGAGATGAATCTTAGGGGCAAACAAGAGGAGATTTCATTTTAAAGACAAGTCTGATTACTAAGTGCGAAGAAGTCTTGGAAGTACACATATGGTTAAGCAGGCACTACCCTTACAAAAATGTACCATGGTACTATCATTTTTGGGGGGTCACTACCATGGCAGGGAAATAACATGGTACTGGTGCAACTACTTGGTCAAAGTCCTATTCAAGGTGTTGCTTTCTAACATCGACCATGCAGTTCCACTCACACAGTAACTTGGCCATGCTCAAACATTCCTTATCGGTAGCTACATGCACTATAATTACCACTGACAACAAATGCAGCATGTGGATATTCAATATCAAAAAGTAGCCATACTGTACTGTATTGTGCAAAGGAGCAGATTATTAAATCAGGCTTTCTTAAGATGTCCAGAGAGAAAAAACATGCTTATTTTAATTAAAATGTCAACAGCATACCCAATGAGATATTTGATTCATTTGAACCTTTACGAAAAAAGGCAAAAATAAATTACTTTTGTGATCAGTGCATTTGAAAAGGAAAACAGATGATAATTCTACTGCTTTTCCCAGCACAACCTCACTCTCACAGCTAATTCAATTCTGCTGAATGTATTCTGAAGGCTCTTTACAATGAGTCCAAATAACTTAGGAACCTTCTTTGTCACCAACTATAATGAAAATATACTCGACGACCGAAATACTGAAATTCCATAATTGAAACTGAAAAGGGATGCACTGGTTGTTTACATTTGGTAGGTACAGTCTGATATTATAATCAGAACGATGGAAATAAGATGCGAAACACAACATAGGACCATTGCATAGAACATAAAAGTTGTTTTGCTGGTGTGCTAAGCTAACTAGCTTTACTGAAATTCTGTGTGTGTTTCTCTCTGTGAATAAACTTCTGATCAGGTTTCTAAAAGGACAAAAGATCTTTATAAAACCAGTATAAAGTCACCATATGATACCACAAAAGACTTCACAATGACATCATTACTATCAGTTTTGCCCCGGTAAGTATAGGCTGTAATATGGGATAACATATTTTTGAAGTGTGAATACACTGTCTGGCCTGGATATCAACTGAAATGGAGTCTGATAATGCTGGAACAAGACCATGTTTTGGTTGAAAGACAATGGTTCGGCCTGAATTATTTATGCTTTAACATGGAGGAATGTTGGCTGTGGATAAGTTATTTATTTGCACAGGGATTATTTTCACATCATGTTGAGGTATTAAATTCCCTTTGTTTCATCCTTTTATCCTTGTTTCCATGTTTAAAATAAAGTTAACAGCTCAATGAGCTGCTGGTAGAATACACATAAGAGAGTTTAAACAAACATCGAACCAAAAGCATCAAAACAACAAATAATATATGACAGGTAAAAATGAGAGGATGACTCAAGAAAGTAGGTAAGTAAGGTGCACAACGTCTTTTCACTGAGTCTGCTCATTTGGCTGGATGGGAGGAATTTAAATGGCCCATTGATGAATATGTGTTATCAATGTGGGCAACGTGATATTATCAAGTGTCGATTATCCTTTTCCTTTTATTCTCCCATAGAAGCACAATGAATAATGTTAATTAATTGGCTGAATGAACGTTGAAGAAATGTGGCTTATTTTTTATTTTTCAGCCATATCAAATTCCATTATTTGAATGATGCTGTGTCTGCATGTACGTATGTATTACAATTATACACTTCAACAGTGTTTACAACTTCTGTACCTGGGACATCAATGACTACACATTGTAACTATGCAATAGACTAGAAACATGATTGATTTGTAATTCATATATATAGAAAAACAACTATGCATATCTAACTCCCTTCATCTGCATTAATCTGAAGACACAGGATAAGTGGATAGTGGATAATGTGAAACACTTTATTTACAGAAGTTCCTTATCCAGGTGTTATAAATACATAATTGCATTATAATTATGATAATTGTAATATTATAAATACAAGTTTAATCTGTACTTCAATGCACAAAAGGTGTGCATTATAAAACGAGGAAGAAAGACGAAGTGGGGAGAGAGGGTGTAGAAGACAGAAAGGGAAAGAGGTAAGAACAGAGGCAGACAGCATATGATGCATGAATTACAGTGCTACCCTAATATTCTCTCAGTTCATCACAATTGTGGTGTCTCCTAACCAGCCTTGGGCCCCCAGTTGGCCCGAATGATATCTTAAGAGCTGGTGAGGTGGCGATGACTGGACTGGCTTCCTCTCTGACATCAAAACATACCTGCAGACGAGAGTGCATAATTAAGCCTTGTTTTGTTTTTTTATTCTAACACGGTCAGTCATCTTAAATCAGTAGGAGAAATGCAAAACTGGGGGGGGGGGGGGGGGGTTAGGCCAGGGTGTGACTAGGGTGGGCATTCTAGTTTCTTTATTTCTATGTTTTGGCCTGGTATGGTTCTCAATCAGGGACAGCTGTATATTGTTGTCTCTGATTGGGCATCATACTTAAGTAGACTTTTCCCACCTGTGTTTTGTGGGTAGTTGTTTTATGTGTAGTTTATGCACCTTACAGAACTGTTTCGGTTTTCCCTCTTGTTTATTTTGTTTGAGTGTTTTGTGATCCAATAAAATCATGAACACTTACCACGCCTCGCTTTGGACCGATCCTCATTACGATGAGAGCCGTGACACACATGCTGGTTAGGCTCTGTATACATCAGCTAGGTGAATGTTGTTTTAGCCGTGTTGAATGGGCTGTTGATCTATCATTTGGTGGGCTTGCTAAACACCCACATGGCGATCAGTGTTGGCGATCAAGCGTTCATTTCCTCTTATGGGAAGGTCTGTTAGAGCTTTTTCAGATGCTCTTAAATTCAGACTTATTCTAGTAATCTATTGTGTCTATTTCTCTCATTATCAGGGAATATAATTGATTTCTCTCTCGTGGCTTACTGGTTATACCTTTAGACATACCCTTCAGTTCAGGTAGACTATTTGTAGGTTTAGGTTTTGATTATTAAGTCACTTACTGTGCACACTATGTATGCTGCAGATGCATCAGCTACTGCTGAGCAATTTCAGTAGGACATTAGGCTATTTAGATAAGGTGGGTACTTTTCGTACCCACCTAACGTTTCGTTTCTGTTTTGGGGGTTTGATAGTAATACTGTATGTTTTTGCTATGTGATGGTATGTCATGGCTGAGCTGTGCCGCTCTGCAGCAGTCTACTGTATGGTCTTCTCTCTGTACAATGTCTTCTGTTATATAACAGTGTATGCCTTTTCTATTCCAAATTCAGTCAGGCATATCAAAGAGTATCTCTCCTCTCTGTAGCACAACTTTGAGTACACGTTAAAGGCAACGTGTTGGGTTTACATTACACTTTACCAGAGGTGGTTTGTATGATGACTTTCAGAGTTCTTCAGTCTGAATACCCTAAATGTTCCTTCCCTTTAATTTTGCATGATCTCTTAATTTCTGTCAATACCAGAAATAATACTGCTTTGTCCTCTCTTTCATGTTATGCTGCCTGCATGCTGAGAACGGGCAGCACCTGGCGAACCTCTGTTCAACGTTGAAGCTGGCAACCAATGACAAGATACTGGAACTC
This sequence comes from Oncorhynchus mykiss, assembly GCF_013265735.2. Classification (NCBI taxonomy): domain Eukaryota; kingdom Metazoa; phylum Chordata; class Actinopteri; order Salmoniformes; family Salmonidae; genus Oncorhynchus; species Oncorhynchus mykiss. Next base: position 46,860,833 of record NC_048576.1, on the reverse strand, counting down.
ATCATAGCTGTGGTTCCTTCATCAGTGCTGAGGGCTAGCTCGGAGCTATTGATTCTGCATCGGTGTTGCTACTGCTTCTCAATTGATACTGGTTTCACTCGGATCCTCTGCTACTATGATGTTACAATTTCTTTATTCTGAGATTGTGAAACCTACCTGAGTTCTTGCAGTATTGCTACATGTTCATGATTCTGTCATCCCATGGTCCATTAGCTATGTTGCATCTGCCTCATGGGCTTCAAGAGAAACCTCTTGCTCCCACCTGAGACGCAGACGTCTCATCTAGACACCTGGAAATGCAAATGCGCTACGCTAAATGCTAAATGTACTCGTTAAAACTCAAATGTTCATTAAAACACACATGCAGGGTATTGAATTAAAGCTACACTCGTTGTGAATCTAGCCAACAAGTCAGATTTTTTAAATGCTTTTCGGCGAAAGCATGAGAAGCTATTATCTGATAGAATGCAACACCCCAATATACCTGAAGGGGACGTAAACAAAAGAATTAGCGTAGCCGGCGCTACACAAAACGCAGAAATAAAATATAAAACATTCATTACCTTTGATGATATTCTTTGTTGGCAGTCCTATATGTTCCATAAACATCACAATTGGGTCTTTTTCCCGATTAAATCCGTCCATGTATGCCCAAAATATCCATTTGTATAGCCTGTCTGGTTCAGGAAAAAAGCTCCCTTCCAAAACGCAACGTCATTTTTTAAAATTATATAAGTTGCCTATATTCTTTGACAAAACACTTCAAAATACTTTTGTAACCCAACTTTAGGTATTTGTAAACGTTAATAATCGATCAAATTGATCACTGGGCGATCTGTATTCAATAGCAGCTACTCAAGAAAACGTTGTCCTTTGTCTCTCTTCAAAAATCGATTCCTGTATGCTGGACGAAATGAAGGATCTATTTGTCATTACACAAAGGATTTTTGTCAATGAAAATGACGACATCGTGTGGAAGTTATAGGAACTGCAAGCTCCCGGCTATATATTTTTGCTTGCAATAAACAATTCAGAGACTGGCGGATTAATAATTTTCTGTGGTTTTTGTGACCAGGTTTTTCTTGGGATTTCGCTTGCTGTTCACGTTCTGTTATAGTCACAGACATTATTTAACCAGTTTTAGAAACGTCAGAGTGTTTTCTATCCACACATACTAATCATATGCATATACTATATTCCTGGCATGAGTAGCAGGACGCTGAAATGTTGCGCGATTTTTAACAGAATGTTCTAAAAAGGAGGGGGTAGACGGAAGAGGTTTCTTCAGGCAATGAAAAAGTTTTTTATTTTTTATTTTTTTATTTCACCTTTATTTAACCAGGTATGCTAGTTGAGAACAGGTTCTCATTTGCAACTGCAACCTGGCCAAGATAAAGCGTAGCAATTCGACACATACAACAACACAGAGTTACACATGGAATAAACAAAACATACAGTCAATAATACAGTAGGGGAAAAAAAGTCTATATACAGTGCAAATGAGGTAAGTTAAGGAAATAAATAGGCCATGGTGGCGAAGTAATTACAATATAGCAATTAAAAACTGGAATGGTAGATCGGCAGAAGATGAATGTGCAGGTAGATACTGTGGTGCAATGGAGCAAAATAAATAAATAAATACCAGTATGGGGATGAGGTAGGTAGATGGGCTGTTTACAGATGGGCTAAGTACAGGTGCAGTGATCTGTAAACTGCACTGACAGCTGGTGCTTAAAGCTAGGGAGGGAGATGTGAGTCTTCAGCTTCAGAGATTTTTGCAATTCATTCCAGTCATGGGCAGCAGAGAACTGGAAGGAAAGACGACCAAAGGAGGAATTGGCTTTGGGGGTGACCAGTGAGGTATACCTGCTGGAGCGCGTGTTAAGAGTGGGTGCTGCTATGGTGACCAGTGAGCTGAGATAAGGCGGGGCTTTACCTAGCAGAGACTTGTAGATAACCTGTAGCCAGTGGGTTTGGTGACGAGTATGAAGCGATGGCCAACCAACGAGAGCGTACAGGTCGCAATGGTGGGTAGTGTATGGGGCTTTGGTGACAAAACGGATGGCACTGTGATAGACTGCATCCAGTTTGTTGAGTAGAGTGTTGGAGGTTATTTTATAGATGACATCACCGAAGTTGAGGATCGGTAGGATGGTCAGTTTTACGAGGGTATGTTTGGAAGCATGAGTTAAGGATGCTTTGTTGCGATATAGGAAGCCAATTCTAAACTTAATTTTGGATTGGAGATGCTTAATGTGAGTCTGGAACGAGAGTTTACAGTCTAACCAGACACCCAGGTATTTGTAGTTGCCCACGTATTCTAAGTCAGAGCCGTCCAGAGTAGTTTGCGAAAGTTTTCGGCCCCCTTGAACTTTGCGACCTTTTGCCACATTTCAGGCTTCAAACATGAAGATATACAACTGTATTTTCTTGTGAAGAATCAACAACAAGTGGGACACAATCATGAAGTGGAACAACATTTATTGGATATTTCAAACTTTTTTAACAAATCAAAAACTGAAAAATTGGGCGTGCAAAATTATTCAGCCCCCTTAAGTTAATACTTTGTAGCGCCACCTTTTGCTGCGATTACAGCTGTAAGTCGCTTGGGGTATGTCTCTATCAGTTTTGCACATCGAGAGACTGACATTTTTTCCCATTCCTCCTTGCAAAACAGCTCGAGCTCAGTGAGGTTGGATGGAGAGCATTTGTGAACAGCAGTTTTCAGTTCTTTCCACAGATTCTCGATTGGATTCAGGTCTGGACTTTGACTTGGCCATTCTAACACCTGGATATGTTTATTTTTGAACCATTCCATTGTAGATTTTGCTTTATGTTTTGGATCATTGTCTTGTTGGAAGACAAATCTCCGTCCCAGTCTCAGGTCTTTTGCAGACTCCATCAGGTTTTCTTCCAGAATGGTCCTGTATTTGGCTCCATCCATCTTCCCATCAATTTTAACCATCTTCCCTGTCCCTGCTGAAGAAAAGCAGGCCCAAACCATGATGCTGCCACCACCATGTTTGACAGTGGGGATGGTGTGTTCAGGGTGATGAGCTGTGTTGCTTTTACGCCAAACATAACGTTTTGCATTGTTGCTAAAAAGTTCAATTTTGGTTTCATTTGACCAGAGCACCTTCTTCCACATGTTTGGTGTGTCTCCCAGGTGGCTTGTGGCAAACTTTAAACGACACTTTTTATGGATATCTTTAAGAAATGGCTTTCTTCTTGCACTCTTCCATAAAGGCCAGATTTGTGCAATATACGACTGATTGTTGTCCTATGGACAGAGTCTCCCACCTCAGCTGTAGATCTCTGCAGTTCATCCAGAGTGATCATGGGCCTCTTGGCTGCATCTCTGATCAGTCTTCTCCTTGTATGAGCTGAAAGTTTAGAGGGACGGCCAGGTCTTGGTAGATTTGCAGTGGTCTGATACTCCTTCCATTTCAATATTATCGCTTGCACAGTGCTCCTTGGGATGTTTAAAGCTTGGGAAATCTTTTTGTATCCAAATCCGGCTTTAAACTTCTTCACAACAGTATCTCGGACCTGCCTGTTGTGTTCCTTGTTCATGATGCTCTCATGATGCTCGCGCTTTTGACGGACCTCTGAGACTATCACAGTGCAGGTGCATTTATACGGAGACTTGATTACTCACAGGTGGATTGTATTTATCATCATTAGTCATTTAGGTCAACATTGGATCATTCAGAGATCCTCACTGAACTTCTGGAGAGAGTTTGCTGCACTGGAAGTAAAGGGGCTGAATAATTTTGCACGCCCAATTTTTCAGTTTTTGATTTGTTTAAAAAGTTTGAAATATCCAATAAATGTCGTTCCACTTCATGATTGTGTCCCACTTGTTGTTGATTCTTCACAAAAAAATACAGTTTTATATCTTTATGTTTGAAGCCTGAAATGTGGCAAAAGTTCGCAAAGTTCAAGGTGGCCGAATACTTTTGCAAGGCACTGTATGTATTGGATTCATTCAAATCTCTATGTATTACTTATTTTTTGCACTGGAATAGAAATGGTTATCTAAGGTTTGTCTTTTATTAGGCATTGGGCTAAGAAATTGTGTGGGGCCTGATTACATATGACACCAATGTTTTCTTTCATTTGTGCACCTCTTGTTGAGTACACAGAAAATACGAATTATGTACATCTAATTTTCTCTTCCAATAAGGGATCTTACTGCCTTCATGTTGTTTTCTGTTTTACAACCTCCAAATTGATAGAGACCAAGTCTACGACAGTGCCTTGAATCACACCCATTGAATGTGTTAAGGATTAAAGCTGCATTGTTAATGCGTTTAGTAACTACTTTAACACAAAAAAACGTGTAATCCATTGGAAGATGTAATTATATTGTTTTCCACAGTAATGGACAGTTATAATGTAAAGACGACCAGTGGCTTAGCATGTAACAGATTGGGATGGCAGGCAACCATTTTGTGGCAGTGCTGAATATTAAGTATGTGATCACCAACCTAATGTTATTTAGACATTTAATCGATGTATTTGTTGTATTGCTATTGGTATATCATGGTACCCAACCATAATAGCTACCAAAATCATATCATCATGGGCTGTACAATATTAGCACATCAGGGAGATTCTCTCATTTGATACAGTGGATATGATTCGTCAGGGGCTTTAATTTCAATGTCACTCTATGGCTTCTTTGAGCGAAGCATGCAAATCAGGATATTGAGCCAATCAGATTATTATCAGTTTACATCCAAAGAAAATGTACAGGAGGCATTTTGGGATAATGGCTGATTTATCTTTGATCATCTGGCGAGGACGGTTTGATTTGAAAGTGCTCTGAAATACAATTAGCCCCATTTGCTGATTCCTCAGAAGTTCTAACACAGTCTCTGTCAATGGTTATGCTAATAACCTGTGTTCGTTTCCTCAGGGAAGACAGAAAAAAAAGAAATAGTGACTGTGGATGCCTCTCCGCTACCGCAGTAGAGAATCAGGCTCAGTAAATAATTTTCAGAGCGGCGTTGCTACGTGACTGAGTCGAATGAACCATCACACTCATTGAGCCACAAAGCACCCTGGGTATTTTTCAGCGGCGCTGTTCCACAGCTGATGAACCTCAGACAGGGACATTTAACAAACAACGTCAAAAGGTCAGAACCTTCATAAGAATGGGCCATGGGTGTAATCAACATATGCCGATCCAATGAACAGTTTATGGTCATTGTGACAACCACCCCGTCATTCACTCACTCATAGCCCCTGCCCAGCTGTCAGAAGCCACTGTGTGTGTGTGTGTGTGTGTGTGTGCATATCTCAATTATTGAGTGCATTTTTTAGATGAATAAAAAATAAATGCCCAACCTGGTCTGACAGATTTTAGCTTTTCATTTTAAACCCATAAATTATGGAATCCTGTCTGCAAACCAGCATTTTCAATATTTCATATGGGACAGAAAATGTTCTCCAAAAACCAAGTAAATTAACAAAGCCAAGAAGATCGGCCTATCTGCTGCAGCCAGAGGGGAGAGGAAGGGTGTGGAGTGAGGTCAAGTTGAGTCGGAGTGGGTTTAATTTTCTTGATTGTTCAATAATGCACCCGAGTGACGCAGCGGTCTAAGGCAAAACCATTTTGTCTCCTGCCATTTTAAGGACTTCCTTCAGATTTTCCATTTCATTTGAAGCTATTTGATTACACACGACTACGTCTTACTTGTTTTTCCCAAGTCTACAGACAAGGGCTGACTTGATGGTGAGTGAGGCAATATGCTGGCAACTATTGAAAAAATAAAAAGAGGCAAGAGATGAGTCCCACTGTGGCTGGAGCAGCTATCTCCTGTTGATCATTATTTTACACAGCCAAACAGAGAGCGACATTTTACTCTTCTCAACACACAGGCCTGGAATGTGACCTTTTATGTATGTTTTTTTATTGCTCTATAACTTAAAAGGGGCCAGCAGCAGTTGCTACATCCATTTTTGGACTTTAATGATGTGTACCCATTTATCCTTGAAGAATATAACTTATAAATGCTTCAAGAGTTTAGTTCAACTGCCGTACCCCAGAATCGAAAATATAAGATTGTTTTACTCCAATGTTTGTAAACAACATAAATGTAAACAAACACTATTTAGCTTAAAAACATGATTAAAACTATAATGTTTGATATAATGAATGTCACGCCTTGCCTGGCAACTCAAACTCCTTGCTCCGGCTAAACGCTACAACATGCCCACGGATGTTAGTTTCTTCTCCGCAATGAGGCTGGATCTGAGTACCTCCCTGACCATTTTTTTAATGCAAACACTTTCTAATGGTTCTGATTGGTCACATAAACTGATGGGTTGGGCCAGAGCCAGAACGCACGTGGGTGTGTAAAGCGGGTGGGTAAAGCGGCGTTTTGAAAATGTATCATTGGCTTTGATACTCTGATTGGTTAGAGATGATTCAATCGACAATGTTTTGTACAACACCCCTAATTTTGATGTCACAACTTACTTAAAGTATGTCGCAAACAGAGCAGCCAAATAATTCAGTTTGAGTCGTCAGACAAGGTCAGTCCTTGCATGCATAGCTCTGTCTATGAATTTGAGAGTAGTTACATTTCTCCAGCCCCATCCCTCTGCTTTTTACCAAAACAAAGGCAGGGATGTGGCTTTGTTTCATCTGCTGATTGTCGCTTTAATTAAGTCAAGTCAGTTTTGAACAAATTCTTATTTACAATGACGGCCTACCCCGGCCAAACCCTCCCCTAACCCGGACGATGCTGGGCTAATTGTGTGCCGCCCAGTAAGACTCCCAATCACGGCCGGTTGTGATACTACCCAGGATCTAACCAGGGTCGGTAATGATGCCTCTAGGACTGCGATGTAGTGCCTTAGATCGCTGCGCCACTCGGGAGTCCTAAAAGGGGAAATGTGGGATTCAAACAACAAAACGACTGCCCAACTCTTTTTTGGGGTGAATAGGTAAGGAATGGGACTGGAGGCAAGTCGAATCAGCTTTTTTTTTAAAGATAAAATACACCTTTTGGAACAGCAGGGATTGTGAAGAGACACAAACACAGGCACAGACACATATACAAATGATAAGACACTTACACTACACACATGGATGTTGTATTGTAAATATGTGATAGTGGAGTAGTGGCCTGATTGAACACACTGAATGTACTGGGTAAAGTGTTATGAAATGTAATGTCATGTAATATTTTAAACTGTATACAGTTTAACTGCCTTAATTATAACTGCCTTCATTTTGCCTTGGCAGCAGCTAATGGGGATCCTTAATAAATACAAATACAAAACCACTCTCAAATTCATAGACGTTGTTATGGATGCAGGGACTGACCATCCTTCTTTTGATCAAGCCTTTGTTTTGTTGTTGTTTGATTCTGCTTTAGGTTATCACTGCTTTATAAAAAAAAATGCTTACATAAGTCTGCATCTTTTAATTGAGTGCTTTTAGTTTTTCACAATTTCCAAGTCAAAGTCGTTGTTCCCGAACACTTGAAACCTTTAGTTTCTCTACTGTGGCAGAATATATGCTGCTGATGGGGCTTATTTTGGGGCCAGCATTCATCCTGATGAATTATAAATGGCAATAGTGAAGACCTTAACTGCAACAGATGGGCATCAGACTGACCAGAGAATCTCCTCAAGGGAGAGAGAGAATTATATGAGGGCCCAGGTTGCCAGTTTCAACTCACTGAGCATTGAATGGCATGATGGCTAGCAAACCCGTTATTTAAAGGCCTTTGTGAACTCAATAATAGAGTAGCCACTTTGTTTGTACCTTCTACGTAAAGTTGACTGTAACACTGCTTTTTTTTTGTCTTCTCTCGTAGTGTACCTGGGTCTGTGTTTGATTGATGTTTTCTTTCTTTTCAGTAATTGGGAGAGGAACACAAACAGGCATTTCCAGTGTAGGCCAAGTTTTGTGGTGTGTGAACTTGTCATTATTTTGTGTCCTGAAATGCCACTGGAAGCAAGCAGGGGGGTTATGACAGGTGGCAGCTGCTATGACATGGTTATGGCAGTTATAAGGTGTTATGACGCTATACTTCAAATAAAGTGTTTCCGAATTGTGTACAGTGCAAAGATTACCATAAACATCACTATGATATGGCAACATGTTTTAATTTAAAACCATACTTCAACAATGGGCAATATAAAGAGGCAAGTACTTATGTTTCAGGTTACAAAAAAATCCACTCCTATTATTTAGTCATAATAATTGTCAGCAAACATAAATACATACAAAATAAAGTTACACCCCCTTCCCCACATCCTATTCCCACCCGAGGACCTAAGGCACATGTGCCAAACACAAGGCCCATGATGCGCTGCGCTACAAGTCAAACGTGCTGCTCCACAAACTGCAGTGCATTGCCACACACACACACACACACCTCCTCCCGGACCCACACACACACCCACACTTTAAACAATGCTACTTAATATAATGTTTACATACCCTACATTATTCATCTCATATGTCTACGTTTATACTGTACTCTGTCATCTACTGCATCTTTGTGTAATACATGTATCACTAGCCACTGTAAACTATGCCACTTTGTTTACATTCTCATCTCATATGTATATACTGTACTCGATACCATCTACTGCATCTTGCCTATGCCGTTCTGTACCATCACTCATTCATATATCTTTATGTACATATTCTTTATCCCTTTACACGTGTGTGTATAAGGTAGTAGTTTTGGAATTGTTAGTTAGATTACTCGTTGGTTATTACTACATTGTCGGAATTAGAAGCACAAGCATTTCGCTACACTCGCATTAACATCTGCTAACCATATGTATGTGACAAATCAAATTTGGTTTGATTTGATTTGACATGAGCCAGCAGGTGTGCTGTATAATATCATCCCTAATGGCACTGAACAAATCTTCTACCTGGACTGAAAGTTTAAACATCTTGTAGGCTAAATGTCCTTCCCAAGTTCCTGGCTTAAAGTTTTTAAAGCTTGACAATGAATAACCAAAAAACAAAACCTGCAACAAAACACCATGCAAAGGATAAACATGTAAGCCTACAGTATTACAGCAACATTTGAGCAATCGCATAGGCTGGCTACCCAACTACAATACATTTTGAGTGCACCATACAGCAATGCTGCATTCAACCGCACCAGGGATCCATGCAGTGCCACAAAATGTAAAAGTTTAAATGGTACAACAACCTAGCTATTTTTTGTTATTTTTGTTATTAAATACTTTTTGATTAGGATCGCAGCATATTATGCACATCTGCAAGCATAACAGCAAAGGCTGTACAAATATTATTTATCTCTTCTTTTGTTTTAATATATAATAAAATGCTATATACAGCATCCTATGTACATATATGGACATTATAAAGGGCCATCTTTTTAAAATATTTAACAATGGGCTGTTTGTGGTCCAGTTGTATGCCCCTTATTTTTGTAAAAACACATAATATTCTATGTCTGAACCACAAATTTGTGCGCTGATTGAGTTTGAGAACCCTGACCTAACGGATGAAATTAAATGGTCGAAGAACAAGTATGAGCTGAGCTGTTGAAAATAGGGGAACCCACATACCATTTACATGAGATATTACATAATTTTTCTGTGGTGCACCAGGTAACCAGCTGTGTTACAATGGGACCAAAGCATAGCTTACATTGTAAAGCCTGGTAAACTACCAAAATGATCAAATATTGATAACAGATGAAGAATAACCAGCCTCCAGTATTTATGCTGCAGTAGTTTATGTGTCGGGGGGCTAGGGTCAGTTTGTTATATCTGGAGTACTTCTCCTGTCCTATTCGGTGTCCTGTGTGAATTTAAGTGTGCTCTCTCTAATTCTCTCTTTCTCTCTTTCTTTCTCTCTCTCGGAGGACCTGAGCCCTAGGACCATGCCTCAAGACTACCTGACATGATGACTCCTTGCTGTCCCCAGTCCACCTGGCCGTGCTGCTGCTCCAGTTTCAACTGTTCTGCCTTATTATTATTTGACCATGCTGGTCATTTATGAACATTTGAACATCTTGGCAATGTTCTGTTATAATCTCCACCCGGCACAGCCAGAAGAGGACTGGCCACCCCACATAGCCTGGTTCCTCTCTAGGTTTCTTCCTAGGTTTTGGCCTTTCTAGGGAGTTTTTCCTAGCCACCGTGCTTCTACACCTGCATTGCTTGCTGTTTGAGGTTTTAGGCTGGGTTTCTGTACAGCACTTTGAGATATCAGCTGATGTACGAAGGGCTATATAAATACATTTGATTTGAATTTGATTTGAATAGACTTAGACGCAACCTCAAACAGCAATACGTCATCGGCATATAGAGAGATATGATGATGAGTATTGTGAATTGTTATCAGCGAGACAAGGGTAGACTGACGTACAGTCTGAGCTAAAGGCTAAAGAAAGAGGGAGAAAAGCAGAGGCGACAGTGGGTATCACTGGCGACTTCCTCTAGAGACAGGAAATAGAGGAGAGCAATTCTTACCTGTCAAAACCATTGCTGTTGGATTAAAATATGTAGCAATCTCGTAACATTTTCAAAAGCTAAGCGATTCCAAAATGAAGCTAGTCTGATTGCAATGGACAAGACTAGGGCTCAGGTGGTCATAATACTTTGTCAGCCGGTGATTGTCAAGCAAATGACTGCCAGTCTCACGGTAATTGACCGCCAATGAACAAAAACACATTTAGCATCTCCTGGCTTCCATGCATAGCCTACAAGCCACTGATGCAGACCTTCGGTACATCTACGTTAAAAAAAAATCTAATATATTCATGTAATATAGCCTACACCATCACAATAAATCCATTATTTATTTTAGATAGGTCTAAAGAAACATGATATGAAGAAAATGTAGTCTATTCAGAAGGAAAGAATAGCATACTGAGTTGTCCTGATGTGGCTATGCCAAATGGCTGTGGGCTACACTAGTTTATTTAGCAGACAAGATTTGATTATTTTATAGTATATTATATTATGAAGAATACAATCAAACATAGCTGAATAAAATAGAAAGGATATTGTCTCCAAACTATTTGAGGAAGTGCGCACCTGCGGCTATTCTGTGTTGAGTGGTTAACAAAGAAACAGGTTTTCCTATATGCTTCATTTAGAGTTATTTATGTAACTTTAGTTGTGATACAAATGTTGGGCTATATGTTTAGATTTTTAATACATTTTAAGGCTGCATGATGACACACTAATGATGCTTTTAAAAAAGTCCTGAAACCCTTGCAGAAATTCAACCTTTTGTGAAGGAATTGTGCAGGTGTCCTGCAGGAATCCTGTAGGGTTGACAAAATACTGCAGGAAAAGTCCCTGATGCTCCTGCAGGAGATTGACTTGTCCTGCAGAAATCCTGCAGGATTTTGATATTCCTGCAGGATATGGCAATTTCAAGTTAACTACAGGATTTGAGATACAGTATGATGCAGAGAAACATTTGAAATGTAGTGCAATATCAGACATTTAAACTCAGCAGATGAGAAACGTAAGAAATTACAATGTCCACATGCAATAAATATAGTGTATGCTATTTTTATTTGATAGATACCAACACAATTGATAATGGTTTCAGTAGGCCCACAGTTCAGTCAATGTAATGTCAGTGTAATAATGCATTTATATCCTTTATATCATGCTGCCAGTTTAAGAACCACCTTCATTCATACATACTCTGAATAAATAAACACAGTGTAAAAAAAGTTGTATACAGTTAAGTTAAGCGGTTCAAGCCTTTCTCAGTCTACCTCCCATTTGTTGGACTGTAAACAGATGTAATTCCATTGTACATCTGGGATGTCTTTCAGGTGAACACAGGTGGTACGGATCTCTGTGCATTTGATTAACTGAACCTCATTTGAAATGCCAATCTCTTTAAGAATCCCAGAGGCAGTGCCTCCTGTCTCTAGGTCTCTTATTGTGCATCTTGTTGTCATCACTGGGTCTATAAAAGCGTAGCCCACTTCACTGCCAATGTCAACAAAAGAACTGACCAAATCAAATGTATTTACATAGCCCTTCTTACATCGGCTGATATATCTAAATGCTGTACAGAAACCCAGCCTAAAACCCCAAACAGCAAGCAATGCAAGTGTAGAAGCACTGACCATCCCCAGTGACCCATGTTGGGTGCCCACTACATGGTTTACTCGTTTCTATAAGGTATTTGCTGTAATGGAATGAATGTGATTCCCAATAACGATCGTTCTATGGTGAAATTGACATGGTTATTTGTAAGTAACGTCTGACTCTCCAAGGAGAAAAGCCTCCCTTGATGTAGGGTTCCGTGCAACAGGATACCCTAGTAAAAATACACTCTTTTTTTTTCACATTTATTGGCGTGTTTGTAGTCCCTTAACATTTCTTCAAACCTTTTGCTAGCTTGATTTGAATCTGTGCTGAATGTAATAGTGAGTAGTCTCGGGATGTGTCGGTAGATGGTGAACATTTCCACAAGTCTCCCATTACTACTTTCAAAGATGAATGCACTTTGAGCCCACAAAGGTCCCCAGTTTCAGACAGATGTAGGTGCATGCAAACGTATGTGGACATTGTAGCTGACATGACATTTCCCATACAATTGTTCAAACCTAAGAACAAATTCTCGAAAGAACATCTCAGTCATATCAATGTTATGAGAGGTAACTGTGTCTTTCAGTAGACAATAGGTACCCTGCACCAGTAGCAGTAAATGGTGTAAGTACTGCCTGGGTAAAATCCCATTAAAACAGGGGAGGCTATAGAACAGCAGGAAGTGTCGGAACTCTGTGGCTTTCCAATATTTGAGTAAATTAATTGAGCGTGGTGGTCTTGTCACATTTACAGGTGGTTTTATGGCAAGCAATCTTTTATTTACACCCTCTGTTTTTCTTCCAATGTGTCAGGACTCGGTGTGATATTCGGACTCAAACCACAGTGTAGTCATTTGCCAACATAACCCAAGTAAGATGCTGTGCATGTAATCAAAAGCAAACCCTGCAATCGTGTTGAAAACATTAAGGAACATTAAAGGAGATGGGCCCTTAACACCATGTATGACGTTCCCTGACTCTACCACCAAGGCAACCTTTATTCGGTGTTTAGTGTCTGTGCGTGGCATTGGCTCACTATCAAGCGGATACACTCCAGTGAACCCATAACCCTTTTTCTATCCCTTCTCCTCTGTGATAGCACCAGTTGCACCCATGTTCACCATGTAATTGTTTGATATTCTGTACTTTGCAGCGAGCAGGGGAATCACAAATACATAGTAAACTGCACACACAGACATTTGTGGGTGTCCTTCTCAACTGGAATGTCAAGCCTTCGCTCTCAAGTGAAAGACACTAATCCACAAACGACTGAAGGAAATAATTAATTAATTTGACCCAAACCACAACCCCACAAGAATGATGTGCTTTGCTCTTAGGTTCGGGGGAAATTCATAAACTGTGACTTGTAGGGGCCAGTTGTGAAAGGGAGAGGACTTGAATATTGGAACCCCATCCACATGTGAAATACAAATTAAATCAGTGTCTTTAAGGGCATCTATTGACTTGTATAGTGTGCCATCATTAATGTCATCTAGATTATCTGGGCTGCTCTTGGACCTAGAATACTTCTATTTTAAAGCTTTGCAGAATTTGCAGTCTAATAACTTTTCCTGTAGTTGTTTTCTGATTGACAATTTCATGAACACTGATCCACTCTTGACAAGAGATGGCATATCCCCAGGTAGGCAACCACATGATGTGCAATTATCTGGCACTTCACTGCCAAAGAAATACTGGCAGGTTGAACAAATATACTGCTTTTCAAAAGTGTCATTACAGTCAAAATACTTAATAAACTAGTAGTGACTGTTGGGAAACACCGCTTGTCAGTTCTGGACAATGGAGATGTACTGTATCATGTCCAAAAAAATCACTGAGAGCGATCTTGGAGGTTGTGTGTCTTAGAGCATAGCAGAGTATTGAGATCAGAGACTCCTCTTCAGTCATTGTTGCATTTAGCCTTTTCTCCCCCTCCTTGATTCATGAAGTCCCTTCCTTGTCCATCTGTGTTGTTTCCACCTGCGTTGTCTCCCTGTAAGCACAACAGATACCCAGGTCAGAAGGATGTGTATAGCCGTAGTGTTAACATGAAGGAAAGCAGATCACTATGAAAGACAGTGGAACAGAAAGTTGACAAATGCAGGAGGTGAATAATGAAACAGATGAGAAGACAGCCAACAAAAACTGTTGTCGGCTGGCACCTCTCAGTCATCAACGTGTACTTTGGTATTGTTCCCGTATATTGAGCCTACCCTGTAGTCTTGTGGTGAGAGTTTAGTTTTTGTTTTGAAGTCATAATGCTGGTTGTTCGATCCTGGCCAAGCCATACCTAGTTTTAAAAAAATTGACCGTATGAGTTTATGTTAGGCACTTAGCATTAAATATATTTCAGTGAATATTTTAAACACCACCCCCAAATATCTGATATTTTGAGGAACTACATTCCCATTTTACCTAAAAACCTGTCAACTTCTAGGATGGCTAAGTGATCACTGCAGTTACTTTTCATCACAAAGGTGGAGAGTTCTGTGACCAATTCCCTACTGTTTAATGGTGTCATTCTACCTTCCAAGTTCATGCAATTTCAATTGTTATGTTTTTTTTTTTTACCTGAATGGACAGATGATGGCAGTCTGGGGTCACATGCGGATTGACGTCACTCTCGGACAAGCTGTCCTATTGGGAAGAGCCATGCATGTCAGGTGACTGTTGCAACTGTCAGTAATGTTTCAGAAAGGAATGAGTGTGTAGCACTGCTATGCTGTTTATACTTTTAAGTAAGTGGACTACATACTTGTAGCCATGGCTTATAAATTGTTTTCCTCTTCCAATCTAAGCAGGGTAGATGTTGGTGAGATTAAGAAGGATACAGCACAGACAAAATACAACCAATTGCCCTTATCAGTAGACAGCTTTGGTATAGACTGTTTTAAGTCCATATACTGTAGGTACATTCGATTTGTTATAAATGTCTGAAAATCATACAGTAGCTACCTTTCTTGTTGTTGACCCGTGGCCATCTCCTTTTCGTCCATCTTGAGACTGGCGAAAATTCTTAAATTCCATAACTAGGCCTATAGGCTAGATGAAATGAATGGGGCAAAGTAGGTAACAGGGCATTTAAAAGGAAACTAAAATAGTTAACCAAGATACCCAGAACAGTGTTTTCCCTAGGATGGAAGTAGGCGTGGCCAATTGCATGGTTTTTGGTGCCAACATTTTGCCGTTTCAGAGCTAATTTCTTGCAATTCTACACATTTTTGTGATGGTGTTGAGAGAAAAACTGCAGTTTCAAAGCTAATTTCCTGCAATTCTACACATTTTGCCATGGGAGTAGAGAAAATGTGAAGTTTTAAAGCAAATTTCCTGCAATTCTACACATTTTCCCATGGTTTATGTCATGTTCTTATGCTATTTACAATTTTGTCATTTTGCAGATATTCTTATCCAGAGCGACTTACAGTAAGTAGTGAGTGCATACATTTTTGTACTATCCGAGTGACTCAAACATCATAACAAAGTCAATGCGGGCCCCATGCCATTTTTGGAATTTTTAATCTCCCTGACTGTCTAGTTTTTATTTTGGTTAATCTTAGTTCTCAAATATTATCTTATTTAAAAATACATTGCTCCATCATATTTTCAACTTACTTTAAACAGTGCCTTGCGAAAGTATTCGGCCCCCTTGAACTTTGCGACCTTTTGCCACATTTCAGGCTTCAAACATAAAGATATAAAACTGTATTTTTTTGTGAAGAATCAACAACAAGTGGGACACAATCATGAAGTGGAACGACATTTATTGGATATTTCAAACTTTTTTAACAAATCAAAAACTGAAAAATTGGGCGTGCAAAATTATTCAGCCCCTTTACTTTCAGTGCAGCAAACTCTCTCCAGAAGTTCAGTGAGGATCTCTGAATGATCCAATGTTGACCTAAATGACTAATGATGATAAATACAATCCACCTGTGTGTAATCAAGTCTCCGTATCAATGCACCTGCACTGTGATAGTCTCAGAGGTCCGTTAAAAGCGCAGAGAGCATCATGAAGAACAAGGAACACACCAGGCAGGTCCGAGATACTGTTGTGAAGAAGTTTAAAGCCGGATTTGGATACAAAAAGATTTCCCAAGCTTTAAACATCCCAAGGAGCACTGTGCAAGCGATAATATTGAAATGGAAGGAGTATCAGACCACTGCAAATCTACCAAGACCTGGCCGTCCCTCTAAACTTTCAGCTCATACAAGGAGAAGACTGATCAGAGATGCAGCCAAGAGGCCCATGATCACTCTGGATGAACTGCAGAGATCTACAGCTGAGGTGGGAGACTCTGTCCATAGGACAACAATCAGTCGTATATTGCACAAATCTGGCCTTTAAGGAAGTGTGGCAAGAAGAAAACCATTTCTTAAAGATATCCATAAAAAGTGTCATTTAAAGTTTGCCACAAGCCACCTGGGAGACACACCAAACATGTGGAAGAAGGTGCTCTGGTCAGATGAAACCAAAATTGAACTTTTTGGCAACGATGCAAAACGTTATGTTTGGCGTAAAAGCAACACAGCTGAACACACCATCCCCACTGTCAAACATGGTGGTGGCAGCATCATGGTTTGGGCCTGCTTTTCTTCAGCAGGGACAGGGAAGATGGTTAAAATTGATGGGAAGATGGATGGAGCCAAATACAGGACAATTCTGGAAGAAAACCTGATGGAGTCTGCAAAAGACCTGAGACTGGGACGGAGATTTGTCTTCCAACAAGACATTGATCCAAAAAATGTCAGTCTCTCGATGTGCAAAACTGATAGAGACATACCCCAAGCGACTTACAGCTGTAATCGCAGCAAAAGGTGGCGCTACAAAGTATTAACTTAAGGGGGCTGAATAATTTTGCACGCCCAATTTTTCAGTTTTTGATTTGTTAAAAAAGTTTGAAATATCCAATAAATGTCATTCCACTTCATGATTGTGTCCCACTTGTTGTTGATTCTTCACAAAAAAAATACAGTTTTATATCTTTATGTTTGAAGCCTGAAATGTGGCAAAAGGTCGCAAAGTTCAAGGGGGCCGAATACTTTCGCAAGGCACTGTATCTGGATTTAGTCGTTTAAGTTTACACTGAAAACATTTTACTATCCCACTTTTTTATTTTTTTATTTTTAAATATATATACAGTACCAGTCAAAAATTTGGACACACCTACTGTACTCATTCAATGGTTTTTCTGTATTTTTACTCTTTTCTACATAGTAGAATAATAGTGAAGACATCAAAGCTATGAAATAACCCATAACCAAAAGTTATGCAGAAAAAAGTAAAAGTGAAGAAAAACCCTTGAATGACTATATATATTTATATATGCACAAATACTACAATTACTACAATTCAAAAGATCGAGGTCACTTAGAAATGTCCTTGTTTCTGAAAGAAAAGCAATTTTTTTTGTCCCTTAAAAAAACACATATTGATCAGATATACATACAGTGTATACATTGTT
The DNA here is from genome assembly GCF_013265735.2 of Oncorhynchus mykiss. Taxonomy (NCBI): domain Eukaryota; kingdom Metazoa; phylum Chordata; class Actinopteri; order Salmoniformes; family Salmonidae; genus Oncorhynchus; species Oncorhynchus mykiss. The sequence continues at coordinate 46,843,294 of NC_048576.1, read as the reverse complement.
AATGTTGTAAATGACTATTGTAGCTGAAAACGGCTGATTTCTAATGGAATATCAACATAGGCGTACAGAGGTCCATTATCAGCATCCATCACTGTTCCAATGGCACGTTGTGTTAGCTAATCGTTGTGTTAGCTAAAAGTTAAAAAATGTAAAAGGCTAATTGATCATTAAAAAACATTTATGTTGGCACAGCTGAAAACTGTTCTTCTGATTAAAGAAGCAATAAAACTGGCCTTCTTTAGACTAGTTGATTATCTGGAGCATCAGCATTTGTGGGTTCAATTATAGGCTTAAAATGGCCAGAAACAAAGACTTTCTTCTGAAACTCGTCAGGCAATTCTTGTTCTGAGAAATGAAGGCTATTCCTGGTGATAAATTGCCAAGAAACTGAAGATCTCATACAATGCTTTGTACGACTTCCTTCACAGAACAACGCAAACTGGCCCTAACCAGAATATAAATAGGAGTGGGAGGCACCAGTGCACAACTGAGCAAGAGGACAAGTACAATAGTGTCTAGTTCGAGAAACAGATGCCTCACAAGTCCTCAACTGGCAGCTTCATTAAATAGTACCCGCAAAATACCAGTCTCAATGTCAACAATGAAGAGGCGAGAAATTAAGATGGGGAAAAGAACACAGACACTGGACAGAGGAACTCTGCCTAGAGGCCAGCATCCCAGAGTCACCTCTTCACTGTTGACGTTGAGACTGGTGTTTTGCGGGTACTATTTAATGTAGCTGCCAGTGAAGTTGCAAGCTGCCAGTTGCCCACAAACCAGGGAGAAGGTGGAAATCTTCCTTGGTGTACACATCACTGACAAACTGAAATGGACAACCCACACAGACAGTGTGGTGAAGAAGGCGCAACACGCCTCTTCAACCTCAGGAGGCTGAAGAAATGTGTCTTGGCACCTAAAACTCTCACCAACTTTTACAGATGCACAATTGAGAGCATCCTGTTGGGCTGTATCACCGCCTGGTAAAGCAACTGCACCGCCCGCAACCGCAGGGCTTTCCAGAGGGTGGTGCGGTCTGCCCAACGTATCGCCGGAGCAAACTTCCCTCCAGGACACCTACACACACCCGATGTCACAAGATCATCAAGGACAACAACCACCCAAGCCACTGCCTGTTCACTCTGCTATCATCCAGAAGGCCAGTACAGGTGCATCAAAGCTGGGATCGAGAGACTGAAAACAGCTTATATCTCAAGGCCATCCGACTGTTAAATAGCCGTTGCTAGCCAGCTTCCACCCGGTTACTCATCCCTGCACATTGGAGGCTGCTGCTCTATATACATAGAAATTGAATCACTGGTCACTTTAATAATGGAACACTTGTCACTTTAATAATATTTACATACTGCTTTACTCATTTCATATGTATATACTGTATTATATTCTACTGTATTTTAATCAATGCCACTTCGACATTGCTCGTCCAAATATTTATATATTTCTTAATCTTTTACTTTCAATTTTTGTGTATTGTTTTTAAATTGTTAGATACTACAGTCGTGGTCAAAAGTTTTGAGGATGACACAAATATTAATTTCCACAAAGTTTGCTGCTTCAGTGTCTTTAGATATTTTTGTCAGATGTTACTATGGAATACTGAAGAGTAATTACAAGCATTTCATAAGTGTCAAAGGCTTTTGTTGACAATTACATGAAGTTGATGCAAATAGTCAATATTTGCAGTGTTGACCCTTCTTTTTCAAGACCTCGCAATCCGCACTGGCATGCTGTCAATTATCTTCTGGGCCACATCCTAACTGATGGCAGCCCATTCTTGCATAATAAATGCTTGGAGTTTGTCAGAATTTGTGGGGTTTTGTTTGTCCACCAGCCTCTTGAGGATTGACCACAAGTTCTCAATATGATTAAGGTCTGGGGCGTTTCCTGGCCATGGACCCAAAATATCGATGTTTTTTCCCTGAGACACTTATTTATCACTTTTGCCTTATGGCAAGGTGCTCCATCATGCTGGAAAAGGCATTGTTCGTCACCAAACTGTTCCTGGATTGTTGGGAGAAGTTGCTCTCGGAGGATGTGTTGGTACCATTCTTTATTCATGGATGTGTTCTTAGGCAAAGTTGTGAGTGAGCTCACTCCCTTGGCTGACAAGCAACCCCACACATGAATGGTCTCAGGATGCTTTACTGTTGGCATGACACATGACTGATGGTAGCACTCACCTTGTCTTCTCCGGACAAGCATTTTTCCGGCTAGATTAAACAATCGGAAAGGGGATTCATCAGAGAAAATTACTTTACCCCAGTCCTCAGCAGGTCAATTCCTGTACCTTTTGCAGAATATCAGTCTGTCCCTGATATTTTGGAGAGAAGTGGTTTCTTTGTTGCCCTTCTTGACACTTTGCCTCACTGTCGTGCAGATGCACTCACACCTGCCTGCTGCCATTCCTGAGCAAGCTCTGTACTGGTGATTCCCCGATCCCGCAGCTGAATCAACTTTAGGAGACGGTCCTGGCGCTTGCTGGACTTTCTTGTGCGCCCTGAAGCCTTCTTCACAACAATTTAACCGCTCTCCTTGAAGTTCTTGTTGATCCGATAAATGGTTGATTTAGGTGCAATCTTACTGGCAGCAATATCCTTGCCTGTGAAGCCCTTTTGTGCAAAGCAATGATGATGGCACGTGTTTCCTTGCAGGTAACCATAGTTGACAGAGGAAGAACAATGAATCCAAGCACCACCCTCCTTTTGAGGCTTCCAGTCTGTTATTCAAACTCAATCAGCATGACAGAGTGATCTCCAGCCTTGCGCTCATCAACACTCACACATGTGTTAACGAGAGAATCACTGACATGGTGTCAGCTGGTCCTTTTGTGACAGGACTGAAATGCAGTGGAAATGCTTTCTGGGGATTCAGTTAATTTGCATGGCAAATAGGGACAAATTGCCATCATACAAACTGAGGCAGCAGACTTTGTGAAAATTAATATTTGTGTCATTCTCAAAACCTTTGGCCACGACTGTACTGCACTTTTGGAGCTAGGAACACAAGCATTTTGCCACACCCGCAATATGTATGTGACCAATAACATTTTGGAGTAATAAGGGAGATTACTGTGTGTGTTTGGGAATAGTACTAAGTGAATGTGGATGTGAGAGTTGTGTGAGTGTGGAAAGGATGTGTTAAGCTGATGGAAATTTGGATAATAAAAGGCTAAATGTTGATAATATTTATTTTACCATTATTTAAATAGGCAAGTATTTACAATGACGGCCTTCCCCAGCCAAACCCGAACGATGCTGGGCCAATTGTGCACCACCCTATGGGACTCCCAATCACGGCCTGTTGTGATGCAGCCCAGAATCGAACCAGGGTCTGTAGTGAAGCCTCTAGCACTGAGATGCAGTACCTTAGACCGTTGCGTCACTTGGGTGTTAAGAGATTGAAAATTGGATTCTAAGTGGTAAACTGAGTTCAACAAAGGATTTAAATTTGGGGTAATAAAATGATTGAAATTTGGAAATTATGCTGATTTAAATTTGGATAATAAGAGGAGGTGCATATTGAAGATATTGGAAGAACTGTCCACATTTACTTTTCATCAGCCAACAAGATGAGTAGGCCTAACGAACAGCAAAAGCACTAGCCTATGTCAATCTACTATCCCCCATAGAACAAAATGTACCTACTCTATTCTGTGCTAGAAATAAATATTCTAAACATAGTCTCAGACAGTTGTGGGATGCAAAAGATCCCGAATTAATACAACCACTAGCATAAAAAAAAACAGTTTTAAGCAATGAGCCTGACACAGCAGATGAGAACGTTTAGCTTAAAATGTTGATAAACTGTTAGGCTATTTCTCCACATTATAAGAGCAGCAATGCGCACAAGGCAGTAGGCTAATAAGCTTGAATGTTCCATTAGCAGGATAACACCATTCTCAAACATGACCATTATCATGCACCTGTCTTGAAACAGGGGCAGTGGAAAAAAACCACGTCATCTAGAAATGTTACGCAACATGAGCTCATGGGCTCTCATTAGGTGTTTGATTTGATTTTCGATTGCATTTGCATTGAGTGATCAGAGTGATTAGAGGGACAATAGAGTGCGGAGTACCAGGCTGTTAGCAAGTTTGGTAGGCTGTTAATGAGCAGCAGCATTAGAGCTTGAATAAGCTTAATTACTGTGAATAAACAGTCACAGAATTTGACTGCCATGATGACTCGTGACCGCTGGTGTGGCGGTAATTTGGTCACCATAACAGCCCTACATTTACGTATTCGGAAGAGTACCACCTTTCCATAGAGGGGTCATATTACTGTGTAGCCCAAACTGATCAGACGCTAAGACAGAAGTTGGCAGATTGGTGGTACTGCCATCAGACGAGTCCAGTGATGCTTGTGGGGGTCGAAGAGCAAAAAGTTTGGATGCTCCCAACGTTTTCATGAGAATGACAATTTTGGGGATGTCTCATGGTCTGACAAACATCGATGTAGCTCAGTCACCTTCCACCGCAGATTTAGAAGGCCGCCATTGGCGGATGTGGTGGATTGAGACGCAGCCCATGCAAAACTGACATCTCTAGCTTAAATAGACGGATGTTGTATTAAGCTAATTCGATTTCCATGGGGCGCGGACATCAACTCTACGGGGTACGCACATTGTTGAATAAAAGTTTCCAATTAAATCACATTGCAATATTATGAGGTTTATTTGCATTTTGCACAATTCTTTTGCACTATGAAAATGTCACCCATAATCTCTCTCTCTCTCTCTCTCTCTCTCTCTCTCTCTTACTCTGTCTCTCTAATTCTCTTTGTCACACACAAAAAAAAAATCCACTTAGTGTCACACGCTGATCTGTTTCACCTGTCCTTGTGCTTGTCTCTACCCCCCTCCATGTGTCGCCCGTCTTCCCCATTATCCCCTGCATATTTATATGCAGTGTTCTCTGTTTGTCTGTTGGCAGTTCGCCTTGTCAGGTCTTACCAGCGTTCTTCCTTGTCTTACTGTGTCTCAAGTTCTCTTTTCAATTTTTTCCCGGTTCTGACCATTCTGCCTGCCCTGACCCCGAGCCTGCCTGCTGTCCTGTACTTGCCTGACTCTGACTTGATCACACATCTCTCCCTGCCCTCGACCTGCTCTTTGCCTGCACCATGTTTATAATAAATAATCTGAGAACGGTACTATCCTCCTCCTGTGTCTGCATCTGGGTCATATCCTGAGTCTATACTTAGGTCTATTTTATCTCCATGTATACAAATTACAATTTATGAGTCAGTAAGATAATTTAATTGACAATAACTGCTCTCAGGAGATTAACCACAATGCACTTCTCCACACTTAATTGATTTGAATGCAAAGGATCAAATCCACTTGTTGTAAACATTTGATAAATTGAAACAAAATGCTAGCTGATGTTATGAAAGTTTACTTCCTGCCTTTGATTCGACTGCAATACAATTATGATAACTATCCTCTCTAGTATTTATTGTATAATAAATACTGAATACTGAATGCCTTTTACTATAGACCTTACTTTGCCACTCTTTATATGGATACAAGTTCATTACAATCATATTTAATTACAATGGGAATCTCCGATCAGCTAGATCATCTGAAACAAACAAAATGTTTGAATGAACATTTGAATGAATGAACACTGTTTGTTTGTTACCTATGCATAGTCACTTCGCCCCCACCTACATGTACAGATTACCTCAACTAGCCTGTACCCCTGCACACTGACTCGGTACCGGGAACCCTGTATATAGCATTTTATTGTTATTCTTATTGTGTTACTTTTTATTATAACTTTTTATTTGAGCCTACTTGGTAAATATTTTATTCTTCTTGAACTGCACTGTTTGTTTAGGGCTTGTAAGTAAGCATTTCACGGTAAAGTCTACACTTGTTGTATTCGGCGCGTGTGGCAAATAAAGTTTGATTTGATTTGAAATGGCTGCCAATCAAGCATCTTCTCGTCGCTCCCGCCATGTCTTATTGATGTATCCACCTCTTGGTTATGTCTGTCCTTTAATTAAAACTGTCTCCCTCCATAAGGCGTTGTGACTGCCAGCATCAACAAATAACACCCTCCAGCAGTGCCAGTTTTGGGAGTAATTACTGGGCAAGATGGGCCAAGCTGTTCTGTATGGCACACATCTGCCAACCTGTCACTACCAGCACTATGTCTATATTCTGCACTTTCTCTCAGTGTGAGGTGGAAAGGGGCTGTTGGGAGGAGGCAGAGCAGCCACAGAGCAGCTAGGTGAGCATGTGTGAATTTGTATTTTTAAGGTCATGATGAAAATGGAGGGCTCACATTAATGAGGCTCACTGCTATGGCTGACCTGCGGTGCCGGGCCATCTGGCCAACATGTGGTTGGCCAGATTTGTGTTGCGGAGCCAGTGCCACGAGGGCCAAGAGATCACTAGCTCTGGCTAGAGAGGGGATGAAGATGCTCATTCAAATGGACGCCAGTGAGTATCATGAGATGTTCTTAATTAGTTGGAGAGCTAATTACAGTGTTGATAATGTAATACATTAATTATAGTGATATTGTGGTTGTTGTCTTTGCAGATACATTTTCTTTATGCTGTAACATGTTCTTTCCTCTGTACACTGAGATCATGTTATTAATATTGTTCCGATATATTATATTATATTATATTATATCTATATTGTGTGAGCATATGCTAGCTATTTGAAGTAGGCTTAGTGGCTTCATGATGAATGTGATCCGGTGCATCCAGTCTGTGAATTCCTTTATTTCATGGGTCAAATGTACAAGTGTTAGATAACTAAAGCACAGAAGTCATGACCAACTCACTGCAGAGAATAATTATAGATACTGTATGCTAAGCTCTTTCAACCTATAAAGTAGGTTATGCCATATGAGTAGGGTGACTGCTTATGAAACGAATGTGAACACAAACATAACGATTCATAGTGAACTGACCTTCTGAATGACAATGTGTGCAAAAGGAGGTCTAATAATTGACATTTCGATGTCAACAGAGGTACACATCACACACTGCCAGCACTCACAGCTAGCAAACATACAAGAGACTATGCGAGGCATAACACATTGACAGTTCAGCATGGGCTTCACAAGCCATCTCAAGATCAACCCTCAAGAGTGTGATAAACATCTTCCAATGAGCAACAGCGAATGTCCTTTCTCCATACAAGTTGTTCAAAGGTCGTTGGGAGTAATTCAATGTTTTTGTCCCCTAGCTTGCTGACCATAGTCATTGCATTGTATTAGTCTCTGTTTTCCTGTTGGCGTCAATACAGTCACACACTGGGCCCAAACTCAGCTTAAAATATTTACTGTGGGCACCCTAAGGTATTTCATCATTTGGCAGAGCTGCTTCTGTGCAAGTAATTACCTCCATCTGTAAACACAGCTCCCCTGAGCTTGTCCACCACTCCACTATTGAACTCCCTTGCAGCATATTAGAGTAAATACAGTCGAGCAGCAGGCTGTCTGGTCACTTCATTAGAAATGCCTTACCTCACAATCTGCCTACTATTGCCATGAGCTTAAACTAACCCTTGACGTCAGGGAATATAGAAATTATCATTAGAATGGGCTAATAGTGGTTGCTGGCAATGTTGTTTTTAAGGAGGTGGACTATGAGTTAAATGTGTAGAAGCGAGCTTCCACTGTTTTATTTTCTCCAATGTAGATGTGTTGTTTGTTTTTGTTTTCCAGAGGTAAACTACTTTCTTGGCCATCTTTTAATCAACTTAGCCATGCTAGCCCAAGGGTTAAAGTTGAAAGCACGTTATTTTTGTGTGATCCCTTTGAGTTTGTTTGTGCCAAGCAATATCAGGAACATTTCTCCCCTTATCCGAAATTCACAGATAAGCAATTCTCTTTTAGTATTGCCGCATTGGCTTAGCAGCATATTCCTCTTTACATAAAACCAAAAAAGCTTAGTGTTAGTATATATATATCTATTGCATAACCGTGTGGCAATACTAAGTTGAGTTGCTTAAAAAGCCCTCAGTCTGGACATGTATGAGTTTAAATGGGAGAGGACAATGATTGATACGAAAGTAGCATTCTTTATTCACAACCTTATTTCATAAATTTTATTTAATCAGGGTCTTGCCATCCAAATCCTCTTCGATACTCCTCGATTAATATATGCACAACTGGTCCAAAACTAGGTCACCATCTAGCTTGCCTTTTCAGCGTATGAAGTGCTGCAACAGAGACAAACTATCAAGCCCCACAGTGCGCAGCTCTATGATCTTTAGTTCTGATGCAGTCAAGAGGGAATATGAGAGGATAGCGGTAATAATTATCACCAAAACACTCTGCTGCACCAATGACCTCTGATGCAGCAGGCTCAACATTTTGTCTTCTCCAATAAGTCTCTTGCTGAGCAAAGCTCTGGCACCTACTATATGCATCACCAGCATTGCCTGATCAATTGTTACTCCATTGAAATGGTCAATTAATCCATATTTTCAAGGAGAAGGAAGGCAGGAATCCAGATGAATGCTGGGCTTCTTCCAAGTATTTTGTATTTATTTAGGAGGTAGATCAGCTTTAATATTGCAGATAGATTGTTGCTTCAAATGTAATTGTCTGCCCAATTTCCAATCCCCATATATATATATATATATATATATATAGCTTTATATTATTTTTAAAATATTGATATATACTGTACCTGTCAAAAGTTTGGTTAGACATACTCATTCAAGGGTTCTTTATTTTTACTATTTTCTACATTGTACAATAATAGTTCTTCAAAGTCACTACCCTTTGCATTGATGACAGCATTGCACACTCTTGGCATTCCCTCAACCAGCTTCACCTGGAATGCTTTTCCAACAGTCCTGAAGGAGTTCCCACATATGTTGAGCACTTGTTGGCTGCTTTTCCTTCACTCTGCAGTCCAACTCATCCCAAACCATCTCAACTGGGTTTAGATCATGTGATCGTGGCGGCCAGGTCATCTGATGCAGCACTCCATCACTCTCCTTCTTAATAGCCCTTACACAGCCTGGAGGTGTGTTGGGTCATTGTCCTGTTGAAAAACCAATTATAGTCCCACTAAGCGCAAACCAGATGGGATAGCGTAGGGTTGCAGATTGCTGCTGGTTAAGTGTGCCTTGATTTCTAAATAAATCACAACAGTGTCATCAGTAAAGCACCCCCACACCATCCTCCTCCATGTTTCACAGTGGGAACAACACATGCAGAGAGAACAACACATCCGTTCACTTACTCTGCGTCTCGCAAAGACACGGCGGTTGGAACCAAACATCTCACATTTGGACTCATCAGACCAAAGGACAGATTTCCACCAGTCTAATGTCAATTGCTCGTGGTTCTTGGTCCAAGCAAGTCTCTTATTATTATTTGTGTCCCTTAGTAGTGGTTTCTTTGTTGCAATTCGACCATGAAAGCCTGATTCACACAGTCTCCTCTAAACAGTTGATGTGGAAATATCTGTTACTTCAACTCTATGAAGCATTTATTTGGGCTGTAATTTCTGAGGCTGATAACTCGAATGAACTTATCCTCTGCAGCAGAGGTAACTCTGGGTCTTCCATTCCTGTGGCTGTCCTCATGAGAGCCAGTTTCTTCATAGAGGTTGATGGTTTTTGTGACTGCACTTGAAGAAACTTTCAAAGCACTTGAAATGGTCCGTATTGGCTTACCTTCATGTCTTAATGTAATGATGGACTGTCATTTCTCTTTGCTCATTTGAGCTGTTCTTTACATAATATGGACTTGGTCTTTTACCAAATAGGGCTATCTTCTGTATACCACTCCTACCTTGTCAAAACACAACTGATTGGCTCAAACACATTAAGAAGGAAAGAAATTCCACAAATTAACTTTTAACAAGGCACACCTGTTAATTGAAATGCATTCCAGGTGAAGCTGGTTGAGAGAATGCCAAGAGCGTGCAAAGCTGTCGTCAAGGCAAAGGGTGGCTACTTATATTTATATTTTGATTTGTTTACACATTTTTTGGTTACTACATGATCCAATATGTGTTATTTCATAGTTTTGATGTCCTCGCTATTATTCTACAATGTAAAAAATAGTAAAAATAAAGAAAAACCCTTGAATGAGTAGGGTTGTCCAAACGTTTGAACGTTACTGTATGTATTTTTAATATATGTTCCTTTATTATTTTCCCCTAACCCTACCACCCCTCCACTAATGGACCACTAATGCACAACAACACTTACTTCCAGCTTATGTATACTATATACATTTTATGGACACAGTATATTCTACATTAGTTATCTTTTGTTTGTTTTTAGTCCCATTCTTCAGCTACACTCAACCCCTCCCATCCATCTCTGAAGACCATCCAGTTTTAATTTCTATGTGCCAAATATTTTATTAACCGTGGAAAAGTCTTACCATGGGAACTATTTCCTTTAGGCTTAATGAATAGGGAAGTGTATCAATGTTTCCTCACCTCTCTGAGAGCCTCTATCACGCCTCTCTTGATAGTTACAGAATGCAGTGTGACAGAATACTATGCAGAGTATCATGTTGAACATGTCACTGTAATCGGATCTGTATAATTTAATCAAGCTTCTCAATAAATGTTTGCTACCTCATCTTTTGTTTGTCTTCATCTCCCAAAGCACACAATTACATTTTCAGGCAGAGTGAAAATCCATCAATCACAATAGCGCCTACAGGTAAATGACAAAATAATGGAATCACTTGAGTAAATGAGGGATTCAAAGTGTATTGAAAGCAGGTGCTTCCCAAACAGGTGTGGTTCTTGAGTTAATTAATGCTTAGGGTCATGTATAAAAATGCAGAGCAGGCCATTATTTTGGCCATTATTTTGTCTACCATTGAATGACAATGGCCCCATCAACAGGGCACAAGTGGTCACGTGTAGTTAATCTAGGATACACAATGTCATGATTTATGAGAGGGGTGTGTGTGTGTGTGTGTGTTGAGGTGCGGTTGTGGGAAATGGAGGTGAGTGTATCTGTGGGTGTGTTGTGAGTGTGGGAAATGGCTGTGTGTGTTATTGAGGATTCATTCAGGTGGTGTTTGGTTCCTGTATGTGGTCACAATCATGTAAGACTGTTCTTACCATAAAGTCTTCTGGGGGGGTCTAGTGACTCAGATGTTTTATGGCACGTTGACTATTTAACTCATCCCAAAAAGAAGGCATTCCTATCAGACTTGTTTGAGTGGAACTAGTTATTCCCAGTCAAACAACTGCCATGGAGCTTGACTGACCTGTGAAATCTGGCAATATGTCCGATCTGGTACGCATTGCCAAGAGGATCCAGCTGAATGTAGAAGACCCAGCAAATTTGGGGGCACCCGATAAGCCAATGAAGAGTTTTCAGCATATTCTTCATCAATATGGCGAAGCGTTGAAACAGTATGACGACATTAGAAGAGAGCTTTTCGGGCTGGGTGATAAAGACGAATTACAGTGTGACTGGTATGGTCCCGCCTCGACAACCCGGATCAAAAAGGGACATGGAACAATCGATAGACAAGCTGACGACATCGCTTGGAAGAGATTTCTCAAGAATATTCACAAACCGACCTCTAAGACCCGACACCTAGTGACTGGTGTTGTCAGACCTTGGATGATAATACAGAGACCGGCTATCCTGAGTCATACTTATACCAAGAACCCACAACTCTGGACTATTTTCGGCCAACTAAATACCACTGGCTCGATCAGTTTGCCTTGGAAATAGAGCCTCTGATTCTAACATATCTACAATGCCTGTGGAAAAGGATGATGAGCCAGACAGTTCTCACAATCCCCACCATAGGGATCATCCAGGCAACTTTGGGTCTCATTCTGGAACATATTTTGATCAAGCTAAAGAAATCATGCCTGGGTTGTGCGGTGAATCATCCTAGTCAAATGAGACACTCGTGTTTGTTTGACCCAGACACTTATTATTTTGAAAGTTACTTTTTACACCAGGACTGAAACATGCATTGGCCAGGGCTCTGAAAGAATATTTGGTTTTCATACACCATTGTGCAAGATTCAAGTTGCTGCTGAAACAATTGTTAGTGATCTCAAGAATGTACCTTACATTGTACAAATGTTTTAATTAATCCAGGAAAAGAGTGAGAATGCTGTGAGGGCCACTGCGGACTACTGGTATGACAACTCTAAATCAAACGCAGAGTCTGAGAAATAAGGATGGGGAACTACCAACTGTTTGCAGTTTGGCCAACTATCTAATCAAAGCTTATGCCAATCAAATCTCCTTGATCCCTTACATAACTAGACCAATCATGTGCTTCAATGTGCCGTAATTCACAGTGATGTTGCAAGACAGGACAATGCTTTAGAGATGAAAGCATTGTTTCACAAAGCTATTAGTGTTAGAGATGTTAGTGTTAGTGATTCTACTGATACTCTGTACAACTTGTTGTGTAAGCTTTCAACTTACTTTTCTAAAGACTCTGAAGTCTATATGTATTGCAGACCTGCCAACTCTCACGCATTGGCCGTGAGACATACGCAATTGACACTATTCTCACGCTCACATTCCACACATTGAAAATTACTGCTTTCATTTGTTTTATTAGTCCATTGTATAGTCAGTGAGTTAACTATTCAACTGTGCTCCAAATCGATTTGAAATCGTAGCATTTGCGCCTTCATTTTAACATCACGAGCAGATCTTTATTGTCCTGTCTTGCAACATCACTGTGAACTGCAGCACATTGAAGCATATGATTGGTCTAAGGGATCAAGGAGATTTGATGCAACTTTTAAAGAAATGCCCATCAAGATTAGAGTGGAGCAGAATGTAGAGGGAGCATTCTCTAAAACTGTAAAAAGAGCAGCACGGCAGTGCTTTTTAATGTGCAATGTTGTCAACAATATTTTGGCATCTTGTACTAAAGTTGATTTAATGCACACTTGCATAAGTCCTCTCATTTGGTGATTGCCATTTAGGCTGTGACACATTTTGTCAAACAGATTGGGAACCCAAAAGTGTAAGTTTGATTCTAGCGGGGGGGGGGGGTCAATAAATATAAAAATTATTTGGTTAGGGTGTAGGGGTAGATTTATGTGCTGTTGTCTTCAGGAGATTTTTATTATTTTATTGCAATTATGGTTGAATATCCTCTGTGAGGCGTCTCACAATGGAGTCTGATGGTTGACTGGGTGGTACTGCTTCCCTCTGCAGTTTTCTGTGGGAATGAGCTAGTATACACAACATACAGTATACTGAGTGTACAAAACATTAAGGACAGACACCTACTCTTTCCATAACATAGATTGTTTATGTACAGCACTTTGTGACATCGGCTGATGTAAAAAAGGGCTTTATAAATACATTTGATTTGATGATTATCTATTTAGTCTGATCAGTTGAACAATGGAACAATTCTCATTCTTAACAATGGGCTAAAATAAAGGGTAATTAATGTGCTTGTCAGCAAGAACACTACTGTTATTCCCAACACTTATTTTATTATTCCACTTCCCAATTTTTCCACTGTAATCAAATATTTGAAATCTGATATGCCTACTTGTGTCTGAAAATTAATTATATGAAGCTATGTATTTTTGCAGCCATCCATGGACCGTTTTGATGGTAGGGGGACTCAACTCAAACACATCATATTTTGTCTATATAGAGGAAGATGCCAAAAGTCTTCAACTATTCATAAACCACCTGAATATTGATATTCGTTCTATTTTTCTTGAAAGTTTGGTGATTTTGAGAGATGTATTGGTGTAGCAAGAACATTTTAAAACCCCCAGCACTTGGGAAACATAGATCAGGGGTGGCCAACACTATTGGAGAGCAAGCAGGATTGAATTCCAGCCCTATTTTAAAGAGATCACCCAAATTACCAAAAACAAAATGTTTGTATCCATATCTTGAAAGCAGTCTATGGACAAGGATACGGCAATCTATGATTTGGTTACCGACTGCCATCAACCATTAATTTTAGTATTTCCTGTGCGGAGCCTTGGTGTAGTGGTAATACTCCCTGCTTCCAACCTTCCCACTGTTTCTCCATCTCCCCATCTTATTACATTACTGTCTGAATAAAGTGTCAAACTACATTTTTTTTGCATACTTAAAATGTGATCCCGAAAAATATCAACGTAACAAGGGGGTAGGACCCCCAGACCCCCATTTAGGGTTTGCCAGGTGTCACGCCCTGACCTGAGTATTCTTTGTTTTCTTTATATATTTTGGTTAGGTCAGAGTGTGACGAGGGTGGTATATGTGTATTTGTCTCATCTAGGGTTTTTGTACTGTCTAGGGGTTTTGCAGATTTATGGGGTTGTAGACCATCTAGGAGTTTATGTAGGTCTATGGTTGCCTAGATTGGTTGTCAATTAGAGGCAGGTGTTTATTGTTGTCTCTGATTGGGAACCATATTTAGGCAGCCATCTTCTTTGGGTATTTTGTGGGTTATTATCTATGTCTATGTTTTGTAAGTTTGTTTCAGTGTTCTTTATTCATTGAATATAGAACATGCATTCATATCACGCTGCGCCTTGGTCTCCTCACTACGACGATCGTGACACCAGGAGGCAAATCTCATTCCAATGTTGGCAGCCCTGTGTATTGTGTTTGTTTACCTATGTAACAGATCTTTGTGTGTTAAAAATCATCAAACCTATGGGGGCAAACGAAGACTCAAACCACATTTTTTGGGGAAATGGGCAAGAAACTGAGTAATCGGGACGTCCCGACCCTAAACCATAAACCTTACCCTAATCTTAACCCCCACCCTTACCTTAACCTTAGCCATAACCCTTACCTAACCTTAACCAGCACCTTAACCATTTTCAATGCCAACTTCAATGGGGTAGGGACGTCCCAATCTCATCCTCCATCTTGTATTGGAGTAGACCAAAAACAGCAAGAGGTTTGTTCCAATCAGTGCTGGTCCCATGTCACAAGTCGTGGAAACCGTAGGCAGCGGCATGTTGCTAAACGAACTGGAGTGTCTGCAATGACTTCGGAGCAGATTGACATAAGAAATAGCTTCGCCGCACTGGTATCTGATCTACCTAAGCCTTCATCGCTGGGATTGCCAGTGTCTGCGACGGCTGTGCTCAGTCCAACTATGCTGACTTCAACAGTGGCTTCATCGTTGAGTTTAGATCCTTTCCCTCTGTCTGATTCTGACGGGGCACTGCCTGCTGAGGGAGGTCTGGACCTATTGCAGCGGGCGTATGCAATCCTGCTTCTCGTGGGCCTGTGAAAGGTTCAACGACTTGTGTGAGGGGTTGAAACGGGTGGATTTCTCCATTCCCTTCTCTGTCCATTGTATTTGGCAGTTCAATGTGAGAAATGTTTCAGTCCCTGGAGCAAAAACTTTGTGCTCTCCAGGAGCATGAGTACAGGACATCAATAAGCAGCTCCCAAACATTTAAAATCTGAATCAGGATATTGAGTCTATCATAGTACATTTGGGATACGATGACATTATAAAAGGCAGCTCAGAAAAGCTGAAGATGGATTTTAAAGAAATTATTGGGTCTCTGCTTGACACCAACAAACACCCCATCATAAAGTATGATGAGACTATTGCAGCTCTGTGGGTGTAACATTTATTGACAATTTTGATACCATCTGGAAACAAAGCTTGTTTTATAAGGAGGATGGAATCCACCCAAATCATTTGGTTTCCTGGATCATTTCACAGGATTATAAGGCTGCGTTGAGACAATGACGTATCAATGACCAAGTCCAGCTCAGTTAATCACTACCATTGTGTCGTTGAGTTGTCATAATTCTTCATTAAATGTACAGGGACATGGGAAGACATAATGTAAGTAACCAAATCTATTTCACCCTAACTGATCTGAATGCCTCTGCTGATCCTACAGCTATTGTATGTAGTAATCATGTGCCTATGAAGTTATACCAGAGTTATACTGTTAGCACTGACGTGATGTGCCCTAGTAGGAAGTCCACCATGTGCAGCTCACCCTGCACTAAAATAAATAACATGAGTATGACTACTTCTGCTAAGCTTCCCAGTAAAGCAATGAAAACAATCAAGCATCCCAGAAAGCTGCAAAAAATAGCCCAAGTTACAGATGACATTCATATTCTGACAATCTCGGAAACTCACTTAGATAATACCTTTTATGATACAGTAGTAACAATACATGGTTATAACATCTACAGAAAAGACAGAAATGCAAATGGTGGAGATCTCTGCCGTTTATATTCAGAACCACATTCCTGCAAAGCTTTGAAAGGATCTCATGTTAAATAATGTTGAAGAAATATGGCTACAGGTTAATCTGTCTCACCTAAAGTCCATTCTGGTGGGAAGCTGCTATAGACCACCCAGTGCTAATAGTCAGTATCTGAATAACGTGTGAAATCCTTGATAATATATGTGATATCAACAGAGAGGTATATTTTCTGGGTGATTTAAATATTGACGGGCTTTCAACAACTGCCCACTCAAGAAAAAGCTTCAAACTGTAACAAGTTCAGGTTATCAGTCAAACTACCAGGGTAGTTACAAACTGCACAGGAATAAAATCATTAACATGTATTGATCACATCTTTACTAATGCTGCAGAAATTAGCTTTAAGGCAGTATGCAAATCCATCGGGTGTAGTGATCACAATATAGTAGCCATATCTAGGAAAACCAAAGTTCCAAAGGCTGGGCCTAATATGGTGTATAAGAGGTCATACAATACGTTTTGTAATAATTCCTATGTTGTTGATGTAAGTAATATTTGTTGGTCTGTTGTGTATAATGAGGAGCAACTAGACACTGCACTTGAAACATTTATGGAATTGCTTATTCCAGGTACTAACAAGCATGCACCCATTAAGAAAATGACTGTAAAAACTATTCAATCCCTGTGGATTGACGAGGAATTGAAAATGTGTATGGTTGAGAGGGATGAGACAAAAGGAATTGCAAATAAGTCTGGCACAACAGATAGGCAAACATACTGAGAAATCATGTGACTAAACTGAATTAAAAGAAGAAGAAACTACAGTCCATTCAGAAAGTATTCAGACCCCTTGACTTTTCCCACATTTTGTTACATTACAGTCATATTCTGAAATGTATTATGTTGTTTTTTTCCTCTCATAAATCTACACACAATTCCCAATAAAGACAAAGCAAAAACAGCTTTTTAGAATTTTTTGCAAATTAAAAAACTTAAATATCACAATATTTAAATAAGTATTCAGACCCTTTACTCAGTACTATGTTGAAGCACCTTTGGCAACGATTACAGCCTTGAGGGTTAATGGGTATGATGCTACAAGCTTGGCACACCTGTATTTGGGGAGTTTCTCCCAATCTTCTCAGCAGATCCTCTCAAGCTCTGTCAGGTTGGATGTGGAGTGTCGCTGCGAAGCTATTTTTTTCAGGTCTTTCCAGAGATGCTTGATCGGGTTCAAGTCAGGGCTCTGGCTGGGCCACTCAAGGACATTCACAGACTTGTCCCAAAGTCACTTCTGCATTGTCTTGGCTTTGTGCTTAGGGTCGTTGTCCTGTTGGAAGGTGAACCTGCGCCCCAGTCTGAGGTCCTGAGTGCTCTGGAACAGGTTTTCATCAAGGATCTCTCTGTAATATGCTCCGTTCGTCTTTCCCTCGATCCTGACTAGTCTCCCAGTCCCTGCTGCCATCCACATGCTTCACCGTAGGGATGGTAGCAGGTTTCCTCCAGACGTGACGCTTGGCATTCAGGCCAAAGAGATCAATCGTGGTTTCATCAGACCAGATAATCTTGTTTCTCATGGTATGAGAGTCGTTTAGGTGCCTTTTGGCAAACTCCAAGCGGGCTACCATGTGACTTTTACTGAGGAGTGGCTTCCATTTGGCCACTCTACGATAAAGGTCTTATTAGCGGAGCGCTGCAGAGATGATTGTCCTTCTGGATGGTTCTCTCATCCTAACAGAGGAATTCTGGAGCTCTGTCAGAGTGACCATCGGGTTCTTGGTCACCTCCCTGACCAAGGCCCTTCGCCCCTGATTCTAGGAAGACTCTAGGAAGAGTCTTGGTGGTTCCAAACTTCTTCCATTTAAGAATTATGGAGGCACTGTGTTCTTTGGGACCTTCAATGCTGCAGAAATGTTATGGTACCCTTCCTCAGATCTGTGCCTCGACACAATCCTGTCTTGGATCTCTAGGGAGCATTCCTTCGACCTTTTGACTTGGTTTTTGCTCTGACATGCATTGTCAACTGTGGTGTGTGCCTGTCCAATCAATTGAATTTACCACAGGTAAAGTTTACCACAATCAAGTTGTAGAAACATTTCAAGGATGATGAACAGAAACAGGATGCGCCTGAGCTCAATTTTTAGTCTCATAGCAAAGGGTCTGAATACTTGTGTAAATAAGGTATTTCTGTGTTTTATTTTTTTTATAAATTCTGTTAAAATAAAAAAATAAAAAATGTTTTTGCTTTATGAATATGGGGTATTGTGTGTAGATTGATGAAGATTTTTTTTTTTTTTTACAGATTTTAGAACAAGACTGAGACGTAACAACATTTGGAAAATGGGAAGGGGTCTGAATAGTTTCTGAATTCACTGTATACTATGAAACAAAAATAAATGACATAAAGAATAATACACAGAACACAGAACACAGAACACAGAGACACAGAACATCTTGGACTGGGCTGAGCAGGTGCTGCCCTCCTGTAGGGGTGGAAGGGCCAAGAGACCTGTGGCAGAACACAGTGTTCGGGTCAGGGTGTAGGTTTTGAGCATAGCCTGAATGTAGGGAGGGGCAGTTCCTCTTGCTGTTCCGTAGATAATGGTCTTGTAGTGGATAAGAGCTTCGACTAGAAGCCAGTGGAATGTGCGGAGGAGCGGGTGACATGCGAAAACTTGGGAAGGTTAAAAACCAGGTGGGCTGCAGAGTTCTGGATAAGATGCAGGGGTTTAATGGCACACAGAGGAAGAGAAGGTAGAGAGGGGAGTGAAATTATGATAGGTCCTCTGGAAGTTTAGTTTTCCTCCATTTTCGCTCAGCTGCCCGCAGCCCTGTTCTGTAAGCTTGCAATAAGTCGCTCAGCCACAGAGCAGGAGGGGAAGGATGACCCGGCCTGGGAGGAAAGGGGCCAGTGCGAGTCATATGATGCGAAAAGGGAGGAGAGTTGGGTGGAACAGGCAGAATCAGGAGACAGGAGGAAGAAAGATTTAGCAGAAGGGAGAGATGATAAGATAGAACAGGAGAAAGTCGTGGGAGAGAGAGAGAGCAAAGATTGCGACGGCGCATGACCATCTGGCTAGAGGTTGAGTGGTTAGGGTTGGAGGAAAGGGAGACAGAAAAGGAAACAAAGTAGTGATCAGAGACCTGGAGGGGATTGCAGTGAGATTAGTAGGCGAGCAGCGAGCAGCCAAGCTCATTGAGAAACTCTCCAAGGGCACCTGGAGGGTGATAGATGACAACAATGTTAAGCCTGAATGGACAAGTGACAGTGACAGGGACAGCATGAAATTCAAATGAGGAGATGGAGAAATGAGTAGTTTTTAACCTATGCCACCTCCGCGATGACCAGATGCTCTCGGACTATGAGAGAAAAAAATGTCCGTTGTGGAAAGAGTAGCTTGAGTAGCAGTGTCCTCTGGGGTGATCCATGTCTCCGTCAGGGCCAAAAAGTCAAACGACTGAAGGGCAGCATAGGCTTAGGGCTTAGATAAACTCTGCATTCTTGACTGCAGATTGGCAGTTCCAAACATTGCCAGAGACCCGGAATTCCACATGAGTTGGGCGCCAAGGGGTGGGAGCGTCTGTAATATACTAAAATTGTTGCCCGTAATTAAGCGCAGTGAGCTATGATAAACTGCATCTAACAGCTTTAACTTCTTGGTGACAGGGGGCAGTATTTTCATGTCCGGATGAAATGCGTCCGGTTTGAAATGTTTTGGCAAAGTTTACAGGTAACTTTTGAGATATGTTGTAGTCACGTTGCGAATGTTGGAACCGGTGGTTTTCTGTATCGAACGAATAAATTGACATTTTGGATATATATCAACTGAATTAATCGAACAAAGGGACCATTTGTGATGTTTATGGGACATATTGGAGTGCCAACAAAAGAAGCTCGTCAAAGGTAAGGCATGAATTATATTTTATTTCTGCGTTTTGTCTCGCGCCTGCAGGGTTGAAATATGCTTTTCTCTCTTTGTTTACGGACGTGCTATCCTCAGAAAATAGCATTTTTTGCTTTCGCCGAAAAGCCTTTTTGAAATCAGACATGTTGACTGGATTTACAACAAGTGTAGCTTTAATTTGCTATCTTGCATGTGTGATTTAATGAAAGTTAGATTTTTATAGTAATTTATTTGAATTTGGCGCTCTTCATTTTCCCTGGCTTTTGGCCAGGTAGCGTCCCACATATCCCAGAGAGGATAATGAAGTGGCAGCTGCATTCATATAGATGATGTTGCCATAGTCCATGACCGATGGGAACGTTGACTGAATATTCTGCTTTCTACTATTTAGCGAGAGGAAGAACCTATTTATATAGAAAAAGCCAATTTTTATTCCCAGCTTTTTAACTAACTCATCAATATGCTTTTTAAAAAAGCTTTTCATCTATCCATTTATCCAGATAATTGTAAGCAGGGACACGATCAATATGGACACTATCCAAAGTACATGCTAAATAATCAGTTATTTTTATGCACTCTAGAGAACAACCTATACTGTACTTGGTTTTATCTGCATTCAATACTAATTTCAGGTCAATAAAGTTTCTTTAACACAATGAAGGCAGACTGTAGTTCAACCGTGGGGGCAATAGCATACACAACAGTAACATCGGCATTCAAGTGCAGGTACATTTTCTTTACAGACAAATCAATATCGTTAATGTAAACAGTAAAAAGTACAGGACCCAGAATCAACCCCTGCGGGACACCTTTCGTAATATCCAGGACACCTGATTTAATACCATCAGTAGATACACATTGAGTTCTATCTGTCAAGTAATTTTTAAACCAGTTATATACAGCCATGTCTAGGCCAATTGAGGAAAGTCTCTGAATTAGCAGTAAGGGATGAACAGTATCGGACGCCTTTGACAGGTCAATGAAGAGGGTAACCTTTGATCCATACAGTTAAACACATAATGTATAACTAGGGATGCAGCATAGATAGTGCTATGATCTGGTACATTTAGAATACATTTTAAAGATAAGAAAGTTCTTAGCCAAGAATGTATCAAGGATTCTAACATTTTAGCTATGCAAGAAAGATTAGAAATGGGGCGATATTTATTTAGGTCACAAGGGTCACCACCTTTGTGAAGGGGGAGTACATGGGCCACCTTCCAAACCTTGGGGATAGAACCAGACATAATTGTCAGGTTAATAATATATACTCCCACCCACTCCGCCTGTTCTTTCAGGCTTCCTGATAGTTAGATATGAGAGAAAATATACAATTTCTTCAATTCTGAGCATTTTAATACCTCAAAAATATTATGGCTGATGTTTTGGTCATTCAAAGGCTATTTTTACTTTTAACATTAATAGAAACCTTATGATGTTATGTGTAGGTATCCTGAGCTGACAACCATTCTGTAACCTCCCAATTACTGAGTTTCTTGCCTGTTTCCTCTAAAAATGATTTTCTTTCTTTGCCCCCATAAGCACCAGGGTTTGAGGGATTGTAGTAAATAGCCTTCCTAACCTTTTCTGCCATCGTCGAATGGAAATAAATAATGAGAAGTGTTGGGTGTTTAGAATTATATATTATTGGAGAGAAATCAATAGCTTAACATCTAAGAATTTCAGAAAAGATACACACACATTTACACCACACAACCCAGGCATAATTTTTTTAGCTTGATCAAAATTATATGTTCCAGAATAAGACACAAAGTTGCCTTGATACAACTGTCTGGCTCATAATCCCCTTCCACAGGCTTTGGTAGGTATGTTAGATTCAGAGGCGCTATTTCCAAAGCAAACTGATCAAACCAGTGGTATTTAGTTGGTCGAAAAGATCCCAGAGTCCCTTTTTAAACTGTTGATTTGGGATGTCGAGGCAGGGCCA
The DNA here is from genome assembly GCF_013265735.2 of Oncorhynchus mykiss. NCBI lineage: Eukaryota > Metazoa > Chordata > Actinopteri > Salmoniformes > Salmonidae > Oncorhynchus > Oncorhynchus mykiss. Next base: position 46,821,283 of record NC_048576.1, on the reverse strand, counting down.
TACCATTCATGCCACACCCCCAAGTCCCACTGTAATTAGTCTTCATCATCAGGCAGGGAAAGCTCTCTTCAAATACCATTATACTGTTTTAATATTTCTCCATGTTCATGAAGAATATGCGGAAAACTCTTTATTGGCTTCTCGGGTGCCACCAAATTCGCTGTGTTTTCAACATTCATCTGGATCTTCTTGTCGATGCGTATCAGATCTAACATAATACCTAGATTTCACAAGTCAGTCAAGCTCCATAGCAGTTGTTTGACTGGGTATACCTAGTTCCACTCAAGCAAGTCTGAACGAACTGCCTGGTGTTTTGGCCGAGTTATAAAGTTGACATACCATAAAAACACTAGATCAAAGACCCCCAAAAAACATATCGTAAGAACATGATTGTGACCAGCTACAGGAACCAAACACCATCTGAATGAACTCCCAATGACACACACAGTCACAACATACCGTCAGTGTCTTGGTCACTAGATAAAAACACACTAGATCAAACATAAACCATACATTAAGGAACTGTTTGGTACAAACACATGATGTCTACGTACGTGTTATACACCGTCATGCTTCCTTTATTTAAACAAATTTGGTTTCTACTGACAATTGAGATTTACAAATTATGGCATAAGGGAACGATGAGCGGATAAGAGGCAATCCTTAAATTAAGACATTAAGACATTAATGAGCGAGCGAAGATGGACGTAGTCAATTTAACTATTTGTTCAACACTTTTGAAATGTACAGCGACAGGATTCAGAACATGAGCCATTCTTACAGTATTCTCCCTGTACACCAAGTCAGAATAGTAGGATTTATAAAGGGGGCAAATGAGCAGACAATGAATGTTCTTACAATATTTGATGATGACATTTCTCTAAAACAGGCTGTAGGCTAATGTGCACCACCAAGTCAGAACAGTAGGCTAAGTTATGAGTTGGGAAGGGACCAAATTAATAGGGTGAGGCACATGGGCTACTAACACCTTACTACACAACAAACACTTAGTATTACTTTCTTAGCTACAGTATACATATTTCCCTGGCATATTACATAATTTATGCAGCAGCATACAAGACATTTTTGGACTCACCTTGTTGTGCTGTGCTCAATTGAACAAGAAGGTGGCGCGGCGGTCCTTCTTGTGGGCAAATTTTGTCATCAAACTTTGTCATCAAAGTCTGGCATTCTCTGGATTTATGGTGCTTTCAAAACAACTGGAACTTGAAAAAAACTATGTTGAATCATGACATTAGTGATCTTCAGGTCGGAGCTCTAGAAAGAGATCCGAGTTGCCAACTTGGAATTCAGAGTTGGATGACCATTAAAAATGTATTTTCCCAGTCTGAGCAAATTTTTTTCTCCAAGATCCCAGTTGTCTTAAACTCATTGAAGTCTGAGATTTCCCAGTTCCGAGTTTACAGTTGTTTTGAATGTGGCAGATTGTCAGCATGGACAATGTATTCAACCTTTTCTGGTCCATGGTGTTGCATGTGAATGTTTATACTTTAAAGCTTGGAAAAGAGACCCTTAAACCCAGACTTGGACCACACACCCTCTCCACCAAATAGCAGGCTAGTGATTGCTTTGCAACGCTTGCAGTTAGCCACAGATTCCTTCCAAACCACTCATTGTTGAATTTGCGATTTCCAACTTCTTGTGTAATGTTTATGTCCAATGGCCGATGAGCACTGATACGTTTTATCTGTAATTTCTCTTCATACGACAATGATTGAAAAGGATTTGTCAGTAGATTGTCGACTTAATTCATGATGATGACTGCTTGTCGAGCTTGCTAGCTAAGATTTTTAAAGTATAATGATCAGTCCAATCAAAGCTATGGTAGATATAACGTGATTTTACATAATTTTATCTGTGGTCTATGACCTTGAGCCTTATTGGAAAGGCACTTCTATTCTAAATCTACGCAGCACCCAAGAGGCTTGAACTTTCTATCTCTCCATGTAGATTTTGTAGAGACAGTGTCCCCATGAGTGACAGAACACTAAGCCAATCACAGTGCAACTAGAGAACATTACCAACCCCGAAGCTCTGTATTTTCCACTAGCTGCCCCAACACCACAGAAAGCCCTGAGCTAGGCTGAAACACCTGCATTTTGGAGCTGCCTTACTCAAGAAAGCAAAAAAGAGACCATGTTTAACACAAAGATTATCATTTTTGACATGATTTACAAACTGATATGTGACACGTACTAATGCCAAAATAACATGCAAAACAGGCAAAGAAATATAAATATATATATATATAACAGCTTTACACACTCTTGGCATTCCATAAACCAGGTTCATGAGGAATGCTTTTCAACAGTCTTGAAGGAGTTCCCACATATGCTGAGCACTTGTTGCCTGCTTTTCCTTCACTCAGCAGTCCAACTCATCCCAAACCATCTCACTTGGGTTGAGGTCAGGTGATAGTGGAGACCAGGTCATCTGATGCAGCACTCCATCACTCTCCTTGGTCAAAAAGCTCTTACACAGCCTGGAGGTGTGTTTTGGGTCATTGTCGTGTTGAAAAACAAATGATAGTCCCACTAAGAGCAAACCAGATGGGATGGCGTATTGCTGCAGAATGCTGTAGTAGCCATGCTGGTTAAGTGTGCCTTGAATAAATCACAGACAGTGTCACCAGCAAAGCACCCCCACACCATCACACCACCTCCTCCATGCTTTACGGTGGGGACCACATATGCGGAGATCATCCGTTCACCTACTCTGCATCTCACAAAGACACAGCAGTTGGAACCAAAAATCTCCAATTTGGACTCATCAGATCAAAGGACAGATTTCCACTGGTGTGACGTCCATTGCTCGTGTTTCTTGGCCCAAGCAATTCTCTTCTTATTATTGGTGTCGTTTAGTAGTGGTTTCTTTGCAGCAATTCGAACATGAAGGCCTGATTTACACAGTCTCCTCTGAACAGTTGATGTTGAGATGTGTCTGTTACTTCAACTCTGTGAAGCATTTATTTGGGCTGCAATTTCTGAGGCTGATAACTCTAATGAACTTTCACGTTTTAAAGTAATGATGGACTGTTGTTTCGCTTTGCTTATTTGACCTGTTCTTGCCATAATATGGACTTAGTCTTTTACCAAATAGGGTATATCACCCGTACATTGTCACAACACAACTGATTGGCTGAAACGGATTTAGAAGGAAAGAAATTCCAAAATTAAGGCTCACCTGTTAATTGAAATTAATTCCAGGTGACTACCGTATGAAGCTGGTTGAGAGAATGCCAAGAGTGTGTAAAGCTGTCATCAAGGCAAACGGTGGTGTAACGGCTTTCTTCTATCTCTTCCTCGGACGAGGAGGTGTAGCAAGGATCGGACCAAAATGCAGCGTGGTTTGTTCGAAGACAAAAACACGACCTATACAAAAACAATAAACACCGTGAAAACCGAAACGGCCTATCTTGTGCAAACGAACACAGTGACATGAACAATCACCCACCAAACACTCAAAGAATATGGCTGACTAAATATGGCTCCCAATCAGAGACAACGATAATCACCTGCCTCTGATTGAGAACCAATTCAGACAGCCATAGACTTTGTTAGAGAACCCCACTAAACCAATACCTAACAAAACCCCAGGACAAAACACGCCACATACAAAAACCCATGCCACACCCTGGCCTGACCAAATAAATGAAGATAAACACAAAATACCTCGACCAGGGCGTGACAGAACCCCCCCCCCCCCCCCCCCCCCCCCCCGCCTAAGGTGCGGACTCCCGGACGCACATCAAAACAATAGGGAGGGTCCGGGTGGGCATTTGTCCATGGTGGCGGCTTCGGCGCGGAACGTGGACCCCACTCTATCAATGTCTTAGTCCCTCCTTCTCGCGTCCCTGGATAGTCCACCCTCGCCGCCGACCATGGCCTAGTAGTCCTCACCCAGAACCCCACTGGACTGAGGGGCAGCTCGGGACTGAGGGACAGCTCGGGACTGAGGGGTAGCTCGGGACTGAGGGGTAGCTCGGGACTGAGGGGTAGCTCGGGACTGAGGGGTAGCTCGGGACTGAAAGGAAGCTCAGCACTGAAAGGAAGCTCAGCACTGAGAAGAAGCTCAGGCAGGTAGTTGGATCCGGCAGATCCTGGCTGGCTGGTGGTTCTGGCAGATCCTGGCTGACTGGCAGATCCTGGCTGACTGACGGATCCTGGCCGACTGGCGGATCCTGGCCGACTGGCGGATCCTGGCCGACTGGCAGTTCTGGCAGATCCCGGCTGACTGGCGGATCTGGAAGAGTCTGGTTGACTGGCAGATCTTGAAGAGTCTGGTTGACTGGCAGATCTGGAAGAGTCTGGTTGACTGGCAGATCTGGAAGAGTCTGGTTGACTGGCAGATCTGGAAGAGTCTGGTTGACTGGCAGATCTGGAAGAGTCTGGCTGACTGGCAGATCTGGAAGAGTCTGGCTGACTGGCAGTTCTGGCTGCTCCATGCTGACTGGCTGCTCTGGCTGCTCCATGCTGACTGGCAGCTCTGGCTGCTCCATGCAGACTGGCGGCCCTGGCTGCTCCATGCAGACTGGCGGCTCTGGCGGCTCCATGCAGACTGGCGGCTCTGGCGGCTCCATGCAGACTGGCGGCTCTGGCGGCTCCATGCAGACTGGTGGCTCTGGCGGCTCCATGCAGACTGGCAGCTTTGGCGGCATCCTGCAGACTGGCAGCTCTGGCGGCTCCTTGCAGACTGGCAGCTTCTTGCGGACTGGCAGCTCCTTGCGGACTGGCAGCTCTATGCAGACTGGCAGCTCCTTGCAGACTGGCAGCTCCTTGCAGACTGGCAGCTCTATGCACACTGGCAGCTCTATGCACACTGGCGGCTCCATGCACACTGGCGGCTCCATGCACACTGGCGGCTCCATGCACACTGGCGGCTCTATGCACACTGGCAGCTCTATGCAGACTGGCAGCTCTATGCAGACTGGCAGCTCCTTGCAGACTGGCAGTTCTGAACAGGCGGGAGACTCCGACAGAGCTGTAGAGGCGGAAAGCTCTGGCAGCGCTAAACAGGCGGGAGACTCCGACAGCGCTGGAGAGGAGGAAGGCTCCGGCAGCGCTGGACAGGCGAGGCGCACTGTAGGCCTGATGCGTGGTGCTGGCACTGGTGGTTCTGGGCCGAGGACACGCACAGGAAGCCTGGTGCGGGGAGCTGCTACCGGAGGGCTGGGGTGTGGAGGTGGTACTGGAAAGACCGGACCGTGCAGGCGCACTGGAGCTCTTGAGCACCGAGCCTGCCCAACCTTACCTGGTTGAATGCTCACGGTCGCCCTGCCAGTGCGGCGAGGTGGAATAGCCCGCACTGGGCTATGCAGGCGAACCGGAGACACCGAGCGCAAGGTTGGTGCCATGTAAGCCGGCCCAAGGAGACGCACTGGAGACCAGATGCGTAGAGCCGGCTTCATGGCACTTGGCTCGATGCTCACTCTAGCCCGGCCGATACGCAGAGCTGGAATGTACCGCACCGAGCTATGCACCCACACTGGAGACACCGTGCGCACCACAGCATAACACGGTGCCTGCCCGGTCTCTCTAGCCCCCCGGTAAGCACAGGGAGTCTGCCCAGGTCTCCTACCTGGCGTAGCCATACTCCCTGTTAGCCCCCCGCCCAATACATTTTTGGGGCTGACTCCCAGGCTTTTTCTCCTGCTGCACCTTTGGGCGGCTACACTCCCCTGGTTTAGCCCAGGGTCCTCTCCCGTCAAGGATTTCCTCCAATGTCCAGAAATCCTTATTACGCAACTCCTGCTGCTGTTGTTGCCTGTTACCACGCCGCTTGGTCCAGTTGTGGTGGGTGATTCTGTAACAGCTTTCTTCTATCTCTTCCTCGGACGAGGAGGTGTAGCAAGGATCGGACCAAAATGCAGCGTGGTTTGTTCGATACATCGTTAATGAAGACAAAAACACAAACTATACAAAAACAATAAACATACCGTGAAAACCGAAACAGCCTATCTTGTGCAAACGAACACAGTGACATGAACAATCACCCGCCAAACACTCAAAGAATATGGCTGACTAAATATGGCTCCAATCAGAGACAACGATAATCACCTGCCTCTGATTGAGAACCAATTCAGACAGCCATAGACTTTGCTAGAGAACCCCGCTAAACCACAAACCCAATACCTAACAAAACCCCAGGACAAAACACACCACATACAAAAACCCATGCCACACCCTGGCCTGACCAAATAAATGAAGATAAACACAAAATACCTCGACCAGGGCGTGACAGGTGGCTACTTTGAAGAATCTCAACTATAAAATATATTTTGATTTGTTTAACACTTTTATGTTTACTACATGATTCCATATATGTTATTTCACAGATTTGATGTCTTCACTAATATTCTACAATGGAGAAAAATTATAAAAATAAAGAAAAACCCTGGAATGCGTAGGTGTGTCTGAACTTTTGACTGGTACAGTATATATTTTTTTAGCTAAACAGATGGGGCTCAAAACAGTTGGGGCTCTGCCCCACCTGCCCTGAATGACGGGTCGCCATTGATGAAAATGATGTAAACCATAAGCTATGGTCGTCTCAGTTACCAGATCTCAACCCAAATGAACACTTATGGGAGACTGGAGCGATACCTGAGACAGCATTTCACCAAATGATGGAATTTCTTGTGGAAGAATGGTATCCCTCCATTAGAGTTTCAGATACTTGTAGAATCTAGGCCAAGGTGCATTGATGCTGTTCTGGCTCATGGTGGCACAATGCTCTATTAAGACACTTTATGTTGGTGTGTCCTTTATATTGGCAGTTACCTGTATGTATTCATGTTTATTATTTTATTATTTAACAGGAAGAGATCCATATGTTCCATATCTACATGCAACCTCATCCAAAATCACTATCCAGCTTTAGTAAGCAAGACTTAGCCCCAGTTTGCCTGATTCCATATGTAGGCCAACTGGTAGGCCTTCTTCCTTGTAAAAGCAGAAGACAAATCTCCTACTACTCAGCCTGGGACAGAATAGGTGATAATTGAAGCATAGCCAAGTTTTACCTGGGACAATGAATCGATGGAGGCTGATAGGAGAAGACAGCTATTGATTCCTTTAGTCCCTCTTGTGAAACACAATAAGTTAGAGAGGTAAGTGATAGAGGTGCTGATTGTTGGCTCGGTGCCCTCTCGCTCTCGTTCCCCTCTCTCCATTACGTCAACCAAGAAAATAGTGACAAAGCTGAGACCCAGCTAAGCATATAAGTTTTGGTAAACATATTTTTTTAAATGTGTGCATTTGTGAAGTTCAGTCAATTCAAAATTATATCCTCTTCAGTATCCCTTCTGCCTTCATTTACTTTCGGTCGATACGGGCACAATCCAAAATTATCATTAAACACTTCACTATGCAATTACAATGATAAAATCTCTATGTAAAACAAGACACAACTATTTCTTTGAAATAATGTTAATACATTAGTAAGTTGAGAAATTGCAGCACTACTACATAAGAATAAAAGCAAATCAATGTAGTGTTACCAAAACGTAATATAACCAACATTTCCATGTCAAATATTCAGGAAAAAAAAGAAACAGTTAATGATTACTCTCCCTTTTCTCGAGTTATCCCTCTTTCTAAGGTGGCCATTTTGAATGGAATGCAGATAGCCCATTATAATCCAGCTACTCAAGTGTGCTTTCATCTCTCAGCCGTGTGTGCATCTTGACACTTCACTAGAGAGACCACATCCGCGTTAAAGTGATGGCTGGAAGCCTCTGTGTCTGGAGAGCAGGAGATGCAGTTCAAATGAGCGGGCTGGAGCTCACTGAGCCATTCATTACTGTGGTAAGATAACATCCTGTGGAGGTTTTAACCTCAGCTAAATTTCCTCTGGAGCACTGAGCACCAGTTTTTGTTATTACCCCAGCACACAATAGCCAAGTAGAGTCCAAGAAAACTCCCTCTCACCAAGTGCAATGACAGTGACTGATAAATGACAAGACTATCACCTTGGTATGATGCCTTATTTGCTAGCACTATCAAGATCAGTAAAAACACCATCTGGTCTTTCAATTGCTTGTGTTGAATTTAATTGCATTTCATCTATTGAGGGCCAATTTAATTTCCTGTTAATTTTGCTTGCATGTTATTCAAAGGTATTTCATTTTCTGCATGGTGATGTACTCATAATAAAGGGGACATTTGATTGAAATGTTGTATACTAAAATGTAAATTGTTTGTGTGCCATGTACAGATCACCAAAGTATTTCAGAGCACTCAGGCCACCATATGCCCCAGGAACAGCAACACTAGTCCTGTTGTTAAAATGTTATAATTCATGTTTTTTTCATTGGTCTATCACCATTTGATGATGGTCAGTTGAAAGAGATGACCAATTGGGTTTGAACTATTGTCTCCTGCACACCTAAATGCTGTGTTAGCCTGCTGAGCTGAAGCCTAGAGCTTATGTCTGGGAAACAATGCAAGTCTTCATGACTCACTTCATGGATCACCGAACTACGTCCATTACATTTTCACTCCCTCTTTGACCTCACCAAGACCCATCTGGGTCTTATGGTACACCTAGGTAGTGTATTAGCGTGCTGAGCTAGGCCTCAGCTCAGGTGTCAGCTCGGGGAATGGCCGCAAATTTACAAGTCTCAGGCATGGTTACTCACATACAGTAAGCATGGTTTGCCGAACCTCCTTGGTTATAAAGGTATAGAGCACTGGTTCTCAATCCTGGTCCTGGGGCCCAAAGGGGTGCACATTTTTGTTTTTGCCCTAGCACTTACACAGCTGATTCAAGTGATCAACTCATCAAAAGGCTTTGAAGATTTTAATCAGGTGTGTAGTGCTAAGGCAAAAACAAAAATGTGCACCCCTTTGGGTCCCCAGGACCAGGATTGAGAACCACTGGTAAAGTGTTCCAGTCCAAATCCACTCAGGAATTCAGGATTTTAATTGGAGAAATCCCATGCGTAGCTCATTTAATTTACATTTAAATAGAATTTAGCCCAACAGTCTATTGACACTCAATTTTACAGGAACAGAATACAATACAAAAAAACACAATAAATACAATGAAATGATTCATACTCATACGCAGAACACAATACAAAAGTTTGTTTTACTCCAATGTTTGTAAACAAAGTAGACAGTTTCAGTTGTTATGTATTTTAGATTTTATCACCAAAAGTTGACAAATAATTAAAGGCACAATACGGTATTGAGATTTTTGGTGAAAATATATTTTTAGGAAGTGTAGGATGTTTTGGATAATTTTTTAGGGCAATGCAATTTTAATTGATATTTGAAGACTGACTGGCACAGGTGGAGTAACTTTGGTGAGTTATTCCCTTAGAGTTGGCGTGTTGCTTAATATGAAACAATACTCATACGCAGCTTTATATCAAAAACTCAAAAGAAAATACCAATTTAGAGCTGTCCTTAGAAAGTTCACCTGGTGTAAGGGATAATACCACTGTGGCAATATAACCTCTAAATTTCACTTCCTCAAGTATATTCAGTTGCCAATGAAACGTTAATGTCAGCTGGGCCTAGTAGTCAGGATATTGATTGAGGAGGCCTAGCTTCATTTATTCCTGAGGCATTGAAATGAACTGACATGCTCGAAGAAAATTCAAAGTAATCAGAGAGCACCATGGCTGACCCATTTTCCAAAATGAGAAAGATAGCATTATGGATTTATATGTAACCGTGGCCACATTCTACATTTTTATCAGGAACCGATCATTCTATTTTCATTACTGGAGTTGTTTAGAAGCCGGGTTAGTGGCCTCTCTCAAATGTTCTCAATTTCACTCTAAATTTCCAGGAGTATTAGTCTGACTTGGGGTTACACAACATCAACCTTTTTAAAGGTTGAAACTGTATTTGTTATGTCTATTTATAGCTGTAGTGGAGATTTACATTTGAAGAGTTAAGTTAACCCTCTACTCCAGTCCCTCTACAGGCACCTCCATCACTTCTAATATGTCTGTTGTATAATGGATTTCTTTGCACAGATGCACATTTCACAAATTTAATATATACAGAAAAATATATATTTGTGCTCATGCCTCTGTCTTACAAAAGGCAGCACAGCAGAAATGACAATTACCCTCTATTTTCATCCGTCTCACCACGTTTGGTTTAAAACACAATATTTAGAATGTGGAGATGGTAGCCCGATGAATGCATGCCTGACTGCGACTCTCTGTCTCTGTCTGTAAGTGTGCAGTCTTCATTCTATTATGGCTTCCTAATCAGGAGACAGAGGCAGTCAGAATAAGTATGCATCGATCTCATTCCGGCCCACAAAATATAACTTATTGAAGCAAACAGAGAGAATCCACCTCTGCAGCTTCATCTCACTCATCTATTTCCTGGAAGGGAGTATGTGTATATTTACTCACCGGCAAGTTTATTAAGTACATCACAAAATGGATAGCTCCTACAGAGTGAATCACGTGGCTTGCTAAATAAAGCAGGCATAGAGGCATTCAGTTACTGTTCGATGGAATGTTAGAATAGACAAAAAGAGTGACCTAAACGACATTGAACGTGGTATTATCATCTCTGCCAAGCAAATCAGATATAGGATCTGAGAAACCATCCTGGGCTTTTTGCCCACGACAGAGAATGGTGCAATAAACCAAAAACATCTAGTCACTGTAGTCCTGGGGGCGAAAACAGCTTGCTGATGAGAGATGTCGAAGAAGAATGGCAAGAATCGTGCAAGCTAACCGGGGGGCCATAAACAGACAAATAACAGTGCAGAAGAACAGTGGTGTACAGAAGGGCATCTGGGAACGCACAACTCGTCAATCCTTATCAGGGATGTACTATTGCAACAGACCATCACACAGGGTTCCACTCTTATCAGCTAAAAACAAGAAGAAGCGGCTCCAGTGGGCACGCGATTAACAACACTGGACAATTGAGGAGTGGAAAAACATTGCCTGGTCCGAAGAATCACAGTTCCTGTTGCGTCATGCTAATAGCATGACGCACAGTTCACAGTTCCTGGTGTCAACGGTACACCCTGGTGGTGGTGGTGTACCGCTGTCCAATCTGCAGCAACTGCATGATGCCATCATGTCAGCATGGACCAACATCCCTGTGGAACGTTTCTGATTTGTAGAATCCATACACTGAAGAATTCAGGCTGTTCTGAAGGCAAAGGTGGGTCCGACCCTGTACCTAATAAATTGACCGGTGAGTGTGTGTGTGTATGTATGTATATACAGTATATATATATATATATATATATATATATATATATATATATATATATATATATATATATATATATATATATATATACATATATATATATATGCATATTCACACACACACACACACACTACCGGTCAAAGGATTTAGAACACCTACTCATTCAAGGGTTTTTCTTTATTTTACTATTTTCAACATTGTAGAGCAATAGTGAAGACGTCAAAACTGTGAAATAACACATATGGAATCATGTAGTAAGCAAAAAGGTTTTCAACAAATCAAAATATCTTCTATATTTGAGATTCTTCAAATAGCCACCATTTGCCTTGATGGCAACTTTGCACACTCTTGGCATTCTCTCAACCAGTCTCACCTGGAATGCTTTTCCAAAAGTCTTGAAGGAGTTCCCACATATGCTGAGCACTTGCTGGCTGCTTTTCCTTCACTCTGGGGTCCGACTCATCCCAAACAATCTAAATTTGGTTGAGGTTGGGGGATTGTGGAGACAAGGAAATCTGATGCAGCACTCCATCACGCTCCTTCTTGGTACAGTAGCCCTTAAACAGCCTGGAGGTATATTGGGTCATTGTCCTGTTGAAAACAAATGATAGTCCTACTAAGCGCAAACCAGATGGGATGGTGTATCGCTGCAGAATAATGTGGTAGCCATGCTGGTTAAGTGTGCCTTGAATTCTAATAAATCACGACAGTGTCACCAGAAAAGCACCCCCATGCCATAACACCTCCTTCTCCATGCTTTACAGTGGGAACCACTCATGCAGAGATCATCTGTTCACCCACACTTTGTCTCACAAAGACACAGCGGTTGGCTACAAAAATCTCAAATTTGGACTCCAGACCAAAGGACAGATTTCCACCGGTCTAATGTCCATTGCTCATGTTTCTTGGCCCAAGCAAGTCTCTTCTTATTATTGGTGTCCTTTAGTAGTGGTTTCTTTGCAGCAATTCAACCATGAAGGCCTGATTCACACAGTCTCCTCTGAACAGTTGATGTTGAGATGTGTCTGTTACTTGAACTCTGTGAAGCATTTATTTGGGATGCAATTTCTGAGGATGATGAACTTATCCTCTGCAGCAGAGGTATTTCTGGGTCTTCGTTTCCTGTGGTGGTCCTCATGAGAGCCAGTTTAATCAAAGCGCTTGATGGTTATTGCGACTGCACTTGAAATTTTCAAAGTACTGGAAATTTTCCAGATTGACTGACCCTCAGGACTTAAAGTAAAGTAATGATGGACTGTCGTTTCGCTTTGCTTATATGAGCTGCTCTTGCCATTATATGGATGGGGTCTTTTACCAAGTAGGGCTATATTCTGTATACCCCACTGTACCTTTTCACAACACAACTGATTGGCTCAACGCATTAAGCTGGTTGAGAGAATGCCAAGAGTGTGCAAAGCTGTCATCAAGGCAAAGGGTGAATATTTAAAGAATATCTAATATAAAATACATTTTGATTTGTTTAACAGTTTTTTGTTACTACATGATTCCATAAGTGTTATTTCATAGTTTTGATGTCTTCACTAATATTCTACAATGTAGAAAATTGTGAAAATAAAGAAAAACCCTTGAATGAGTAGGTTGGTCCAAATTTTTGACTGGTATTATTGTTAGATAGATAGATAGGTTGGAGTCATTAAAACTCGTTTTTCAACCACTCCACAAATTTCTTGTTAACAAACTATAGTTTTGGCATGTTGGTTAGGACATCTACTTTGTGAATGACACAAGTCATTTTTCCAACAATTGTTTACAGACATATTATTTCACTTATAATTAACTCTATCACAATTCCAGTGGGGTAAAAGTTTACATACAGCAAGGTGACTGTGCCTTTAAACAGCTTGGAAAATGTGTGAAAATTATGTCATGGCTCTAGAAGCTTCTGATAGGCCAATTGACATAATTTGAGTCAATTGGAGGTGTGCCTGTGGATGTATTTTAAGGCCTACCTTCAAACTCAGTGCCTCTTTGCTTGACATCATGGGAAAAAAATATCTGTCCTCAAAAATTGTAGACCTCCACAAGTCTGGTTCATCCTTGGGAGCAATTTCCAAATGCCTAAAGGCAAATGGGTCTTCCAAATGGACAATGACCCTAAGTAGACTTCCAAAGTTGTGGCAAAATGGCTTAAGGACAACAATGTCAAGGTATTGGAGTGGCCATCTCAAAGCCCTGACCTCAATCCTATAGAAAATGTGTGGGCAGAATTTAAAAAGCGTGTGCGCACAAGGAGGCCTACAAACTTGATTCAGTTACACCAGTTCTGTCAGGAGGAATGGGCCAAAATTCACCCAACTTATTCTGGGAAGCTTGTGGAAGGCAACCCAAAACGTGTGACCCAAGTTAATTAAAGGCAATGCTACCAAATACTAATTGAGTGTATGTAAACTTCTGACCCACTGGGACTGTGATGAAAGAAATAAAAGCTGAAATATATCATTCTCTCTACAATTAGTACATTTTTTAAATAAATTGGTGATCCTAACTGAGCTAAGACAGGCAATTTTTTACTAGGATTCAATGTCAGGAATTGTGAATAACTGAGTTTAAATGCATTTGGCTAAGGTGTATTTTAACTTCCGACATCAACTGTAAATAGAGCGATTTAACATAGAGAGAGAGATTAGTGTTAGAGTTGAGTGTTTTATATATAATTGTAGATAATGTAAATCCACCTATTCTATAAAATGATGAACATCAAGTCAAATCCAGAACTCCATGTGAAAAATCATCAGATTTCCCTCTCAAGGCATGGGCGCCCTAATTCGCTCTTCCCCCTCCCAGCGTAGAGTATATTGTGCTTTTTTAATTTGCATAAATCTTTCATCTCAGAGATCCCTCTCAGAGCCTCGTCTCTCTCCCCAAGAGGGCAGTCATCACCATGGAGAATGACAAAGTCAGCAAGCTAATTCTCTCCCTGGCTTTTTAGAGCCATTGCCATTCTGCCATGGTAATTCATTTGTTGGACTTTTCGTCTGCCTTTGGGGCTGCTTTCTTGTTTTGACAGTTTATACCAACAGCGCTTAGGTAACACTAGCAAGCGAAGAAGGCCAGTTCAGCTGGGCCAGGAGATGAGATGACAGCAGGTGGTTGAATATGCATGAGGAAGGTGAGCGTAATGCCGACAGTCACTCAGACTCCCCGTGCACTCCATTCAAAGAAGGACATATTCCCTCTACATAACAAACAGCTGATTAGCACCTCCAGTGCCATGTTGCATCATGCATGATTTCTATGAGATGATACAGTAGCTGTAACCCTATTATAGATAATTCACAAATGACCGTCTGGGTTTTGATGAATGCAAGTCAGATGAATGTTGGAGATGGTTTTATCAACTAAATCAAACTTTGATTGTCACACGTACCTCATATTTGCAGAAATTGACAAATATTGGACTTACAAATGTTCAATCAGTGCCTGTGTACTTGTCGTGACGCTCCAGGCTTCAGACACACATATACTGTTCCCCACCGGAGACCAGGGTTCAATCCCCATATCTACCCTTCCTACTGTTCTCCCACTTGCCTGTCTCCCCCTGTGTTCCCAATTATCTAAATAAAGTGTAAATTGTAAGTATATAATGGTCATGGTGTATTATATCTGTCTGCATTATGTCTGCATTTCATTGGTAATTCATCTTCATCACCAAGCAGGAAAAGCTCTCTTCTAATACCATCACACTGTTTCAATGTTTCTTCATGTTGATACTTATAAAATATAACATTTTATTGTTTACATACACTTATTTAGCAGATGTTATTGCGGGTGAAGCGAAATGCTTGTGTTCCTAGCTCCAACAGTGCAGTAATATCTAACAATTCCCAACAATACACACAAATCTAAAAGTTAAATAATGGAATTAAGAAATATATAAATATTAGTATGAGTAATGTCTGAGTGGCATTGACTAAAATACAGTAGAATAGAATTCAGTATATACATATGGAATTAGTAAAGCAGTGTGTAAACATTATTAAAGTGACTAGTGATCCATTATTAAAGTGACCAGTGATTCCATGTATATAGGGCAGCAGCCTCTAAGGTGCAGGGTTGAGTAACTGGGTGGTAGCCAAATAGTGATGGCTATTTAGCAGTCGATGGCCTTGAGAGAGAAGCTGTTTTTCAGTCTCTTGGTCCCAGCTTTGATGCACCTGTACTGACCTCGCCTTCTGGATGATAGTGGGGTGAACAGGCTGTGGCTTGGGTGGTTGTGTCCTTGATGATCTTTTTTGGCCTTCCTGTGACATCGGGTG
The DNA here is from genome assembly GCF_013265735.2 of Oncorhynchus mykiss. Classification (NCBI taxonomy): domain Eukaryota; kingdom Metazoa; phylum Chordata; class Actinopteri; order Salmoniformes; family Salmonidae; genus Oncorhynchus; species Oncorhynchus mykiss. Next base: position 46,805,787 of record NC_048576.1, on the reverse strand, counting down.
GTGTAGGTGTCCTGGAGGGCAGGTATTGTGCCCCCGGTGATGCATTGGGCAGACTGTACCACCCTCTGGAGAGCCCTGCGGTTGCGGGCGGTGCAGTTGCTGTACCAGGCGGTGATACAGCCCGACAGGATGCTCTCAATTGTGCATCTGTAAAGGTTTGTGAGGGTCTTAGGGGCCAAGTGCTGTTATACTTTCTTCACCACACTGTCTGTGTAGGTGGACCCTTTTAGATCGTCAGGGATGTGTACACCGAGGAACTTGAAGCTTTCCACCTTCTCCACTGCGGTCTCCTCAATGTGGTTAGGGGCGGGCTCCCTCTGCTTCCACAACAAAGATCATGCTGCAGTTATAATGACGCTCATTGACAAAATTGTAAAACATGCATCACATCATTATAATGCTGTATGATCTTTGAGGAAAAAATGACTAGCAATTATGAAGCACCATGTTGCTTTACATTAAAAAAAATATTATGATTACACTTATAATACATATGAAACGTGATACCCTGGTTCGGTTTGCTGGCTGGCGCATTTGAGAGAAGTCTGCGGAATATGTTTTGCTTTCACAAGACCTGAAAATAACCGTTTCAGGGTGCGATTAGCAAGACGCACATTCTACGTGACCTTGGCGAGCTAGCTTGTTTACAATCCGTTACTCACGCAGGTCAAGGATGCATTTCAGCAAGGGTTAATTTGCGTTTCACACATGCTTTATAGTTCAGATCAGGGTACCAAACGCTCCAGGATCCGGATCATAAGGTTTTTGCGAAAGTGCCCTATACGAGTCTTTATGTGTGTCTATAAATATGCTTATATGGCATTATTACTCTATCATAGTGTATTATGAGTACATGTATAATGCTGTGTAATGCATTATGGATTATTCATATGGTCTTCATAGAAAGTGTTACCAAAACTTTTCCCCCAGACATTATTTATACAGTAGTGTGAGTATGTCGAGCTCCGTTATATGAATAAATAAATAAAATTAACTTCACACCATCAATCCTTCAGGTGCTTGCAATACAAAATAAGCCAATTAGAATGTAGTTCCACGTGGCTCTGTCCAACAGTCAATTAATCTTATCTGTCAGCGCAATTTGTGGTACATGTTTTATGTCAAAAGGTTGCATAATAAATATGTAAAGGTGTCATTCCAGGATAACCTACAATTTGCCATATATCTGAATATCTAAGATGATATGAAATGGGGCTCAAGCCATTAAGGACCTGAAACAATTTCAAGTGTCAAATCAGTTCAAATAGCACACTTAATAACAAAAAGTTACAAACTGATGTTATGGTGTCTTTCTGATAGCAATACAAAAACATACCCTGCTCCCAATGGTGATTATACAGTCCAAGTGCAAGGTATTCCTTTTGAAAGAGGTTGCCTTGGTGAATCATTGGAAGAAAAACAAGTATCCTACGATCTCAAATTGTATTTTTTTATACTTTAATCTTCTTCACCAATAATTGTGAGCAAACACTGTGGAATTAATTGGTAATGACATGATTACAACATTACACAACTCTTAGAATGTGAAATGCAGTGCTTATATTGGGCCGGAGCTGCCCGGAATGTTGTACCAGCACTTCAAATTTTGGTGTAATTGCATTCCAGCTCCTCTATAAAAACAATGTAGCCTATCACTGGCCCAGATTCACACACTGAGAAAAAAAAGGTTGATTAAAGCGGAATGAAGGCGGGATCTTCATTAAAGATTAATTTCATTTCCTGATTCCACTTTGTTCAAGTTTATTTGCAGCTAGTCTGTGAATCTGTGCATGACAGTTGGCTGTATGAGATTGCGCAGATTGAAAATGCGCCAGCCTGAATGACATGATGCGCTGTTCCAAGTTGTCAAATTAATGTTTTTAAAGGTCATGAAAAGTCATGGAAATTAGTTTCATGTTGTTAAAGTATTTCATAAAAGCACACTTAAAAAAAAAATCTATCAATAAAAAAAATAGGGGAGACCGGGGATGGTTGTAACACAGGATAGTTGTAACACTTGCAATTCCTCCAATCAGGAGTGAGATAGAATCATATGATTCACTGTGCGTACGCTCAGTTTAGTCCTGAACCCTCATGTGAAAAGGAAGTCCCTATGATAAACTCTACAAATTCTATTGACAAAAATCTGATTTTGAGGTAAGAAAGTAATTATTTTGACCAAATTCGTTTTTGGGATGGCATCAACAGCTTTGTAGTTCCATTCACCAAACGTATATCAGGTTTATAACCTAACACGACTCAGGATATGACCCAGATGCAGACACAGGAGACGGAATAAATTCTGTTTGAAACATGTTGGTATTACAGAATCAGACAGGGAGAGGTTGAAAATATCAGTGAAGACACTTGCCAGTTGGTCAGCGCATGCTCGGAGTACACGTCCTGGTAATCCGTTTGACCCAGAGGCCTTGTGAATGTTGACCTGTTTAAAGGTCTTACTCACATCGACTGCGGAGAGCGTCGATCAAACAGTCATCCGGAACAGCTGAAGCTCTCATGCATGTTTCAGTGTTACTTGCCTCGAAGCGAGCATATAAGTTATTTAGCTCGTCTGGTAGGCTCATGTCACTGGACAGCTCTCGGCTGTGCCTCCCTTTGTAGTCTAATAGTTTGCATGCCCTGTCACACCCTATGAGCGTCGAAGCCGGTGTAGTATGATTCGATCTTAGTCCTGTTTGATGGTTTGTCAGAGGGCATAGGTGGGAGAAGCTTCCAGGTTAGAGTCCCGCTCCTTGAAAGCGTCAGCTCTACCCTTTAGTTCAGTGCGAATGTTGCCTGTAATCCATGGCTTCTGGTTGGGGTATGTACGTGCAGTCACTATGGGGATGATGTCCTCAATGCACTTATTGATAAAGCCAATGACTGATGTGGTGTACTCCTCAATGCCATCAGAACATATTCCAGTCTGTGCTAGCAAAACAGTCCTGTAGATTAGCATCTGCTTCATCTGACTTTTGACTTCTTCTAACTTTTAGCAGTAGGCCTTTGAGGCTGCAGGTATGGGTGTGGGTAAAGGCGTGTCTAACCTGCATGTTCCATCTTGAATTCAGGCCCATAGTGTTTGCCATATTGTAGTGCTAAAAAACAGTAAAGAGCTTGCATTTTCTACCTCTGGTTTGATATATGTCGAAAATTAGGTTTGAGGTTACAGACATGCTCCGGTACTTCTAAGTACATACAGCTTTGGGCTGGATGTGTCAATGTGTACTTCATACATGCATAATCTATGAGCAGAATGTATGGATGCTGTGTTGTGCCACCTTCCCTACATTTCCCCCCAAGTGGGCCAGCCCCCTAGCAATTTGAGTTCCAGCCAACCAAGGTTGCCAGGTGCACGGTGATTCCTATGACACATTGGTGTGGCTGGCTTCCGGGTTGGATGGCACTGTGTTAAGAAGCAGTGCGGCTTGGTTAGGTTGTGTATCGGAGGACGCATGACTTTCAACCTTCATCTCTCCCGAGCCCGTACGGGAGTTGTAGCAATGAGACAAGATAGTAGCTACTAAAATAATTGGATACCAAGAAATTGGGGGTAAAAATAAAAAAAATAAAAAAAGAGAAAGCATATTTCAACCCTGCAGGCGCAACACAAAACGCAGAAATAAAAATATAAATCATGCCTTACCTTAGACGAGCTTCTTCTGTTGGCTCTCCAATATGTCCCATAAACATCACAAATGGTCCTTTTGTTCGATTAATTCCGTCGATATATATCCAAAATGTCAATTTATTTGCGACGTTTGATCCAGAAAAACACAGATTCCAACTTGCGCAACATGACTACAAAATATTTCAAAAGTTACCTGTAAACTTTGCGAAAACATTTCAAACTACTTTTGTAATACAACTTTAGGTATTTTTTTAAGTAAATAATCGATAAATTGAAGACAGGAGGATCTGTGTTCAATACAGGAAGAAAACAAACTGACGCTACCTTTCTGGTCACGCTCCTCTATCTAACAGTACACTTGAATTGACCCTCGTTTTGAACAGGGCTACTTCTTCATTCCACAAAGGAAAAAACACAACCAATTTCTAAAGACTGTTGACATCCAGTGAAAGCTGTATGAACTGCAAGAAGGTCCCTTAGAAATCTGGATTGACAATGAAAACCCATTGAAAAGAGAGTGACCTCAAAACAAAATCTGAATGGTTTGTCCTCTGGGTTTCGCCTGCTACATAAGTTCTGTTATACTCACAGACATGATTCAACCAGTTTTATAAACTTCATAGTGTTTTCTAATAATACAATGCATATCTTAATAATAATCTAATAATAATATGCATATCATATCTTCTGGGGATGAGTAGCAGGCAGTTGAATTTGGGCATGCATTTCATCCGGACGTGAAAATACTGCCCTCTGTCACCAAGAAGTTGAGGGGGAACATTTAAATATCTTGGAATGGCCTAGTCAAAGCCCAGACCTCAATCCAATTGAGAATCTGTGGTATGACTTAAAGATTGCTGGACACCAACGGAACCCATCCAATTTGAAGGAGCTGGAGCAGTTTTGCCTTGAAGGATGGGCAAAAATCCCAGTGTCTAGATGTGCCAAGCTTATAGAGACATACCCCAAGACACGTGCAGTTGTAATTGCTGCAAACGGTAGCTCTACAAAGTATTGACTTTGGGAGGGGGGTGAATAGTTATGCACACCCAAGTTCAGTTTTTGCTTGCTTATTACACAATAAAAAATATTTTGAATCTTCAATGTTGTGTTAATCAAATTATACAAACCGCCCCAAAAATATCATTTTAATTCCAGGTTGTAATGCAACAAAATAGGAAAAATGCCAAGAAGGGTGAATACTTTCATAAGCTATTGTAGATGGCAGCTTTCGCGCAAAACTGAAAGTGCGAACCACCGCATTTAACCATGGCAAGGTGACTGGGAATATGGCTGAATACAAACAGCGTAGTTATTTCCTCCATAAGGCAATCAAACAGACAAAATGTCAGTACAGAGACATAGTGGAGTCGCAGTTCAACGGCTCAGACATGAGCCCTATGTGGCAGGGTGTCCAGACAATCACGGATTAGAAGGGGAAAACTAGCCACGTCAAGGACATCGACGTCTTGCTTCTGGGCAAGCTAAACGCCTTCTTCGCCGGCTTTGAGGATAACACAGTGCCACCAATGCCGCCTGTTACTAAGGACGGTCGGCTCTCCTTCTCCGTGGCCAACGTGAGTAAGACATTTAAGTGTGTTAACCCTGGCAATGCTGGTGGCCTAGATGGCATCCCTAGCCGCGTCCTCAGAGCATGCGCAGACCAGGTGGCTGGAGTGTTTACGGACATATACAATCTCTCCCTATCCCAGTCTGCTGTCCCCACTTGCTTCAAGATGTCCACCATTTACTGTACCCAAGAAAGCAAAAGGTAACTGAACTAAATGACTATCACTTCGTAGCACTGACTTCTGTCATCACGAAGTGCTTTGAGAGGCTAAAAAAGGATCATATCACCTCTGCCTTACCTGACACCCTAGACCCACTTCAATTTGCTTACCGCCCAAATAGAGCCACAGACAATGCAATCGCCATCGCGCTGCACACTGTTCTATCTAATCTGGACAAGAGGAATACTGTTAAGCAGCCTGTGAAGATATCGCGGAAGAAAAAGAAAATCAAGAAGAAATTGTAAATGTATTGTACAAACCAAGTTACACAAGAACTGAATGACAAGAGCAATGTAAAACCCATTATAGAGTTGGAGAACTATACCCGTATTAGTAAAGTGTTACGCATAACTGCATGGGTACAACGATTTGTGCATAACGCACACAACACTAGAGTGGCACACTTGAGAATTGCGTACAGAATAAATTGAGTCAGCAGACAAATACTGGATACAGCTGGCACAAAGCAGAAGTTTCTCTAAAGAAAAGAGACAGTTACAAGCCAGAAAATAATTGGACAGACAATCCAGAATTCTTGATACCCTTCCTAGATGAAGATGAACTTGTGTGTAGGAGGCAGACTCCAACAAACAGACAGATCATACAGGCAAAACACCCATGGATATTGTCATCTAATGACACGTTTTTAGACCTGCTGGTGAAGTAAGCACACAATGAAGTCATGCATTCAGGTCTTCCACCAGATACTGGGAGATGAAAGGTATGAACATACCTTTGTTTTATTTTATTGAGTTTGTCCATAAAGCCTATTTTTTGTCTATTTGCAATATATGATCATAGGAAGTCAGCTTCTGAACCCAAAATGTCGAAATGGCATTTATACTGACCAAATGATATATCACCATGTTAAGCCCTGAATCAACATAGAAGGTCTATTTGTCATGTTTGATCATAGGAAGTCATACGAAGTAAGAGAGAGGTGGGACGCTGTTGTTTTTTAAAATATATTTTGAAAACGCCCAAAATGACCAGGGTTGCCCCCTATTGGATGGGCACGGGTGGGGGGGTGCTCCTTACCCGGCCATGGACCCCTTGCACCCCCAAATGCATTTTTTTTTATTTTTTACAGATTTTCTCCTGGTACCCCGTTCAGATTCCAGGAGCACGGCTGTCCATTTGCAATTTCTTACAATGGGCATTTACAGTCACGAATTTGACATGCTCTAATATACTGCAGAAATGCCCAATTGACTGGCCCGTTGAACCCGGGATGGCCGGGCAGTGATAGTGGTTCCTCTCCATCGCTCTTTGGTGTTTATTTTGTCATGTCAATTTGGTGATGGCTCATCACTGTTTGCAATAAGTTAAATGGACAAAAGTCAGCCATCAAGTCAGCGTCTATCAGTCAATAAGATATCATTCTGACACCAAACTGATACATACTGACACCAAACCCACTTTGTCCAACTCGTTTAGAAGCCAACTATCACATATTTCAGAGCAGGCCCAAAATTCACAGCGCCTTCTGTTTAACCTGTTGGATCACTATTATTGACAGCTTTTGAAAGAAAACACTCTGAAGTTTCAGAATCTGCAAAAATGTTGTCTGTAAGTGCCCCAGAACTCATTCTACAGGCGAAACCAAGATGAAACGTCAAACAGGAAATGAGCAGAATTTCTGAAGCTCTGTTTTCTAATGTCTCCTTATATGGCTGTGAATGCGACAGGAATAAGCTTAGACCTTCTGCCGTTTCCCCAAGATGTCGGCAGCATTGTGACGCATTTGTAGGCATATCATTGGAAGATTGACCATAAGAGACTACATTTTCCAAGTGTCCGCCTGGTGTCCTGCGTCAAAATTGGTGCGCAAAGCCAGCTGCAAGTATTTTTCCATTTGATTGAGAGGAGAAACCATGCTTCCACGAACGATACATCGAAGAGATATGTGAAAAACACCTTGAGGATTGATTCCAAACCACGTTTGCCATGTTTTCAGTCGATATTATGGAGTTAATTTGGAAAAAAGTTCGCGTTTTGAGGACTGAATTTTCGGGGTTTTTTTGTAGCCAAATGTGATGTACAAAACGGAGCTATTTCTAATACACAAAGAATATTTTGGGAAAAAACTGAGCATTTGCTATCTAACTGAGAGTCTCCTCATTGAAAACATCCGAATTTCTTCAAAGGTAAATTATTTTATTTTAAGGATTTAATGTTTTTGTTGAAATGTTGCGTGCTGGATGCTAACGCTAATGCTAACGCTAAATGCTACGCTAGCTAGCTACTTTTACACAAATGATTGTTTTCCTATGGTTGAGAAGCATATTTTGAAAATCTGAGATGACAGTGTTGTTTACAAAAGGCTAAGCTTGAGAGATGGAATATTTATTTCATTTCATTTGCGATTTTCATGAATAGTTAACGTTGTGTTATGCTAATGAGCTTGCTGATAGATTTACACAATCCTGGATACAGGGGTTTTTTCATAGCTAAACGTGACGCAGAAAACGGAGCGATTTGTCCTAAACAAATAATCTTTCAGGAAAAACTGAACATTTGCTATCTGAGAGTCTCCTCATTGAAAACATCTGAAGTTCTTCAAAGGTAAATGATTTTATTTGAATGCTTTTCTGTTTTTTTGTGTAAATGTTGCCAGCTGAATGCTAATGCTAAATGCTACGCTAAATGCTACGTTAGCCATCAATACTGTTACACAAATGCTTGTTTTGCAATGGTTGAGAAGCATATTTTGAAAATCTGAGATGACAGTGTTGTTAACAAAAGGCTAAGCTTGAGAGCTAGCATATTTATTTCATTTCATTTGCGATTTTCATGAATAGTTAACGTTGCGTTATGGTAATGAGCTTGAGTCTGTATTCACGATCCCGGATCCGGGATGGGGAGATCAGAAAGGTTAATCCATAATAAAAACTTAAAACACGTAGGTACATTGTAGCTGCGGGTCCAGTTCTGACATTATGTGTAGGCCTAGCTTTGGCGACCCCGAAAACACCCTGATTTCACTGTTAAGGGTTATTCCACATGGTCAAGGTCAGGCTTGCACAGATCGGGATGACCTTAGGAATGTTCCTATTGTTGAATTGTGCTTCTAACCTTAACGGTTCTGCCGCTGCAACCAAACGCACCTCAAATGTACGTCAGGCCTCATTTTGGGCCTACTTTTTTGCACGTCGCTGTGGTCAGACCGAGCGAGCTACGGTCAAGAGGAGCATCTCCGCCGGCCTAGCGACTATGGTGATGCCATTTGTTTCCCCCATTTGTTTATTTAAGCCTCCCCATTTGGGGATTTCAGCCCTATTTGATGGTAAAGTTCACATTTCCCCTTTGGTCCCCTTCATATCCTATTCAATCTTTTCATGTTGAAATCTGTAGAGGTACAGGTGACCCTCAACACGTGGCAAAATGAATTTTGAAAATGGCCTGCACAGAAGCAGAGTTGGAGCATAACCTGTAAACCCGTGTTATCGTTAGGAATAAACTCAGATGTGTCAGACTACATGAACCAGTGCACGCAGATAGAATAACTCTGTGGCTTGTCCACCCCAACCTCACCCCGATGAGCCCATCGTAAACGGTGTGTCTCTGTGTGACCCAGAGGCCGCAATATGTCCAAAGCATCATTAAATCACTGTTAGTCAGGCTTCATTCCGGGGCTGATCTTTGCATGGTCGCTGCGGTCAGACAGAGCGAGCTACGGTCAAGTGGGTCATCTTGTTGAACTCGGCACTGTCTAGAGACTATGGTGATGCCATTTGCCAACACTTTTAGTGTTGCTTTCAGTCTGTCATTTTGGTGATTGCTCATCACTGTTTAAACTTATTGCAAACGGACATAAGTCAGCCATCAAGTCAGCGTCCATCAGTCAATAAGATATCATCTGACACCAAACTGATACATACTGACACCAAACCCACTTTGTCCAGCTCATTTAGAAGCCAACTATCACATATTTCAGAGCAAGCCCAAAATTCACAGTGCATTCTGTTTAAACCATAATAACAACGTAGATCCGTTCTAGCTGTGGGTCCAGTTCTGACATTATGTGTGGACCTAGCTGAGGCAGCGACCTTAATTAGTGCTGAAAATCACTTTGCTACGTTTTCACTTTGCTACGTACGGCATTGCTACGGGGTCCCTGAATGAGCTGTCGGACAGAAATGTTAAGGTCCTTCTCTATGGGCCGAGGCGGTTTCAATGCACCTAGTCTTGTGACTCAGGGACTTTTCGAAATGTCGTAATTGGTCGATGGTCAAAATAAATTGAAGTCATTGCAAATGTACAAGGCTGTTTCTCGACCTGAGAACAGTCTAGAGCCACATAACTCACCGTGCACTATCGACTTAAGCTCTAGAACATGTATATAACGTTTCAGAGCTCTAGGTCTGACGGTTCTTTGATAGTTAGAACGCAGGTAACTATTGCAGGCTCTGTGTGTCTGTAAGCCTCACACTGTGTCACTCCCCATTGACCTGACTGTGTGTGTGTGTGTGTGTGTGTGTGTGTGTGTGTGTGTTCAGAAAATCACAGAAATCACGTAGAGCTCCGAAACCCGCCTTACCAGATTCGTCTGCACAAGTGGCAAATGGATCTACAACTTTTTTGAAAAATAAACACGTCTTTTAACCATCACCAATTTTACATTATACGATTTCTCGTAAATTACGATAGATACAGTTGAATTTGGAAGTTTACATACACTGAGATTGGAGTCATTAAAACTCATTTTTCAACCACTCCACAAATGTCTTGATACCAAACTATAGTTTTGGCAAGTTGGTTAGGACATTTACTTTGTGCATGATACAATAAATTATTCCAACAATTGTTTACAGACAGATTATTTCACTTGTAATTCACTGTTTCACAATTCCAGTGGGTCAGAAGTTTACACAGCTTGGAAAATGGCTTTAGATGCTTCTGATAGGCTAATTGACATCATTTGAGCCAATTGGAGGTGTAACTGTGGATGTATTTCAAGGCCCACCTTCAAACTCAGTTGGAAAAAAAATAGGAAAATCAAAAGAAATCAGCAAAATTGTAGACCTCCACAAGTTTGGTTCATCCTTAGGAGCAATTTCCAAATGCCTGAAGGTACCACGTTCATCTGTACAAGCAATAGCATGCAAGTATAAACACCATGGGACCACACAGCCATCATACCGCTCAGGAAGGAGATGGGTTCTGTCTCAGAGATGAATGTATTTTGGTGCAAAAAGTGCAACTCCATCCCAGAACAACAGCAAAGGGCCTTGTGAAGATGCTGGATGAAATGGGTACGAAAGTATCTATATCCACAGTAAAACGAGACCTATATCGACATAACCTAAAAGGCCACTCATCAAGGAAGAAGCCACTGCTCCAGAAACGTCATAAAAAAGCCTGTTTGCAACTGCACATGGAGACAAAGATCGTATTTTTTGGAGAAATGTCCTCTGGTCTGATGAAACAAAAATATTTTTGTGACAATTGTTTATGTTTAAGGGAAAAATGGGGACACTTGCACACCAAAGAACACCCTCCCAATCGTGAAGCATGGGGGTGGCAGCATCATGTTGTGGGGGTGCTTTGCTGCAGGAGGGACTGATGCACTTCACAAAATAGATAGCATCATGAAGGGAGGAAAATTATGTGGATATATTGAAGCAAATGGGTCTTCCAAATGGACAATGACCCCAAGCATACTTCCAAAGTTGTGGCAAAATGGCTTAAGGACAACAAAGTCAAGGTATTGGCCATCACAAAGCCCTGACCTCAATCCTATAGAAAAGTTGTGGGCAGAACTGAAAAAGTGTGTGCGAGCAAGGAGGCCTACCAACCTGACTCAGTTACACCAGCTTTGTCAGGAGGAATGGGCCAAAATTCACCCAACTTATTATGGGAAGTTTGTGGAAGGCTACCCAAAACGTTTGACCCAAGTGAAACAATTTAAAGGCAATGCTACCAAATACTAATTGAGTGTATGTTAACTTCTGAAACACTGGGAATGTGATGAAAGAAATAAAAGCTGAAATAAATAATTCTATCTACTATTATTCTGACATTTCACTTTCTTAAAATAAAGTCGTGATCCTAACTGACCTATGACAGGGAATTTTTTCTAGGACTAAATGTCAGGAATTGTCAAAACTGAGTTTAAATGTATTTGGCTAAGGTGTATTTAAACTTCCGACTTGAACTGTAAATGGCTGGTTCTTTTTTCCTTACACCGTATGTTCATATACTTTGAAGTGAAGTGGTCAAATCAGCGCTCTATTACCGTTTTTGACCTTTAATCCCAGAAAATGTGCCTTAACTCAAAAAGCGTTGAGGCCTTGACGCCATCTTCTTTCTGGGCTAAAAGCTCATTTGGCCAAACCCGTGCTCACCGAGTTTTGTCTTTTGAAGTCTTTTCCGTTTAGGAAAAATGGCCATGCCACTTTGGTGATGTTTTGTCCATTTGCAATAAGCAGCCAGTCGCCATCTGGTGGAATTTTCCGATACAGAGGAAAAATGACAAACAAATAAATAAAATAAAACTGAAAAAAATGTCAGAGAGACATCATTTGATGACTTCCTGGAAGAGCCGTCCCTGGTGCACAACCCGCAGCCGTTGGCCTATTTTAATAACACTCGTGGACGTCTAGTAAGGGACCGTACATTTGCCAGATCCAAATCGTTCCCTTCATGCATGTAGTGGTATAAAAGTCTGATTTGTTAGGTAAGCTGGGAGGTAGCCAAATCTCAACTTGACATTCATTACTTTTCTCTCAAAGCGGAATGGTGAAATGCCATAATGTAGACAGCACGGAGCTGGCACAAAATATTAACGGTGAATGGAGAACATTGAAATACTGCTAGTTTTTAATGAAACTGCATTTCTTGTTAGGATGCTATGCTAGATAATGCTAAACAGCTAATTGCATTCCATGAAAATCTGATGCCTAGCGTTGGGGTGTGTAGATACCAGAAGTCTCGTTGAATCCAATGGATTGCTTTAGCATTAGCTAGCCTAGCGTGCTGATGAAAAAGGAAGTTTATTTAAAAACTAGCAGTATTTCAATCTTCTCAATTCACCATTCATAATTTTGGGATTAGGAGTAAAGCAACATTTTCCATCCCTGAATTGAGGTAACTTTTCCCAGCAATATCTCGCGCCGGCTCCTCACTGTCCATATTATGGCATAGAACCATTCCGACATGAGAGAAGTAAATAAGCGTCAAGTCGGGTTCTGGCTGGTAGCAGGGGTGAAAGTAAGCCGGTACTGTCCAGAAATAGTGGGGGTATGTCGTACTGGTTGAACATGAGTCTATGACAATAATTAAAACAAAGATGCCTGTGGGAAAACTGTAGGCCATTACACTATTATTTATCATTACAGTCAACTGCATAGGCAATTGATCAATTCAGGTTACAAGTGTAGACTTAATGAATGACAAAAAAGGAATGTCATTCATGACACTTTTTGGTGTTTTGTTACAAATCTCTTTCCATTCCTCAAATGGCGTGTGCACAGTGCGTTATGAAGCACATAATCACTATGAAACACATAATCGAACAGATATAGGGATTGATACATCAAACAGAGGAAGCAGTGCTGCTAGTGCCTTAGTGGCTACTGCAAATTGAAAAACATAGATTGAGATGTAACAAAGGCCCACCAAGCATTAGTGGCAGATACCCACCCATCCAAGGAAGGCCTCTACCCTCGCTCTAATTTTCATTCATTATTTTCTCCACCTAACGTTAAACATTGCTATGAGTACTTAAACAAGCACATCATGTACCTAATAGCATTGACATTTTCAGAGAGAAATGAGAGTGCGCTACAATGGTGAATCGCTGAGAGGGCCATTTGCCACCTAATGAGGCAAGGAGCCAATAGTAAAAGGGTGAGATGATGTACAGGGCTACGTGGCACTTGGAGTTCACGTTACACTTAGCCATCCTCACTCTTAGATCACACGAGTACGTCTCTCTCCACCTCAACAGCGGGGATATGAAATGTCATTTATTTTTTGAGGTTGCCAACGATACCTGTAACTTTGTTGCCAGTATGGTCTGCTTTGTGTAGTGATATGGAACGGTAGGCTAATAAGGCATTATCTTTTGCAACTACTTTTAGAACACCCTTCAGGCAACCAGAATCAAACATTCAACAAAGCCTTGGTATTACGTTATGTGTGCATAACAACCCCAACAGAGGTAATGAAGTAATAAAGCTAGTTCAACCACGCCAAAGTGGAGTGCATTACAATGAGAGCTAATCAGTTGAAGACTGTGCAGCCACCCACATACATCAAATAATGAGATTAATCAGAAAAATCAAAAGTTTGGGCTGTGTAGAGCCAAACAAAACGAATACGTCATATTGATGAATTGTTGTTACTAAATCGCATTTTAATTGTTTGATAAGGGAGTTGAGCCATCATTGCTATTGTCTTGTTGAAGAACCCTGCCAGAAAATAAGCCTAAAATTCTGTATTATGGAACACTGCACTTAACAGCCCCTGAGGAGTCTAACAAGGAATGTGTCTAAAATGGGACCCCATTCTCTATACAGTGAATTGCAGTCTAGAACAATTTTGGGGGTTATTTCCATTTGTGTATAATTAAACCCCCAGTCAGTTACGCAGGCTGTTAAAACACATCCTATAAAAATGGTAGGTGGCCAAAAAAAGAAAGAAAATAAATCAATGGATTTTAATTTTCTGTACTCTTTCATTTCAACAGAACACAAATGAAAACAGCTAGTATCTATTTAAGTTAACATTGTACATTTGTTTATAAAACAGTTCTTCAGCATGCCCACAAAAACATGTACCTATGTATGAACTTTTGATAGAAAAAGCTTGCGGCATGTCAAGAAATGTGTTTGTTGGGGTGGGGCAACACTTCAGAAATATCTCTGCATCAACCCATTAAAAGTAGATGAAGACGCCGCAATGGACCATTGAATAGAAAATACAAAGGTGTTGCCGGTAGGACACTACATAAAATGCTTATGTTGATAACTTATAGTATATGGCAGTAAAAGTCTTATGGCCATTTCATAAGGCTCAATTATCAATATTGATCAAGAGACAGGACATGTCTCAAATGACACCCTATTCCCTTCATACTGCACTACTTTTGACCAGGGCCCATAGGGCTTTCTTCAAATGTATTGCACTATATAGGGAATAGGGTACCATTTGGGACACACACACAGTCAGAATTATCATGGGCCACTGCATTTACCCCCATGATTGTGTGTTTTCTATCACAGAGTGCTGTAGAAACACACTCTGCACTCAACCCACTAATGGGGTGGATGGTAACAAAGAGTAGCTAGATACAAGAAAAGCCACACTAGTCACATCCACAGAGGGTAATCAAACCAGTCTGTACCGAGAACCAATTTATTTATTGAGTGAATGATTCTGAACCCAAGATCAGAACATTTTGAGAAAATGGTTTCTCTTAACGGGGGTTTGGGGTTGTCTTGGTGATGTTTAAAATAGTAGGGGGAGAAAAATGCAACCTTGAGGGGTACCTGTTTGTTTTAAGCTCCATCTCCTCTCCACCCAGCTGTGTGAGCCTAGCAGGACAGCACAGGCAGCTAACAGGGCTGGCACATGTATATCTTTATCTCATGCTGATACAGTAGGTACGAGGGAGACCAGCAGTATCTACAGACTGTAGCCTGGGCAGATGATCAATCACCTAAATGCCACAGTGGCTAATGTAATCATAAAATGAGAACATTCAAATATTGCTTTCACCTGCACTACTCGTTCATATTGATTCCAATATGATATACAACACTTTTGAGTCCTATTGTGAAGGGTCATGGCACTCTACGGATGTGTTTAGACAGGCAGCCCAATTCTGAAACTTTTTCCTCTAATTGGTCTTTTGACCAATCACATCAGATCTTTTCACATAAAATATTTTTCAGAGCAGATCTTATTGGTAAAAATACAAAGAGACCACAAACTAATCAGACCACAAACTTTTGCCTTATGCGCTCAGTCTTTCATGTGCCTTTTTGCAAACTCCAGGCATGCCGTCATGTGACTTTTCCCAGGAGTGGCTTCTGTCTGGCCACTCTCCCATGAAGCCCAAATTGGTGAAGTGCTTTAGAGACTTGTCCTTCTGGCAAGTTCTCATTAATCAGCTCCCTGATCAAGAACCCAAGGTCCTTCTTGCCCAGTTTGGCAGGACGACCAGCTCTAGGCAGAGTCTGGGTAGTTCCTATTTCCCAATGATGGAGACCACTGTGCTCTTGGAAATCTGAGATCAACGGAGAGTTCCTTGGACTTTATTGTATAGTTTCAGATATGACATGCACTATCAATTATGGTAACTTTATATAAAAAGGGGTATTTCTTTATAAATCATGTTCAAACAATTGAATTGGCCACCGGGAGACTCCAATCAAGTTGTAGTGACAGCTCAAGACACAAGAGGTATGTGGCAGGGTCTACAGTCAATCACGGATTACAAAAAGAAAACCAGCCTCGTCACGGACCCGGATGTCTTGCTCCCAGGCAGACTAAATAACTTTTTTGCCCGCTTTGAGGACAATACAGTGCCACTGACACGGCCCGCAACCAAAACATGCGGCCTCTCCTTCACTGCAGCCGAGGTGAGTAAAACATTTAAACGTGTTAACCCTCGCAAGGCTGCAGGCCCAGACGGCATCCCCAGCCGCGCCCTCAGAGCATGCGCAGACCAGCTGGCTGGTGTGTTTACGGACATATTCAATCAATCCCTATCCCAGTCTGCTGTTCCCACATGCTTCAAGAGGGCCACCATTGTTCCTGTTCCCAAGAAAGCTAAGGTAACTGAGCTAAACGACTACTAGCACTCACTTCCGTCATCATGAAGTGCTTTGAGAGACTAGTCAAGGACCATATCACCTCCACCCTACCTGACACCCTAGACCCACTTTAATAATGGGAATTGATGGGAAATGATGTAAAATATATCACTAGCCACTTTAAACAATGCTACCTAATATAATGTTTACATACCCTACATTATTCATCTCATATGTATACGTATATACTGTACTCTATATCATCTACTGCATCTTTATGTAATACATGTATCACTAGCCACTTTAACTATGCCACTTTGTTTACATACTCATCTCATATGTATATACTGTACTCGATACCATCTACTGTATCTTGCCTATGCCGCTCTGTACCATCACTCATTCATATATCTTTATGTACATATTCTTTATCCCCTTACACTTGTGTGTATAAGACAGTAGTTTTGGAATTGTTAGTTAGATTACTTGTTGGTTATTACTGCATTGTCGGAACTAGAAGCACAAGCATTTCGCTACACTCGCATTAACATCTGCTAACCATGTGTATGTGACAAATAAAATTTGATTTGATTTAAATTGGATGCACCTGATCTCAATGTGGATTGTCATAGCAAAGGGGTGTGAATACTGCGATGCAATTATTTCTCACCCCATGTGTGTTACTTACTGAAGGCCCCCTCATCCCTGCCTGTACCTGATATTGTTGAAAAACAAGTGAACAGTGAATAAAGATCACACACAAACAATAGGCTCCTAGAATAAGTTATATTACATACAAGTTTTGCTCAAAAGTCTTGTGATTAAGTTAAAACCCTCTGAGACGTGAGGTTACTGAAGAGCACTAACAGTGGTTGAGAGATCGTCTGAAAGGGACTGACATGTCTAACTGACTTCACAGATCATTTGATTAGTCATGTACAATCGTTTTCTGTGGTTTGTATGGGAAAAACATTGAGCCCACAAGATGCATCTCAGTGAGAACATTCTGTAACTATGCCATATTGGAGGTGCCTGGAACTCCAAATAAGAAGTAAGTAGAGTTGGATAGGACACACCCTACAAAAATCATCTGGCCTCCTTAACGAGAGAGAGTACATCTGAGGATGGGTGAACCATCACTTCCGGCAGATATACTTGCTGAGGGTGGCATTGAACATCATGCAATGCTTCTTGTGGTGTGAGCCTGAAAATGCTCTGCATGTCAGGCCTCATTTCTAAAGCATGAGGAAAAGGGGACATAAAGTAAAAATGTTGATGCATCTACAAATTCAATGTTTTACACTATTATATCATGTTTGAGTTACTGACCTGTCAGTCCATAGGCTTCTGTAGTCTCTACAACTGGATGTTCGCACTCCTATCACTCTGGCACAGGATATCTGTGCACCGGATGGGCTGAGGGATATACTCCTGTTGGACTGGAAAACAAAGACATTTGGTCAGTCTTTTTCAATGCTGTATCACCATCTTTATCTGGACAGAAAATACATTGTTTATCATAACACAAACATACCTTGGACAGTGTGACAAGTGATCCCTCAACACCCAATCCTAAATCATGTGGTGACATGCTAGCTAAAGTTAGCTGGGAGGGACATTTGCTAGCTAGTTAACGTCAGCTTACTGTTCGTGTCGTCAGACTTATCCACATGGTGACATGTTATCTAGCCCACCAGGGTAGGGATATTTAGCTAGCTATTTACGTTAGCTCATCGTTTGTATAGACTTTTCCCCAGACCGCACACATGGCAACATGCTAGCTAGTCCACCAGAGCAGGGATATTTAATGTTAGCTAGCTAGCCCTAATCACTAAGGTTAGATACATTTTATAGCATGTCAACGCCTGTTTAGAAAGTCCAACTACAAGATGGTGAGATAAGATGCAACGTTAGCTAACTAACATTAGCTAATGTAGTTAGCTAGCCAACCAAGGTGCCAAACTAGCTAGCCTACCTGGCGATATTTAGCTAGTTAACATTAGTTCACTGTTTGTCTAGTCAGACTTTTCTATGTGGTGGCATACTATCTAACTAACTATCCATACTCTGGTGCAGGGCTAACGTTAGCTAGCAAGTCTGACTACATGATCGGCAAGTTAAAACCTGTTAAGGATATGGCAGACATACGCCCCCTTTGGAGAGATTGGGTACCCCTAGTAAACTGGAAAAAAAATCTGTCAAAAATTGCTAATATATGCAAATAATTATTATTATTGGATAGAAAACACTCTAAAGATTCTAAAACCGTTGGAATTATGTCTGTAAGTATAGCAGAACTCACAGGGCAGGCATTCTTCCAAACTAGTTTTTGTGGCCATGAACGTTGGAGCAACTTTGACGTCATGGCCCCCACCCTTCCCAACCAGTTATGATTCTGGGGACACTTTCTATCTCTTCCGCTAGATGTCCTCTTTCAGTAGAGCTTTGAATCGTTCAAATCCCGCGAGAATTGACCCTATGGGAGTGAAATTAGTGCGTGCCACGAGAGAATAGGCTGTGCGTATGGGCGCGAATTGGTCCCAGCCATTCCTTTGTTCCAGCACTCAAGAGAAGGGCAGACGATGGCCGATTGAATTGAAGTTTGTTTTGCGTGTCTAAAACATCATAAAGCTTGCTTCTGCACTTAGTTTGACCTGTTTAGTCGACATATAATATGTAATTTTGAAGTTTTGATGCGCAACTTTTCCGGACCAGAGGACGTTTTGGGTGCATTTCAGCTGATGTTATTAGCAGTAGCTAATACAAAGACGCAAGACTTGAAACCAAACGATGTATTGGGTAAGTATGAAGCCTTCCAGAACATTCTGAACGAAGACCATCGAAGGTAAGGGAATATTTATGCTTAAATCTGTGTTTCTGTTGACTCCAACATTACGTGGAAATGTAGCTTGGAACTGAGCGCTGTCTCAGCATATGGAATAGTGTGCGATTTCTGTAACGTTAAAAATAAATCTAACACAGCGGTTGCATAAAGAAGCAGTGTATCTTTCTAACTATATGTAGAACATGTATATTTAGTCAAATATGGATTATTTGTGGATATAAATGGCATATTATTGAAAAAAAAAGATGTACTGTGTAACATGTCATATTACTGTCATCTGATGAAGATTTTCAAAAGGTTAGTGAGCGATTTATTTTTTAATCCTGCGTTTGTTCAAATGAGCTGTGTCTGGTGGTGGTTTTACATATATATGTGCTTTGTTTTCGCCGTAAAACATTTTAGAAATCTGACTTGCTGGCTAGATGGACAAGGTGTTTATCTTTCATTTGAGCTATTGGACTTGTTAATGTGTGGAGGTTAAATATTTTTAAGAATATTTTTGCGTTCCATGCGCCACCGTTTCAGCTGAACGTGGGAGGGTTGATTCCCAATTGGGAACCAGTATCGTAGACAGGTTAACTAGCTAGCTAGCTAAATATCCCTGCCCTGTTGGGCTAACGTTAGCTAGCATGTCACCACATGGAAATGTCTGACTACATGAACCGTGAGCTAACGTTAACTAGATGGCTAGCTCAAAAGGACTTGTCAATAATAAAAAGTCACAACAGTCATTATGCTAGCCTATGTTTTCTTTTTACTTATAAAGGAAGGTAACATGTGTTGTACACGTAACTGCAGTTGTTGGTTATCTAGCTAATTTTCATAAGCACCTAACTAGCTAACCATAGATCTTCGACCTACCCAAAATAGCTTGTTAGCAGTTAGCAAACAGGGCTTACCTTACCACATGGCCCCAGCGACACCGCTCGCTTACAGAGGTTGGAAAATGATAAAATACAAATTTGTGCTTATCGGAGTACTGTTTACAATTCGGTATATAGCACATAACCATCCTTGCTTCTGATCGACGGATATGCCTAAAGTTAGCTAGCTACAAAGGCCAGGGGGGTAAATACAGGAGACTACTGATAAAAGTAACCTTGTCAGAGAGATTTACACGGTTATCAAAACATCATGCCCGGTTCCTCTCCTTGTTCGGGTGGAGTTTGGCGATCAATGTCACCGGCTTTCCATTTTTCATATGTCCATTTGTTTTGTCTTGTTCCATACACACCTGGTTTTCATTCCCCAATCAATCTACATGTATTTAGTCCTCTGTTCCCCATCATGAATTTGTGTGTAATTGTTCATTGTTAACCTTTCTGATCTCCCCATCCCGGATCCGGGATCGTGAATACAGACTCAAGCTCATTACCATAACGCAACGTTAACTATTCATGAAAATCGCAAATGAAATGAAATAAATATGCTAGCTCTCAAGCTTAGCCTTTTGTTAACAACACTGTCATCTCAGATTTTCAAAATATGCTTCTCAACCATTGCAAAACAAGCATTTGTGTAACAGTATTGATGGCTAACGTAGCATTTAGCATTAGCATTCAGCTGGCAACATTTACACAAAAAAACAGAAAAGCATTCAAATAAAATCATTTACCTTTGAAGAACTTCAGATGTTTTCAATGAGGAGACTCTCAGATAGCAAATGTTCAGTTTTTCCTGAAAGATTATTTGTTTAGGACAAATCGCTCCGTTTTCTGCGTCACGTTTAGCTATGAAAAAACCCCTGTATCCAGGATTGTGTAAATCTATCAGCAAGCTCATTAGCATAACACAACGTTAACTATTTATGAAAATCGCAAATGAAATGAAATAAATATGCCATCTCTCAAGCTTAGCCTTTTGTAAACAACACTGTCATCTCAGATTTTCAAAATATGCTTCTCAACCATAGGAAAACAATCATTTGTGTAAAAGTAGCTAGCTAGCGTTAGCATTTCGCGTTAGCATTTAGCGTTAGCATTAGCGTTAGCATCCAGCACGCAACATTAACAAAAACATAAAAGCCTTCAAATAAAATCATTTACCTTTGAAGAACTTCTGATGTTTTCAATGAGGATACTCTCAGTTAGATAGCAGATGCTCAGTTTTTCCAAAAAGATTCCTTGTGTATTAGAAATAGCTCCGTTTTATACATCACATTTGGCTACCAAAAAAAATCCGAAAATTCAGTCCTCAAAACGCGAACTTTTTTCCAAATTAACTCCATAATATCGACTGAAAACATGGCAAACGCTGGCAATCACCAGTTTTTGGAGAGTTTTCAAGCCAGTGTGTAGACTGATGGTCTATTGTACAACAAAGTGTAGACACTAAAGGACTTTGATAGAACAGAGTCCCCCATTATTGATAAGGGAATCAACTTAGATGTTCATGACAGTAGTGGAAGTTATGGTCTAAGTCCGTGTGGCGTAAAAGGCACCTCATTTTTAAATGGGGAGCTCTGAGACCTGATCAATCTCTATTCTCTCTTAACCTTTTATTAGGTAGATATTCAAATATGTGGATTGGTAACACTTATGGTCGGTATAAGTATTTTGTTTTCTTTTAATAGTCTCCAGATGTTTGTAATTCTTGGGGGGTGAGTGTTGTATATTTACACAAAATCTGAATAGTTCCCTTGCCTGATATTACTGTACATTCCTTTTGTTGTAAGTGCCCTTTTTAATGTCGCACATTTCCTTCTCCTTCTGCATTCCCACTTATAAACATCCCCTGCCCCCTTACCTCTTCCCTGTCTACTGTACCCGTACTGAAGAGGTAGGTAACTGATTTTTTTCCCCCAGGAAAATCATAATCAATCATGTATGTTAAAATGCAGATATTGAGTTTATATTGTCACTGACATTGTAATATTAATATTATGGTCTTCGACCAGTATATTGTGATATTTATGCATTCATTAAGTTTTATCTGTTGCTTTGTGAATACTGTACATGCTGTACAGGTAATTTGTACTTTACAGAGAAGTTGGTGCATAAGGGCAGTACAACATTTAATTTACGGATGTGTATTTCTTCATCAGGTATGTCATGTGTTTTTGTTTCATTTTGACAATATCTAACTATTCGTTTGCAAGTGTATGTCATGTACTGTACGCAATGCCTGGCTGTTATTGAGAAAGTTGGCTAGCCTAGGCCTATCGGCTATATTGTACATTTCTCTTAATGTGAATGGCTTTTGTATTACATTATATTATTCATGAGATTGTTATAGCCCTCTCTACTGTACCCATGTGGAAGAGCGGAGTTGGTGCATAAGAAGAGCACACCACTACATTTAAGAATGTTTGTTTCTTTATCAGAGAATAAATGTTCAACACCAACCCTGATCCTTTGGTCGTATGTAAGACAATCAAAGAACAACGCAGAGGCAATCTACACCGGCCACAGTAGCACAGATACAATGGCAAAGAATATGATAAATTAGAGACAGAACGACTTTGGATTACATTTCTACATATCTAGTGTAAAGTATGACATCAATCAATCAATCTCAGGAGTAAACATTAACTTGATGTTCAAAACAGTACTACATGATTTGCTGTATGCTGTATGCCCATTGTTGTGAAATTTCCTGATAATTATTAATAAAAACGTTCATTTTCCAGGACCCTGTCTTTCAAAGATAATCCGTAAATATCCAAATAACTTCACAGATCTTCATTGTAAAGGGTTTAAACACTGTTTCCCATGCTTCTTCAATGAATCATAAACAATTAATGAACATGCACCTGTGGAACGGTTAAGACACTAACAGCTTACAGACGGTAGGCAATTAAGGTCACAGTTATGAAAATTTAGGACACTAAAGAGGTTCCATACTAGTGACTCTGAAAAACACCAAACGAAAGATGACCAAGATACTCCAAGGAGGCATGAGGACTGCAGATGTGGCCAGGGCAATAAATTGCAATGTCCGTACTGTGAGACGCCTAAGACAGCGCTACAGGGAGACAGGACAGACAGCTGATCGCCCTCGCAGTAGCAGACCACATGTAACAACACCTGCACAGAATCGGTACATCCGAACATCACACCTGCGGGACAGGTACAGGATGACAACAACAACTGCCCAAGTTACACCAGGAAAGCACAATCCCGCCATCAGTGCTCAAACTGTCTGCAATAGGCTGAGAGAGGCTGGACTGAGGGTTTGAGAGGACAGGAGCAGACAGGACTGGCAAAAAGTGCTCTTCACTGACGAGTCGCGGTTTGTCTCACCAGGGGTGATGGTTGGATTTGTGCATATCGTTGAAGGAATGAGCATTACACCGAGGCCTGTACTCTGGAGTGGGATCAATTTGGAGGTGGAGGGTCCGTCATGGTCTGGGGCGGTGTGTCACAGCATCATCGGACTGAGCTTGTTGTCATTGCAGGCAATCTCTATGCTGTGTGTTGCCGGGAAGACATCCTCCTCCCTCATCCTCCTCCCTTATTATCGAAGAGCCCGGATCTTGATCCCATTGAGCACGTCTGGAACCTGTTGGATCGGGCCATTCCCCCCAGAAATGTCCGGGTGCCTTGGTGGAAGAGTGGGGTAGCATCTCACAGCAAGAACTGGCAAAACTGGTGGAGTCCATGAGGAGGAGACGTGCTGCAGTACTTAATGCAGCTGGTGGCCACAACAGATACTGACTGTTACTTTTTATTTTGACCCCCCCTTTGTTCTTGAGCCCCCCTCCCCCCCTTTGTTCACGGACACATTATTCTATTTCTGTTAGTCACATGTTTGTGGAACTTGTTCAGTTTATGTCTCAGTTGTTGAATCTTGTTATGTTCATAGAAATATTTACACGTGTTTGCTGAAAATAAACGCAGTTGACAGTGAAAAGTCGTTTTTTTTTGTTGCTGCTTTTATATGATAATCAAACTTGATCTATTCCTTTAGAGTCAGCCAACCCAGCCTGCATGTACACAGCATACAAACTGACTGAGCATTTAGTGCTCTCTTGTGGCTTAAAAGGAAATCAAGACCAGGAGCAGGAGACCTCCCCAAGAAAAAACTCTGGGGCCCTGTGGTCTAAGATTGGAGTTACTCCTGGTCATGTGATCAGGCAGAACTCCTGGCCCTAGTCATCCCTTAAAGATTCATTCAGATCCCTATCTATTTTCATCATGTGAATTTGAATGTGGTCAAAGTTCAGAATTAAATGGAATGCAAAAAACGTAAAGAGTTTAGGGATACCTCAGACAAAATGCTGAAATCTATTGACTCTGACAAAGTATTCCCCAACCAACAATGAATTTCACCAGGTTCCACTCAACTTCTCTCTCAGCTCTTTCAATTCTTGTGAATCAATGAGTATGAATATGACAGCCAGATTAATATAATAGCTTGTTTTAAAAGTTTGCATGCTTTGCAAGAAGAACGATTTCTCTAATAATCCTATTTACATGGATACATCTGAAATCAGGCTACCTCTTGAATGAATACAGAAAATCGTCAATCAAAATAAACGTTCTACCACAGCGACAATGTTATTTTTGAGAAGCCTATTTGATTCTGACTTCAGACATAAAATGTGTATGTGAGAACTATTTCTAAGATGCATAAATTAAGTTTTTCCGAATTCACTTCACTCGCACGTAGGAGGTAGGCTTGTGCTACCGGTATACCACTAGCTAGCCCCCGCCCAGTACTGCCCTAAACATTAGTCACTGTCACAAGAGGGCTACCACCCGGTTACTTTACCATGCACCTTAGAGGCTTCTGCCATATGTACATAGTCATGGAACACTGGTCACTTTAAATAATGTTAACATACTGTTTTACCCACTTCATATGTATATACTGTATTCTAGTGAAGGCCTATCCTATTTAATTATTGCTGTACATATACTAATCTTCAGATACAGTGCCTTTGGAAAGTATTCAGACCCCTTGACTTTTTCCACATTTTGTTATTTTACAGCCTTATTCTAAAATTGATTCTATACATTTTTTTCTCCTCATCGATCTACACACAATATCCCATAATGACAAAGCAAAAACAGTTAAAAATAAAAAAAAGTTTGCAATTTATTTAAAAAAAAACTGATATCACATTCACATAAGTATTCAGACCCTTTACTCAATACTTTGTTGAAGCACCTTTGGCAGCGATTAAAGTATTGAGTCTTCTTGGGTATAATGTTACAAGCTTGACAAACCTGTATTTGTGGAGTTTCTCCCATTCTTCTCTGCAGATACTCTCAAGCTCTGTCAGGTTGAAAGGCACCTATATTCAGGTCTCTCCAGAGATGTTTGATCAGGTTCAAGTCCGGGCTTCGGCCCTCAAGGACATTCAGAGCCTTGTCCCGAAGTCACTCTTGCATTGTCTTGGCTGGTCTTAGGATCGTTGTCCTGTTGGAAGGTGAATCTTCACCCCAGTCTGAGGTCCTGAGGGTTCTGGAGCAGGTTATCATCAAGGATTTCTCTGTACTTTGCTCTGTTAATCTTTCCCTTGATCCTGACCAGTCTCCCAGTTCATGCCACTGAAAAACATCCCAAAAGCATGATGCTGGCACCACCATACTTCACTGTAGGGATGGTGCCAGGTTTCTTCAAGATGCAAGGCTTGGCATTCAGGCCAAAGAGTTCAATCTAGGTTTCACCAGAACAGAGAATCTTGTTTCTCATGGTCTGAGAGTCTTTAGGTGCCTTTTGGCATTCTCCAAGTGGGTTGTCATGTGCCTTTTACTAAGGAGTAGCTTCCATCTGGCCACTCTACCCTAAAGGCCTGATTGGTGGAGTGCTGCAGGGGACATTCAATGCTGCAGAAATGTTTTGGTACCCTTTCCCAGATCTGATCTGCGTCTCGACACAATCCTGTCTCGGCGCTATACGGACAATTCCTTCGAAATCATGGCTTGGTTTTTGCTCTGACATGCCTGTCAACTCTGGGACCTTATATAGACAGGTATATGCCTTCCAAATCAACTTGGAACATTGCTATACTAGAGACTGGTTTTTACACCAGAAGTGAATGGTTATCTATAGGAGCCAGATGGCTTTGGAATGTGCTGGGTGGACGGGAGGAAATCACAGGCTTGCTATAAGGGATACGGATGTGAATTAGGCAAATGAGGGGTTGAGGTCAGGTCCGATCACCTTAAGGGAGAAATTATGGCTTATTACCCTATTATTTCATCTTCCTGTCTAACAATAATAGATGTAAGGATTGGAGAGAAGCAGGAGTGCCTGAATTGGAGTATATATACTTGTGGTGGTGGAAACATGTTTTGTCTAATGCAGCTGTATTGATCCTCTGGGCAAAATAAACTTGGTTAAGCTTTCATAGTGTCCATATAGTTTTTTTGCTCTAAGAATTAGAACGTAACAAAATGTGAAAAAAGTCAAGCGGTCTGAATAGTTTCCGAAGACACTGTATACTACATATATTACATATTCTATCCATTATACTCTCTATATTGTTTATACATCCCATCATTGATTTATGTAGTCATACTCCGGACTCCGACATTGCTCGTCCTAATATTTATATATTTCTTAATTCCATTCGATTACTTTTTAGATTTCTGTGTACTGTTGTGTATTGTTAGATATTACTGTACTTTTGGATCTAGGAACACAAGCATTTCGCTATACTTGCAGTAACGTGCTAAATATGTGTATGCAACCAATAACATTAGATTTTGATGATTTGGGAAGCTGATTAAGATAATAAATCAAAAGAAAACCATGTGTTTTATTCGGCGTATGCTTACATCAATTTTGATTTTACACCTATTTATGATAAGCAGAGTAAAGTGTTTTACATGACTATTGCCATACTCAGCTTACTGCCATCATTACATTTTTTAAAATATTAGTTCACCTTTATTTAACCAGGGAGGCCAGTTGAGAACAAGTTCTAATTTACAACTGCGATCTGGCCAAGATAAAGCAAAACAGTGCAACAAAAACAACAACAGAGTTACACATAAACAAACGTAGAGTCAATAACACAATAGAAACATCTATGTACTGTCACGCCCTGACCTTAGAGAGCCGTTTTATTTCTCTATTTGGTGAGGTCAGGGTGTGATGTGGGGTGGGCATTCTATGTTTTGTATTTCTTTGTGTTTGGCCGAGTGTGGTTCCCAATCAGAGGCAGCCGTCTATCGTTGTCTCTGATTGGGAATCATACATAGGTAGCCTTTTCCCCCACCTATGTTGTGGGATCTTGTTTTTGTACAGCTCTTGTAGCCTATGGAACGGTACGTTCGTTTTGGTTTCACTTTGTTATTTTGTTGCTGGTTCTCATTTAAATAAATATGACCACAAATTACGCTGCGCATTGGTCTCCTTCAAACAATGTACGTTACAGAAGATCCCACCACAAAAAGACCAAGCAGCGTTTTCTGGAGGAGTGGACATAGGAGGAGATACTGGAAGGCAAGGGTCCCTGGACGCAGGCTGGAGAGTATCACTGTCCAAGGGAGGAGATAGAAGCAGCTAGAGTGGAACTGCGAGGATATGAGGCAATAGAGGAACGGCAACTATACAAGGGGTCACGGCTAGCACGGAAGCCCGAGAGGCAGCTCCAAAAACAATGTGGAGTGGGGCACACAGGAGATTGGCGGAGTCAGGGATTAGACCTGTGACCGGTCGGGCGCTGTGCTATAAGGTGATGCGCACCATGTCTCCAGTGCGCAGTCACAGCCCGGTGCGCTATATTCCAGCTCCCCGCATTGGACGGGCTAGAGTGGGCATCCAGACAGGACGGATGGTGCTGGCTCAGCGCTCCTGGCCTCCGGTGCATCTCTTCGGCCCAAGATATCCGATTCCACGTACAAGCTCCAGTATGTCTCCCCAGCCTGGTAAGCCCTGTGGCAGCTCCACGCACCAGGCTTCCAGTACGTCTCCTCAGTCCGGTGAGATCTGTTCCGGCCCCACGTAGGAAGCCTCCAGTGATGATCCATGGCCCGAAGCCTCCAGTGATGATCCATGGCCCGAAGCCTCCAGTGATGATCCATGGCACGAAGCCTCCAGTGATGATCCATGGCACGAAGCCTCCAGTGATGATCCATGGCACAGAGCCTGCAGTGAGGATCCATGGCACGAAGCCTCCAGCGTTGATCCGGGGCCTGCGGAGAGGGTCCCCAGTCCGGGGCCTGCAGAGAGGGTCCCCAGTCCGGGGTCGGCGACGAGGGTCCCCGCACCAGAGGCGCCACAGAAGCGGAGGGATCAGCGGGCAGAGCGGGGGATATGCCCCGAACTGGAGCCGCCCCCAAGAGTAGATGCCCACCTGAACCATCCCCCATAGGTTCAGGTTTGCGGCCGGGAGTCCGCACCTTGGGGGGGGGGGGGGGGGGGTACTGTCACGCCCTGACCTTAGAGATACATTTTTATTTCTCTATTTGGTGAGGTCAGGGTCTGACGTGGAGTGGGCATTCTATGCTTTGTGTTTGGCCGAGTGTGGTTCCCAATCAGAGGCAGCGGTCTATCGTTGTCTCTAATTGGGAACAATCCTTAGGTAGCCTTTTTCTCCACTTATGTTGTGGCATCTTGTTTTTGTACAGCTCTTGTAGCCTACGGAACAATACGTTCGTTTTGGTTTCACTTAGTTATTTTGTTGCTGGTTCTCATTTAAATAAATATGATGACCACTAATTACGCTGCACCTTGGTCTCCTTCACACAACGTATGTTACAGAGTACAGTGTGTGCAAATGAAGAAGAGTAGGGAAGGCAATAAATAGGTCGCAGTGGTGGGTAGTATATGGGGCTTTGGTGACAAAACAGATGGCACTGTGATAGACTACATCCAGTTTGCTGAGTAGAGTGTTGGAGTCTCATTTGTAAATTGGATCGGTAGGATAGTCAGTTTTAACCTGTTGGGGCAAGGAATTCCCCTCAGGGAAAAAAAAACGTCACGTCACGGAAAAAACCTAACATTGCAATAATCTGAGACGACGCTCAGACGTAACCGCCATGTTGGAGTCAACAGAAATATCCTGTTGAGGATATGGCAGACATACGCCCCCTTTGGAGAGATTGGGTACCCCTAGTAAACTGGAAAAAAAATCTGTCAAAAATTGTTAATATATGCAAATAAAAATTATTATTGGATAGAAAACACTCTAAAGATTCTAAAACCGTTGGAATTATGTCTGTAAGTATAGCAGAACTCACAGGGCAGGCATTCTTCCAAACTAGTTTTTGTGGCCATGAAAGTTGGAGCAACTTTGACGTCATGGCCCCCACCCTTCCCAACCAGCTATGATTCTGCGGACACTTTCTATCTCTTCCGCTAGATGTCCTCTTTCATTAGGGCTTCAAACCGTTCAAATCGCGCGAGAATTGACCCTATGGGAGTGAAATTAGTGCGTGCCACGAGAGAATAGGCTGTGCGTATGGGCGCGAATTGGTCACAGCCATTCCTTTGTTTCCAGCACTGAAGAGAAGGGCAGACGATGGCCGATTGAATTGAAGTTTGTTTTGCACGTCTAAAACATCATAAAGCTTGCTTCTGCACTTAGTTTGACCTGTTTAGTCGACATATAATGTGTAATTTTGAAGTTTTGATGCGCAACTTATCCGGACCAGAGGACGTTTTGGGTGCATTTCAGCTGATGTTATTAGCAGTAGCTAATACAAAGACGCAAGACTTGAAACCAAACGATGTATTGGGTAAGTATGAAGCCTTCCAGAACATTCTGAACGAAGACCATCGAAGGTAAGGGAATATTTATGCTTAAATCTGTGTTTCTGTTGACTCCAACATTACGTGGAAATGTAGCTTGGAACTGAGCGCTGTCTCACAATATGGAATAGTGTGCGATTTCTGTAACGTTAAAAATAAATCTAACACAGCGGTTGCATAAAGAAGCAGTGTATCTTTCTAACTATATGTAGAACATGTATATTTAGTCAAAGTTTATGATGTCTATTTACGTTATCTTGCCGCGCTACATAGATTTCCTGCGGGCATTTTTGAGTAATTTCTGAAGGTGAACTCACTGTAAATGGACATTTATGGATATAAATGGCATATTATTGAAAAAAAAAATATGTACTGTGTAATATGTCATATTACTGTCATCTGATGAAGATTTTCAAAAGGTTAGTGAGCGATTTATTTTTTAATCCTGCGTTTGTTGATTGCATGTTTTGGCTATTGAAATGAGCTGTGTCTGGTGGTGGTTTTACATATATATGTGCTATGTTTTCGCCGTAAAACATTTTAGAAATCTGACTTGCTGGCTAAATGAACAAGATGTTTATCTTTCATTTGAGCTATTGGACTTGTTAATGTGTGGAGGTTAAATATTTTTAAGAATATTTTTGCGTTCCATGCGCCACCGTTTCAGCTGCACGTGGGAGGGTTGATTCCCAATTGGGAACCAGTATCGTAGACAGGATATGAAATTACAACATAAATATTCCCTTACCTTTGATGATCTTTCATCAGAATGTAGTGCAAGGAGTCCTAGTTCCACAATAAATCATTGTTTTGTTCCATAATGTCCAATACTAGTGTCCAAGTAGCTGCATTTGCTATCACTTTCAGCTCACATGCCCAAAAACTGACTGCTGGTCCAAGATAACTCGCACAAAAACTTCCAAAAGATATATTCCAGGTCGAATAAACTGGTCAAACTAAGTAGAGAATCAATCTTCAGGATGTTATTATCATATACATCCAATAACGTTTCAACCGGATCATACGTTTTCATCTGGGGCCGAATGGAACAGCCGTAGCACCCACAGAGAAATGCGCCACAGCAAAATGGTATTCAGTCGGGACACTGACTATTTTCCCTCCCATTAGGTCAAAGTTCACAGCAAATGCTCCATTATACTTTCTACTGAATGAGGACATCTAGTGGAAGGCGTAGGAAGTGCTTCCAGATCCATATCTTGTTGGGAAAGGAGGGGGCGATGACGTCAAAGTTGCCCCAACTTTCAGAATTTCACTTCTTGTTTGGAAGATTGTCTGCCCTATGAGTTCTGTTATACTCACAGACATAATTCAAACAGTTTTAGAAACTTCAGAGTGTTTTCTATCCAATAGTAATAATAATATGCATATATTAGCAATTTAGGGTATGATGCAGTTCACTATGGGCACGCAATTCATTCAAAGTGAAAATACTGCCCCCTATCCTCAACAAGTTTTAAGAGGGTATGTTTGGCAGCATGAGTGAAGGAGGGTTTGCTGTGAAACAGGATGCTGATTCTGGATTTAATTTTGGATTGGAGATGCTTAATGTGAGTCTGGAAGGAGAGTTTACAGTCTAACCAGACACCTAGGTATTTTTAGTTGTCCACAAATTCTAAGTCAGAACCGTCCAGAGCAGTGATGCTATTCAACGGGAGGGCACACTGAACTCTATCTGAGAAGTAGTTGGGGAACCAGGTGAGGCAGTCATTTGAGAAGCCAAGGCTATTGAGTCTGGCGATAAGAATGCGATGATTGACAGAGTCGAAATGCTTGGCCAGGTTGATGTGAAGGCTGCACAGTACTGTCTTTTATCGATGGCGGTTATGATATAATTTAGGAACTTGAACGTGGCTGAGGTGCACCCATGAAGAGCTCGGAAACCAGATGGCATAGTGGAGAAGGTATGGTGGGATTCGAAATGGTTGGTGATCTGTTTGTTAACTTGGCTTTCAAAGATTTTAGAAAGGCAGGGCAGGATGGATATAGGTCTTTAACAGTTTGGGTCTAGAGTGTCTCCCCCTTTGAAGAGGGGGATGACCATGGCAGCTTTCCAATCTTTGGGGATCTCAGACGATACGAAAGAGAGGTTAAATAGGCTGGTAATAGTGTTACGTCGAAACGATCAGACCAAGGTGCAGCGTGGTAGGCGTATATTTTGTCTTTATTAAAAATGAACACCTATAGGCAGGGCAGGATGGATGTAGGTCTATAACAGTTTGGGTCTAGAGTGTCTCCCCCTTTGAAGAGGGGGATGACCACGGCAGCTTTCCAATCTTTGGGGATCTCAGACGATACGAAAGAGAGTTTAAATAGGCTGGTAATAGTGTTACGTCGAAACGATCGGACCAAGGTGCAGCGTGGTAGGCGTATATTTTGTCTTTATTAAAAATGAACACCTATAAACAACAGAGCTGTACAAAAACAACATCCCACAAAACTAAGGTGGCAAAACAGGCTGCCTAAGTATGATTCCCAATCAGAGACAACGATAGACAGCTGTGCCTGATTGAGAACCATACCCGGCCAAAACATAGAAATAAAGAACATAGAGTTTCCCACCCGAGTCACACCCTGACCAACCAAACATAGAGAATAAAAAGATCTCTACTGTCAGGGCGTGACAAATAGGGGTTGCAACAATTTCGGAGGATCATTTTAGAAAGAGAGGGTCTAGATTGTCTAGCCCAGCTGATTTGTAGGGATCCAGATTTTGCAGCTCTTTCAGAACATCAGTTGGATTTGGGTGGGGGGGGGGCTTGAGCAAGTTGCTGCATGGGGTGCTAACCTTTGCTTTCCTAACTGACTGAGTATATTGGTTCCTGACTTCCCTGAAAAATTGCATATTGCGTGGGCTATTCGATGCTAATGCAGAACGCCACAGGATGTTTTGTTTTTGGTCAATGGCACTCAAGTCTAGGGTGAACCAAGGGCTATATCTGTTCTTAGTTTTACATTTTTTAAATAGGGCATGCTTATTTAAGATGGTGAGGAAAGCTCTTTTACAGAGCAACCAGACATCCTCTACTGACGGGATGAGGTCAATATCCTTCCAGCATACCTGGGCCAGGTAGATTAGAAAGGCCTGCTCGCTTAAGTGTTTTAAGGAGCGTTTGACAGTGATGAGGGGTGGTCGTTTGATCGCGGACCCATTACAAATGCAGGCAATGAGGCAGTGATCACTGAGATCCTGGTTGAAGACAGCAGAGGTGTATTTAGAGGGCTGGTTTGTTAGTATGATATCTAAGAGGATGCCCCATGGTTACAGATTTAGGGTTGTACCTGGTAGGTTCCTTGATAATTTGTGTGAGATTGAGGGCATCAAACATGTCCCAGTTTAGGTCACCTAAAAGTACGAACACTGAAGGTGGATGAGGGGCAATCAATTCAAATATGGTGTCCAGGGCACAGCTTGGGGCTGAAGAGGGTCTATAAGAAGCAGCAACGGTGAGAGACTTGTTTCTGGAGAGGTGTATTTTTAAAAGTAGAAGCTCGAAATGTTTGGGCACAGACCTGGATAGTATGAGAGAACTCTGCAGGTTATCTCTGCAGTAGATTGCAACTCCGCAGCCTTTGTCAGTTCTATCTTGTCGGAAAATGTTATAGTTAGGAATGGAAATGACAGGATTTTTGGTGGCCTTCCTAAGCCAGGATTCAGACATGGCTAGGACATCCGGGTTGGCGGAGTGTGCTAAAGCAGTGAATAAAACAAACTTAGGGAGGAGGCTTCTAATGTTAGCATGTTTGAAACCAAGGCTTTTACACTTACAGAAGTCAACAATTGAGAGTGCCTGGGGAATAGGAGTGGTGCTGGGGCCTGCAGGGACTGGGTTAACCTCTACATCACCAGAGGAACAGAGGAGGAGTAGGATAAGGGTACGGCTAAAGGCTATAAGAACTGGTCGTCTAGTACGTTCGGAACAGAGAGTAAAAGGAGTAGGTTTCTGGGTATCGTAGAATAGATTCAAGGCATAATGTACAGACAAGGGTATGGTAGGATGTGAATACAGTGAGGTAAACCTAGGCATTGAGTGACGATTAGAGGTTTTGTCTCTAGATGCACCATTATTTATTTATATATGTATATATATATATATAATCTAAACAATAATAAACTAGCTTACCTTTCAGTCAGTCAACTTCAGTACAACATACTACGGGGAGACACCATCTCATGACTTCAGTTGAATGATTTGATTTGATTAGATTTGGATCTCTTTTAGTCCCCATTTGGACTAATGTTCCAAGAGTCCTTAAACATTAAAATACAATGTATAATACAAACACACTTTCACATATAACACACTATTACAAACATACATAATCCTTGCATAATGACACAATAAATACTCAATCTAAAAAAAGATTGATTCTTCATCTACTATATCCCACAACATTTCTATATACTATATTTAAATTGTTTTAAAAATAATGTTAAAATGTATATATTGAAAGGTTTCTAGTTTGCTCAGTTAATTTATTCCATTTCTCTATTGCTCTAAATCGAAATTTTATTTTGCCTATTTCTCTTTTCTGTCTGGATAACACATGATGGTGGACAATCTATTCCTAGTATTTACGGAATGTCTGTCTCTTACCAACTGAATACCGTTGTGAATAGTACTTGTCCATTTTAAATTATGTATATTATAAAATAAGCATGTTTTTTTCAATTATCTTGTCGATTGATGACCAACCAAGAACACTGCGCATGACTGCAACAGAAGAACCATATCTCCACCTTAAAACAATCCTTGCTGCTTTATTCTGTGCATTCTGCAGTCTCCTAACTTCACTTGATGATGCATTTCCCCAGACCACCGAACAGTAGTTCACCTGACTCTCAATTAATGCTTGTGTTATTTGCTGAATAATTTTTCCTGGTAAATATTTAGCTATCCTTCTGATTTTGCATGCTGTTTTAATATTTTTTTTTACATAGATTAGTTATTTGAGACGACCATGATAAGCAGTTGTCTAGCTGCACTCCCAATAGTTTGGTTTCTGCCACTTCTTCAATTTGTACTCCTCCCATACTTAATTGTATCCCATGCTGTTTTGGCCTTTTCCTAGTTGAACAGACCAACATAACTTTGGTTTTCTTGGTCAATGATCTACAATCCCACCTGACAAGGCCAGTGAAATCTGCGCCTCGCTGGAAGCCCTGCCTTCCATAGGGGATAAGCGTGAGGCCCGGATTCATTTTTTCAATTCTTCCACTCTTTACCTCTTTGTGAACAGGAACAATTCACGCTACTAAAACAAACAATTGGAAAACAAGACTGTCTTACTGTCTGCTGTCCTTAACTGTCCCATAATGATAGAGCGTGCTCACTCCCTGGACATTGTGTGCTGAAGTTAATTTTTGTTCTCATAAAGCTTCCTAACGACAAACAATTAGTTACTCTTCAATTTGCCGAGTAAGAAGGATAAGAAAGTGACCGAGACAACGATGGCTAAGCCGGGGTCGGGTCACGATTATGCCCCCATGCGGTATACTATTTCTCAAAAATATACTACATTCCTGAATGCTTGTACCTCTGCTGGGACTGAGGTGCAGGAAGATAGTGAGCTGGCTGGTTCAGTCTCTCACGGTGACGTACAGGGCCCAGGTTCGGATGACGACTTGGTGTCGGGGGTTTCTCGGGTGGGATACCCACCTCCTCACGCTACGGGAGTAGAAGGGAAAACACTGGTATCCAACACATCGTTCATCGAACTGTGAGTGGTATTAAAGAGCGTTATTAAATTGAAGAAATTAATCAGGGCCTCAGACTTATCACTTGTGGAAGGTGGGGCTTCCAGCGAAGCGCAGATTTCATTGGCCTTGTTAGACGTGATCAACTGAAGTCGTGAGAATGCAACTCCCCATACTGTGTTGTACCTCGTTTCTCTCCTTCGGGGAAGAGTAGTTGTAGTCATAGCGTTAAGTTTTTTTGCCTACTCCATGGTCCCACTTTGGAGGCAATTTGTCTCCTGTCTGTCTCGTTCACAGATAAACATACATTCACTTGAGACTTCTCTCCCACCTCCTCCTCCCTAGCATCCACCCAATCTCTCCTATAATCTACTTTTTTTCTCATTAACCACCTTTGTTTCTCCAAAGCGCTATCTCAGCAATCTCTCCTTACCTACCTGTGCATCACGTCTCTTCTATCACAATATCTTCAAGGCTCTGTGTGCTTCTTTAGAGCCGTTGCCAGGCTTTTTCAGTTTCACTATCTGCAAACCTCCCTACCTAATCTAACATTATTAAGAACCCATCCCTACGCTTCCGTCTGTACATTCTTTTAGCACTCGCTCATCTATTACCCTTCCATTGTTATTGTTTTTCTCCCATCTAGACCATGTTCCCCCTGTGCCTGCATCGTGTAAGGGAGAAATTCAACAAGTAAGTGCCTCACAACACCGCAGCAGAATCTTCTTACTTGTTCCTAGATAATTTTCTGTTGTGTCATGGCTACTCTCTTTGATGTATTTTATACAAACAGTTTAGATATGATTTTCACCAGAGGAAAACACACATTTTTCATTATGTATACCCCTTTTTATTACCAGCACAATGTTACAACACCATGTTAGTTTGTCACCTGCCTGTCAGTAGGATTAAAGATTACAAACCCAGATGTTATCCGTGTCTGTCTATCGACGATCCTTTATTCAAAAAACAATGCTGTGTTATTGCCTCTGTTCAAAAGTCCCTCGGTGCACCCACAATCTTATAACTATGTTTTTTTTAAAGCACCTGGGTCTTCTAGGGAAAGAAAAATGGTTAGAAGATAGTACTTTGAAAGAGGATGTGTACAGCAGGTGAGAATAAACAGCAGTGATGGGCATTATTTTCGGTGGGCTGGCTCATTTGGCTCTGTTCACTTAAAAGAGCTGGCTCGTTTGGCACCCAAACGTCTCTTCGTTAAAAATACTTTAAAAATCTACCTAGAACCATGACAAAAAATTTGAGATCTCCAATTTAAAAAAAGGTAGGCTACCATTATGTAAGATTGATCCAATTTTCCGCACCGAATAAAATCCGTTTGGACCAGATTGACGGGCTCGCCACACTATTTATTGTTTCTGCTCTGAGGATTCACCCTCTTTAGAGAATTATTTTGTAATTTATCTGGAGAAAAACATTATTTTGAACTCAAAAAGCAGTAGAAGCAGTATGCAAATCAGGAAGCCTAATGAACAGCTCTTTCACCAATGCGATTTGGCTCCCATTTAGCCTCCGTTCCCCTTTTCCTTATCTTGGCTCTCTGATAATATGGCGCCAAATGCAAGTTGTGAATGATTTCTGCAAGAACCAGAGGCAAAATTCTGATGGATGGCTGTTTAGCACAACTAAAAGGTCATATTTGGCCGTACAATGGAGTGATTCTTCACCATTTTGTCTGTCCTGATAATTACACATTATATTAATGTACACCTCAAGCTCAAGTGTGCAGATTGTTGACCTTTCAAATATCAGTCCAGTTCAAAACTGCCTCTTTGGAAAATAAAGATGGTCATCTGTATTTTAAAAAGAAGTGTCCCTTTTTCGTAGTGTTTTATCTTGATCTCTTTCTGCAGTTGAAAGTACTGTCATCCATCATAGAAAGTGTGCCTGACCAATGTCTAATTTGGGGTTGTATTGTGTTGACAAACTCCTCCTTATTGGCTAAGCTGTAGGTACAATGTATGAACATGTATGTGATCAAGAGTAGAATGCACACCTGGTACTGGGCTATTGATTCATTCAGCAGGTGGACTCCGAATACAGTCCCACCATATCTGACCCATAATAATTAGCATATCACAAACCTTGACATTTGAAGTATACATTGGGGAGTGCTCTCAATGTGGGAAAGATCATTACTACACCCCACTATCGGTATCCCCACTGTTTAGGTATATCGCTCATTTGGACTGAATTAAATAGCACATTTGAGCTACTAATCCACTCAACAGCTCAGCACTTTTAAGAGTTTGGGATAAATGTGACTCTGGCTTATACTGGCAAAGACTCACCCATCCATTTGAATTAAGAATGTTTTAATTTGGGTGAACTAGACTTTCCTCAGTTACAGCATGTACAGTATGATTTGTCAATGTGATGATGTTTTGACACGTGGCTAGATGAAATCATACGATTTAGTACAATGTGGAATGGAACACTTTCCCAATTGAAGTAATGTTATGTTATTTGAACATAGTAATGAACTCTTACTGTATGTGACCTAGTTTGCTAGTGTTACTAATGGAGGTTAGTTTAGTTTCATAGGAGGCTGCTGAGGGGAGAACGGCTCATAATGGCCGGAACAGAGCAAATGGAATGGCATCAAACACCTGGAGACCACGCGTTTGATACAATTATACTATTTCTGCTCCAGTCATTACCACAGGCCCGTTCATCCCAATTAAGGTGCCACCAACTTCCTGTGGGTAGTTTAGTTGGTGTTTAGGTGCGCAGGTAGTCACTATACTTTATACTTCCACACCCCATCACTAGGTGGTAGCAACAACCAGACCAGGTGCTGTGTCATGCTTGATAAGTGTTGAGTGCACATGTGTTTGTAATGGGCAATCAGTGAGAGAGGTGGATAGGAGCCTCTCGCTATGGCAGGGCCTTCCCTGAGTTTGTTTGGTTAATAGACCTTTAGTTTTGGCATGCCATCTTTTTGTTTTTGTTACCAACACAATAATTTAACATTGCAAACTGCTTGGCCTGGCTGACCAAGGAGTCTCGCCTGAGCTAAGCGTGGGCTCGAAGTCTGTAATTACGACAGCTTTAGAGATTTAAGGCCGGGCTTCAATGCAAGCCGCTTCATGGTACTGCACACAATAACAACCCTTTAAAGAACATTTATGATTGAGTCGACATGCAGTGTGCAATCACTGTTAACGTTGGGGAAAAGGCTTTTAAAAGCTGCACTGTCAGCTACACAGTGACCTGTTCTATAGTGCACCATGGGTCGATTTCCGGCCTAAGGAACCCCTGCCGTGTTAAGTAATGCTTATGTAACATGGATTTAAACATACAATTAATTTAGCTGTACTATACCACCAACAAAGCACAGGTTCTTTAAATCAAGAAGGGGAGCATGGGAATGATCGCCAGACATCAGATACCAAAATACATTTTATTTTCTATAAATGTTAGAAGACCCAGCATCTTCAGCGCTCCAGACAATCATTGCTAACAACAAGCACATGGTTACATCATCACAGTTGCATCGTCAGTACTCATCAAGTCAAGGTATCACATAATATTTACATTCTGATCAACACTCAAATACATACCAATCAAGAAATACAGAGGAAGGTATAGATGGATAAGGGCCAAGACTTCACTACGACTGCTGTTCTCTGAATTTGGACTAAGCCATGGTCGCCGCTCCCATCCTCCCAAGACATGCCAGCCTGCACACAGTATGCAGATCCTATGAATAAGAGAGGAAGACAACGATCTTTGGGAGTTTTAGGGAAAGCTCAGGGCCTAATGTCTTCTTCCATCCCTGCTTCATGCCCTCTATCAGTCGTAGTACTCGAGCCTACAGACCCTGGTAAGAGGAGACAGAAAATGATAACCCCCATTTTCTGTCTCCTCTTACCAGGGGAGCATGGCTAAGACTATAGTACACCACATGCCTTGGGGGTAAGTAGTCCACCCACACAGACAGCGTGGTGAAGAAGGTGCAACAGCGGCTCTTCACCTCAGGAGGCTGAAGAAATTTCACCAAAACCCTTCAAACTTTTACAGATGCACAACCAAGAGCATCCTGTCGGGCTGTATCACCGCCTGGTATGGCTACTGCACCGCCCTCAATCGCAAGGCTCTCCAGAGGGTTGTGCAGTCTGCACAGCGCATCACTGGGGGCAAACTACCTGCCCTCTAGGACACCTACAGCACCCGATGTCACAGGAAAGCCAAAAAGAAAATCAAGGACAACAACCACCCGAGCCACTGCCTGTTCACCCCGCTATCATCCAGAAGTTGAGGTCAGTACAGGTGCATCAAAGCAGGGACCGAGAGACAGCTTCTATCTCAAGGCCATCAGACTGTTAATTCTTGTGACTAGCAATCCCGGATCTGGGAGCGTAATCATAGCCTCAAACGAATTAGCATAACGCAGCGGACATTAATACCCCTAGAAAATTTTCCTATTCATGAAAATCACAAATGAAATATATTGAGACACAGCTTAGCCTTTTGTTAATCACATTGTCATCTCAGATTTTCAAAATATGCGTTACAGCCAACGCTAGACAAGCATTTGTGTAAGTTTATCATGGCATAATGATATGCTAGGCTCTGCTGGCAGCAGGCAACATTTTCACAAAAATAAGAAAAGCAATCAAATTAAATCATTTACCTTTGAAGAACTTCAGATGTTTTCACTCAGGAGACTCCCAGTTAGATAGCAAATGTTCATTTTTTCCAAAAATATTATTTTTGTAGGCGAATAGCTCCCGTTTGTTGATCATGCATGGCTGAGAAATTGAAAATGTTATCACTACAACGCCAAACTTTTTTCCAAATTAGCTCCATTAATATCGACAGAAACATGGCAAATGTTTAGAATCAATCCTCAAGGTGTTTTTAACATATATATTCGATAATATATCCGTCGAGGCAATTGGTTTCTCATAAGAAGCGATTGGAAAAATGGCTACCTCAGTATTTTACGCAAGATGTTCTGTGGGAGACATCATGTGACCACTTGCGAAATGTGGTCCCTTACGGCTATTCTTCAACATAAATGCGTAAAAAGACGTCAGAATGCTGTAGACACCTTGGGGAATACGTAGAAAACGTAAGCTCATTCGTATCTCATTCACAGCCATATAAGGAGTCATTGGCATGAGGCGGTTTCAAAAAATGCGGCACTTCCTGATTGGATTTTTATCTGGGTTTCGCCTGTAACATCAGTTCTGTTGCACTCATAGACAATATCTTTGCAGTTTTGGAAACGTCAGAGTGTTTTCTATCCAAAGCTGTCAATTATATGCATAGTCGAGCATCTTTTTGTGACAAAATATCTTGTTTAAAACGGGAAAGTTTTTTTATCCAAAAATTAAAATATCGCCCCCTAGTCGTAAAAGGTTAAACAGCAATCACTAACATAGACCGGCTGCTGCCAACATATAGACTCAAATCACTGGCCATTTAATATATGGATTTAATAAAAGGTATCACTAGTGACTTTAAATAATGCCACTTTAATAACATTTACATATCCTACATTACTCATCTCATACGTAAATATTGTATTTTATACCATCTATTGCATCTTGCCTATGCCGCACGGCCATCGCGGATCCATTTATTTATATGTACATATTCTTATTCCATCCCCTTACATTGTGTGTATAAGGTAGTCTTTGTGAATTTGTTAGATTACTTGTTAGATGTTACTGCACTGTCGGAACTAGAAGCACAAGAATTTCGCTACACTCGCATTTAACATCTGCTAACCATGTGTATGTGACCAATACAATTTGATTTGATTTGGGGTAGAGAATAAGTGCTGCTGTGGACACTGGATAATCTTACTAACAAACCTGTTTGACCGTACTAATACTGTAGGCCTACTTATGTTACTTTAGATTAAATTCATTTAGCATTCAATGTCCTGCATTTGTGTTAACCATAGCAGCCAGCATTGCAAATAGAGATGTGGAGAAAGAAACTTCTGTCTGTTGATCCTTTGCCCTTAATGTATTTGTCAGCAAGGCACATCTTTCAAAGAAACCAATTAAATTCTATTTGAGCAAAATTTGTGTAATAAATCCTAACAATTCAGGTTAAAAACGCCATAGGCAGAAACATCTAAATGTTCTATCAAAGTGAGAATAATTGATTTCCCTGGCTGCTACTTAGAAATACTATAGCAGTTAATTAATAGATTACATTTGTCTCAAGGAAGGTTACAGGTTCTAGGTCTGTGTTGAGCAGGCAGAGTGAAGCAAACAGCAGAAGGAACATGTAACGCTCAATGAGTGAATGGGTGTGGAGTCAGGCGCAGAGAGCAAAGGATGCGGGAAAAAACACGCTTTAATGTCCACAATCAAAAGAACAAAATAGTATTAACCAACACAGGCGTAACTATAAAAACAAATAGTACCCTCAGGTAAAATACCAGGACAGCGAGAAAACCCAACAAAACACTAACACCTCTCACAAATACAGAAGAACAAGCCCTCACAAACAGAAGCGGGCTAAACGAACTTAAATAACCCCACCCTAATAACCAAGCAATGAACAGGTGAAACCAATTAGACAAAACCAAACGAACATGGAACAAAGGATCGATGGCAGCTAGTAGACCAGCGACGACGACCGCCGAGCGCCACCCGAACAAGAAGGGGAGCCACCTTCGGTAATATTCGTGACAGAACATTTATTAAGACATGGTTTTCCATTTCAAAACACATTCCAGTTACTCATTTTCATTCAATTGCTTTGTTTCGATAAATATTATTTATTTTACTTTTTACTCTAAAACCATGCTAGTTAAAAATCATGCAAAACAAAAAGAGACACAGGAAGCAGAGCAGCCAGGGAGGCAGGCATCCATCTTCTCAATACTTTTATCGTAAGGGAAGGGAAAGGTACCTAGTCATCTTAAACAACGTCTATTAGCCATGCACTCGCATACCCTAGGCTCCAACGTGCTTTCAGACTGCATTCACTTCCTGTGTGCAGCTGCCTAGAACACAAAATCAGGTGGGTTTAAATACACAGAATCCAAATCACATGACTCAATT
Organism: Oncorhynchus mykiss; assembly: GCF_013265735.2. NCBI lineage: Eukaryota > Metazoa > Chordata > Actinopteri > Salmoniformes > Salmonidae > Oncorhynchus > Oncorhynchus mykiss. The sequence continues at coordinate 46,763,346 of NC_048576.1, read as the reverse complement.
ATCCTAGAAAAATCTTCACCTAGATTGCATGCAAATAGGTCGCACCTGTGACACATTCATTGTTATAAATCTGTCTCCAATATAATTGCGTAGCTTACATAGACCCACCCTGGACTGTAGACAAATAAATCCCAGTGTGAAAAGGCAACCCATGGTCTGTTTTGTCAACCAGCTCAATATATTATAAGTCAAATCAAATGTATTTGTCACATGCGCCAAACACAACAGGTGTAGACTTTACCGTGAAATGCTTACTTACAAGCCCTTCACTCTATTTCTTTAAATGAATTGTTGGTTAAGAAAATATCTACTACTAAATAAACTAAAGTCAAAAATACAATAAAAAGTAACAAAATAACAATAACGAGGCTAAATACATGGGGTTAGTTTAGTTAATTTGTACATGTAGGTAGTGGTAAAGTGACTATGCATAGATAATAAACAGTGAGTAGCAGCATTACAAAAACAAGTGGGGGTCAATATAATTTGTCCGGGTGGCCATTTGATTAATTGTTCAGGAGTCCTATGGCTTGGGGATAGAAGCTGTAAAGGAGCCTTTTACCTAGACTTGGTGCTCCGGTACCGCTTACCGTGTGGTAGCAGAGAGAACAGTCTATGACTTGGGTGATTAGAGTCTTTGACACTGCCTAGTATATAGGTACTGGATGGCAGGAAGCTTGGCCCAAGTGAAGTACTGGGACATACACACTACCTTCTGTAACGCCTTACGATCAGATGACGAGCAGTTGTCATACCAGACGGTGATGCAACCGGTCAGGATACTCTCGATTGTGCAGCTGTAGAACTTTTTGAGAATCTGGGGACCCATGCCAAATATTTTCAGTCTCCTGAGGAGGAAAGGTGTTGTTGTGCCCTCTTCACAACTGTCTTGGTTTGTTTGGACTATGATAGTTTGTTGGTGATGTGGACACCAAGGAACTTTAAAGGGGTGAGTATAATTTGTGGAACCTTCCAACAGGAATCTGTTCCAAAAACTTTGTAAAGTACAAAGATGCCAACAAACAACGCATACAAAGTAGCATGAATTCACCTAGCTAACTAGCTGCCGAATAGGCATCAACTCATCACGTAGCTTATTCTTAATGTCTGTCCATAGGCTGCCAGAGTGAGGACAGACATTTTTCTGAAAAATAAACGTGGAACAACTTAATCAAATAGCCCACTCCCTATCCGGTATCTTATTCTGCCGCTATACAACTTTGTATGTTGGCAACCTTATTATTTAAACATATTGGAACAGATTCCTGTTGGAACGTTCCACAAATTATACCCACCCACTTGAAAGTCTTGACCCACTCCACTACAGCCCGTCAACATTAATGGGGGCCTGTTCGGCCCTCCCTTTCCTGTGGTCCATGATCAGCTCCTTTGTCTTGCTCACATTGAGGGAGAGGTTGTTGTCCTGGCACCACACTGCCAGGTCTCTTACCTCCTCCCTACAGGCTGTCTCATCGTTGTCGGTGATCAGGCCTACCACCGTTGGGTATTCAGCAAACTTAATGGTGGTGTTGGAGTCGTGCTTGGCCACACAGTCGTGGGTGAACAGGGAGTACAGGAGAGGACTGAGCACACTGAGCCCCTGTGTTTTTTATTTTATTTTACTAGGCAAGTCAGTTAAGAACAAATTCTTATTTTCAATGACGGCCTAGGAACAGTGGGTTAACTGCCTGTTCAGGGGCATTCGAACTTGCAACCTTTCGGTTACTAGTCCAACGCTCTAACCACTAGGCTACCCTGCCGCCCCAGTGTGGCAGATGTGTTGTTGCCTACCCTTACCACCTGTGAGCGGCCCCTCAAGAATTCCAGAATCCAGTTGTAGAGGGAGGTGTTTAGTCCCAGGATCCATAGCTTAGTGATGTGCTTTGTGAGCACTATGGTGTTGGTGTTGAACGCCGAGCTGTAGTCAATGAACAGCATTCTCACATGGGTGTTCCTTTTGTCCAAGTGGGAAAGGGCAGTGTGGAGTAGGATTGAGATTGCGTCGTCGGCTTCCCGGGTGGCGCAGTGGTTAAGGGCACTGTACTGCAGCGCCAGCTGTGCCATCAGAGTCCCTGGGTTTGCGCCCAGGCTCTGTCGTAACCGGCCGCGACCGGGAGGTCCGTGGGGCGACGCACAATTGGCCTAGCGTTGCCCGGGTTAGGGAAGGATTGGTCAGTAGGGATCTCCTTGTCTCTTCGCGCACCAGCGACTCCTGTGGCGGGCCGGGCGCAGTGCGCGCTAGCCAAGGTTGCCAGGTGCACGGTGTAGCCTCCGACACATTGGTGCGGCTGGCTTCCAGGTTGGATGCGCGCCGTGTTAAGAAGCAGTACGGCTGGTTGGGTTGTGTATCGGAGGACGCATGACATTCAGCCTTCGTCTCTCCCGAGCCCGTGAGGGAGTTGTAGCAATGAGACAAGATAGTAGCTACTACAACAATTGGATACCACGAAATTTGGGAGAAAAAGGGGTAAAGAAAAGAAGGAAAAAAAAGAAAAAAAAAGAGATTGCGTCGTCTGTGGATCTGTTGGGGCGGTACGGGAATTGGATTGGGTCTAGTGTTTCCGGTATGAGGGTGTTGATGTGAGTCATGACCAGCCTTTCAAAGCACTTCATGGCTACCGAAGTGAGGGCACGATGTCGGATATTAAGACTTCCTTAATATTAGATATTGTTCACCATCTGTTATTGACAAATAGACACACACCACCACCCCTCATCTTACCGGACATAACTCTTCTGTCCTACCGATGCATGGAAAACCCAGCCAACTGTATATGATCCATGTTGTCATTCAGCCACAACATGTGAAACATAAGATAGTTCCGCATTTAATATCCAGGTGGTAGGATAGTCTCGACCGAAGCTGATCCAGTTTATTCTCCAGTGTTTGAACATTGGCCAATAGAACAGATGGTAGAGGCGTGTTACCCACTCGCCGACAAATTCTCACAAGGCACCCGGATCTGCGCCCCCTTTATCTCTGTCTTTTCTTCATTCGAATGAAGGGGATTTGGGCCTGGTCCGTGCCGTGCGAAACAGTCTATCCTTCACGTCAAATTAATTAAAGAAAAATACCTTTGTCCAGTTTGAGGTGAGTAATCGCTGTTCTGATATCCAGAAGCTCTTTTCGGTCATAAGAGTCAGTAGCAGCAATATTATGTACAAAATAAGTTAAACAATGCGAAAAAAATTGGTTCGGAGCCCGTAAAACCGGCGCCATTCTCTTTACACATTCTCTTTTTCTCTCATTGGATTTGAAATGATACATTGACTAAGTGTTGGAGTAGAGCCAAAACAACAACAAAATGTGTCACTGTCCCAATACTTTTGGAGCTCACTGTATTTTTGCCCTACAAAATACAGAAGATTTTTATTAGAACAGGCATGTTGTTTTATTAAGTAGCTAGATAGCTACCTAACTTGCAAATCCGGGTTAGTTATCATTGATCTTTGTCCAAGTTGAAATGATGTTAGCTAGCAAGGATCAGGTTAGCAAGCTAGTTTGAGTTGAAACATTATCGATAGCAAGCTGGCTAATGTTACATCCTATCAAACCTACTCGTCAGGTGCAATGTTAGCTATGCAAATTTTCTATCTTTGAAATTACATCACATTACACTTTAGGGTGAAGCTATGTCTTTAGCTAGTATCATAGCTAGCAAGCTACTCACCAGACACAGGTCACAGCCATTTGTTGTATGTAATGCATTCCTTGGCATCTTGCGCAATATTGTTGAATATATTTGAAGTTTGCACCAACTTTATGGAAGCACATTTTCACTCCTCAGCTGAGTTGGTGACTTGACATGTCCACAACATATGGCAGCTGGGGGGCGAACCACACCTTGTCTCTGGGTGTGACGGCCCCTCCCCGCTCTGTTTACTGGGTTTTGCTGTGCTTATTTCCTGCGGGAGATTGGTGGGCGGAATAGGAGAGGTGGGCGGAGCTGGGAGGGTCATCAGTGCTAATGGGGCACACCTGTGAAAGCTCAGCTGTGGCAAAAGCCACTGTTTCCCCATTCAGCAGGAGATTCCTCTCTCCATGCATACCTTAGGTTGTTTAGTTGTGGTTTTGGCAGTTGAGCAATCCCGTATCCGGGAGCGTAATCATAGCCTCAAGCTCATTACCATAACACAACGTTTCCTATTCATGAAAATCGCAAATGAAATGAAATATATATATGCAAACACAAGCTTAGCCTTTTGTTAACAACACTGTCATCTCAGATTTTCAAAATATGCTTTTCAACCAAAGCTACACAAGCATTTGTGTAAGAGTATTGATAGTCTAGCATAGCATTAAGCCTAGCATTCAGCAGGCAACATTTTCACAAAAACAAGAAAAGCATTCAAATAAAATAATTTACCTTTGAAGAACTTCGGATGTTTTCAACGACGAGACTCTTAGTTAGATAGCAAATGTTCATATTATTTATGTAGACGAAATAGCTCCGTTTTTTGTTCATCACATTTGGCTAAGAAAAACACCGTAAAATGCAGTCACTTACAACGCCGAACTTTTTTCCAAATTACCTCCATAATATCGACAGAAACATGGCAAACGTTGTTTAGAATCAATCCTCAAGGTGTTTTTCACATATCTATTCGATAATCTATCAGTGGTGGCAGTTGCCTTCTCATCAGAAAAAACTGAAAAATACTGCAGCTGGAGATTACGCAATAATTGCGACGGAGGACACCAAGCGACCACCTGGTAGATGTTGTCTCTTATTGTCAATCTTCCAATGATATGCCTACAAATACGTCACAATGCTGCAGACACCTTGGGGAAAACGTGGAAAACGTAAGCTGACTCCTAGCTCCTTCACAGCCATATAAGGAGTCATTGCCATGAGGAGGTTTCAAAAAATGCAGCATTTCCTGATTGGATTTTTATCTGGGGTTTTTCTGTAACATCAGTTCTGTGGCACTCACAGACAACATCTTTGCAGTTTTGGAAACGTCAGAGTGTTTTCTTTCCAAAGCTGTCAATTATATGCATAGTCGAGCATCTTTTCGTGACAAAATATCTTGTTTAAAACTGGAACGTTTTTCATCCCAAAATTATAATAGCGCCCCCTATATCCAATAAGTTAAGTGTTAACTGCGAAATAGGCTTACAGTACCTGACAGAACTATAAATCATGATTATTTATATCAATTGGGTGGCCATTGTTTTGTAAACTCTGCCATGACGTGCTGCAGCAGTCGGCCTAACAGAAGAAACATCACTAGCCACATTCATCTCTTGCTAGATGCTCAATTGAAGGGGAATTATTTGTATTTTTCAATTAGTAATTGTAATATTTAGTCAAATCCAAAACCAGGAAAAATAAAACAGAAAACAACATTTGGGAAAATACTAAATATAATTGTGGGGCCTGTTATGCCAAAAACGGTTTATCAACCATTATTTTAGCAGGTATATTGACAGACTGTATCACAATTCCAGTGCGTCAGGAGTTTACATACACTAAGTTGACTGTGATAGGCTAATTGCAATAATTTGAGTCAATTGGAGGTGTACCTGTGAATGTATTTCAAGGCCTACCTTGACACTCAGTGCCTCTTTGCTTGACATCATGGGAAAAATCAAAAGAAATCAACCAAGACCTCAGAAAAAAATTGTACACCTCCACAAGTCTGGTTCATCCTTGGGAGCAATTTCCAAACACCTGAAGGTACCACGTTCATCTGTACAAACAATAGTACGCAAGTATAAACACCATGGTACCACGCAGCAATCAAATACAGCTCAGGAAGGAGACCCGTTCTGTCTCCTAGAGATGAACGTACTTTGGTGCGAAAAGTACAAATCAATCCCAGAACGACAGCAAAGGACCTTATGAAGATGCTGGAGGAAACGGGTACAAAAGTATCTATATCGACATAACCTGAAAGGCTGCTCAGCAAGGAAGAAACCACTGCTCCAAAACTGCCATAAAAAAAAGCCAGACTACGGTTTGCAACTGCACATGGGGACAAAGATTGTACTTTTTGCTCTGGTCTGATGAAACAAAAATAGAACAGTTTGGCCATAATGACCATCGTTATATTTGGAGTAAAAAGGGGGAGGTTTGCAAGCCGACCGTGAAGCCCAACCGTGAAGCATGGAGGTGGCTGCATCATGTTGTGGTTTTTTTTTGCTGCAGGAGGGACTGGTGCAATTCACAAAATAGATGGCATCATGAGTTAGGAAAAGTATGAGGATATATTGAAGCAAAATCTCAAGACATCAGTTAAACCTTGGTCGCAAATGGGTTTTCCAAATGGACAATGACCCCAAGCATACTTCTAACGTTGTGGCAAAATGGCTTAAGGACAACAAAGTCAAGGTATTGGAGTGGCCATCACAAAGCCCTGACCTCAATCCTATAGACCATTTGTGGACAGAACTGAAAAAGTGTGTGCGAGCAAGAAGGCTTACAAACCTGACTCAGTTACACCAGGAATGGGCCAAAATACACGCAACTTTTTTTCACTTTTATTTAACCAGGTTGGCTAGTTGAGAACAAGTTCTCATTTACAATTGCGACCTGGCCAAGATAAAGCAAAGCAGTGCGACAAACAACAACACAGAGTTACACATTATTGTGCTGGACATTGGTGGGAACTGGAACATCCAGTCGCACTCATCGATCCAGAGCATCCCAAAAATGCTCAATGGGTGACATGTCTGGTGAGTATGCAGACATTGGAAGAACTGGGACATTTTTAGCTTCCAGGAATTGAGTGCAGACCCTTGCGACATGGGGCAGTGCATTACCATGCTGAAATATGAGGTGATGGCGGCGGATAAATGGCACAACAATGGGCCTCAGGATCTTGTCACAATATCTGTGCATTCAAACTGCCATTGATAAAATGCAATTGTGTTTATTGTCAGTAGCTTATGCCTGCCTATACCTGCGGCTTATGGTAGAAAAATTAACATTAAATTATCTGGCAACAGCTCTGGTGGACATTTCTGCAGTCAGCATACCAATTGCACGCTCCCTCAAAACTTGAGGCATCTGTGGCATCGTGTTGTGACAAAACTGCACATTTTAGAGTGGCCTTTTATTGTCCCCAGTACAAGGTGCACCTGCCTAACGATCATGATGTTTAATCAGCTTTTTGCGGGTGGATGGATTATTTTGGCAAAGGAGAAATGCTCACTAACAGGGATGTAATACAATTTTAGAGAAATTAGATTTTTGTGTGCATGGAACATTTCTGGGATCTTTTATTTCAGATCATGAAACATGGAACAAACACTTTACATGTGGCGTTTCTTTTTTCAGGGTACATCATTTTTATTAGATTGATGCACAAAATAGCAATAACTTTCATTATTGTTTTAGATATCAGACCTTTATATCAGATTTCCTTCAAAAGTTAAAACTACTGTAACGGTGGGTGAGTGATGGGTGAGGAGTCAAACGCAGAGAGCAAAGTAAACGGGAAAAAACTCTTTAATGTCCTTAACAAAGTAACAGGTCCAAACATGGGTGAATGCCCTAAAACACAGGTGCAAAACAAACCCAAAAACCTAGTTAAACAAACCCGGACATCGAAAACCCAAAACCAACAATACACCACAGACGTAACAAACACAATGAGCATCAGCCCCTCACCATTTGAGTGAGAACTAGCAAGACTAGCAATCATGCACACACAGCAGAGCGAGAGAGCGAGCAATGACATGGTACACCTATATTTTATTTTATTTAACCTTTATTTGACTAGGCAAGTCAGTTATTTACAATGACGGCCTACCCCGGCCAAACCCTCCCCTTAACTCGGACGACGCTGGGCCAATTGTGCCTCGCCCTATGGGACTCGCGGTCATGGCCGGTTGTGATACAGGATCAAACCAGTGTCTGTAGTGACGCCTCTAGCACTGCGATGCAGTGCCTTAGACCACTTATCTGCACATACAGTGGGGCAAAAAAGTATTTAGTCAGCCACCAATTGTGCAAGTTCTCCCACTTAAAAAGATGAGAGAGGCCTGTAATTTTCATCATAGGTACACTTCAACTATGACAGACAAAATGAGAAAAAAAAATCCAGAAAATCACATTGTAGGATTTTTTATGAATTTATTTGCAAATTATGGTGGAAAATAAGTATTTGGTCAATAACAAAAGTTTATCTCAATACTTTGTTATATACCCTTTGTTGGCAATGACAAAGGTCAAACATTTTATGTAAGTCTTCACAAGGTTTTCACACACTGTTGCTGGTATTTTGGCCCATTTCGCAATGCAGATCTCCTCTAGAGCAGTGATGTTTTGGGGCTGTTGCTGGGAAACACGGACTTTCAACTTCCTCCAAAGATTTTCCATATGGTTGAAATCTGGAGACTGGCTAGGCCACTCCAGGACTTTGAAATGCTTCTTACGAAGCCACTCCTTCGTTGCCCGGGCATTGTGTTTGGGATCATTGTCATGCTGAAAGACCCAGCCACGTTTCATCTTCAATGCCCTTCACTCAGAATCTCACGATACATGGCCCCATTCATTCTTTCCTTTACACGGATCAGTCGGCCCCTTTGCAGAAAAACAGCCCCAAAGCATGATGTTTCCACCCCCATGCTTCACAGTAGGTATGGTGTTCTTTGGATGCAACTCCGCATTCTTTGTCCTCCAAACACGACGAGTTGAGTTTTTACCAAAAAGTTATATTTTGGTTTCATCTGACCATATGACATTCTCCCAATCTTCTTCTGGATCATCCAAATGCTCTCTAGCAAACTTCAGACGGGCCTGGACATGTACTGGCTTAAGCAGGGGGACACGTCTGGCACGTCTGGTGTTACTGATGGTAGGCTTTGTTACTTTGGTCCCAGCTCTCTGCAGGTCATTCACTAGGTCCCCCCGTGTGGTTCTGGGATTTTTGCTCACCGTTCTTGTGATCATTTTGACCCCACGGGGTGAGATCTTGCGTGGAGCCCCAGATCGAGGGAGATTATCAGTGGTCTTCTATGTCTTCCATTTCCTAATAATTGCTCCCACAGTTGATTTCTTTAAACCAAGCTGCTTACCTATTGCAGATTCAGTCTTCCCAGCCTGGTGCAGGTCTACAATTTTGTTTTTGTTCTTTGGTCTTGGCCATAGTGGAGTTTGGAGTGTGACTGTTTGAGGTTGTGGACAGGTGTCTTTAATACTGATAACAAGTTCAAACAGGTGCCATTAATACAGGTAACAAGTGGAGGACAGAGGAGCCTCTTAAAGACGAAGTTACAGGTCTGTGAGAGCCAGAAATCTTGCTTGTTTGTAGGTGACCAAATACTCATTTTCCACCATAATTTGCAAATAAATTCATTAGAAATCCTACAATGTGATTTTCTGGATTTTTTTCTCATTTTATCTGTCATAGTTGAAGTATACCTATGATGAAAGTTACAGGCCTCTCTCATCTTTTTAAGTGGGAGAACTTGCACAATTGGTGGCTGACTAAATACTTTTTATCCCCACTGCAGGTGTTACAACAAGAGCGACCATACACTAACTGAATGGGCCGCCATTCCTGGGCCTCCACTCATACAGGCGCAAAGGGTCATTGTCCTGTTGGAAGGTGATCCTTCGCCCCAGTCTGAGGTCCTGAGTAAATGTAAGTAAATGTAATTACTCAAATATACTTAAGTATCAAAAGTAAAAGTATGAATAATAACTATTCCTTATATAAAGCAAACTAGACGGCACAATTATTTTCTGTTTTTTTTTATGGATAGCCAGGGGCACACTCCAACACTCCGACATAATTTACGAACAAAGCATCGCTGGTCATTAGGGATGACAAGTGTGTGAATTGGACCATTTTCTGTCCTGCTAAGCAAGACTGTGAAGCAACACAAACAAAGGCACAGACACATGCATACACACACACAATAACATACACACTATACACACACGTACCCATGATCCATAATAAATTCAAATACAATACAATAAAAAATGTATCAAGTACGTTTGGGTGTATGGAGTAAAAATTCCATTATTTTCTTTAGGAATGAAGTAAAAGTAAAAATAAGTAGTATTTTCAAGTATTTTTAGTTAAGTACTTTACACCACTGCTTTGCTCCTTTCATCTTTGCCTCGATCCTGACTAGTCTCCCAGTCCCTGCCTCTGAAAAACAAAAAAACTTACCACAATTTGTAGTCAAACCAAAGAGTCCAGATCAGTGGAGCAGAGCTGGTGACAAATAAAGTAGGCTAGTTCCTATATCTGTTTCCACTCATTTTGACATCTTGGGGAGATGAGAATCATTGGCTGAACTAATTATGGGATACGGAGTTATTTACATAAGCCCATTGTGTAATGACCGGTCGTAGCTTTATAGTAAATGGTAAGGCCCGGAAGGTAAACTCATACAGGCTGGTACCTGTAGGGTAAGTCCTAGGGGGTAACTCCCCAGTAGTTTGGTTCCTGCTAGTACTATAAAGTCAATAGTAAATCCCAGTGGATTAATACCTGTGATTACCATTAATATAGAGTGAGTCCCGGAAGGTAAGCCTGTGCAGGCTGGAACCTGCGAAGGGTGAGTCCTAGGGGTAAATACCAGCGAGGTTGGTTCCCTGCATAGCTATAACGGGGTGAGAGCCTAGTTGTTTTGGAGGGTAGTTGTTGGGGTGGTGAACCAAGGATGATTATGTGAAAATAGGAAGCCTAGTGTGAATCATTTTTGGTGGTGTTTGTTACCAACAATAGGGATATTGGAGGAGATACGGCACAAAGACATTAAGAAATCCGTATTCTCCAGTAATAGATTCGCAGACGTTTATGGTATCGGTTTTAATACAAGGTATTAAGTGCCGTGTCCAATTAATTATTATCCGGGGAAGTGTGTAGTGCTATCTTAGAAAATAGTTAATAGAAGGTGTGTATTATAGACCGGATTGAAGAAATCCAAAATACCCTGAACACCGTTGGGAGTGTTTAGGGAATAAGAACTATTGATATGGCGACAAACGGATCCGTTTCTCCCTGTAATATAGCGATAGCTGTAACGATCGTAGTATGAAGGAGTGGACCAAAACGCAGCGTGGTAAATGTTCATGATAAATTGAATACTCAAACCACTCAAACAAAATAACAACGAGGGAAAACCGAAACAGTCCTGTCAGGTACAGACACTAAACAGAAAACAACTACCCACAAAACCCAAAGGAAAAAATACAACTTATATATGATCCCCAATCAGAGACAACGATAGACAGCTGCCTAAGATTGGGAACCACACCAACATAGAAATAAAGAAACTAGAATGCCCACCCTAGTCACACCCTGGCCTAACCAAAACAGAGAATAAAAACCTCTCTATGGCAAGGGCGTGACAATAGCAGAATTTAATAAAGCCATGGAGGCGCTAAAAGAAACGCACAAGCATTCTACCAATTCGGATGGAATATGGAAAAAATGGAGCAAATTCGAAACAATTTGACAACATTTTCCTGCTGACGGAGAATTCAAATCAAATAAAGAATTCAGGGAGGCAATTATGACTTGGCACAGTAGATTGACAGTATTGACAGTAGATTTAATTTGAGACAATGTTTTGAGCATGGAATATGACTCCCCTCGCCTCGCATACGTGCAAAAGGTTAGTAGCGCCATAGAGGAAGTCACTAACAATAGTGTCAATGGCCAGGATAAAACTATGAAAGGTAGCGAAAAAACATTAAAACGTGAGGAGATGGCTCCCTGTTTAAGATGTGGGACTATCGGGCATTGGAAGAATGAGTGTAAGGTGATGCTGGAACCTAGTGCATTAGCAGGAAATGCAGCTATACAAGAGTTTGCATCTTTTTCAAAAGAGCAACAACTAATCGTTTTGAGGTTAGCAAGAATGGAACTTTCACCTAGCGGTGTATAGTTTCTGTTTGATCGATAAGTGGTTCATAGAGATTACAGTTTCTATGTGATGGAAGATGTATTAGATCACGTTTTACCTAACTTTTAGTAGAGTACGGATGGGATTTACAAATAGTCCCATGTGGTATAATTTTGCATTGAAACAATCATTAAAAGGGTGTCAATTGGTACAATACGTGGAGGATTTGTTATTAGCGTCAAAAGACGAAGAAACTGATATGCGAGACCGCACCACAACATGTTACTAGTGCAAGATGGGCAAACTGGGAGTTATCGTTTAATGGGGAAAATCTACAATTTCATAAGATTTGTGCTTTGAATCCTGCGTTGTTAAAGCCGTTGAATTGGGAGGTGAATCGCATACATGTGACCAAGATAAGATTACTCCAAAAGCTAGGCCTGATTTGCAAGAGACAGCGTTGGAATCAGGAAAAGTATTGTATACGGGTGGCTCTAGTTACATGAACACAGAAGGGAATAGAGTAAAGGGGTATGCTGTGTGTGGTAAGCATTTGGAGTAATTCATGATTTCGGTACATTGTGGTCACCACAGGGCATGTTAGCAGTGACAGGAACACCAATAAAAATGGTCTGGAGGTAGATGTATTATTAGAATAATGTCAGTTAACCAGTAAATTAGCCGTGGTAAAATCGGCATAGGTAATCATAAAGCAGCCGAAATGGCAAAGGCGGCTGCCTTGGTGAGATAGAGTGTTATAGATCCACATGTATATATTGCGGATTCCTTACGATGAGACATTGGCTAAATTTTCCACAGAAAAACATATTTTGGGTTAAAGATTCTAGGCAAAATGCCAGGGGAATGGATTCTAAAGGTAACACATTTAAATGATATGACCAAACACTCATTGCAAATGCAGAAGGCCTAAGGGTTTGTCTAAATCATTAGACAGTTTATGTGGTTTTATTTTTAAATAAATTTACATTTGATGTCGTCTAATTCTGGAATGGGATTCTAGAATGGACGAAAGGGTCGAAGGTTCACGAGGAATTAGCATTGGGGTACCAAACCTAAAATGAACTTACATTTTTTTGAAATGGTATGATGGTTATGGAGAATCATGGGGAAAAGGAGACCAGTGATTTGTTAGACTCGGTGGAGAGATACTATCGCCGTGTTGTGGGATTTATTGGAAGGAGTCTTTTCAATTTAGTTATGGGTATGCAGGAGGATGAAACGTTTTGAAGAGGTATTTAAATGGTTTTCGAAGGACAGGGAAAGAAAGGGAGAGGAAACATTTTAATGGTGACGAAAGCCCTGAATATTAAAATTTCCTAATGAAGAATGATCAACTTCATTAGGAATGAAATAGACGGGGGGTTTCATTATAAAATTCATGAGAAACACCATTCTCTATCCAAATTGTACCATTACTTTAGGAGATTATTATTATTTATGTAGGGAGTAATAAAATGTTGTAATTCTAAATGGTTTATTTTTTATTTAACATGTTTTTTTTTAATCACGTGTTTGAAGGGGGTAAATTACAAGTTCCCTGATGTCCTGTTTTTTGGGGTACCTATACAGTGGTACTGTGTTCAAGCGGCATATAAAAATAAAATATATGTTAATAAGGGATGACAGTAACTTCAAATGGACTGTGATGTATGTATTGCTATCTTCATGATCTGGTAACTCTTCCTAGAGGTTGCCAGTAGAATAAGGGAGTATTGACTAATTTAGAAAAAGTTTTTTTTTAGCAGAAACATTATGTTATGCTTTTTGACATTTGTCTTAGAGATGGTATAAAGAAAAGGTTAATGTCATAATTCGTCATATAGTCAACGTTTGTCTAGTTTCCTGAAACAGAAATGTAATGAACTTAACTGTTATGATATGTGTTTTTTTTAGGTTATCATGGAAGGTGATGTCAGAACGTGTTTCAATGCATGGTAGAAATCAGTTGACCATAGACAGTGTGTGTCAACCTCAAAACCCTCCCTAATCAGCTGAAGAAAGAGCGACGAAGGCGTGCTATGAGAGACAGTGAATTTTACCACTCCTATCTGAGTCTGAGCCATAAAACAGGGCCAGAGTGCTGAGAGCGCGTGTGTAGTGAGCGTGGAGAGAGAACAAGCTCAGGTGAGAGACTTGTGTACTTGGCAGAAATGGAGGTATCTACTTGGATATTAAAATCGGGACATTATCAAGGGCCATGAAATGTGACAGGCAAAAATTACATGTGACGTTGGAAAATGAACTGTAAACGACATCTGAAGAAGACATGCTAGAATGATAAGTGCCAGGTGACGGAAGGGGGGGGGGGGGGGGGGGTTGGTGGAAAACGCTGTGCTAACTATTTGACTTCTTGGTGACAGGGGGGCAGTATTGAGTAGCTTGGATGAATAAGGTGCCCAGAGTAAACTGCCTGCTACTCTGTCCCAGATGCTAATATATGCATATTATTAGTAGTATTAGATATAAAACACTCTGAAGTTTCTAAAATTGTTTGAATGATGTCTGTGAGTATAACAGAACTCATATGGCAGGCGAAAACCTGAGAAAAATCCAACCCGGAAGTGGGAAATCTGAGGTTTGTAGTTTTATTTAAGTGAATGCCTATCCATATGCTGTGTCTATGGGGCCATATTGCACTTCCCAAGGCTTCCAGCAGATGTCAACAGTCTTTAGAAAGTTGTTTGAGGCTTCTATTGTGGAAGGGGGTCGAATAAGAGCTGTTTCAACAAGTGGACTAGGCTGTGGCCAATCAGTTGTTAACTGCACGGTCACGCGGGCATGCCGTTCCTACTTTTTCCTCTGTAATGAATACGCTATTGTCCGGTTGGAATATTATTGAAGATTTATTATAAGACCCTAAGGATTGATTGTAAACATCATTTGACATGTTTCTACAAACTGTAACGGAACTCTTTGGACTTTTCGTCTTCATTTTGCGCTCGTGCATTGTGCCCTTGGAATAGTGAACTAAATGCGGCAACAAAACGGAGGTATTTGGACATAAATATGGACGTAATCGAACAAAACAAACATTTCTTGTGGAAGTGGGAGTCCTGGGAGTGCATTCCGATGAAGATCAGCAAAGGTAAGTGAAGATTTCTAATGCTATTTCTGACTTTTGTTGACTCCACAATTTGGCGGGTAACTGTATGGCTTGCTTTTGTGGCTGAACGCTGTTCTCAGATTATTGAATATTGTGCTTTTGCCGTAAAGCTTTTTTGAAATCTGACACAGCGGTTGCATTAAGAACAAGTTTATCTTTAATTCCATGTAAAACATGTATCTTTCATCAAAGTTTATGATGAGTTTTTCTGTTATTTGATGTGGCTCTGCAATTTCTCCGGATGTTTTGGAGGCATTTCTGAACATGGCGACAATGTAAACTGAGGTTTTTGGATATAAATCGAACAAAACATACATGTATTGTGTAACATTGAGTCCTGGGAGTGTTATCTGATGAAAATCATCAAAGGTTAGTGATTAATTTGATCTATATTTCTGCTTTTTGTGACACCTCTCTTTGGTTGGAAAATGGCTGAATGCTTTCTGTGACTAGTTGCTGACCTAACATAATGAAATGTTCTTTTTAAAGCCTTTTTAAAATCGGACACTGTGGTTGGATTAACGAGAAGTGTATCTTTAAAATGGTGTAAAATACTTGTATGGTTAACATTCCTTAATGAATGTTAATTATGAGATTTCTGTTGTTTTGAATTTGGCGCCCTGCACTTTCACTGGTTGTTGGCGAGGTGGGACGCTAGCGTCCCGAACGATCCCAGAGATCCCTTAAAATACATTGAGATACTGATCTTTCTTTACCAGGCCACTAATGACAGGAAAACAGGGACAAAGGGGGGCTGTAATGAGAAGAGTTATGACAGGCAATAAAATGTTGTTTATAGATAGATGTATGTTCTAACAGGGATGATGTGTGACAAGTTGATAAACTGGAATTTGAGCCCTAGACTCAAAGTAAGCACTGAGGTCAGTCATTCTACATTCGGGTTAGATAATTTATAAAATGTTTTCGTTGTTTGATTGGGATTCAGCGAGAGAGAATTGCTAAAGCACGATGAGGGGCTGGGGCGCTGCTGAACTTATCTCTAAGTGTCATCGTGAGGGGAGGTAGTTTGTTCGGGGGAATCACTGGATGACAGCTTAGGACAACCATTAAAGTTTTTGTTTTGTTTTACCCTGTATTCAGAATTTTTATGTTGCATCGCATCAATGAGTGGTGCTAAGTTATTAAACATGTACTTTGTTTCTCTTTTCTTTTCAAGTCAATATGTTTTTAGGTTTCATAGAACATGACGGTGTTCATTGTTCCAGAGGAGGGAATGATGTAGATTGACTAATTGATTTGAGAATGTGTTAGTATGTTTGTAAATGTAGAAAATGCATTAGGACTATAGTGTGTTATGTGTTAGATGTAATGATAGAGAAGTATCATTCCCAGAGACTGAATATTGTTACAGGAGATAGCTCATAGAAGAAGGAGAGCAGCTAACTGTACACATTATGGGGATTTAATTGAATGTTACACATACCCAGATCATGGTGAAAGTAGCAGAGATAGTGTTGTCATTTCAGACACTGTTGTCAACTTTCAGTAATGAGTTTGTCACGGAAGGCATAACACTTGAGAGAATAGCAACCGATCCCTGTATACAGAAGGCCACATCGCCAGAAGGGAAGTCTGCTGTGATAATAGCATCACATCTCCTGCAGAGTGTGATTAAGAAACATGTGACTCAGAGTTTTGTACGGTTGGATATTCTTCCAATGCCACTAATCTCTCCCCCATTTCTGACAGCTAGTCAACATTTGACATACCTCCCGGTAGATAGGGGCCGAACCACGGTAAGTGTCAGAAGGTGACTGCTTATCAACCGTTGGGGCCCAAAGTTTACACTGTAACAAAGGTGTTTACAAACGGGTGGGGGGTAGATCGGCCTTGGGATGAGAGATGTGTACCTAACTTGAGAAGAGGGATGTGTTATCTACAGGTACCAACTATAGCAGAATACAGGAAGTCAGTGGAGATGTTGGTGGCTAGAGACCAATGGATAAAATGGGAAACAGGTAGGGGGTATCTGAAAGTTCAGTCCTAGACTCATCAGGAAAACACGAAGACAATAGGAGAGCAGGAGACAAATTCCGAGCAATAGCTAGTCTCACAGCAGTCGCTGTAGTTGACGGTAACAGAAGGAGCAGTAGAAGAAGCGTAGAATGCTACATTGATAGCATGGAATTGGACTACTGAGCAAATAAGGGGTAAACTTTGAACATTGAGATATTAAATAAATGATAGATAGAATCAAAGGAGAAAGTTAAGGGTTCTCTGTAGAAGGACAGATACAGTGCCTTGCGAAAGTATTCGGCCACCTTGAACTTTGCGACCTTTTGCCACATTTCAGGCTTCAAACATAAAGATATAAAACTGTATTTTTTTGTGAAGAATCAACAACAAGTGGGACACAATCATGAAGTGGAACGACGTTTATTGGATATTTCAAACTTTTTTAACAAACTTTTTAACTTTCTCTTGGGCATACCTTCTTTCTCTTGGGCATAAACTAAGAATTGGAGAGAGGGAGTGTCTTAAGTAGGATGTATATAACCAATGGAGAGGAATGTTTTGCTGTCTGATTGAAGTTGTACAGAACCTTTGGGATAGAATTAAACTATAATTAAACTTGGTTAAAGCTAGAAGTTTTGCAATTTGCAATCTACAAATTATTTGTAATTATGTTCAAGCTCCCTGACCATCCGCTCAAAAATTGTCCCGCGACTGAATCTAGTTGGTGATCCCTGCATTACAGGATAGATACTGTTTGCCGTAGCACAGATAATTTTTGACCAACCTTAAGTTGGCTCTTCCATCTTCATTCTCAATTCGACAAAACATGTTTTTTCTAAAATGTCTAGTTGCAGGTGGTTCATTTGGATTTCGAAAATGCTGTTAATTAATTCAAAATTGTGTATGCAGCCATCTTGTCATTGATTGAAACAGGTGGGTCAGTTAAGAACAAATTCTTATTTACAATGACGGCATACCCTGGCCAACGACAGACAACGCTTGGCCAATTGTGCACCGCCCTATGGGATTCCCAATCACGGCCAGATGTGATGCGGCTTGGATTCGAACCAGGTACTGTAGGGACTGCTGTGCCACTTGATGACACTCACCAGTCTCGATCAACGAGAGAAGATTTGAAATAGACAAGATGGCAGCGTACACGTTGTTGGATTACATCATGGAGCAAAACATTTATTTATTTTAATAACAGAGCATTTTCTAAGGTCAACAAACGACCTGCAACTGAACTCAGGCATTTTAGAAGATCAATGTTTGGCAGAATCGAGAACAAAGATAGTATCGCCAAGTTAAGGTTGGGTCGTACCTAAAAAAGCACAAGAAAGAGTATTTCGACACCTGCCATCTCAGATTGTTTTGAAATATTTTCTGTTGTTAGAAAGAGAGAAGATTAGCATTCCTGCAACATTATTTTGTTTTAATATAGTTTGATCACAGAGTAATTAAGCTAATTGATTGCACCCAAATTGGCCATTTTAATTTATTAGATTCATAGATCCTGACGAAGATCCGTTTTGAATTGTAATGTTGGCAATAAATCGATGAATTTGGAGCTTTAACAGTGTGCGACCCTTCTTGTTCTATAATACTATAGTGTTTAACATGATTTTTGAATTACCTCCTCTCTGTGCCCCACACTGTAAGATTTCAAACACAGATTCAACCACAATGACCTGGGAGGTTTTCAAATGTGTGTGTGTGTGTGTGTGTGTGTGTGTGTGTGTGTGTATATGTTTATTTACAGTATATATAGTACCAGTCAAAAGTTTGGACACACCTACTCATTTAAGGGTTTTTCTTAATGTTTTACTATTTTCCACATTGTAGAATAATAGTGAAGACAATAAAGAAAAAACATTGAATGAGTAGGTGTGTCCAAACTTTTGACTGGTACTGTATATTGAATATCCCTTTAATTATGGTGAAGTTATTAATTACACTTAGGATGGTGTATCAATACACCCAGTCGCTAAAAAGATACAGACATCCTTCCTAACTCAGTTGTCGGGGGGGAATAAAACCGCTCAGGGATTTCCCCAGGAGCCCAATGGTGAATTTAAAACAGTTACAGAGTTTAATGGCTGTGATAGGAGAAAACTGGATGAACCAACAACATTGTAGTTACTCCACAATATTAACTTAATTGACCGAGTGAAAAGAAGGAAGCCTGTACATAATACAAATATTCCAAACCATGCATCCTATTTGCAACAACTAAAGTAATACTGCAAAACAATTGTCAAAGCAATTCACTTTTTGTCCTGAATACAAAGCATTATGACTTTTTGTCCTGAATACAAAGCATTAAATCCATCACAACACATTAATGAGCACCACTCTCCATATTTTCAAGCATAGTGGTGGCTGCATCATGTCATGGGTATGCTTCTAATCGTTAAGGACTGGGGAGTTTTTCAGGATATAAAGAAAAAGAATGGAGCTAAGCACATGCCAAATCCTAGAGAGAAACCTGGTTCAGTCTGCTTTACACCAGACACTGGAAGATGAATTCACCTTTCAGCAGGGCAATAACCAAAAAGACAAGGCCAAATCTACACTGGAGAAGAAGACGGTGAATGTTTCTGAATATCAGAGTTACAGTCTTGACTGAGGCGGCACACAATTGCCTGGGATAGGGGAGGATTTGGCTGGCAGGGATTTCCTTGTCCCATCACGCTCTAGCGACTCCTTGTGGCGGGCCGGGCGCCCGCAAGCTGACTTTGGGCGCCTGCATGCTGATTTCGGGTATCCAGCTGGACGGTGTTTCTTCCTACACATTGATTGTGGCTTGCATCTGGGTCAAGCGAGCAGTCTGTCAAGAAGCAGTGCATCTTGGCAGGGTCGTGTTTCGGAGGACACATGGCTCTCGATTTTCGCCTCTCCTGGGTCCGTAGGCGTGTTGCAGCGATGGGAGGAGACTGTAACTACCAATTGGATATCACAAAATTGGGGGGTAAAAGTAAAAAAAAAAGTTAAAAATATATGGCAAGATCTGAAAATGGTTGTCAAAAGTGTTCCACAGGAATGCTGGCCCATGTTGACTAATGTTTCCCACAGCTGTGTCAAGTTGGCTGGATGTCCTTTGGGTGGTGGATCATTCTTGATACTCAAGAGAAACTGTTGAGCGTGAAGAACACAGAAGCATTTCAGTTCTTGACACATACCACGTTCAAATGCACTTAAATCTTTTGTCTTGCCCATTCACCCTCTGAATGGCACACACACAATCCATGTCTCAATTGTCTCAAGGCTTAAAAATCCTTCCTCCTCTTCATCTTCACAGATTTAAGTTGATTTAACAAGTGACATCAATAAGGGATCATAGCTTTCAACCGGATTCACCTGGCCAGTCTGTCATGGAAAGAGCAGGCGTTCTTAATGTTTTGTGCACTCAGTGTATCCCCTCAGTAACCTGCACACCCATTTTAGGAGAAACCGTACCAATGTGGCCTTTCAATAGGCGCATCAATTGATCATTGTTTTAGACAATGAAAGGAAATTGAATAGACGTCGACACAATAAACATACACCACACTTGCTACAGTTACTGGCAAAGCAATACAATGAATAGTTGCATGAATATAGTAATGAATCCGAGAGGGAACTAACCAATGCAATGAAAAATTACATAATATGCAAGGTGGGAAGCGGCGCACTCTAGAAACATTTTGAGACAGATACTGAGCTCTCAAACAAACAGGTAGGCCTATTGTTATTCATGAAACTCGTAAAATAAAACACAAATGGTGCACTCATAAGATTAATGCAATGGCAGTAATGGAGTGCATAGAAACAGATATGTTTATACTTGGCACGCATGAATGGAGAACATTGGTTCAACATGATGAGAGAGCAGTACAGAGGTCACATCATCACACAAGCAATCCATTGTTTATAGGGATTACAATGCCTGCAGAAAGCACACCACTTGATTTATTTCACATTTTGTTGTGTTACATCCTTAATTCAAAAAGGATTCAATATAATGTTTTTCTCACCCCACATTACCCCATAATGAAAAAGTGAAAACATGTTTTTAGAAATACAGAAATACTTCATTTATATAACTATTCACACCCCAAGTCAACACTTTGTAGAAGCACATTTGGCAGTGATTGCAGCTGTGAGTCTTTCTAGGTAAATCTCTAAGTGCTTCCCACACCTGGATTATGCAACATTTCCCAAGGATTCTTTAAAATATTCTTCAAGCTCTTTCAAATTGGTTGATAGTGTGGTCCAAAAGGTTGACACACACACACACTGTACACACATACTGGAGAGACTTGGGTCACTCTGTTTTCATGAATATATAAGAAATCAATCAAATGTATTTATAAAGCCCTTTTTACATCAGCCGATATCACAATGTGCTGTACAGAAACCCAGCCTAAAAGCCCAAACAGCAAGCAATGCAGAAGTGGAAGCACGGCGGCTAGGAGAAACTCCCTAGAAAGGCCAAAACCTAGGATGAAACCTACAGAGGAACCAAGCTCTGAGGGGTGGTCAGTCCTCTTCTGGCTGTGCCGGGTGAAGATTATAACAGAACATGGCCAAGATGTTCAAACGTTCATAGACGACCAGCAGGGTCAGAAATAAATAATCACTGTGGTTGTAGAGGGTGCAACATGTCATCACCTCAGGAGAAAATGTCAGTTGGCTTTTCATAGCTGATCATTCAGAGACAGCAGGTGCAGGAGAGATAGAGTACAAAACAGCAGGTCCGGGACAAGGTAGCACGTCCAGTGAACAGGTCAGGGTTCCATAGCCGCAGGCAGAACAGTTGAAACGGGAGCAGCAGCATGACCAGATGGACTGGGGACAGCAAGGAGTCATCAGGCCAGGTAGTCCTGAGGCGTGGTCCTGGGGCTCAGGTCCTCCGAGAGAAGGTCCTCCGAGGAATTAGAGGGAGGATACTTAAATTCACACAGGACACCGGATGAGACAGGAGAAACATTCCAGATATAACAGACTGAACCTAGCCCCCCGACACATAAACTATTGCAGCATAAATACTGTAGGCTGAGACAGGAGGGGTCGGGAGACACTGTGGCCCTGTCCGACGATACCCCTGGACAGAGCCAAACAGGCAGGATATAACCCCACCCAATTTGCCAAAGCCCAGCCCCCACACCACTAGAGGGATATCATCAACCACCAACCTACTACCCTGAGACAAGGCCGAGTATAGCCCACGAAGATCTCCCCCACGGCACAAACCAGAGGGGGCTCCATTCCGGACAGGAAGATCACGTCAGTGACTCAACCCACTCAAGTGACGCACCCCTCCTATGGACGGCATGGAAGAGTACCAGTAAGCCAGTGACTCTGCCTCCGTAATAGGGTTAGATTCAGAGAATCCGAGTGGAGAGAGGGGAACTGGCCAGGCAGAGACAGCAAGGGCGGTTCGTCGTTCCAGTGCCTTCCCGTTCACCTTCACACCACTGGGCCAGACTACACTCAAGTCATAGGACCTACTGAAGAGATGAGTCTTCAATAAAGACTTAAAGGTTGAGAACGAGTCTGCATCTCTCACATGGATAGGCAGACCATTTCATAAAAATGGAGCTCTATAGGAGAAAGCCCTGCCACCAGTTTGCTTAGAAATTCTAGGGACAGTAAGGATGCCTGCGTCTTAGCGTGACCTTAGCGAATGTGTAGGTATGTACGGCAGGACCAAATCGGAAAGATAGGCAGGAGCAAGCCCATGTAATGCTTTGTAGGTTAGCAGTAAAACCTTGAAATCAGCCCAAGCCTTAACAGGAAGCCTGTGTAGAGAGGCTAGCACTGGAGTAATATGATAAAAAAAAATGTGGTTCTAGTCAAGATTCTAGCGGCTGTGTTTAGCACTAACTGATGTTTATTTAGTGCTTTATCCAGGTAGCTGGAAAGTAGAGCATTGCAGTAGTTTATTCTAGAAGTGACAAAAGCATGGATACATTTTAATGCATCATTTTCAGACTAAGTTTTAGATTTTTGCAATGTTAGTAACCCCGAGGTCCTTCCCAGTTTTATTTGAGATGACTACAACCATCAATATTAATTGTCAGATCCAACAGAAGATCTCTTTGTTTCTTGGGACCTAGAACTAGCGTCTCTGCTTTGTCTGAGTTTAAAAGTAAAACATTTCCAGGGATGGCAATTTTGGGGCTTCACCATGTTTCATCGAAATGTACAGCTGTCTGGGTCTATAAGTGTTGAACATCCAAAATATTTTCAGAAAATAAAGCTCAAGCACCAAGGAGATAAGACAGCATTTGTGTGTTACGTAAATTGCATAGTTTATTTACAAAAAAGTACATTTACAAAAATAACACACACAATGCTAATGGACTTGAAAAATGCAAATGATTTTGGTGCCCATCAATATCACAAACTTACACTATCATATGTATGCACATATATATTAGTTTTAGAATTGACCTAATCAAGACCAAATTACATCTGTGCGACATGATACCCTTTGGATTTATCATTTTTGAATGTCAGTGTACTTGCTAGTCCACAGTGCAGGTTTTAATCATGACCAGCGGGACTGCCAAAGTGCCAAATTATCCATGTAGATTTAAAACAGCATAATTCTGCGGTTCTGGTGAGAACTGGCAAAATGTTTTACAGACTCATCCATGTTGAGGGAGCCTTGACTCAACACTGACAATTGAGGCGACTTAACCTGTCATTAGCCATTGTTGTCCTAAGGTGGGTTTTAATGACTTTTAAAGCTGAGAAGATTCTCTCGCAAGAAGCACTGCTGATTGGGGTAACAACAGAAATCTTATGAAGTCGGAATAGCTCATGGAAGACCTCTTTATAAGGTTCTAGAAACACAACAAAGTCAAGGAGAGTAGACGGTCTGTCCCTTCCACTTTTCTCTCTCCTTGTCATGTACTGTCATGTTGTGTCTTGTCTCTGTCCTTTCCCTTCACCCTGTCTCCCTCTGCTGGTCGTTGTTAGGTTACCTTTTCTCCCCCGCTTTCCCCCAGCTGTTCCTTGTCTCCTCTAACTACCCATTCACCCCGTTTCCCACCTGTTCCCTTTTTCCCTCTGATTAGGTCCCTATATCTCTCTCTGTTTCTGTTCCTGTCCTTGTCGGATTCTTGTTTGTTGTGTTTCATGCCTGAGCCAGACTATCGTCATGTTTGCTGTAACCTTGTCCTGTCCTGTCGGAATCTGCCGGTCTATCTGAGCCTACCTATGTTTGGTTATTAAAGAAGCTCTGTTTAAGTTAGTTCGCTTTTGGGTCCTCATTCACTCACCATAACAGAAGAATCCGACCAAGAATGGACCCAGCGACTTCGGATCCTCTCCACTCAGCCGTCGGGATCCAGGGAGCGATGCTAGGCAGACACGAGCAGGAAGTGTCTGCTGCTCGACATGCCGTTGAGACCCTGGCCACCCAAGTCTCCAACCTCACAGAACAGGTTCACCATCTCCGCCTCGATCCACCGGCCACTTCCAGGGCTTTCGAATCTCCGGAGCCCAGAATCAATAACCCGCCGCGTTACTCTGGGGAGCCCACTGAATGCCGCTCGTTCCTCACCCAGTGTGATATTGTGTTTTCTCTCCAGCCCAACACTTACTCCAGGAGCACTGCTCGTGTCGCCTACGTCATATCTCTCCTTATTGGACGGGCTCGTGAGTGGGGCACGGCAATCTGGGAGGCAAGGGCTGAGTGTACTAACCAGTATCAAGACTTTAAGGAGGAGATGATACGGGTTTTTGATCGATCTGTTTTTGGGGAGGAGGCTTCCAGGGCCCTGTCTTCCCTATGTCAAGGCAATCGGTCCATAACAGACTACTCTATTGAGTTTCGCACTCTTGCTGTCTCCAGTGGCTGGAACGAGCCGGCCTTGCTCGCTCGTCTTCTGGAGGGTTTCCGCGCAGAGGTAAAGGATGAGATTCTCTCCCGGGAGGTTCCTTCCAGCGTGGATTCCTTGATTGAACTCGCTATTCGCATTGAGCGACGGGTTGATCTTCGTCACCGAGCTCGTGGAAAGGAGCTCGCGCTCTCCGTCGCCTCCCTCTCCGCATCACTACCATCTTCCTCTGCCGGCTCGGGTGCTGAGCCCATGCAGCTGGGAGGTATCCGCATCTCGACTAAGGAGAGGGAACGGAGAATCACCAACCGCCTCTGTCTCTATTGCGGTTCCGCTGGTCATTTTGTCACTTCATGTCCAGTAAAAGGCCAGAGCTCGTCAGTAAGCGGAGGGCTACTGGTGAGCGCTACTACTCCTGTCTCTCCTTCAAGATCCTGCACTACCTTGTCGGTCCATCTACGCTGGACCGGTTCGTCAGCTTCCTGCAGTGCCTTAATAGACTCTGGGGCGGAGGGCTGTTTTATGGACGAGACCTGGGCTCGGGAACATGACATTCCTCTCAGACAGTTAAAGGAGCCCACGGCCTTGTTCGCCCTGGATGGTAGTCCTCTCCCCAGGATTCAGCGTGAGACGCTACCTTTAACCCTCACTGTTTCTGGTAATCATAGCGAAACCATTTCTTTTTTAATTTTTCGTTCACCTTTTACACCTGTTGTTTTGGGCCATCCCTGGCTAGTTTGTCATAATCCTTCCATTAATTGGTCTAGTAATTCTATCCTCTCCTGGAACGTCTCTTGTCATGTGAAATGTTTAATGTCTGCTATCCCTCCTGTTTCCTCTGTCTCTTCTTCACAGGAGGAGCCTGGTGATTTGACAGGGGTGCCGGAGGAATATCACGATCTGCGCACGGTGTTCAGTCGGTCCAGGGCCACCTCTCTTCCTCCACACCGGTCGTATGATTGTAGTATTGATCTCCTTCCGGGAACCACCCCCCCCCCGGGGTAGACTATACTCTCTGTCGGCTCCCGAACGTAAGGCTCTCGAAGATTATTTGTCTGTAGCTCTTGACGCCGGTACCATAGTCCCCTCCTCCTCTCCCGCCGGAGCGGGGTTTTTTTTTGTCAAGAAGAAGGACGGGTCTCTGCGCCCCTGCATAGATTATCGAGGGCTGAATGACATAACAGTGAAGAATCGTTATCCGCTTCCTCTTATGTCTTCAGCCTTCGAGATCCTGCAGGGAGCCAGGTTTTTCACTAAGTTGGACCTTCGTAACGCTTACCATCTCGTGCGCATCAGGGAGGGGGACGAGTGGAAGACGGCGTTTAACACTCCGTTAGGGCACTTTGAATACCGGGTTCTTCCTTTCGGCCTCGCTAACGCTCCAGCTGTCTTTCAGGCATTAGTCAATGATGTCCTGAGAGACATGCTGAACATCTTTGTTTTCGTTTACCTTGATGATATCCTGATTTTTTCACCGTCACTCCAGATTCATGTTCAGCACGTTCGACGTGTCCTCCAGCGCCTTTTAGAGAATTGTCTTTTTGTGAAGGCTGAGAAGTGCACTTTTCATGCCTCCTCCGTCACATTTCTCGGTTCTGTTATTTCCGCTGAAGGCATTAAGATGGATCCCGCTAAGGTCCAAGCTGTCATTGATTGGCCCGTCCCTAAGTCACGCGTCGAGCTGCAGCGCTTTCTCGGCTTCGCGAACTTCTATCGTCGTTTCATCCGTAATTTCGGTCAGGTGGCAGCTCCTCTCACAGCCCTTACTTCTGTCAAGACGTGCTTTAAGTGGTCCATTTCCGCCCAGGGAGCTTTTGATCTCCTCAAGAATCGTTTTACATCCGCTCCTATCCTTGTTACACCTGACGTCTCTAGACAGTTCGTTGTCGAGGTTGACGCGTCAGAGGTGGGCGTGGGAGCCATCCTTTCTCAGCGCTCCCTCTCTGACGACAAGGTCCACCCATGCGCGTATTTTTCTCATCGCCTGTCGCCGTCGGAACGTAACTATGATGTGGGTAACCGCGAACTGCTCGCCATCCGGTTAGCCCTAGGCGAATGGCGACAGTGGTTGGAGGGGGCGACCGTTCCTTTTGTCGTTTGGACTGACCATAGGAACCTTGAGTACATCCGTTCTGCCAAACGACTTAATGCGCGTCAGGCGCGTTGGGCGCTGTTTTTCGCTCGTTTCGAGTTCGTGATTTCTTATCGTCCGGGCTCTAAGAACACCAAGCCTGATGCTTTGTCTCGTCTCTTCAGTTCTTCAGTAGCCTCCACTGACCCCGAGGGGATTCTCCCTGAGGGGCGTGTTGTCGGGTTGACTGTCTGGGGAATTGAGAGGCAGGTAAAACAAGCGCTCACTCACACTCCGTCGCCGCGCGCTTGTCCTAGGAACCTTCTTTTCGTTCCCGTTCCTACTCGTCTGGCCGTTCTTCAGTGGGCTCACTCTGCCAAGTTAGCCGGCCACCCTGGCGTTCGGGGTACGCTTGCTTCCATTCGCCAGCGTTTTTGGTGGCCCACCCGGGAGCATGACACGCGTCGTTTTGTGGCTGCTTGTTCGGTCTGCGCGCAGACTAAGTCCGGTAACTCTCCTCCTGCCGGCCGTCTCAGGCCGCTTCCTATTCCCTCTCGACCGTGGTCTCACATCGCCTTAGATTTTGTCACCGGACTGCCTTCGTCAGCGGGGAAGACTGTTATTCTTACGGTTGTCGATAGGTTCTCTAAGGCGGCTCATTTCATTCCCCTTGCTAAGCTTCCTTCTGCTAAAGAGACGGCACAAATCATCATCGAGAATGTTTTCAGAATTCATGGCCTTCCGTCAGACGTCGTTTCGGACAGAGGTCCGCAATTCACGTCTCAATTTTGGAGGGAGTTTTGCCGTTTGATTGGGGCTTCCGTCAGTCTCTCTTCCGGCTTTCACCCCCAGTCTAACGGTCAAGCAGAACGGGCCAATCAGACTATTGGTCGCATCTTACGCAGTCTTTCTTTTCGTAACCCTGCGTCTTGGTCAGAACAGCTCCCCTGGGCAGAATACGCCCACAACTCGCTTCCTTCGTCTGCGACCGGGCTATCTCCTTTTCAGAGTAGCCTCGGGTACCAGCCTCCGCTGTTCTCATCTCAGTTCGCCGAGTCCAGCGTCCCCTCCGCTCAGGCTTTTGTCCAACGTTGCGAGCGCACCTGGAAGAGGGTCAGGTCTGCACTTTGCCGTTATAGGACGCAGACTGTGAGGGCTGCTAATAAGCGTAGAACTAAGAGTCCTAGATATTGTCGCGGTCAGAGAGTTTGGCTCTCCACTCAGAACCTTCCCCTTAAGACGGCTTCTCGCAAGTTGACCCCGCGGTTCATTGGTCCGTTCCGTATTTCTCGGGTCATTAATCCTGTCGCAGTTCGACTTCTTCTTCCGCGATACCTTCGTCGCGTCCATGTCTTCCATGTCTCCTGCATCAAGCCCGTCCTTCGCGCCCCCGCTCGTCTCCCCCCCCCCCCCCCCCATCCTTGTCGAGGGCGCACCCATCTACAGGGTCCGTAGAATTTTGGACATGCGTCCTCGGGGCCGTGGTCACCAGTACCTCGTAGATTGGGAGGGGTACGGTCCTGAGGAGAGGAGTTGGGTTCCCTCTCGGGACGTGCTGGACCGTGCGCTGATCGAGGATTTCCTCCGTTGCCGCCAGGTTTCCTCCTCGAGTGCGCCAGGAGGCGCTCGGTGAGTGGGGGGGTACTGTCATGTACTGTCATGTTGTGTCTTGTCTCTGTCCTTTCCCTTCACCCTGTCTCCCTCTGCTGGTCGTTGTTAGGTTACCTTTTCTCCCCCGCTTTCCCCCAGCTGTTCCTTGTCTCCTCTAACTACCCATTCACCCCGTTTCCCACCTGTTCCCTTTTTCCCTCTGATTAGGTCCCTATATCTCTCTCTGTTTCTGTTCCTGTCCTTGTCGGATTCTTGTTTGTTGTGTTTCATGCCTGAGCCAGACTATCGTCATGTTTGCTGTAACCTTGTCCTGTCCTGTCGGAATCTGCCGGTCTATCTGAGCCTACCTATGTTTGGTTATTAAAGAAGCTCTGTTTAAGTTAGTTCGCTTTTGGGTCCTCATTCACTCACCATAACACTCCTATCAAGAAGTCGCTTGGTTTGATGAACCTCATGCTTGAGGTCCTCTAAATCTGACTCAAAGGTCTGAGCAAAGGCAAACAGATGCTCCTCATTCAATAATGTCGTACTCTTTGGGTTGAGAGACTGGACCCCTTGCATTATCTCGCAATTCCTCTTTGAAAACCACCTCTGCAGCTCAGCTGTGAGACTGTCAAGCACCTGATAAAAGATAGCTCCTTGGAAGCTCTCACCATCACTTTGGTCACAATTTTTCTGTCCTACAGTGCTCATCATCAATGAGTCTTTTACACACTGTTTGTACACTTACTTTGCAGTGGTCTGCAATCTCTTTCCATAGTTCTCCAAAGTAACCCTCACTTCTGTAGTCCTGTAATGTATCTGTAAGGGCATCTACTAGATCCACAGTTCTTGCTAGGTCAAGAGAGCTTAACTGGAGCATGTCAGAAAGACATTTGGAATCACCAAGCACTTTACAAAAGGTAACCAAGTGTGATATAACTGTAGCACTCTCAGAACTGCTGGAAGCCTGTCCCTCAGATTACGGCATACCATGTATCTGCCTGCCCACCTTACATCCGTAAGTCTCTGTAGTTCCCTGGGCTGCTGCTGTGGATACAGCTCTTTCTGAACTGCAAGCCACATAAGATGAATGTATGAGCCAGATACGAAGTTATAAAGCTTCTGCGGGAGAGCAAAAAAGTGAACGGCCTCGGGCACTGATTTTACAGCATTGACAAGAACCAAATTCAAACCATGTGCATTACAGTGCACATAAAATGCAAATCTTGCACTGTTTTTAATCCGTGCAGACACACCAGAATGCTTTCCGCTCATGATGGATGCACCGTCATAGCCTTGCCCCACAAGATTATTTCTGTAGTTCAGACCATGTTTTTCAATGAAATCAATTATCATTTTTGCGAGACCTGCTGCATCAAAGCTTTCAGCTGATTGATAGCGTGTTGATGTTGATTGATGGCCCCGTTGTAACAGTACTTCACAACTAAAGACATTCTTTATTTTTTCTTTAAATCTTTGGTTTCATCTACAATTACACTAAAAATGTATTTTACTTCTCTTATTATTTCACTTAGTACCATCTCAACTAAGACCTCAAGAACTTTGTTCAAGATTTGGTGGCTTGTGTACTTAGCATTGCCACATGTGTCATGACGTTGGCCTGGGGTAGGTTTATGACAGTCATAAATACCTCTTTCCCCCTTTTTCCTCTCTCTACCCTACTGATGTTACATTTGAAAAACCCTTGGTTAACATAGAGATTCTGGGAACATCAGAAGGTGGGAGGAAATGAACTATATTCTGGTAATCCGACCAATTGAACATATGCGGTGGTACTTAATGAATATGATGTCAGTTCGGTGGTCATCTGAGACATTTTCCTCAATGATAAGATGACATAAACTCTACAGTGGAAAGTCTACACACCAGAGTTATCGGATTCACATGGAATTGTTGTTCAATTTAAATTATATAATATTATATTATATTATATTATATATATAATATTATATTATTCGTAATGGGATGAAATGTGATTTTATCATCTAAAATGTGAGATTTGGGTTTTCATAAGATAGGGCTCTGCTCAATCAGTGGCCCGCCCCTGTGAAGGGCATGGGCTATAAAACTTTTCAAACACGCCCTCCTCTCCCTTCCTATATGAGCCCTTGATGACAATATAACCTCCTGTTCCGAGGACGTGAGGACGACGGTCCGATGTCAGAATTGTTCAGATAATAACTACAGAACGAAGCCAACATCAGCGTGAGCTTTGGTTGCGAATGGTATGAACTTTGAACTCTTATTCACTACAGAAGTGATACCTCCTAGCCGTTGAGTTAACAACAGCCGCTGCAAACGAGGGTTAGGAAGGAACAGACAGAGAATCCCATCTAC
Organism: Oncorhynchus mykiss; assembly: GCF_013265735.2. Taxonomy (NCBI): domain Eukaryota; kingdom Metazoa; phylum Chordata; class Actinopteri; order Salmoniformes; family Salmonidae; genus Oncorhynchus; species Oncorhynchus mykiss. Next base: position 46,732,576 of record NC_048576.1, on the reverse strand, counting down.
CACACAACAACGTTACTACAACGTATTCAATTTACCAGCAGAGACATTCTTCAAAGGACAAAGGACTCGGTTGGGCAACACGGCCTTCCATCTACCACCAACCTACCGAAGCGCAGCTCAGAGTAAATATTTATTGCATTTTCCTTTTCAAAATGGGCGGTAATTTAGAATGCATAAGATACTTTATTTACGATAGCACAGCTTCGCCCTTTGTTCCTCAGTCTTCCCGCACTTTCACTCAAACCCAGCCATTTTCTTTTGTGTAACCAGCTGTCATATCTGTTCTGCCAGCTAGGGACGTTTTCCTTTATGACGTAATTTGTAATCAAGTTATGATTTAAATATGTGTATGTGTAATTCTGTGTGATTAGATAGGTATTTAGTAAATAAATAATTAACCCCCATTTTGTATTGCTGATTCAACTTGTTAGCCAGGGTTCGTGCATATAACCAAGAATTTACAACTTTTAGATGAGACTGAATTAAGATGACGATTAATATTGACTGCTATTGATGTAAAATATTACTATGTCTTTAAGAGTTTATTTGGAAGATAACAGCTCTATAAATATTATTTTGTGTTGACCGACTCTCTAGTTAATTACATTTACATGATTAGCTCAATCAGGTAATATTAATTACCGAGAAATTATTTCATAGAATAGCATGTCATATCACTTAATCCGGCATAGCCAAAGACACGACACATACATTCACCATTTTCTCTATGAGAGGGTCATGCTTTGCTATTTCTTCCCAGATTGTCAAAAAATGAAACTTGTTGTGAGAGTCATCAGACTCTCAATGACTTCTCTGCACTATATTTTGAGTGGCAGTTAATAGGAGAACATCTGCAATTGTTTTAATGGAAGTACAGTTTTCCTCCACTTTCTTTTTCCAGTCCTCATTTATGACATCTAACATCGATGAGTTGCTGCAATAGCCCTTTTATGCTGATTCCAAGCATACATAGCATTGATATGATGCTCTGACTTCGAATGGAGCTTAAACCCAGAATCTTTAAAGAGCGCCTTTTTCCAGTTACAAAAACCTGACTGTGATGTGAAGGCAGATTCAGGTGTATTGGGCAGAGAAAAATGTCTAAAGGCAAAACAATAAGTAGTCTTAATTTACAGAATATTCAAGCCATGAATTATCCTTATACCAGGAGCTGTTGAAAGCCCTTTTCCTAGTACCATGCTGAGTTCTGGGAAATGTTTTCAAACACGGCTGTAGAGGACCCTCTTCTCTGGATCTTGAAATGTCTAAAACACACGTTAATTAATGTGTCATATCTCTATGGAAATGTATAATTAAGGGATCCCCAAGATTAGATACTAACAGCTGCTAACTCAAATGTGTAGTTTCAAGTATAGGCTTGGCCTACCATTGGGTCCTTTTGGAACAGAAGTATGTATATCTCTTCCTTTCTTTTCAGGATTAATTGACCCTATACAACAAATAAGACAGTCTATAGTTAAGCATCCAATTACCCACATTTTAGTCCAATCTCAATCTTAATTACAAATCCCCATTATCATAACTGTACCTAAAAATCAACTAGCAGCCTAAGTTACTAGTTAGATCATGGCTAGCCCTACTCTGCAGTAAATAACTTAGCTAGCTATCATTTCTTACACCTTTATGATAGCAATCAAATTGCTGGTAATGTGGTAATATTTTGAGTAAAGTTAACAGATTGATAATAACAATTGTTCATTTTGAGTTCAAGTACGAAAATCTGAGTGAATGGATTTCAAATTGCTGAATGTTAACTTGCTGAACACTGACAGCTGTAGCCTACTAGTTGCCACACATTAGCTAAACATTTGTATACGGTAAATTACGACACTGCACTTTATATGCGTGTATTACTACCACATATGTAACCATAATGTTAGGCTAAATTGGGAACCGATCTCTCTTATCTGATTACCTGTCTGTTAAAACCTCTTGCACTTAGCCATCCCGGATCCGGGATCGTGAATACAGCCTCAAGCTCATTACCATAACGCAATGTTAACTATTCATGAAAATCGCAAATGAAATGAAATAAATATGCTAGCTCTCAAGCTTAGCCTTTTGTTAACAACACTGTCATCTCAGATTTTCAAAATATGCTTCTCAACCATAGGAAAACAAGCATTTGTGTAACAGTATTTATAGCTAGCGTAGCATTTAGCATTAGCATTCAGCAGGCAACATTTTCACAAAAGCCAGAAAATCATTCAAATAAAATCATTTACCTTTGAAGAACTTCAGATGTTTTCAATGAGGAGACTCTGTTAGATAGCAAATGTTCAGTTTTTCCTGAAAGATTATTTGTTTAGGAGAAATCGCTCCGTTTGGTGCGTCACGTTTGGCTACCAAAAAAAAACGAAAATTCAGTCATCAAAACGCCGAACTTTTTTCCAAATTAACTCCATAATATCGACTGAAACATGGCAAACGTTGTTTAGAATCAATCCTCAAGGTGTTTTTCACATATCTCTTCGATGATATATCGTTCGTGGAAGTGCGCTTTCTCATCTGAATTCCAGGAGATAATGCCTGTAGCTGAAGATTACGCAGCAATTTAGACAAAGGACACCGGGCGGACCCCTGGTAAATGTAGTCTCTTATGGCCAATCTTCCAATGATATGCCTACAAATACGTCACAATGCAGCAGACACCTTGGAGAAACGACAGAAAGGGCAGGCTCATTCCTGGCGCATTCACAGCCATATAAGGAGACAATGGAAAACAGAGCCTCAAAAATTCTGCTCATTTCCTGTTTGAAGTTTCATCTTGGTTTCGCCTGTAGCATGAGTTCTGTGGCACTCACAGATAATATATTTGCAGTTTTGGAAACGTCAAAGTGTTTTCTTTCCAGAGCTGTCAATTATATGCATAGTCGAGCATCTTTTCGTGACAAAATATTGCGCTTAAAACGGGCACGTTTTTTTATCCAATAATGAAATAGCGCCCCCATAGATTCTGGAGCCAGGTCTAGCGTTAACCTACACAGTGACTCAACTTTCGTAAAAGTTTGTTCAGGAAACCTAAACCTGATGCTAAACCTTAAAACTTACTTCAAATATGATGCTTCCGCCAATCGTGAAAAGAGTTCGTGGAGCTATGAAAAAATTCTCTCTTCTTCTTCTTCTTCTGTATGTTCTTCTTATTCTTCTTCTTCTATATCTTGCAACCAACGTTAATATTCTCTCTTCCTCATCCTCGATTTGAAAAATGCGCCGCCAAATGTCAAAATAAATGCTTCTTTCAACAAGACGTGAAATGAGATGTTAATCAGCATCAAACTGCCAGTAGCGAAATCCATTTTGGATTGTCACCTGTGGCCAATCAGATGTCAGGGGTGTCCAGTGCCACCCCGGATACCCCGCCGGCTCTGCCCCTGTTCTGTATGTCTATACTGTATCTCTATAGCAACCACAGTAGCCATATCTGGCAAGGATACATAAATTAATTGCAACATGCCGCTGGCATCGCTCTCTCTCTCGTTCTCTCTTTATTTGGGGCTAAGCCTAAGTTTCCCTTCCTTTTATATATATTTTTTTAATATGAATATCATACAGTGGACACCTAAGCGTATAGGCCTTTGAAAGCAATGCCCTAATGCAGTAGTGTTCAAATCTCCAACAGCTGAACTGTGAGGAAAATGTTTGTTTTAGGAAAGTAAAAGGCGGTGAAGGGTGGAGAACGTCCTCACCGAAATCATGACAGAGATTGCACCAGATATACCGCTTCAAAGAACTTGCGTCTCCACCTGAGTTCTACTGCTTTGGGTGCCACCACTTTGGATTCCATTGTGTGGTGATGGAGGGCTGAGTTTCTACTCACTCTGAGGAGCATATGGTCTGTGGGCATTTTTAGGCCGATTTGAGTAGCACATGCCTTCACTTTGGTCATGATTGAATCATTCTTCATTCATATTTTAAATCAGGCTGTCATTGTTCTTTTTTGTACTTTTTATTTTATTAGGTTTGTTTTATCAATGTTACATGTTATATTAGTATATTATTATGTAGCCTATATTTTGCATGTGTTTTAACTGTGTTGTCTTTGTATGATTAATTGAATTGAATTGTATTTTAATACAAGCCTTGGCTGTCAACTCTCAGTGCCCTGACCCGTTCCCTCAGCACATTGCCACATGTAGCTGCTCGGTAGGGTACTAGCCATGGCCTCTTCTGCTGCAGCACCCACCACAAAATAAAATTAAATGGGAGCGAGCGAGAGAGCACCCGTACTTTCAGCGGCTGATGAATCCTGGGCAGGTCTATCACACTGTCTATGCTATTGGATAGAGAGCAGTCACCACAGCTGTTCACCCTATGTTAGTGGGCCAAAATACATTGGCAAATCAAAACCCAACCTTCATTTACCCATTGTTCCAAACTCTGTTTTAGAAGAGACTGTCTTTATGACCAAAATTATCCTATTTACACTTTGTAGTCACTTTTGACACTAGAATAGCTGTTTGTGACTCATATTGATGCCACGTGGTTTTCAAAGGGATTTGTTGCTTTTTAAAAGGCAGTGACTCTTTAAAGAACTTTCATTCATTCTATTTCATAGACTTGATGGCCAAAGCTACCACAAGCCCAAAGAAGAAGGTGCAAGCCAAGCTGAACAACAATGGTCAGCTATCAGCTATTCCAGTGGCTGGATCCATCAGCGTGCACATCTGAACCACATTCAGTGGGCACAAAATGGGAGAAGACTAGTGTTAGTCCTGCTACAAGAGTACATATGTTTGTGTTTTCAGTTTCAAAATTATTTTCCTCTGAACATAACCCTGGTGTATTATCTATTGTCTTCATTCTGTCAATCATATAGTATTTTGTACAATCAGCTGCTAACGCCTTGATCACACCGACAGCGTCATAGCATTATGGTACACCAGAGGTACCTTAATTTCCAATGGAACTATACGTTGGCCTTGCAGCATTACGTTGCAGAGGCAGTTGCTGTGCGTTCTGTGTGGTGCATACATTGGATTTATTGATCATATGCATCAAACTTTATGCCTAGACAGCATTTTGCGCAAACATGCTATTGGTGTGAAACCAAACCCAACCACGGCAGTCCTCTTTCCGACCAGCTCTGTGACCCCAAACACAAGGACAGCCTGCTCTGAGAATTCCGCAAGCTCAGCGCCATGGTAGCAGACAAGAATAGCTACAACGTCAAGATGCAGATTAGCCATGCCTTCCTGAAAAAAACACACCTCTGGGTGAGGTGTGTTTTTGGGGGGTATTATTATTTTAATAGATTGTAGCTTCCATCAATGTAATTGTCTGCATAATTTCCAATCTCTCGTAAAAAAAAATGGTATATATATACACTACTGGTCAAAAGTTTTAGAACACCTACTCATCAAAGGGTTTTTCTTTATTTTTACAATTTTCTAAATCAAAACTATGAAATAACACATATGGAATCACGTAGGAACCCAAAAAGTGATAAACACTAAAAATATATTTGAGATTTGAGATTCTTTAAATAACCACCATTTTCCTTGATGACACTCTTTGCATTCTCTCAACCAGCTACACCTGGAATGTTTTCCCAACAGTCTTGAAGGAGTTCCCACATATGCTGAGCACTTGCTGGCTGCTTTTCCTTCACTCTGCGGTCCACCTCATCCCAAACCATCTCAATTGGGTTGAGGCTGGGGGATTATGGAGGCCAGGTCATCTGATGCAGCACTCTATCACTCTCCTTCTTGGTAAAATAGCCCTTATACAGCCTGGAGGTGTGTTTGGTCATTGTCCTGTTGAAAAACAAATGATAGGCCATCCCGTGTGGTTTGGGCTTAGTGGGAGTATCGCTGCAGAATGCTGTGGTAGCATTGCTGGTTAAGTGTGCCTTTAATTCTAAATAAATCACAGATAGTGTCACCAAAAAAGCACCTCCCACACCATAACAGCTCCTTCTCCATGCTTTACAGTGGAAAATACACATGCGGAAATCATCCGTTCACCTGCACCGCATCTCACAAACACACAGCGGTTGGAACCAAAAATCTAATATCCATTGCTCATGTTCCTTGGCCCAATATTATTCTTATTGGTGTCCTTTAGTAGTGGTTTCTTTGCAGCAATTTGACCAAGAAGGCCTGATTCACACAGTCTCCTCTGAACAGTTGATGTTGAGATGTGTCTGTTACTCTGTGAAGCATTTATTTGGGCTGCATTTTCTTTTAAATTTTTTGGTTACTTCATGATTCCATATGTGTTGTTTCACACTTAACACTACCCCAGAAATCCCTCCCTTCAATGGTGCCCTGTACCTAAGCGCAAAGCAAGATACTGGTCTTTCCCCAAGTTGCGTCACACGGAGCTCCTGCTCCCTCGGATCTGAAGAAACACAAACAAACATCACAAGTCCACTTCGGGTTACCTTCGGGTTACTGAACAGCCTCCACCGTCTTTTCCACCCAACCTGAAACCACCCATGGATCAGCCAAAAGTCTAATTCCCACTGAACCAAATGTGTCTTTATCATAACCATGTCCATCAATGCAAGGTGTTGGTGAACTCCTCTCAACACCTTCTACCCCATCCATTTCTCCTCCAGAACTCCAACTGGCTTCCGGCTCACTCCGTTTGAACTTGACACCAATCTTCCTCGACATACCCTCTCCCTTGTTATTGCTAGCTTCAACTGATTTAAACCCATTCTCTGCCTCCCTCAGTTTTTGTTGTTGTTGATTTATTAGCCAACGCCAATGACGCCAGCTAGTCTTACTGTTTGACACATAACGAAAAATACATTACAGACAAAAAACTTTACCATTTACATACATTTAAAAACATGAACATGTATTGTGTGTGCATATATCAGTTACACATGCTGTACATGTCAGTACATACTGTACACACAACAAGTACAGTAGGTTACATGGGGGAGAGGCATTGTGACTTGAGGTGTTGCTTTATTTGTTTTTTGAAACCAGGTTTGCCGTTCACTTGCGCTATATAAGAAGGAAGGAAGTTCTCTGGACCTGGGGAATGTGAAAAGACCCCTGGTGGCATGTCTGATGGGGTTAGTGTGTGTGTCAGTGCTGTGTGGAAGTTGACTATGCAAACCATTTGGAATTTCCAACACATTAATGTTTCTTATAAAATCAAGAAGTGATGCAGTCAATCATTCCTCAACTCTTAGCCAATAGAGACTAGCATGCATAGTATATAGGTATTTTCAACCTCCTCTCTCTTTCCCTCCAATCCTCCTCCTTTAACCAAATACGTGACTCTTTCTGAAAATATTCAACCTTTCCAAGCCAAAATCTATTTTTAGCCTCCTCCAGAGACATGCTTAGCCCTGTACTCCCTCCAATTCAAACTCGAGCTATCCACTCTACTTGACAGCTAGCTAGCATGCCTGAAGTGTGGGGCCGGTCACAGCCTCCCTATTCATCTCTATCCTTTTTTCTAGCCCTGTGTTTCCGCCTACTGTTCTGGAGTGTGAATTCATTACACTTTGTGACAAAATGGATACTTGGCCCAATCTGATCCAACACCAGGCCGGCAGCCTCGGAAGACAGGACAGTATTGTTCAACACACCCTGTAACTCTTCTGCAGTAAAATCTAATACACCCAAGTACTTCTGTGCAGCCGCCACCACAACATATATTTTCTTTGATTTACTATGGCTGTGAACACAAAGAAAACAGCCTTACTAAAGCACACGCTATTCATATCACTCTCTATTGGCCTCAGCCTAGTCATAGGGAGCCTCTTAAGATCCATCGCCCTGGACCTATCTTCATTGACAACAAGTCTAAGAAGTGGTAGATTTGTTCTATGTGCGCTATCGTTTCGAGTTCTTAAGTTTGTTTTTGTGCCTTTTGTCATATAAACTGAAATTAGGCAAACTATTTGAATTTTAGCAACAGGAAATGTCGGAGCGATTTATGCATATTGCACCTGTAATACACAGCACTTATCACCAATCCTACACATTCCTAGTTCTCATGCCCTCCAGCACATTTCTCACATCTATGAATCTGTCTCCTACACACTGCTACAACATGATCAGTGAAGGTTGCTGACGCAGGATGGCTCACAATAATGGATGGAACAGCGCGAATGGAATGGCATTAAAAACACATGGAAACCATTTGTTTGCTGTATTTGATCCATTCCACTAATTCCGCTCCAGCTAATACCACGCGCCCATCCTCCCTAATTAAGGTTCCACCAACCTCCTGTGATAAGCTTGGCCGCAGCAGGACGATTATGAGATGGAGTTATGTCGGGATGCCACTGAGCAGCAAGCAATCTTAGTCCTGTATTGACGCTTTAACTGTTTGATGGTTCGTCAGACGGCATAGCGGGATTTCTTATAAGCTTCCGGGTTAGAGTCCCACTCCTTGAAAGCGGCAGCTCTAGCCTTTAGCTCAGTGCAGATGCTGCCTGTAATCCATGACTTCTGGTTGGGGTATGTACGTACAGTCACTGTGGGGACGACGTCATCGATGCACTTATTCATGAAGCCAATGACAGATGTGATGTACTCCTCAATGCCATTAGAGGAATCCCAAAATATTCCAGTCTGTGCTAGCAAAACAGTCCTGTAGCTTAGCATCTACTTCACTGGTGCTTCCTGCTTTGATTTTAGCTTGTAAGCAGGAATCCGGAGGTTGGAATTATGGTCAGATTTGCCAAATGGAGGGTGAGGGAGAGCTTTGTATGCGTCTCTGTGTGTGGATTATAGGTGGTCTAGAGTTCTTTTCCCTCTGGTTGCACATTTAATACGCTGATAGAAATTTGGTAAAACTGATTTAAGTTTGCCTCCAGTAAAGTCCCCGGCTTCTTGGAGTGCCGCCTCTCGGCGAGCTTTATCTTGTTTGCTTATGGCGGAATACAGCTCATTCAATGCTATCTTAATGCCAGCATCTGACTGTCGTGGTATGTAAACACCTACAAAGAATACGGATGAAACTCTCTGGGTAGGTAGTGTGGTCTAAAGCTTATCATGAGAAACTCTACCTCAGGCGAGCAATAGCTCGAGACTTCCTTAGATATCGTGCACCAGCTGTTGTTTACAAAAATACAAAGGTGTCTTACCAGACACCGCTGTTCTATCCTACTGGTACATTGTTAACCAGCCAGCTGTATGTTGATGTTGTCGTCGTTCAGCCACAACTCCGTGAAGCATAAGATGTTGTAGTTTTTAATGTTCCGTTGGTAGTTTAATCTTAAGTGTAACTTGTCAATTTTATTGTCCAAAGATTTCATATTTGCTAGCAGAATTGAGTGAAGTGGGGGTTATTCAATGGCCTTTTCGATGGCCCGAGGGAGCCTTATATCCTCCCCCTCGGGCTCGTCAGAGTCGTGAAAGAAGAAAAAGGATTCTGCTAGTCCATGGTGAGTAATTACAGTCCTGATGTCTAGAAGTTATTTTCGGTCATAAGAGACGGTAGTGGCAACATTATGTACAAAAATTTGTACAAAAATAAGTTACAAACAACGCAGATAAACAAACGAAAAAACACAATCGGTTGGGGGCACGTAAAATGCCTTCTGCTCCAGCGCCATTTTAACATTTAGCCATCGTTTGTCAGTACAATTTTGACGGCCAACTAGCTGAAAAGGTTTAGGGTTTATCTGATGTTCCTTGCTGTGGCTAGCATTTGTAGTGTCTCTTGTTGTTGATGTGCATAACTGGGAGGGAGGGCCTACCTTTTCATGGAAGTTTGATCAATAGGACTTATTCTGCCCTTGAATTGCGTTCCCATGCAAAACTAGACAGATGGCTGACAACTAAGTCTTCAATAAAACTACCAATGCAAAATACAGAAAATAATATACTTTAGTATTTAATTCACATCGACATACTGTAACATTTCAAGTTGAAGTTGCATAAATACGAAGCACGTGCCAAGGTACCATGTATCTGGCATGATGCCAAACCATATAGCTAATTGTTACTCATATGGTAATTGACTAACTCCTTTAATTACTCTAATAATGTGCAACCACCTCTGTACAATAACAAAGCATATTACACTAGAAACAAAACTTCAGTGCTGTATGTTTTACAATTCGTTTACATGACGCACAAGCAAAATAATACAGCTGACGACATATATGAAAGGCAACGCAATTTGTGTGAGTAAATGCAACAAACTAACATTTATGATATAAGGCTCCCTTGGGAACAGGCCCTGAGCCCCGTGATCTGCGTGAAGAGGAGACGGAGAAAGAGAAGCCGGAGAGCGTTCTGCCTACTGAGAAGTCGAAGGCCATCGTATGCAATTCTATCAATAACAAAATTATCATCACTAGCAATATGCTTGAATCAAACGTACAAACAAATATTTTCCGAGGCTGAAGTGTGACAAGAAATAACTGCACTGAAAGACCTGCACCGTAGCGTTGTTTTTAGCTGCTTCTATGTGTGCAGAACGAATTCTCTACTTCCTGCTTCCATACAGTCTTTCTAAGTACCAGAAAGCTCCACTAGGGGGCGATAAACACCATGGAACACAATGAAAATCCATCTTAACCACTGTAATAAAATAATCTGTTACCTTCTAACAGGATGGCAGCACAGGACTGCAAAGTTCCCAAATGTAAGAGGACTCGACATATTGACATATTTGCAGAAATCCATTCTGGTGTATTTTGTGGCTTTTGGCGAATGTGTTCTTGATCTGTCGCACTGTTGCATCTGCCTGTGTGGCAAATTGCTTGTTTGCATAAAAGCCGACTGTAACAACGGTGCACCTGTCTTTGTATGTTTATTTACTGCAGTATCTATTAATTGTCCAATCACACAGCCGCTTTACCACACTATACTGCTATAGAAATTTCACAAATGCCTTAGTATATGTAATTGCCAAACATTCTTAGAATTTATGAAAACATGAAAATGACTATATAAGTACTTCCTTGTCAAATAAGTAATTCTTCCTAGGGGTGTATATAAACAGATTTGAATCATATTTCATGTTGCTAAATTGCTGTCAGTTTCACTAGCTACTTCCTTGCCTGGAAACCTGACATTGAATTGCATATAATTCTACTTGGCCTTAGCCTTTTGAATCAGGAAAGTTCCCTCTCATGATCTCTACAAGCCAGAATGTTGAATAAAATGATATTTCAACATACTTTACCAGTTGTCTGTGCAGTTGGTCCTTTTGGCGGTAGGGATGGGAGACAATATATCCACAGGAAAGTACAGTACCAGTCAAAAGTTTGGACACACCTACTCATTCAAGGGTGTTTATTTATTTAGGCTATTTTATACATTGTAGAATAATAGTGAAGACAATAAAGAAAAACTATTGAATGAGTAGGTCTGATGTCCATTGATTATGTGTCTTGGCCCAAGCAAGTCTTCTTCTTATTGGTGTCCTTTAGTAGTGGTTTCTTTGCAGGAATTCAACCATGAAGGCCTGATTCACGCAGTCCCCTCTGAACAGTTGATGTTGAGATGTGTCTGTTACTCTGAAGCATTTATTTGGGCTGCAATTTCTGAGGCTGGTAAATCTAATGAATGTATCCTCTGCAGCAGAGGTAACTCTGGCTCTTCATTTCCTGTGGCGGTCCTCATGAGAGCCAGTTTCATCATAGCACTTGATGGTTTTTGTTTTTGAAATGTTCTGGATTGGCTGACATTCATGTTAAAGTAATGATGGACTGTTGTTTCTCTTTGCTTATTTGAAAAAGAAAAGGCACACCTGTTAATTGAAATGCATTCCAGGTGACTTCCTCATGAAGCTTGTTTGAGAGAATATCAAGAATGTGCAAAGCTGTCAAGGCAAAGGGTGGCTACCTTGAAGAATCTCAATTATAAAATATATTTGGATTTGTTTAACCCTTTTTTGGTTACTACATGATTCCATATGTGTATTTCATTGGTTTGATGTCTTCACTATTATTCTACAATGTAGAAAATAGTAACAATAAAGAAAAACCTTGGAATGAGTAGGTGTGTCAACTATTGACTGGTACTGTATAATTACATCAATTTCTCAAAGTGCTGGTAATGCATTAGGCAAGATTTGTAGCACCTGAAGCATGCACAGTACCATTTTAAAATGTGCACAAGCTCGGCAAGTATGCATGAGTGTCCTTCATGTATTTTTATCTTGTTGGCATACTTCAGGTGATAAAAATCTCAACGCATTACCAGAGCTTTGGAAAGTTGATGTAATTACACTTTCCTGTCGATATACTGTCTCCCACTCCTACCGCCAAAAGGACCAACCACACGAACAACTCCATTAAAATATAATTTGATTCAACATTCTGGCTTGCAGAGGTCGTTAGAGAAAACATACCTGTTTCTAACGCTAATTTCTGCCCGACGTAGAATATTATGCAATTCAACAAAGGGGTTTCCAGGCAAGCTACTTCCTAGCCCATTCAGTACTAACTAGCTACTTCCTAGCCCATTCAGTACTAACTAGCTACTTCCTAGACCATTCAGTACTAACTAGCTACTTCCTAGCCCATTCAGTACTAACTAGCTACTTCCTAGCCCATTCAGTACTAACTAGCTACTTCCTAGCCCATTCAGTACTAGCTAGCTACTTCCTAGCCCATTCAGTACATTCCCGAAGACCGAAGAAGATACCGACACGATCATTACGCTTGTTTGAACTGGGGTCGGAGCGCAATCATGGTTAAAATAAGACACTGTGGAGCCTGGGTGACATATGGGTTGGAAAACGAACGTCAATACTGTACTTTAAATTTGATCTTTAACCACACTGTACCATCAAGAATATTGAAATACGGCTAGTTTCCCCAGAACGTACCTTTTTGTCCTAGTTAGCAGTAGCTAGTTAGCAGTAACCACAGCAGCCATTTTGAAATGGCAGTGTCAGCTAATCGGCTCCTTTGTTTAATGCAACGTGCCATTCCATAATGGCTGCTGTGGCTAATACTAGCTAGCATGAGGGGGAAAGGGCAGTTTTCCGGGAAAACTAGAAGTATTTCAATTTTCTCATTGGAGCAGTGTGGATAAAGGTCAAATTTGTGCAGTGGCATATCCCATCTCTGCATTGAGGTACTTTATACGACCCATGTCTCGCACCAGCTCCACAGTGTCTTAATGTTTACCATGATTGCTTTCTAACCCCAGCGCAGCTCAGTGCAAACAAGAGTAACGGTAGAGGCGGAATCTTCTGGCAAGTCAACAAGCAGTCTGTGATGACGGTAAAATAGATCACAATAAACAACAACAATCAACGTGTGTGCAACATGTTTCAACAGCAATATCCCTTGTCTTTCAGGTCTTATGCAAGGTTGCATGGCACCCCATTTAGTGTAAGCTTGACTTTCAGGCAACTATTTTCCCTGCATGCAAAGAAGGGGGAAGCAGCATAGTAGTTTCTCTTTGTCAACATGCATAGTGGTTTGATCTACTCACTCACTTTACTATGGGGTTATATCAGATGTGTGTTCATATATTTGATGAATAAGGTTACCTCATTACCTCACGCCGTTTAACTAGTTTGCTTGCTGACACAGATGGCCAAGCTCTAATACTGTTTCTTCCCTTTTTGCAGCAATATGTTTCTTGAGCCGTGAAAACAACTTCCACAACGCAGTTGTGACTGGCTGAGTAGGTGGGGAAGTTTAGTACACATAACCTTTTCAAATCAATAGGCTATTGCACAAAAGAATGTGGACAGTTGGGTGCATAGCAAATTCAGAACCACTGGAGAGCAACATAATAAACTAAAGCACCGATCATTGGGAACGAGATCAGAATGACTGCGAAGGCTTGATCCATGAATTAAATAGGTAGCCTACAAAACTTAAACAATCCGTATGTTCAAATCAAAAGGCCTGATTAACATGACCTCAATAACGCAACCACCTCCCTAGTCCCTAGTCCTTAGTCCCGACAAATTCACAAATCAAAAGATGGTTTAGTATTTAGTTTAAAAGTTCTGCCAAGGGCCAAGAGAACAAGAAAACACTTTTCAAAAAGAGAACAGAAATCCACTTTGGGTAAAAACATTTTTTTGAAAGACTGTTTTCAAAGATGTAGCCTATGATGTAATAGGATACTCATTATCATTTTAAGGATAACAAAACCTACTTAGCCTACATTTGAACACCACCGCAGAAGCTTCGCTATTCAGTATCTTTCAGGTTAAATTCTTATGGCTGGGGGCAGTATTGAGTAGCTTGGATGAATAAGGTGCCCAGAGGTGCTCAGAGTAAACTTCCTGCTACTCAGTCCCAGTTTCTAATATATGCATAATATTAGTAGATTTGGATAGAAAACACTCTATTTCTAAAACTGTTTGAATGATGTCTGTGAGTATAACAGAACTCATATGGCAGGCAAAAAACAGAGAAAAAATCCAACCAGGAAGTGGGAAATCTGAGGTTGGTCGATTTTCAACTCAGCCCCTATTGAAGATACATTGGTCATGTTGCACTTCCTAAGGCTTCCACTATATGTCAACCGTCTTTAGAAACTTGTTTGAGGCTTCTACTGTAAAGGAGGGGCTCATAAGGGCTCATTGAGTCAGTGGTCTGGCAGAGTGCCACAAACTCGTGACGCTCGTTCATGTGAGAGCGAGCTCTGTTCCATTACTTTTCTACAGACAAAGGAATTCCCCGGTTGGAACATTATTGAAGATTTATGTTAAAAACATCCTAAAGATTGATTCTATACATCGTTTGACATGTTTCTACGGACTGTAACGGAACTTTTTGACATGTCTGCTCCTAGTCAACGTGCTTCGTGAGGTTGGATTTGTTTACAAAACGCGCTAACAAAGGTAGCTATTTGGACATAAATGATGGACATTATCGAACAAAACAAACATTTATTGTGGAACTGGGATTCCTGGGAGTGCATTCTGATGAAGATCATCAAAGGTAACTGAATATTTATAATGTTATTTCTGAATTCTGTTGACTGCACAACATGGCGGATATTTCTTTGGCTGGTTTGGTCTCTGAGCGTCGTACTCAGATTATTGCATGGTTTGCTTTTTCCGTAAAGCTTTTTTGAAATCTTACACAGCGTTTGCATTAAGGAGAAGTGTATCTAAAGTTTTATGTATAACACTTGTATTTTCATCAACATTTATTATGAGTATTTCTGTAAAATGATGTGGCTCTCTGCAAAATCACCGGATGTTTTTGGAACTACTGAACATAACGCGCCAATGTATACTGAGATTTTTTTTATATAAATATGAACTTTATCGAACAAAACATACATGTATTGTGTAACATGAAGTCCTATGAGTGTCATCCGATGAAGATTATCAAAGGTTAGTAATTAATTCTATCTCTATTTCAGATTTTTGCGACTCCTCTCTTTGGCTGGAAAAATTGCTGTGTGTGTTTTTGTGACTTGGCTCTGACCTAACATAATCGTTTGTGGTGTTTTCGCCGTAAAGCCTATTTGAAATCACTGTGGTGACACTGTGGTGCGATTAACAAGAAGTGTATCTTTAAAATGGTGTGAAATACTTCTCTGTTTGAGGAATTTTAATGATGGGATTTCTGTTTTGAATTTGGCGCCCTGCACTTTCACTGGCTGTTGTCATATCGATCCCGTTAGCAGGATCTCAGCCCTAAGAAGTTTTAAGTAGCCAAGTTTTGTTGTTTGGCTGCTTAAAGAGAACTCGGGCCTAACACTCGCAGTGTAAAAGTGCTTTGTGTAAAAGTGGTCATCGAATTCTACTAGATGAAGAGCTGAAATTAGACAAACATCCTGGCATTTAAACCATACTCGATTTTCAACAATTAAAATACTATAAAACATTATATTTTTGCATGCTTACAATGCGTGATGCACAATATTTTTTTTTGCATACTCAAACGACCTACTATTTAGGACACAAGTCCATGTATATTCACGTTTTTCACATAAGGATTAAGAAAAAGGGCATGGGCATGGCAGGCCAGTCTCAAAGCTGTCTGACTGTTTGAATATATGTTTGCAGTCATTGCGGTTTTTCCCAAAAATGTACTTTACATGTGAATTGATTGACAGATATATTGTTGGAGGGTATATGGGCTGTTGCAGGGCACATGTTAAGTCATATTCTTTACAGTGGAGCTCATGTCACTTGCACAATCTTTACATTACCAACCGTGAAGCTGTTTTACCTGTCGGAGTACTTATAAGTGTATGTGTCCATGTGTGCCTGTGTGTGTCCTCAAAGGCAAGGAAGCTCACAAGGAGATGAACATCACCTTCACGCTGCCGGCGTCATGGAATTCTGAGGAGTGCGTTCTGCACGACCACTGTGAGCGAGTGGTGTTTAGCACCTCTATGACCATCACTGCTGCCAGCAACGTCTTCCCTATCACAGTGTGAGTGCCACTGAGCCCTGAATTGCAATGCATCCATATACTCAATCGTCTGTATCTTTGTCTTTCATTATTTCATGACTAGGCCTGTATTTGAAAGTCAATGTTGGACTTGAATGTAGGCAATATTGTAGTACGTAGAGAGAAATATTAAAATTATATAGAGTTGGTATTTGTACCCCTTTTTCCTCCCCAATTTTGTGATATCTAATTGGTAGTTAGTCTTGTCCCATCGCTGCAACTCCTGTACAGACGCAGACAAGCAAAGGTCGAGAGCCATGTGTCCCCCGAAACACGACCCTGCCAAGCCGGACTGCTTGCTTAAGAGTTGCTAGTGCGCGATGGGACAAGGACATCAGCCGGCCGGCCAAACCTGGACGACGCTGGGCCAATTGTGCGCCGCCTATTGGGTCTCCCAGTTGCAGTCTGCTGCGACACAGCCTGGGATCGAACCCGGGTCTGTAGTGACGCCTGTAACACTGCGATGTAGTGCCTTAGACCGCTGCGCCACTCGAGGCCTGATTATATATTTATTTTTATTTATTTAAAACTTTTGAATATGACTAATGGGTAATGGGTATCAGTCAATTGCTCATGACTGTGAATAACCTCAGGTCAGTAACATCGTGACAACTAAGTGCACACTGTTAGTGGAATATTAGTGTTTCGGACGTTGGCTAAATATCAGTCAAGACTCATTGTAAGCCTGTTCCACTTCATAAATCAACTAGGCTTCTTTTCATTTAAAATTTTCAATTTGCTGGTCAGAAAAATCTGTATAGCCTTCTCCCGTTAGAATGAACGATATGCGTCTTCTAGTGATCTATTGATAGGACAGGCGCCTGTCAGTCACAAAGTGAGTGATGACAGGAAAACTGCTGGTTTGTCAGTCTGCTGTCTATCAGTCAAATACATTTTTATGGAGGAGGGAGAGCATGATACTTATTCATCGTCTACTCTGAGTGAATTTACACGTCCCATGTAATGTACAGTGTATTCTGAAAGTATTCAGACCCATTTTTCCACATTTTGCAAAACATTACAGCCTTATTTTTAAATAGATTCAATCATTTATCCCCCTCATGAATCTACACACAATACCCCACGCATTGCGTGTAGATTTATGAGGAAACAAATGTATTTCATCTATTCTACAATAAGGCTGTAACGTAACAAAGTGGAAAAAGTCAATGGATCTGAGTACTATCCGAACGCAAGTGGTAACGAGAGTTGAAATCCACTTAATTATTGCTTTGTGTCACATTCCCATTTTTCTTTTGCGTGTTTTATTGGCCTATACAGCCTTCGAGTCGGGGCGCATAGGCTATTTTCTGTGCTTTGATTGTGTGACTATTTTTTTATAAAGGGTGTCAAACTGATTGAATCAAGCGTTTAAAAAAATGTTTTATTGCAATTGTGTGTTGGTTCTCAACAGGGAATCCATATTTACCTGACAGGAAAAACATTTTTTTTTTTTTTTTTTTTTTCCACAAACAAAATTGAAAGTGTAGACTAGATTTCGTTTTTTTGCCACAATAAATTCAAATTGAGAGTACACTAGACACATTACTACACTAATATACTGCCTTCTCTCAAAATCCCACCCACAGTGACTGACTGGCAGGTCTGAAACCCTACCAACTCTGACTCAAACATCCTGCCCCCTTGAACCTGCTTTGCAGTATACCCCTCTGATCATATAGGGCTAGGCCTAG
Organism: Oncorhynchus mykiss; assembly: GCF_013265735.2. Taxonomy (NCBI): domain Eukaryota; kingdom Metazoa; phylum Chordata; class Actinopteri; order Salmoniformes; family Salmonidae; genus Oncorhynchus; species Oncorhynchus mykiss. The sequence continues at coordinate 46,714,549 of NC_048576.1, read as the reverse complement.
ACCATATCCAAAACAACTAACACCACATTAAATTCATAGCTTGAGTCTTCCAACTCAATACCACAACACATTTTACCAATCTGGGAGGTAAATTCATTAAAGTATTTTATTATTTAGCTGTGTATTTCAGATTGATTCAAGGCATTAGAATATACCAGATGCCACCATACTCCATGTATTTATAGAAAACACTGGAATATCAGTTGTCCTACGGTCCAAGGCGACATTTGTATTAAATTGAGCGTTTATCAAACTCAATACTAAGCATTGGTGTGAAACGTCATGGTCCATACAGAATAGTCTTAATAACCTCTTGGGGCTAGGGGGCAGAATTTTCACTTTTGGATAAATGGCATGCCCAATTTCAACTTCCTGCTACTCATGCCAAGAATATAAGAAATGCATATTGTTCATAGATTTGGATAGAAAACACTCTGAAGTTTCTAAAACTGTTTGAATCATGTCTGTGAGTATAACAGAACTTATGTAGCAGGCAAAACCCAGAGGACTAACTGTTCAGAATTTTGTTTTGTTTTTTTGCCTCTCTCTTTTCCCTCTCTCTGTTCCCTCGTTGCCAAGGGATATTTCTTAGGAACCTGTTTTCAGTTCTTACCGCTTCCTCTGGATGTCACCAGTCTTTGGAATTTGGTTGAGGTTATTCCTTTGTGCAATGAAGAAGTAGGCCAACTAGGAACTGGGTAACACTTTTGTGAGTTGCACAAGATGTGAAAAGTAGCGCTGGTTTGTTTTCATTCCTGTATTGAACACAGATTGCCCCATCTACAATTTGATTGATTATTAACGTTTAAAAATACCTAAAGTTGTATTACAAAAGTAGTTTGAAATATTTTGGCAAAGTTCATAGACAACTTTTGAAATATTTTGTAGTGATGTTGCGTTTTTTGTAAGCTGTTTTTTTCTGGATCAAACGCGCTTTATAAATGGACATTTTGGATATATATGGACGGAATTAATCGAACAAAAGGATCAATTGTGATGTTTATGGGACATATTGGAGTGCCAACAAAAGAAGCTCGTCAAAGGTAATGCATGTTTTATATTTTATTTCAGCGTTTTGTGTAGCGCCTGCAGGGTTGAAATATGCTAATCCCTTTGTTTACTGCTGGTGCTATCATCAGATAATAGCTTCTTATGCATTCTTATGCATTGGCTGGATTCACAACGAGTGTAGCTTTAATTGAGTATCTTGAGTATCTTACATGTGTGATTTAAGGAAAGTTTGAATTTTATAGTATTTTGTTGGAATCTGGCGCTCTGCATTTTCACTGGCAATTGGCCAGTTGGGACGATATATAAATTGATTTTACGGTTCCAATGAATTCATCTTAAATGGCAACGTCTTTGTGTGTGTGTGTGTGTGTGTGTGTGTGTGTGTGTGTGTGTGTGTGTGTGTGTGTGTGTGTGTGTGTGTGTGTGTGTGTGTGTGTGTGTGTGTGTGTGTGCATGTGCGTAGGGCAATTTAGGATTTATCTGTAATGGTTATAAATGAGGCATTGTTGCGATCTGTTTGCATATAGATACATGTGCACAATGTTTTTCCAGTGTGGGCCTTGTGTTATAAAAATATATACAGTACCAGTCAAGTTTGGACACACCTACTCATTCTAGTTTTTTTTTATTTATTTATTTTTTACGATATTCTACATTGTAGAATAATGGTGAAGACAAACTATGAAATAACAGGTGGGGAACCATGTAGTCACCAAAAAAAGTGTTAAATAAATAAAAATATATTTTATAATTGAGATTCTTCAAAGTAGCCACCATTTGCCTTGATGACAACTTTGCACACTATTTGCATTCTCTCAACCAGCTTCATGAGGTAGTCACCTGGATTTCAAATAACAGGTGCATACAGCCATCAAATTAAAAGTTAATTTGTGGAATTTTTTCCTTCTTAATGCGTTTGAGCCAATCAGTTGTGTTGTAACAAGGTCGGGGTGGTATACAGAAGATAGCCCTATTTCGTAAAATATCAAGTCCATATTATGGCAAGAGCAGCTCAAATAAGCAAAGATAAACGACAGTCCATCATTTTTAAGACATAAAGGTCAGTTAATACAGAACATTTAAAAATTACTTTGAAAGTTTCTTCAAGTGCAGTCGCAAAAACCATCAAGTGCTATGATAAAACTGTCTCTCATGAGGACCGCAACAGGAAAGGAAGACCCAGAGTTACCTCTGCTGCAGAGGATAAGTTCATTAGAGTTAACAGCCTCAGAAATTGCAGCCCAAATAAATGCTTCACAGAGTTCAAGTAACCGACACATCTCAACATCAACTGCGTTAATCCGGCCTTCATGGTCGAATTGCTGCAAAGAAATAACTATTAAAGGACACCAATAAGAAGAAGAGACTTGCATGGAAACACGAGCAATGAAGAAACACGAGCAATGAACATTAGACAGGTGGAAATGTGTCCTTTGGTCTAATGAGTAGGTGAACGGATGATCTCCGCATGTGTGGTTCCACAGTTAAGCATGGAGGATGTGGTGTGGAGGTGCTTTGCTGGTGTGGTCTGTGATTTATTTAGAATTCAAGGCACACTTAACCAGCATGGCTACCATAGTATTCAGCAGCAATACACAATCGTAGCTTAGTCCCACTGTCATTTGTTTTTCAACAGGACAATGACCTAACACACCTCCAGGTTGTGTAAGTGCTATTTGATTAAGGAGGAGAGTGCTGCATCAGATGACCTAGTCTCCAAAATCACCTGACATCAACCCAATTGAGATAGTTTGGATGAGTTTGACCGCAGAGTGCAGGAAAAGCAGCCAACAAGTGCTCAGCATATGTGGGAACTCCTTCAAGACTGTTGGAAAAACATTCCAGGTGAAGCTGGTTGAGAGAATGCCAAGAGTGTGCAAAGCTGTCATCAAGGCAAAAGGGTGGCTACTTTGAAGAATCTAAAATATATTTTGATTTGTTTAACACTTTTTTGGTTACTACATGATTCCATATGTTATTTCATAGTTTTGACTTCTTCTCTATTATTCTACTATGTAGAAAATAGTAAAAATAAAGAAAAACCCTTGAATGAGTTTGTGTCCAAACTTTTGACTCGACGTTCGAGTACTTCATATATCCTGAATGATTTATCTTCCTTGTGTTTTCTCTCCAATTAAATGTTATAATGCATTCAGAATGGCATCTGTACATCTAAATCCCCAAGTGCACATTTGCTAATATGGTTCTAATGACTAAATAATGTGCTTTTGTAATATTACACTATTTGCAATTCAATTACATTTTACTTTAACCAAATTTGTCCTAGGGGAGCACTATGATAATTCAGATACTAACCAGTTTTTCGAAAACATTCTTTATATATGAAATTACGATGAATGGGGGGTTCTGTTGGCTTTTTTGATAGATTAAATGGCTAGTTTCCAAGTACACTATTTACGTCCTTCATGCGAAAGTGTTTACCTGATGCTAAGGATATGTCTCTCTTTGCTGGACGACCGCTTGGTCATCAATCTGCACCTAATGCATACCACCTACTTCCTATTTGTGATGGTCATCACCATGTTCTGTTATGCAGTCATCAAGGGCCGGCCAGGGAAAGTACGGACAACCACCAATCACGACTTCTGCCCTGAAAAGGTCGGTGTAGGGTGAAGTTGGCCTTAGACTGATCTTAGGTCAGTTTAGCATTTTGCTCACAAATGGTTAAAGTTTGGGGAAGGGGTAGCTAGTCCTAGATCTGTATCTAGGTGAAACTTCGTGCCAGAGCAAAAAAGTACAACACAATGCAATATATAGAAAAACACAGCTAGTCACCTTTATCGCATTACAGCCATTGTGAAAATATCTAGCTCAGACAAATCTCTCGGGTAACACTGTCTAGCCTTATTTTATTCACTGACTGATAACACTGAGATTTGAGGTGTCAGATGACCGTATCCATGACAGAGCATTCCTGAAATGCCTGTGCACTATGAAAATCTGGTTGTTCCTGTTTTTACAGTTGACTCGGATCAGTAAGGAATTTCCACGACACTGTTATTCAGGATAAAATCCCTGGGGTTCTTATTTGCACGCTGTGACAGACTAGTAGGTTAGAGGGATGATTCTGCAGTGACATGAATTTCATTTTTCTCTCATCAGAGGGGTAAGAAGAAATCTAGGATCTCCACCATAACTGAACTATAGCTGAGGAGAAGGTAGAAGAAGAAATAATGTCCAGTTGCCTACTGAACCCTGAAAAAAATACAGGGGTGCAAAACTCTGAATGCATTTCTCTGCAATGTTGGGTCACTCCAACCAAAGACATATAAGTGCCTGTATCTACTGTGTAAATATTTGTAGGAACTCTTGAATTCAGTACAGAAACAGTTTGCCTGAAACCCCATTGGTGACAAATGCGATATCAGCAAAGCAAGTCCTGACGTGAGATTGTCACCCCTCTTTGTCCCATTTGCTTGCCACATTGGACCCTCGCATAATCGTCAAGGAAATAGAAGTTCCTATGAAACTCCATGTGTTGTGTACGGTGAAAAGCCTTTGGTTACCTTCGACATCGGGCCGTCGTCACTCTGAAATATGATTTCTCTGCCTTTCTCTTCCCTCTGTGTGGTCATCATTCAGGAGTGTTGGAGGCCACAAGCCTTATATAGCACCTTATATAGCACCTGGAAGTTACTTTTTAACTGACAAGAGGCCTGGCTATGTCAAGTGGACTTCTGGAAAATTGGTTGCCACAATATGGTGCAAATGTCAAACTCCATCTTCTTCCCTGTTACAACCAACGTTTGTTTTACTCCAAATTTCTTCCATTAAGATGAGCTTGTTGCTTCAAATTAAGCTTGTGTGATGCTGCTGACTTCAAAGCGTGTCATACAGGGCAGAAAGAATTCCCTTTTTTCCTTGAATTGTGTATGCTGACGACAGGTATACATGTTCCTAATTGGTTGTGCTCTATTTGAAGCACTCTATGTTTTAATGTGTGTTCTAGAGATGGGAAAAGTGTGTCTGTGTAAAAGTAGAATGATCTACAGTATCTGACAAGTGCTTCACTGGCAATGATTAATCCATTTTTGATTTACCTTTTACAATTGTATTACAATTAGTTTCGTTAATGATACACTTACTGAATGTACTTTTTTTTAAAGTAACACAATTTACAACCGCGATGCAGCATTACAACTATGGTAATCAAATGTAAAAGAAATTCCAATCATTTTGAAATGTGAGGTACCTTTTTTATTATTTGTTTTGTCAGCCTTTAGGGTAAACTTTCCAGTTTGAGGGGCAGAACAGTATTCTCCTATTTTTTTGTTGCAATAAGTTACATTTAGACATTTCTTATTTTTCATGTCAATTAATGTATCAAAAGACAAGTCAGTACTAGCTTCTTGCGTTGTTTCATTTGCATGTCATTGAATTGATCCCTTTTATCATTGTGAGAAATAGTTTTCGAGTTTCATATTGAAATGGGTTTACAGGTGGCCCCCTGAATGGCGCAGTGACCTAAGAGATCCTGGTTCGAGTCCAGACACTGTCGCAGCCGGCTGTGACCGGGGGAATTGGCCCAGTGTCATCCGAGTTAGGGGAGGGTTTGGCCGCCAAGGATGTCCTTATCCAATCGTGCTCTAGCGACTCCTGTGGCGGGCCGGGCGCATGCAAGCTGACACGGTCGCCAGGTGTACGGTGCTAGCGCCGACACATTGGTATGGCTTCCAGGTTTAACGGGCATTGTGTCAAGAAGCGGTGCAGTCGAGTTGTGTTTCGGAGGATGCACGGCTCTCGACCTTTGCTTCCTGAATTGGGGAGAAAAAGGGGTAAAAAAAGATGGGTTTAAAGGGTGCTGTCAAATAACCTTGGTTTACTTACAGTAATTAATGGAGTGTGGCATTCAATACATGCTTCCTCCTCCATAGCACTGCATAATCCCACTATCTTCTCTCTGTCTTGATAGTTCTGAAGTTAAGTCTTCATGTTCAGGTTGAGAGTCTGCAGCTGTAGGTATCCTTTTTGTCTAGTGCAGGGGTGTCAATCATACGGGCGGTTTAAATGTTATTTTTATTTATTTATACTCAAACTACCCACGGACGGCATTGAAATCTTTGGCTTGAGTAAAAAAAAAAGACACTAAATCAAAACTGTATAGAAATTATATTGGACCTACATTTATGGACCTCTTTAATCTGTCTAGCTTAATCACCAAAACGACAGGCAGTCAGGGAGCACGATGGATAGAGGACTATTTATTTTGTATTTTTTGGACGCTGAGGAAATGTAACCAATTTTCAGTGCGGGCCTCCAGCCCCCAGTGATGGCCGAATACCACCCATGAGGCAAAATGATATTGACAGCCCTGGTCTAGTGTACTTACAGTCGGGATGAATATATTGCATTTTAGCTACATTGTAGTGTGTCACTTCATTAGAGAGTAGGGACAGTGTCGTAGGGTGATATGAATTAAGAGAAAGATGAAAAGAGAAGCATTGAGTTTAAGCCCAGCAACCATTAATTGAAATCCCTACCATTTCCTACCTATCATGTTGTGTCATTTTTGTCCCTGTGAGAAATGCCTGCCCATTTGAAAGATTGCCTTAACCTTGTTGTTTTTGTCCTACAAGTAGATGGATGTACAGTGCATTCGGAAAGTATTCAGACCGCTTGGCTTTTTCTAAAATGGATTAAATTAAACATTTTCCTCATTAATCTGCACACAATACCCCATAATGACAAAGCAAAAACAGGTTTTTAGCAAAGTTTGCAAAAAAAAGATACCTTATTTACCAAAGTATTCAGACAATTTGCTATGAGACTCGAAATTGAGCTCAGGTGCATCCTGTTTCCAATGATCATTCTTGATGTTTCTACAACTTCATTGGAGTCCACCTGTGGTAAATTCAATTGATTGGACATGATTTGGAAAAGCACACACCTGTCCATATAAGGTCCCACAGTTGACAGTGCATGTCAGAACAAAAACCAAGCCATGAGGTCGAAGGAATTGTCCATAGAGCTCCAAGACAGGATTGTGTTGAGGCACAGATCTGGAGAAGGGTACCAAAAAAAGTATGCAGGTGCCCAAGAAGGTGCCCAAGAACACAGTGGCCTCCATCATTCTTAAATGTAAGAAGTTTGGAACCACCAAGACTCTTCCTAGAGCTGGCCGCCAGGCCAAACTGATCAATCAGGGGAGAAGGGCCTTGGTCAGGGAGGTGACCAAGATCCCGATGCTCACTCTGACAGAGCTCTGGAGTTCCTCTGTGGAGATGGGAGAACCTTCCAGAAGGCACCTAAAGGACTCTTAGACCATGAGAAACAAGATTTTCTGTTCTGATGAAACCAAGATTGAACTCTTTGGCCTGAATGCCAAGCTTCATGTCTGGAGGAAACCTGGCACCATCCCTACGGTGAAGCATGGTGGTGGTAGCAACATGCTGTGGGAATGTTTTTCAGCAGCAGGAACTGGAAGACTAGTCAGGATTGAGGTAAAGATGAATGGTGCAAAGTACAGAGAGATCCTTGATGAAAACCTACTCCAGAGCGATCAGGATCTCAGACTGGGGCATAGGTCCACCTTCCAACAGGACAATGACCCTAAGCACACAGCCAAGACAACACAGGAGTGGCTTCAAGACAAGCCTCTGAATGTCTTTGAGTGGCCCGGACTTGATCCCGATCGAACATCTCTGGAGAGACCTGAAAATAGCTGTGCAGTGACTTTCTCCATCCAACCTGACAGTGCTTGACAGGATCTGCAGAGAAGAATGGGAGAAACTCCCCAAATACAGGTGTGCCAAGCTTGTAGCATCATACCCAATAAGACTCGAGGCTGTAATTGCTGCCAAAAGTGCTTCAACAAAGTACTGAGTAAAGGGTCTGAATACCTATGTAAATTTAAAATTTCAGTTTTTATTTTTAATACATTTGCCAAAATGTCTAGGACACTTTTTTTTCTTTGTCATTTATGGGGTATTGTGTGTAAATTGATGAGGGGGGAGGGGGGGGGAATTATTTAATCCATTTTAAAATAAGCCTTTTGTGTAACAAAATGTGGAAAAAGTCAAGGGGTCTGAATATTTTCCCAATGCACTGTATCTGTTTGTTTTGTTTTCAGTTCATGGCAAAGAGAACAATAGAGCACTCTTCATTGTATCTGTCACATTATGGCGTCTGTGCTCACAGGCACCGCCAGTGAGGCCATCTCCATTTTGAAGTAATCCATTTTCTCATTTTACTATGAGTTGGTAAATAATCTGGAAGGGTGCATACTGCCCCCTGGAGTTTGTTTGAACAAGTATAAATCCAAGGTTAGTGATTTACTTCCACCTGCAGTTATGGGATGTTTACTCATGAGTACATTTCATCGGAAATGTCTAAACGGTATCCTTGGGATGTCCCAACTCTGTCACTTCATTAAAGTTATAATGTAAAACAGTTAAGGTTAGGTAAGGATCCCAGATAGCACTAACTATATTGGCTGATCCCTCCTGATGACCTAGATGGAATTTTGTGGTCCTTCCTTAACCTATGAGTAGTCCCATCCAGTTGGTGAAAATCATCAATGGCGCTGCCCATGCTAAAACATTTTTTTGGGCCATAGAGTCCTCTATCATTCTTTATGGTTCATAAAGAATCTGTCTAGTATTATAGGAACAGCAGCAGGGCTGTGTGTATATATGGACCCTTAGGGTGGCATTTTGAGTTATGATCTGCATCACTAAACTTCCAGGAATTTAAGAGCACAGCTCTCAAATCAGAATACCACCCTTAGGCCGCATTTACACAAGCAGCCCAATACTAATATTTTGCCCAATAATTGGCAAAGCGCTAATCTGATTGGTAAAAAACAAAATATTAGTGGAAAAATATTAGAATTTGGCTGCCTGTGTAAATGCAACCCTAGTAAGTGGGATTGTGGTTTTCATGTATTCAATTGCCTTTGGCTGACTGAAAGTACAGATTATAGAGAAATAGATATAATTTTACATTGGTATTACTGTTATTATACTTTAGTATAGTTGACCACATGATCACCAACATTTGTATTATGGTATAGGAGGTATGTTACATATGAATTTGACCTTACTCTCACATCACAGGATATCAGTTGTTGTCTCACCCTGACCTTAAATGTTATTATGTGCCGCAATACTGTACATGGCAACCATTTCACCTTGTTTTTTCCATCAATTCTTAGAGTTGTACACTAAAGCAACAATCCAATCACTTCTGTGCCTTTTGCACTAACCAGCTGCACCATCCCTGCATGTTTAAATGTGATGAGGGTCAAAGGTAAAGATGACCAAAACTTTTCTCCTGTGGAACTGCTGTAAAAATAAAAAATAAATCTGTTGAAGATATTCAACATTTTTCCCCTCTGTCCCAACATGCATTCTGCATCTTCACCTCAGCATTCCTACCAACAGGTAACTGACCATCTATGCCATATTAAACTGCAGCTCAACAATTGGGCAGGTAATGGGGTAAATAACGTTCAGCTTGATTTTCAACCATTAAAACAAATTGTCATTTTGCTTAATTAAGTCATTACATATTTTCTCCGACATAATAAAAGCACCATTAACTCCATTGGCATCCTGTTTTGGATGTGCTGTCTTTGGTGAAGCCTACCACATTTTCCACCCTGATGAAGTTCTCATGTTTTTCATCCATCTGCCCTCACAATTTACTAATTTGATTGATTTATTTTTCAGTGTAGGTGATCCGTAGAAACTGAATACTGTGCATTCCCTTCCAGTTTGCAACCTGCTTTTCTGTGAAGAAAGATTCATTTTACAGCTGGAAATTGACAGAAGACAGTCAGCCTACTGGGACGTTGTTCAGATCATATTGATCTCTCCCTCTCATGTGGGTCAGTAATGGTGGATGGTTTTCTCCAACTCAAAACACTTGGGTACAAAAATAACCCTTTAACGGTCTGTCTCCCAGGAGAAGTAGGATGCTGTTGCAATTCTTTCACTTGTCTTGTTGCAAGATTGTAAATGTTAACAACCACTGTTCCATTTGTATGATGATTCACAATCCCTCTGTTTCTGTGTTTGTAAAATAGGCATATGCTTTTCTGAATAAACTCAAACATATTCATCAGTATCTTTAACTGTCGAATTCAATTGATACTTGCCGACTACGGCATTCAACCCACCTTTCTATGACTCTGGTGAAGTCTTCTTTGGCACAACTGGGACGTATTCAAGAGGGTGCAACTCTATAGAACGTTCAGATATAAATGTATTGTGAAGGACAGACAACTCTAATGCCGGAAAGTGGATTATGTCAGCTCTATACACAATTTATATATGCAACATTCATTAGGCCCTAATCTATGGATTGCACATGACTGGGCAGCGGCGCAGACATAGGTGGCACTTGGGAGCCAGCTCCAGCCAATCAGAATGAGTTTCCCCCACAAAAGGGCTTTATTACAGACAGAAATACTCTTCAGTTTCATCAGCTTCCCGGGTGGCTGGTCTCAGACGATCGTGCAGGTGAAGAAGCCGGATGTGGAGGTCCTGGGCTGGCGTGTTTACACACGTTCTGTGGTTGTGAGACCGGTTGGACGTACAGCCAAATTCTCTAAAACAATGTTGGAGGTGGCTTAATGGTAGAGAAATTAACATTCAATTCTCAACAGCTCTGGTGGACATTCCTGCAGTCAGCATTCCAATTGCATGCTCTCTCAAAACTTGAGACATCTGTGGCATTGTGTTGTGACAAAACTTGTGACAAAAATGTTGTGACAAAAATTTTAGAGTGGCCTTTTATTGTCCCCAGCATAACGTGCACCTGTGTAATGATCATGCTGTTTAATCATCTTGATATGCCACACCTGATAATCCTGAATGGATTATCTTGGCAAAGTATAAATACTCACTAACAGGGATGTAAACAAATTTGTGCATAACATTTTTAGAGAAATAAGCTTTTTGTGCGTATGGAACATTTCTGGGATCTTTTATTTCAACACTTCACATGTTGCGTTTATATTTGTATTCAGTATAGATTAACTTTATGATGATGAGTTCCTACCAATGCCCACCACCACTCCTCCAGTCACATCTGGAACACCAAGACAGGCTGGCAGAAAGCCTGCCAAATAGACACAAACACACAGTCATAGCTGCGGAAAGTAGAGGTGCTGAGGGTGATGCAGCACCCCCTGAAAAATCAGAATAAAAATACACTATTAATAATAAATTGTAAAAAAAAAAAAAAATTATAGTAGTGCACTCTGCCTTTACTGGTCCTGTGTTAGAGGACCGATATAGCCATCAACATTTCTCAGCAGCCCCCCCCCCCCCCCGAATCCCTCTCCTAAATAACACAGATCCTCAAAAGGTTCTACATCTGCAACATCCTGACGGGTTGCATCACTGCCTGGTATGACAACTTCTCGGCCTCTGACTGCAAGGCACTACAGAGAGTAGTGTGTACGACCCAGTACATCACTGGGACCAAGCTTTCTGCCATCCAGGACCTCTATACCAGGCGGTGTCAGAGGAAGGCCCTAAAAATTGTCAAAGACTCCAGCCACCGTAGTCATAGACTGTTCTCACCGTAGTCATAGACTGTTTGTATTTATTTATTTATTTATTTTCTTAAAACTGCATTGTTGGTTAAGCTTGTAAGTAAGCATTTCACTGTAAGGTCTACAACTGTTGTATTCGACGCATGTGACAAATAACATTTGATTTGATTTTTATTTTAAATATGACATTGCTAAAGTAGGGTAATATTTAGTAGGAAACAACTTTGCCACCATTATCATGTTGTCAAATGGATGGCAATGTTGTTATTAGCTAAAAAAGTTAATCAACAATAGCTAGCAATCCTAATGGTAGCAAGCTAAAATCCGAGTTTGTCTCCTTTTCGAACTTAGCTAGCCAGCTAATGTTATACCACAGAGAGAACATTGAGCTGTAAAATCTTTGACTTGACATACAATATAACCAATCTGATTTACCTACAAATTATTGTGTAAGACAAATCAGAAAGACTAAATCTGATTATTGTGTAACTGCTTTTTCAGATTGTAATGGGAACCCGGCTAAATTCTGGAAAACTGTCAAATCCCTGAAGAGTTTTCTACTTTCACCTCTCTGCCAAACAAATTAATTCAGACACTGGCCTCATTACAGAAGAAAATGCCTTCATTGATGCATTTAATCACCATTTTATTTCAGCGGCCTATCTCTTTGGAAGAACTAAGCCTATTCACAATGATATATGGCTGGCTGCTGATAGGGGAAACGTGCTGCATGATCAGAGAAATGATAGTCAAAGCTTTTCTTTTTGGTTATTTACAGAAAAAGTCCTGGATGCTTTGCTAGCAATAGACAATAGGACATCCGCAGGGGCCGAGCAATTAGATCCTGGTCTGCTTAGTGCGCCCATCATTGTTGGCTAAATAATCCACATTATTTATTTCACATTGTTATCAGGAAATATTCCAAAGACATGGAAATCAGGTCTTGTGCCGCCACTCCATAAGGGAGGGGATAGTAGTGATCTTAATCATTATCACCTCATTTCAAGGTTTCATTGTCTAGCTAAGATTATTGAATCATTGGTAAATGTACAACTGTGATTTTTTTTTTACCTGAGAAATGTATTTTGGATATAAACTAATCAGGTTTTAGGCCTGGGCATAGCACTACTACAGCAACCACTTTAGTTGTTACTGATCTTGTCAATTCCTAAAATGAAATGTGCTGCTTTGTTTGTTGACCTATGAACAGCTTTTGATAGTGCTGTTCATGCTGTTTTATTGAATAAGTTCTCCTCGATAGATCTGAGCTCTGATGTGTCACGAATCCCGCTTCCTGAGTCTGTGTTTGCCTGTGTTTCTGTCCTGGAGTGTGTTTCCGGTGTCCTGGAACGCACCCTGTCTGGTTGCCGGGCGAATTAGCTTGTTGGGAGATCGATGTTCACCCGCACCTGTATCCCATCAGTAATCTGCACACCTGTCCTGATCATCACCTCTCCCCTTCAAAAGCTCTGACCTGACATCCATTCCCTGCCGGATCGTTAGCCATGAACAGTATGTCGTGCCAGAGTATCAGCCTCAAGTTGGATAGAATTTGTTTTGTTGTTTGTTACGTATTGCTTGCCTTGAACTTACCTCTGTTTGTTCTGTCTTCAGTTACTCACCTGGATCATTTACCCCATTCCCGCCTGATCGTCAGAGGATTCCGCTTCCCCATTGGATGCACCTATTTACTCCCATCAACTCACCACCGCTACCCGCTACACCGCCTGGATATATCTACCCATTCACATTCACTTTACATTCACATTTACTCACCTTCTTCCTACTCTCCTTGTCCTGGTCTGCTTCTGGGTTCGATTTTGAAGAATCGTGACATGATGGCTGTTCATCATTTCATGATTATCTTAGTGACAGAACTCAGGCCATCATGATTGAAATACATAAAGTTGTACCACACACAGCGGTTGATTTCGGGACCTGTTCTCTTCACTATTTATATAAACACCATTGGTCAATCTGTTAAATGGTCAACTTTAGCTATATGCGGATGATACTAATTTGAATGCTAAACTAATGTGTCAAAACTACAGTCAGATTTTATAGCTATGCAGAAATTCCTTGCTGATTTCAAACTTGTGCAACGTTTTACTGCAGTGGGCTAAATCAGGGTCACAGTGTGTCTCTTGGTAGTCTTCAACAAATTTACTTTGAAACAAAGGTATGCACCTTACACCCATGGTTGTGTATCATGTCAGATATAGAAATGTATTCAATTTTGAGTTTGCATCCCAATATTACACTTTATATACATCACAGAAGACTGAAATATAACAACACCGTTTGACCGTATTTTCAGTATTTAAAAAGTAATAATGTTTAACTATGAAATTATGATAAATATTAACATTCCACCCATGAGGCCACTAGATAGCTATTTTCTAATTTGACTGCAGGAAAGTTAAGCTACCTTCTTATTTATCAACACTCATCAATATTAGAATTATAATTCCTAAAACCAGGTCTCAAGCCTGGATTACACTTGAGGCCCATGTGATTTCCACAGAGTTGGGTATGGCTGCCTTTTCCTGTTACGCTCCTTGCCTATGGAATAGCCTGCAGACTAAACTTAAACTTGAGACTCTTGCCCATTGCTGGTGAAGTGTGCCTTGAATTCTAAATAAATCACCCACAGTGTCACCAGCAAAGCACCCCCCACACCATCACACCTCCTCCTTCATGCTTCACGGTGGAAACCACACACGCGGTGATCATCCATTCACCTATGCTGCATCTCACAAAGACACGGCGGTTGGAACCAAAAATCTCAAATTTGGAATCATCAAACCAAAGGACAGAATCGACCATGAAGGCCTGATTCACGCAGTCTTCTCTGAACAGTTGATGTTGAGATGTGTCTGTTACTTGAACTCTGTGAAGCATTTATTTGGGCTGCAATTTGAGGTGCAGTTAACTCTAATGAACTTATCCTCTGCAGCAGACGTAACTCTGGGTCTTCCTTTCCTGTGGCGGTCCTCATGAGAGCAAGTTTTATCATAGCACCTGATGGTTTTTGCGACTGCACTTGAAGAAACTTGCAAAGTTTATTTTTAAATGTTCCGTATTGACAGACCTTCTTAACTTAAAGTAATGATGGACTGTCGTTTATCTTTTCATATTTGAGCTGTTCTTGTCATCATACTTGGTCTTTTACCAAATAGGGCTATCTTCTGTATGCCACCCCTACCTTGTTACAACACAACTGATCTAACACATTAACAAGGAAAGAAATTTCACAACTGAACTTTTAACAAGACACACCTTTTAATTTAAATGCATTCCAGGAGATTACCTCATTGAGAGAATGCCAAGAGTGTGCAAAGCTGTCATCAAGGCAAAGGGTGGCTACTTTGAAAAATATCAAATCTATTTTAATTTAACACTTTTTGAGGTTACTTCATGATTCCATAATTGTTATTTCATAGTTTGGAACTCTTCACTATCATTCTACAATGTAGAAAATAGTAAAAATAAAGATAACCCCTGAGTTGGTGTGTCCAAACTGTCGACTGGTACTGTATATGTAAATACAGTTCCTTCAGAAAGTATTCACACCCCTTGATGAAAACGGTATTACACATTATTGGGTAATGGTTGTGTACTGTCTATATTCCTACTGTAGCAGCATGGTGTAGAATATGAGACATGTCACAGACACACGTTAGCTAGATAGCTACAACACACAGGTATAGCTACTCCAAGGCTACTCCAAGACCAAGACTAATGGAATTTATATGTTTAAATGAATGATTAGAATATTCCACCCTGAAACTACAGTGCCTTGCGAAAGTATTCGGCCCCCTTGAACTTTGCGACCTTTTGCCACATTTCAGGCTTCAAACATAAAGATATAAAACTGTATTTTTTTGTGAAGAATCAACAACAAGTGGGACACAATCATGAAGTGGAACGACATTTATTGGATATTTAAAACTTTTTTAACAAATCAAAAACTGAAAAATTGGGCGTGCAAAATTATTCAGCCCTCTTAAGTTAATACTTTGTAGCGCCACATTTTGCTGCGATTACAGCTGTAAGTCGCTTGGGGTATGTCTCTATCAGTTTTGCACATCGAGAGACTGAAATTTTTTCCCATTCCTCCTTGCAAAACAGCTCGAGCTCAGTGAGGTTGGATGGAGAGCATTTGTGAACAGCAGTTTTCAGTTCTTTCCACAGATTCTCGATTGGATTCAGGTCTGGACTTTGACTTGGCCATTCTAACACCTGGATATGTTTATTTTTGAACCATTCCATTGTAGATTTTGCTTTATGTTTTGGATCATTGTCTTGTTGGAAGACAAATCTCCGTCCCAGTCTCAGGTCTTTTGCAGACTCCATCAGGTTTTCTTCCAGAATGGTCCTGTATTTGGCTCCATCCATCTTCCCATCAATTTTAACCATCTTCCCTGTCCCTGCTGAAGAAAAGCAGGCCCAAACCATGATGCTGCCACCACCATGTTTGACAGTGGGGATGGTGTGTTCAGCGTGATGAGCTGTGTTGCTTTTACGCCAAACATAACGTTTTGCATTGTTGCCAAAAAGTTAAATTTTGGTTTCATCTGACCAGATCACCTTCTTCCACATGTTTGGTGTGTCTCCCAGGTGGCTTGTGGCAAACTTTAAACGACACTTTTAATGGATATCTTTAAGAAATGGCTTTCTTCTTGCCACTCTTCCATAAAGGCCAGATTTGTGCAATATACGACTGATTGTTGTCCTATGGACAGAGTCTCCCACCTCAGCTGTAGATCTCTGCAGTTCATCCAGAGTGATCATGGGCCTCTTGGCTGCATCTCTGATCAGTCTTCTCCTTGTATGAGCTGAAAGTTTAGAGGGACGGCCAGGTCTTGGTAGATTTGCGTGGTCTGATACTCCTTCCATTTCAATATTATCGCTTGCACAGTGCTCCTTGGGATGTTTAAAGCTTGGGAAATCTTTTTGTATCCAAATCCGGCTTGAAACTTCTTCACAACAGTATCTCGAACCTGCCTGGTGTGTTCCTTGTTCTTCATGATGCTCTCTGCGCTTTTAACGGACCTCTGAGACTATCACAGTGCAGGTGCATTTATACGGAGACTTGATTACACACAGGTGGATTGTATTTATCATCATTAGTCATTTAGGTCAACATTGGATCATTCAGAGATCCTCACTGAACTTCTGGAGAGAGTTTGCTGCAGTGAAAGTAAAGGGGCTGAATAATTTTGCACGCCCAATTTTTCAGTTTTTGATTTGTTAAAAAAGTTTGAAATATCCAATAAATGTCGTTCCACTTCATGATTGTGTCCCACTTGTTGTTGATTCTTCACAAAAAAATACAGTTTTATATCTTTATGTTTGAAGCCTGAAATGTGGCAAAAGGTCGCAAAGTTCAAGGGGGCCGAATACTTTCGCAAGGCACTGTATATAATTGTATGTAATTGATTAGAATCATCAATGAAATACATTAGAATCATCAAATTATTATGAATGATGTGTGTAGTCTTAGTCGGTAAATTTATAATAAATGATGTGTGTAGTATTAGTCAGAATTAGGGTAGAACAATATATCTGTACAATATGTCTCTATAGTATCTTAAACACAGACTGTCTGAGTAAGATTTGGTGCCGAACTTGGCTAGGGGCCACTGAGAGATTTGGGAAAGGACAAGGAGTGCTTCTCACAGTCCCTAATCTTTGTCAGCTGGGTATTGATAAATCAAATCAAATCAAATCAAATCAGATTTTATTTGTCACATACACATGGTTAGCAGATGTTAACCTTTCTGATCTCCCCATCCCGGATCCGGGTTCGTGAATACAGACTCAAGCTCATTACCATAACGCAACGTTAACTATTCATGAAAATCGCAAATGAAATGAAATAAATATGCTAGCTCTCAAGCTTAGCCTTTTGTTAACAACACTGTCATCTCAGATTTTCAAAATATGCTTCTCAACCATTGCAAAACAAGCATTTGTGTAACAGTATTGATGGCTAACGTAGCATTTAGCATTAGCATTCAGCTGGCAACATTTACACAAAAAAACAGAAAAGCATTCAAAAAAATAATTTACCTTTGAAGAACTTCAGATGTTTTCAATGAGGAGACTCTCAGATAGCAAATGTTCAGTTTTTCCTGAAAGATTATTTGTTTAGGACAAATCGCTCCGTTTTCTGCGTCACGTTTAGCTATGAAAAAACCCCTGTATCCAGGATTGTGTAAATCTATCAGCAAGCTCATTAGCATAACACAACGTTAACTATTTATGAAAATCGCAAATGAAATGAAATAAATATGCCATCTCTCAAGCTTAGCCTTTTGTAAACAACACTGTCATCTCAGATTTTCAAAATATGCTTCTCAACCATAGGAAAACAATCATTTGTGTAAAAGTAGCTAGCTAGAGTTAGCATTTCGCGTTAGCATTTAGCGTTAGCATTAGCGTTAGCATCCAGCACGCAACATTAACAAAAACATAAAAGCCTTCAAATAAAATCATTTACCTTTGAAGAACTTCTGATGTTTTCAATGAGGATACTCTCAGTTAGATAGCAGATGCTCAGTTTTTCCAAAAAGATTCCTTGTGTATTAGAAATAGCTCCGTTTTATACATCACATTTGGCTACCAAAAAAAATCCATAAATTCAGTCCTCAAAACGCAAACTTTTTTCCAAATTAACTCCATAATATCGACTGAAAACATGGCAAACGTTGTTTAGAATCAATCCTCAAGGTGTTTTTCACATATCTCTTCATTGATACATCGTTCTTGGAAAAATGCTTTCTCTCCTGAATCCCAGGAGAAAATGCCCGCACCTGAAGATTACGCACAAATTTAGACAAAGGACACCGGGCGGACCTCTGGAAAATGTAGTCTCTTATGGCCAATCTTCCAATGATATGCCTACAAATACGTCATAATGCTGCTAAGACCTTGGGCGAACGACAGAAAGTGTAGGCTCATTCGTTGCGCAATCACAGCCATATAAGGAGAGAATGGAAAACAGAGCTTCAGAAATTCTGCTAATTCCTGGGTGATGCATCATCTTGGTTTCGCCTGTAGAATGAGTTCTGGGGCACTTACAGACAAAATCTTTGCAGATTCTGAAACTTCAGAGTGTTTTCTTTCCAAAACTGTCAAGAATATGCATAGTCGAGCATCTTTTCGTGACAAAATATCGCGCTTAAAACGGGAACGTTTTTTATCCAAAAATGAAATAGCGCCCCTAGAGCTCTAAGAGGTTTAATGCGAGTGTAGCGAAATGCTTGTGCTTCTAGTTCCGACAATGCAGTAATAACCAACAAGTAATCTAACTAACAATTCCAAAACTACTGTCTTATACACAGTGTAAGGGGATAAAGAATATGTACATAAGGATATATGAATGAGTGATGGTACAGAGCAGCATAGGCAGGATACAGTAGATGGTATCGAGTACAGTATATACATGAGGTGAGTATGTGGATACTGTATCTTTTGATACAGTATGTGCGTAGGATACCTACTGTTTGTGTGCAAATGTATGTGCGTATGAATTCTGTTTGTGTGTAAAAGTATGTGCTTAACGAGCTAGTATAAAATGAATGGTTTTGTACAACAAACTTGCACGCCCGTGAATAAACATTTTGACTATTTAGCTGGGCCTCCGTCTGTTTCATTCGATCAGTATCTTACAAATTCTGGGTTGCAGACTGAGTAGTATAATTGAATTGGGTTATGAGAACATAATTCTCATGACAATTTGGTCCATCGAGAGCCGGATTCCAATACCTGTCCCTGCAGTCCGAAGGTACCACGCCGAAAACCGTGCACGTGCGGGTCATTGACCTGTAAATTAAAGACCTGTCCCCTGACATTGGGGATCTATAGCAGGCCGGTACAGTGGGGCAAAAAAAGTATTTAGTCAGCCACCAATTGTGCAAATTCTCCCACTTAAAAAGATGAGAGAGGCCTGTAATTTTCATCATAGGTACACTTCAACTATGACAGACAAAATGAGAGAAAACAAATCCAGAAAATCACACTGTAGGATTTTTAATTTATTTATTTGCAAATTATGGTGGAAAATAAGAATTTGGTCATATACAAACGAGCAAGATTTCTGGCACTCACAGACCTGACCTTCTTAAGATGCTCCTCTGTCCTCCACTCGTTACCTGTATTAATGGCACCTGTTTGAAGTTATCAGTATAAATGACACCTGTCCACAACCTCAAACAGTCACACTCCAAACTCCACTATGGCCAAGACCAAAGAGCTGTCAAAGGACACCAGAAACAAATTGTAGACCTGCACCAGGCTGGGAAGACTGAATCTGCAATCGCTAAGCAGCTTGGTTTGAAGAAATCAACTGTGGGAGCAATTATTAGAAAATGGAAGACATACAAGACCACTGATAATCTCCCTCGATCTGGGGCTCCACGCAAGATCTCACCCCGTGGGGTCAAAATGATCACAAGAACAGTGAGCAAAAATCCCAGAACCACACGGGGCGACCTAGTGAATGACCTGCAGAGAGCTGGGACCAAAGTAACAAAGCCTACCATCAGTAACACACTACGCCGCCAGGGACTCAAATCCTGCAGTGCCAGACGTGTCCCCCTGCTTAAGCCAGTACATGTCCAGGCCCGTCTGAAGTTTGCTAGAGAGCATTTGGATGATCCAGAAGAAGATTGGGAGAATGTCATATGGTCAGATG
This sequence comes from Oncorhynchus mykiss, assembly GCF_013265735.2. Lineage (NCBI taxonomy): Eukaryota > Metazoa > Chordata > Actinopteri > Salmoniformes > Salmonidae > Oncorhynchus > Oncorhynchus mykiss. The sequence continues at coordinate 46,694,315 of NC_048576.1, read as the reverse complement.
AAACCAAAATATAACTTTTTGGTAAAAACTCAACTCGTCGTGTTTGGAGGACAAAGAATGCTGAGTTGCATCCAAAGAACACCATACCTACTGTGAAGCATGGGGGTGGAAACATCATGCTTTGGGGCTGTTTTTCTGCAAATGGACCAGGACGACTGATCCGTGTAAAGGAAAGAATGAATGGGGCCAAAGTTTGTATCGTGAGATTTTGAGTGAAAACCTCCTTCCATCAGCAAGGGCATTGATGATGAAACATGGCTGGGTCTTTCAGCATGACAATTATCCCAAACACACTGCACGGCAACGAAGGAGTGGCTTCGTAAGAAGCATTTCAAGGTCCAGGAGTGGCCTAGCCAGTCTCCAGATCTCAAGGGCATTGAAAATCTTTGGAGGGAGTTGAAAGTCTGTGTTGCCCAGCAACAGCCCCAAAACATCACTGCTCTAGAGGAGATCTGCATGGAGAAATGGGCCAAAATTCCAGCAACAGTGTGTGAAAACCTTGTGAAGACTTACAGAAAACGTTTGACCTCTGTCATTGCCAACAAAGGGTATATAACAAAGTATTGAGAAAAACGTTTGTTATTGACCAAATACTTATTTTCCACCATAATTTTCAAATAAATTCATTAAAAATCCTACAATGTGATTTTCTGGATTTTTTTTCTCATTTTGTCTGTCATAGTTGAACTGTACATATGACGAAAATTACAGGCCTCTCTCATCTTTTTAAGTGGGAGAACTTGCACAATTGGTGGCTGACTAAATACTTTTTTGCCCCACTGTATATATCGAAGGTCGGCAGAGACGGTGACGGAATCTAACCCAAATTGCTTTTCCCAGTCTACGAGACAAGGTCAGTAAATCTTTTTTCACGAATTCTGGGGAATTGACGCTCGGGCTACATTCAGAAATATATTTTGAATTGTTTTTGTGTTGTTTAGGTGTTGATTTTAAAATTCCCATAGGGCATTCTAATCCGGTGACCTGTCTTTAGAATTTTTTGTTTAGAAAAGTTTTAAATGGAACAAAGTATTCTATACAAATGGAAGATAGGAATTGGGTGTAGAGCCACCTAGGCAGCAGTAGAAGGGGGTCCGTAATGACGCCAGGTATCTGCATTACCAATATAAACTAGAGAATATTGAGATCTAATTGTAATCTGATCAAGAATGAGTGTCCGTAAATGACGCAAGGTATCAGGGGATACTACCAAACTATCGGTGGCCACTACAGTACCAATGTTAACTAATGGAAAGGAGAAATACACATTAGAAAAGGTCGATAGCAACTGAGTAAGAGATTAAAGAGACCACACACATAGTCAGGCAGGAGAGCATCTATAGTAATTGGATAACGGTAAAAAGCACATACATAGATCATAGAAATACATACACATAGAGTTTGAGAATAAGCATAGTAACTACAAGGTTTACTAACAATGGGCGGTAAATCCTCAAAGGAGGTTCCGGGAATTAACCGGAGATGAGCCGTATATGCATTTAAAAGATGAAAGAAAGGTCGACTTCTGTTAAAAGTGGAGGAAGGAGTATGAATTTGATGGACGTTTAGACATAGAAAAGTTGGAACTAATGATAAGACAGATACGTAAGGCATGTGGAGACAAGGCAGATAAACAACAGGCCGAGGGGCTGGACACAGCGAGGGTATGGTTAGCCGAGGCGAGGAAGAGAGCAGAGGGAGAAAAGAAAAAGGAAGTAAAAGATGTAAGTGGCCAGCAACTAGGAACAATAACTCCCACGGCTCCTCTGGAGGTCTCTCATAAGCCTAAATTGTATCCCACCCTGATAGACCAGGCGTGGAGAGAGAATCCTGATGATGAAACAGTGGTGGTGAGAAGACGGCAGCCAGGGCTTCCCGTCCCACCCCCACCACCCCCATATGGGGAACCTCCTGGAGCCGAGGGAGGGGTAGAGCAGGAGGAGGAAAGGATAGGGCTAGCTGCCCTATGGAAAGTCATGACAGATTTAACTGAACTAGTACGTAGGATGAACAAGCGACAGCATCCAGGGGAAAGTGGTAGAGACAGGGCTTTACCACTCAGAAGGTTGAGGTCGCATAACCAGAGCCCAGGGAGGAAAGGAGTAGCAGAGTGGCTGGATGACGAAGATGAAAGGGAGGCTAGTCAGTATCCTCTATTTGCCTTGCCCAACCCATGGGCTGGGGACGCAGGACAGGAACTCATTTTAGAAGTGTATAGGGCATGGACACATAGGGATGTAGAAAGAGCGGTGGAAGGAATGGTACACCCTAAAACAGGCACGGAAGGATTTAGAAAGGATCTAGAAGGTTTGACAGCCAGCTTCAAGTTAAACACAGGAGAAGTGGAGAGAGCGGTATGCCAGTTGGTGGGGAAGGACTGGGCAGCTGTGCGAGGGCATTGGCTGGGCAGCAGATGGTGATTACGTTGTTAAAATTACAGAATTGTATAATAACTTGAGGGATTATTATCACCGACACACAGACTTCTGCAAGGTTTCTGAATGTAGGCAGGGGGATGGGGAGTCCATCAGTCAGTACTTGCCCAAATCTAATGAACTCTAAATAATAGCGGAGAGATAATTGCGATAGAGTTGTGCCCATCGAAATGTGTTTTTATTCTTATGGATTGACTGATGTCGGATAAAAGTTTGTGATAGTTTCTGGTTGTTGATTCTTGGGTTCATTTTTCCCAGAGACGATATCTTAAAAGGGTACACACATATCTTAAAGAAGAAGTTATAGATCTGTGAGAGCCAGAAATCTTGCTTGTTTGTAGGTGACCAAATTCTTATTTTCCACCATAATTTGCAAATAAATTCATTAAAAATCATTTTTTTCTCTCATTTTGTCTGTCAAAGTTGAAGTGTACCTATGATGAAAATTACAGGCCTCTCATCTTTTTAAGTGGGAGAACTTGCACAATTGGTGGCTGACTAAATACTTTTTTGCCCCACTGTATATAATTGTACGTAGTTGTTTAGAATCATCAATGAAATTCATTATAATCATCAAATTATTATTAATGATGTGTGTAGTCTTAGTCGGTAAAATTATAATAAATGATGTGTGTAGTTTTAGTCAGAATTAGGGTAGAACAATATCTGTACAATATGTCTCTACCTTGGCTAGGGGCCACTGAGAGATTTGGGAAAGGACAGGGAGTGCTTCTCATGGTCCCTAATCTATGTCGGCTGGGTATTTATACAGTATGTGCGTAGGATACCTACTGTTTGTGTGCAGTAGTATGTGCGTAAGGAGCTAGTATAAAATTAATGGTTTTGTACAACAAACTCGCGCACTCATGAATACATTTTTGGACTATTTAGCCTGGACTCCGTCTGTTTCATTCGACCAGTTTCTTACAAATTCTGGGTTGCAGACTGAGTAGTATAATTGAATTGGGTTATTAACACTGAGAACATAATTCTCATGACAGTCATAAAGCCAAAGTCATTACTTTACTCTCTGAAATCATCATCAAAACATGTATAAATTTTTGCTCGTAATGAGAGGCACTGATGCTAGTTAGCTAGCTAGCTATAACATTAGACTACAGTGCATTTAAGGTATGGTAAACAATTAAGCTAGCTAGCTAAAATAGCTTGGCTTGTAGTGGTTCTAGCAAGCCCTGTTATGACCGAATCAATTACCAAATTGTACTGTACTGAACAACACTGCCTTGGTGAAAAGATATATTATATTTCTGGCCAGCTACAGACAACAAACTACTTGTTTGTCATTTACCCCCCTGAGTCCTGATCCAGCTGATCCAGCCTGCCGCCGCTACTTGCTGGTCTCGCAAATAATTTTTCTCGCATTCTCAACTCCTTATCAGTGTATTCCATCTCAAATAAAGATGTCTATTTATAAGATATATTTCTTAATTTGTAACATTGTTTGGTGATTTCTATGGGAGCCAATTCCCGTCACCCAAATATTTTTTTAATGTCAATACTATACAAATTTTGAGATACTATCAAAAATAATTATGCATAAGTTGACATTTTGAGATATGTAAGTGAACATTTTTAAATGTTGAGATAGTAGAACATACTTATAGGATATGATTCTTCATTTGTAACATTGTATGGTGATTTCAGAGGTTGCACCACAGGTCCCAGAGTGATTATTAAGAAATAAACATGTACATTAAACACTAAACAATGTATTTATACTATTAGTGAACACACTTATGTATTCAGACTAGATATGTATTATTATATTTGTGGACACATTGTTTAATGTTTAATTTACATGTTTATTTCTTAATACTGTGAGGCACTAAATACAATATTAGCATTATACACAATTATGATGACCGCAATGGCTTTATAATCAATTCAAGAAGAGGATTTCCCACAATCAAAGTCCTGCAATAAGAGCTAATATGCTAATATTTGTGTAAACTCTACACAGTTTGCTCTGTGCATGTCACTGAGTAGGCTGATACCCCATTTAATGAGTGCAATGTCCATTAGGCTACACAGTGCACATAAGTATGCCTCAATGCAATTCTGAAGTCTAATACATCTACAGTGCAATTTCAAAATCTTTTTTTGGTTCAAATTAACTAATTATTGTATTTTTATGATAACATTCCGACCTTGGATAACATTATTTAGTCAAAATATGGCATGATTCCACTATTTGTATCCGTTTGAATCACTTTCAATGGGTGACTTTTAATTTGAAGGCGAACAGCAAATTCCACTGGTGTGGCTAATCCTTATTGTGGCTAGCTTCACACAGGTAAGGTAACTGAACAAGGAAGCACAAGAGCACTGCATGGTTGTCGTTTGCTCCCTGTGACACACAAAAAAAATCCCATTCCCATATCCCTTCGAATACATTTGCTAGAGGAAACAGTAGAAAAGTCCACCGCAGATGCCAAAGCTTCCCTGAATTTGATGTGTTTTTATGGTACCAGAGTTCCCGTGAAGTTCCAGGAGCAGCTGGAGCAGAGAGAACCTGCAAGGACCCGCTAATAACCTCCGGACACGCAGGTAAAATAAATTAACCTCTTCATAGTATAGGAAGCTAAAGCAATGTTTTTTGTGAGCTACAATTCATGGCACATTGTGCACAATACCTAAATGCATACAAACATTCACACGGGCCTAGAAAAGCCAACATATGTCATTTTCATACATCAGTATAATAGCTGCCTGAACATTTGAGTGCAATGTAAATGTCAATACAATACATTTTTCAACTGGAAAGGCTAGTTTAGAGCGTAGAAAATGCATCATATTAGTAGTAAACCACAAGAGCCACTGAATCCTGTGTATCTGACTGTATAGGTAACATGTCTGTTTGTCTAGAAACGCGTAACGCTTAGGTTGTTTTAGCGGACTGAACTCCACTCCATGGTGAAACAAGCAATTAATGCAGGTAGATTAGCCATCTGTTAGAAGCATACCTGGGATGTATTCATTACGGAAACCGTTCAACGTTTAAGAACCAAACGTAAGCAAACTGAACAAAACGAGAGTTTATATTGGACAAATGCAGGTAGGTCCCTATCCGTTCTGTTTGCTACCGTTGAAAACACTTTTTGCAACAGATTCGCCAGAATGAATACACCCCTGTTGAATCTATGCAACGCTTGGGGTCTATTTATTATGCCTATTCTGTTGCAAAACGTTTTGTTTCCTGCAAAGTGTTTTGCAACAGAAACCTATACTCCAAACGGAAAACATTTTGCAACATAAATGAGAGTTCCTAATGGACTAATTCAGGTAGGTAGGTCCCTGCCGGTTCGTTCTGTTTGGTTCTTAAACCGTTAACGATTTCTGTTGCCAGACGCAATGATTACACCCAGTGGCAATTTTAGCATGTACATCTTGGTGGGGAAAACACAACACTAAACAATACATTATTTGCACAATAATAGTGACAAACGGTGCCCACAAACTGTTAGTGCTTACATAAAGCTGTCAAACTAGCACAGCTTTCTTTTCAGCACATGGAGTGAATCCTTACAACTGCTACACTTGGCATTCAGCGAAGCCTTGTCTGACAGGAAAACAGTTAATTCAGCCTCATTTACTGCCCTTTTAAAAACAGCTGACATGGCTGACTTGCTTAAACAAATGTGGTTTCTACTGACAATTGAGATGTACAAACAATAAAAAGGAAACGATGAGCGGAACATTTTGATTAAGACATTAATGAGCGAGCTAAGACAGAAGTAGTCAATACAACTATTTGTTCAGCACTTTTGAAATGAATAGCGACAGAATTCAGAACATGGGCCGTTCTTACAGTATTCTCCCTGTAAACCAAGTCACAACCATAGGATAAATAAAGGGGGCATATAAGCACACCATGAAAGCGCTTGCAATATTCGATGATGATATTTCTCTAAAACAGGCTATAGGCTACAAGTCAGAACAGTAGGCTAAGTTATGAGGGGGAAAGGGAACAAATTATTTGGGTGAGGCACATGGGCTACTAACAAGTTACTACATAACACACACTTAGTATTACTTACTTAGCGACAGCATACATATCTCCCTGGCATATTACATAATTAATGCAGCAGCAGCATTTGTATGCGGCAGGTAGCCTAGTGGTTAGAGCGTTGGGCCAGTAACTGATCGAATCCCCGATCTGACAATGTAAAAATCTGTCATTCTGCCCCTGGACAAGGCAGTTAACCCACTGTTCCTAGGCCGTCATTGGACTCCCCTTGTTGTGCTCACTTGAACAGGAAGGTGACGCTGCGGTCCTTCTTGTGGGAGTGGGAAGATTTTGTCATCAAAGTCAGGCATTCTCTGGATTTATGATGCTTTCAAGACAACTGAAAACTCGGAAGTAACAAGGTCGAATCATGACATTAGTGATCTTCAGGACGAAGCTCGAGATAGAGGCCCGACTTGGATGACAGTTCAAAACGTATTTTTCCAGTCAGCAATTTTTTTCAGAGTTGTTAGTTGTCTTATTCTAAAACGGATTAACAAAAAAAAATGCCCTCATCAATCTATACACAATACCCCATAAAGAGAAACAGGTTTTTGAAAATGTTGCACATTTAATAAAAATATTTTTTAAATTACATAAGTATTCAGACCCCTTGCAATGAGACTCGAAATTGAGCTCAGGTGCATCCTGTTTCCATTGCTCACCCTTGAGATGTTTCTATAATTTTATTGGTGTACACCTGTGGTAAATTCAATTGATTGGACAGGATTTGGAACGGCACTCACCTGTTTATATAAGGTCCCACAGTTGACAGGACAAGTCAGAGCAAAAACCAAGCCATGAGGTCGAAGGAATTGTCCATAGAGCCCAGAGACAGGATTGGTTTGTGGCAAATCTGGAGAAGGGTACCAAAACCTTTCTTCAGCGTTGAAGGTCCCCGAGAACATCATCCAGGCTGTATCACAACTGGTCGTGATTGGGAGTCCCATAGGGCGGCGCACAATAGGGGGAAAGGGGGATACGTAGTCAGTTGTACATCTGAAATGTCTCTTCCGCATTTAACCCGACCCCTCTGAATCAGAGAGGTTCAACACCCTGACCTTGACTACCTGAAATTTTGACCTTTGACCCTAGATGTCATTTATTTTACCACCTCTTTCATATGAGCCCATAAGTTTTGTATGGAACATTTTGGGGTCCCCTTTTACCAAGGTATTGCCTCTCGAGGCGAGAACCCCTAAAATGTTATAATTCATTTTTGGTCGTAGGCGAAAAGTTTTTATATTTTCTCGAGACTAATTGGATTCCGAACGCGCAGATATCAAATTTATACCCGTCGGTTACAATGACAACGTCTCGCCTTGTTTCTCACCAGTTCTCACCAGTTCTCACCAAAAATCCTATTCTCAATTATTTATTTCCAATTGGAATTTTGAAAAAAAAAACGTTTTACTGTAATAGGCCATCCTCTCAAATGAGCAAGGCCTGATTTTTTTTTTTGAAAAATTGGCCTGAATTGAACGTACAGCCAAAACGAGCCAGTTTTGAGGGTGCATAGAGCCATAACCCAGTTAACTGCTTTGCTCAGGGGCAGAACAACAGATTTTTAAAATATTTTTATGTACATATTCTTATTAATTCCTTTACACTTGTGTGTATAAGGTAGTTGTTGTGAAATTGTTAGGTTAGATTACTTGTTAGATATTACTGCATGGTCGGAACTAGAAGCACAAGCATTTCGCTACACTCGCAATAACATCTGCTAACCATGTGAATGTGACAAATAAAATTTGATTTGAGGAGTGGCTTCGGTAGAAGTATCTGAATGTCCTTGAGTGGCCCAGCCAGAGCTCCCCATTCAACATGACAGCGCTTGAGAGGATCTGCAGAGAATAATGGGAGAAACTCCTGAAATACAGGTGTGCCATACATATCCAAGAAGACTCAAGGCTGTAATCGCTACCAAAGGTGCTTCAACAAAGTACTAAGTAAAGGTTCTGAATACTTTTGTAAATTTCAGTTTTCTCTTTAAAAATAAAACTGTTTTTGCTTTGTCAATATGGAGTAATGTGTGTAGATTTATAAATGGGGAAAACAACCATTTTGTCCATTTAAGAACAAGGCTGTAACATAACAATGTGGAAAACGTGAAGGGATCTAAATACTTTCTGAATGCACTGTGTATATACAGTGGGGAGAACAAGTATTTGATACACTGCTGATTTTGCAGGTTTTCCAACTTACAAAGCATGTAGAGGCCTGTAATTTTTTATCATAGGTACACTTCAACTGTGAGAGATGGAATCTAAAACAAAAATCCATAAAATCACATTGTATGATTTTGAAGTAATTAATTTGCATTTTATTGCATGACATAAGTATTTGATCACCTACCAACCAGTAAGAATTCCGGCTCTCACAGACCTGTTCGTTTTTCTTTAAGAATCCCTCCTGTTCTCCACTCATTACCTGTATTAACTGCACCTGTTTAAACTTGTTACCTGTATAAAAGACACCTGTCCACACACTCAATCAAACAGACTCCAACCTTTCCACAATGGCCAAGACCAGAGAGCTGTGTAAGGACATCAGGGCTACATTGTAGACCTGCACAAGGCTGGGATGGGCTACAGGACAATAGGCAAGCAGCTTTGTGAGAAGGCAACAACAGTTGGCGCAATTATTAGAAAATTGAAAAAGTTCAAGATGACGGTCAATCACCCTCGGTCTGGGGCTCCATGCAAGATCTCACCTCGTGGGGCATCAATGATCATGAGGAAGGTGAGGGATCAGCCCAGAACTACACGGCAGGACCTGGTCAATGACCTGAAGAGAGCTGGGACCACCGTCTCTAAGAAAACCATTAGTAACACACTATGCCGTCATGGATTAAAATCCTGCAGCGCACGCAAGGTCCCCCTGCTCAAGCCAGCGCATGTACAGACCCGTCCAGATGCCAATGACCATCTGGATGATCCAGAGGAGGAATGGAAGAAGGTAATGTGGTCTGATGAGACAAAAATAGCCTTTTGGTCTAAACTCCACTCGCCGTGTTTGGAGGAAGAAGAAGGATGAGTACAATCCCAAGAACACCATCCCAACCGCGAAGCATGGAGGTGGAAACATCATTCTTTGGGGATGCTTTTCTGCAAAGGGGACAGGACGACTGCACGTATTGAGGGGAGGATGGATGGGGCCATGTATCGCGAGATCTTGGCCAACAACCTCCTTCCCTGAGTAAGAGCATTGAAGATGGGTCGTGGCTGGGTCTTCCAGCATGACAACAACCCGAAGCACACAGCCAGGGCAACCTAAGGAGTGGCTCCGTAAGAAGCATCTCAAGATCCTGGAGTGGCCTAGCCAGTCTCCAGACCTGAAACCAATAGACCATCTTTGGAGGGAGCTGAAAGTCCGTATTGCCCAGCGACAGCCCCGAAACCTGAAGGATCTGGAGAAGGTCTGTATGGAGGAGTGGGCCAAAATCCCTGCTGCAGTGTGTGCAAACCTGGTCAAGAACTACAGGAAATGTATGATCTCTGTAATTGCAAACAAAGGTTTCTGTACCAAATATTAAGTTTTGCTTTTCTGATGTATCAAATACTTATGTCATGCAATAAAATGCAAATTAATTACCTAAAAATCATACAATGTGATTTTCTGGATTTTTGTTTTAGATTCCGTCTCTCACAGTTGAAGTGAACCTATGATAAAAATTACAGGCCTCTACATGCTTTGTAGGTGGGAAAACCTTCACAATCGGCAGTGTATCAAATACTTGTTCTCCCCACTATCTAATATATATACATATATACATACATACATACATACATACATACAAGTCAAAAGTTTGGACACACCGACTCATTAGTGTTTTTCTTTCTCCAAAACAATTAAATATATATTTGAGATTATTCAAAGCAGCCACCCTTTGCCTTGATGACAGCTTTGCACACACTTTGCATTCTCTCATCCAGCTTCACCTGTAATGCTTTTGCAATGGTCTTGAAGGAGTTCCCACATGCCAATCACTTGTTGGCTGCTTTTTCCTTCAATCTGCAGGCCAACTCATCCCAAACCATCTCAATTGGGTTGAGGTCGGTGATTGTAGAGGCCAGGTCATCTGATGCAGCATTCCATCACTCTTATTCTTGGTCAAATAGCCCTTACACAGCCTGGCAGTGTGTTAGTTCATTGTCCTGTTTAAAAATAAATGATAGTCCCACTAAGTGCAAACCAGTTGCCTAGTTAAATAAAAAAAAAAGTGCAAGGCAGATGGGACGATGTATCGCTGCAGAATGCTGTGGTAGCCATGCTGGCTATGTGTGCCTTGAATTGTAAATAAATCACTGAAAGTGTCACCAGCAAATCACCATCACACCACCTCTTCCATGCTAACAAACTACAATATGAATTAGCTAATAGAAATTACTATTTATAATTAATCATATCACGGGTGAGCTCATCATTGATCGAAATAATTGAGTAAAACATTCTCTAGAAATATGAAAGTATCCGACGATGAGTAGTTTCTGCATGCCTTTTTTCCCCCTCACAGAAACCAAAGATAGTAAGAGAAGACAAGATGAGTTTGGTCTGTTAATAGTATGCATGTTCAAGGGGAGGTGTCGTCCACCATCGTTCACATTCGACCATTCAATTCCGGAAGACCTAAAAAAATGAATGAACCCTTACTCACCTCATTTTGTTATGTCTTTGGTCCAACAGACGTTTACGTGAAACCCAGAATGCATTGTATGTCAACAAACATGGCTACACACATCTGGAATCATAATCAGTACAACCTTCAAAGTATTTTACACACACATGTGCCCATTACAATCTATGCAAGAATCGGAATGCATGCAAACAATGGGGAAGTGCTTGGGGAATTTTGTCCGGGTCAGAAATGTCCCAAAAATGTATTGTCCGCAAAAGTAAAAATAATAATTTTTATGTGAATGAATGAGGCGGCAGGCAGAACACACCTCAATTCAAACTGTTCTTAGAAAATAAAAACTTGTTAGAAAATAAATATACTGTTGCTTAACAATCACATTCTGGAATGGAGTGAATGTTCTAACATCACGTGCATAGCGACCGTTAGAGACATTTGGAACTCACACATGAAAGGGTTATCAAGGCAAGTCAGTTAAGAACAAATTCTTATTTACAATGATGGCCTAGGAACAGTGGGTTAACTGCCTTGTTCAGGGGCAGAACGACAGATTTTTACCCTGTCAGCTGAGCGATTCGATCTAGCAGCCTTTTGGTTACTGGCTCAACGCTCTAACCACTAGGCTACCTGCCGCCCCAAAAGTAGTGGCAGTAGTGGTTTCTTTGCAGCAATTTGACCATGAAGGCCTGATTCACACAGTCTCCTCTGAACAATTGATGTTGAGATGTGTCCGTTACTTGATCTTTGTGAAGCATTTATTTTGGCTGCAATTTCTGGTAACTCTAATGAACTTATCCTCTGCAGCAGAGGTAACTTTGGGTCCTTCCTTTCCTGTGGCAGTCCTCATGAGAGCCAGTTTCATCTTAGCGCTTGATGGTTTTTGCGACTGCACTTGAAGAAACTTTAAAAGTTCTTGACATTTTCCGTATTGACTGATCTTCATGTCTTAAAGTAATGATGGACTGTCATTTCTCTTTTCTTATGCTGGTTGAGAGAATGCCAACTGTGTGAAAAAGATGTCATCAAGGCAAAGAGTGGCTACTTTGAAGAATCTCAAATATAACACTTTTTTTTTTGTTTAATACAGGATTCCATATGTGTTATTTTACCCGTTCACTTTTGACGGGTACTGTGTGTAGGCATTATAAAAATGTTTCTATAGTTTATTTTATAGTTTAATCGAATCGAAGTTTATTGGTCGCACACACAGTTTAGCAGATGTTATAGCGGGTGCAGCTAAATGCTTCTGTTACTAGCTCCTAACAATGCAATAAAATGTCAAACAGGTGGGCCTACACAAATAATAAAAATAAAATGTTGGGACTAATCCAATTAACAACCCAAATGACACGATAACAGTAATCAAAATGCAATCTATACTTATGTAAGCTTACACTGGAAGAATTTACTCAAGATATACTAAGAATGATATTTATTTACAGCAGTAGATGCAGTATATCAGCTATGTCAAAAATCCAGTGTATAAATAAATATGTGGTGTTTAAACAGTGTCCAGTAGTATAAGCTATGTCGGGAATATAATATTTTATTACTCAGTGTGAAACGGGAAGTGTCCAGTGGTTCAATGTCGTGTGTGTGCTGATGCACCTTTACTGACTCTGTTTTCCATTGACCTCCCGTTCGCGGCCGGCTTGCGACAGAGCCTGGGTGTGAACCCAGAATCTCTGGTGGCACAGCCCTAAACCGCTGCGCCACCCGGGAGGCCCTTTTGACTCTGTTTTCAGAAGGTAGCCTAGTAAACAGTCCATGGCTCAGATGACTGCAGTCCTTAAAGGAGAAGTTTTATTTTTTACTACCAAATCTATATTTTTGATGTAAAGGGAATAAGGGTCCAGACACCTTTTTTTGTAATTTTGTATATTTTTTGAGAAACTTGCCCCAAACAGCAAATCACTTCCTCGTCCTTTGTTGTGTAGTATGTGGGCCCCGATAAAACATGAACAATGGCTTCAAAAACACCCAAATACATCCTTTTAGAAACAGCAAAGCTCTCAGTATAGTGATGTAGGTCTTTAGATGTTGTACACATGAAATTGTGTCACTCCGAACTTTATCCTCAACGTTATATTCCATTTTGTTACGACTCGAATACTAACGTCTGTTCGGATATTTGAATATTTAAATCACTGTGCCTATCCCTACAAGCAATAAAGTAAAAAATAACACTAACATAAACAAATGACTGCAAAGTAGGGCAACCATCGTTATCCCACCTGGTAAGATTTTGACGACAATTGTATTGCTTTGTGGTTGTATGTCCTAAAGGCAGCCTGTTTTGAATAGGCCACAATATCATCCCTCTGGGACCACAGAGCGGTATGGGTCCTCCGTTAGAATTCACATTCAACCTCAATCAAAATAGATTTCATATGATACATACATACACTGAGTGTACAACACGTTCGGAACACCTGATCTTTCCATTACTGACTGACAGTGAATCCAGGTGAAAGCTATGATCCCTTGTTGATCTTGTTAAATCCACTTAAATCAGTGTATATGAAGGAGGAGACAGGTTAAATAGTAGTTTTTTTTAAGCCTTGAGGCAATTGAGACATGGATTGTGTATGTGTGTGATTCAGTGGGTTAATGGGCAAGACAAAAGATGTAAGTGCCTTTGGACGGGGTATGGTAGTAGGTGCCAGGCGCACCGGTGTGAGTGTGTCAAGAACCGCAACAATGCTGGTTTAATACACACAGTTTCCCGTCGACCACCCAAAGGACATCCAGCCAACTGTGGGAAGCATTGGATTCAACATGGGCCAGCATTCCTGTGGAATGTTTTCGACACATTGTAGAGTCCATGCCCCAACAAATTGAGGCTTTTCCGAGGGCAAAAGGGGCTGTAACTCAATATTAGAAAGTTGTTCCTAATGTTTTGTACAGTCAGTGCATAATTTGTATATCATCCCTCTGGGTCCTCAGATAGAATTCACATTCAACCTCAATCACTTAAAGCCATGGCATGCAAATTACAATAACAGACGAGTTACAATGATTGAAAGGAACACTGTCACATTTAATTTCAATGACTTGCATGCACAAAGAGCCTTCCACAAATAAGATCAACGAGTCTCTCGGAATTGTTGGAAAGAGCATGTCAATGGTAACCGTGTTAGCCTTTTCCTGTCGGCTGGTGTTAGCTGGAGAGCCATGGCACGGCTTTTGTTATCCCAGTCAATCACTGCAGTCTGTTTTGGAAGGAACAGAATGTTTCTGCAAGGAATTGTTATTCTGTCATGTGTCCAGCCTGTCAGGCAGGCAGGCTGTGAACTATTTATAAGAGCTCAACCCCGGACTTCACTGTTTCCTCCTTTTCCTCGCTCCCGCCTTCATTTGTTCAAAGGCCTGGCCCGTGGCAAGGCGATTTAACTGCAAGGCGATTTTAACCGGCTCTCATAGACCTCGCTCTTTCAAAGGAAGGGGGGATTTTGCAGGTAAACATTTTCTCTCCCTTAACTTTACTCTGTTTGCCAACATCTTTTGTGCTGTGGTTTTTGTGTGGGACCTGGGTTGTCTTGAACAGATGCCAAGGCAGGTTTTCCCCATGAAAAGATGCAGCGAGTGATTGCCCCAGAGCTAAAGCACTGTAGTTTAGTTCATGGAAAGAGTGTTTGATTAGGTTGAGGTGCACTGTGAATGTCAGGCATTACTGCCAGATAAGAGCCATTGATGACTGCTTTAATGTTGCTCTGTTTCATGACCTGTGATAGATTAGAAAATGATTCCAATTGGTTGGTAAAAAATCTTCCCTTGGGATTCAATACGTGCACTGAAATTTGAGGTAAATCTCAAGTTGCCTGATGACTCAATCTAAATTCATCTGCTGCTCTGTTCACTTCATAATTCAGTTTGAGACTGCCATCGTTGAAGTCGTTTGTAGTGATGTTTAAATGAGGGGTGTTGCGCAAAACAATGTCATCAGCAATTGGATCATCAAACCAATCCAAGTATCAAAGCCAATGACACATTTTCAAAACGCTGCTTTACCTATGTGTTCTAGCCCTGGCCCAACCCATCAGCTTCTGTAACCAATCAGAACGGTTAACATCTGTCTGCGTTCTAGAAATCGTCTAGGAGGTACTAAGATCCAGACTAATTGGGGAGAAGAAAATAACGCCCGTGGGTGTGGCATAGCGTTTGGCCGAAACCAATGTTCCAATGTTGATTAATACAACTTGAAATGCTTACAGTTTAAAAAGTATTGGCGAAAAGTTATCAAATGCTGCAACGAAGCAGCTAAGGTAATAAAAAGGCTACCCAAAACGTTTGACCCAAGTTAAACAATTTAAAGGCAATACACTCAATTGGTATTTGGTAGCATGTAAACTTCTGACCCACTGGGAATGTGATGAAAGAAATAAAAGCTTAAATAATTCTCTCTACTACTATTCTGACATTTCACATTCTTATAATAAAGTGGTGATTTTATATATATATGTGTGTGTGTGTGTGTGTGTGGAGTAATCAGGAAGGTGATAGTCCAGGTGTGCCTGATGATGAGGCACAGGTGTGCATAATTATGGGTAGCCAGGGCAGATGGTTAATAAACCAGCAAAGTCGAATGCTGGAGGGGAGGAGCAGGAGTAGATGTGACAATGTCATTGTTTGACTTCCAAGTTTACTTCAAAATGATGGTTATTATATCAATATTTGCAAATAAAGGTGTTTCCACTGCCATTTCTCTCACACTTAATTTTACAGACACAAAAAGATCCTACCATGTCAAAGGAACAATTTGTACCAACATTTCCTGTTTTCATCAGCCCGGTTGTGAATTTTTTCATGCCTCAGGTAATTAATCCAAATGAAATGGTTGGATGGAAACCTGGTTACTGACTTGGCATATTCAGTCTGAAACCTGTAAACGTGTGTGTGTGTGTGTGTCCTGATGAATTGTGCTGTGTTTGTTTGCTTTGCTCTAACCATACTTAATGTAGTCAGCTGGGCCTGATGCCAAAGCACTAATGTGGAACAAAGGCCATTAGGTGGGTTGGAAATGTAAATAGAGTTAATTGCTCAGCCATAAACAAGGACATAGTGGCTTCTCTCAATGACATGGCGTTATACGCTTATAGCCAGAGAATGTTTGTGGTGGGGAGTAGACCTGGGCAATATGGGCAAAATCCATATCGCGATAAATTGCCTAATTTACTGCAATAACGACAAATAGAAAGGTTAACATTAATCGGCACCACAGTTTTATTTTTATTTTTATGATCCTTTAAACTACTACTACTACTGGTTTAATGGTTGTTGCCATTGTCCCATTAACAGTCACCGTTATTAGCAAACTTATTTCATTTCAAACCCCACATTTCTCTAATATAGGTTACTTATTGTAATGAATGATATTAATCAAATGCCTGCAATAAGTGATGTCAATGTCGATAATTTTCCTTTTATCGTCCCATCTGTAGGGAGGTTGTAAGTGTTAGCGATGGGAAAGATTGTTCATACATTTTATTTTTAAGTTGTCTAAAGTCGATCCTGTCCTGGTCAGTTTCTAGAAGACTTATAACATACTGTATTTCTCAACGGCCCTGTCTTTTCCGATTAGTGCCAATGAAACATAAAAAGCGAGGACAGGTTGCTACTTTTCTGTACTGAGATGTAGCCTGAGGCCGGAACAAAAATTCAACAGATTAACGACCTGCCCACAATGATGTACTTTTAAAGGCAATGTCCCCAATGTTTGTGGAAATTACGTTAGCTGTAAATGTTACTGCAGATGACAGCTCATGTCAATCACCTTTAGAAGTCCATCGCAGTGTTCAGGTTTTCACAAGAGTTTAGTCAGTGTTGTTTTCGAAAAGAGTAAAAAAAATGTTTTTAGTTTGAATTCAACTCTCCTTAAAGGACCCAGAGGATATTGTTGCCACTATTTCTACGGAATTTTAAATTTATTTTCTACCTCCAAAGAATGGCGAAGGCTACTTATACCTATTTTGGTTTGGGAATTTCCACGTGGAGTTGATAAACATAAACAAATGGGGCACTGACAGCTGTCAGTGTAGCTTAGCTATCTTGCTAACCTTATCTAGCTAGCTAGCTATCTTACTAACCTTATCAAGCAAGCTCATGTTATCTGCTGTTGCTGTTTTTTATTTGTTTTATTTACTAAACCGTAATCAAAATATTAGCCAGCTGGCTCTGGCTGGTTCTGGAGCTGGATTTGTCATAAGCATTGATTTAGGGAAAACTTTCCACAGATGGAAACCACTGGCCTATCTTTTACTTAGCTATCTATTGTTATCTCAAGTTTTGGCATCTTCCATAAATTGCAGCCATGATTTCGCCACAGAACAATAGAAAGAATATGATGAAGCTCCAGTAATAAAGGTTAAATAAAATAATAATAATACATTCTGAATAAATCAGTGAGTGTCACCAGCTTCACGGTGGGAACCACACATGCAGAGATCATCCGTTCTCCTACTCTGCATCTCACAAAGACAGTGGTTGGAACCTAAAATCTCAAATTTGGACTCATCAAACCAAAGGACAGATTTCCACCAGTCTAATGTCCATGGCTCGCGATTCTTGTCCCAAGCAAGTCTCTTCTTCTTATCGGTGTCCTTTAGTAGTGGTTTATTTGCAGCAATTTGACCATGAAGGGCTGATTCATGCAGTCTCCTCTGAACAGTTGATGTTGAGATGTCTGTTGCTTAAACTCTGAAGCATTTATTTTGGCTGCAATTCCTGAGGCTAGTAACTATTATGAATGTATCCTCTGCAGCAGAGGTAACTCGGAGTCTTCCATTCCTGTGTTAACTGCACCTCAGATTGCAGCCCAAATAAATGCTTCACAGAGTCAAGTAACAGACACATCTCAGCATCAACTGTTCAGACGAAGCTGCATAGAATTCAAGGCACACTTAACCAGCATGGCTACCACTGCATTCTGCAGCAATACGCCATCTCATCTGGTTTGCGCTTAGTGGGAATATCGTTTGTTTTTCAACAGGACAATGACCCAACAACACCTCCAGGCTGTGTAAGGGCTATTTGACCAAGAAGGAGAGTGATGAAGTGCTGCATCAGATGACCTGGCCTCCACAATTACCAGACCTCAACCCAATTGAGATGGTCTGGGTTGAGTTGGACCGCAGAGTGGAGGAAAATCAGCCAACAAGTGCTCAGCATATGTGGGAACTCCTTCAAGATTGTTGGAAAAGCATTCCAGTTGAAGCTGGTTGAGAGAATGCCAAGAGTGGGCAAAGCTGTCATAAAGACAAGGGTGGCTACTTTGAAGAATCTAAAATATATTTTGATTGGTTTAACACTTTTAAACAAATCACAGTTTTAATGTTGTGATGGAATAAGTAGGTGTGTCCAAACCGCTGACTGGTACTGTACATAGTCAGATTGTCTCACTGTGCCTTCAAAAAGTATTCATACCCCTTGACTTATTTCCCATTTTGTTATTACAGCCCAAATTCAAAATATATATATTTTTATCTCTCACCCTTCTACACACTACACCATAATGACAAAGTGAAAACATGTTTGTAGAGATTTTTGCAAATGTATTAAAATTAAATGCAGAGATTTCTCATTTACATAAGTATTCTTGTGAGAATCACATTTGGCAGCAATTACAACTGAGTCTTTCTGGCGAAGTCTGTGAGAGCTTTGCACACTTGGATTGTACAATATTTGCACATTATTCTCTCTTTAAATTCTTCAAGCTCTGTCAAGTTGATTGTTGATCAAATCTTGCCATAGATTTTAAGTCAAAACTCTCACTCTGCCACTCAGGAACATTCAATGTCATTTTGTTAAGCAACTCCAGCGTATATTTGGCCTTGTTTTAGGTTATTGTCATGCTGAAAGGTGAAATTGTCTCCCATTGGAAGCAGACTGAATCCGAAAAAACTCCCTAGTCAAATCAAATTGTATTTGTCACATGTGCTTAATACAACAGGTGAAACACCTTACAGTGAAATGCTTACTTACAAGCCCTTAACCAACAATGCAGTTTAAAAAAAATAGATAAGTAAAATTTAGCGAGGCTATATATAGGGGATACCGGTACGGAGTCAATGTGCGGGGAACCGGTTAGTCGAGGTAATATGTACATGTAGGTAGAGTTAAAGTGACTATGCAAGATGGTGCTGACAGAGATGGTCGTCTTGCGTCTAGTCCTTAGGAAACTATACAGTATTTTTATTTTTTATTTTACCTTTATTAAACTAGGCAAGTCAGTTAAGAACAAATTCTTATTTTCAATGATGGCCTAGGAACAGTGGGTTAACTGCCTGTTCAGGGGCAGAACGGGGATTTGAACTTGCAACCTTTCGGTTACTAGTCCAACGCTCTAACCACTAGCTACCCTGCCCAATACATTTTAAATGTATTATAAAATAAGAATTTGTTCTTAACTGACTTGCCCAGTTAAAAAAATATTTAATAAGTTTATTTTTATTTTTTTATGTGACCTGTTCAGTACATTTTTACTCCTGAATTGATTTAGGCTTGCCATAACAAAGGGGTTGAATAGTTATTGACTCAAGACATTTCAGTTTCAGCAAATTATCCAATGGATTAGTATAATTTTCTGGAGAAAAAAAATTGATGTGGAAAAACATATGTTTTCACCCACTATTTTAATTTTCTCCATGGCTCAGGTGGCCAAATGGACACAAGGCTGTTTGGCTCATCTCAGTTGCAAACAGAAATAACTTTGCAGCTGTTTCTGATTTAATAAACAATGCCATGCTGGTGGGTGGTACAGTAACATTCAAATAAAATCCAGCCCTGTAACTAAACTGTCATATCATAGGAAAAGACCGTATTCACACGGATTTGCACAAAGTGGGCAGTTCGGATTTGTCAATTCCAGACCAAATATATCATACTTTGACCAAAATGATGACTTACTGACTTATATTGTTGTACAACATCATAGCTAACTTCTGGCCATCGTCTTTCTTGGTAACAATTAAGTAACTTACTGTGATCTATTATTATTATTTTTTTTACAAATATAGCTTCTTAGCAAAATGCAATTTCTCAAGAAATAATTGTTAGGACAGTCAGAGGGGTCTGAAAGAGGGGCGTAATTGGAGGAGCATAATGGGAGAGATGTGCTTCTTGAAAAAAAAGCTGTTATTGCCAGAGACCAGAGCAAACTGATGTCACCAGGCGGTCCAAAAATTCCACCCAGCCAAACAAGCTGAAGTTTCAAGTGGTGTTTTCAAATAGCTCTTACACTAAAAGTGCATTATCATAATCTTCTAAATTTCACAGTATTATTCCAACCTCAGTGTGGAAATATACAGTATATAAAACACAGGTAAATTATGTTCTATTTGAGATTAATTTTACATGACAGCATGGGATACAGGCAATTGGAAAATTAGCTTGAAAGGTTGGTGCAGGGATTGAACCCCAGTCGACGGTGGGGAGAGGCGTAGTCCCACGTAATTTGAGCAGGGAAGCGTTACCCTTACACCAAGGGCTCTGCATCTAAGTGTGTGTTAGTATGGGAGAGCGAGGGGCCGGGAGGAGAATGAAAGAATGCATGATTATATAAACCCCCCCCCTTGAGCACCTCCAACATACAACTCCCCAATGAGTGGCCCACACAGACCCTTGGTGTGTCCCAACAACATTTAGAAATTAGGAACACCGTGACATGAATATTGACATAATATAACTTTAAGTACTTAATGTAAATGAATGGGTTATTGAGCAGTTACATGTCCTCTCCTATGAGGGAAATAGTTAAATCTTTTCCACAGTGCTTATAATTCATAGTTGATAGTCTGGTAACAGTAATCAGCTGTAATGTTTGATTGCATGTGTGCCCACAGACCAGAGAACTGGGTGATTCATTAATTGGGCCTGTAATAAATAGCTGCCTCTGCTCTGCCCGCTAAGATGCACACATCTATACCATCCCAACAATAATGTGTCATCTGTTTGTTTGGAAGCAAAATAGCTCTCTTTTTAAATGCTTCATTCATCCTTTTCCATTTGAAATTATCATAATTAATGCGTTTCACCAGGGGCTGGAGATGGGTTGGTTGTTCAGCAACAAAACCTGACGCATGTGCAACTACGGGGCAAAAG
This sequence comes from Oncorhynchus mykiss, assembly GCF_013265735.2. Taxonomy (NCBI): domain Eukaryota; kingdom Metazoa; phylum Chordata; class Actinopteri; order Salmoniformes; family Salmonidae; genus Oncorhynchus; species Oncorhynchus mykiss. The sequence continues at coordinate 46,673,119 of NC_048576.1, read as the reverse complement.
AGACAGGGTTGACTTAGCTTGTTGATAACATGTAAACTATATTTTGACTCCAATGTTCATTGAAAACATAAATAAAGTTGCACAATGAGCACTTGTCTCTCAAATACACCTTTACAGTTGTTGGTTAGCTAACTAGTTAGCAATTTTTTTGCCATATTAATCAGTCCAAACACCTCAAAGCAAAGCATGGTATTAAGAACAAGGAGCTGAAATGAGCCACTTACGATTCACCACATGGCAGTTTCTTGTCATTGTTGCTAGCAATCTGACCATCCAGAAGCATAACAACACACAGCCTTCTTCCCCTTTTGAAGCGCGCATGTCGTTTTTGTGACGTTGTTAGCTAACCCGTCTAAAGCTCCCCATTTACTGGCTATTGTTGTTCTGCTAACACTAGCATGTTTGCACTCAAAGTTGTCTAATATCAAATTCAAAGAAAAAACATATTTGTGGACATGTATGAAAGCCACAGGTATACCCAATTAACATGAATTATAGGGGTTATACAGTGCTGGGTCAATATCTCTTTGATTTGATTTTCTCAGACAGGATGTAGCCTTTCATTTTCGAGGACTGAGTGTCTGGTTGTGTTTTTGCAGACCTTGTCATCAGCCCTCAAGAGATGACAGAGGCCATGTTTGGGACAGGGAATGATCAGTGGGTCTGTCCCAACGACCGGCAGCTGGCCCTTCGAGCCAAGTGAGTATGCACTCATTTCTCCCATCTCACTAAACAGGTGAAAGTGTTTTTGCAATGTCACCTGGGAAAGTTGTTTTGGTTGTGTAAAGGTTACCTGTGCCCATCAGGTGTTGAAGTCGGAAGTTCACATACACCTTAGCCAAATACATTTAAACTCAGTTTTTCACAATTCCTGACATTTAATCAGAGTAAAAATCCCCTGTCTTAGCTCAATTAGGATCACCACTTTATTTTAAGAATGTGAAATGTCAGAATAATAGTAGAGAGAAGGATTTATTTCAGTTTTTATTTATTTCATCACATTCCCAGTGGGTCAGAAGTTTACGTACACTCCATTGGTATTTGGTAGCATTGCCTTTAAATTGTTTAACTTGGGTCAAACGTTTCAGGTAGCCTTCCACAAGCTTCCCACAATAAGGTGGTTGAATTTTGGCTCATTCCTCCTGACAGATCTGGTGTAACTGAATCATGTTTGTCGGCCTCCTTGCTCGCACACGCTTTTTCAGTTCTGCCCACAAATGTTCTATAGGATTGAGGTCAGGGCTTTGTGATGGACACTCCAATGCCTTCCCTTCGTTGTCCTTAAGTCATTTTGCCAAAACTTTGGAAGTATGCTTGGGGTCATTGTCCATTTGGAAGACCCATCTACGACTAAGCTTTAACTTCTGATGTCTTGAGATGTTGCTTCAATAGATCCACACGATTTTCCTACCTCATGATGCCATCTATTTTGTGAAGTGCACCAGGCCCTCCTGCAGCAAAGCACCCCCAGAACATGATGCTGCCACCCCCGTGCTTCACGGTTGGGATGGTGTTCTTCGGCTTGCAAGCCGCCCCCTTTTTCCTCCAAACATAACGTTTCATCAGACCAGAGGACATTTCTCCAAAAAGTACGATCTTTGTCCCCATGTGCAATTGCAAACCGTAGTCTGGCTTTTTTATGGTAGTTTTGGAGCAGTGGCTTCCTCCTTGCTGAGTGGCCTTTCAGGTTTTGTACCAAAGTACGTTCATCTCTAGAAGACTAAACGCGTCTCTTTCCTGAGCGGTATGACGGCTGTGTGGTCCCATGGTGTTTATATTTGCGTATTAATGTTTGTACAGATGAACGTGGTACCATCAAGCGTTTGGAAATTGCTCCCAAGGATGAACCAGACTTGTGGAGGTCTACAATTTTTTTTCTGAGGTCTTGGCTGATTTATTATGATTTTCCCATGATGTCAAGCAATGGGGCACTGAGTTTGAAGGTAGGCCTTGAAATACATCCACAGGTACACCTCCAATTGACTCAAATTATGTCAATTAGCCTATCAGAAGCTTATAAAGCCATGATTTCATTTTCTGGAATTTTCCAAGCTGTTAAGAGGCACAGTCAACTTAGTGTGTGTAAACTTCTGACCCACTGGAATTGTGATACAGTGAATTATAAGTGATATAATCTGTCTTTAAATAATTGTTGGAAAAATTACTTGTGTCATGCACAAAGGAGATGTCCTAACCGACTTGCCAAGACTAGTTTGTTAACAATACATTTGTGAAATGGTTGAAAAATGAATTTTATTGACTCCAACCTAAGTGTATGTAAACTTACGACTTCAACTGTATATAATTTGGTAAGGTGTGCATACTTGCATAAGCATGGTTCTTCTGTTTGTCACATCACACAGGTTTAATTTTGGCCTGCACTGCCACATGTAATGAATGACACAACAGAATTGAATTGATCGACATCGTGAAGCAACTTGTTTGTTTGTGTCCCAGGCTGCAGACAGGCTGGTCGGTGCACACCTTCCGTACAGACCGACAGAGGAAAAGCCAGATGCTGGAGCAGCAGGAGGTGGAGATCATCCTTAGTGTCATCCGCAGGGCTGAGCAACTTGAGCATATTGAACAGCTCCGCATCGGGTAGGACGCACGCACATACACACACACACACACTCACACACACACACACTCACACACATATATACACCGTTGGTAATAAAACCATGACTTTCTGTTAGTGTATCTGGACTGTGAATCCATGAGCCGTCAGTGGCAGCACATAGCCAACTTTAGCCTCTGTGTCCATTCTGTAACTGTGTGTGTGTGTGTCCCAGGAGGCTGGTGGAGCGTCTGGACAACATGAAGAAGAGTGCGCTGGGGAACGGCCTGTCCCAGTGCCTGCTGTGTGGGGAGGTCCTGGGCCTCTTGGGAAACCCCTCCATCTTCTGTCAGGACTGCTGCAAGGTAAAGGTCACCACACTGCCTACTCTACTGTTGTACCATAGCAGAGGCCCAAACAGTCCTGAAAGGTTGCAGTGCCTTTGGTTTTAATCCTTAGCTCTTCCCAGCATTTGAAAGTACTGTAGGGGATAGAGCTGGGACATTAAACCGAAAATTACCTGCACTGACATTTCCTTCCTCTTATCGAACCAATTTTGCTTACGTCTGTCATTTTTGGTGTTTAGGTATTGGCACCACTTCACAACCAGAGTATGTAATTTAGTGCTGGGGGGATCAATACTAGAGGTCGACCGATTTATGATTTTTCAACACCGATACCGATTATTGGAGGACCAAAAAAAGCCCGTACCGATTAATCGGCCAATTTTTTTTATTTTTTTGTAATAATGACAATTACAACAATACTGAATGAACACTTATTTTAACTTAATATAATACATCAATAAAAATCCATTTAGCCTCAAATAAATAGTGAAACAAGTTCAATTTGGTTTAAATAATTCAAAAACAAAGTGTTGGAGAAGTAAAAGTGCAATATGTGCCATGTAAAAAAGCTAACGTTTGTGTTCCTTGCTCAGAACATGAGAACATATGAAAGTTGGTGGTTCCTTGTAACATTAGACTTCAATATTCCAAGGTAAGAGGTTTTAGATTGTAGTTAATATAGTATTTATAGGACTATTTCTTTCTACACCATTTGTATTTCATATACCTTTGACTATTGGATGTTCTTATAGGCACTTTAGTATTGCCAGTGTAACAGTATAGCTTCCGTCCCTCTCCTTGAACCAGGAACACATCGACAACAGCCACACTCGAAGCAGCATTACCCATCGCTCCACAAAAGCCGCGGCCCTTTCAGAGCAAGGGGAATAACTACTCCAAGTCTCAGAGCGAGTGACATTTGAAACGCTATTAGCGTGCACCCCGCTAACTAGCTAGCCATTTCACATCGGTTACACCAGCCATTCGGCTGATAGGCTTGAAGTCATAAACAGCGCTGTGCTTGCGAAGAGCTGCTGGCAAAACGCACAAAAGTGCTGTTTGAATGAATGCTTACGAGCCTGCTGCCGCCTACCATCGCTCAGTCAGACTGCTCTATCAAATATCAAATCATAGACTTAATTATAACATAATAACACACTGAAATACGAGGCTTTGGTGATTAATATGGTCGAATCGGGAAACTATAATTTCGAAAACAAAACGTTTATTTGAGTGAAATACGGAACCGTTGTGTATCTAATGGGTGGCATCCCTAAGTCTAAATATTCTTGTTACATTGTACAACCTTCAATGTTATGCCATAATTATGTAAAATTCTGGCAAGTTAGTTCGCAATGAGCCAGGCTGCCCAAACTGTTGCATATACCCTGACTCTGCGTGCAGTGAACGCAAAAGAAGTGACACAATTTTACCTGGTTAATATTGCTTGCTTTTTTTTCTAAATATGCGGGTTTAAAAATATATACTTCTGTGTACTGATTTTAAGAAAGGCATTGGTGTTTATGTTTAGGTACAGTCGTGCAACGATTGTGCTTTTTTCGCAAATGCGATTTTGTTAAATCATCCCCCATCGTTGCATTGATTATACGCAACGCAGGACTCGCTAGATAAACTCGTAATATCATCAACCATGTGTAGTTAACTAGTGATTGTGATTGATTGTTTTTTATAAGATAAGTTTGATGCTAGCTAGCAACTTACCTTGGCTTCTACTGCATTCGCATAACAGGCAGGCTCCTCGTGGAGTACAATGAGAGGCAGGTGGTTAGAGCGTTGGACTAGTTAACCGTACGTTTGCAAGATTGAATCCCAGAGCTGACAAGGTGAAAATCTGTCGTTCTGCCCCTGAACAAGGCAGTTAACCCACCGTTCCTAGGCCGTCATTGAAAATGAGAATGTGTTCTTAACTGACTTGCCTAGTTTAATAAAGGTGTAAAAAATAAATTAAAAAAAATCGGCGTCCAAAAATACAGATTTCCGATTGTTATGAAAACTTGAAATCGGCCCTAATTAATCGGACATTCCGATTAGTCGGTCGACCTCTAATCTATACAGTTACATATCACATTATTATTTTGGACTATACTTTGACTCCAAGTATCAATTTGTAAAAAATACTACAAATATTGCTAGTGAGTGTTAGCTAACGCTAGTCGGCTGTACCTGTGCTAGCCTGTTCTCATCTTTTTAAATAGTGAGCCAACCATGACTGATCAAAACGCATTTTTTTCATGTTCTCGTCTCTCTGCAGTAGACATATAGTGAGCAATATGTTTGGAACAATTGCAATACAATTGTAGTATCAAAACGCAATACATATAGAATTGAGAGAATCACAATACATATTGTATCGGCATCTAAGTATCATGATGAAATCGTATCATGAGGTCCCTGGCAATTCCCAGCCCTAAGGTAACTGAGATGATGCACAGGTGGAACCGTCATTTGCTGTGAATACAATCAAGTAGCCTACCAATTAAACGTTTTTGTAGGACATGACATTTACTGTAAAATATCAATTACACGTCTATCTAGCAACACTATCATATTTTGGGTTAGTAATCTAGCTAATGTGTTTTGAGTTCCCAATTCCTCTGGTGGTGAGTTATGTAGCATATAGCCTAGGCCAATATGCACAAAAAAGATGCAAGCAAATTTATCTCTAAAGAGCATAAAGAAATCTGATTATTCTGGATTCTATTTTGATATGTTGCACATCAAAATATCAATCATGAATTCCCTGAACATGTTAAATGAAATAGCTTTCTTTCTTGTCTTACTTCTTGATGGCACTGGAAAATGTTAGTCTAGACCATTTCCGCTATTGGAAAGTAACTGCATGAAAATAAAATAAATGTTGTATTTCTAGTTATCGAGCACAATGGGTCATTTTATTGTGATATAACTTTTTGTCTATATTGCCTCGCTCTAGTACGGGAGATATCTGGCCAATGTCAGTTTGTTGAAATACTCTAAAATGGGGAAGAATGAAAAGTAGACCAATGTTTCCCAACTCCTGATTAAACTAGAGCCTTGAAAATTAGATGCATTCACTACTCTTTAAAACAGCGAACCATTACAATTGCAGTATTTCCCTACAGATATTGTTTGTTTGACATATTGACCTCGAAGCCCACTGACCTTCTCCTATGATCAGTAGCTTTATCTATACTGGTCATAGCCTTTCCCAGTGTTTTCTCCAACTCCTCTGCGCTAGAGTGGCACTGGGACGTAATGAGATCAGAAGGGAAGAAATACAAAGGGGAAATGTATTCTGTGGGTCTCTGAGAGGAAAGGTAATACATTGCATTAGACTGTATTAACCATATAAGAGTGGGTTCATTCTGCTGTTCAAATAAAATTGTATTAGTCACATGCTCCGAATACAACAGGTGAACAACCTTACAGTGAAATGCTTACTTAAGAGCCCCTAACCAACAATGCAGTTTCAAAAAGTACAGATAAATATAAGAGATAAAAGTAACAAGTAATTTAAAGAGCAGCAGTAAAATAACAATAGCGAGACTATATACAGGGGTTTACCAATACAGAGTCAATGTGTGGGGGCACTGGTTATTTGAGGTAGTATGTACATGTAGGTAGCATTATTAAAGTGACTATGCAGAGATGACAACAGTGTTGCAGTGGTATAAAGTGGGGATTGGGGGCACTGCAAATAGTATGGGTAGCCATTTGACTTGAGATTCTGAAGTCTTATGGCTTGGGGATAGAAGCTGTTTATAGAAGCCTCCTGAACCTAGACTTGGCGCTCCGGTACCGCTTGCCGTGCGGTAGCAGAGAGAGCAGTCTATGACTAGGGTGACTGGAGTCTTTGTCAATTTTTAGGGCCTTCCTCTGACACCGCCTGGTAAAGAGGTCCTGGATGGCAGGAAGCTTGGCCCCAGTGATGTACTGGGCCGGTAACACTACCCTCTGTAGTGACTTGCGTTCGGCGTTCGAGCAGTTGCCATACCAGGCAGTGATGCAACCAGTCATGATGCTCTCGATGGTGCAGCTGTATAACCTTTTGAGGATCTGAGGACCCATGCCAAATCTTTTCAGTCTCCTGAGGGGGAATAGGTTTTGTCGTGCCCTCTTCACGACTGTCTTGGTGTGCTTGGACCATGTTAGTTTGTTCGTGATGTGGACACCAAGGAACTTGAAGATCGCAACCTGCTCCACTGCAGCCCCGTCTATGAGAATGGGGGCGTGCTCGGTCCTCTTTTTCCTGTAGTCCACAATCATCTCCTTTGTCTTGATCATGTTGAGGAAGAGGTTGTTGTCCTGGCACCACATGGCTAGGTCTCTGACCTCCTCCCTAAAGGCTGTCTAGTCATTGTCGGTGATCAGGCCTACCACTGTTGTGTTATCGGCAAATTTAATGATGGTGTTGGAGTCGTGCCTGGCCGTGCAGTCATGAGTGAACAGGGAGTACAGGAGGGGACTGAGCATGCACCCCTGAGGGGCCCCTGTGTTGAGGATCAGCGTGGCGGATGTGTTGTTACCTACCCTTACCACCTGGGGAAGGCCCCTCAGGAAGTTCAGGGTCCAGTTGCAGAGGGAGGTGTTTAGTCCCAGGGTCCTTAGCTATTCAATAGTGCTTATGATGTGGATTATCATCTCAAACAGATACTTACAAGAGCTCTTTCATGTCTATATCATAATAATTATTGCCAAGCAAGGTAAAATACTATAAAATGTAAACATTAGTGAATAGCAATTAAATTCACTTTTCCAACGCATGGGCTTAACTGGATAGCCAGCTTGCAGTATTCACTTTTCACCATAGGGTTGCAGCAGAGACTTCAGATGTGAATCTCTAAATCACTTACCTAAGCATGAAAGCAGGAGTGATCATGATAAACCATATAAAATAGCATACTGTTTCAAATCAAACGTGGCATACAGTTCTGGAAATACTAATTCCCCTACTAATTTCCCTGATATAGTTGCAAAAAAATGAAAAATGCTCTAGATTTGTTGACGTTGCAGAGTGCTTGGTTCTCAATGGAATGTTAATCACTGACGATAAGTTCAAAATAGTATATTCATGACCGTTTACAAACTCCTGGTCTACACTAGACTGTTTTATGTATCATTAAAGCAAATGTTGAGAGGTCAGTTTGAAGTGTGTAGGAAAGAAAAGCCAAGTAGTAAATGTAAGGCCCAGGAGAGGGCAGCACAGCCCTAAAAGACAGGCAAAGAGCAGTCTGTGTTTAGTCTCTCCTAGGAGATGGATATGTGGTCCTCATCTTCACCATCCAAACTGGGATAGACAGGTGTGGAGGCATTGATTATATTAAGTGTCCTGTCCCAAACTTAATTATAATGCTGAGTGATACTCTATGATGACAGGTTGGACTGTATAAGGCTGTGTCATAGAGCAAATGCAGGGCTATCCAGGGAATGAAGTGGACACACACACACACACTGCTATGATGTGTAAGACCCTCGGTTCACTGCAGGTGTGAGTGTGGTGGCATCTGTCTCAGTATAACACCACACACACTTTACGTCACAACGAGATTGATACACACTGTGATTTTAGACTTAAGTTTTTCTGGCAAATTCTCATATTAAAGTATATGTCCAGTGTTCCAGATTTGAATTAAATATTTACAAAACAGTAATTACACTATGAATGTAATAGATGTCCTTCCTAGCAAATTATAATTAGTTATGTTAAAGCAGCTTTTCTTTGTTTCCCTGCTTGGCCTGAGTGAAAACAGAGTTTTTTTGGCCTTATACTGATCAAGAAAAGCTAATTTGCTCTGCCAATGAGACGTGCATACGCTCGGATATTCAAGTTGGCTACTAACTCCACGTGGGGCAGGGCTGCACACACTGCCTAGCAGGCTTTCCTTTATTTTTTAATATATTTTTTTACCAAAACCGAAGTCTGTCGTCAAGTAGTATGGATGGATGGATGGATTCAGGATTTGGAAACACATGATGGAACTACTAAGGCACTTTACTGTAACGGCAATAAATGCAGACTGATTATTTTACAAGCGTGAGCCATTTATGTCCATTGCTTTGTCACTATTCCTGATATTTTCGTTGAGCTAGCTACTAGTTAGCAAGTTGTGATTGCTAGCAGCTAAGCTAGCTAGCTGGGTCATTCCTATTGTGCGGTGCCATTTCTGTCCACAGGAAAATGTCTTATTTAGTGTAAAATATGGATTCCAAAAGGCTTTAAATACAAGGTCAGGTGTCCTTTACCTTAACACCCAAATATGGATCCTGAAAGGGAATTTTATGCATTTTAAACACTTTTTGCCAGTGCGTGTAGGCGTTGTTGCCATGTCCACAGGTGTTATTTCTCAACATTCAGAAGAAATATAAGCCATAAAATTATACTATGTCTAAAATCTTCATTATTTTACAGTCTTAGTCTCTTTCATCAAAGTTTTGATTATTGTATGTATTATTTTATTTAAGATGTGTGTCCCTGATATCACTTTCCACCCTGTTTAGTTGTTGTAATTCTCCATTTAAGAAAACAATCCCCTTCCTACAATGACACCACATTCAGGAACTGTCATAATTTCTTTAGTGGGAAAACTATGGTGCAAAGATAGATAAAACAGTGTGTTTATATTTATTTGCCCATGTTTCATGTTGTTAGTCTGTATGTTCAACTCATAAGTGTCCACCCTGTTTGGCTAAATTATTTCAAAAATTAAAGAAGAGAAGTTAAATCCTGTTCAAGTGTTTACCATTATGCTATCTCAGTCTTGCTCACTCACAGCGCTATGGCTAATTTTGGCTCATAATTTCCACCCTATTAGTATTATGCACTTTGAGCTTGACCAATATGTCTTCCTGAAAGTCAAACATGTCATTTTCCTGATATAATACAACATTTATTTTATATGTCAACAACTGCTAACTAGGTTTCCTCTTAACATCCAACTCGTACTGTAGCTACAAACCACTGGATTTAAAATAGCACTGACTTTGCTAATAGCTACTTTGAAAATGTGCCTACTATGACTGAGGTATGTGGTTGCCCCACCTAGCAATCTTAAAATGAATGCACTTAACTCTGTCTGCTAAATGACTAAAATGTAAAAAAACAAAATATGATGTTTGCTGCTTTGGCTTGCTTTGGTCTTGGCTAAGCAGCTAGCTAAGTTGGCCTTGATAGCGAACGTTAGCATGCTAGCTTGCTGCTTCTAAACATCCAGCAGGCCAACTTATAAACCACATGATTTGAAATATAAGTGACTGGCGAGGTAGTTGTTGTATAGGCTTTGTCCGTTTTGCTAACACTGCCTGTGGATTGCTTGGCTTGCTAGCAGTTTGTGTGCCTTCTTGAGCCTGTGTCTCCGCTAGTCTCCTTCTCCCTACCGGAGAGTTTATATTTTTGTTTTTGAAAAAGCTGCTCGACCAATCCAGAAGGGTCTGTCCCAGCCAAGAAGGATGATGTCATTCTCCAAGCAAATTTCAAGCATTTGTTTTTAATGGTTTGTTTCAAAAACAAGTTTGAGATTTTTTTTAACTGAGTGGGTTTTGTCATTTATGCTTTGACCACAACTACAAGTAAAGGACGGGTCAACAACATTATTTGGGGATGAGCAAACATAATGAGATTTTAAAAACAGTTTAAGAAAGCTGCTTACTCAATTAAACAAATGTGAGTCCCCCACAGTAGTGCTGCATATTTCTGTCACATTTAATCTAATTCATATGTTTACATATCTAACACTTGTTGACTTTTTTAGGTATCGTCAATAAATGCCCCTAGCCCAAAGTCCAAACACAAATAGCCCAGATTTGTTAGTATGTAATTGGAAGGCAGACAGACGTCTTGGTCGCTAGGTGACACTAGTCTTCAGAAGAAGACGTGCTCTGGATGTGAAAATTGACAGGTCTACACATCCATCAGACCACGCTCTATATCTAGAGTATGAGTATAGATGAGATGGCTATAGTCAGGTGTCTTTGAGCCAATAATCCTGTAACTCAGAACATGCTTTTTGGCATAATATAGCGTTTATATTAACATTCTGTTACGAGAGACTATTGGGTCAGATGTGTCACTGTTTATTTAAGCTGATAGCAGTTGAGCGAAAATGTTTGATCTACGGAGACCCAGAAATTATTCTACCTTTATCCCTCTGTCTCTCTCTCTCCTTCTCTCATTGTCTCTCGCTGCATAATATCACTAAGCTACTTCAGGCAAGGCAATTATGGGCACTTCAGCCAAGCTCTCTCCTGCATTACATAAGGCTTGATTAAAGCTTCCTTCCTGTGACTTTTAGAACATCATAATCAACCCTGCTTCCAAACCGATTATTGAGTTAGACTCAGCAATATGACATAGATGTGGAAAGTAAACAGCATAGTGGGCCAATTTCGCCAACAAAGAGCGTTGAAGCGCGAGGCTCAACTTCTCCACTGTTTTGGCCCCGTGACTACCATGCTGTAACCGCGTGAAGCGAACCTGTGCACATGCTCAGACACTGTGTGTGACTGTGAGAGCAAAGTCTTGCAGCTCGCTCATCTCACCATCTGCTGTGATACTCAAGTAATTTCGCTCTGTCTACCTGTAAGGTGCCTTAGAACGTAATGGCGCCCATTGTAATTGTATAGCTTTTAGACTGCTGTATCCCAACAAGCTCTCTTTTTGCTGACGACTACACTAGGTGGACAGTGATGAGCTCCATATTTTGTTGTTAAGGGCATACAAACACACTATGTGGCCTAAAGTATGTGGACACCTGTTCATTTAACATCTCATTCCAAAATCACAGGCATTAATATGGAGTTGGTCCCCCTTTTGCTGCTATAACAGCCTCTACTCTTCTGGGAAGGCTTTCCACTACATGTTGGGACATTGCTACAGGGACTTGCTTCCATTCAGCCACAAGACCATTAGTGAGGTCGGGCACTGATGTTGGGCAATTAGGCCTGGCTCGCAGTTGGCGTTCCAATTCATCCAAAAGGTTTCGATGGGGTTGAGGTCGGGGCTCTGTGCAGGCCAGTCAAGGTCTTGCACACCGATCTCGACAAACCATTTCTGTATGGACCTCACTTTGTGCACTGGGGCATTTTCATGTTGAAACAAGAAAGGACTTTACCCCAAACTGTTGCAACGATGTTGGAAGCACAGAATCATCGAGAATGTCATTGAATGCTGTAGTGTTAAGATTTCCCTTCAGCCTCCCGAGTGGCGCGGTGGTCTAAGGCACTGCATCGCCGTGCTAGCTATGCCACTAGAGATCCTGGTTTGAGTCCAGGGTCTGTCGCAGCCGGCCGGGACCGGGAGACCCATGGGGCGGCGCACAATTGGCCCAGCGTCTTCCGGGTTGTCTCTCCTAGACCACAGCATTTACAGTTGACCCAGGCAGCTCTAGCAGGGCAGAAATTTGACAAACTGACTTGTCGGAAAGGTGGCATCCTATCACGGTGCCATGTTGAAAATCACTGAGCTCTTCAGTAAGACAATTCTACTGCCAATGTTTGTCTATGGAGATTGCATGGCTGTGCTCAATTTTGTACACCTGTTAGCAACGGGTGTGGCTGAAGTAGCCGAATCCACTAATTTGAAGTGGTGTCCACATACTTTTGTATATATAGTGTATGTTTCTGATGATTTGGATTACTGTTCAGTTCAACATTTATTCCCTTAGCCCTTACCCACTGCTGTAGATCTGAGGGGACTGGATAGATTGATGCAATATTGCGAAACTCCACCCAGCCAGCCATTCAGAAGGCAGAAGGAAGCTGTCTACTGGAGTTCCTAGTGTGTTGGGGCCGATTTGGAATTCAACACAAGTCTGCATGTTGAAGTGACTCACCCACTTTGTTTGTGGTGGAGGTGTTGTGTTGAGTTGTGCAATGACTTGACTTGTGGAAATACATGATGTGTCAGAGTGACTTTTCTGTGAACTTTTCAACCTCAAGTTGGCTGTGATGGCTCAGCGAATTTTCAACTTGTAAATAACTTTGAAAAATATTGATGGTACTCTAGAGTCGCACATCAGTGATTTTACTAAGAGTTCTGTTGTTTGAACAATGTAAAAAAAAAAGACACGTGTCCTTTATATTTGTTATGGAATACATTTTGTTATTGCATAATATACAGTATATATTCAGGCACTCTGCAATTTTATGAGTTACTGGGTTGTTGGACTTGGCACTGACTGCTTTCAATTTCAATGTGGAACATTGCTTTTTGCTTGAAATTGCAGTCAATTGCAAGTCAAACTGTAAAATTATCATGTGCTTTTTTAGTGTTACAAAATACAGCAGCAAACTTTATAGCTTAGTAAATATATTTTAATTTTTTACCTTTATTTAACTAGGCAAGTCAGTTAAGAACATTCTTATTTTCAATGACGGCCTAGAACGACAGATTTGTACCTTGTAAGCTTGGGGGTTTGAACTTGCAACCTTCCGGTTACCAGTCCAACGCTCTAACCACTAGGCTACCCTGCTGCCCCTTTTGTCCATGTTACTCAAACAAGTTAGTCCACTCATGGTCAATTCGAATTTGTTCTATTTAAAACCAAAACTTTTTTATCTCTCTTACAGAAAGCATGCACCAAATGTGGCATTGAGACCCAGTGCAGTCAGAAGACAACCCAGTGGCTGTGCAAGATCTGCAGTGAACACAGAGAGGTAATGTACAACCCTACAACTGGATAGCCCATCGACAGTATACATTGAAATGCCAACTACATGCTTTTTGATTATTCTCCTACACATTGATTAGGGGGTTACCCTATTAGGTAACCACTGTCAGTTTGAGAAAAGTGCAATACAAATGGAGAAGCAAAATGGTATAATTTTATGGAAACTATGTACCTGTAACTCAGTAGCAATAGCCAGAGACAATGTAGAACCACAGACAGATACTACATGTCTGTAACTAGTTTACAGACTTCAGGCAGATTGCTGCAGGTTGGCTTTCCTCCAGGAATAAGGGCCTCTCAGGGCTTGATTTGGAGGCCCAGTGGTCATCAGCAGGGCTGGCCGGATCTGGATGGGCATCTCTCCACAGTTTTGTTTACAATGCACAGAAGCCTGATTGAGGGAAAAAGCCTCTTGTCTTGCTGATTGCCCCCTATAGCAGGAACCTCGTGCCTGGTGACCTGTTGTGACTTCATGAAGTTTCTATGCCCTCACACGCTGGTTTCATTAGCTGTGTGGCTTTTTATGTAATTATCATAGCAGTGTGGATGAATCACTGTGGTGCTTATTGGTTGGGAAGTAGGTCCAATGGTAGTTTATCCCCACATTCATATTTTGGGTTATGGAAATGTTCCTGTAATGCTGATAAAATAGCGATAAGAGTGTTTACGATGAAGGGTTGTTTCGAGGGATGTGTTAGCACTGTAGTATCGGCATGGAGCATTCTAGACCTCTCAGGGTACGTCATGTTTCCATCCAGGGATATTTTAATCTGAATTTATATTTTATGTTATCAGGTGTGTAACATTAAATCGTTCTCATTAGGGAGTATGGGTTTCTTCCTCAGAAATGCTAATGCTGAATGTGCTGCTTTGAGCCATTTATCCCAAGTGTAATGCTAATAAGATATCACTATCTACTTAGCACAAAAGAGGAGCAGGATTTCCCAAAGTGGTTAAACATTTGCATTCAATTCCAGTAGCTTTTCAAACCTTAAGGATCTAGGAACATCCCCGTAGAGTGTGATACAGTATGACTGACATCCAGATCAGTCTAGTCTCTGGCGTATGCCCTCCCATATATCAAAGGTGTTCTCCCGTTTAATCCTGTCATTCTCTCCACCTACATACAGCGAGGGGAAAAAAGTATTTGATCCCCTGCTGATTTTGTACGTTTGCCCACTGACAAAGAAATGATCAGTCTATCATTTTAATGGTAGGTTTATTGGAACAGTGAGAGACAGAATAACAACAAAGAAATCCAGAAAAATGCATGTCAAAAATGTTAGAAATTGATTTGCATTTTAATGAGGGAAATAAGTACTTGACCCCTCTGCAAAACATGACTTAGTACTTGGTGGCAAAACCCTTGTTGGCAATCACAGAGGTCAGATGTTTCTTGTAGTTGGCCACCAGGTTTGCACACATCTCAGGAGGGATTTTGTCCCTCTCCTCTTTGTCAGTGGGCAAATGTACAAAATCAGCAAGGGATCAAATGCTTTTTTCCCTCACTGTATATCAATCATGGATCAGGATCTTGATACCTGGCCATAGACAAAATGGATGTGCATTATTTCAGCTTTTATATTGGTAATTCAAGCCAAACACCTTTTTGTGAAGCACAGTAACAGCAGTCAATGGACCATATTCACTCACTATACTATAGGATTATTTTAATTGGCCTCTCTCAACGAGGAGTTTGTTTCATGTGTGGGGAATAATTAAACATCTGAAGCACTTAATATTACCATAATATTATTACCTCCATATTATGTAGGCCTATATCCAGATTATTCAAGTAATTTGCCACTTACCCCTCATGGAAAGCCATATCCCAGTAGTTCCCCCAAAAAGCTGATTTAGATGGCGCCTCTAAATTGATGACCCACAATTATTACCTTACAGCACATAACTTCTTGGTTTCAGGTAGGCCGCCTGTTTCTTCAAGTTTCTTTTCCTCCAGATGTATGGATCACTAGGTAGTCTGGACTGTAACAGGGGAGGTGGAGGTAAAAGGAGGACAGGGTGAGTTTTAGCGGAGAAATCACATGAGCACATGAATAATTCCATGGCTGTGCAGGATTGAGGATTGAGAGAGGGCACTGTACCATAAAGACGTTTATGTAAAAATGTGCAAATGTTTTTGAACCACACACTGTGCGTCGAAAGGCAGTCTTCATTTTTCATTTCCCTCCGCTGTGAATCTGCTCCAGCAGATAGTCACTGAAAGGCAGTGTTTGACAGGGCACCTTATCGGCCTTCCTCAGATGATGGAGGTGCTTACTCAAAATGGCTGTCTTCAGTCGGATTTGGGCTCGGGCTGACATGCCTCTGTGGAGGCGCCCCTCCTGAGTTTAGTTTACCCCAGTTCTATTTTCTCAACTCTTCTCACTCACTCACTCACTCACGTGTGTGTGTGTGTATATATATGCTTACCTTATCTCTAAGGGACAGGTCAAATGCTTATCGGTTTTTAGGCTCATCTCATGCTCACTCGGTCGAACTCACCACTGTACGTGTGTTCTTTCTGGAAAATTATCCTTAAAATGATCATTGCTGTGCTGTTTCTGGTTGATAACATGCTTATTGATGAGATCATTTGTGACCGACTACCTTCATTCAGTCTTATGTAGCAAAATTCGATAAAAAAATAAATAATAATAATTACATTGGCTAAAAGAAGACAATGGTATCATACACTACATTTGAGGAACAATGGGAAGGTAATTCTGCTTTGAAAGTTGATAAACTTTGAATGTTTTGGTACCAACTGGAGAGCTCTTCTTTGTCTACAACCATTCAGCATCGTTCACACCCTCTTAAGCTTTAGCCTGACCCATCTCTTTAAAGGTTGATCCGAGCATTCTGTACTAACAGCTTGGGTGCTTGACTGCTGTTAACTGGCTAACTTTCTAGCTACTTCCAGACACAAAGAATGGCTTACTGAACATTGCTCGCCCTAGTAGAGCTGGTTAGGCTGTTTTTATGTTATCCAGCGTGTTGGTTACTGTACTGTCAGATTGTCCGTTTTGTAAAGAGTGTTTCACTCTCGGAGCGTTCAGTGCGCAGACTGGCCTATGAGTAGGGTTGATCTGAGCGTTCTGACCTCATAACGGCAGTCAAGCACCCAAGCTAACATTGGCCAGCTTGCTACCACCCCACTCTGACCATTTTACTCGCCTTAGAAGAGCTGGTTAGGCTGTTTTCATGTTATCGAGTGTTGGTGACTGTAACTGTGCTGCTGGCAACAATTTAATTATGTTTTTTTGCCAATGTTTATTGACACCGGCCATATTCAACGAGTGTTGAGCATTCGTAAATTCATCAGTTATTCTGCGCTCTGGCACACTCAGACTAGAGTGCTCTGAAATCGGAGTAGATGGCCAGACTGAATTTATGATCGCACCCAAAATGGTTACTTGCATAGTGGAGTCTTTTGTTAAGACATGTAGCTAGCTAAAGAATGAACCATAATCCAAACTCATTACGTTACTACCCTGCATGAATCTGCAGGTAACTAACAAACCAGGTTCAATGTTAGCTAGCTAACATTAGGCTATAACTAGGCAAGCAAATGGCGCTGAACTATGAGTAATAAGATCATACACATAACGTTAGCTCGCGAGCCAGCCAGCCAACATTAGCTAGCTAGCTAACTAACAGTACACTTTAGCTTGAAATGAAAACTACTTTGTTGTTTATATATGTACAGTTGAAGTCGGAAGTTTACATACACTTAGGTTCGAGTCATTAAAACATTTTTTTTTCAACCACTCCACAAATTTGTTGTTGACAAACTAGTTTTGGCAAGTCGGTTACGACATCTACTTTGTGCATGACACAAGCAATTTTTCCAACAATTGTTTACAGATTATTATTATTTCACTTATAATTCATTGTATCACAATTCCAATGGGTCAGAAGTTTACATACACTGAGTTGAATGTGCCTTTAAACAGCTTGGAAAATTCCAGAAAATTATTTCATGGCTTTCGAAGCTTCTGATAGGCTAATTTGACATACTTTGAGTCAATTGGAGGTGTACCTGTGGATGTATTTCAAGGCCTACCTTCAAACTCAGTGCCTCTTTGCTTGACATGGGAAAATCAAGACCTCAGAAAAAAAATTGTAGACCTCCAAGTCTGGGAGCAATTTCTAAACGCCTCACATTACCATGTTCATCTGTACAAACAATAGTACGCAAGTATAAACACCATGGGACCACGCAGCGGTCATACCGCTCAGGAAGGAGACGCATTCTGTCTCCTAGAGATGAACGTACTTTTGTGCGAAAAGTTAAAATCAATCCCAGAACAACAGCAAAGGACCTTGTGAATATACTGGAGGAAACCGGTAAATATATCCACATTAAAATGAGCCCTATATTGACACCACCTGAAAGGCCACTCAGCAAGGTGGAAGCCACTGCTCCAAAACCGCCATAAAAAAGCCAGACTATGGTTTGCAACTGCACATGGGGACAAAGATCGTACTTTTTGGAAAAATGTCCTCTGTTCTGATGAAACAAAAATAGAACTGTTTGGCCATAATGACCATCGTTATGTTTGGAGGAAAAATGGGATGCTTGCAAGCTGAAGAACACCATTCCAACCGTGAAGCATGGGGGTGGCAGCATCATGTTGTGGGGGTGCTTTGCTGCAGAAGGGACTGTCTTAGGTGTCTCACAGTACGGACATTGCAATGTATTGCCCTTGCCACATCTGCAGTCCTCATGCCTCCTTGCAGCATGCCTAAGGCACATTCACGCAGATGAGCAGGGACCCTGGGCATCTTTCTTTTGGTGTTTTTCAGAGTCATAAGAAAGGCCTCTTTAGTGTCCTAAGTTTTCATAACTGTGACCTTAATTGCCTACCGTCTGTAAGATGTTAGTGTCTTAACTACCGTTCCACAGGTGCATGTTCATTAATTGTTTATGGTTCATTGAACAAGCTTGGGAAACAGTGTTTAACCCCTTTACAATGAAGATCTGTGAAGTTATTTGGATTTTTACGAATTATCTTTAAAAGACAAGGTCCTGAGTTTATATCTGTAGTCTATCAGGCCATTACATATAGTTTTTTAAATGTCTATCTCTGAGAGAAAATGTCCCCAGATGTCAGAAAAGCTATTGAATAGAGCACGTGATGCCGCGGAGCTGAGCAGACGTTGACAAACTGAACTCTTCAAAGTTATTCCATTATTACCTAAATAACAATGTTGAAACAATATTCTAACATTGGCTGATACATTGTCAAGTACTTACCTTCCCAAAGAGCCATGGACCTTCGACCGAGAGGCAAGAAGGACGACCAAAATGTTGTTGATTCCCAAGACAGCCTCTTGCGAGCCTGCCGACATGCTGGCTACTCTCCTCCGGGAAATTCAGTATGGTAACAAAAGTCTTTCTCTGAAAATTTACAAGAAATCGGCTGAACTCCATTCCTCCATTGACGACCTGAAATCCTCCATAAATTATCTATTTTTGAGAATGACAGGCTGAGTTATGCATTAGCACAGTTGAAGATACCATCACTCAACATGACCAGGTTCTGATACAACTGCAGAAGGACAATGCCTACCTCAAAAACAAGGTAGACCAGATGGAGAACCAGAGCAGACGTAGTAATATCCGTGTGGTGGGATTGAAAGAGGACAGCGAGGGCCGTGACCCGCTCCGTTTCTTCACTCAATGGATCCCGGATGTCCTAGGCATAATCAACTTCAACAAATCGAACGCGCCCACAGAACGTTAGCGCCGAAACCCCGGCCAGATGAGCCCCCACGGGCCGTCCTGATCAGGTTCCTCCGTTTCCAGGACAGAGAGAATATACTGCAACTCACAAGAGCCAAAGGGGACATCACCATCGATGGCAAGCGCGGATCTCGCCAGATGTCGCAAGCAGTTCAGACCTGCCGCCAAAGCACTGAGGGAGAAGAACATCCCTGCGTGGATGAAAGTTCAGTACAGAGGTCGAAGCCATCTCTTCAACACACCGGGAGAAGTGTTCACTTTTCTGAACCGCATCTGAACTAGGATGGTCTCTCTGGGGGATAAAATACAGTTTGTTTGTTTTCTCTTATCCGGGCTGTCCTGGGACTGAACTGCTGATATCTTCTTGGAATTTGGATCCGTTTACGCCGCTATCCGGTTGCTATAATTGATTTGTACATTTTCAACTAACCGTTTTTTTCCCCGGGGTGAGTTCTATTGCAATTACAGGAGAATATATTTTGGTTTAGTCAATATCAAAATCAAATCAAATTTTATTTGTCACATACACATGGTTAGCAGATGTTAATGCGAGTGTAGCGAAATGCTTGTGCTTCTAGTTCCGACAATGCAGTAATAACCAACAAGTAATCTAACTAACAATTCCAACACTACTGTCTTGTACACAGTGTGAGGGGATAACGAATATGTACATAAGGATATATGAATGAGTGATGGTACAGAGCAGCATAGTCAAGATACAGTAGATGGTATCGAGTACAGTATATACATATGAGATGAGTATGTAAACAAAGTGGCATAGTTAAAGTGGCTAGTGATACATGTATTACATAAGGATACAGTCGATGATATAGAGTACAGTATATACGTATGCATATGAGATGAATAATGTAGGGTAAGTAACATTATATAAGGTAGCATTGTTTAAAGTGGCTAGTGATATATTTACATCATTTCCCATCAATTCCCATTATTAAAGTGGCTGGAGTTGAGTCAGTGTCAGTGTGTTGGCAGCAGCCACTCAATGTTAGTGGTGGCTGTTTAACAGTCTGATGGCCTTGAGATAGAAGCTGTTTTTCAGTCTCTCGGTCCCAGCTTTGATGCACCTGTACTGACCTCGCCTTCTGGATGATAGCGGGGTGAACAGGCAGTGGCTCGGGTGGTTGATGTCCTTGATGATCTTTATGGCCTTCCTGTGACATCGGGTGGTGTAGGTGTCCTGGAGGGCAGGTAGTTTGCCCCCGGTGATGCGTTGTGCAGACCTCACTACCCTCTGGAGAGCCTTACGGTTGAGGGCGGAGCAGTTGCCGTACCAGGCGGTGATACAGCCCGCCAGGATGCTCTCGATTGTGCATCTGTAGAAGTTTGTGAGTGCTTTTGGTGACAAGCCAAATTTCTTCAGCCTCCTGAGGTTGAAGAGGCGCTGCTGCGCCTTCTTCACAATGCTGTCTGTGTGGGTGGACCAATTCAGTTTGTCTGTGATGTGTATGCCGAGGAACTTAAAACTTGCTACCCTCTCCACTACTGTTCCATCGATGTGGATAGGGGGGTGTGCCCTCTGCTGTTTCCTGAAGTCCACAATCATCTCCTTAGTTTTGTTGACGTTGAGTGTGAGGTTATTTTCCTGACACCACACTCCGAGGGCCCTCACCTCCTCCCTGTAGGCCGTCTCGTCGTTGTTGGTAATCAAGCCTACCACTGTTGTGTCGTCCGCAAACTTGATGATTGAGTTGGAGGCGTGCGTGGCCACGCAGTCGTGGGTGAACAGGGAGTACAGGAGAGGGCTCAGAACGCACCCTTGTGGGGCCCCAGTGTTGAGGATCAGCGGGGAGGAGATGTTGTTGCCTACCCTCACCACCATCCCACCATCCACTGGGCGATGCAAATTAGTGGGCTATATGTCAATATCCACTGCCCCCCCCCCATTTATGTTTCTCCTCTCCTGAAAAGAGACTCAAGCAGCCCTTACTGTGGGCAGTAGATATTCAGCCATAAATGTCTATTCACAATGTTTGTTTTTAACTTAGAGAGCTCGCAGGTTTTAGTTTACGCCAAGGTTTAGCTAGTAAGACGACAACGTATCTCTGCAAGTGTATTCATGTTTGATTGTTGTTTTAGTCTGACAATTGAGGTGGGTGGGGTTTCTGTTTTATTTTTAAATTTTTCTGTTTATTGTTGTTTCCTTCCTAAAGAGACACATAGGTCACTTCTGTGTTCAAACTAAAGTTGAAACATTTCCTGACTATTTACATATGAGAGATTTCCATTCGGTTACATATTTGAAACCCAACCTACGCTTAATCCACTAAAATATGTCACATTCAGCGTAAAAGGTCTTAACAGCCCGATTTAAAAGGAAAGAGTCTATACATACCATAAGAAATTAAAGGCTGACATTGTGTTTTTACAAGAAACACATCTTACAGCCAGTGAACGCAAGAAATTGAAGAGGGAATGGTAGGACAAGTTTTTGCGTCCTCTTTTAACTCCAAAGCAAGAGGAACTGCAATTTTGATAAGTAGACACATCCCATTCTACACCATCTCTGATCCCTTGGGCAGGTTTGTTTTGGTGCAGCGGCATATGTTTTCGGAGTCTTCGACCCTATTGAATAATTATGCTCCTAACTTCGATGACCATATGTTTATTCAGAATGTCTTCCTCATGCACCACCAGGATGGCTACTGGTTGGAAGAAATGTACATTTTTGTTTAGATACAGTTCTTGATGGGTCCTCTGATAAACCCTCACTTTTTACCAAAGCCGGCAAGCTCACCATGTCATTCATGAAAGATCTCAATTTACTAGACATCTGGAGACAGTTGCACCCACAGGATAAGGACTACTCTTTTTATTCACACCCACACAACACACACGCATAGGTAACTTTTTACTATCGACCCAACTGTTTCATAGAGTGTTAGATATCAAGTATCTCCCCAGATTGCTTAGTGACCATTCTCCTCTGGTATTATCAATCTCCATTCCTACCAAGGTAAATGGAGCATATAGACGGAGACTAAATTCTACACTCCTAAAGCAACCTGAATTTTGTGCATTCATCAAAGAGCAGATCAATATTTTTACTTTGTTAGGAGCGGAGGGTTTGTTTGTCAGTTTCATTCTTTGGGACACATTGAAAGCCTATCTGAGGGGACAGATCATTTCCTATACTTAAGGGTTGAAGAGAAAACACGGTGCGGAACTGAATGGCCTTGAATCTGAAATCTCTGAGCTAGAGAGAACCTACCAAAGAGGCCCGACTAAAGATCTATACAGGCTTTTGGTAAATAAAAAAACTGAAATATAAAATTTTGAACACATATCAAGCTGAGAGGGCCATCACTAAATCAAAACAGCATTATTACGAGCTTGGAGAGAAAGCTCACAAAGTATTGCCATGGCAACTGAAAGCAGAGGACAAATAATGCTATAGCGACTCTTACTAATGAGATCTTTCGACCCTACTAAAATTAATGATACGTTTAAGAAATACCACGAGGACCTCTACACTTCCCAATCAAGCGATGATCTATCAGAGATCAACTCCTTTCTCTCCTCTCTCAACCTCCCATGCCTGTCAGAGGAAGACAGAGAGCGCCTGATTGAACACTTCTCACTTCCTGAACTGTTGGAGGCCATTAAATCCTTACCTTCTAATAAATCTCCTGGGGAGGATGACTTCCCTCCAGAGTTCTATAAAGAATTTAGGGAGCTGTTGGTCCCCTACCTTATGGAGGTACTTAAAAAAGCCGGGGAAGACTACTTTCAGAGTCTTTCTCTCAAGCAGTGATTACTGTAATCCACAAGAAAGGGAAAAACCTGCTAAAGTGCGTCTCCTATAGACCAATCTCTCTCCTTAGCATCTTGGTGACCAGTTTACAATCTGTTATCTAAGAGACTGGAGTCATGTCTTCTCCTGTTGGTCAACCCAGATCAGACTGGTTTCATAATTAAAGAAATAAAACAGAAATACCACTTGCCTAACAGGGACTTCTTTAGCTACCTACAACTGCAAAACTTTATTAGGGTGATTCTCAAGGGACAATGGAACTTAACTAAAATGTCACCCATTGAACAACTCTGCCATGCAGACCAACCACTGTTCAAAGACCATTTCCCGTGTTTACGGTGCTCTTATGTCAGGACTAACACAGCCTGAGCTAGATAAACCCCGACTTAGATGGGGAAAAGATCTGGGTATTGATCTTGATGAGGGTCTATGGAGTGACCTATGCACGGATGGTGTTACATCCACATTGAACTCCAGATACAGACTGATCCAGTTTAATTTCCTCCATCAGCTCTATATCACCCCATCTAGACCGCACAAGTTCAAACCTGATATCTCCTTCCTATGTTTTAGATGTGGCTCAGATGAAGGAACATTCCTCCATTTCACTTGGCAGTGTTCAAAACTACACGGTTTCTGGCAGGGGGTATGCGATACCATATCCTCAATTCACGGGGTTGCATTCCCTTTAGGCCCGGAGGTCTCTCTACTGGGTAACTTTACTAACTCCAATCTTAGGCAAAGCCATACTATAAAGCTAACAGAAATATTGCTAGCGATTTCCAAGAAATGTATTGCCTTGAAATGGAAATCGGATTCCTCCCTGCCAGTTGCAATGTGGCTATCAGTTAATAGTTGTATCCCACTGGAGAAAGTCACTTACTGCTTGAGGAATAAGTGAGACATTTTACAGAATTTGGCAACCTTTTATTGACTATATGGAGAATCTCCCCTCACATCACATTGATTGAATCTATATATAATCCTTATATAATGTTTCACACGTTATGTAGTTTACGGCAGGTGACCATATCATCCAATATTATGACTTATTTATTGTATGTTTGGATATATAATTATTATTTTTATTTTTTTACGCTCGTCTGTTACTGTCACTTTGTCCTATTGTTGTCTAATATCTTTTCACTTTTGTTTTGAATGTTCTTAATTGGAAAATGCTAAAATAAAATATATAAAGAATGAATTAAAAAAAGCTATTGAATGTGCAATGGTTCTTCCTTTAAAAGTTGCTTCGTACTGCAGCACAGCTTGCAGACTGCCACGGAATTCTATGGCACGTTATTTAAGAGTCAGCCATTGTTGCCATTAATGCTAGTTAGTGCTAGTTTGACCACCAGTGGGCATCTTTGAGAAGCGTTAGACTGTTTTTAATATTGGCTGTACTAGAGAAATGTAAAACCTTTTTTGTAAGAACATAGTATGTGGGATTGATTTGAAGAAATCTAGCTTAATTAATTAGATTAATATTATGGTGTTTCTATTCCAAGAAAAAACAAGTCATACATCTGACAGACTGCGCCTGATTCAGTAAAACTAAACAAGGATTATTGTGGATGGAGGCCGATGTTGTAGGAAGAGCCATGTATAGTTGAGGGAAAGGTGTGAAATATCTGGGCAACTACAGTACCTTTTTTAGTTAGTGAGAAGAAAATAGCAGAATAAGAAAGAACGTTTTGTTAACATGGTAACTGGCTTCCAGAAGTTGGTGATGTACAACGTGACCGGTCGGGAGTAGGCTACTAAGTGACTGCGAGTGAAGAGCAAAATAGTCCTAACAATTCCACACCCTAATTGTAGGCTAACCAATACCCAAACTGAGATTCAGTGAAAATAAAAATGTCATTGATTTATCAATATCAGTCCCCATGCTTGTCTCAGAGCAGCGCCAAACGGTGTTGAAGTAGTTGACCACACGCGGGTAGGCTATTGCTTCAAATCCTGTTATAACAATTGGATGACTTTGGATGTTCCAGTAGGCAACGATTTGTTGCCTTCATTAGGCTACTTTATTCTTAAAATAACTCCAGCATAGAGAAGAGGAAGGAGCCTTAAATAATTAAAACAATAAAGTGATTGAATTCACAAATGCATTTGACTGTTTATTATTGGCCATCAAACAAAAACACAGCATCTACCATGTTATTTCATTTCCAGCAAGACTATTCAAGTCATCGACTCACTGATGGCTAAAGATGATAATCGATCGGCAAAGGCAATCTGGAATCTGCTAGCATCACAGCACAACACCAACATCGCTCTAATCACAGTCAGAAGACAGTTGAAGAAACTTGAGTGGACTTCTTTTTTTTTTCAGAACATTAACCATGTGTGTTCCCTTGTTTTGAACTGTTCTGTAGCCCAATGACCCAATGATTGGTCTGAGAGAAACAGAACTTTGCGTGCTGCAAAACCAGTTCGGATTTAAGTATAACTTTTGTATGACTGACACCTTTAGTGAGAGGTCTTATACTTTAATATTTAATCATTTCTTCCCTCTGAATTCATACTCATTATATAAATAGGCCCAGGTGCACCTTCATCAGATGAACCACAACGTTGGCTAAAGCGATTTCATTCATGAATGCATTTGAACGTTTTTAATTGTGATTGTGAAGAGCAAAACAATCCTTACATTTCCAAATAAAAATCTGATTGATTTATCAAGACCCATGCTATGTCATTCAGTGATATTTATTCCCATAGTAATTCCCTATGGATCCATTAATATATTTAAAGTCCCTAAACTTGGCAAGAGTCTATTGTCCTGCTGATAGTTAAAATTAACATCTGCATTTTGAAAGAGTATTTTTAAAATTTTATTAACAAAAGGATAAATATGTTTATAAAGAAATACTGTACAGTATACGCTTTACCCAATATTTTGCGGTTGCATGATGTTTGTAGTTAGAAATTAACTTTAGAGTACTTAATTTCTTTTTAAATTCACACCTATCCCGAGCTATCCTCTCGTAACAGTTGAAGAGTCTATTGTCCTGCTAATAGCAATCATGGAAACATTGTTTGCAACCATAAGTTTTCGGGCCTGCAGTAGGTTAGAATAATCCATGCCTTCTGGGAATGTTTAAATGTCCAGAGGTTATGGGTGGAGTTAGAATTTTGGCTGTCAGAAGTATTCAAACCCACCAATGTCAGCCTTTAAATGCTTTATTATCCAAATGTTTAAAGTGTGTGTGTGGGCGATGGAGAGAATGCATTTGACTGTTTTTAATATTAGGGCTTTCAGGAAGAATGGAAAATTGCATGTCAATTCATAAATCAAGTGCCATGGAATCGGTACATTGAAAATCTCTTCAACTATTTTGCAATCTATATGGCACAGCTGTAATTTTTTTGGTCCTTAAATGAATCTGGTGTTTATTTTTATTTATCACAATTTTCTTTAACCAATTGTAGTCTTTAATGCAGGGCCGACAGACAAGTTCCTTACTTTTTCCCCTTCCACTTGATAAAGGTTCCAATTGATAAAGTAATTTCCAATTTCTGCCCTCCAAATTCATATTCAGTATATAAATAGTCCCTTTTAATTTTGTCTGGCTTGCCATTCCAAATAAAATTGAATATTTTTTGCTCATCTAGTTTAAACAGATCACTAGGTGTGGGCAAAACCATAGGCAAATAGGTCAACTCTGATGACTAAAGAGTTAATCAGGGTGATTTTTCCACAATTAGACAGGTGTTTTCACAAAGGACATGTTGTTTGCAGAGTTCACAAATAGGAGGTGGAGTTCCAGAGCTCACAGGTGTGCCTGGCATGGATTGTGACTCTTTCTCGTTCCTCAACCCTCTTCAAAGCGTCATTCTCCGTCTGACTCTTCGCCAATGGCGCCTGACTCATTGTCAATGATGTGACTCTCCCCGAATACCACAATGCATCAGCGGATTCATTTTACAATCACGGCTAAAGCGATTTAACTAAGGGTTTCAGTTAGGAAAATATGACACTGTACAACAAGACCGGTCGAGAGTACTGTAAATAAAAATCTGATTTATCAGTCCACATGCACTATCATTCAGTAGTAATAATAATAATCGTTGGGATAACAGATCGGAACTCATTAAAAGGTGTCTTTTATCTTCAATATAATCCTTAATTCAGGCCTGTAGTAAGTTATAAATTGACAATTGCGTGTCAATTCATAAATCATATGCAATGGAATCGGTACATAAAAAATCTCTTCTCAACTATTTTACAATCTATATGGCACAGCTGTAAATGTTTTGGTCCTTGTAATGAAACTTGTATGCACCTGTATATTTTTATTTATCACCATTTTTTTTAAACCAATTTTGGTCTTTAATGCAGGGCCGAAAGACAAGTTCCTTATTTCTGTCTTTTCTGGTGGATTAAACTGAAATTGCAGCCATCTTTCTATGGCTTGTTTAAAAAATAATGATATTTTGGAGATGATTTTGTGTCAAATAGCCGAAAGTGAGCCGTTGTAATCTGAATAATAGGAAAGAGGCCATTCTTGAACATGGGGTGAGACATTCTTACTAATTTGTAAATAAAGCCAGTTTGTTATTTATAATGATTTATTTATGTTTTTAGATGGAGATAAACCAAAAGCCCACGGTCCCTATTTTTTGAAAATCATCAGTCCACATGTCAAGTGAAATTCCTCCATTTGTATTTACCCATGTTCTCTCTTAACTCCAGGACCACCGACAGTTTATTTTGTTGTTGCCTGATGCAGGACTCTAGTGCCAGAAAAGAGACTCTCAGACTGAAAACGCCTCCATTAATTGCCACAGTTTAGACTACCGATAGAACAGCGTTCTAACTCCCCCTTGTGATAGTGTGGTGCAATGACAGAATGTTAGGGAGCTTTAATCCTCCTTTCTCAGTCTTTGCCTGTAATCTCGATAGTTTCATCCTGGCCTTTTTACCGGCCCAAATAAACTGAGTAATCATTTTGTCTATGGATTTAAAAGAACAGACAGGTGTGGACAGTGGTAACATGCTAATGATGTAATTCAGTTTTGGAGCTATGACCCTCTTTGTAACCTGCATCCTACTCCATAATGAGATTTGTAGTTTATCCCAGTTCTTAAACTGTAGTTGAATTTTGTTCAATAGTGGGTCAAGGTTTTCAAAAATAATGTTCTCTAGACCAGGATTTAAAGTGATCCCCAGGTTCTTCAAGTTTTTAGGGACCCATTGAAACCTCCAGTTGAGGAAGTCATTTCTCAGACAATGTTTTGATAGGGGCATTACCTCAGATTTGGTCCAATGTACTTTATACCCCCATATCTCTGAAAATGTATTTACTAGGTCAAGTCAAGGCGATATGGAGAGTTGGGGTTTTGACATTAATAGTAATGTTGTCTGCATAAAGCAATAGTTTATTCTCCGTAACTCCCATGACTGATGCATCCTAATGGCTTCGGCTAATGTTTCTAGTGCTATAATAAATAGGAGAGCTGAGAGACGGTCACCTTGTTTCATGACTCGCCCTACCGTAAATGGAGATGATCGTAATCCGTTACTGACTACTATAGATTTGGGGTCGTGGTATACAAGTATAATAATATTCTGAAAGCCCGTCCAAATCCAATCTATTTAGAGTGTAAAGCAGGTAGTCCCAGCCTACCCTATCAAAGGCTTTCTCTGCGTCTAGGGATAAGGCCACTGAAGTATCCAAATAATTTGCCTTCCAGATGACATGCAATAGGTCTAAGATTATCAGAATAAGTTCTGCCTTTCACTCTTCTCACCTTCATAGCCAGAAGTTTTGAAAAAAAAATCAGAGCAGAGAATTCCTCTGCTTTCTGCATATCTAAAGAACCCTGTGATGTATAAAGTTATTGATATAAGTCTCAAAATATATTGTTTGTTTATTTATGATTGGTAATCAGCTTGCAGAGTTGTTTTTCTAGATTTAATTTGGCTGGCCAACAGTTTTTCTGGCTTCTCACCTGATTCGTACCATCTGCTTCAACCTGTACAGGGAATATTCTACTTTATTACTAAATAAAGTATTCAGCTTATATTTGGTTTTCGTCAGATTTTCCAAGCGTTTTGAGCCCTGTTTCAAGTTGATACATTTTCTGTTTATACATTATAATTTCTTAAGAGTAGCTGATTGTTGTATCATTACTCTGCATTTGTAAGCTTTAAAAGCTTCCCAAACATGTACAGTATCTGTTTCACACTTTCGTTGTTTTTTTCAAAGAATATCGTAATGTGTGTTTTTAAGGAATTCTGTAAGAGGCTGGTGTTCATTCGACAACATTTAGATTTGAATTAGCTGGTTGATAAGCTGAATCGGGTTGGTTACAACTGTGGTTGGAGCGAAAACCTGCAGGAGGATAGCTCTCCTGGAACAGGGTTGGAGAGCCCTGATCTAGGCAATGCCAAAGTGTTTATCAGTGCCATCTAGCAATGTTGCTGTTACGAATTCCAAGCTTGTGACTGTTACTAGCACCTCACAACCCTGAGCTGCACACTCCACTCCCCATCCCCCACGACCAGAGCTTGAGTGTCTAGGGGGTACCATAAACCTGCCTCTCAAACTCTCCCTGACTTGTGTGACCTGTGATCTGATAGGTTGCTAGGGATGTTACTAGGGAGCCGGACTTCTGCCCGTCCTCTTGTCTACACAGGTCACACAATACTTGCAGTCTCCCTCAAGCAGTGGCAGAGAGCTTCATCTCTGTCTCTGCCCATCAACAACTGGACTCATATCTCTGGACGTATGGGATGGAGTGTGTGCCCAAAGTAAATTTGTGTGACATGTACTGTATATATTGTTCTTAAGTTAGTAGTTGTTGCATTATGTATGCTGCCTCTGTATAGCTTGTAACCTGTAAACATGTTCAAAAGCTTATTATGTGAGCTTACTCAAACGCTTTAATAGGCCTACTATTTTATTTATGTATTTTATCTGACTTTCATAACCTACTGTAGAGCTACTCTCTCAAGTTATCTTGTTGGGGCGAGTGACTCTTTGAATTTACAATGGCTAGCCCCAAGTCGTTTTTCTTCTTCTTGTGCTATTTGCCCCATGACTCCTGCTTGATTTGTTGACTATAAAATTGCTTGTTTCCCCCACCGTGGGACAGACAATGTTTGTTCCCACATTCGCGACTCTGACTCAATTACTGACACGGACTCTTGGCCTCCCATCCTATTCTAACCACCTCTTGCCGTCTTTGTATTCATGTCACAGCAATTTCATCAGGTACAATATGATCTTGTTACCATCTGATGCACATAAAATGTCATACAAAAATCAACACTACAGAGCTCTCCCTGTCCTCTGCCGTTCCCTGATTTGTATTACATGATGATATCTGGAAATGTGCATGTACACCCTGGCCCATCTACTGTTGCTAGCCCCAATTCTGACTTGTGCTCTGATTTCTGCTTTACTGATATCTGCCCTCTTAAAAGCATGGGTTTTCTGCACGTTAACACTGGAAGCTTATTACCTAAAATTGATAAATTGAATGTGTGGGTTCACAGCTCCAATCCAGATGTGTT
Source organism: Oncorhynchus mykiss (assembly GCF_013265735.2). Classification (NCBI taxonomy): domain Eukaryota; kingdom Metazoa; phylum Chordata; class Actinopteri; order Salmoniformes; family Salmonidae; genus Oncorhynchus; species Oncorhynchus mykiss. The sequence continues at coordinate 46,642,502 of NC_048576.1, read as the reverse complement.
GGTCATTACTGAGATGTGGTTAAGAAAGAGTGGTTGGAACACTGATGTTAACCTTTCTGGTTATCACATTTTTCTGCGTGGGTGGATTGTCAATCTTTACCAAGGAACACCTTCACTTCAGTGCTCTGTTGTCTCTACCATGTCTGTCCGCAAACAATTTGATTTGCTGTTTTTAAGCATTAAGCTTTCAAATAGCTCTTTGTTGACTGTTGCTGGGTGTTATCGTCCACCATCAGCACCGGCCTGTAGCCTACCAGCCCTAAGTTCTCGCCTGGCACTTAACACCAAGTCTGAATTTGTCCTGCTACGTGACCTAAACTGGAACATGCTTAAACCACCTGACCAAGTCCTAAAGAAATGGGACTCCCTAAATCTTTCTCATATTATTACCAATCCCACAAGGTATGACTCCAAACACCCAGAAAAGGCTACTCTCCTCAATGTTATCCTCACAAATAATCCTGATGGGTATCAGTCTGGTGTTTTCTGTAATGACCTTAGTGATCACTGTTTTACAGCCTGTGTTTGTAATGGCTGCTCAGTGAAACGACCTGTCCTGATTTGTCATAGACGCGTGCTAAAAAACTTGAATTAGTAAGCATTCCTTCATGACCCGGCCTCTGTAAATTGGTCTAGAATCAGCTTGATCCCCTCTGTTGAAGACGCTTGGGCCTTCTTTTTTGATATTTTTCAGTGGTATTGTTAACAAACGTGCCCCCATAAAGGAAAAACAAGTTTCCTGGTTTGACCGTGATCTTGTAGAGTTATTTGTCCTCAAGAATTGCATTTGACAAAAGGCTCGGCACACACATACGCAGGCTAATTGGCTCTCGTTCAAGCAAATGAGAAATAAGTGCACTCAGGCTATCCGGAAGGCTAAAGTTAGTTACTTTAAGGAGCCGCTCTCTCTCTCTCTCTGTGGGTCTAACCCCAAGAAGTTCTAGAAAATGGTTAAAGACCTGGAAAATGAACCTTTCTCCTCACAGCTGCCCAACAACCATTGATTATGTGGTTGTTACTAACACGGAGCGCATGGCTGAGCTCTTTAATCACCACCAACTTATTTTCCACCATAATTTGCAAATAAATTCATAAAAAATCCTACAATGTAATTTTCTGGATTTTTTTCATTTCATTTTGTCCGTCATAGTTGAAGTGTACCTATGATGAATATTACAGGCCTCTCATCTTTTTAGGTAGGAGAACTTGCACAATTGGTGGCTGACTAAATACTTTTTTGCCCCACTGTATTTAAAGATTCACACGTGAGGTCATGTGCTAAACAGTGAGTAGTGCAGTAAAGATTAAGACTAAAAATGGTAAAACTAGTAGCTTACAATAAGGAAAAATCCCATGTAAACAAAGTGTCCAGATGAAAATATTTTATAAATATTAGATGACGCTTTCCCAGACACACTTGTCTAAGTTGATGGGTCATGTGAAAGAAATGCTATAAATGGTTACTTGCATAGTAGCAATATCAGAAACGGATTAACAGACAAATAAACTTACAAGCCCTCAACCAACAGTGCAGTACAAGAAGAGTTAAGGAAATATTTACATTTAAACTTTAGTAAAAAAAAAAAATAAATAACACAATAACGAGGCTATATACAGGGGGTACCGGTACCGAGTCAGTGTTTTCGGGGGTACAGGTTAGAAGTAATTTGTACATGTAGGTAATGGTCAGGTGACAATACATAAATAATAAATACTGAGTAGCAGCAGTGTACAAAACAAATGAACGAGGGAGGGATCAATGTAATAGTCTGGTGGCCATTTGATGAATTGTTCAGCAGTCTTATGGCTTGGGGGTAGAAGCTGTTAAGGAGCCTTTTGGTCCTAGACTTGGCGCTCCTGTACCACTTGCTGTGCGGTAGCAGAGAAAACAGTCTATGATTTGGGTGACTGGAGTCTCTGAGAATTTTATGGGCTTTCCTCTGACACCTCCTATTATGTAGGTCACGGATTTCAGGAAGCTTGGCCCCAGTGATGTACTGGGCCTTACGCACTACTCCCAGTAGTGTCTTACGGTCAGATGCAGAGCAGTTGCCATACCAGGCGATGCAACTAGTCAGGATGCTCTCGATGTTGCAGCTAAATATCTTTTTGAGGGTCTGGGGACCCATGTCAAATCTTTTCAGTCTCCTGAGGGGGAAAAAGTTTTTTTGTGCCCTCTTCAAGACTGTCTTTGTGTGTTTGGACCATGATAGATCGTTAGTGATGTGTACACCAAGGAACTTGAAACTCTCGACCTGCTCCACTACAGCCCCGTTGATGTAGTCCACGATCAACTCCTTTGTCTTGCTCACATTGAGTGAGAGGTTGTTGTCCTGGCACCACTCTTCCAGTTCTCTGACCTCCTCCCTATAGGCGGTCTCATCGTTGTCAGTGATCAGGCCTACCACTTGTCATCAGCAAACTTAATGATGTTGTTGGAGTCGTGTTTGGCCATGCAGTCGTGGGTGAACAGGGAGTACAGGAGGGGACTGAGCACGCACCCCTGAGGGGCCCCAGTGCTGAGGATCAGCGTGGCAGACGTGTTGTTGCCTAACCTTTACCACCTGGGGGACAGCCCGTCAGGAAGTCCAAGATCCAGTTGCAGAGGGTGGTGTTTAGTCCCAGGGTCCTTAGCTTAGTGATGATCTCCGTGTTTACTATGGTGTTGAATGCTGAACTATAGTCAATGAACAACATGAACATAGGTGTTCCTTTTGTCCAGGTGGGAAAGGGCATTGTGGAGTACGATTGAGATTGTGTCATTGGTGGATCTGTTGGGGCGTTATGCAAATTGGAGTGGGTCTAGGGTTTCCGGGAGGATGCTGTTGATGTGAGCCATGACCAGCCTTTCAAAGCACTTCATGGGTACCTACATGAGTGCTACGGGGCGGTAATCATTTAGGCAGGTTACCTTTGCTTCCTTGGGCACAGGGACTATGGTGGTCTGCTTAAAACATGTAGGTAATAGAAACTCATTCAGGGTGAGGTTGAAAATGTCAGTGAAGACATTTGCCAGTTGGTCTGCGCATGCTTTGAGTACACATCCTGGTAATCCATCTGGCCCCGCGGCTTTGTGAATGTTGACGTGTTTAACCTCTCTAGGGTACGTGGGACGGTAGCGTCCCACCTGAACAACGTCCAGTGAAATTGTAGGGCGCCAAATTCAAACAACAGAAATCTCATAATTAAAATTCCTCAAACATACAAGTATTATACACCATTTTAAAGATACACTTCTTGCTAATCAAACCACAGTGTCCGATTTTCAAAAAGGCTTTACGGCGAAAGCATACCATGCGATTATGTTAGGTCAGCGTCTAGTCACAAAAATCATGCAGCCATTTTCCAGCCAAAGAGAGGAGTCACAGAAAGCAGAAATATAGACTAACCTTTGATCTTCATCAGATGGCACTAATAGGACTTCATGTTACACTATACATGTATGTTTTGTTCGATAAAGTTCATATTTATATCAAAAAATCTCAGTTTACAGTGGCGCGTTACGTTCAGTAATGTTTTGCCTCCAAAACATCCAGTGATTTTGTGGAGAGCCACATCCATTAATAACAGAAGTACTCATCATAAACGTTGATGAAAAATTCAAGTGTTATACATAGGATTTAAGATAAACTTCTCCTTAATGCAACCCGTGTGTCAGATTTCAAAAAATCTTTACGGTGAAAGCACAACATGCGATAATCCGAGTACAGCGCTTGGCCACCAAAACAAGCCATACAGATACCAGCCATGTTATGGAGTCAACAAAAGTCAGAAATAGTGTTATAAATATGCACTTTCCTTTGATCTTCATCGGAATGCACTCCCAGGAATCCCAGTTCCACAATAAATGTTTGTTTTGTTCGATAAAGTCTATATTTATTTCCAAATACCTCCTTTTTGTTTGTGTGTTTAGTTCACTAATCCAAATGCACAAAGCACGGGCACTAAATCCAGATGAAAAGTCAAAAATGTGCCATTAAAGTTTGTAGAAACATGTCAAACAATGTTTATAATCAATCTTTAGGATGTTTTTATCATAAATCTTCAGTAATATCCCAACCGGACAATTCCGTTGTCATTAGAAAGGAAAGGGAACGGAGCTTGCGTGCGATAAACAACTCATGGCTTTCATCTGAGCCACTTACTGTGAGTGTTCTTATTCTCTCCCCTTTCACAATAGAAGCCTGAAACAACTTTCTAAAGACTGTTGACATCTAGTGGAAGCATTAGGAAGTGCAATCTGATCCCATTTACACTGAATATTGGATAGGCATTCACTTGAAAAACTACAAACCTCAGATTTCCCACTTCTAGGTTGGATTTTTCTCAGATTTTCGCCTGCCATATGAGTTCTGTTATACTCACAGACATATTTTTAACAGTTTTAGAAACTTTAGAGTGTCTTTGGAGTGTCTTCTATCCAAATATACCAATTATATGCATATTGGGCACGCTTTTCATCCGGACGTCGAAACACTGCCCTCTACCCAAGGGAGGTTTTAAAGGTATTGCTCACATCAGCTACCGAGAGCATTATCACACTGTAATCCATAACAGCTGGTGCTCTTGTGCATGCTTCAGTTTTGCTTGCCTCAATGCGAGCATAAAAGGCATTTAGCTCGTCTGGTAGGCTCGCGTCACTGGGCAGCTCGGGTCTAGGTTTCCCTTTGTGGTCTGTAATAGTTTTCGAGCCCTGTCACATCCAACGAATGTCAGAGCCGGTGTAGTAGGATTCAATCTTAATCCTGTATTGACACTTTTCTTGTTTGATGGTTCGTCTGAGGGTATAGCAGGATTTCTTATAGGCGTCCGGATTAGTTTCCCACTAGTTGAAAGCGGCAGCTCCACCTGGACTGGACAAACTTATCTTTTTGAAAAGACCAGGTAGTTTTGCTACGAAGAGGCTATGGATATCACATGCCCTGCACCAAAGTATATGCATGCAATCAGGGATGAAGGGGCTGAGCAGCAGGAAGACCTTTTTTTTTGTAGCAGCAACGTATGGCGTGTGTTAGGAGAGAGTAATTTGAAAAGAGGCACTGCAGATAGTGCTGATGACTGGGAACTTGCCCCCAGTGATGAACTGGTCCGTCTGAACCACACATGAACAAGAGATTCTATATTTGGAGAGCCTGTTTCTGTCCTACTCCTGACTTTGGTGCAGGGCATGTGATATCCATAGCCTCTTCGTCGCAAAACTGCATGATCTTTTCAAAAATATCCATTCGTCTAGCTGTGTCCAGTCCAGGTGATGCTTGTACAGGCAGACCATCTACAGGAGGAAATATGTCAGCATTGCGCAGCATCTGAAACCTGGTCCTGACTGAGTCCGAACGCTCCTTGGCGACAGCAACACCAGGCTCCAGAGGATTAAAGCTATAAAACAGGAAATAACAAAAAAATGATGTGAGATCAATCAAACCTGTGCTTATCATGTTTGAGGTAAATTAAATAATCAAAACATGTTATTTATACTTTACATACCAAGTGTTGTCATCGATTCCTTGTAGAGACCCTACAACGCTGCTTTTGTGACATGGGATGGCAGCAGCTTTTCACCAAATGTTTGTGTCCTGGGTGACGTCCTGGTAATACTATTGCATTATCCTCGGCATAGTTGGTAATGCCGTTCACAACTCGCTGAAAGTCATCATTATTCAGGTGTAACCTGTGCTTGCTTGGGCCAGCTCACTTTTTGATGGGAAGCATTAGACCATTCTCCTTGTATGACTGGTGGAGGAGAGTCAGGCGTGTTCTACCGATGCTGAAAGACAAATTCCAGATACAAATATTTTGACCTCTACAAGTCTGGTTCATCCTGGCTAAGGTGTATGTAAACTTCTGACTGTGTTTGAGACTGCGTTTAATTGAAGTTGTACAGTAGTTAAGAATTTGGGGATAAATTATAATGTTGATATATCACTACAAGCAGCAAAATGTAACGCACAGAGTGCATAACAATGCCCCCTAGACGTTTGAGTGGCAGGGTAAGCAGTGTTACCTGGTTACCTAGCATAATACCAACATTACCACTATCTGAGAATGACATTGAGATGCGCAGCTGGACAGCATCTCATTGCTAGCATCTGATGCTATCTGTTGCTAGCACACCTGTATAATGACCACTGTGACACCGCCCGGAGGCTTTTACCGTCTCTGCGCCTCATTCTCTCTGTCTGCTTCTCCCATGTGATGTTTTTATTAAAGGAGAAGAATGGAGACAACGCCAACACTGGCCAGATATGACTAATTATGTGCTAGCATGGCCAGAGGCTAGCAAGCAGTGGTGTTTGGTCTTACTCTGAGGGTTAGTTCTCATTCACTCCAAGCACATTCATGAACATGATTTTTTAAATTCTAATACAAGATGGTGTTTTTGTAATGGGAGGTTTGTTTTAGTCTAAATTCAAGGACTTACAGAGCATTCGTGGTTTTGATTATTGGAGAAGTAGGCCTAATGGGTTGTCAAAGATTGGCTAATTAATGAAGAAATGACACAGTATTTCACATATCTCATGTTGTTATTTTTACATGTGGACGATGAAAGGATTTTTCCCTCTCCAATGTAAATGCTTTTTAGTTGCCTCATATGATTAATATGGTTTTGAAATTCTGGGCAGATACGATGACTGAAGCTTTCTGAAAAGAGTGTCTGTAGGACAGTCGGTGAAGCTGGTCGGTCGCTGACTGGCTTCTGTCTGAGCTCTTCTTATCTCAGGCCTGTGAAGTCTCCAGATACATCTCGGGATCTCTGCTTATATGTGTATCATTTGGACATGTGAACCATCAAGCCGAGCTGGGCTAACAAAGTACCTCCTATCTGATCAACCCATGCCCTCTCTCCCAGGACATCCTGGTTTTTATCACGTCTTTTCAGCACTGATCCAATCGCCATGTATTAATCTCCCCTTCCAGGGCCACCCTACTCACCCGCCCCCTCCATCCTCACATCCGATCACCTCGCCTCCAAAGACAGCAGACTTACACCTGGCGATGGAAGAAGTCCAAGCACACTGGGATTGTGTGACGTCATGCAAAGTAACTTTTTGGGGAGCTTAAGATTGTGTAAAGAATTCACTCAATTTAAAAATATATATTTTTAATGGTCTTTGGCTTGTTGTACTCTTGATGAAGTTTAAAAATGTAACTTAAGTTGAAGAGTAAAATGTGTGTTTTATGGAATCAGATTGTTATGAAATTCGCATCTACATCTACCCACAGTAAACAATACATTCAGAAAGTACTCATTCACTTTTTCCACAATTTGTTACATTACAGCCTTTATTCTAAAATGGATTACTTAAAAAAAAAATGCTCATCAATCTACACACAATACCCTATAATGATGAAGCAAAAACAAGTTTGACATTTTTTATGTGCTAATTTTTACACATTTTTTTACAGAAATCCCTTATTTACATACGTATTCAGACCCTTTGCTATGAGACTCGAAATTGAGCTCGGGTGCATCCTGTTTCCATTGATCATCCTTGATGTTTCTACAACTTGTTTGGAGTCTACCTGTGGTTAATTCATTTGATTGGACATGATTTGGAAAGGCACACACCTGTCCTATAAGGTCCCACAGCTGACAGTGCATGTCAGAGCAAAATCCAAGCCATGAGGTCGAAGGAATTCTCCCTAGAGCTCCGAGACAGGAGTCTGTCGAGGCACAGATCTGGGGAAGGGTACGAAAACATTTCTGCAGCATTGAAGGTCCCCAAGAACACAGTGGCCATCATCATTCGTAAATGGATGAAGCTTGGAACCACCAAGACTCTGCCTAGAGCTGGCCGCCTGGCAAAACTGAGCAAAAAGGGGGAGAAGGGCCTTGGTTAGGGAGGTTACCAAGAACATGATGGTCACTCTAACAGAGCTCTAGAGTTCCTCTGTGGAGATGGAAGAACCTTCAAGAAGGACAACCATCTCTGCAGCACTCCACCAATCAGGCCTGTATGGTAGAGTGACCAGATGGAAGCCATTCCTCAGTAAAAGGCACATGACAGTCCACTTGGAGTTTTCCAAAAGGCACCTAAAGGACTTTCAGACCATGAGAAACAATATTCTCTGGTTTGATGAAACCAAGATTGAACTCGTTGGCCTGATTGCCAAGCATCATGTCCGGAGGAAACCTGGCACCATCCCTACGGTGAAGCATGGTGGTGGAAGCATCATGCTGTGTGGATGGTTTTCTGAGGCAGTGACTGGGAGACTAGTCAGGATCAAGGGAAAGATAAACGGAGCAAAGTACAGGGATCCTTGATGAAACCTGGTCCAGAGCACTCAGAACCTCAGACTGAGGCGAAGGTTCACCTTCCAATAGGACAACAACTCTAAGCACACAGCCAAGACTATGTAAGATTGGCTTCGGGACAAGTCTCTGAATGTCCTTGAGTGGCCCGGACAGCAACGCTTCTCATCCAACCTGACAGAGCTTGAGAGGATCTGCAGAGAAGAATGGGAGAAACTCCCAAAATACAGGTATGCCAAGCTTGTAGCGTCATACCCAAGAAGACTCAGTGCTTTAATTGCTGCCAAAGCTGTTTCAATGAAGTGCTGAGAAAAGGGTTTGAATACTTATGTAATTGTGATATTTCAGTTTAATGTTTTTTTAGAAATTAGCAAACATTTTTAAAATCCTGTTTTTTTGTTCCTCATTATGGGGTATTGTGTGTAGTAGATTGATGAGGGGGAAAAAAACACATTTTTAAAAATATCTGTAAGGTAACAAAAGGTGAAAAAAGCCAAGGGGTCTGAATACTTTCCAAAGGCATTGTATACTGTATACTCTTCATTATCTGTTCAATGTTTAATCCTGCTGTGCCTTGTCTCAAAACATAAAATCAAAGTTGCCCTGGGGGTTGAATAGAGTATGTATTTGAACCATCTTTAGTGCCTGAAAGCACCAATGACTGATTCTAAGGCTTAGGGGCCCAGATATCAATCACTAAGAAGGTACCTGGAGGCCCATTAATAAAAGTTATCATCAGAATAGTGCTCTTACCATTGGTCGTAAATCTTTCTTGTTTTTTTATCAGCTAGTCTGTTATGGCAAGGCGTTCCCCTAGGGGAACTTCCTCCCCCCATTCAGCTGAAAAGGTGGCGCGGGGAATTCAAAAATATTCTTTAGAAATATTTTAATTTTCACACATTAACAAGTCCAATACAGCAAATGAAAGATAAACATCTTGTTAATCTACCCATCATGTCCGATTTGTAAAATGTTTTACAGTGAAAACGCAACATATATTTATGTTAGACCACCACCAAATAAAAAAAAAACAGCAATTTTTCCCAGTCAAAGATAGTCACAAAAGCAGAATTAGAGATAACATGAATCACTAACCTTTTGTTAATCTTCATCAGATGACACTCATATGACATGTTACACAATACATTTATGTTTTGTTCGATAATATGTATATTTATTTCCACAAATCTTGGTTTACATTGACGCCATGTTCAGAAATGCCTCCAAAATATCCGTAGGAATTACAGAGAGCTTCGCCAGATAACAGAAATACTCATCATAAACTTTGACGTAAGATATATGTTCTACATATAATTAAAGATACACTGGTTCTTAATGCAACCGCTGTGTCAGATTTTTAAAAAACGTTATGAAAAAAGCCTACCATGCAATAATCTGAGACTGCGCTCAGAGGTAAATATATTTCTCCGCCATGTTGGAGTCAACAGAAATACGAAATTACATCATACATATTCCCTTATCTTTGATGATCTTTCATCAGAATGCAGTGCAACGAGTCCTAGTTCCACAATAAATCATTGTTTTGTTCCATAATGTCCAATACTAGTGTCCAATTAGCTGCATTTGCTAGCACTTTCAGCTCACGTGCCCAAAAGCTGACGCTGGTCCAGGACAACTCGCACGAAAACTTCAAAAAGATATATTCCAGGTCGAATAAACTGGTCAAACTAAGTAGAGAATCAATCTTCAGGATGTTATTTTCATATATATCCAATAACGTTCCAACCGGAGCATACGTTTTCATCTGCAGCCAAATGGAACGATGGTGACACAGACAAATACGCCACAGGGAAATTGCATTCTGCCAGGACAGTGACTCATTCCCCTCCCATTCGGTCAATGTTCACACCAGTGGCTCAATTCCACGTTTTACCGAATGAGGACATCTGGTGGAAGGTGTAGGAAGTGCTAACAGATCCATATCTTATTTGGAAGGGAAGAGGCGATGACTTAAAATTAGACACGCATTCAGAATTTCACTTCCTGTTTGGAAGATTGCCTGCCCTATGAGTTCTGTTATACTCAGACATAATTCAAACAGTTAGAGAAACTTTTCTATCCAATAGTAATAATAATATGCATATATTAGCAATCTAGGACAGAGTAGGATGCAGTTTACTATGGGCACGCAATTCATCCAAAGTGAAAATACTGCCCCCTATCCCCAACAAGCTAGAGCTTCTCCTGTGAATGTATAAGTGCTTCCATTAAACTGGAGTAAATCTGAATAAATGTAGACTAATGTCAATGATTCACTCTAGCATGTGTGACACCTGTTACCAACAATAAGTATGGTTTGCTCCTGAGGTCAATGCACCCAACTAGGGGAATGACTTAAAAACGTATTTAGGGAATTGGAGTGGATAGGATTGTGATGTCAACTCTCTGCAAGGCGAGATTCTGAGAGTTCCTCCTTAGCCTGGGCCCTGGCCCAGTGGCTATGTTTCCTGTTCCGGCCCTTCGCTTTCCCCCCATTAGCGCCGGAGGATTAGCAGTTAACGGTGAGCACCCCTCGTAGCCCCTCAATCTGTCCCGGGGCTAACCCTTTTTCTCTGTGACACAGTGGATCCTGGTGGCATTAATAGAGTTCTGGCTCACTGCTCCTCCCAAAGCATTGAGACTTTAACTCCCGATCCAGTCACCGGTCTGACTGGCCACACGCCGCACCCACAGAACTAATTTTGCGAAACACTGCCTCTCACTATGCAAATTAGCGATGTTATGATAGCCACTAATTAAATCGCCCAAAAAGAAATAGTTCACTGCGATTTCCATTTTATTTGGCATGTCTCGAAACGGTCGGATAGTCAAAGGGAAATTAATGTTTGGCTAGGCGTGTCACCATTGAAGAACAATTGGTTATTGGCTGCAGAAGAAGTGCATTTTATTGGTAATTGTTTGTTTACCTGATGATAATTTTACTTATCTCAATTTTTTGTTCATTGATGCTCTCTGGCAACTGTTGTAGTCTGAAGGGTTTAATGAAAGTGCTGTTACTTATTTTAGACCAGGTGGGTGCTTTTTTGAAAGGGTAAAATAAGTTAATGTGCCACTTATGTATGGATAATTTTTATTTTTTTTGCAGACCTGCCTGCAATTAGTTGTATTGTAACACGTAGAGGTGGCCATTCCGTAAGCATACACTTTTTTTCATGCTTGGTGAAAGACAAGTCATCAGTGTAGTTGATTGACATATAGTGTCTTTGCTCGTGTTACATGTTGAATTGATGACGCAAACTCACTGCCATGAGACTCTCATCCAAGATGTTTATCTTGAATTGAAAAGCAGGAGCTGATGACATTACAATATGATTGTTTGTCAAGCAAAGTAAGTTTGATTTCTGGACTATAATTGCTTTCATTCGCAAATCCTCAACTTTATAACAGAGGATTTGCTAATTTTTGTTGGAGGATGCTAGATTATACATTTAAAAAACGTTTTTTCTGCTTATTATAGCCAAATACTAATTTGGGCAATTCCCTGTATTGCTTGTAATTACCACCTTCCTTGCATTATGCTTTCTTGTGATCAACCTCCTGTCGAAACGGTACCCAAAATAACATTAATTCTCAATTACTTCTATATTTGTTTCACCGGGGGTGATTTTTGCTGTGTAGACTTATCTAATAATGTAGATGTGTCACTGCATGCACACCCAGAGGAACCCTCCCGTCAATTCAAGAACAAGAGGAAGCTGTGCTCAATCCAATAGGGGTTTTATCAGACTCCCATCACAGACACTAATCCTTGGTTCTTGGTGGAACATGGACGCTAACAGCGTAGTGACTACGTGTTTAGCCAGTATGGCTGACCCCATTTAGTTGACTGGGTCGATTGTTTGGTCGATAGGCTGTTGGTTGACTAAGATTATTATTTTTTGGGGCAGTCTATAATATATACAGTACCAGTCAAACTTTTGGACACACCTACTCATTCAAGGGTTTTCTTTATTTTTACTATTTGGCACATTGTAGAATAATAGTGAAGACATCAAAATGTTGAAATAACACATATGGAATCATGTTGTTACCAAAAAAGTGTTTACCGAGTCGATATTTACAGAGTTTCAACTGTTCTGCCTGCGGCTATGGAACCCTGACCTGTTCATCGGACGTGCTACCTGTCCCAGACCTGCTGATTTCAACTCTCTGGAGACAGCAGGAGCGGTAGAGATACTCTCAATGATCGGCTATAAAAAGCCAACTGACATTTACTCCTGAGGTGCTGACCTGTTCCACCCTCGACAACCACTGTGATTATTATTTGACCCTGCTGGTCATCTATGAACATTTGAACATCTTGGCCAAGTTCTGTTATAATCTCCACCCGGCACAGCCAGAAGAGTACTGGCCACCCCTCATAGCCTGGTTCCTCTATAGGTTTCTTCATAGGTTCTGGCCTTTCTAGGGAGTTTTTCCTAGCCACTGTGCTTTTACACCTGCATTGCTTGCTGTTTGGGGTTTTAGGCTGGGTTTCTGTACAGCACTTTGAAATATCAGCTGATGTAAGAAGGACTTTATAAATAAATTTGATTTGATATTATGGCAAGAAAAGCTCTAAGCAAAGAGAAACGACAGTCCATTATTACTTTAAGACATGAAGGTCAGTCAATCTGGAAAATTTCAAGAACTTTTAAAGTTTCTTTAAGTGAAGTCGCAAAAACCAAGCGCTATGATGAAACTGGCTCTCATGAGGACCGCCACAGGAAAGGAAGATCCAGAGAACTCTGCCTAGAAGGCCAGCATCCCAGAGTCTCCTCTTCACTGTTGATGTTCATACTGGTGTTTTGCGGGTACTATTTAATTAAGCTGCCATTTGAGGACTTGTGAGGCATCTGTTTCTCAAACTAGACACTAATGTACTTGTCCTCTTGCTCAGTTGTGCACCGGGTCCTCCCACTCCTCTTTCTATTCTGGTTAGAGCCTATTTGCGCTGTTCTGTGAAGGGAGTTGTACACGCCGTTGTACGAGATCTTCAATTTCTTGGCATTTTCTCACATGGAATAGCCTTCATTTCTCAGAACAAGCATAGACTGACAAGTTTCAGAAGAAAGTCAGGAGAAAGGTCTTTGTTTCTGACCATTTTGAGCCTGTAATCGAACCCACAAATGCTGAAGCTCCAGATACTCAACTAGTCTAATCAGGACAGCAGTTTTCAGCTGTGCTAACATAATTGCAAAAGGGTTTTCTAATGATCAATTAGCCTTTTAAAATGATAATCTTGGATTAGCTAACACAACGTGCCATTGGAACACAGGAGTGATGGTTGCTGATAATGGGCCTCTGTACACCTATGTAGATATTCCATAAAAAATGTGCAGTTTCCAGCTACAAAAGTCATTTACAACATTATCAATGTCTGCACTGTATTTCTGATCAATTTGATGTTATTTTAATGGACAAAAAAATTGCTCTTCTTTCAAAAATGCAAGGACATTGTCGTATCTTTGCTATCATTAAATTGAAGACTTCGTTTTTAAACAAATATTCCTGTAATTAGTATTACACAATTAAACTGAATAATCGTGTTACTGTAATTAACTAGGAAGTCAAGGCCCCAAGGCAAGTATTCAGATTACAAAGTTATAATTTCCCAATATAACCTTTCAGATATTTTCATATCTGATCAATAGTCGTCTGATTAATGATTTATTTATTTTACCTCACGTTAGTCTCATTCCAAATGTCGTAAATTGTTGGTTATCTGCACAAACCCAGTCTTCACTGGTCATCCATACATCAATTGTCTTAAATTATTTATTTATTACTAAGTAATTCACAGAAATGCATAAACAACAAACATGGCAAATGTGGTTACATGAAATGATAGGAGAATGTGCCCTAGTGGGCTGAACCGGCATGGCGGCTTGTTATACAAAGGAGAAGTGGGGGTCGACTAAAGTCACTACAGAGTTAATTATAACAATTAAAATGTTAATTCTTTACACATGAACGTTCACTCATTCGGGAACAATTGCAATCATATATATATATTTACGCACAGTGTGTCGTCTTGATCGCTGGTGAAAAGTTTATTTAGTAGAATTGTCCGTCTCCCTCTCTCTCCCTGTCTTGGTTAGAGCGGATAGTTCAAAGTGACATTCGTTATAGAATGGATGTTTCGGCGGTTGTCGTTCTTCGCGTTCAATGATACCAAATTCCTAGCTGCAGACTAGTAATTAATATCAAAGACTTGTTCTCATTCTGTCGGTATCGATAGTCTAAGAGTTTAACCACATGGTATGGTTAAAAGATTCTACAACATTTGTCCCCCTCCTAATGGAGAAAAACATGGTCTGCTGATAATTTCTCAAAGTTGGGTTTTATTCGGAATGGCAGAAAAGGGCTGTCCCAGGATGTCTGACCCTAACTGGGCTCAGGGGCGGTCCTCTGATTTAGTTCAAATCCGATTCCCTTTTTGAGTTTTCCTTCATTAAACAGTTCAAAATCACATTGTAAAATTGTGTAAACAGTATCATATTCATCTTATACAACAATTAGATGTAAACCTTATATCTGGAGCTATTATATAAACAGCGTTATGGTAATGTGGCCACACCATCTCCCATGAGCTTCCCAAGTTGTGACAAACGGACCAGTAGCTGGATTCTTCACCGATCTTTTACACTTTCTCCGGAACATGAAATTTGTTCGTACCTCAAGTTATGTAAGGTGGAAGGATTTCCTTTGTCTCCATGAAAAACTACTCTCTATAACTGTGTGTCCATGAGGTCTGCTCAAGAATTTACGGCCTCTGACCACAGCAGCCTAGTTGAAGGAGGCAAGGGGGAAGCAGGGAGAGGGATTGGGGTTGCTATACTCCGAGGCCAAAGTCATGACAACATTTCTAAGCGACCCCAAACTTTTGAACGGTAGTATGTGCATATGTGTGTGTGTGTGTGTATATATATTATTTTTATGGCACATGAGAACTGTCTGATTCACGCCTGTCTCAGTGAGCTAGTCCATTGCAGAGGCCGTGGGGGTGGCACACCAGTATCACTAGTAGTACATTTACCGTTAATTCCCTTAACTTCTCATCTTCAACTTTTGTTTGGTTATGCTCATTTCTGTTAATGCATTCAATGTTATTATTACAGTATTTTACCATTCTCATTGTGAACACGTTATTTGCGGACCGCACAACCTAGGCTACACTTGTGTGGAACAAGTTGTGTTTTTTAAATTGTGCACCAGCTTATAGATAAAAGTATGCCTAGGCCAATTGGCCTGTGCGCAAATGTAGGCCTTTAAATATTTCCATTTAGGGATCTGATAGTATTTCTGATTGTTTTAAATCACCAATATTGTTGAGCTTCTCAAAAAAAAAAATTCTTCACCTCAAACAGTAAGGAAACAAAGTGTTTCTAGATCCATTGAGAAGGACAATAGTTCCTCAACATAGCATATTTTGTGAAAGGGGGGAAAAAATGTCATGCTCTGTTCTGGTGGAAACATCATAAAATAGGCCTATTTAACATGGTTAGCAATAGAAGTTACTTTTTTAAAATTGATTAACCACATGATAATGATTTTGAGATATGTAAATATTATTATAAATTAAATGAAACTTTTCCACTATATGTGCATATAAAAATCATAACTGGTACGGTATAAATAATAAGAAACTGGTACTCCAAATGAACACGGTTGCCGACCTCTGGTGTAGCCTATTAGGAGCGTAACAGCAGGAGCGTAACAGCAGAATCTGCAAAGGCCAGCAGCAGCGGGAGGAAGAAGGTTGGGAACAGGTTATTTTTCTTCTGGTTAGGCGATCTTGATCTCTGGCTCCCTCGAGTCATTTGTGTGTAATTATTTAATCACAGTGTGCTTAAAGCATCAGTCAAGCTCAGTAGCCTATATATAGTTGATTTTATTAAAACACATAGGGTGTGTCTATAAGGAAAAATACACGTTTAATTTTGACCAACAGTCTACCATTATTTTGTTTAGTCTGGGACAGCCCTATTAGCCAGCAATGCAGGGTGGACATATGCTGTGCTTGTTAAACTAGATTAAAGCCCCATTAACATGGCAGCAGAGATAATGAAGGCCCATGTTATCGGACCTAATGTGAAGAATGTTGCTGCACAACCTTTTGCCCTTTCATGTTGTTCTTGAAGTGACAGTTGTGATTCCCCAGTAGACAGACCACTGTGTTCGGCCCTACCTCTGAAAGCATCTTGTACCTCCTTAGGCATATCAATAACAGCATTGACATGCTCTTCCTTCACCGTAATGACTACTAAAATGCCTTTATGTACTTGTATTCTCATGTTTCTTACAATTCACATCACAGTTCCTGGTTTTTAAATTAGATTTTTGATTACTATCTAAATTATTATTATCACTGCATTGTTGGGAAAGAGCGCAGAAAGTAAGAATTTCACTGTACTGTTTTACATCGGTTGTACCCTGTGCAAGGGGTGAATGACAGTTTAAACTTTGAAATTACTACTGTGATTAAATAATGAGGAAAATGGCGCCTGGCAGCTTTTACATTTGTGTTATGCTTCCTCCCCTGGCCATGACAAATAATTAAAGAGGTAAATAAGTAAAGAGGTCAATGCAATGAATCTCTGTCTTGTCTGTCATAAAGACAGGACATGTTTCAATTGGTTTTGTTTTCTGGCATGTTCATAGGACCGCTTTTGTGTTTATACATTAGCTTTCATACAGTGACTTTCTATTGGTCCAAGACATCCCTGCTACTTTTCATGTAACCTATGCGTCAATCCATTGTGTATGGTTCAGTCTATTTGTTTTTCTCATTTAATTTCACCTGTCAGAAAATTTTATAGAGAGACAATTGACATTTTCTCAGCTTTGTCACTCTGATGTCAGAGTTCCTGTGATCTACAGTGAAAATGGTGTGTCAGCGGAGCTGGTTGCTTTCCAACTGGCAGAAGTCAATATTTCCGATTACATACAGTGCCTTGCGAAAGTATTCGGCCCCCTTGAAATTTGCGACCTTTTGCCACATTTCAGGCTTCAAACATAAAGATATTAAACTGTATTTTTTTGTGAAGAATCAACAACAAGTGGGACACAATCATGAAGTGGAACAACATTTATTGGATATTTCAAACTTTTTTAACAAATCAAAAACTGAAAAATTGGGTGTGCAAAATTATTCAGCCCCCTTAAGTTAATACTTTGTAGCGCCACCTTTTGCTGCGATTACAACTGTAAGTCGCTTGGGGTATATCTCTATCAGTTTTGCACATCGAGAGACTGACATTTTTCCCCATTCCTCCTTGCAAAACAGCTCGAGCTCAGTGAGGTTGGATGGAGAGCATTTGTGAACAGCAGTTTTCAGTTCTTTCCACAGATTCTCGGATTCAGGTCTGGACTTTGACTTGGCCATTCTAACACCTGGATATGTTTATTATTGAACCATTCCATTGTAGATTTTGCTTTATGTTTTGGATCATTGTCTTGTTGGAAGACAAATCTCCGTCCCAGTCTCAGGTCTTTTGCAGACTCCATCAGGTTTTCTTCCAGAATGGTCCTGTATTTGGCTCCATCCATCTTCCCAACAATTTTAACCATCTTTCCTGTCCCTGCTGAAGAAAAGCAGGCCCAGACCATGATGCTGCCACCACCATGTTTGACAGTGGGGATGGTGTGTTCAGGGTGATGCGCTGTGTTGCTTTTACGCCAAACATAACGTTTTACATTGTTGCCAAAAAGTTCAATTTTGGTTTAATCTGACCAGAGCACCTTCTTCCACATGTTTGGTGTGTCTCCCAGGTGGCTTGTGGCAAACTTTAAACAACACTTTTTATGGATCTCTTTAAGAAATGGCTTTCTTCTTTCCACTCTTCCATAAAGGCCAGATTTGTGCAATATACGAATGATTGTTGTCCTATGGACAGAGTCTCCCACCTCAGCTGTAGATCTCTGCAGTTCATCCAGAGTGATCATGGGCCTCTTGGCTGCATCTCTGATCAGTCTTCTCCTTGTATGAGCTGAAAGTTTAGAGGGACGGCCAGGTCTTGGTAGATTTGCAGTGGTCTGATACTCCTTCCATTTCAATATTATCGCTTGCACAGTGCTCCTTGGGATGTTTAAAGCTTGGGAAATCTTTTTGTATCCAAATCCGGCTTTAAACTTCTTCACAACAGTATCTCGGACCTGCCTGGTGTGTTCCTTGTTCTTCATGATGCTCTCTGCGCTTTTAACGGACCTCTGAGACTATCACAGTGCAGGTGCATTTATACGGAGACTTGATTACACACAGGTGGATTGTATTTATCATCATTAGTCATTTAGGTCAACATTGGATCATTCAGAGATCCTCACTGAACTTCTGGAGAGAGTTTGCTGCACTGAAAGTAAAGGGGCTGAATAATTTTGCACGCCCAATTTTTCAGTTTTTGATTTGTTAAAAAAGTTTGAAATATCCAATAAATGTCGTTCCACTTCATGATTGTGTCCCATTTGTTGTTGATTCTTCACAAAAAAATACAGTTTTATATCTTTATGTTTGAAGCCTGAAATGTGGCAAAAGGTCGCAAAGTTAAAGGGGGCCGAATACTTTCGCAAGGCACTGTATATGCCCATAGGCCCTAAAGTGGTTATTTACCGCATTAGAACACGGAGGTATGGATTTCGTTCAAGAGTGTTCCTGCTGGGCCCCTGTAGCCCTGCTCATGGGCAGTAATTCCATAGATACAGGCTGAAACCAGGCACTATACTATCATTACTACCCTGTGAAAATGCCAGCGAGTCAATCCTACTTCTCATTCTCTTGCACTTTCCTGGCTCACTAAATGACTGCAAAGTGGATTCCTCAAATTGAATGGTGAGAAATACACTCAGTATACCAAACATTAGGAACACCTTCCTAATATTGAGTTGCACCCCACCTTTTGCCCTCAGAACAGCATCAATTCGTTGGGGCGTGCTTCCCAAAGTTCTGTCAAGTTGGCTAGATGTCCTTTGGGTGGTGGACCATTCTCGATACACTCGGGAGTCTGTGAGCTTGAAAAACCCAGCAGCGTTCTTGGCACAAACCGGTGCACCTGACACCTACTACCATTCCCTGTTCAAAGGCACTTAAAGCTGTTGTCTTGCCAATTGACCCTCTGAATGGCATACATACACAATCCATGTCTCAATTGTCTTAAGGCTTAAAAATACTTCTTTAACCTGTCTACTCCCCTTCATCTACACTGATTTGAAGTGGATTTAACAAGTGACATCAATAAGGGATCATAGCTTTCACCTGGATTCACCTGGTCAGTCGAAGTCATGTTTTGTATACTCAGTGTATGTGATAGACTCACACGAAAAACTGTGGAAGCCAGAGGAGGAACATTTTTGGAATGCCAAACTCCTGTTGCTGATGTTCAGGGGTTTCGGGGAGCTTGCTTGCTGACACAAAAATGTGATAATGCAGTTGGCCGGCAGAGTTAAGGAAAATGGCTGCGGCCATTTGAAAAAAAGGGCTGGTTATGTGGTTGTTCCCGGCTACCAGTGCGGCCAAGGTATGGCTGGGAGGTGGCATTTGCAAACTCTGGAGCAGCTGCTATCAGCCCTGACATTTTAGTGCCTGCTGTCCATTAGTGGCACGGTGGCGGTGCCCACAGCACTGAAAGGTGGTGAGCACAGTGCCCACCACCAGTCTGTTAGCATGTTAATGTCAGGACCCACTGGGCAAAAACTGGTTGAATCAACTTTGTTTCCACATCATTTCAACAACAAAGAATTCAATATGATGAAGTTGAATCAACATGGAAAACTGACTGGATTTGCAAAAAATTATCAACCTAAGGGAATTTTGTATTTTTTTCACCCAACTTTTTACCTAAATCCAATGAAAGGGTGAAATCTTTTATTAGTTTGACATTGAATTCATGTTAGTTTACAACTCAATCAAATGTACAGCAAAACTAGATGTTGTACTGACATCTGTGCGCAGTGGGGAGACTGTTTGTCAGTGCATCTCCAGACATGATGGTTGTGGCCTCTGGGAGTTTAGACATTGCTATTAGACCAATCTGAGTCTTTGAAATTATAGTTATTTTCCTCTTGGGTATTCGTGGAAAAGCAAGAGCTGCTCGCTCATAAAATTCTTGACTTCTGTGCCGCTGTCATTTTTTATGTCTAATTTATGCAAATTGCACATTTTCCATGTTTGTCTGAGGTTGAGCCTCGCTCTTTGTAAACTTGGGCCATGTTCGGTATCCAGGAAACTGTATTAAAACGGAAGAAGTACTACTTGACCTTTATGAACGCACATATTTGTCCTCAAAACTGATGACAGCCCTTCTGTATGTGTATTCCAGGTGTGGAAGCGCTCTGGAGCCTGGTTCTACAAGGCCCTGCCCAATTACGTGCGCCCAGGGAAGGAGGGGCAGAGTGGTGCTGCTCTCGGACTGCAAGGGGCCCAGAGAGGAGGGCAGAAGATGGCCAAGAGTTCCACAGTCAGTCAGACCTACACATGGGCATACAGCAAAGGTCAGTCATTCACTTAAAATCTATGGGTGAATTTGGTGTCGTCGTGGCTTCTGAGACATGCACAGAACTGAATATAACCATCAGTTCTTTATATACAGAACCAGTCAAAATTTTGCTCATTCAAGGGTTGTTCTTTATTTTAACTTTTTTCTACATTGTAGAATAATAGTGAGGACATCAAAACTATGAAATAACACATATGGAATCATGTAATAACCAAAAAATGTTTAACAAATCAAAATGTATTTTATATTTGAGATTCTTCAGTAGCCACCCTTTGCCTTGATGACAGCTTTGCACACGTTTGGCATTCTCTCTACCAGCTTCAATCAATCAATCAAATTTATTTTTAAAGCCCTTTTTACATCAGCCAATGTCACAAAGTGCTATACAGAAATCCAGCCTAAAGTCCCAAACAGCAAGCAATGCAGATGTAGAAACACGGTGGCTAGGAAAAACTCCCTTGAATGGCAGGAACCTAGGAAGAAACATAGAGAGGAACCAGGCTCTGAGGGGTGGCCAGTCCTCTTCTGGCTGTGCCGGATGGAGATTATATCAGTACATGGCCAAGATTTTCAAATGTTCACAGATGACCAGCAGGGTCAAATAATAATAGTCACAGTGGTTGTAGAGGGTGCAACAGGTCAGCACCTCAGGAGTAAATGTCAGTTGTCTTTTCATAGCAGATCATTCAGAGTTAGAGACAGCAAGTGGCAGAGGGAGAGAGAGGGAGAGGGAGTTGAAAACAGCAGGTCCTGGACAAGGCAGAACGTTCGGTGAACAGGTCAGGGTTCCATAGCCGCAGGCAGAACAGTTGAAACTGGAGCAGCAGCATGACCAGGTGGACTGGGGACAGCAAGGAGTCATCAGGCCAGGTATTCCTGAGGCATGGTCTTAGGGCTCAGGTCCTCCAAGAGAAGAGCGAAAGAGAGTGAGTTAGAGGGATCATACTTAAATTCACACAGGACACCGGATAAGACTGGAGAAATACTCCAGACATAAGACTGACCCAACCCCCCGACACAAACTATTGCAGCATGAATACAGGAGAGATCGGGAGACACTGTGGCCCCGTCCGACGATACCCCCAGACAGGGCCAACCAGGCAGGATATAACCCCACCCACTTTGCCAAAGCACAGCCCCCACACTACTAGAGGGATATCTTATATATTATATATATATATTATATATATTTATATTATATATATTTATATATACAGTGGGGCAAAAAAGTATTTAGTCAGCAACCAATTGTGCAAGTTCTCCCACTTAAAAAGATGAGATGCCTGTAATTTTCATCATAGGTACAACTATGACAGACACAATGTGAAAAAAAAATCCAGAAAATCACATTATAGGATTTTTAAGGAATTTATTTACAAATTATGGTGGAAAATAAGTATTTGGTCACCTACAAACAAGTAAGATTTCTGGCTCTCACAGACCTGTAACTTCTTCTTTAAGAGGCTCCTCTGTCCTCCACTCGTTATCTGTATTAATGGCACCTGTTTGAAGCTGTTATCAGTATAAATGACACCTGTCCACAACCTCAAACAGTCACACTCCAAACTCCACTATGGCCAAGACCAAAGAGCTGTCAAAGGACACCAGAAACAAAATTGTAGACCTGCAATAGGTAAGCAGTTTGGTTTGAAGAAATCAACTGTGGGAGCAATTATTAGGAAATGGAAGACATACAAGACCACTGATAATCTCCCTCGATCTGGGGCTCCACGCAAGATCTCACCCCGTGGGGTCAAAATGATCACAAGAACGGTGAGTAAAAATCCCAGAACCACATGGGGGGACCTAGTGAATGACCTGCAGAGAGCTGGGACCAAAGTAACAAAGTCGACCATCAGTAACACACTACGCCGCCAGGGACTCAAATCCTGCAGTACCAGACGTGTCCCCCCGCTTAAGCCAGTACATGTCCAGGCCCGTCTGAAGTTTGCTAGAGAGCATTTGGATGACCCAGAAGAAGATTGGGACAATGTCATATGGTCAGATGACACCAAAATATAACTTTTTGGTAAAAACTCAACTCGTCGTGTTTGGAGGACAAAGAATGCTGAGTTGCATCCAAAGAACACCATATCTACTGTGAAGCATGGGGGTGGAAACATCATGCTTTGGGGCTGTTTTTCTGCAAAGGGACCAGGGCGACTCATCCGTGTAAAGGAAAGAATGAATGGGGCCATGTATCGTGAGATTTTGAGTGAAAACCTCCTTCTATCAGCAATGGCTTTGAAGATGAAATGCGGCTGGGTCTTTCAGCATGACAATGATCCCAAACACACTGCCCGGGCAACGGAGTGGCTTCGTAAGAAGCATTTCAAGGTCCTGGAGTGGCCTAGCCAGTCTCCAGATCTCAACCCCATAGAAAATCTTTGGAGGGAGTTGAAAGTCCGTGTTGCCCAGCAACAGTGCCAAAACATCACTGCTCTATAGGAGATCTGCATGGAGGAATGGGCCAAAATACCAGTAATAGTGTGTGAAAACCTAGTGAAGACTTTCAGAAAACAAAGTATTGAGATCAACTTTTGTTATTGACCAAATGTTTATTTCCCACCAAAAATTTTTTTCTAATTTTGTCTGTCATAGTTGAAGTGTACCTATGATGAAAAGTACAGGCCTCATCTTTTTAAAGTGGGAGAACTTTTGGTGTATATATACTGCTCATATACTTCTAAAAAAAAACACATCCTAGATCTGAATGAATGAAATATTCTTATTAAATACTTTTTTCTTTACATAGTTGAATGTGCTGACAACAAAATCACACACAAATTATCAATGGAAATCAAATTTATCAACCCATGAGGGTCTGGATTTCGAGTCACACTCAAATTTTATGAGGTCACATGAGGTCTAGCATTGTCTTTCATTAGGAGGAACCCAGGGCCAACAGCACCAGCATATGGTCTCACAAAGGGGTCTGAGGATCTCATCTCGGTACCTAATGGCAGTCAGGCTACCTCTGGCGAGCACATGGAGGGCTGTGCGGCCCCCCAAAGAAATGCCACCCCAACCCATGACTGACCCACCGCCAAACCGGTCCTGCTGGAGGATGTTGCAGATAGTAGAACGTTCTCCACGGCGTCTCCAGACTGTCACGTCTGCTCAGTGTGAACCTGCTTTCATCTGTGAAGAGCACAGGGCGCCAGTGGGGATTTTGCCAATCTTGGTGTTCTCTGGCAAATGCCAAACGTCCTGCACTGTGTTGGGCTGTAAGCACAACCCCCACCTATGGACGTCAGGCCCTCATACCACCCTCATGGAGTCTGTTTCTGACCGTTTGAGCAGACACATGCACATTTGTGGCCTGCTGGAGGTCATTTTGCATTTTGCATTTTGCCTCCATGCTCTGGACACTACGCTGACAGACACAGCAAACCTTCTTGCCACAGCTCGCATTGATGTGCCATCCTGGATGAGCTGTACTACCTGAGCCACTTGTGTGGGTTGTAGACTCTGTCTCATGCTACCACTAGAGTGAAAGCACCGCCAGCATTCAAAAGTGACCAAAACATCAGCCAGGAAGCATAGGAACTGAGAAGTGGTCTGTGGTCCCCACCTGCAGAACCACTCCTTTATTGGGGGTGTCTTGCTAATTGCCTATAAGTTCTACCTGTTGTCTATTCCATTTGCACAACAGCATGTGAA
Source organism: Oncorhynchus mykiss (assembly GCF_013265735.2). Lineage (NCBI taxonomy): Eukaryota > Metazoa > Chordata > Actinopteri > Salmoniformes > Salmonidae > Oncorhynchus > Oncorhynchus mykiss. The sequence continues at coordinate 46,618,097 of NC_048576.1, read as the reverse complement.
ATGTATTGTCAATCAGTGTTGCTTCCTAAGTGGACAGTTTGATTTCACAGAAGTGTGATTGTCCTGGAGTTACATTGTGTTGTTTAAGTGTTCCCTTTATTTTTTTGAGCATTGTATATACTTTGAGTTCACAGTAGGCTATGAAGAATTTGAACACAGCCAAGGCCTCCAGGCTGACATTTTCCTTTAGTGGCAGTGGGGCCACTAACATTTTCCTTTGGTTGCACCAACTCATGATTTGGTTGCACCCCCCCCAAAAATTGTACAGTCACTCATATGTATATAACATTTTCATTCAATGTTTAATTGAAAAGTGTAATAGACTGCTGAGATGGTATTCAATAAATAAGTTATTTCATCTTTTCATTTTATGATTCAGCATATTTTTATGTGCAACCTAATCCCGTGATTGTCATGGATTTTTGGTTGACAGTTAGACTATTGTTATATTTTCTGTTATTTTTGGGGGTTCTAAAGAAATTAATTTCCAAGCATCTTTGTGCGCTAATATCATAGGCACATTTATTTGGGGCTAATAATAAGTGGAAACAAATTAGCCTATGCAATCACAATGGCCAATGCACATTTCACGCACCCCGTATCTCAAAGCTATATCAAATATCTTGGTTGTAAAATATGGGTGTACTGGGACTTAAGTAACATGCCCACTTTTCTCAGATGACACAGAAGGACGTAGGGAAGTCAGAACGTTCCTAATGCGGAGTACGAGCTCCCTGTAACAAATTGCCCAGTCCCACCATGTTTCACAGAGTAACTATCAAGTAGTGGTTTTGTGCAGTGTAAGTAAAGGTTTGAAACATTAAATATTTATTTTAATTTAACCTTTTATTTAACCAGTTGGGAACAAGTTCTCATTTACAACTGCAACCTGGCCAAGATTTGTATTTTTATTTGACCTTTATTTAACTAAGCAAGTCAGTTAAGAACAAATTCTTATTTACAATGACGGCCTAGACACAGATTTTTACCTTGTCAGCTCTGGGATTTGATCTTGCAACCTTTCGGTTATTAGTCCAACGCTCTAACCACTAGGCTACCTGCCACCCCAAAGCAGTGCGACAAAAACAACAACACAGAGTTACACATAAACAAAAGTACAGTCAGTAACACAAAAGAAAAATAGAAAAATCTATGTACAGTGTGTGCAAATATACAAAAGTACAGTACCAGTCAAAAGTTTGGACACCTAGTCATTCCAGGGTATTTCTTTATTTAGACTATTTCTACATTGTAGAATTATAGTGAAGACATCAAAAGTCTGGAAAATCTGGACTCATGTATAAACAAAAACGTATGTTTGTTGTTGAACGCTGTCAAATGCCGAAGCTGAAACCTGTCAAACGCTGAAACCTGAACTAAAGACCTCGGTTTAAAAGCTGACAGTGTTTTTATATACTTTTATTTTATTTTGAATCCTGCGGCTCTGTTGGGCTAAATTGCTATGAGCGCTGCATCTGTCGAGGATCCTGCCAGATTCCACTGTCCAGAGACGCGAAAGCCCAGCTAGCCTAGTTTGCTTGGCAGCCTCAAATGGAGGCCGCTATTGAACGTTTCCAGGAGCTGCGTTTACTTTGTTTTGTTCCAGGACAATGTGGACAGTGTTGACTTTCAATGTAGATAATGGTTCCTTGCGGAGGACTACAGGAGCGAAGTAGCTACTCTTAGCAAGCAAATAGCAAACCTACATAAGCTACTGGAGAAGCCACGGCCACCTAGTTTTTCTTCCATCCCAGTAGCCGGATGCCGCTTTGGTCTGGTGGAAATATTGCTCCGTTTCGGCTCTCCACAGCAGGCGGGCCGGTGCTAGGCAGGGTTCCATCCCCGAAGGGGTCTCCCTCTTCCCTGGAGAATGGAGCTGGTCTCGACTCAACCAACGAGCCATGGAGGTACGTTGAAGAAGTTGTCCTCTGGCAACGGGCATCTCCATGGAGATGTTGAGCCCGTAACTGACACAGACCAGAAACAGCTTTGCCGCCCTGGATCCAGAGGTTCCGGCGCCTTTGTCCGTGGTGGCTTCCCAATCAAGACCGGATCCGGAGGTACCTGCGTCTTTGTCCTTGGCTCTGTCTCCCTCTCCGGTGACTTCTACCTCGGGTTCAGATCCTCGGACCTCCCAGTCTCACCTGACTGTGAGGCTGCCTGAGAGACTGGCTCATTCAACATCACCAGCTGTCATCATAGGCAGCTCTATGATGAGAAACATCTCAGTTCCCAAGGCAAAAACCCTGTGCTACCCAGAAGCATGAGTACAGGACATAAGGCTGCTTCTGACTGTTCTACCATAGATGCTGACGCTGTCGTAGTCCATTCAGGTTCAAACGATCAGGAGGGCTAGCTCAGAACATTAACAATGGACTTTAAAGAACTGATTTTAGCATTAAAAAGGTTGCGGGTGTGAAAGATTCAGCAGACTGCTGGTATTACACATCTGGCTAAAAGACTACTCTAGCTCTGCTGGAGTCACTTTTTTTGATAACTTTGAAACCTTCTGGAAAAAGGAGATCCTCTACAGGAATGAAGGATTCCATCCAAATCATCTTGGCTCCTGGACTCAAGGATGCGTTTTTAACAATGACTGGTAAATGATCCAAGACCAGCTCAGTTAATCCCTACCATTGTGACAATGAGTCGTCATAATGCTGACAATGAGTCATGATTTTAGGGGCATTGGCAAACACAACGTAAGTAATTTAATTTATGTACCCCTAATTGCACTGAATACATCTGTTTATCCTACAGCTATTGTAAGCAGTAATCATGAGCCTATAAACCAGAGTTACAGTGCCTTGCGAAAGTATTCGGCCCCCTTGAACTTTGCGACCTTTTGCCACATTTCAGGCTTCAAACATAAAGATATAAAACTGTATTTTTTTGTGAAGAATCAACAACAAGTGGGACACAATCATGAAGTGGAACGGCATTTATTGGATATTTCAAACTTTTTTAACAAATCAAAAACTGAGAAATTGGGGTGCAAAATTATTCAGCCCCTTTACTTTCAGTGCAGCAAACTCTCTCCAGAAGTTCAGTGAGGATCTCTGAATGATCCCATGTTGACCTAAATGACTAATGATGATAAATACAATCCACCTGTGTGTAATCAAGTCTCCGTATAAATGCACATGCACTGTGATAGTCTCAGAGGTCCGTTAAAAGCGCAGAGAGCATCATGAAGAACAAGGAACACACCAGGCAGGTCCGAGATACTGTTGTGAAGAAGTTTAAAGCCGGATTTGGATACAAAAAGATTTCCCAAGCTTTAAACAACCCAAGGAGCACTGTGCAAGCGATAATATTGAAATGGAAGGAGTATCAGACCACTGCAAATCTACCAAGACCTGGCCGTCCTTCTAAACCTTCAGCTCATACAAGGAGAAGACTGATCAGAGATGCAGCCAAGAGGCCCATGATCACTCTGGATGAACTGCAGAGATCTACAGCTGAGGTGGGAGACTCTGTCCATAGGACAACAATCAGTCGTATATTGCACAAATCTGGCCTTTATGGAAGAGTGGCAAGAAGAAAGCCATTTCTTAAAGATATCCATAAAAAGTGTCGTTTAAAGTTTGCCACAAGCCACCTGGGAGAGACACCAAACATGTGGAAGAAGGTGCTCTGGTCAGATGAAACCAAAATTGAACTTTTTGGCAACAATGCAAAACGTTATGTTTGGCGTAAAAGCAACACAGCTGAACACACCATCCCCACTGTCAAACATGGTGGTGGCAGCATCATGGTTTGGGCCTGCTTTTCTTCAGCAGGACAGGGAAGATGGTTAAAATTGATGGGAAGATGGATGGCGCCAAATACAGGACCATTCTGGAAGAAAACCTGATGGAGTCTGCAAAAGACCTGAGACTGGGACGGAGATTTGTCTTCCAACAAGGCAATGATCCAAAACATAAAGCAAAATCTACAATGGAATGGTTCAAAAATGAACATATCCAGGTGTTAGAATGGCCAAGTCAAAGTCCAGACCTGAATCCAATCGAGAATCTGTGGAAAGAACTGAAAACTGCTGTTCACAAATGCTCTCCATCCAACCTCACTGAGCTCAAGCTGTTTTGCAAGGAGGAATGGGATAAAATGTCAGTCTCTCGATGTGCAAAACTGATAGAGACATACCCCAAGCGACTTACAGCTGTAATCGCAGCAAAAGGTGGCGCTACAAAGTATTAACTTAAGGGGGCTGAATAATTTTGCACGCCCAATTTTTCAGTTTTTGATTTGTTAAAAAAGTTTGAAATATCCAATAAATGTCGTTCCACTTCATGATTGTGTCCCACTTGTTGTTGATTCTTCACAAAAAAATACAGTTTTATATCTTTATGTTTGAAGCCTGAAATGTGGCAAAAGGTCGCAAAGTTCAAGGGGGCCGAATACTTTCTCAAGGCACTGTACACTGTTAGCTCTAAGGCGGTGTGCTATAGTAGGAAGACCACTTTATGCAGCTCACCTTGAACTATCAGCTCCAATGTAAATAACATGAGTAATCTACCTCTGATAGTTTTTTATGTAATATAATATGGGTGAAATGCTTGATAATGTATGTGATATCAACAGAGAAGTATATTTTCTGGGTGATTTTAAATATTGACTGGCTATCATCAAGCTGCCCACTCAGGAAAAAACTTCAAACTGTAACCAGTGCCTGCAAATTGGATCAGGTTGTCAGTCAATCTACCAGGGTAGTTACAAACAGCACAGGAATGAAATCAAAAACATGTATTGATCACATTTTTACTAACGCTGCAGATATTTGCTTTAAATCAGTATCCAAATCAATAGGATGTAGTGATCACAATATAATAGCCATATCTATGTAAACCAAAGTTCCAAAGACTGGACCTAATATAGTGTATAAGAGGTCATACAAAAATATTTGCTGGTCTGTGGTGTGTAATGAGGAGCAACTATACACTGCACTTGACACATTTATTCTACAATGTAGAAAATAGTAGAAATAAAGAAAAACCCTTGAATGAGTAGGTGTGTATTTGTACACCCCTTCGAATGAGTGGATTTCGCTATTTCAGCCACACCCATTACTGACAGGTGTATAAAATCGAGCACACCGCCATGCAATCTCCATAGACAAACATCGGCGGTAGAAGGGCCTAACTGAAGCGCTCAGTGACATTCAACTTGGCACCGTCATAGGATGCCACTTTATCAACAAGTCAGTTTGTTAAATATCTGACCTGCTAGAGCTGCACCGGTCAACTGTGAGTGCTGTTATGGTGAAGCGGAAACGTCTCGGAGGTGATAGGCCACACAAGCTCACAGAATGGGACTGCCGAGTGCTGAAGCACGTAGTGCGTAAAAATCATCTGTCCTCGGTTGCAACACTCACTACCGCGTTCCAAACTGCCTGTGGAAGAAACATCAGCACAGTAATTGTTTGTCAGGAGCATGTTCTCTCGAGTGATGAATCACGTTTCACCATCTGTCAATCCGACGGACTAATCTTGGTTTGGCAGATGCCAGGAGAACACTACCTCCCCGAATGCATAGTGCCAACTGTAAAGTTTGGTGGAGGAGAAATATTGGTATTTTGCTGTTTTTCATTGTTCGGGCTAGGCCCCTTAGTTCCAGTGAAGGGAAATCTTAAAGCTACAGCATACGATTACATTCTATATGATTCTGTGCTTTCAACTTTATGGCAACAGTTTGGGGAAGGCCATTTTCTGTTTCAGCATGGCAATGCCCCCGTGCACAAAGCGAGGTCAATACAGAACTGGTTTGTCAAAACGGTGGGGAAGAACTTGACTGGCTTGCACAGAGCCCTGACCTCAATCCCATCGAACATCTTTGGGATTAATTGGAACGCTGAATGTGAGCCAGGCCTTTCACCCAACATCAGTGCCCGACCTCACAAATGCTTTTGTGGCAGAATGAAAGCAAGTCCCCGCAGCAATGTTCCAACATCTAGTGGAAACCCTTCACAGAAGAGTGGAGGTTGTTAAAGCAGCAAAGGGGGGACCAACTCCATATTAATACCCATGATTTTGGAATATCCACATACCTTTGGTCATGTAGTGTTTGTCATTTTCTTAACCCATCTAGCGACTAAAGGACAGCATAGGTTTCATGCTAGCTAATCTTGAGTGTTAGCCTGGGAGAAATTACAGGAGAGACGGTTGGGACGAAAATAACGCAATGTTAACTGTCCTAAAATAATACATGTTAAAGGTTAAACACAGGCCATTGTCTCTAGTTACTTTTATAATGTTAGTAAAATATCAACCAAGTGAATGAATGTTTAAAGATGACATATGACATCATTATGCCTTAATCAATCGACTTGATGGGTCAGCTTCTCACATAATCTCTACTAGTGGTTACAAATATATATATATATATATATTTATATATATATATATATATATAGCGCTACCAATCAAGTACACTCCAGCTGTCCTTGTCATGTGCACTCCTCTTTACAAGTGGAAAGCATGAATTGTAATTGAAAATTGTGATAATCATCTCCTTATTCCAATTAAAGTGAGATGAGGAAATTATGCTTAATATAAATATTGTGATACATTTTAGTCCAATTCATATTGTAAGGCAAAATATTGTGGTTGTGCAACATTGCAATGTTGACGCATGGTTCATTTTCAGACATTTCTAACCTAGAGCATTCATTATTCAAATCGACACAAACATGACATTATGTCGGATAGTACCTGTACATATGTTGAAAGTAACAAGCATTACAAACCTGAAACTTGGAGATAAGACATATTGTGCACTTATCGCCAACTCCTCCTTTTACTGCTTTATCCTCAAATGTTCTTTTTTTCTCTCTACAATTGCATCCAAAGGAACTTTGTGACGGGAGACTGAACAAAAGCAGACCCGTGTTTTCAAAGTCTCCTGTCTTGTCGGCCTCTTATCTTAATTGGACAATTCCCATGGAAGACTGAAGCTCTTTTAGAGAAACAAGGTTTAGAAATGTTTGTTCTAACATGTGTGGGCAGCTTCAAGTCCAATATCTCCTCCCTATACAACAGAAGGTGAATCCATTTTCTCAATTTTGCCTTGTCCCTCCAAGTTAGTCTTTTGTTGCCATTCATCTTCTGTGCAATTGTCAAATCTGATAACATGACAATGATAATAGGGAGATACATCATCATCAATCTATTGTCTCTGTGGAGCTGTAACAAATCCTAGATATTATTTGCAGTCGTGCTTTGGATGCACCTTACAAGCTTGATAAAAAGTTAACAGTGAAAGTGGACACAGTTACCCTCACAGCTTTATAACCCACAAGGTCAACCGTTGTCATGTTCACTGAAAGTATTATTGCCTTAGAATGTAAGACTCACTTTCTAAGGCCCCATCTATGTTCTCTATGGTGGTTCTCAGGGCCACGCTCTTTTCCTTATCTGTGTGATGCTGAATGGCTAGCTGGGGGCCTCGGAGCACCGCTATATCACATATTTGCTATGACTCACCTGGGAAATGAACAAACACCCTTTATTGCAAGGCCACAGATGTGATTTGTATCTGACCATGCTCCTGAGCCATTCTAAAAGCACTTGTTGCTGCATTTTCCTCAAAAAATATGTTTGTGTCTCTCCAGTTTATTTTCTATCACAGTGCTGTAACTGGAGCTGTGTATTTATTGAATCCCGAGCTAAATCTGTATGTCTGAGATATAGGAGGCTGAGCTTAGTTGATGTCACCCTGTTTTTGGTAAACAGTTTGTGCCATTTTTAGATTTCAACATTCTATAGGCTTGAAGGGCCACGTGTTTTAGCGTGGCGTTTATGCTGTACATGTCTGGTGCCTGCTTTCCGACATGAAATCCATGTTTTCAAACCATTGCATACATGTATGTTTACTGGCCCCAAAATGACAGTGAGAAGTGAAGCCCCTCATTTCTTAAACTGCATCATATTTATGACAGCATCTTTAAAGAGCAAGAAAATGTGGCCTACAATGGTTGGTTGTCTGGAACCCACTGCGTTATTGGTCCCTTATTAAAGATAACGTTAATATCAAATACTACCTGAAATACTGAGCAGCTGGTTGCAATTTGCCTAACCCTTGCAAATAAAGTGAGCATAAAATAAAGATTTATGTTAAATAAATTGGGTGTGACGCGGATTAAACCCAACCATCTTTTATTCATGATTCAATTAAGTAGTTCAGTGCAGAGATGTGTGTGTTCTATGTGTGTGTCTGTGTGTCTGCTGCATAGCTCAGTACACAGTGCACGTTTGTGCATATGCTGTATAGTTCGATACACATCAACGGTGTGTGTGTGTCTCTCCTTGATGTATAGTTCACTACACTACACTACATAGTTCTACCTGTCAGTGTGTGGGCCTGTGGGATGTTTAAGGGGATTACCATAAAGACTCCCTGGACACCAATAGGTTTATGTTATCAGCTCTACTGTCATGGTCATTAAAGGAATGGACTTGCACTGAAACATAACCTTTCATACAGCTGTCTGTGGAGTCACACATGTAATTATAATCATTAGAATACAAATCATACACCCAGTGTTTTAGACTGTATTTATATACTGTCTACTGTTATTTCAAATGACAGATAAAATACGTTCCCAAACCATCACCTCTTGCTTTTCATCTGCACTTGAGAAGACAATCAACACACACACACATACACACACAAACAACATGGCATTCAGTGGAGGTTCCTCAGAAGAGGAAGGGGAGGACTAGTGCTTGACTTGGGCAGGAGCTTACTGGAGCTAAGGACCAGCACCTCAAATGTCCTACTGCTTGAGGTCCTGTTCCTCTTATACAATATTAGATCAAAAGTAATGTGGACCTCCTGCACCTAAGTATGTACATTACCGGCACCCAAAATGAGTACCAACACCTATTTCAGTCCAAGTCAAGCACTGGGGAGGACCATCCCACTCAGTGAATTTCAGAATAAAAAAAAAATGGTTAAACATTAGAAAAGTTATCCTTTTTTAGATAAAACTATGCTAAATATATTCTCGTCACCAAATAACTGATTAAAACACTGTTCTGCTATGAAAGTCTACAGTAGCCTCAACAGCAATCTGTAGGGTAGCGCCATGGTGTAGTCCTCCTCTGGGTACATTGACTTCAATACAAAACCTAGGAGGTGCATGGTTCTTACCACCTTCCATAAACTTACACAGTAATTATGATGACATCTGGAGGATGTCCTCCAACCTATCAGAGCTCTTGCAGCATGAACTGACATGTTGTCCATCCAATCAAAGCATCAGAGAATTAATCTAGTACTGAAAGCATAAGCTACAGCTAGCCGTTGATCATGACTCTCAGTTCCATTACATTACACCTAAGAGTCATTGGACGAAGGCGTCTTCTGTACGGGTGAGTTTTGTTAAGTGTAAGAACCAACGCTGGAGTAGAGAAGCAGGTACAGAGAGTGAACCTTTCATTTTGCACAGACATGGAACAGGACAGGAACAGCATCAGATGCGGGTAACTCAACGACACGATAATTAATGCTGAAGCAGGGAACAGAGCTGGGGAACAAACAGATATAGGGGAGGTAATAACACCGGTGATTGAGTCCAATGAATCCCTAATGCGTGTGACAAGGGAAGCTGGTGTGCGTAATGATGGTGGCAGGAGTGCGCAATGCTGGGCAGCCTGGCGCCCTTGAGCGCCAAGGTGGGAGAGCGGGAGCAGGCATGACAGTTAAGAGCCCCGACTCTCGGTCTGAACATTAACACGCATAGCTTACGCTACGGTTTCGAAGCGTACGGACCTCATCTTTCATTTCAGTAAGAAATAATGATAAAAAAAGGTTAAATTGATACACACCTTTATAGGATTAGTGTTCCCACATGGCTATATCTCCATGTTACAGTGCATGTTTACGGAAAACAGATGCAAGACTTCCTGTGCTAATTAGCTATCTGTGTCTCCTAATACCTGTGTGTAAACGTAAGATTGATATCACAAACGTGTTGTCACTGAAAAATACTGACAGCTTTTTAACTGTGTTAATGCAGCCAATTTTAGACTACTCAACAATTTGACTCCGAGAGGAATGCTATTTATGTTAGCTAGCTGGCTAAGGCTCTTCACCACTCCAACTCTTCCAATTCAAGGTAAGCTTTTGGTTTTATAAAAGTATTGCCTCCGGTGTAACTGCTAAACTACGTGCTGTACACTGTACTGCTGGATTGTACATTTGGATTGTGTGTTTACTAACGCTTTAGTTGTAGTAGCTATGTTGAGTTTAGCTAATATGGTGACAACGATGTAGCCTGTGTTGCTCCGACCGCCACTGATGACATTACATCACATAGCATAAGCTATAGGCTTGTCACGTTCGGGCCCACTTCACATGTGCTTTCCGATAGGCCAAGCTGAGTCATGGTACGCCATTGTGGTCCCAGCAGGAGCGTAGGGGGGATCAGATGGTGCCGGCAGCTGCGGCTGTGACCCCCATGAACCACGGCCCACCGCCTCGGTGCAGGTGAGCTGATACTGTGTAGCGGGGGAGGGGTAGTGCATAACGCAATCTTGACACTGTGAGACTCCAGCAGGTGTAAAAGCTGATCTGAGTACAGTTCTTAGGAGCTAAGGAAGCATGCAACGTGACACCGCACTGCGTCAGTGTTGTACTATAAGGGTGACATTTTCATAGAGCAAAATAATGGTGCAAAGTGCAAAAATTATAATCTTGCAGTGTGATTTAATTTGAGACTTTGCTCTTACAATGTCCATTATAAACTAATAATTAGGAAAAACAGGAAACTATTTATGCTCATGTATGTATCATTTAATCACACATTGTTGGAGAAAAGTATAAAAATAAGTCAAATTGCAAGATTCTAATATTTTGCACTTGGCACAATTGTGTTGCACTAGAAAAATGTAGCCTTTTATCCTGTTCTGGAGTGATTGGAGTAAACATCTTACTATTTTATGAACTACAGTATAAAGTTTCGATATAATAAGACTCAGTATAATGAGACTCAATATAAATGAGACTTCCACATGTATAGTAGTGATTTCCATGCATCTACACTCTTAGAAATAAATGTGTTATTTTACTGTCCCCATAGGAGAACCCTTTGAAGAACCCTTTTTGGTTCCAGGTGTAAAACTTTTTTCTAAGAATGCACCTGTACACTTCTCTAGTGCATATATAACACGGCTTGAAATTACCCAAATGAGTGGTGCTCGAAACCAATTCCAGCCTTGTTTTGTGAGTGGGCATGCAGTGACACAGTATCTCTCCCTACCTAGACATAGTCATGAAGGGTTCTCATCAAGGAAGTGTGAGATTGAGCCCTGAGAGCACCAGGACACACACTGGTCTGGCCACAGTACTATTTACAGCTTTAGACGGGGTCTTGTGGCTGTTGCACAACATGGAGAGACACTGGGCTCTAAAGATAGGGAGATGATTCACTGTCTAACGACTGGCTCGGCTCAATAAAATATCGACCAGGTTGTAACACTTTTTTAGAATACAGCGGAATTGTTTTTGGAGGACGGGTTTGTTTTACTTGTTTGGGTGGGTGTATTTTTGTATTAGTTGTGTGTGTGTTTGTGCATGATTGTGTGTGTGTGCATCTATGAATCTGTTTTTTTGTTGTTGGTACGAGGCACAAAACTAGACCTTTTACTAACCAAACGACAACCATGTCCAAAATAGCATCTCACTAATTATTCATAACAACATTAACCTGTGTTTTTTGGAATCGGGCATAGAAAAAAAAGATTTTGATTGACCTCGCCCTACCCATCTAGATGAAGGGGGTCCCTCTGGGCGCGTCCCAAATAGCGCCATATTCCCTAGGTAGTCCACTTCATAGGAAATAGGGTGTCATTTTTCTGGGGTTAGATTTCGGTTGGCTCCAACCATCTATCAGTTCTTTGACCTCCACAGTGACGTGCCCCGAGCTAATTTGAATTCATGTTCACGGGTTAATCAGAGAATTGTAAATGAGAATGTAAATCCCAAAATGGGTTTCATTAGTGTGCCTAAAATTATGTATTTGGCAGTTCTTACTGAGTAATGGTGATAATGCCCCGCAATTGATGGATTCATAGAAGGTTATTTTAGGATGAGTGGGTTCGGGGTTGACATGGAGGGAGAGAGAGGATTGCTCTGTCTCTGGACAATACCTTTGGAACTCATTTCAGTCAATAATTTTAATGGGAAATTCCCTCTGTTTTCTGTCGAGGGGGATCCTTTTGAACAGTACTGTGCTGTGCTCAAAAAAAGTGTACTGTACTATCTTTAATCAGGTCAAGTGAACCTGCCCCACATCCATTCTCCTTTTATCTGATTGCTGATCTATTTGCACTGACTCTCCAACCCTTAGAACACACACACACACACACACACACACACACACACACACACACACACACACACACACACACAGTCAACACTAGTGTTTTATTATATTATATTCAACTGCACTACCCAAGACACTACTTACTTCATACTTGACTTAGCACATTCATTCGCCTATTGTGTACATATCAGGATATTACTATGCATTCTACATCTCCTATTACTTGCTATTTTTGTTTTGACTCTTTTTATTATAGATTATTGTACTGCATTGTGGAGGGAGCTAGCACACATGCATTTTGCTGTACCTTTTATGCCTGCGTAAACTGTGTACGTGACAATATATTATATTTTATTTGAATTGCAAAACTGTCCAATCTCCTTGCCTTTGTCTTTAACAGTAACAAATGTTTTAGGTCAATGGCATTGCATACCATTGCTCAGAATTATTCTATTACCCTGCCACATCATTACCATCAATAAAACGTGCTTTCATTGACTTGGGTGACAATCTACTCATTTCCCACTAACAGGATGAAGCTCTCTCACTAAGTGGTGCACCTGAATACTAAGTACACCATTTGGCAACTAAAAAGGGAGGCATACAATCTGTTATTCAGGATAAACACTGCATAAATTCACACTGTGTGCTTTCTGACACCGAAACCATTTTAACATCACACTTTGAAGATGATGATAAATATTGAAAAATGCAGATGGATGTTCCTTGCCCATGAGTTGTGCTTCAACTGAGTTGTTCAGAGGCATGAGTCATATTTGAAATGAACAAGATCAATTGAAATGAGAGATCTCTCTCTGGAAGCCATTACTCTTCATTTAGTTTGTTTGCCGCCCCTGTCGATTGGTTGTTTAATGAGATGGGAGGAACATTATGCCAAAATCAACATACCACTGGTTTCCCTTTTTTCATTTTCCTTTTTTAAAGGAGAGTGGAATCCCAGTTGTATTGTCAGATTTTATTGTTATAGATAGACAATTGTTAAAGGGGAGGAGAGATTAGGGTTGAATGAGACATACAGGTTAGAGCAGTGGGATTAGAGCAGTGGGCACGCTAACCTGTACTCATGATATGCTGCAGTGTTACCCACCTTACCAGCCAGAGGCACTCCTTTTTTCCTTTCAGCCTTTTGCTGTGCAGCTCTGTGTTTTTTGGGGTGAATGTGCAGCTCCCCTGGACATAGTTTTGGGGTTACGTTCCTTGTTCACAGGGCACAACGGAAGGAAATTGTACATATGGTATCCTTAGAGAATTCCTGTCGAGCAGCAAGATGTACTGTGTTAGGTTCTAATTTCTGGTACAGTAATCTTGACGGACGCAGGGAAATGCTCAGACTAAATGCATTCACCACACTAGGTGTTGCAGCTGCAAAAGCCCCATATAGATCACAAGCACATATATTTCTAACTTCCGACTAGACCCCCACCCCCTTTCCGATCATGCCCCCTTCCATGTCTAGGATGAAGGAATTGAGTCATGTTAGTGGTATTGTGTCCCAGCTCGAGTCCAGAACCTTTGTACTCCACCATACCTTTCACAGATCTTCTTATCAGGCGAGGCCTTGAGTTATGTGGAGTACGCATTCCTACAGTCTACTGCCGTCCACTAGATAATTACACTTCTCATACACAAAGAGCTTAAACCTAACAATACTTTAAATCCCTAAGAATATATAAAAACTGTAAATGAATCTGCCTGTGGGGCTGACAGAGTTTGGTCTGGTGCAGGAGGGACAATGAGACAGAAGTCTGCATCCCTTGGCCGTATTCATAAGGCCAGATTGAAGAGCTGGGTGGTATTTCACAGGGCCCATGAGAAAGGAGTGAGAGAGAGGGTGTGTGTGTGTGTGTGTGTATCCGTGTTACAGACACATATAACTGTGTGTGTGTGTGCATTTGTGTATATGCGAGTCAATAAGAAAGCGTGTGTGTATGTGGAGAGGAAGACAGAAAGAATGGCGTACAGCACACAATCAGTCCCTGCATTCCCAGCCTTCCCACCTGATTGAAACCACAGTGGCTGGGCAGCGATAAATTGGAAGGCAAACCGGCGCCAGTCTCCCAGTCTAGGGCTGTTACAGTAACCATATTACCGCCACACCAGCAGTCACTAGTCGTGACCGCAGTCAAATTCCACGTGACCGTCGAGTCACACTAACTACGCTTCTCCAAAACTGTGCTCTGATGCCGCTGATGGTCATTACTAGCGTACCAAACTTGCTAATGGCCTGGAATCAGCGTTCTATTTTCCCTCTAATCCCTCTGACGTCAATGCAAATGCAATGGAAAACACTTCATGAGGGCCCTGGCATTCAGAGTTTGAGCAGAATAGGATCATCAGTTGCTCAGTGAGAGCCAGCTCCTCATAGCTGGTTGATGCATGGAATGAAATGAGTGTTCCTATAAGCCCATGTTGCATAACATTTCAATAAGCTATGCCATTGCGTGAGAAAATAGTTTTTATGGCCTCTATTTAAAATCCCATCAGTTTTCTGTAAACTATTCTCTTATGGAATGTGCCATGAGGTGCCGATTCTTCATATGTTCAATTGTATTATTCTTAGTATTAAACAATATAAAGTAATGCCACAGGAATTTGAAGTAAATCTTGTCTGCAAATGAGCAAGTGTAGCCCACAGCCATGTTGCGTTGCCAGATCAGGGCCTAACATAAGGACAACTCAGAACATGCTATTCTGTTCTTCTGAAATAGACTACATTTTCTTCATACCATGTTTGTTTAGACCTGTCTAAAATAAATGATGTAGACCTTACAGTGAAATGTTTACTTATACAAGCCCTTAACCAACAATGCTTTAAGAAGTTAAGAAAAACATGTTAAGTAAAAATAGATAAGTAAAAATAAAAAAAATAAAAATAGGAGTAACAAATATTTAAACAGCAGCTGTAAAATAACAATAACGAGGGTGTACCGGTACAGAGTCAATGTGCGGGTACACAGGTTAGTCGAGGTACTTGAGTTAACATGTACATGTAGGTAGAGTTAAAGTGACCATGCATAGATGATAAACAGAGAGTAGCAGCAGCGTAAAAGAGGGGTCTGGGTAGACCTTTGATTAGCTGTTCAGGAGTCTTATGGCTTGGGGGTAGAAGCTGTTAAGCCTTTTGGACCTAGACTTGGCGCTCCGGTACCGCTTGCAGTGCGGTAGCAGAGAGAACAGTCTATGACTAGGGTGGCTGGATTTACAATGGATTTATTGTGAAGGTGTAGGCTATATTACATGGATGTATGAAACTTTTTTTAAATGTAGATGTTCCAAAGGTCTGCATCAGTGGCTTGTAGGCTATGTCTGGAAGCCAGCAGATACTAAATGTGTTTATGTTAATTAACGGTCAATTACTGTGAGACCTGTAGTTACTTGCTTGACAATCACCAGCTGACAAAATGTTGTGACCGCCACAGACCTACTGCTATAATCCCCTATTGACATTCCCTCTTGTCTTTTCTTGTCCATCTATCTGTCTGCAGTGGTGTCTAGTGGCAGCGAGTCGGACCACAGTGAGGGCAGCGTGGAGAGCAAGGTGTCTGGCCCCGGTCTCCATGAGGGCAAGCAGTGCACCGACTCTGGTACATCCCTCTGGAAGTATACCTTCTTTCTGTAATTTCAACAGCCTGACCCTGCCATGCATATGACATCACAAATATACACAATGGAGTAATGCAATCTTTTGATTTTGAGATAATATGGGGGTAAGACAGTACTAAGTGTATAAGCCTTTTATCAGCTATATTCTTGAAGAATCAATGGGTATAGGAATCAAAATTAACCGCAAAACTATTGAATAACAGGAAATCTTCGAGACTGTGCCTTTGACCCCTTGGCCCTGTTTGTTTGTCCAGTGTTCAATGGGGGGCCGATCAGGACCCCCACTGGGCTGGGCTGGTGCCCACATGGCAGCCTGCTGTCAGAGAGCCGCTCCAGCCTAGCCAGCGAGCCTCCCCACAGCACCGCCCCCCTAGCAGCCCCACCTGAGGACTACGACACAGACCACAACCGACCCTCCTCTAGTGAGTACACCCAAATGCACACCTAGAACTCGACATTGTCTATGTGGCTCCAGTGGCTCAGTGTGTTAGACAGAGCATGATGCTGGCAACATCAGGGTTGTGGATTTACATCCTGCATTAGCCAAATATGTGTGACTGTCAATGTCGCCTTGGATAAAAGTCCCTGTCAAATGGCCATATTATATTACTACATCTATCCATACCCGGGGTGGGTTCTAATCCATTAAACCATGTCCTTCTCCTCTGTTCTCGTTGACTCCTTTCAGTGCACCTGACAGTACTGGATAGATTTGAGCAATTTGGGACAGATACCAAGTGGGGCACCTGTTTTCTCTCTCCTTCCCGTGTTGCGTTCCCAACAATAATATTTCTAAATGCAGAATAAATATGTGCACACCTACTAAGACGCTGAGCTCATGAACATCATTAGATGTTGATGGTGCTGAGTAGCTTCCCAGCCATGTGGGCCTACATCAGACTAGAGGAAACCTGAACACGAGTGTTTACTGAACTGGACCCCCTTAGCCCACTGGCAAACTGAGTAAAACTCTTGTTTTCCACCCCAGGAAGGAAACCCAGTCCTCAGGTGTTCTTGCTCCAACAAGACACCCCTACCTGTTTCTGTTTCTGCCAGTGGGTGCAGTGTAGTGCCACTATGGGGTGCCCATGTTTCCTCTGTGCCTGAACTGCTACCCCTGCCCTCCAGAGGCAGAATGCTCGCTGGCACAGCTCAAGCCCAATTAGGCCTAATTTGTACAGCGAATGTGTCAGGTGGCAGGTTGCCTGTTTCGCCAATTTGTACAGCCCAGTGCCAGCTGTTTTTAAAGATAACAACTATTTTTCAAGTGCTCCCTTGAAACACTTGAAAATAAAAAATAAACACCCTTCCCAACATTTTTGTGCCTTAATGCATTCCTACAAAGAAAACCATTTGTCACATTTCATACACTCCTCTTTAATCTGCCCTTTTCCTTTATACGTTTACATCATTAAACATAGGACATACTGCATCACCAACGCCAGCTACCACTGTCCGATGGCATAAATGTGTCGGCTGACTTTGCAGGATAATGACTTCATTTGTATTTACTACAGAAGCTGTTAGCCAACTAGCGAAACGACTGCCTCTGCACCACTATCCCCCTTTCCTTTCAATTTCCCACTAAATTTAAAAGGACATGAAAATACATCTCTGCCAAATAGTTGGGGATAGACTGCATGGATAATGGTCCACAGATTCTCTCACTTTCTTATCTACTTCTCCTCCTAATACCCTGCAATTTATTAACAATACAGATTTGATTTATTACAATGTGGACGTCAAGAATAGCCTGGGCTGTGTTGAATGTGCCACTGCATGGGATGTCCTCCAGGGAAGCTGGAGAACGGATTTCATTTGTCGGGTATTGATTTTTTGTCGCCTGCAAGCGGTGAGCAGTCAATCAGAACATAATGGGGTTTATCCCTATGCAAGGCGCCGGGTCTCCCACAGTCACTGATTTGTTTTCACTCAACATCGTCCTGTTTCAAGCCACTTATGGATTAGTCAGAGCAATTACTCATTCCCACAATTTCTTCATTTGACTCTTATATGCCTGTTTATAACGCAGCAGCGCCATTTAATGTGTGTGCGTGTTCAACCAAGCTTAAATAACACCCGTCTTTTGTGTGTTTATTATATTGGAGTTTTTTTTAGGATTGATTTGTGATTTTTCTTTCTACTTCAGATGGTCAAATCAAATCAGATTGTATTGGTCACATACACGTGTTTAGCAGATGTTATTGCGGGTATAGCGAAATGCTTGTGCTTCTAGTTCTGACAGTGCAGCAATATCTAACAATGTCACAAAATATACCCAATACACACAAATCTAAGCAAGGAATGGAATTTAGAATATATAATATATGGATGAGCAATGTCAGAGCGGCATAGACTATAATACAGTAGAATAGTATAGAATACAGTATATACATATGAGATGAGTGATGCAAGATGTGTAAACATGATTTAAGTGACATTATTAAAGTGACTTGTGTTCCATTTATTAAAGTGGCCAATGATATCAAGTCTGTAGGTAGGCAGCCACCTTTCTGTGCTAGTGATGGCTATTTAACTGTCTGATGGCCTTGAGATAGAAGCTGTTTTTCATTCTCTCGGTCCCAGCTTTGATGCACCTGTACGGACCTCGCCTTCTGGATGATAGCGGGATGAACAGGCAGTGGCTCGGGTGGTTGTTGTCCTTGATTATCTTTTTGGCCTTCATATGACATCGGACGCTGTAGGTGTCCTGGAGGGCAGATAGTTTGCCCCCGGTGATGCGTGGGGTGCTAGTTTGTGAGGGTTTTAGGTGACAAGCCAAATTTCTTCAGCTTCCAGAGGTTGTAGAGGCGCTGTTGTGCCTTGTTCACCACACTGTGTGGGTGGACCATTTCAGTTTGTCAGTGATGTGTCCGCCGAGGAACTTTACTTTCCACCTTCTCCACTGCTGTCCCATCGATGTGGATAGAGGGGTGCTCCCTCTGCTGTTTCCTGAAGTCCACGATCACCTCCTTTGTTTTGTTGACGTTGAGTGAGAGGTTATTTTCCAGGCAACACACTCCCAGATCCCTCACCACCTCCCTGTAGGCGGTCTCGTCGTTGTTGGTAATCAGGCCTACTACTGTTGTGTTGTCTGCAAACTTGATGATTGAGTTGGAGGTGTGCTAGGCCACGCAGTCATTGGTGAACAGAGTACAGGAGGGGGCTGAGTATGCACCCTTGTGGGGCCCCAGTGTTGAGGATCAGCGAAGTGTAGGTGTTGTTTCCTAACTTCACCACCTGGGGGCGGCCCGTCAGGAGGTCCAGGACCCAATTGCATAGGGTGGGCTTCAGAACCCAGGGCTTAATGATGAGCTTGGAGGTACTATGTTGATGAATGCTGAGCTATAGTCAATGAACAGCATTGAATGGTAGCACACTTTCAATGTAGTCAATTTGACTCCCTTTCAGATACAACCTGCATTGTCTAGACCTGAGTAGTTTTTAATGACAATTAGCAGACATTGTGTTGTTTACAAGTTATATTTACTGGAATCCAAGGCACTGAAGGTGCAAAAGGAGCTATATGGTAATTTTTTCCTAAATGGTATTTCTTAATTTTTTTTACGACTTTATTTGTACCTCCAAGCATTGGAGATAATGCAACCAAGGACAGACTACTGTTCTCCCTTGAATTAATGATTGACATTATAAGACACAAACTAAAAAGGGAAGAATGTCAACCTAATATCACCCCAGTCAACATTTCTTAACTCAATCAATTTTTTCGCTCTTGGTTGGCTGTGTTGTGCGATCCTTCAATGAAGCTTTGAGCTCACGCACAACCTGCATCTTTATGTTCATGTTGCTTTGTTTTGATGTAGTCTCTCAAGCACCTTTCTCTGTGTCATTACAAAGGTAACAGTGTGCAGCTGTGATCCAGCTCGAGTGGAAATTGAAAAGAGCCCATAATGCTCTCACAGTAGCCGCTGTAGGTCTTCGATTGATTTGCCTGATGGGAGGGAAAATTGTTTGTCGGTCTCTGTGAATAACCCTTCCGCACCCCCGCATGCCCCAGTCTTACGCTTCCAACCATTCTTCACTCCTCCTTCTCCTCTCTCTTCCTCTCTCCCTCACTTCATTTATCTAATCCACCTTGACATTTTCAGAACTTTTCTGCTATTCTTTTTTCTTCTTTTTTTCTTTACACTGAGGTCGTATAATCTCACTTCATCATTGTGCACTCGTTCGGGAGTAACCCCTCACTCTCTGATGCAGAAAACCTGCCACGGTGTTTCATGGAAGGTTCTCTAAGTGAAAATATGACCGGAGGGAGTTGGCACTGAAGAGAAAACTCTTAAACACCGCTGCCAGTTGCAGCAGCTTCAGCTTTCCCTGTGTACGCTCGCCGTTCTAACACAACATATGTTGTGTTGACAGTCGTGTTGACAGTTTCATCTAGATGTTTTCCTTATGAGTTACTCTAACATTACCTTCAGTTAACCTGATTAGAAAAGGACATAGGTGACTGACCTGCTCAAAACCGGTCTTATATAGCAACATTTTTTATTTTTATTTTTTTACATGAGATAAAAGTAGAGACTGGTATATCATACACTGCATTTGAGGAACAATGGGAAAGTAATTCTGCTTTGAAAGTTGATAAACTTGGAAACTCACTTTTGAAAAAAGCTCTCCTTTGTCTACACCCATTCAGCATTGTTCACACCCTCTTAAGCCAGTCCCACCCATCTCTTTAAGGATTAACATTTGAGGCCATGTGTTAAACAGTGAGTAGTGTAGTAAAGATTAAGACTAAAAGTGATAAAAGTAGTAGCCTACAATAAGGAAAAAATCCAAGTAAACAGTGTCCAAATAAAAATATGTTATAAATATTAGATGACGCTTACCCAGACACATTTGTCTAAATTGATGGGTCATGTGAAAGAAATGCTATAACCCCCAGCCACATCCAGTGGTGGAAAAAGTACTAAATTGTTGTACTTGAGTAAAAGTATAAATCATAAAAAAATCCTTATATTAAACCAGAAGGCATAATTAAAACATTTTTATTTACGGATAGCCACGGGCACACTCCAACACTCAGACATAATTTACAAACGAAGCGTTTGTGTTTAGTGAGTCAACCAGATCAGATGCAGCAGGGATGACCAGGTATGTTCTCTTGATAAGTGTGTGAATTGGACAATTTTCTTGTCAAAATGTATTGGGTACTTTTGGGTGTCAGGGAAAATGTATGGAGTAAAAACTACATTTTATTTTGGAATGTAGTGAAATGAAAGTAAAAGTTGCCAAAAATATAAATAGTGAAGTAATGTACAAATACCCCCCAAAAATACTTAAGTAGTACTTTTACTAAAGTACTTTAAAATCACTGACCAGTACATTAGCATACTTTATATACTGTTACACACGCACTTATCACATAGATTTCCATACATAAGTTAAGGCCATGCAACCTAAATTGAAACCTGAGTGAGGTGCACATGTACAGTACATAAACCGATGCATGCGCCATATATTTATGTTGTGGACACTTGAGACGGTCACATGATATTGTTGTGGTATGTCACAATATCATGTTATGACCACATATCAATATTCATTTTATATATCAATATTTTGCTAAGTCTTGCTTAACTGGGTGGGTCTCTACAGAAGGTGTAAAGGGTACAGCCAAATAGTTACTTGCAAAGTAGCAATATCAGAAATAGATATATAAATATCAATAAAATAATATACAGTATGTAGAAGAACAATGTCAACGATATCAATGATAGACGAGGTAGTTATATGCATACAATCAGGGGTAAAGTGGCTGAGGAGCAGGATAAAAAAATATAGTAGCAGCAAGGATTTGTTGTTAGGAGAGAGCCTGTTTCTGTTCTGCCCTTGACTTTGGTGCAGGGCATGTGATGTCCATAGCCTCTTCGTCGCAAAACTGATCTTCTCAAAAATATATGTTTTTCTAGCTTTGTCCTGTCCAGGTGATGCTTGTACAGGCAGACCATCTATGGGAGGAAAGATGTCAGCGTTGCGCAGCATCTGAAACCTGGTCCTGACTAAGTCCGAACGCTCTTTGTCGACAGCAAAACCAGGCTCCAGAGCATTGAAGCTGTAAAACAGGAAATAACAACAACAAATCAAAAGACATTACTACCCTGCACAACAACAATTCACCTCCCAAGTATAGATAAGAAGAATAACCTCATACAATGTAATGAATATTATTTTCACCTGAAGTGCTGGTACTGCTTGATCTGTGGCAGCGGCCTGAAGTACGGAGTCAGGGGTTATTGCCAGCCATAGCTTTCCACCAGTACCTTACCATCCTCCAGTCTAACCAACTGTCAGATGTTCCACTAGCGGTACTGCGGGGGGGACAACAATTTTGGACCCCCTTGTGGCCCCCCTAAATGTGGGGTATGAAATTATTTTTACACAACAAATTTTTGCTATCGTTATTTTTTTAATATCCATTATTACACAGTGGCAGCGATGATGATTATGAACATGGTCTTTTGTTTGCTAATGCCTGCAATGCAATGCAGTGAAGAAAACAATGTTTTTCAGTTACTGGGAGACTAGTCAGGAGACTAGTCAGGATCAAGGCAAAGATGAACGGAGCAAAGTACAGAGACATCCTTGATGAAAACCTGCTCCAGAGCGCTCAGGACCTCAGACTGGGACGAAGGTTCCCCTTCCAACAGTACAATAACCCTAAGCACACAGCCAAGACAACACAAGTCTCTGAATGTCCTTGAGTGGCCCGGACTTGAACCCGATCGAACATCTCTTGAGAGACCTGAAAATAGCTGTGCAACAACGCTCCCCATCCAGCCTGACAGAGCATGATCTCCATAGAAGAATGGGAAAACCCGATGCTGCAATTGCTGCCAAATGTGCTTCAACAAAGTATTGAGTAAAGGGTCTGAATACTTATGTAAATGTGATATTTCAGTTTTTTTCTTTTTATAATTTGCACCAATTTCAAAAAGCAATTTTTGTTTTGTCATTATGGGATATTGTGTGTAGATTGATGAGAAAAAACAACAATTTAATCAATTGTAGAATAGGGCTGTAACATAACAAAATGTGGAAAAAGTCAAGGGGTCTGAATACTTTCCAAAGGCACTGTAAATGTCACTAGAAAACAGCTTATGCAAATGCAACTACTTTGCTGTTATTCTGGCTGCACTGTGACCGTAAGTTAGCCATAGTTGGCTAGCTAGCAAGCAAGGGATGAGAACGTTGCCAGCCAGTATGCCAATAGAACATTTTAAACAAACAAACGTCCTTAGATAGAGAACAAAAAGACTTAACAACTGGGTCGCGTTTCTGGCAACCAACTAATAGAACAAATGACCAGCAGCCTTGGATAGCAACCCTAGATTTGTTTCAGGACTATATCTTGTGGAAGGGTGAAATAGTGTGAATAAATTAATAAAAATAACGTTTTTAATGAAAATATGTCAATCATTAATATTTTTCCAACCCGTTGTATAAAAGTGATAGTCCCCTAGAAGCCAGTGTTTGGAGGATATTACCACAACACCCACGCCAATATATCACCCAAACACCAGATTATTGGGCATTATCACTTACAGTAACTGTAACTTGGCCACTCAGGAGCATTCACTGTCTTCTTGGTAAGCAATGCCAGTGTAGATTTGGTCTCGTGTTTTTGGTTATTATCCTGCTGAAAGGTGAATTAATATTTGTGTCTGTTGGGAACCAGGTTTTCCTCTAGGATTTTGCCTGTGCTTCGCTCCATTCTGTCTTTTTTATCCTGAAAACCTCCCCAGTCCTTAACGGTCAAAAGCATATGCACAACCTGATGCAGCCACCACTATGCTTGAAAATATGGAGAGTGGTACTCAGTAATGTGTTTTATGGATGTACCCCAAACACAATGTTTTGTATTCAGGACAAAAGTAATTTCTTTGCTACATTTATTATTTTAGTGTGTGTGCCATAAGAAAGGGTTTGAACACTTCATGACTCAAGACATTCAGCTTTTCATTTTTTAAATTCATTTCAATAAAATAATTCCACTTTGACATTATGGGGTATTGTGTGTAAATCAGTGACATTAAATCTGCATTTATTCAATTTTAAATTTAGGCTGTAACACAGCAAACTGTAGAAAAGGTCCAGAGGTGTGAATACTTTATGAAGTCACTCTATCCATTATCAGAAAGGTTGTTAAATTGACATTAATTAAAAATATTTTTTTCATCTTAGCATGACATGCATGGCTAGTGAAAAGACAGACCTTATTTTGTTTGAAATATATAATATAATCAATTTGTTTCAACTATATTGTACTAATATCATATAGCCAATGTAAAATGTTTTTTTTTTTTTACATTTAAATACGTTTTGGAAAAATAATTATGGGTTTTCTACAGGCTTTTTCATTATGATAAATCAAGGGCAGCTTTTTGAGTTTGATTATATACACTTTAGGGAAGGATTTAAGGACATTGAAAGTTTGTAATTTCTAGGTCAAGGATGGATTGATTCTTATAGTCGGAGTGACTCAGCTCGATGTTTCCAGCATCCGTATATGTTTGCTGCTGTATTATTTTCTCCCTTCACCCGAGTGGTGCTGGATCTTGGCTCTTTACTTTTCATGAGCTTGTTTAGAAAGATTCCTTTTTGGCCAACAGAAACAGACATCACAGGTTCCAATAAACTGTTGAAGGGATCCCCAATCAAAAGGTCCACAACACACAAGAGCTCAAAGCTAAGGTAACAAACAGCTGAGAGTGACTGCTGTTTATCACCGCATCTGGCTGAATAAGCCAGGAGTTAGCCTAAATCAGGGATGGGTAACTGTAGGGCTTTGGGGGGCCTGATTGGTGTCATACGTTTGCCCCCCAGTCCCAGCTAACACACCTGACTCCAATAATCAACCAATCATGATCTTCAGTTTAGAATGCAATTTGTTTAAGTCGGCTGTGTCTGCTAGGCATGGGGAAAAAGTGTGACACCACTCTGGCCCTCGAGGACTGGAGCTGCCCATCCCTGGCCTAAATTGATAAGTTCATGTTCTGATTACGCTCCTAAATGTGGGAAAAATATTTAAAGAAACCTAACCTATGACTGAACAGACAAATATAATAGAAACTTGCTAAATGATGCACTTTCACACCAGCAGCAAAAACCGTGTGGAAGGTTCCATCCATGTGAACAGTGGATATAGACAGAACTATGTATTCATAGATTTCTGAATATTGTTCTAGACTTTGTTACTTAGCATCAGACCCATGTATTTAGAGAGTTAAGGTGTGTACTTCGTCTATCGACATGTCTGTAGACAGTTGTCACGGCTCTGGATTTAGCACGTTCTGGTATGAAACAAGTGTATCGGATATAGCGTTTTGCCCCAAAAATTACATTTTGAAGCACATGTGAAGTAAAGGTTTTAAAAGCATGAGAACAGCCATAATTCATACACATAGAAAGTGACTCATGAAAATCCCTTTCAGATGAAAAAATTCCAATGTGAAAAATTTGCTTAAAAAAATTAATTACACCCTCTCCAATTTTGTGATATCCAATTACGATCTTGTCTTATCGCTGCAACTCCCCAACGGGCACGAGAGAGGCGAAGGTCGAGTCATGCGTCCTCTGAAAACATGACCCGTCAAGCCGCGCTTCTTATCACCCACTCGCTGAAACCCCATTCAACTGACGATCAAAATCAGCTTGCACGCGCCCGGCCCGCCACAAGGAGTCGCTAGAGGGCGATGAGCCGAGTAAAGCCCCCCCCGGCCAAACCCTCCACTAACCTGGACGACGCTGAGCCATTTGTGCGCCGCCCTACAGGACTCCAAGTCATGGATGGTTGTAACAGCCTGGGATCGAACCCCAAGCTGTAGTGACGCCACAACACTGTGATGCAGTGCCTTACACCGCTGCGCAGCTTGGGAGGTGAAAATTTGGCTTTTATTACACTCTTCATATTGTTCTCAATTTTTATTGGTTGAGGTCAATGTTCAGATATTCTAAATGCTGCATACTGAAGACAGGGCCAGAAGTTACACACCCCTTATGTAAGTGCTCTATATGAGATTGGTCAATCAAAGGCAGTTAGTTTGAATCTTGTAATTGAGAGGAATTGGAGAGATTGGCATTTTAGTATTCTTTTTGGGATCCTTCTGCACACGATGAGTCATCCACTCTCAATTTTTCCGCCGTTACAGGTTTATCTGAAGAGCGACACTAGGACTGATACAGAACGCAACAAAAATACTCATGTAATTAACACCCCTATGGGCCCTGATCAAAAGTATTGCACTATATAGGGAAAAGGGTGCCATTTGGGTCTCTGTTGAAAGCAATGATCAACCTGCGCTATACTATACAATGTCATTACCTCGCTTACAGCGCAGGTTTCGTATAATTGCTTTAACGTTTCAAAATGTGAGTCTGCGGAACGTAGCCCCTTCTACAAAATATCAGATAATGACTCTGATCTGTCAAAGTCAGTTACACTGTGGAGAAATGGTAACGCGACAACCTTTGTCGGGAATACAAAACACCTCCACGGTAATGAGAAACCACTGCCATTTGTTTATAAGGGTTGGGGAAGGAGGGGGTGGAGGGATGGTGAGGGAGAGTGGGGGGAATCATTTGGCAAAAATAATTAATAACACTCCAGTCTCCTCTAATTAACTCCAGACAAGGCCTGAATATAAGATGAGGACTGGCTTTAGAGATGCTGCTGGAGATTTGCCCAGGGACCATTGTTGTTTTAAAGCAAGGGGATGATGTGTTAATCCAACCCAATGATTATTCTAGGACGCATTATGAAAACAGCGAAAGCCTATTGTAGTTTCAGCTAAACATTCAATAAACATATACTCCATTAGGGCTGTTTTTATAATATTGCTTGATTTCCTTCATACGGTACCATCTCTACCCTTGAGAAACAACAACAGTATGCCTTTCCTCCACTTATGTAAAAATAATTGAAATAGATACACAGTCAAATCGAGAAGGTAAGCTGCAGATATAAACATTTGCCAGTTTGCATTTCCATTCAAAAGGTGTCTGAGAAAATGCATCATTCTCTGCCCACCGAGGAAGACAGTCAGACCGCAGTGCTGTGTTCAGGCATTCTCCACGGAAGCTCACAATTTCAAGCAATTCCTTTTGCTTTGACAGGTAGTCATGATTGGATGCAGTGAAATTACTTTACAAAAAACTTCAGTGACAGGGCGCTTGACGGGAAAACACACTTGCTGTCTCTTGGCATTTTGGTTCAGCACTGATGTGGCTCTCTGGCGCATCTGTCCAGCAACTGGCTGTATTAACATTGTGGATAAAACAATTTAATCAAGCTCTGTGCTGCACACATTGCAATAGGCTGTTAATTTCTGCAACTCACTACTGTTATGATTAAATTATTTAAACTGCCTTGAAACTAATTGTAATGTTACTAAAGCTCTGCATATTCGTAGGGCATGTAATATGGTGTATTATTAAGACACCCAAGTCTTAATTGAGCTGCACATAGTGGTAGCTACTAGCTGTAGCCAAAGGTGTGTGGAAGTAGAGTGGAATGCTTTAGCGAAATGTGACTCTCCTAATGACCTGTGTGGATGAAATACTAACAGGAGACAGGGGTGTTTAACCCCTTGGCCTGCAGCTCTTTATGTGGCGCTCGTCAGCTATGCTGAAGCACCGATGAAGGAGAGTCTCTCACACGCAGCCCTATTATATCCCCAGGAGGCTGCCGTCATTGTGTCAGTTAAAGGTATTGGTATGCAAAATGGACCAGTGCTGGCTTTTTCAGAGGTTCCGACAGCTCTTTTTTTGGCAGTAGATCTTACAGATAATCCTTTAGGTTTTCAGGGCGTCTTTATTTAAGCCTAATCAGTGAAGGGTCCACGGGTTTTTGTGTTCTTTAAAAAAAAAAGTCAATTGAAGGGATGCTGGAACAAAAGGCATATATTTTACTGACACAAGTATCATCACACAGACAGAATTACTTAATAATTTGTATGTAGCCATTTGAAATTGGTAAATGACTGAGTGAGGTGAATGGCACAATTGGATTTGATTGATTCTTGAATTACTTTTTAAAGGGGCACTGAACTTCTTGAGGCTTCCTCAGTTTCAATTATCCTCATCTGGAAATTCGACTGAAAACAAGATTTGGTTCTTGGAAGCGTGCTTTGATGGGGTGTCTCGTTTGTGTGTGTTCGAATGTGGGAAGCATTTGCAGTGGCGCATATTCATGGATGCCAACGGAAGCCAGGCTTCCCCAAAAAATGTACCAATAAACAAACAATGAAACACGAAACAACTTTTATTTTATCTCTCTGTGTTTCATAATCGTTCTTCAATTTGCAAGAGGCTGATTGTATCTCTGGAGAAAGCATCCGAGCGAGTGAAACAGCGCCCCTCTGTCTCAGTATGTATAGCCCATCTACAGTATCTGATGCCATCTGGTCAAAAAGAGTATGACATTGTTGACGCCCGTAGCATTGAATGTAATGGAAGTCAGCAAGCATTTGGCCACCCTTGATCAAAAAATAATAATAGCCATCCAGCGTTGAGCTACACTGAGTGTTCTATCACATCCCATAACTGTCCCAGACTATGTTAGGAATGTTTATTTATTGCACAGAACAGAATAGGTCAACTTTTATGCTATGGTGGATAGTAGATTGACATGGGCTAGTGCTTTTGCTGTTCTTTAGGCCTACTCATCTTGCTGGCTGACAAAGTAAATGTGGACAGTTCTTCCAATATCTTCAGTATGCGCCTCGGGAATTGGATAAGGACCCCAATGTGTTTGGGTCTTTCTCACAGGCTACAATTGAAGACAATCACGCGACAGAGAGCCATGTGAGTGAGAGGTGCTTCAGTGCGCCCAGCCGGGAGAAGGGAATTATAATTATTATATTTAGCCCAAGGGCACAAAAAGGCATCACATTTTTTAGGGGGCATTACAGACACACAAAGGGGATACTGCCTGCAAATTTGAAGCATTATCAAGTGCTTGTCAAATTGTGAATGAGAGACTGATGAAGTGTGTACAGCCTGTGCAAAAAACTAAGCAGAGCTCATGCCTTTCATGGAACTTTTTTCATTAGTCATGCAGACTTAGAATGTTTAAAAAATAAAAACATATAGCCCAATGTTTGTATCACAACTAAAGTTACGTAAATAACTCTAAATTAAGCATATAGGAGTAGCTGTTTCTTTGTAAAAGCAGAATAGCTGCATGAGCTCACTCCCTCAAATACTTTGGATAAAATATCCTTTCTCTTTTATTCAGTGCAATTGTATTCTTCATACTATAAAGTAATACCACGGAATTGTAAGCAAAGCTTTCTGCTAAATGAACTAGTGTACCCCACAGCCATATCGCAGATTAGGGGCTAACATCAACACAACTCAGAGTATGCTATTCGGTTCTTCTGAAAGTCTTTTTCTTCATATTATGTTTCTTTAGACCGGTCTAAAATAAATCATGGATTTCTTGTGATGGATTTATTAGACTTTTTAAAATGTAGATGTTCCAAAGGTTTGTGTCAGTGGCTTGTATGCTATACGTGGAAGCCAGGAAATGCTAAATGTGTTTATGTTAATTGACAGTCAATTACCGTGAGACCGGCAGTTATTTGCCTGAAAATCATCAGCTGACAAAATGTAATGACCGCCACAGCCCTATTGGTGGCACCTTAGTTGGGGAAAACATGCTCGTGGTAATGGCTGGAGCGAATGAGTGGAATGGTATCCATGTGTTTGATGCCATTCCATTCGCTCTGTTCCATCCATTATTTTGAGCCGTCCTTTCCTCAGCAGCCTCCACTGGTCAATAAGTTTTTTCCACTTGGATGCCCGCACACAACCACACATAAATCAGTACCAAGGACAGCTTCCTCTATTTTGGCTAATGTTGATTGGTATCTTTTTTTTCACTGTATAGCATAGGTGGTTTGATGATGTTGTGTTGAAGATCAAATCGTGCTGGAGGTGGCAGCTCCTGTTTTCTTTGCAACTTGTGGTAACTCTCCTTTGTTCAAATAGTTGTCGTAGTCCGACAATGTCGGAAACATTAACTTGCTTGATAATGCTGTAGGTTATATAATTGTTTGTTACATGCCATATGTTTTGTGGACTTCACTGGACGGATGTTGCTCTCTGGTTTTGTGATGAAACAAAGGTATGGTTGAATTTATTCTGCCACTGTGTCTTCTTATTGTCTCCGCTTTAGGCATATATATCACGGTGGCAAGTCATATGAACTCACAGTTTACATAGGTTTTTCCCTGGCTTGACTTCCCCAGTGATTTTTAACTACACATCGCTATGGAGCATTTGTACTTTCACTCTGCCAAAACAATACACAGTTAGTCACTTACCCTTCTAGATTACTTGAAACAGTATAACCAGTTCTTGTGTCTAGAAGTAGACTAGCTAGCTAGCCAACTTCTTTCGTCAATCAGTTTCTGCCGGCCAGTGTATGACCGTGGCAAAGTTGATTTGACTTTGGATAGCTTAATTCGGGCTAGTTAGGGACCATGAATAAATTACACAATGTAAATGGAACAATAATTTCATGTTGCAAACCTTTTAGTTGTCTCATTAAATGCTTTTAGTGTTTGTATATGAATTTCTACAATTTATAGTAGTTTTGAGTTTGAGGTTTTTAAGTCAATATTAACCTATGTACATTGTGTAATTTACTGTTGGTCCCTAACTAGCCCCATAGGGATATCCAAAGTCAAACCAGATTGGCTATGGGCATTACGATGTGGGTAGGATTTAAATAAACCCAACCCAAGGAAAACTGTTATGGTACCCTTCATTCCGTCGCATACAATTTCTTTCCTAATTATCTCGCTAATCTCCGTTTCGGACGAGACTGACTTTAAAATTCAAAATTATCCTATTTACACTTTGTAGTCAGTTTTGACACTAGAATACATGTTTCTGACTAATATCAATGCCATGTAAGACATTTTCAACCGGAGAAGTTGTGCATTGCCTTCAGTAACTCTTTAGTTGCATTGAAATTATGCATTGAATTAATTATCTTTCAGTTACACTTAGGGTGGCAAAGGTAGGGTATATTACTAGAAACTTTCAACGTTTACCAGTAAACTACCAGCATTTAGGTAAATTTATAATTTTAGTGGTCTTTTTGGTTACTTCAGATTATCATAGGTGTCTGTCCTTATCTCTGGCCCTATGTGTGGCCTTATCACAAGTTAAATATACTGGACAAAAACAAAAATGCAACAAGTGTTGGTCCCATGTTTCATGAGCTGAAATAAAAAATCTCAGAAATGTTCCATATGAACAAAAAGCTTATTTCTCTCATATTTTGTGCACAAATTTCTTTACATCCCTGTTAGTGAGCATTATTCATTTGCCAAGATAATCCATCCACTTGACAGATGTGGCATATCAAGAGGATGATTAAACAGCATAATCATTACACAGGTGTACCTTGTGCTAGTGACAATAAAAGGCTATAAAATGTGCAGTTTTGTCACACAACACAATGCCATAGATGTCTAGAAATCAGAGGGAGCATGCAATTGGAATGCTAACTGCAGGAATTTTACCAGAGCTTTTGGCAGATAATTGAATGTTAATTTCTCTACCATAAGCTGCCTCCAACATAATTTTTGAGAATTTGGCAGTACATCCAGCAGACCACGTGTAACCACGCCAACCCAGGACCAATTCATCCGGCTTCTTCACCTGCGGGATCGTCTGAGACCAGCAACTCTGACAGCTGATGAAACTGTGGATTATTTCTGTCTGTAATAAAGCCGTTTTGTAGGGAAAAACGTGTTCTGGTTAGCTGGGCCTGGCCCCCCAGTGGGTAGGCCTATGCCCTCTCAGGCCCACCCATGGCTGTGCCCTTGCCCAGTCATGTGAAATGGACTAGGACCTAATTTATTTATTTAAATTGACTGATTCCTCATATAAACTCTAACTCAGTAAAATCATTGAAATTTTTGCATGTTGCATTTATATTTTTGTTCAGTATACATAATATAATCTAATACAATTATTTTAAAATTAAAAATAGAACTGTAAAACATTATCCTAAATATAAAACATACACTTAGTGAATACCATTGGTGTTTGAAATATCTTTTATATTTTTTGACACACTTTTATTGTTTTACTTTGTCAGTATGTCTTTGTTGTAAATGTTATGGCTCCAAACTGGTTGCAGTTGTGAAAAAAGTCTATAGTTGGCAGAGTTCAAGTAATACCATTGTTGATTTAGGTTATTTTTTCATTATTTAGGCTTAATTTTCATGAATTTTCTCTCAAAACATATGGTCTATCCACTAGAAACTAATGGACAATATGGACACATATTAAATGTAATTTTTTTTTTTTAGGTTATTGAAGTATAAATTACCATAGATTGCCGTAGATTACCTGTTCATTACCAAAATGACTGGTGATTCAGGTAACTTTGGTAAATTACTGGTAGCTTTGCAACCTTACTTACACCTCAAATATGCCACAGTGACAGCATATTCATTGCTAACTCCATCCGGAGGCGTCTTTCAGAAAAATAGCTTCAACACAGAAAATGACCGGTCAATAATTTCTATTAAAAGCCTTAGCGATGGTCTCCACTAAGATTAATGGAATCCTTTCCCTCTTCAACCCCGATGTCAACCTTTATGGCCAAGGCTAACCTTACTGTGCGGTGCACATGCTGTTTCTCCTAGGTTGGACATACAGATTGTACATTAGGCATTCTCTAGTGCACCACATCCACCACTGCACCACAGCATAGCAGAAGGCCACTGAGGTCAAGCCCGTTCTGTGTGGAGAACCTTGTCGCATGGTATGGTACATTTTTTTTAAATTATTTTTTTTGTTTTTACAATTGACCAGTGACTTGCCTAGGAAAATGTCACACCCCTTGACCTTTTCCACAATTTGTAGTTTTACAACTTGAATTTAAAATTATATTTATTTCGTCACTGGCCTACACACAATGCCCCATAATATCAAAGTGAAATTATGTTTTTCAAGGTTTTTTTAAAACAAATGAATTACAAATGAAAAGCTGAAAATGTAATGTCTTGAGTCAATAAGTATTCAACCCCTTTTTTATGGCTAGCCTAAATCAATTCAGGAGTGAACATGTGCTTAACAAGTCACATAAGTTGCATGGACTCACTCTGTGTTCAATAATAGTGTTTAACATGCTTTTTGAATGACCACCACATCTATGTACCCAACAATTATCTGTAAGGTCCATTCGAGCAGTGAATTTCAAACACAGATTCAACCACAAAGACCAGGGAATGCCTCGCAAAGAGGACCTATTAGTGCATGAAGTAATTCAATAACAAACGCTGTTTAGCCTGAGCATCTTTTACATCACTGGTTGCTCAAGTGGTTTGCAAGTGATTTCCATTTTTCTAATGATTTTCAATTAGTTTGGATCTTCTTTTTTTTGCTGTGCTCATCTCTCTGTCTGTCCTGTGCAACAATTTCCAATTCATCAGTGCAATAATGTTATTACCACAGGCCATCGTGATCACACCATCTCAGTCTCCTTAACTTTGGCCAAGGCCTATTTTACATGAAGCAATTAGCAAGAGCAAGGCTGCTTCTCTTCACACAACTTCTAATAGGCCTAGTATAAAAAAAGGCTACAAATGTCCTATAGCTTTTCCTGGAATTTCACGTGAAGAGGAATGGCCTATCATACATTGTACACGGTACAGCTGGAAGAGGGTGGCTAGAGATGTGTCGCCAAAGTAAGAAGTGAAATATCAGTTAGATTTTAGTCCATTAATCAAAGTGACACAACTCTCCCCAATTGTTTAAGCTTTTTAGGGACATGAAAGGGATCATGCCCAGGCTATAACAACACAGTTGAGTAAAGCATTTTATATTTTTTCTAGTGAGTAAATAATTCTAGTCTGTAGTGCAGTGAATATGCCATTTCAATAACCGCTAAAAAGCCCTGCGATTGGAATACGTTTCATTCAAAAATAATATTGAAAAAATCGCTCTGAAAGTGGTCCAAACGATAGCTCTCATTATCATTCTCCATTCTTTTTGTAGTTATTGTAATGTGATGACTCCTGTTCACTTGATTGGTATATATAAAACATTTTTTTAATGTTTTTAACATTATATTCTCTACTGTAGTTATCGTCCTGGTGTGGACAGCGCTTTACCATGTTTATCTCTAAAGTCGTTGATGTTTACTGAAATCAAAGTCGTATTTATGGTAGTGTTAAAACACAATCACAACGCATATAGGCATATCTTATAAAGACAATATAAAATAACTCAGAAGATTGATTTATTTTGAGGTTTACTTTAATGAAATTAAAGGCATATTCATGGTAGTACTGGAGCTAAATCCTTTGTACACTTGATC
This sequence comes from Oncorhynchus mykiss, assembly GCF_013265735.2. Classification (NCBI taxonomy): domain Eukaryota; kingdom Metazoa; phylum Chordata; class Actinopteri; order Salmoniformes; family Salmonidae; genus Oncorhynchus; species Oncorhynchus mykiss. The sequence goes on along the minus strand of NC_048576.1, from coordinate 46,583,781 downwards.
TATAATTTAAGACATATTCACAGAGCTTAGAAAATGGTGGTCTTTGCTCAACATTTACATAAAATAGCAATGAACAATAATATATATACAGTTATATACAACATTGTGTGTACAGTAATGTAATAGAATGAGCAGTATCTGTAAAATAAATCCAAACCATTTCCTTCAATGGAAATAGATTTTCAACTTTTATTTATTTCTGCATGAATGTGTGTGTCTGTGTGTCTGTAGTCACTCCCCCTTCTCCACCATCTACAGTGCCTTTTGGAAAGTATTCAAACATTGACCTTTTCCACATTTTGTTACGTTATAGCCTCATTCTGAAATTGATTAAAACATCTTTCCCCCTCATCAATCTACAGACAATACCCCATAATGACAAAGCAAAAACTGGTTTTTAGACCATTCTTCTCTGCAGATCTTCTCAAGCTCTCTCAGGTTGGATGGGGAGCTTTTGCTGCTCACCTATTTTCAGGTCTCACCAGAGATGTTCGATCAGGTTCCAGTCCGGGCTCTGGCTGGGCCATTCAAGGACATTCAGAGACATGTCCCGAAGCCACTCCTGCATTGTCCTGGCTGTGTGCTGAGTGTCGTTGTCCTGTTGGAAGGTGAACCTTCGCCCCAGTCTGAGGTCCTGAGGGCTCTGGAGCATGTTTCAATCACGGATCACTCTGTGCTTTTCTCCGTTCATCTTTGTCTTGATCCTGACTAGTCTCCCAGTCCATGTCGCTGAAAAACATGCCCATAGCATGATGCTGCCACCACCATGCTTCACCTTATGGATGGTGCCAGGTTTCCTCGAGACGTGACGCTAGGCATTCAGGCCAAAGAGTTCAATCTTGGTTTCATAAGACCAGAGAATCTTGTTTCTCATGGTCTGAGAGTCTAAGTGCCTTTTTGCAAACTTCAAGTAGGCTGTCATGTGTGTTTTTTTTATTGAGGAGTGGCTTCCATCTGGTCAATCTACCATAAACACCTGATTGGTGTAGTGCTGCAGAGATGGTTGTCCTTCTGGAAGGTTTTCCCATCTCCACAGAGGAACTCTGGAGCTCTGTCAGAGTGACCATCGGGTTCTTGGTCACCTCCCTGACCAAGGCCCTTCTTCCCCGATTGCTCAGTTTTGCCAGGTGGCCAGCTCTAGGAAGAGTCTTGGTGATTCCAAACATCTTCCATTTAAGAATGATGAAGTTCTTGAGGGGCTTCAATGCTGCAGATTTATTTTGTTACCTTTCCCCAGATCTGTTCCCCAGATCTGTGCCTCAACACAATCCTGTCTCGTAACTCTACGGACAATTCCTTTGACCTCATGGCTTGTTTATTTTCTCTGACATTCACTGTCAATTGTGGGAACTTATATAGACAGATGTCTGCCTTTTCAAATCATGTCCAATCAATTGAATTTACTACAGGTGGATTCCAATCAAGTTCTAGAAACATCTCAAGGATGATCAATGGAAACATGAGCTCAATGTTGAGTCTCATAGCAAAGGTTCTGAATACTTATATAAATAAGGTTTTTCACTTTTTTATATATATATATAAAACAGGTTTAAAATTTTTTGCAAATATATATATATATATATATATATATATATATATATATGCAAAACATTTTAAACCTGTTTTCGCTTTGTCTTTATGGGGTATTGTGTGTAGATTGATGATTTTATTTATTTATTTAATCCATTTTAGAATAAGGCTGTAACGTAACAAAATGTGGAGAAGGTCAAGGTGTCTGAATACTTTCCGAAGGCACTGTAAATAAATTACAGTAGGAGAGGTTGAGGGGTAGATATGATGCTGTACAGTGATTTCTCCTGGAATCGAAGGTGCAGTCAAGCCTATGACCAGCTTCCTGTACAGCACCAATGACCCAGGGACCTTATGGATCAACTCTTCAAAAGGAGCATTTGACAAGCAATGCTCCCAGTTATAAGAATGCTCAGATTCTCCGTTATCAGAATACTGTTTGAAATGCTTGTTTGTCCTTCACATTTATTGTTAAGCACTTGAAACTGATGGTACCATATAGTTAATTTGTACTTTTCTCTATTGTTCCTATGCACTATGAAGGAAAATAGTCACTAAAATTAATGTGGCTTTCCAGCAGGTATTAATTCTATTGGACGATAAGTTCTGAGGGCTCTGTTGCACTGACCTGTGTTATGATGAGTCATTTGGTAATTATGAAGTCAGAGGGGAAGCAGACAGGCTAACCATGGTGCCAGGATCGGCCTGGTGGGACTCTGTGGGGTCGCTAGTGTCTGTGTGCCATATTACACTGATGGGCAGTGATTTCCACCAGCCGGCCAGTGGGCACCCTTGACATGCCCCCTCCACAATGGTGGGGACGCATCCTCACCGCAGAACCAGCCTCGAACTCTGATCCCTAGTGGATAGTAAGAGATGCAGGTGGATGGCTTGTGTTGTTCTCCTCCTCTAACCCACAGCTCAGAGTCTGGTGGTATGGGTTTAAACCAGAGTTTGGAACTGGTTCAGGAAACAGATTCGAAAACTACAAATTCAAATATTCAAGGAAAATAATCAAAACCAGGAACAGAAGTGATCTATACTGTATCAGAACAGAACCATTATTTTAAAAGCATGGGAATTGGTTAATTACGTTATTTTACGTTACAAAGCACCTATGCAAATCCCTCCCTCTGTCAATCAGAAACTTCTTCTGCCTGTGTCTGCCTGCCAGCTGAAAATATTTGCGTGTGTACGCTCCCTGCCCCTTCCCCTCCGAAGCATAGGCTACTGTAGCGCAATTCAGAAGTTAGGGAGAGAGATTTTAGAATAGAATAGATTAACCTTTTCAATGCTAGTTAAGGATACTATTGTTATCACAGTTTACATTAGTTTTATTAACTACAAAAATATAATATGCGTTTAATTCTGGTGCCGCTCTGCACATACAAGCTTGTTAGCTAGATAGCTACCTCTGGTCCAACGGTAAGCCACAGGTAAAACAATGAGGTTAAGCTAACTCTCTGAAGTTAAAAGCTATTCAGAGTTCCTCCATAGAAGCCGCTCTTCTGTAGGTATAATTCTGTGGGCCTAATTCAAATAATGCATGTAATCACAAGATGCCCAGCGCTTCAAGCCAAGCCGCCGCCTCCACCCTCTCACACTCTCACCCCACCCACAAAATGTAATTTGCCTCTCACACCCTACAATTGTCTTTCCATCATGCATGAAAACAAAGCTTGCCCGTTCCATATCAAGCTGCTCTATCTGCACTGATTGTTAAAGTAATTTAATGTCGAGCTAAATGTAAAAAAATAAAAATAATTCAGAGGTATAAAAAGGAACGGAAAGGAACGATATAACAGTTACTTTTTGGGTCTTCGGACTGGTTCAGAACTTTATTTTGCTGGTCGAAACATTGGATTCTGTTCAGAACCAAATTATTGGAAAAAAATGTTGGTTCCAATCCCTGATTTAAACTGGAACCCTACACAGGCATGAATTTTAAGCCATATCCATGCCTGTGATGTTCAGGCCCTACCCGGGTCGGATTGCTTTAAGGTCGTCATGTGAGGCTCAGTCGATAGAACATGGCGCTTGCAACGCCATGGGTTGTGGGTTCAATTCCACTGGTGCCACCCATACATAAAAATGTATACACGCATGAGGTGCTTTAGATAAAAGTGTCTGCTAAATGGCATATTTTATATTAAAGCCCGGCCCTGCCCGAAATCAGAAGTAACTTCCTCCGTTAGTATTCTTCAGCTGCTCATCTCTGTAGGTCCCCCGCTGCATGCGCTCTGCGTGTGCAAGTTTTTTTTTTCTGCCTGTGTGAGCATCCATAGCAATGACTACGCCTTCGGGCTGCTCGATGACAAGACGTGAGTGAGAGAGCAGTTAGCTACAGTAGGTACTTTTCGACACAATCAAATGCCTCAGTTTAAAATGTTTGATCAATTTATGATACCTGAGCCCTGCCGATACCCAAGTTATTGATGAAACGGGAGGCCCTTCCTTTCTTTTCTAGTCTTAGTTATACTTTGACACAAGGTTTGTCTTTTTGTGTTGTAGCACAGGAGTCTGGACAGTGCTACAATCCACAAATAGACTTAACTGAAGGCTTCCATATTTTTGGAAACTACTGTTCAATGCCATGAAGTTGTTTTCCCAGTGTTCTCCATTCTTTGAAGATAATGAGTCTTGGAGAGCATATAGCAAACAGAATCCCAGGGGAATGGAACAAGCTTTCAGGGGGCAATAAGCCTCAGTGGCAAACCTGAGGAAATATTCAACCATTACACAGCCCTACCCAGCTATTAAAAGCTGCCCATTAGACACATAGCAGGAGGGGCACACAAGCATGTACACACAAACAAACATCTTACAACCCCAGGGTGTCTGCGGGTCCATAAAAAGCATTACATTCATTAATCTAAATTAAAAGCCTTAAAATATATTAAATTGTCTTCAATTCCGTTTTAAAAAGTCTCAAGGAAGGCGACCAGAGATGATACAGTGTTTCCGCTATGTTGTGCAATTGCTTAATTGTCGCCACCATGGCAGAAGAAGAAAAATCATTTCATGAAATAATACTCCTGGAGCCTGTTAATCTGAGGCCTGCTGCTGTGATGATCACTGCCTCTCCCACTGCAGCCCTGGATATTTTTTTTCTGCTTCTATAACATTTCAGATTAAAACATGGCTAATTCCAGTGAGATTTATATTTAGAGGTAGCAATCTAGCTAATGTGTTTTGAGTTTCCACTTACTCAGCTGGTTAATTAGCACAGAATAAATGAGTATATGGTATTAGTGCACATAAATATGTAGGCAAGTTCATCTCTATTAAGCAAAACATATTTAGTCCTATTTCAACAGGAAAATATAACAACAATAGCCTAAGTGTCATCTCAAAATTCATGACAATCACTGGATTAGGTTGCAGTGCACATCAAAATATCTGTCACGATCGTCGTATGGAGTGGACCAAAGCGCAGCGTGGTGTGAATACATTCTTCTTTATTGAATGAAGAACACTTAAACAAAACAACAAAAAACGAATAAGCTATATAAACAATGTGCTAACGTATAACATAGACAATAACCCACGAAATACCCAAAGATGGCTGCCTAAATATGGTTCCCAATCAGAGACAACGATAAACACCTGCCTCTAATTGAGAACCAATCTAGGCAACCAAAGACCTACATAAACACCTAGATGGAAACAACCCCATAAATCTACAAAACCCCTAGACAGTACAAACACCCTAGATGAGACAAAAACACACATCACCCATGTCACACCCTGACCTAACTAAAATAATAAAGAAAACAAACAATACTAAGGTGAGGGCGTGACAATATCTTGAATCATGCATTCCTGCTGGATGAAACAACTTATTTATTGAATAAAATCACAGTAGTCTATTACACTTCTTAATAAAGGACTGTGAATGAAATGTTTTCTATTGCGTGATGGTGCATAAAAAATTGGTCGACCAAATCATGAGCTGGTACCACCAACTGAAAAAACTAGTAGCACCACTGAGAAAAAAAGTTTGTCTGGAGCCCTGCCAGGAGAGCTACTGGGTGTGCCCTGCAGACTTTTGTTCCAGCCCTTCTCTAACACAAATCAAATCAAAGTTTATTTGTCACGTGCACTCCGGTACCACTTGCCATGCGGTAGTAGAGAGAACAGTCTATGACTGGGTTGGCTTGGGTCTTTGACAATTTTTAAGGCCTTCCTCTGACACCGCCTGGTGTAGAGGTCCTGGAGGGCAGGCAGCTTAGCCCCAGTGATGTACTGGGCGGTACGCACTACCCTCTGTAGTGTCTTGCGGTTAGAGGCCGAGCAATTGCTGTACCAGGCAGTGATGCAACCAGTGATGCTCTCGATGTTGCAACTGTAGAACCTTTTGAGGATCTCAGGACCCATGCCAAATCTTTTTAGTTTCCTGAGGGGGAATAGGCTTTGTCGTGCCCTCTTCATGACTGTCTTGGTGTGTTTAGACCATTCTAGTTTGTTGTTGATGTGGACACCAAGGAACTTGAAGCTCTCAACCTGCTCCACTACAGCCCCGTCGATGAGAACACCAGATTCTACGAATCAACTGCTCAACAGGACTTTAGTAATTTGACTCAGGTGTGTTTGAGCAGGGCTGGATCAAAAGCTTGCACACACACAGTAGCCTAGATCTCCAGATGGAGAGTTGACCACGTGTTTATACAGTAATAGTGATGTATGTTTGACTTTAAGGCATATTTTCACTGTGGTATTATTATGGTATTGAGTATAATTATACTAAGCTTGTATTGTTATCGAAATACAAGTTCTGGTATTGTGTCAACACTAATCTAACTGATGATTAGCCGATTTGGGTAGGCCATACAAAAGCAGACGGGCAACCCCATGTTACAGCCATCTAGTGTACCAAACATTAGGATCACCTTCCTAATATTGGTCTTTGTGGTTGAATCTGTGATTGAAATTCAATGCTCGACATAGGGACTTTAATATGTGTGGGGTACAGAGATGGGGTAGTCACTTAAAAATCATATTTAACACTATTATTTCACACGTCAGAGTGAGTCCATGCAATTTTATGTCACTTGTTAACCACCTTTTTTAACCCCATAACCAGTATTCAAGGGTTAAATATGTAATGACTCAAGATATTTCAGCTTTTCACTTTCAAATAATTATTTAACACGGACATGGATCCTTACAAGAAAGCCCACTATGACCTCCAACGAGCCATCAAAAATGGATAATGTCAGTATAGGACTGAGAGAATCCTAGTACAGTGGCTCCAACACTCGTCGGATATGGCAGGGTTTGCAGACTCTTAAGGATTACAAAGAGAAACCCAGCTGTGAGTTGCTCAGTAATGCAAACCTCCCAGACGAACTGAATGCCTTCTATGCTTATTTCGTGGCTAACAACACTGAGCCAGGCATGAGAGCCCCTGCTGTCCTGAATGACTGTGTGATCTCGCTATTTGTCGGCGACGTAAGCAAGTCTTTTAAACAGGTTAACACACGCAAGGCCGCTGGCCCAGAGCGCGTTCTCAGAGCATGCGCAGACCAGCTGGTAAGTGTCTTCACGCACATTTTCAGCATCTCCTTGTCCCAGTCTGTAATCCCAACATGTTTCAAACAGACCCCCATTGCCCCTGTTCCTAAGAACTCAAAGGTAACCTGCCTAAACAACTATCATCCCGTAGTACTCATATCTGTAACCATGAAATCCCCGAGCCACTTAGTTATCACTTTTGCCTTATGGCAAGGTGCTCCATCATGCTGGAAAGACATTGTTCGTCACCAAACTGTTACTGGATGGTTGGGAGAAGTTGCTCTCGGAGGATGCGTTGGTACCATTCTTTATTCATGCTGTGTTCTTAAGCAAAATTGTGAGTGAGCCCACTCCCTTGGCTGAGAAGCAACCCCACACATGAATGGTCTCAGGATGCTTTACTGTTGGCATGACACAGGACTGATGGTAGCACTCACCTTGTCTTCTCCGGACAAGCTTTTTTCCGTATGCCCCAAACAATTGAAAAAGGGATTCATCAGAGAAAATTACTTTACCCCAGTCCTCAGCAGTCCAATCCATGTACCTTTTGCAGAATATTAGTCTGTCCCTGATGTTTTTCCTGGAGAGAAGTGGCTTCTTTGCTGCCCTTTTTGACACCAGGCCATCCTCCAAAAGTCTTCGCCTTACTGTGCGTCCAGATGCACTCACACCTGCCTGCTGCCATTCCTGAGCAAGCTCTGTACTGGTGGTGCCCCGATCCCGCAGCTGAATCAACTTTAGGAGACCCTGTTCCTAAGCACTTGCTGGACTTTCTTGTGCGCCCTGAAGCCTTCTTCACAACAATTGAACCGCTCTCCTTGAAGTTCTTGATCATCTGATAAATGGTTGATTTAGGTGCAGTCTTACTGGCAGCAAAGTCTTACTTTGCAGTCTTACTGTGAAGCCCTTTTTGTGCAAAGCAATGATGACGGCACGTGTTTCCTTGCAGGTAACCATGGTTGACAGAGGACAAACTGATTCCAAGCACCACCCTCCTTTTGAAGCTTCCAGTCTGTTATTCGAACTCAATCAGCATGACAGAGTGATCTCCAGCCTTGTCCTCGTCAACACTCACATCTGTGTTAACGAGAGAATCACTGACATGATGCCACCTGGTCTTTTTGTGGCAGGGCTGAAATACAGTGGAAATGTTTTTTGGGGATTCAGTTCATTTGCATGGCAAAGAGGGACTTTGCAATTATTTGAATTCATCTGATCACTCTTCATAACATTCTGTAGTATATGCAAATTACCATCATACAAACTGAGGCAGCAGACTTTGTGAAAATTAATATTTGTGTAATTCTCAAAACTTTTGGCCACGTGAGTGTGTAATGTGTTTGTATTTGTGTTGTGTCTCGGTGTGTCTGTGTGTGTGGGGGGGTTTTGTGTGGGAGTGTCAATTTAGTGTGCGTGCGTGAGTGAGTATATGGTTTGTCCAGTGTATATATATCTTGTGAGTCCAAGATAGAATCAGTGCAGGTAGTTTGGGTACCTTTAATTGGCCTGGCTATATATACGCCCATTTGAGGTAGACGTGAAGGCAGGGTAATAACTAGGCATCAGGATCGATAATAGTAAAATAAAGAACAGTAGCAGCAGCAAATGATGAGTGTAAAAGTGTGTAAGTGTTTTTGTTTACTATTTAGCCGTTAGCTGTCTTATGTCTTGGTGGTAGAAGCTGTCTCGGGGCCTGCTGGTCAGAGAGCCGATGCTCCATTACCGTTTGCTGGACGGTAGATGAGTGATCAGTCTATGGCTCGGGTGGCTGTAGTCATTGGCAATTCTTCAGGCCTTCCTCTGACACCACCTGATTTAGAGGTCGTGGACGGCAGGGAGCTCAGCCCTGTACTGGGCTGTACGCACAACCCTCTAACGCTTTACGGTCAAGGGCGGTGCATTTGACATACCAAGCGGTTATGCAGCCAGTCAAGAAGCTCTTGATGGTGCAGGTGTAGAACTTTTTGATTATCCGAGGGCCCATGCCAAATCTTTTCAGCCTCCTGAGGGGGAAGAGGCACTGTCGTGTAGACCATGTTAGGTCCTCTGTACTTCTCAAAGCGTGTTTATTATCTCACGGTTCATTTAAAGACACTATATAGGCCTACATTACACACAGTCAACACTGTGATCAATATGTGCATATTTCCATGGGTGTGTTTGAGTCTTCCAAGGTGTGTGTTTATGCACTTGAGTGAACACAAACCCTAATTTCCCCTGACAAGCAAAATAATAGTTTAGGCTCTCTTCTGCACGCTGGTCCCCTTCTCTTCATTTATATTCCCTATTCCCTGTTGCTTCTCTTTCGGTCATGTTCCCCATGGTTTTATTGAGCCTCTGTGCTCTCCTCTGTCTGTCAGTATCTGGGGGAATGAATGTGTGAATCTTGCTCTGATAGTAAATGGTGCACATCAAGTTCCTCCTTGGACAAAAGGCTTAGATGTCCTTTATTCAAGACAAGCTCCCGCTCCTCCGGCTCCAACCCCCAGAGGGCCTCGATAAGCTTAATGAACAGGCACCTTTATAAATCGTGGCGAGTTTATGATTGAAGTGCTTTTTTTAATGTATTGGTCTTTTATAATCTCTGTCTTCTTTTACAGACTACTCTCTCACAGGAAACCTTATATAAGTGTATGGTGAATATTGCGCATCCGAGGAAATTATCACTTTTTTTAGTCCTGTTAATCTTCTTACCCACAATCTTTAGCTGTATTCTGTGATCTCTGCTGTCTAGAATTGTAACTTTCAGGTTTATGACTTAGATTTTATTATGGGGTTTACAGCTATGTATTTTGGATGCCAGTACCATTACCAGAATAGCAATTTCACTGTTTTGTTCACCATAGGACATTGTGTTCTGGTTAATCATTCCACATGACCTGGATTTTAACATTGATTTGAAGTATTTTCCAGAATTTGTTTTTTTACCAAACATGTAAGTAATTGTCTAAAGATGGTGCTGGACCATCTGACAAAAAAATAAAGGGGACATTTTGATAAAAAAGCTTTAAATAAAGGTTGAAATCCAAGTCATGTCACAAGATTAACCAAAACATAGAACCCTAAACATACCTGACCATACCTAACTGTACCTGATTTCCTAATGTGCCTGGTGTTAAGCATCTGTTGCCGCTCCTCTTTTGCCCAGTCAATTGTACTGTGCATAACATGCTATTTTTGCCTGCGCTTTTCTCTTGATGATGAGTTTGAAAAAACATAAACCTTCAAGTGGATAATGTCGGCTTCTGCCATTTCATTAACAGACAAGCACCTCTCAGTGCCCTTGTCTGTTGTCAGAGCCCCTCTCTGTACTTTTTACCTCTGTGTCAGCACCCGGGGGCCACAAGTCTGAATTAGCATCCCTTCAAAGCATTTTAGCTGAAGATGAGACTGTAATATCAGTTTGTGATGCTTTTACATTTCTTCAGACACTTAACTTTGAACATTCAAATTCTCTACATGTTAGTTCTTTTAGCTTAAAATAATAGCCCTGTAACAGTGCTCCTATATTGCATTTACATGGTTCCATGTACACCTGAGTGCTCTAGCCTTGATTTACATATAAAGGATTTGGTGTAGGCCTAAATGGCCACAATCAATGCAGGAGCTATGAATGGGTTCATTCTGTTCCCCTTAAAGGGTTGTACTCCTAAACACTTAAACTACAATTGATTGGTTGTATAATCCTGGTCACCGTAGCCTGCATTGTCATCCCACGGATATTCACTTCACAAGAAAAGAGAAAATTGCATGAATGATTTTGTCTGAGGGGTTATGAGTGATTGAATGGTAAAATTACTTTGCTATGTATGCTATACAGTTGTCTGAATAGCTTCTTACTGAGCCTTGGCACAACAGCCCTTCATGTTAAAGGAACGTTTATTGAGAGCTGTATGAACTAAATCAGCATCTTTTCAAATGACCCCAGTCATTCCTACCAAAGTCATTCCTAACAATGAACAATAAATTGTTATGAGGCGTTTGGACTGCTCTTAAAGCCCTGGAGGGTGTGGGTGGGTGGGTAGAGGGACGTTAAACAAAGGGACATGACAGTATTTAGCCCGCAAACGACGGCATGGCCTTGTGCTCCCGCTCAGACAATGAGGCTTATAGGTCGGTATTGCTCAGCAATGAGCACTGTCGCTGCCCCCACCATACCGTACCACCTCCATATCCTTCTGTGTCTGAGAGAAATTACATTATATTCTACCACATTGCTCACTGAACCTTTACAAAAATGGTTGCTCATAATTGAGCAAAACTTCTCCTCGCTGTACTCTTAATCATAGTTATCCCATTTATGAGAAAGAGAAGCACCATTCATTTCCCCTGGACTCTTTCCGAATTGCTTCCACGCCCAAAACCTACTGTGTGTTTCTTTTGAGGATGTTTCAGGTCTTTTTTTATAAAGTCGCTGAGATCTCAAGTAGTTCGAGGGGATATTTTAGGACTTGTTACAAAGTAGAAATTCCTCCCGTGTTCATGTAACTGGATTAGCGAAGCATAGAGTTGTTCTGTGGGCTATGCCTCTGTGGCCTAGCCAGACATGTGAGGACAAACTTGTGAAGTCGTTGTCCAACCAGCTCTTTACCATTGGACTCCTAGCAATCCAGATACATCACACTCCCCGTTTCTAAGCTTTTTGCCCTGGTTATATCCTTCTTCTCCCCATAGAGGGTACTTCTGTCTGTGAGGATGACTCACTAGCTTATCGTATCCTGCCTGCGGTATTGTATCCTCACAGATGTGTGGGCTCTCCATATGGTGAAGACGGAGGCAACCAGCGAATGCCATGCAATACCTTTTGCCTCCCAACCTAGCACTGCCAGACTCACGTATGCATTGACTCACCATAAACCTTTTGGCAAACATGAAATACCCAGGTTGAGCGAGGACATTTACATAAGCTAGCAGATTACCAGTGCCAGCCACCCAAGTGAAATGAGCCTGTTGGTCATGTCTATGTAACAGTATTAGCTTCTGTCCCTCTCCTCGCCCCTACCTGGGCTCCGAACCAGGGACCCCCTGCACACATAGACAACAGCCACCCTCTAAGTATCGTTACCCATCGCTCCACAAAAGCCGCGGCCCTTGCAGAGCAAGGGGATCAACTACTTCAAGGTCTCAGAGCGAGTGACGTCACCGATCAAAACACTATTAGCGCGCACCCCGCTAACTAGCTAGCCATTTCACATCGGTTACATCTATACGACGACAGAGATTCTGTGTTGTCTTACATGGTTTACATTGTCTGTGTTCCAAGTTGATGTATTCATCACATTCACTGTGAACTGCGTATAGTTAACTATTTTCATCACTCCACAACAGCTTTCCCAGTCTCTTTTTCAACCTGTTATAAGCTACGAACAATAACCATCCCCCATCAATATGCCCTCAGCATGCCCCTAACCTATTCAAAAGGGATAGAAATACAGAGATTCTTGCAACACTTGACATTACAGTGTTAATCCACTATCGTTACTCTAGAATATCTTTGTAAATACCTTGTATTAGGTAGAAAGCACAATCAACACGGTACCTAAAACACTAGAACTGCCTGGCTTTCAGCCTATAAATACCCTCTAGAGAACGTTGCTGTTCGTCACATTTTAGCAAATGCATCAGACGCATGTCAACCTACAAGGTGCAGCAAACAGAAGCACCAGCGCTTGATAAATAGTGCACAAACTATTATAACGGGTTAATTGCATGAAACATATTTGTGGAAAGGTATACATTTAAAAAAAAAAAAAACAATGTTTATTTAATTAGATAGTCCTAGAAAAAAAGAAAGGCCTGTATCGTATTTTCGTTTCTCTTACAATAAAACATTACAGTGTAATCATTGATGAACTTTATTTGTGGATCTGATTAGTAATGGAGTTATAGTAATTAATAAAGTCCAGTTACAGATTCTTTTGACAGAGTATAAATGAAAAATATGATAATAATAATAATATAACCAGCCAGGTGCACAGGTGAAATTATTTACTGTATTCCTCAACAAAAGCACCAGTGCATGAACAATTGTAAGATGAATTGCATAAACAAATAGCATATATTAATTTTACGCTTTTTATGTTACTAGCTTTTGCTTAAAAGCCAGAGCAATGCTGCCGGGCGAGTGGTCATGTGCTGAGTGCATGGACAGCACAGATATTCCTGGGAAAAAATGAAATTTGGAAATAAAGCTGTACCTCTTGAAATATGAGAGGTATTTGACAAAGGTAAGTGCAATAGAAACAGCAGAATATGCTCTTTTTGATACTACATAAAAATCCACATGTTTTACCTGCAGGAGGGTTTGATCAAGTGATGCTCCTTTCCCTGCATCTGTAAATTACAAGGTGTGCCCATCTTTTCATGTACAATTTGACAACTGATATTCCTAATATTGTCACTCATCAGATTATTGTCAATTTAATCTTGTCTATAGGCTAACTCTTACTATGCGTGAAATTAGTTTTGGTATAGTTTAGCTGTAGTTTCAATGGGCCAGCTATGCAGGCTGACTGGCATTGTTGGGTTCACACTCATTAAGTTGGATAGAGTCGAGGATATGTTTGGCATTATTCTAAAGGCCTACTGCTCCATGTAGCATGTTTTCATTTCCCTTACAATACATTTGATCAGTCATGGAGTTACAGTAAACAAAACAGTCCTGCAATAGCTTATTTTTCAAAAGTAAAACTTAAAAGAGAATGGTATCAACCAGCAAGGGGTGCAGACAAATTATTAACATGAGCTTCAACGTTGATAAATAGGCATAACACAAACTCATCATTACACTATTGTCTTTATAAATTAAATCAACCTCTTTACCCTCCTTATCATTCAGTTAGGCCTAATTTAAATTCAATTGTGAAGTAAGGTGCACAATTATTGCTCATTCCATCTATTTGTCATTCATTCAGTGGGCTGGCATCGTTTGCTTTGCTGGATAGAGTCAAGGATATGTTTGGCATTATTCTAAAGGCTTACCATGTAGCATGTTTTTAGTTTTCCTTACAATACATTTGATTAGTAATAGAGTTATAATAAATAATACAGTCCCATAACAGCTTGCAAAGTTAAACCTAAAAGAAAATGGTGTCAACCCCCAAGGCACACTTCAAATATTTTGCTGCTGATTAATAGGCATAACAAACTCATCATTACACTGTCTTTCTAAATTAAATCAAACTCTTTCCCCTCATCACTCAGTTAGGCCTAAGTTAAATTCAATTGTGAAGTAAGGTGCACAATTTTTGCCCATTCATCCATTTGTCATTCAGTGAGGAGAGAGAGATGCATTAGTACCTGGCTGGGTACCAACGTCCTACAGCACATTGTCTTGATAGGTTAAGTTATGAATAGGTGTGAACAAAAACTGGTAAAAAGTCTCAGTACTTTTCCGTTTGTGGACAAATGAGCAGTGTAAAGTACAAGCATTTAGGAAAAATCAGGGAAGGAGCAAAATCATTATTATTTACAAAATCAAACTTTAGTGGCCGTTGGCCTATGGCGGTTCTAGTGTTTACAGATAGAGTAGTATGTAGTATGTAACAGCAAATCCACACGCAAATGGTTTACGACCTAAATGTCAAAGGTCACGTACATAAGTGTACACATTTAAAGTAGTTCAGGTTTAGACACTGGAGGGGTTTTGTTCACTTAAGAATGTGGGAGTATGCTAATGATGGTGTATACGTGTACAATTCATAGAATTTGTGTTTGTCACAAACTTACACTGTACGTGTATATGATGTACGTGTGTGCATGGTGTACGTACGCTACAGGGGCAGGTGTGTGAGTCTAAAGACACGGTGTGAGGGGACAAAACCCAGGTCCCGTAGTCTTGGTGGAAGGAATAGCACCAAGGTCTCGTGGAGATAGTGTATAAGAGTACATCCTAAAAAAAAGTTCAAACCCTTTGGAAAGTGACTTGAGTGGAGTAATAACACCCCTTATTACGTATTTCGGCACCTGCCTCCGATCCTTATTCAACGTTACACTCTACAAGGTGTCAAAAGCATTCCACAGGGATGCTGGCCCATGTTGACTCCAATACTTCCTACAGTTGTGTTCCAATTCATTAAAAAAGTGTTCAATGGGGTTGAGGTCAGTGCTCTGTGCAGGCCAGTCAAGTTCTTCCCCACCGATCTCGACAAACCATTTCTGTATGGGGCCTTGTGCACTGTGGCATTGTCATGCTGAAACAGGAAAGGGCTTTCCCCAAACTGTTGCCACAAAGCTAGAAGCACAGAATCGTCTAGAATGTCATTGTATGCTGTAGCGTTAAGATTTCCCTTTACCATTATTCCTCCTCCACCAAACTTTACAGTTGGCACTATGGATTTGGGAAGGTAGCATTCTCCTGGCATCCACTAAACCCAGATTCGTCCGTCAGACTGCTAGATGGTAAATTGTAATTCATCACTCCTGGAGACGAGTTCATCTGCTCCAGAGTACAATGGCGGCGAGCTTTACACCCTTCCAGCCGACGCCTGGCATTGTGCATGGTGATCTTAGGCTTGTGTAGTTCTTGTGCTGAGGTTTCTTCCAGAGGCAGTTTGGAACTCGGTAGTGAGTGTTGCACCTGAGGACAGATGATTTTTACACGCTACGCGCTTCAGCACTTGGCGGTCCCTATCTGTGAGCTTGTATGGTCTACCACTTTGCGGTTGAGCTGTTGTTGCTCCTAGACGTTTCAACTTCACAATAACAGCACTTACAATTGACTGGGGCAACTCTAGCAGGGCAGAACTGACTTGTTGGAAAGGTGTCATCCTATGACGGTGCCACGTTGAACGTCACTGAGCTCTTCAGTAAGGCCGTTCTAAAGCCAATGTTTGTCAATGGAGATTGCATAGCTGTGTGCTCAATTTTATACGCCTGTCTGCAACGGGTGTGGCTTAAATAGCCGAATCCACTGATTTGAAGGGGTGTCCACATACTTTTGTATACAGTGCCTTGCGAAAGTATTCGGACCCCTTGAACTTTGCGACCTTTTGCCACATTTCAGGCTTCAAACATAAAGATATAAAACTGTATTTTTTTGTGAAGAATCAACAACAAGTGGGACACAATCATGAAGTGGAATGACATTTATTGGATATTTCAAACTTTTTCAACAAATCAAAAACTGAAAAATTGGGCGTGCAAAATTATTCAGCCCCTTTACTTTCAGTGCAGCAAACTCTCTCCAGAAGTTCAGTGAGGATCTCTGAATGATCCAATGTTGACCTAAATTACTAATGATGATAAATACAATCCACCTGTGTGTAATCAAGTCTCTTTATAAATGCACCTGCACTGTGATAGTCTCAGAGGTCTGTTAAAAGCGCAGAGAGCATCATGAAGAACAAGGAACACACCAGGCAGGTCCGAGATACTGTTGTGAAGAAGTTTAAAGCCGGATTTGGATACAAAAAGATTTCCCAAGCTTTAAACATCCCAAGGAGCACTGTGCAAGCGATAATATTGAAATGGAAGGAGTATCAGACCACTGCAAATCTACCAAGACCTGGCCGTCCCTCTAAACTTTCAGCTCATACAAGGAGAAGACTGATCAGAGATGCAGCCAAGAGGCCCATGATCACTCTGGATGAACTGCAGAGATCTACAGCTGAGGTGGGAGACTCTGTCCATAGGACAACAATCAGTCGTATATTGCACAAATCTGGCCTTTATGGAAGAGTGGCAAGAAGAAAGCCATTTCTTAAAGATATCCATAAAAAGTGTTGGTTAAAGTTTGCCACAAGCCACCTGGGAGACACACCAAACATGTGGAAGAAGGTGCTCTGGTCAGATGAAACCAAAATTGAACTTTTTGGCAACAATGCAAAACGTTATGTTTGGCGTAAAAGCAACACAGCTGAACACACCATCCCCACTGTCAAACATGGTGGTGGCAGCATCATTGTTGGGGCCTGCTTTTCTTCAGCAGGGACAGGGAAGATGGTTAAAATTGATGGGAAGATGGATGGAGCCAAATACAGGACCATTCTGGAAGAAAACCTGATGGAGTCTGAAAAAGACCTGAGACTGGGACGGAGATTTGTCTTCCAACAAGACAATGATCCAAAACATAAAGCAAAATCTACAATGGAATGGTTCAATAATAAACATATCCAGGTGTTAGAATGGCCAAGTCAAAGTCCAGACCTGAATCCAATCGAGAATCTGTGGAAAGAACTGAAAACTGCTGTTCACAAATGCTCTCCATCCAACCTCACTGAGCTCGAGCTGTTTTGCAAGGAGGAATGGGAAAAAATTTCAGTCTCTCGATGTGCAAAACTGATAGAGACATACCCCAAGCGACTTACAGCTGTAATCACAGCAAAAGGTGGCGCTACAAAGTATTAACTTAAGGGGGCTGAATAATTTTGCACGCCCAATTTTTCAGTTTTTGATTTGTTAAAAAAGTTTGAAATATCCAATAAATGTCGTTCCACTTCATGATTGTGTCCCACTTGTTGTTGATTCACAAAAAAATACAGTTTTATATCTTTATGTTTGAAGCCTGAAATGTGGCAAAAGGTTGCAAAGTTCAAGGGGGCCGAATACTTTCGCAAGGCACTGTATATAGTGTGTGTGCTTATTAACTCAGCAAAAAAAGAAATGTCTTCTCACTGTCAAATGTGTTTTTTTCAGCAAACTTAACGTGTAAAAATGTGTATGAACATAACAAGATTCAACAACTGAGACATAAACTGACAACGTTCCACAGACATGTGACCAACAGAAATTGAATAACGTGTCCCTGAACAAGGGGGGGGGGGTCAAAATCAAAAGTACCAGTCAGTATCTGGTGTGGCCACCAGCTGCATTAGGTACTGCAGTGCATCTCCTCCTCATGGACTACACCAGATTTGCTAGTTCTTGCTGTGAGATGTTACCCCACACTTCCACCAAGACACCTGCAAGTTCCCGGACATTTCTGGGGAGAATGGCCCTAGCCCTCACCCTCTGATCCAACACGTCCCAGATGTGCTTAATGGGATTGAGATCCGGGCTCGTCTCTGGCCATGGCAGAACACTGACATTCCTGTCTTGCAGGAAATCATGCACAGAACGAGCCGTTTGGCTGGTGGCATTGCATTGCTGGAGGGTCATGTTAGGATGAACCTGCAGGAATGGTATCGCATGAGGGAGGAGGATGTCTTCCCTGTAACGCACAGTGTTGAGATTGCCTGCAATGACAACAAGCTCAGTCCGATGATGCTGTGACACACCACCCCAGACCATGACGTACCCTCCATCTCCATATCGATCCCGCTCCAGAGTACAGGCCTCGGTGTAACGCTCATTCCTTCGACGATAAACGCAAATTCGACCATCACTCCTGGTGAGAAAAAACTGCGACTCGTCAGTGAAGGGCACTTTTTTCCAGTCCTGTCTCGTCCAGTGACGGTGGGTTTGTGCCCATAGGCGACGTTGTTGCCGGTGATGTCTGGTGAGGACCTGCCTTACAACAGGCCTGCAAGCCCTCAGTCCAGCCTCTCTCAGCCTATTGCGGACAGTCTGAGCACTGATGGAGGGATTGTGCATTCCTGGTGTAACTCGGGTAGTTGTTGTTGCCATCCTGTACCTGTTCCACAGGTGTGATGTTCGGATGTACCGATTCTGTGCAGGTGTTACACGTGGTCTGCCACTGCGAGGACGATCAGCTGTCCATCCTGTCTCCCTGTATCGCTGTCTTATGCGTCTCACGGTACGGACATTGCAATTTATTGCCCTGGCCACATCTGCAGTCCTCATGCCTCCTTGCAGCATGCCTAAGACGCGTTCACGCAGATGAGCAGGGACCCTGGGCATCTTTCTTTTTGTGTTTTCCAGAGTCAGTAGAAAGACCTCTTTTAGTGTCCTAAATTTTCATAACTGTGACATTAATTGCCTACCATCTGTAAGCTGTTAGTGTCTTAACGACCGTTCCACAGGTGAATGTTCATTAATTGTTTATGGCTCATTGAACAAGCATGGGAAACAGTGTTTAAACCCTTTACAATGAAGATCTGTGAAGTTATTTGGATTTTTACGAATTGTCTTTGAAAGACAGGGTCCTGAAAAAGGGACATTTATTTTTTTGCTAAGTTTAGTTTGGGATAAAGTGACTAGGCAACGTGATAGATAGTAAACAGTAACAGCAGCGTCTGTGATGAGTCAAAAGCAATTAGTGCAATAATTGTCAATGCAGATATTCCGGGTAGCTATTGGTTTACTATTTAGCAGTCTTATAGAGTCCTGTTTGTTCCAAACTTGGTACGTCGGTACTGCTTGCAATGCGGTAGCAGAGAAAACAATCTATGATTTGGGTGGCTGGAGGTTTGACAGTTTTTAGGGTCTTCCTCTGACACCGCCTGATATAGATGTCCTGGATGGCAGGGAACTTGGCCCCAGTGATGTACTGTGCCATACCTGCTACCCTCTGAAGAGACTGTTGTTGTCATCTCTTCTTCACAACAGAGTTGATGTGTGTGGGCCATGGATAGTTCCTTAGTGATGTGGACACAGAGGAACAGGAAGCTCTCAACCTGTTCCACAACACCCCCGTCGATGTGGATGGGGGCGTGCTAGGCCCTCAGTTTCCTGTAGTCAACGATCAGCTCCTTTGACTTGCTGACGAAGAGGGAGAGGTTGTTTCCTGGCACCACACTACCAGGTCTCTGACCTCCTCTCTGTAGGCGTCACATTGTCGTCTGTGATCAGGTGATCAGGCCTACAACTGTCGTGTGTGGCCACACAGTCATGGGTGAACAGGGAGTACAGGAGGGGCCTAAACACTCACCCCCGAGTGGCCTCCATGTTGAGGGTCAGCAGTTTCCTACACTCAACACCTGGGGGCGGCCCATCAGGAAATCCAGGATCCAGTTGCAGAGGGAGGTGTTTAATCCCAGGGTCCTTAGCTTGGTGATGAACTTTGAGGGCACTATGGTGTTTAACACTGAGCTGTTGTCAAAGGACAGAGTTCTCAGGTAGGTTTTCCTTTTGTCCAGTGTGGAGTTCAATTGAGATTGTGTCATCTGTGGAATTGGAGTGGGTCCAGGGTGTCTGAGATGGTGGTGTTGTTGTGAGCCATTACCAACCTTTAAAAGTATTTAATGGATTCAGATGTGAGTGCTACAGGGCGATAGTCATTTAGACATATTTCCTTGGCGTCTTGGGCACAGGGACTATGGTGGTCTACTTGAAACATGTAGGTATTACAAACTGGGTCAGGGATAGGTTGAACATTTCAGTGAAGACACTTGTCAGTTCATGCTCTGAGTATGTGTCCTGGTAATCCGTTTGGCCCTGTGTCCTTGTGAAAGTTTACCTGTGTAAAGGTCTTACTCACATCAGCTGCGGAGAGCATGATCAGACAGTCGTCTGGAACCGCAGGTGCTCTCATGCATAGTTCAGTGTTGCTAGCCTTGAAGCACACAAAGAAGATATTTAGCTTGTCTGGTAGGCTCGCATCACTGGATAGTTCGCGGCTGAGTTTCCATTTGTAATCCGTGATAGTTTGCAAGCCGTACCACACCCGAGGAGCATTAGAGCCGGTGTAGTAGGATTCGATCTTGGTTCTGTATTGACACTTGGCCTGTTTGATAGTTTGTCGGAGGGCATAGCGGGATTTCCTATAAGCTCCCGGGTTAGAGTCCCACTCCTTGAAAGTGGCAGCTCTACCCTTAAGCTCAGTGCCAGTGTTGCCTGTAATCCATGGATTCTGGTTGGGTTATGTATGTACGGTCACTGTGGGGACGACGTACCCGATGCACTTATTGATAACACCAGTTACTGATGTGGTGTACTCCTCAATGCCATGGGAAGAATCCCAGAACATATTCCAATCTTTGCTAGCTAAACAGTCCTGTAGTTTAGCATCTGCTTCATCTGACCACTTTTTTATAGACTGAGTCACTGGTGCTGAGTCACTTTAATTTTTGCTTGTCAGCAGGAATCAGGAGGATAGAATTATGGTCAGATTTGCCAAATGGAGGGTGAGGGAGAGCTTTGTACGCATCTCTGTGTGGAGAAAACGTGGTCTAGAATTTTTTTTCCCTCTGGTTGCACATTTAACATGCTGATAGAAATTAGGTAAAACTGATTTAAGTTTCCCTGCATTTAAGTCCCCGGCCACTAGGAGCGCCGCCTCTGGATGAGCGTTTTCCTGTTTGCTTATGGTGGTATATAGCTCATTGAGTGCGGTTTTAGTGCCAGCATCGGTCAGTGGTGGTATGTAGACAGCTACAAAAAATGCAGATGAAAGCTATGTAGATGAGATACTCTACGTCAGGCTAGCAAAACCTCAAGACTTCCTTAGATATTGTGCACCAGCTGTTGTTTACATATATGCATAGGCCCCCGCCCTGTGCCTTACCAGAGGCTGCTGTTCTATCCTGCCGATAGTGTATATCTCGACAGCTCTGTGTTCTTTAATGTCGTCGTTCAGCCACGACTCGGTGAAACATAAGATATTACAGTTTTTTAATGTTCCGTTGGTAGGATATACGTGCTCCTAGTTCATCCCATTTATTTTCCAGCGATTGAACATTAGCTAGTAGGACGGAAGGCAAAGGCAGATTAGCCACTCGTCTGATCCTCACAATGCACCCTGATCTTTTTCCGCAAAATCTAATTTTCCTTCTCCAGCGAATGACAGGGATCTGGGCCTGGTCGGGTGTCTGTAGTATATCCCTTCCGTCCGACTCTTTGAAAAAAAAAACTTTGTCTAATCTGAGGTGAGTAATCGCAGGACTGATGTCCAGAAGCTCTTTTCGGTGGTAGCAGCAACATTATGTACAAAACAAGTTTCGAACAACGCACATTTTTTTTTTTCAAATAGCATGGTTGGTTAAGAGCCGATAAGAAGGCAGCCATCCCCTCCGGCGCCATCATGAAGGGTTAGGGTTAAAAGGATGGTTCAAACATTTCAAACTAACAACCTAAAATATTACACAATGATGTTTATATTTCTTCAGAATCGTCCACGAGATGTGAGACCAGATATGACCATTGAGTCTTTCCTGTTGGTCTTACATGACTCATGCTTTTTTCCATTTGTAATACATCTTCAGGATTAGCATTTGTATTTGATGTGTAGAGTGAGGCATAGCCCATTTATATTTTCAATAATTTGTTTCATAAGAGCTGTGAGCTCTCTCAAAAGAAAACATTTGGTTATTCTCGCTAACATGATGCACAGACAGTTCCCCATTACTTCTCTGAAGGGGTTCTTTTGAGCCAAAGTGGTTTTATTGAGCCAAAAAGGCCACTCCATTCACCAAGGCTTCCTTGTTTGTTTTTTTAACCCTAACTCTCCAGGATGAGGCTTGCCTCCTTCAGACAACGTAAGGTTTACCTAAGGTTACTTAAGCTAAACATTTAGTAAAAATGAAAATTTTACTCCTGCTGAAAGGGATTGGGGATTTAAAAATTGTAAATACGTTCAACTACAATGGTGGCAGTAAAAAAAGAAAATAAAGATTACTTTTCCACTATTGTAGTGAAATAGCAAGGAGGACTCTGTCATAATTCAGCTGGAACACACTGAGACACAACTCAAACATAGCACTTAGAAGCAGACATCAAATGAATATTACTAAGCATTTTTAAATCGGTAGCATTACAGGATGTATAAAACTATCATAGACCTAGGGATACAAAGGGGTCTAGGTAATGAGATGCTGTGCTAATTAAGATGAGTATTGAAAAACATTAGCAATTTGAGTAATGGGATAGCTTAATTAAATTAATGATTAATCTCTGCTTCTAAGTGTTATGTTTGAGTTGTGCGTCAGTGTGTTCCAGCTGAGTTAGTACAGAGTCCTCCTTGCTGTTTCATCACAAAGTCATGTTTTCCCTTTTTTTAACTGCCACAATTGTAGTTTAAAGTTTTTTTTTATGTTTACAATCTCAATCCCTTTCAGCAGCAGTGAAATATTGAATAAATATAAATATTTACCAAATGTTTAGCTTAAGTAACCTTAGATATACCTTAAGTTGTCGACCCCCCCCCTTGAAAAAAAATGCAATTTTGATTGGTGGTGGGGGTTTTTCAAAAACAAATGACTAAATAATCTAATGCTTTGGCAGTATTAATTTTGTTCCTTACTTAATTATTTATTATTCATTTACATTTTCTGGTTGAGCATTTTTGGTTGGAAACTGTCACGTCTACTCCCGCTCCACCTCTCCGGCGCTCTGACTACCGTCATTACGCACACCTGGCACCATTTAAGTGCACCTGCGCCTCATCATGAGACACACCTGGACTCCATCTCTTCACTGATTACCTCTCCTATATCTGTCACTCCCTTATTTCCATTCCCCAGGCAGTATTGACTGTGTTTCATGTCCGTACGCTACTCTTGTTTCTTGTATTGGTCCATGGTCTGTTTATTGTTAAACTTAACACCTGCACTTGCTTCCCGACTCCCAGTGTATACGTTACAGAAACAGCCTATATGGCATTGGTAGTAGCCATAAACATCAGTTTTAGACCCAAAATTAGTAGGAGAACTTTGGTTATGTGGGAGATTTAATGTGGGAGTTTTAAGGAATGGCTAATTCTTCATATCTGTGGTGTGGGTTTTCCTAACACAGGAAACGTGAAAATAGCAAACCCTGCAAGGACAATCATGCTATAAGGAAATGGAGAACGAGGAAAAAACTGGTCTAACAATGTGTTAGTGTTATGTTAGGAGGTTGGGAATAGTATAAAAGTACATTCCTGGTGGTTATTTCCTGGGTTGACTGAAATTGCATGACTTTAATTAGTAGTAGTCAGTAGTGAAGGCTACGAGTGAGAAAAAACGTCAGAAGATAACACACAGAGAACTCGCAAGACTGAAAACCATGGAATTGTTACATACTGACAAACCTGCGATGACCCAGACGTCGGACCCAAGATACCCCATAGAAAAAAATAGCTGAGTATAAATCAGCATTATATAATGCTCCAAAAATATGTTTTCTAAGTTTGTACAGAACCCAAATACCCCCCAATAAGGTGCTGACAAGTCAATTGGGGAAGTCTAATGGTGTACTGTGAAGCTCTATACCTTAGCCGTAGGAGAAGAATATACAGACAAAATCTTAGGAGTGAAATATAGGCTTGAGGACTGGGAGTTGTTTTGCAAGGCAGTGTGTCCTGATCTGACAAATAGACCAAAGTGTTATAACTTGTACAGGGGATACAAGGCCAAGTGGGAAGGCGCACCAGACTCATCTGGGAGAGTCTTTCATAGTGTGAGATGTAGCGTAAAGAATGGACTTCCATACCAGGAATGAGAACATCCGTAGCGGGAAACTCGATGCTGAGGATGATGGTTTTAGGTTAAGTATGCTGATACCTGTTTAAGGCTGGGATATAATGAAATTACAAATTAGAAAGATTTAGTAAGGTGCTAGTATCTCTATAACGCCCTCTGAGGTGACTTCCGAAAACTCTTTTGAAGTCTGAAAATATTTTAAATAGTAATGACATTTTTTCCTTTAATGTGTCTGATGAGCCCGACGCGATCAATATACTGCTTTCTCAGGAACAGGCCCAGATCCCCATGATTTGAGTGAAGAGGAGGCGGAGAAAAAGGGGTCGGAGGGCGGGCTGCCTTCTGAGAATTCGTAGGCGATCGAATAATCCCCCTCTTCCTTCCATTCTGCTAGAAAACGTGCAATCTTTGGACAATAAAATAGATGACATACACGGAAGACTAAACTACCAACAGGACATTCAAAACTGTACTATCTTATGCTTCACAGAGTCGTAGCTGAACGACGACACTATCAACATACAGCTGGCTGGTTATACGCTGCACCGGCAGGATAGAACAGTGGTGTCTGGTAAGACAAAGGGCGGCCTACTATGTATTTCTGTAAACAACAGCTGGTGCACGATATCGAAGGATGTCTCGAGCTATTGCTCGCCTGAGGTAGAATTTCTCATGATAAGCTGTAGACCACACTACCTACCGAGTTTTCATCTGTATTTTTTGTAGCTGTTTACATACCACCACACTAAGACAGCATTTAATGAGCTGTATTCCGCCATAAGCAAACAGGAAAACGCTCACCCGGAGGCATCGCTCCTAGTAGCCGGGGACTTTAATGCAGGGATACTTAAATCCGTGTTACCAAATTTTTATCAGCATGTTAAATGTGCAACCAGAGGGAAAAAACTCTAGACCAACTTTACTCCACACACAGAGATGTGTACAAAGCTCTCTGCAGCCGATGTGAGTAAGACCTTTAAACAGGTCAACATTCACAAGGCTGCAGGGCTTGACGAATTACCAGGACGTGTACTGCGAGCATACGCTGACCAACTGGCAAGTGTTTTCACTGACATTTTCAACTTCTCCCTGTCTGAGTCTGTAATACCACCATAGTGTCTGTGCCCAAGACCACTAAGGTAACCTGCCTAAATGACTACTGACCCGTAGCACTCACGTCTTTAGCCATGAAGTGCTTTGAAAGGCTGGCTATGGCTCTCATCAACACCATTATCCCAGAAACCCTAGACCCACTCCAATATGCATACCGCCCAAACAGATAATTCTCTATTGCACTCTACAGTGCCCTTTCCCACCTGGACACAAGGAACTATGAGAATGCTATTCATTGACTACAGCTCAGCGTTCAACACCATAGTGCCCTCGAAGCTCATCAATAAGCTGAGGACCTTGGGACTAAACACCTCCCTCTGCAACTGAATCTTGGACTTCCTGACGGGCCGCCTCCAGGTGGTAAGGTTAGGTAACAACACATCCGCAACGCTGATCCTCAACACAGTGGCCCCTCAGGGGTGCGTGCTCAATCCCTTCCTGTAGTCATGACTGAACACTATCATTAAGTTTGCCGAAGACACAACAGTGGTAGGCCTTATCACCAACAACGACGAGACAGCCTATAGGGAGGGGGTCAGAGACAAGGCCGTGTGGTGCCAGGACAACAACCTCTCCCTCAATGTGATCAAGACAAAGGAGATGATTGTGGACTACAGGAAAAAGAGGACCGAGCACGCCCCCATTCACATAGACGGGGCTGCAGTGGAGCAGGTTGAGAACTTCAAGTTCCTTGGTGTCCACATCAACAACAAACTAACATGGTCCAAGTACACCAAGACAGTCGTGGAGAAGGCACGACAAAACCTATTCCCCCTCAGGAGACTGAAAAGATTTGGCATGGGTCCTCCGATCCTCAAAAGGTTCTACAGCTGCACCGTCAAGAGCATCCTGACTGGTTGCATCACTGCCTGAGAATGGAAACTGCTTCGCCTCCGACCGGCAAGAACTGGCTTGCCGGTCAGAGATACTGACTGACTGTTACTTTTGACTTTGACTTTTGATTTTTACCCCCCCACCCCTTTGTTCAGCGACACATTATTCAATTTCTGTTAGTCACATATCTGTCAAACTTGTTCAGTTTGTCTCAGTTGTTGAATCTTGTTATGCTCATTCAAATATTTACACATGGACATTTATCTTTTGCTGAGTTTGTGTCTTTGACTCCAGTAATTTGTGTCTTGAATTTTTACTGTTTTTGCAGAGTGTGTGTATACACTTGTTCTGTTTGCGTGTATACTGTTCTCTGAAATGTACAGAAAACTATGTCGCTGTGAATGTCTCTGAAAGTCTAAAATGTTATTCTACAAAATTGTTGGTTTAATTGCTATTTATCAAAATGAACATGCATGCTATACATGATTTTCTTCTATTACAGTTAAACAAACTGGATGACTTGATTAATAACTTATCTCTAAATTATCTTGTAATATCATTTAGACTTTTTATATGATTTGGGAATTTGTATTAGTATTTTCAAACACAAAATATTTATATTTAGTATTTATTGAACTTGGCATTTATTATCATTAGGTGATTCAGCTTACACTGCCACATGACCCTGCCACATTTGGGGGGGGGGAGAATGTATAATGAGATTCAAATTCACCAGCTTTTCATTTGACTTTAAATAGATTTTAGATTTAAAAACAATTGTGGGTATCCCGCGGAACATGGTCCAAAAAAAAATCCCATGAAAAGTTAAAATCCAGCTCGAAAAAGTGTGTGCTGACAGGTGCATAAGGGGTCGTGGTGTAGATTCTGGATCGGATTAGATTATTTATTTTTTTAACGAAAGAATATACACGTTCATTGAAGATAATGGCAGTTATTGAACGTTGAATCAGATGAAATGTGAATGTGAAATGAAATGTTAACATTTTGCAATAACTATTCCACAGGTCGTTGCTGAAAATAAGAATGTGTTCTCAGACAACTTGCCTGGTAAGCGGTGAGCTCCAAAAGTATTGGGACAGTGACACATTTTATGTTGTTTTGGCTCTGTACTTCAGTACTTTGTATTTGAAATGATACAATGACTTTAAGGTTGAAGTGCAGACTGACATCTTTAATTTGAGGGGATATTTATCCATATCGGGTGAACCATTTAGAAATTACAGCACTTTTTGTACCTACCTTTTTGTACCTAGTCCCATGATTTTAGGGAACCAAAAGTACTCAGACCCCTTGACTTTTCCCACATTTTGTTACGTTACAGCCTTATTCTAAAATTAATTAAATTCATGTTTTCCCTCATCAATCTACACACATAATGACAAAGTGAAAACAGGTTTTTACAAATGTTTCCAAATCTTTTTTATTTTTTAAATAGCTTATTAATCCTTAAGTGTTCTGACCCTTTGCTATGGGACTTGAAATTGAGCTCAGGTGCATTCTGTTTCCATTAATCAGCCGTGAGATGTTTCTACAACTTGAATGGAGTCAACCTTTTGTAAATACAATTGATTGGACATGATTTGGAAAGGGACACACCTGTCTATATAAGGTCCCACAGTTGACACTGCATGTCACAGCAAAAACCAAGCCATGAGGTCGAAGGAATTGTCCGTAGACCTCCAAGGCAGGATTGTGTCGAGGCACAGATCTTGGGAAAGGTACCAAGAAATTTCTGCATCATTGAAAGTTCCCAAGAACACAGTTGCCTCCATCATTCTTAAATGGAAGAAGTTTGGAACCACAATGACTCTTCCTAGAGCTGGCTGCCCGGCCAAACTGAGCAATCGGGGGTGAAGGACCTTGGTCAGGGAGGTTACCAAGAACCCGATGGTCACTCTGACAGAGCTACAGAGATCCTCTGTGGAGATGGGAGAACCTTCCAGAAGGACAACCATCTCTGCAGCACTCCACCAATCAGGCTTTTATGGTAGAGTGGCCAGACGGAAGCCACCCCTCAGTAAAAGGCACTTGACAGCCCACTTGGAGTTTGCCAAAAGGCACCTAAAAACTCTCAGACCTTAAGAAAGAAGATTGTCTGGTCTGATGAAACCAAGATTGAACTATTTGGCCTGAATACCAAGGGTCACATCTGGGGGAAACCTGGCACCATCCCTACGGAGAAGCATGGTGGTGGCAGCATCATGGGAGACTAGTCAGTGGGCGATTTAGTCAGGACCTCTCACAATTACAATAACAGGGGAGGTTAGCATTTTGTGTGGGGTATGATATTTGTGCAAAGTGTTTGGAAACATTTTCTATTCTTATTTACAATAAAAGTCACTCCAAAATGACACACAATTTCAGATTAAAAGTGCTGGAGTACAGAACCAGAACAACAAAAATGATCTCACTGTCCCAATACTTTTGGAGTTGACTATGTCCTCACTCACAAACACAACATGTCTAAGACACACATACATACTTCCATATTTAAACCAATACATACAACATGTCTTAGACCTGGGGGTGACAAAATCAATTGTACTTAGTGATTCTGCAAAACATATCCTAATTTAAGCTTTGTGTGAGTTTTTCGGAAGGAGTTTGAACAGGACCTGGAACACCCAGGAACTGGAACATAATCTACTTCTTTCTGATGTAGAAAACCACTTAAAGTCAAGTATGTTATTTGGATAGGCCTGATGACAACGACTCTAATTCTGGGGTGACAGCAACACTTTGTTCATGGATATGGGGGGCAAAGTCATTCTCCAAAGGCTTTGAGCAAATAGTTTTGTAGAAAACTCCAATATGGACCTGACCTGTTTTGTAGGAACTACTCTAATACACTATCTCCACGGGACCTAGGTGCTATTCCTTCCCCCAAGACCACGGGACCTGGGTTTTGGCCAGTTTGGCCCCTCACACTGTGTCTTTAGACTCATACCCCCACGCACCTTCCCCTGTCGCGTACGTACATACGTACATCGTACACACCTATACCGTACACACATTTTTTGGAGCTAATACTAATTCTATGAATTGTACACGTATATGTATAAAAGGACATACATCGTCATAAGAATACTCCAACATTCTTAAGTGAACAAAATATCTCCACCTGATCTACTTTACTTGCGTACATGTACGTGGCCTTTGACATTTAGGTTGTAAATCAGGGTCCTAAATAATTATTGTGTGTGGATTTGCTGTTACTATAGACACAATGGCTATATATACACAAAACACACTTATACACACTCAACACACAAGCCCTATATGATATGTGTATCTAAATGTGTACAATAGGCCTGCTTAATTGGGAATATAATAGTAGAATCAACTTGAACTATAGAAAAAAATATCACTTTGAAAAGTTACCTTTTCACTGTTTATCCAGTGAATACAGTCTATTGATGGAAGGTTTGGCTGGTTATGCTCGCCATTATAGTTCCACACAGGAACCACATTTTTCACAAGAAGGGACAAGCAAGTTTGTAGATAATAGATTTTTGTGGAGGCAATATACCCCATTTATGAACAGGTGAGCCATCAGATTTTAAACCACCCAGCAGATGTGTGTGACGTCCTCTTTTCAGCTCCCCAGTCCTGCCATTGATGTGCAGCTGTGGCAGACCGTGGCTAGATTAGACCCATTCTGATGGAAGGGGCTGATAAATGTAATCATTTTGGTCCGGCACAGAGTTTCCCCCGTAAAGGCATTTTTTCCTCATTGTGGAAAAAGCTGGCTTCCGTCTCCATGGTAACAGCCTGGCGGTGCCGGCAGATGGGAGAGACTGCAGGAATCCTGTGCGATGAAGTAGCATTTACTTTTTTCACACATTTTGGGCAATTCTATAGGTATTATTCTCAACGCTGCTGATTTCCAGAGGCCCTCCCTCCATTTGTCAGATTTGGTTTGTTTTTGTTTTCCTCTGACCCCGCGGCAGCCTTGTAATGGTACCTCTTTATTTATTTGTGTAAAGACATCTCTTAGATCACCTCTTAATTTGCAAACATGTCAGAGATTTTTTATCATCTTTAAAGCCGCACTGTAATATGTGCATATCAAGAGTGGGCCAACAAAACGTAAAGAGTGGCACAAATGAATCTGTCATTTTCATATGCAAATAACACTTTTATTAATTAGCACTTGATCTGTAGAGCCCAAGGAATGACATTTCATTAGGGCAACACTCTAATCAAGGGTGTTATTATATGAAATGACTGTAAATGTAAGATTGTGCCCTACACAGTGGCATGTCTTTGTATGTGCTGTCCTTTCACTAATGTTTGAAGTTAAGCTACAATTTCAAACGGTACTTTCTTGCTGCTTGACGTAATGCTCTGCAGAGGGTCACTTACCAAAACCATTGACTGATCAACCATGTATTCTGGAGACTTAGTAGTGCACCGAGAGTCATCAGTTAAACAGCAATAGCCATTGTGTCTGAGTCCACCAACAGCTGACCAAAACCTATTTTACTTTTGATTAGAAAGTCAATCTCCACCCTCATTCAATTCTTGATTTTCAAGGTCTTGCCATAGATGACACTGATTACCCCAGACACCAAGACACCAGAGTAGTATTTACAACCACCATGGTGGTGTGTACTCCGGCTGGTTTCTCACGACTCAGTGACAAAGACGAATGCTAAATACATTTTTGGCAACCATTACAGAAAACACGTACCCTGTCATCCCGTATACCGGTGAAAAATGGCCAAAACCTGCTATATATAACATTAGAGCTCAGGTTCTCCGCTTCACAGTGCTGTATGGGTTTAGACTGACAGCCATTATAAATTTCAGCACCGCGCGTGCCCCCATCCCTCCTGCTAATTGGGCTACTTTTGCACATTTGTTGTTGTCTGAGTTAGGGAAACGCTGTAAATCGAGAGGAGTTGATGTCCGCTTTGATGTCATACAAGCAAACCGCAAACTCGAGTCCAATTGTGCACTTCACATTTCCAAAATTGAAAACTCATGTCATTACACTATCAATGTAATGAAAGATGAGACATTGAGAATTATAATAAATACTGGTTTGATGTCATACAAGCAAACCACACACCCTTGAGTCCAAATGTGCATTTCACCTTTGCATATTTGAAAAATTATGTCATTACATTATCACTGTTTATGATCGCTATGTTTGATCCACAGTTACAAGGATGACATGTGTTATACCCTCAGTTGTCCAGAACAGAATGAGCCTATGTTTGTTGTATTGTGACAAAAATTAGCAGCGGACATGCACTTCAATACACTCATGACATTCTATGCACACTGAAATTACAATCTGTTAGTCTGAAGTGCATTTTGAAAGCCTAATAGTGTAAGATTGTTTTTATCTGTTGCCAACATAGCTACCCATGAATCCCTGAGCCGGCAAGGTGGAAAAATCTGCCGTCTGCTCTTGTGCAAGGCAGTTACCCCCCAACAACACCTGCTCCCTGGGCGCCGATCACTTGGATGTTGATTAAGGCAGTCCCCCGCACCCCACCCCACCCCGCATCTGACTAGGAAGGTTTTTGGATTACGTAAACAACAGCAGTAATTGTGTGATGGTGGGACGCAGGGCTGTGTTCCAAACAAAAAAAATACAAGTAAGCTTCCTTTAATTCCTCAATGGCAAAGCTATGAGAGCTCAAAATTGCACCTTATACATTAGTTGGATGCTCTGTCATTGCTTATTAAAAGTGCATTGAAATTACTAAGGAACTTCGCACAGTTTAGAGAGGTGTGTGGCCACTTAGAGACACCAGTTAGAGCTTTCACTGAAACCCTTGTAGTAGTTTTTTCTTATCGTGCACCTACTCCAAAATGTAAATGAAAATTCTTATTATGTTATTGAATATATCCAG
This sequence comes from Oncorhynchus mykiss, assembly GCF_013265735.2. Lineage (NCBI taxonomy): Eukaryota > Metazoa > Chordata > Actinopteri > Salmoniformes > Salmonidae > Oncorhynchus > Oncorhynchus mykiss. The sequence goes on along the minus strand of NC_048576.1, from coordinate 46,551,665 downwards.
AGTATGCTGTGAAAATTACAGTAAATGTAAAATGCACATACAATCAAGTCTAATGTCTGGATTCAGTCAGGTGAACTGTTGTATCCTCACCTTTGGTCTGATAATTTTCCCATAATTTCCGAAGTGTTCTCTTTCAATTGCTACTATGGTCATGCATACACTTTTTATAATTCTTCTGTTAGAAACATTTAAATTGGGCCCTATCCATATAGGCCACTTTTCTTAAGTGTAAGGAGTTAAAACATTTACAATTGATCCATGCTGTCTATTTATCTCATTTTTAACAACCTGGTAATTTTATATTTGGTTCATTTATTTTATCTTTCTTGGGAGGAGCTGCATAGGTTTCTGAGGGGTATGTGTTCCTTCATTGCTTTTCCAGAGTGGAGAGTGGTGTTGTTTCATATACCTGGTGTTGGTGTTCCAGTGCCATCGGAAAGGATTCAGACCCCTTGACCTTTTCAGCCTTATTACAGCCTTATTGACTGTTACAACCTTATTCTATTTCTATTTTATTTTTATCATCAGCAATCTACACACAATACACCATAATTACAAAGTGAAAAAAAGGTTTTTTAGACATTTTAGCAAATGTTTAAAACATTTAAACAGATATACCTTATTTACATAAGTATTCTGACCTTTTGCTATGAGACTCGAAATTTAGCTCCCTGTGCATCCTGATTCTATTGATCATCCTTGAGATGTTTCTACAACTTGAATGGAGTCAACCTTTGGTAAATACAACCGATTGGACATGATTTGGAAAGGCTCACACCTGTCTATATAAGGTCCCACAGTTGACAGTGCATGCCAGACCAAAAGCCAAGCCATGGGGTTGAAGGAATTGTCCGTAGAGCTTTAAGACATGATTGTGTCGAAGCACAGATCTGGTCAAGGGTACCCAAACATTTCTGCAGCGTTGAACATCCCAAGAACACAGTGGCCTCCATAATTCTTCAATGGAAGAAGTTTGGAACCACCAAGCTGGCCGACCAGCCAAACTGAGCAGTCGGGGGAGAAGGGCCTTGGTCAGGGAGGTGACCTGACAGAGCTCTAGAGCTATTGCGTGAAGATGGGAGAACCTTCCAGAAGGACAACCATTTCTGCAGCACTCCATCAATCATGCCTTTATGGTAGAGTGGCTAGACGGAAGCCACTCCTCAGTAAATGACACATGACAGCCCACTTGGAATTTGCCAAAAGGCACCTAAAAATTCTATGACCATAAGAAACAAGATTGTCTGGTCTGATGAAACCAAGATGAACTCTTTGGCCTGAATGCCAAGGGTCACGTCTGGAGGAAATCTGGCACCATCCCCACAGTGAAGACTGGTGGCATCATCATGCTGTGGAGATCTTTTTCAGCGGCAGGGACTGGGAAACTAGTCAGGATCGAGGCAAAGATGAATGGCGCAAAGTACAAAAATCCTTGATGAGAACCTCTTTGGCTTCCAACAGGATAATGACCCTAAGCACACAGCCAAGACAACGTAGGAGTGACTTTGGGACAAGTCTCTGAATGTCCTTGAGTTGCCTAGCCAGAGCCCGGACTTGAACCCAATCTAATATCTGTGGAGAGACCTGAAAATAGCTATGCAGCAACGCACTCCATCCAACCTGACAGAGCTTGAGAGGATTTGCAGAGAAGAATGGGAGAAACTCCCCAAATACAGGTGTGCCAAGCTTGTAGCTTGTACCCAAGAACACTTGATGCTGTAATTGCTGCCAAAGGTGTTTCAGTGTTTTAGGGGTGGCAGGTAGCCTAGTGGTTAGAGCATTGGACTAGTAACCCGAAGGTTGCAAGATCGAATCCCTGAGCTGACAATATAAAAATCTGTTGTTTTGCCTGAACAAGGCAATTAAACCCACTGTTCCTAGGCTGTCATTGAAAATAAGAATTTGTTCGTAATTTGTTCGTAACTGACTTGCCTAGTTAAATAAAGGTTAAAAAAAACGGAGGTAATGGTCTGAATACTTATGTAATTGTGATAGTTCAGTTTTTTATTTTATTTTGTAAATTGGCAAAAAAAATTAAAAACCTATTTTGGCTGTGTCATTATGGGTTATTGTGTGTAGATTCATGAGAAAAAAAATGTTGAATACGGCTGTAACATAACAAAATGTGGAAAAAGTCAAGGGGTCTAAATACTTCCCGAAGGCACTGTATATTGTGTGTCTCCCATTATGGGCTCCCTGGCTGCAAAGTGTGGTGAGATTGAAGTCAAGGATGGCCAGAGAGAAGGGAGGTATTCATCACATTGACACAATCCACTTATTTAATGGAATTAGACAAATTAACCTGTGAATGGTGATTAATCTTCAAAGTGCAGGTGGCATTGGGCCGCAATTAGGTGGAGTGTCAGTGTTGTATGACAGTGGTGTGTGTCGGACTGGTGTTTGTCAACTTCTTGACTTTTTCCACATTTTGTTAGGTTACTTATTCTAAAATTGAGACCCATTTGCGACCAAGCTTTAACTTCGTGATTAATGTTGCTTCAATATATGTATAGATGTTTCTTCAATATATCCACATAATTTTCCTACCCCATGATGCCATCTATTTTGTGAAGTACACCAGTCCCTCCTGCAGCAAGCAACCCCACAACATGATGCTGCCACCCCCGTGCTTCACGGTTTGGATGGTGTTCTTCGGCTTGCAAGCCTCCCCCTTTTTCCTCCAAACATAATGATGGTCATTATGACCAAACAGTTTCATCAGACCAGAGGACATTTCTCCAAAAAGTACGATCTTTGTCCCCATGTGCAGTTGCAAACCATAGTCTGGCTTTTTTTTATGGTGGTTTTGGATGCAGTGGCTTCTTCCTTGCTGAGCGGCCTTTCAGGTTATATCAATATAGGACTCTTTTTTACTGTGGATATGGATACTTTTTTACATGTTTTCTCCAGCATCTTCACAGGGTCCTTTGCTGTTGCTCTGGGATTGATTTGCATTTTTCGCACCAAAGTACATTAATCTCTAGGAGACAGAACGCGTCCCCTTTCTGAGCGGTATGACGGCTGCGTGGTCCCATGGTGTTTAGACTTGCGTGTACCTTCAGGCGTTTGGAAATTGCTCCCAAGGATGAATGAGAATTGTGGAGGTCATGGCTGATTTTTCTTTTGAACAAGAAATGTGTGGAGTGGTTGAAAAACAAGTTTTAATGAATCCAAACTAAGTGTATGTAAACTTCCGACTTCAACTGTAAATAAATGGATGTTATGAAGGGCAATATTTATTTCAAATTAAACAATGGCCAGTTTTGGTTGCAGCTTTTTTTGTAGAACCATATAGGTTATGTCTGGCCCTTGAATTCATTGTTTTTTCAATATGGCCTGTGTGCTGACAGTTTTTTTTTTTTTTTACACCCCTGGGCTTGTTGTGTCTATTTATGTAGCTTGCTATTTATTTAGCCTAACGTTAGCTAGCTAGTGGAGCCTAACTTTAGTTAGCTGCTGGGAGGATGTCATTGGAGGAGTGGGTTGAGTGACCAACTTTTTCCCCTCATATCGTTTTTCGGTGGCTACAGCTAGAGATGAAAGTGTCATTTTGTTTGCTAGCAAGAAAAGTGAATCGCTTTGTTAGCTAGCTATGTTAGCTAGTTAGCTGAATTTGAACGACTGTTATCCACAGTTTGTATGTCTCTTACTTGTCAATCAAATGTATTTAGCATAGATCAAATGGGCGGGCAGGCACATTCCCATTCAGTTGTGAAAACGTGGGTTGGGACAAGTATGCATTGGCAGGCAAGCAGCAGAAGGACCAGCAGGCTACAATTCCCCTTTATGTATCAGTGCAATTTTAACGGCCAACTAACTGAAAAAGTTTGAGAGGGTTTATCTAATTCATGGTTGTTTGATCAATAGGACTGCAAAGTTCCCAAATGTTAGAGGACTCCTGTGGTATTTACATATTGCTACTGCCTGTAAATACACAGTCCCTTTTAAAGTGAATGATGGCAGGCCCGTGTGGCGCAAATGGCTTATTTGCATATAGGCTTTCTGCAGCTCTGATTGGCTATGGCGTAGACTCCGGTCATGGACAAAACAGATATTTTTATTATGTTTTATTTACTGCAGTGTCTATTAATTGTCCAAATGCACGGTCACTTCCCACTCTATATTTCTATAGAATTTTCACAAATCCTTACTATTCGCCATTCCCAAACATTCTATGAATTTATGATAACGTGAATATTACCATATCTATGCTTTCGCTTGTCAGAAAATGTTTTTTTATAAAAAAGGTGTCATATTCTTCCTGGGGGTATATATGAACAGATTTCATGTTGCCAAAAACACTGTCAGTTCCACTTTAAAGCCAGCATTCAGACCAGCCTTACTGATTTGAACTTTCATAAACTACATTTGTGTTGAGGAATGATGCATTCAGGTTGTTATTGACTCTGTCACTATCTGACTGCATGACATGCATAGCATAGGAATTGATTTGCTTTTTATAAGACATGTTTTGACAAACAAAGTTGCTGAGTCTTGTACTGACTCCCACCCTCTTTGAAAAAAATGCCACTCTACAGGAACAAAGTTAAACAGTTAGGGCTCTGCTAATTTCTGTGTAAACAAGTTAGCCTTATCTCACCCATTCTCAGGACAAATGAGGGTGGGAGGCGAAAAAACAACGGTCAAATTGTGTGCCATGTCTGCTGATTCCTGATTAATGGGCTCCTAACAATCACCCCAAGGAGGGCCTCAATGCCTAAAAACTCTCTATAAATGAATCCATGAAGGGGTCCGAACGATGAGCCTGACCTTTACAAACGCACCCTGGTTATAATGGCCCACACTGAGACCTGCTCGGAATTTAGGCACTCACACCTCTGGCTCATACGCCCACACGCACACGCACACACACACATGAACATGTGCACACACGTATGTACCCACCACACACACACACCCATCTGCCACTAACATACACACATAAATCCATGTCTCACACACCTACACATAACTCTGTCACATACACACACTGACCTGGGCCCTTATCACTGGGTGACTCACCCATCTCCTGCCGAGCGGAGCCCTGTTTGGTGAAAGTGATTAAAAGTGGTTCTCACTTGGGCAGTGAAAATAATCAGGGCCTCACAGCTCCTATTCTCTGGATTCTCCTGGTATACATTTGGTTATTAATGATGTTATCCGACTCCCTGACTAATGACCGCTTACTTTTCAAAGTTTGTCTGTGGAGGGGGGCCATATGCTGCTGTGTGGCTGGGGTCTTACGTCCCCATATTTCTCTGAGGGGCTTTTTATTTTTCTCATAATTAATCAATTAGCACTTCGATTTGTCCAATGAATGTCACATTGGCATTAATACATTCATGATTGTTATCCTGGACCACTGCCCATATTTTGGCTTACAGCTGAACTTTTTAAATTGCAGCAAAATAATGTAGTCACATTTGGATATGGTGTGGTACATGTCTAAACAACATTGGTATTATAGACAAATACCTGATGTTACCTTATTCCCAAACTGGGGATAAGTGCAATGCCGTCCGGGGTACGCCCGAGTGGCGCAGTTGTCTAAGGCACTGCATCACTGCAGACACCTTGGTTCGAATCCAGGCTGTATCACAACCGGCGTGAATGGGAATCCCATAGGGCGGCGCACCAATGGCCCAGCGTTGTCCGGGTTTGGCTGGTGTAGGCCGTCATTGTAAATAAGAATTTGTTCTTAACTGACTTGCCTAGTTAAATAAAGGGAAACAAATATATAGATTTTATTTTCCAACTGGGCTATACATTTGCCCAAATATCTAATTAAACCATCTAGTGTTCATTGAAATAACAACACAATGTCAAATACAGGTAGCCTAGTCAAATAATTAACATCCAGTCACATTAACCATTACTCTCTCGTGGGAATTCCACTAACGGTCCTTATGTAGCCAAATGTAGCTACTGCTCATTCCGTTTGCTCAATTACTGCTTCGCATACAAGCCAGTGAATTCTATGCGTTACAGCTGGATGAGTCAACAGACGTGGTGGACCTGGCACAGCTCCAGGTATATGTCCGTTACATTTATGGGGGTTCAGTTCAGGAAGACATCCTCTTCTGGAAACCAGGACAACAGGAGAGGATATTTTTTAAGTACTGGACAGCTTTGTGACAGCAAATGGACTTTGGTGGTCAAGATGTGTTGGTATCTGTACTGATGGCGCAAAATCCATGACAGGGAGACATAGTGGAGTGGTAACGCGAGTTTAAGCAGTTGCTCCCGACGCCGCTTGGGTACACTGCAGCATCCACCGAGAGGCTCTTCCTGCCAAGGGAATGCCTGACAGCTTGAAATACATTTTGTACACTACAGTGAAAATGGTTAACTTTGTTAAAGCAAGGACCCTGAACTCTCGTGTATTTGCAATGATATGGTCAGCGTCTATGTAACGCTTTTACAACATACATAAGTGCACTGGTTATCAAGGGGCAAAGTATTGACACGTTTTTTTTTTTAATTGAGAGACGAGCTTAAAGTTTTCTGACCATAATTTTCACTTGTCTGACCGCTTGCATCATGACGAGTTTCTCACACCACTGGCATATCTGGGTGATGTTTTTTCTTGCTTGAATGATCTGAATCTAGGATTACAGGGACTCTCCGCAACTATATTCAATGAGCGGGACAAAATTGAGGCTATGATTAAGAAGTTGGAGCTCATCTCCTGTCTTCATTAACAAGGACAACACACAGGTCTTTCCATCATTGTATGTTTTTGTGTGCAAATTAACTCAAGCTTACGGACAATGTCAAATGTGATATAATAAAGCAGCTGAATGAGCTGCGTGCGCAATTACGCAGGTACTTTCCTGAAACGGACAACACAAACAACTGGATTCGTTGTCCCTTTCATGCCCTGCCTCCAGTCCACTTACCCATATCTGAACAAGAGAGCCTCATCGAAATTGCAACAAGCAGTTCTGTAAAAATTGAATTTAATCAGAAGCCACTGCCAGATTTCTAGATAGGGCTGCGCTCAGAGTATCCTGCCTTGGCAAATCGCGCTGTTAAAACACTGATGCACTTTGCAACCACGTACCTATGTGAGAGTGGATTCTCGGCCCTCACTAGCATGAACTAAATACAGGCCCAGACTGTGTGTGGAAAATGATTTAAGACTGAGACTCTCTCCAATACAACCAACATTACAGAGTTATGTGCATCCTTTCAAGCACACCCTTCTCATTAACCTGTGGTGAGTTATTCAACATTTTTGATCAACAAATAAGGTTTTATATATAATATGGCTAAATAAAGAGCACAATTATTGATTATTATTAAATTATTATTTTTGCCCTGGTCCTATAAGAGCTCTTTGTCACAAACCACGAGCAGGTTTGTGACGACAACTCACACTTATGTTTAATACATGTATCATATAAAGTGTGTGGCAAGTTTACAATGATTGCAAAAAAACAAACATTTGAGAGTGCACTGACCCGGGTGCTAGAGGGGTTATGCAGCTGTGGGTTGAATGTTTGGGGTATGGGACTATAAAAAGTTTAGGAACCACAGCCTTAGACAATGGACATTATAACCATAGTACAACTTCTAGTGTGCTACTCGTTCAAATTGAACAGACAATGTTTAACTTAATAATAGTAAGAAATACATTATCATAGTGTGGCTGAGATACCTGTAGTCCATATGTAGTCTGCATCAGAGCGGCAGGAGGCAGACCATCAGACCGAGCCCTCCGGTTCAACGCCCTGTCTTGGATACTTATAGTACAGACATAGAATGCATTAAAGTCATGCGACTCGAACTCCGGGTATGCATATGTACTTTAGTTTTTTAATCACCTGGTTGAAGCATTCAAACTGCTTTCTGCCTTCTGCCCTAGAGTCAGTATCAACATACAGGCAGACTTGGGACGTGACCTGTAGATGTGTTCAACTCATCCTGTGTTCATGAGTCTAACCCAGTGCTCTTTCTTCTCTGTAAAGTTGTTTAGATTTATTTGCATTTTTGGATTTTAGTCATTTAGCAGATGCTCTTATCCTGGGTGACTGACAGGAACAATTAGACTTGCTTAAGGTCACATCGACAGATCTTTCACCTAGTCGCTTCGGGGATTCGAACCAGTGACCTTTCTTTTTTTTGACAGGGAGTCAATACTGTGACCAAGGTCTTTTTTCCAGATGAGTCATGTATAGCACCACAATTCACATCAAAATACAATAAACACGTTAAATGACACATTCATATACACAATAAAACACAAGTTATTATACACAACAATACATGAAAAGCAAAACACAATCATAGAACACACAGATTCTTAAGTAAAAAGGTCCCCTACAATCATCTGAAATGCCCTAGAGTCACCAATTAAAATCTAATAAATGTATTTTTGTCACGTGCGCCGCATTCAACAGGTGTAGGTAGACCTTAGCGTGAAGTGCTTACTTACAAGCCCTTAACCAACAATGGAGTTTTAAGAAAATATATTTAAGAAAATATTTACTAAACAAACTTAAGTTAAAAAATTATAATAATAAAAGTTACACAATAAAATAACAATAATGAAGCTATATACAGGGGATTCCGCTACCGAGTCAATGGACGGGGGTACAGGATAGTCGAGGTAATTTGTACATGTAGGTAGGGGTTGACTGCAGAATCTGCTTCCTGCTGACTAAAGCACACTTTAAATCTTAGTTTCTTAACAAGATCAGTCATAGGTTTTTTAAATGATAAATCATTGTCAATCGAAATACAAAGGTACAGTATTTGTATGTAGGGACTCCTTCGATTATAGAACCATCCGAGGAGTAAAGATGTAATCCATCTGAGATAATTTTACGAGAACATGAAAACAACATGAATTTATTCACAGCAAGGACAGCAGTCAGGGCAATTGCTAACATAATAGTATCATCTGCATATACTGTTGAAGTCGGAAGTTTGCATACACTTACGTTGGAGTCATTTAAAACTCGTTTTTCAACCACTCAACAAATGTCTTGTTAACAAACTATAGTTTTGGCATGTCGGTTAGAACGTCTATTTTGTGTATGACACAAGTCATTTTTCTAACAATTGTTTACAGACAGATTATTTCACTTATAATTCACTGTATCACAATTCCAGTGGGTCAAAAGTTTACATACAACCTGTGGATGTATTTCAAGGCCTACCTTCAAACTCAGTGCCTCTTTGCTTGACATCATGGGAAAATCAAAAGAAATCAGCCAAGTTGTAGACCTCCAAGTCTGGTTCATTCTAGGGAGCAATTTCCAAACGCCTGGAGGTACCACATTCATCTGTGCAAACAATAGTACACAAGTATAAACACCATGGGACCACGTAGCCGCCATACCGCTCAGGAAGGAGACGCGTTCTGTCTCCTAGAGATGAATGTACTTTGGTGCAAAAAGTGTAAATCAATCCCAGAACAACAGCAAAGGACCTTGGGAAGATGCTGGAGGAAACAGGTACAAAAGTATCCATATCCACAGTAAAACGAGTCCTACATTGACATAACCTGACAGGCCGCTCAGCAAGGAAGAAGCCACTGCTCCAAAACCGCCATAAAAAAGCCAGACTACGGTTTGCAACTGCACATGGGGACAAACATCATTCTTTTTGGAGAAATGTCCTCTTGTCTTTTGAATCAAAAATATAACTGCTTGGCCATAATGACCATCGTTATGTTTGGAGGAAAAAGGGGGAGGCTTGCAAGTCGAAGAACACCATCCCAACCGTGAAACACATGGGTGGCAGCATAATTTTGTGAGGGTGCTTTGCTACAGGAGGGACTGGTGCACTTCACAAAATAGATGCATTATGAGGTAGGAAAATTAAGTTGATATAATGAAGAAACATCTCAAGACATCAGTCAGGAAGTTAAATCTTGGTCGCAAATGGTCTTCCAAATGGTCTTCCAAATGGACAATGACCCCAAGCATACTTCCAAAGTTGTGGCAAAATGGCTTAAGGACAAAAAAAGTCAATGAATTGCAGTGGCCATCACAAAGCCCTGACCTCAATCCTATAGAACATTTGTGGGAAGAACTGAAAAAGCATGTGCGAGCAAGGAGGCCTACAATCCTGACTCGGTTACACCAGCTCTGTCAGGAGGAATGGGCCAAAATTCACCCAATTTATTGTGGGAAGCTTGTGGAAGGCTACCCGAAACGTTTGACCCAAGTTTAACAATTTAAAGGCAACGCTACCAAATACTAATTGAGTGTATGTAAAATTAATAACCCCCTCTACTATTATTCTGACATTTCACATTCTTAAAATAAAGTGTTGGTCCTAACTGACCTAATACAGGGAATATTTACTAGGATTAAATGTCAGGAATTGTGAAAAACTGAGTTTAAATGTATTTGGCTAAGGTGTACACTGTATGTAAACTTCAGACTTCAACTCTATATCCCATAATAAGCACAGCTGTGGGGACTCTGGGATAGGTTGTTCTTCCCATTCTTCAAGCTTTTTAAGGGCCTCCTTACAAAAGGGATAGCCATGGGACATTCCCATACATCATGCAAAACGGTACCGACTTTGCCCTTGCATTTCCAGCATACATTATTTTGCAATAAACCCATTTTATTTAATCTAACTGAGGTCCAGTAGTACCTATGATCAATCTTATGTGTACATTTCCCCCTTGTATCCCTGGTACACCACCCTACATTGGAAACAACCTTTTTTCACACATCATCCTCAATGTCATAATTAAGATCACTCTGCCAAATCAACCTTAAATCATCACAAATTCCATATTGTGCATATGAGACTACTATATAAAACATTGAAGCGGAGTGCGATTTTCCTGGTAACATGAAATATTGTTCTAACAAGTTTTCATCTCTCGAGGTTAATACTCATAAGAAACCTCATACAGCTCCTTAGTTGTAAGTATTTCCAGAAATCTCCCTTATTTGGCTAATTAAATTTCTCCTTCAGGTCCTGATAGGACATAAGCACTCTTTTCTCATTTAGATCCCATAGTGGATGCGGGCCTTGTCTAAGTCATACCTCCCAGATAAATGAATGTTTTCCTATGTAAACTGATGGGTTGTGCCATGTGGAAGAATATTTTTGTTTATACTGGAAAATTCCAAGCAATTTATTAATCTTAACCCATACCTCTCGGGAATGTTGTAGGATTGGGTTAGCCTCTTCTGTAGTACCACAACCATTTAACAGTATTTATTTTTCCCCGTAAAGTAAGCAACCTCCGTTTATCAAGATCATTATTTATTTTTTGCAGTAGTGGCATCATATTAATTTGCGTGATATTCTGCAGTTCATTACTCAGTCTTAAACCCAGGTATTTCATCCCTGATGGCACCCATTTTAACTGAAATGAAGTAATTGCAACAGGAGGGCATCATTTGAAATTAGGCATCGTCTCTGACTTCTGCCAATTCATCTTATAACCAGATATGTGAGAACATGTCAATTGTGTTCAAAACGAAAGGGATTGATGTAGCCAGTTCCCTAATAAGTAACAATATGTCATCAGCATATAAACACAGCTTATGCTCTCTGGAACCTCCCATCACTCCTTTGATTCCTGAATCAGCTCTGATTGCTGCTGCCAAGGGCTCCAAAAATAGAGAAAAAAGTAGAGGTGAGAGAGGACTGCCCTTCTGGGTTCCCCTCGACAAATTAAAAAAGGAAGAGATCATAACATTTGTGCTGCTCTTAGATTGGAATATAATACCTTAACCCACTAGATAAATCCAGGGCCAAAGCCAAACTTCTCAAGGGTATATGTCAAAAAGCCCCACTCCACCTTATTGAATGCCTTCTCCGCATCTAGGGAAAGGGCTTCCACCTGAGTGTCCTCTGTTTGACTCAGCCACATGAGGTGAAGCAAATGTCTAAGATTGTCTGTGGAGGTTCTACTTTTTCCAAATCCCACCTGATCTGTGTGAATAATATGAGGTAAAAACCTTCTCCAGCCTCATGGCTAGTACTTTGGAGAGCAGCTTACAATCAACTCTAATTAAACTGATAGGGCGAAAACTCCCTGGCTCAGTGGGGTCTCTATTCTTCTTGAGAATGAATGAGATTAGTGCCTTTATTAAAAGTGTCAGGTAGCTGCACCAGTTCCAGAGCTTCTGTGTACACCTGTGTTAATATAGGAGCTAATACGTCAACATACCTCTTATAATATTCAACTGGGAAGCCGTCTAATCCTGGTGACTTTCCAGATTTCATTGAGGTGATGGCTGTTCATATCTCAGATTCTAGTATAGGAGCATCCAAATCCTATATTTGATCTGGGGACCAGTGGAGGCTGCTGAGGGGAGAATGGCTAATAATAATAGCAGGAAGAGAGCAAATGGAATGGCATCAAACACCTGGAAACCATGTGTTTGTTGCATTTGATACCATTCCACTGATTATGCTCTAGTCATTACCACAAGCCCGTTCTCCCCAACTAACTTAGACCCAACCACCTGTGCTGGGACACTCCCGGAAGTGTCTTTGGGGGGAAAAAAGGCATTCAATTTAGTTGGGTCTAAGTTACATTCAGACTTATAAAGAGTCTAATAAAAGTCACAAAACACATTGTTAATATATTTTGTACCAGTCAGTACCTCCCCACTTCCATTTTTGATAGCTGGTAAAACAAAACTGGAATATTTTTGTTTCAATTGTCTAGCCAATTTTTTTCTCACCACTTTCATAAAAGTTTGTCCTCAGCCAAAACATTGCATATTCAGCCTTTTTGTTATAGATCTCATATAATTGAAAATTCAGATCAGACTTGTTTCAATAGTGACTCAGTATTTTTCTTGGATAACTCTATTTCCAACTCTGTAATTTGAGACTAGTTTTAGTGGGAGGGGAAATCAATAAAGGAAAATCATTGCCGTCTGATTCGAAGGTTAGAATTCCTCTTACAGTGTGACGCCAGTTTTTGCAAGTAAATGTAATAGCTGGTCTGCTTATGTAGAATTATAACCTCATTCTAATGCTCACTTTGTGGACCAGAAAGGAAGGGGATGTGCTTTACTGCAGTTTAAGTGAAGAATTTGACCTATGTTTACTTATTGGTAGCATGCCATGACATATAGAGCACATAATGTAGCATGGATCCTGTCATAGAGAACACAAGACTTTGGCAGCATATGAACCTTGTTAACTTTTTTAGGCTGTGTGACACACTAGCTCGATTGTCAAACTCCATTGTTCACCAGCAAATGCATCAACAATCATGTTGTCAGATGGAACAAGAGCGCTAGCTTAGAAAGTCCAGGTCCAAAAATAATAATTGCATTGAAGCAAGCATTCCAAAGACTGTGACTTCGCTCAATTTGTTTGCCCCAATTTGTAGTTTTCTCTGATGCAATTTTTTTTGTGGTTTTGTGTTCGTTTTGCAGAACAGTTGGTGTCCGCATTGATTCTGTGAAGATCGAGCTATGGGGAAGAAATGCTTTCACAAGCCAAGAAATTTGAATTTAAGGATTTTTCTAAGATCTTTGTCTGTACTACGTTCTGTGCCCATTCCTATTCAGGAAGAGGTATTACCATAGCACCACTTTCTTGGGAATATATTACAGAAAACATTACAGGTCACAAATTCTTCACTCCTTTTGCTTAAGAGTACAAACTAATCTTCTACAACCCTTTTCACATGTTATCCAGTACACATTTGCTCTAAGCTTTGGTGCATTCAAAAGTTAACAAAATATTGCGTTGCACATAAAAAATGTTTTATTCGAAGTGGATTTAACTGCACTGACCGGGACATATTTCAGAAGTGTATTTCATTAAATGGGTTAGTGTTAAATTATTACTAATTAACCTGGTTGTCTGTGTTACCCTGAAAGAGAGAGTTTGTCACATTAACAAGATGCTGTTGCTGCATCACATACAGGCTTTTTGAAAAGACGTATGCAACATCTCTGTAAGTGTTCAGACTTTTCTTGGTGACCTGAAGACTGCAGTTAGCTATCCCTGGCCGCCAGCTCGTTTCAGAGTGGCTTGACTCTCCTTGCCCTGTGACATTCTCCCTGTAAAAAGAGCCATAATTACCTTCAGTCAGATAACTCCGCCAGGTATGTAATGTTCTCCAGTGCTCTTTATGCAGACAGCCACTTACCTACTCACTGACTCACTTTGAACTATTTGGGAGGAGTTCTCAGGCATTACTGGAGATGTGACCCTGTGAATGTCAGCCATTTTTTATTCTTTAGCTACTCTTCGTGCTGTTCTGTTCTTTTCATAGCACAAGCACCCTGCTAAGACCCAATCTAAGCACCATGTACACAGGGACGGTATAATTTTTTTTCACAGGGATGCATGTTTTTTTTCTCATATGTATCTGCTTACAATTTCCAGCATTGTTGGGCTATTTGTGAGTCGGCGTGTCTATAATTAGATAAAGGTAATCCAAATAAAGGAAACACCAACATAAAGTGTCTTAATAGGATATTGGGCCACCACAAGAACAGCTTCAATGCACCTTGGCATAGATTCTACAAGTTTCTGAAACTCTATTGGAGGGATGCGGCACCATTCTTCCACAAGACATTCCATAATTTGGTATTTTATTGATGGTGGTGGAATACGCTGTCTCAGGTGCCGCTCCAGAATCTCCCATAAGTGTTCATTTGGGTTGAGATCTGGTGACTGAGACAGCCATGGCAAATGGTTAATATCGTTTTCATGCTTATCAAACCATTCAGTGACCACTCATGCCCTGTGGATGGGGGCATTGTCATCCTATGGGGGCATAGCCATGGTAGTCATAATAATGGTCTGCCAAGCATTTTTATACATGACCGGATGTTAATTGCTTAATTAATTGCTTAATTAACTCAGGAACCACACCTTTGTGGTTCCATGTACATGCAATTACTGTTCTGTTATAACTTGTTGAAGACTAAATAAAGTGGTGCTTACCAGAATAATGTAATAAATCGGGGAGAAAACGCAACACCTCTAAAACAGCAGACAGATCTTTCCTGTGCAAAATGTCTAAATTACATCAGTTTGACCGGTTTTAAGGAAATTAAACTCTGTGAAAACGCTGAAACATGTTTCTGATAAGATTGTAGCTTGTCTAGAAAGCATATTTCATGTAGCCTAGTTGAAATGCTCTCAGCTTCTAAAAAAAAAATTGCACGTTAATATGTAGGCCCTATAAGCGTTCTCTCAAGATAATTCTGAAAAAATGTATAATTGTCAGCGATTGGGTGCAGAGTGAAAGCAGTCAGGCGCAGGACACAGGTATAGAGTAATCCAACTGAGTTTACTCAAAGAATAAAGCAAAATTCCAAATAGGAACATACAACACAAACACAATCACGGACAGAACAGAAATGTATGTCAGATGGTTAAATAGGGAATGTAATGAGGGAATGTATAACAGGTGTGTGTGTAATCAGACAAAACAAAACGAAACAGAAAAATGGATCGGTAGTGACTAGAAAGCCGGTGACGTCTTGACAATAATATTTCTCCACTCCTGTTCCTGAGACAAAAATAACATTTAGTGTATCATTTTATTGAAATAATTCTGCAGGAGGTAATAGTATATCAGGCTACATCAAGGAGGTTACAGGCCTGCAGTCTGTCTAAATTTCAGTTACTATTCCATTTAACCCATCTGAACTTCAAAGATGCTCTGTGCATAGCTTTTAATACATTTTGCAAATCTCACTTCTGGCCCCCAAAAGGCTAGAGCCTACCCTGGGTTTGGAGGCTTGAGGGGGCTAGCGGCTGAGGTTCAGGCCACGTTTGTATATTTTTCAGACAGTGTCTTCTGCTATGGATATGGATATCGGTGGTCTTTGTCCCAGTTGGGTGGCGCTTGAGGTTACCGTGGCAATGGCTCCTCGCTCATAATAAAGTGTCAGTGGTCAGATAAAAAATATCTCAGTTGAAAACTTTGTTATTAAGTGGTGCAGAGGATCTCTTGGAACTGCACTTGGCCAGAGGCGCCACATGCCTTCACACTATATGAGGCAGAGCAATTGACTGGTGTCTTTATGACTTGGAGTTGGGGAAAGCGGTATTAGGTCCTTATTTTCTTTTTTGTTTGGATCAGTTAAATATAGTAGATATATGTTTCACATTTCTATGCCAAAGCCGACAGATTGTACACAATTATCTAAATCACTATTCAATCACTGTTTAATGATTTATTTCATTGTTCATCTATTCAGTATTTGGCATGTTTGCAAATAGTTCTAAAATGGATAGACAGTATGTCTATCTAATGAAATACAGGTTTCTTGCTGTAAATGTTTGTGTCCAAAACTTCTGACCTTTAGTTGCTCATGTCGAAGCAGGCAAACCTTTGACGTAATTTTGAGATTTCACATCTGTCCCGTCTCTCTTATATGGAAAGTGTCATCCACACAAACATATTGGAGGTCATGGAAGACACTGTGACCAAACTGTACAATGGTGCTCTGAATTTTACTTTACATTGTTGGCATCATACTTTGTTTAGTAATGCAGACTATATTGCAGATCAAGGAAGGAGTTGTTTATACACATTTGAAGGATAGTTTTGTTCACAGTAGTCATCTGTCATGTGCTTTGGTGTCCAGCAAAGTTGATACACTACCTCATACTACCAACTAGTGATAGGCACCAGTATGGAAAGTCCATATCGATATCAGTTTCATTTTTCCTATTTGATATCATATCCAGAATTTATAAACACTTTATTGTATGTGCTGTCTACCATTTTCTGTTCACTTCCACAGCTCTGTGAAGCACAGACAACTGATTGCGTATTGTCCATTGGGCCAGGTGTGAATGTTCTGGGAGCTTAAAACGTACCCAACCAGTCTGAATGCAATGCGAAGCCCATCTACTGTTGATTGCCCATTATCAATTAAGTATGCCAGGTTGAGAACCAGTGAGAAGGTCTGTGAGAGGGTTTTGTGCATGTAGGAACAGTCATGTATGCTTTTTTTTTACATAATAGTGTAGGTTAACAGGAAGGATAAACTAATATCACAAATACTGTATGCCATGCTCCTATCGATTTCAAATTATATCGGTGCCCACCACTACTACCAACTGATTTTATTTGCACCTTCTATAATCTATTGACAGGGAAGCTTGCTATGGGAAAGACAGGTGATTGATGAATTTGTACACCCACATTCATGAGTTTGCATAGGAAGATAATAGGGCTGGGGTTTGCCAGGATCCTCACGGTACGATATTATCATGATACTTAGGTTCCGATATGACGTGTATAGCGATTTTTATACTATGATTTTATTGTGATTTGATGTTCCAAACATATTGCTCACCATATGTCTGCTGCAGAGAGACAAGAGAGAGCCAATAACTAACATCACTGCAATGCATCCCCCAGAGTGTCCAGTTCAACCTAAATGTTAATCGCTAGTACATATTGGTTTATAAGAGATCTTGTAAGCCTGGTATGTGAAACCATCTCCTTGGTGAAACCTATCGAAGCTGTAGGTCCCTGCCTCCAGAAACACTGCTCATTCGAATGTGCAGTTTTTTCCCCGCTGAGCTTTGACACCCAGAGGGTTGTCATTTCATGGCGAAAACACTCAATGAAGCGCCAAAGAGCAGAAGTATTTTTTTCTTTCAAGCCCATTATTTCCTAAGATGTATTTCCGAAGCCAGGTGCTTGGAGTAATTTGAAAAAGGAGGGCCACCTCTGTTTCCATTCTTGTGCTAAAAGCCGCCCCATGGAAATATGTCATTATGGCTTGTGCAACGCACAGTGAGACCCTGTAATGAAACTATTTTCCTATAATGCAATGAAAATCTGGTGCCTGTGACATAGAACCTTATCAACTAGTTCAGGGGTTCCCAAACTTTTTTGGCCCACGACCCCATTTTGATATCTGAAATTATTGCGACATCAACCATGTTTACTTTTTTATTTGGGGATATTGAAAAACATTCCAAAAGTGTTTATGATTGTCTTCTCAACTCACCATCACCTACTTTTAATGTGGGGCTATGACAGTCAATTGCAAATTAGTCTGACATAATGTATCTTATCTCACCACCACTAATGAGATGGGTGTGCTTGATGCATGTCGCTTTGGAGATTCTCAAAGTCAGTGGGCGTGGTCAACAGTGCGTACCTCATCTCTGCTGTCACATCCAACCTAGATTGTTATTTGATTTTAAAGCAGACGAGTGCACTCAATCAAGTTTAACACAGATATGAGCTGGTGAAGGCTACCATGAGTTTTATGGTGCTTTCAGGACAAATGGGAACTTGCATTTTTTTCAAGATCAAATCGTCATGATTTGTGATCAGTGATCTTCAGGTTGGAAAGTTGGAGCTCTAGAAAGAGGCCTGAGTTCTCGAGTTGGAATTTAAAGTTGGATGACCGTTCAAAACTATTTTTTTCCAGTCGGAGCTAGTTTTTTTTCTAGAGTTCCCCGTTGTCTTGAATGATCTGAAGTCTGAGATTTCCGAGCTCCCAGTTGTTTTGAACACACCATTAATGCTCACAGGGAGAGGGCAAGGTATTCCCTTTGAGTCAGGAACCAAAACTCCTATGTTGTGATCCGTGACTGCATTCGGATCACATGACCGCTCGATCAGCTGTTCAATTTCAATTACCGGCATGTCAACTGAGCCAAGATCACAGTCAAACGGATTGGGAAGTAGGTCCTAAAGTGCTCTTCCAAGCTCAGAAGGTGAGCAGTCCTAACTCGTGTGGGACACTTACTGATGCTGTTTCACTTAGAAACATGCATAGCCGAGGGAAGGGGGCATGGTTCGCTTTTGAAAGACTCTCTCTCCAATAAGACCTCTTTCTTCTGAATCTACTGATTTGGTCACTCGTCTGTAGAATGTGTTTTTATTTTCTCTGCATGCTTGCGTTCAGTATTCCAAATACAGAATGTCTATTACATTGCCAAGGAGACACATTTTCTTTTCATTACAAGTATATTGTGAATGACAATTCCTCTCTCAATGCATAAAATCTTTCCAACACTCTTGATAACCTCCAAGAATATTGTCATGCTTTGATCCCTTATCTCTACATAGTTTTGCGAACAGGCGTGTTAGCAGTGTATGTGGTTTGATGTAGTTTGCAATCTTAAGTTACCCGCTGCAATATATCTGAGTTGTGTGCTCAGCTCTTTTGCCGCCATTTTCTCTTGGTGTATCATACAATGAGTCTATATAGCAGAGGGAGACACATTAATAACTAGATGCAGAGGCCTGCCTGCTGTCCCGCAATAGATGGGGCCCCATCTATGCAAAAGCCCACCATTCAATTCAATGGAATCTGGTTTTCGTCAATATAGACACGCAGCACACTGAACATCCCATGTGTCGTTTCCTGCTCAGGAATTGTGAAACAGATAAATATGTCCTCGTGAATAACATCCCCAACATGTATTGCGAACAAAAGTCAATGCATGGGCATCTCAGCCCTTACAGCTAACATCTATTTGGAGAGCAAAAGCTGAGGAGTTTTTAGTTGTTCAGTCAGTTTCCTCTTGATTGCTAGTAATAGCATAAATTATTTTTTTAACAGTGTTTTCTGACAGTGGTATTGATGTGAGTTTCTTTGCCTCTGCCTCCCTACACGTTGTTTTTACCTTATCAATTGCGGCCAGTAATATCAGTCTCCGCAATAGTGTGTGGTTTCATAGCCTAGTGGCTAGCGGACCTAGCCATTTACCGTGAGAATGATTCAAGTGCGGCCTTTTCCCATGATTTAATGGCGCTCTCTGGTTTAGTTTTATCTTTTAGATTTAAATAATTTTCATTTAGTTGTAAGCTTAACCAAATTACAATGATTTTGAGATACAAAGACAATATTATTACACTTCTCAAAAAAATAAAGGGAACACTAAAATAAAACATCCTAGATCTGAATGAATTAAATATTCTTATTAAATACTTATCACACAAGTCCGAGTTATACTTAAACTAAATCTTTATTCACTTATTAATAAGGAGTGCAGGTCACACACAAGTGAATGATGTGAGTGCTCTTCAATAACAATGGCTGGTCAACAAACCACCCTTAGATGATTTGTTGAGAGCACAGACACAAAGGATACAAAGATATTTTATAGCAAAGATACACCCTCTTAGTCTACATGACAAACAACAGATGTGTGGAATGTGTCACAAGGTTAGGATTCGTGGGAAAGAAATGAATCATTCACAGCAGACAGTAACTGCTGTAACCAGGCTCCCCTCATCATTATCCATACCCGATCCATCTCCACCCTGGTACCTCCCAGTACACAAACACTAACTCATGCTATGGAATGCGGTCTTTAGGTTTTATCACCAAGGGCATCGTAAATCCATTGTCAGCATTAAGCCTCCAGAGGCCCAGAAGACCACGCACAGATGAGTGTTCTAAGAACCCTATTCTATTCCATAAAACAACCATTTGATGCAATAACATTATTATAACATAATCTTGTAATTTTGCTCTCGCGAGCCAATGGCAAGTTAAGCAAATTGTGCTTAACTTTAAGAAAAAGTGTTTTCTTCACAGGTGTAATGCAAGGCATTATCACTGGGCTAAGTTTAAGTGTTGAAAATGATTAAAAGACCAACAAGTTATTGTGTTGAATTGTGTTTGGGAAATATAGATAGACATGTTTTTTAAAAGGTAGTGGTAATTTAATTTAAATTATTTTTTTTAAACAATACAAAAACATACAAATGACAACATACAGATGCCCACAAACATCCACATCATCACTCCTGCTCACACCCCCATCTCCAGCGCCTGCATCACTCTCCGCGACATGGCCTTGAACTGCACCATTTTGTTTCTCCGTCGCCCACGCACTTTCATCATTTAGATAATAAAGCATTTTAACTTTCCATTGTGTTAACGATCTCACTGCACCCTCATATGCCACGTCTTGAAATATGCAGACAGACTGATTTATATCAAAATGCATTTTTTGGGGGGCAGCAATGCATTCTGGAACATGTGAACTTTCATGTGCCTTAATAACAAACTTGTATGTCATCTGTAAATACAAATTAAATAGTTAAATTAAGAGCCTAGTTGGTTTAGCCACAGAAAAAGGCATCAACCTTCCCGCTAGCCATGATTGGCTGAGATAATGAATGGGCTGGATATGCTGAGAGATGAGTTTGGATTGGTCTGCCATGTAATACGCTGCTGTCTATTTGAGCTGGTCAGTATGTGTAGGTAATCCTTTCTAACACAGCTTTTTTTTTTAAGATATCACATATTAGAACTCCATAAGTGTTGCTTTCCACTTTCTGGAGGACTGAGTTTTGAAATCAGTGGAATTAGAGAATGATAGCGACGGGGATGGAGAAAACACCTGTCTCCGAATTACATCTTCCAAATAAGGGCAACCATGGCATCCACGACGGAGAGGGAGAAGCGTCCATCAATGTATATAGGTAAAATAATCTACCTTGCTACATTTTCAGATATAACACGATTCTAATTTTGGAGTGGCATTGACTAAAATACAATAGAATAGAATACAGTATATACATATGAGATGAGTAAAGCAGTATTTAAAAATGATTAAAGTGACTAGTGTTCCATTAGGGCAGCAGCCTCTAAGGTGCAGGGTTTGTAACCCGGGTGGAAGCTGGCTAGTGATGTCTATTTAACAGTATGATGGCCTTGAGATAGAAGCTGTTTTTCAGTCTCTCGGCCCCAGCTTTGATGCACCAGTACTGACCTCAACCTGTACTGACCTCGCCTTCTGGATGATAGCAGGGTGAACAGGCAGTGGCTCGGGTGGTTGTGTCCTTCATGATCTTTTTGGTCTTCATGTGACATCGAGTGGTGTAGGTGTCCTGGAGGGCAGGTAGTTCCGTTGATGAGTTGGGCAGCCCGCACCCTCTGGAGAGCCCTGCGGTTGCGGGAGGTGCAGTTGCCGTACCAGGCGGTGATACAGCCCGACAGGATGCTCTCAATTGTGCATCTATAAGGGTTTGTGAGAGTTTTAGGGGCCAAGTCAAGTTTCTTCAGCATCCTGAGGTTGAAGAGGCGCTGTTGTGCCTTCTTCACCACACTGTCTGTGTGGGTGGACCATTTCAGATCGTCAGTGATGTGTATGTCGAGGAACATGAAGCTTTCCACCTTCTCCACTGCGGTCCAGTCGATGTGGATAGGGGCATGCTCCCTCTGCTGTTTCCTGAAGTCCACGATCATAACCTTCATTTTGTTGATGTTGAGTGAGGTTATTTTCCTGGCACCACTCTCCCAGGGCCCTCACCCTCCTCCCTGTAGGCTGTCTTGTCATTGTTGGTAGTCAGGGCTAATACTAATATGTGGTCTGCAAACTTGATGACTGAGTTTAAGGTGTGTGTGGCCATGCAGTCATGGGTGAACAGGGAGTACAGGAGGGGGCTGAGCACGCACCCTTGTGGGGCCCCTGTGTTGAAGATCAGCGAAGTGTAGGTGTTATTTCCTACACTGGTTCATCCTTTAAGAGTTGCAGCAGTTTGCTTGGTGCCGCAGAATTCTATGGCATGTTATTTAAGTGTGAACCACTGGTACCATTAATGCTAGTTTGACCATCAGAGGGCATTTTTGAGAAGCATTTGATAGCGGCCGTACTAGAGAATTGAAAATCTTGTTTTGTAAGAACATAGTATATGGTACTGATTTTAAAAAATGTAGCTTAATTAATTTGATTAATATTATGGTGTTTCTATTCCAAGAGAAACCAAAAAAAACTTTGGGTATCCGTTAAGATGGAACGGACAATATGGCGCTGTACAACGTGACAGTCGGGTGTAGGCTACAGTACTTGGCTACTTAGCTAAAGAATCCCCTTGCCGTGCGGGCACGCGTGAGACCGGGGTTCAATTCACAGATGGGGAGGAAGAAGTAGGCTGTCCTTGTAAATAATATTTTGTTCTTAACTGACTTGCCTAATTAAATAAAGGTTACACTAAGAGCATAACATGTCTACACCATAATTGCAGTTTAACCAATACCCAAACAGTGATTCAGTCAAAATAAAAACCTTGTTGATTTATCAAGACCAGTCCCCATGCTTGTCTCAGAGCAGCGCAAAACTGTGTTAAAATAGTTGTAGGCTATTGCTTCAAATCTTATTGCTTCAAACTTCATTATGCTCTTTAAATAAGACCTACACCACTTTAAACAGCACATTACTCAACACTAGTGAGACTCATGTCGCCTATGGTAGGCCTACAGGATATCGAAAAATATGACGTGACTCTCAATCAATCCAAAAACCACCACATGGGTCTCCGGGTGGCAGCCGGCACAGGTATCTGTAGAAACTAATTTTGCATTGCAATGCGGTGACTTAGACAGCTGCACCACTGGGGAGGGCCCATCCACAAAGTATTAAAATACAGAGAGGTGTTGGTAAAGGTATATTGTCCTGCTAATAGCCCATAATGGTCTATTATAATATTGTACATGGTGTCCAGGTCAGGCTAACCAAAACATTTATACTTTTTGTGGTATTATTTGTTTTCTCTTTTCTGGTGGATTAAATTGAAATTTTAACCTAGCTAGTTGTGATAGAAATACATTTGATGATAGAATTCTTCCCCTACCCTCCTTTTAGGCAAGTCTATTGTCCAGCTACCTGCTAGTAGCCATAATGGCGCTGTACAACGTGACCGTGTGTATTTGAACGAGTATTTTCCAGGAAGCAACAATTTGTTTACCTTCATTAGACAACTTCGTTCCAATATTTCTGTAATCAGAGGTATTTATTCCCATAGTAATTAGTTATGGATCCATAACTTCTTATGGCTGCAGGGGCACTATTGAGTAGCTTGGATGAAAGGTGCCCAGAGGTGCCCAGAGTAAACGGCCTGCTCTTCAGTCTCAGTTGCTAATATATGCATATTATTTTTAGTATTGGATAGAAAACACTCTGAAGTTTCTAAAACTGTTTGAATGATGTCTGTGAGTATAACATAACTCATATGGCAGGCAAAAACCTGAGAAGAAATCCAAACAGGAAGTGAGAAATCTGAGGTTGGTATATTTTCAACCCATTCCCTATTGAAATCACATTGGGATATGAATAAAGACTCACTTCCTATGGCTTCCACTAGATGTCAGCTGTCTATAGAAACTTGAATAAGGCTTCTACTGTGTTGTGGAACTGAATAAGAGGGGAATGTGTCAGGCTACTGGCAGACAGCCATTTCCCGGTCACACGCATAGCACATGATGTCTCCCTGCGTTCCGTTCCTCCTAAAGACACAAAGGAATTATCCGGTTGGAACTTTATTGAAGATTTATGATAATAACATCCTAATTATTGATTATGTACTTAGTTTGAAATGTTTCTTCAACCTGTAATGTAACTTTTTGAAGTTTTTGTCTGAAGAAATGGTTGACCAGCACCAGCATTTGGATAGGTGTACCAAACGTGCTAACAAAAGTAGCTAATTGGACATAAACAACGGACATTATCAAACAAATCAAGCATTTATTGTGGACCTGGGATTCCTGGAAGTGCATTCTGATGAAGATCATCAAAGGTAAGGGAATATTTATCATGTAATTTCTGGTTTATGTTGACTCCAAAATGGCGGCTAATTGTATTAAATTTCTGAGTGCCGTCTCAGATTATTGCTTGGTATACTTTTTCCGTAAAGTTATTTTGAAATTTGACACAGCGGTTGCGGTTGCATTAAGGAGAGGTATATCTATAATTCCAATTTGTATTATCATCTACATTTATGATGAGTATTTCTGTTGAATCGATGTGGCAATGCAAAATCACTGGATGTTTTTGGAACTAGTGAACGTAACGCGCCAATGTAAACTCAGATTTTTTCATATAAATATGAACTTTATCAAACAAAACATACATGTATGGTGTAACATGAAGTGTCATCTGATGAAGATCATCAAAGGTTAGTGATTCATTTTATCTCTATTTGTGATTTTTGTGACTCTTTGGCTGGAAAAATGGCTGTGTTTATTCTGTGACTTGGTGGTGACCTAACATAATCGTTTGTGGTGCTTTTGCTGAAAAGCATATTTGAAATTGGACACTGGTGGGATTAACAAGATTACCTTTAAAATGGTATAAGATACATGTATGTTTGAGGAATTTTAATCATGAGATTTCTGTTGTTTTGAATTTGGTGCCCTGCACTTTCACTGGCTGTTGTCATATCATCCCGTTAACGTCATTGCAGCCCAAAAAGGTTTTTAATTAAATAAGTACCTTTTTGCCCGTGGCTTTCCATAAATTAAAAAACAAGAAAATGTTGCCATCTGGTTTGCTTAATATAAGGAATATTGAAATGATTGATACTTTCACTTTTGATACTTAAGTATATTTATTACTTTCATACTTTTACTCTAGTATAATTTTTGTGTGCTTTTTCCACCACTGGTAATAACACAAAAAACATTCTGGGCTGCTAATGTAAGAAATAATAAACAAAAAACAAAATACTTCAAAGTTGCTTAGGAGCTAGAAGCAGAGCTGCCACATCTGTCGGTGCCAGGTGTTTGTTTCAATTGTCTCTCAACTCTGGTCCACCTCGGATCCATATCAGATCGGAAATATATTTTTTTTCTTTTTATGACTGGATCATGTCTGGTTCGGGTGGGAATTTGGCGGATCCGATTCGGATCTGAGAAGAACTCTACTTCAGATGTCCTCCCTCAGTCCTGGAGATGGACAGTCCTGGAGTTTACCCCATGTCTCTGAAGATAAACTTGACTCTGGAAACTTTGTGCCTAGGAAGTGACCTACTACAGCTCAGTACCTCAGTAACCAATAACAACACTACCATACCTCAGTCCCTAGTAAGTACCCTACAGTCCCTTCTCCAGTTACGGTACAGTGCGGTACAGTGGTCCAACCATTGCCTAGGTGCCTTGTATTTATCTCTGAAAATAAAAGTCCTTGTTCGTTTGCTCTTTGGCGTCTTCTGGTGTACTCTGATTAAGATAACAGAAGCTCATGTCTCTTCATCTCATTTATTGGCAGAAGGCCTAATAATGGATTGTGTTAGGCCAAGAAAATTCTGTTCTATTCTACCATTTACTTACAATCTTCTAGTGTTTATATTGTTCACAGAGCTGGCTCCAACTCAGGCTCTGATTTGTATGGACCTTGTCAAAGAATGCCAATATTAGGTTCCCACAAAGTTTAATTGGTTGTTGGCAGTGATTCCTGGGCAAGATCACCCATGTGGGCTTTCTGAAACCACAAATACTGTCCTCGCATAATCAAATGCAATCAGCACAGCTTCAGTCCCTAGACCGCTTGGCCTCCTGTCACAGTAGAGTTGTCAGTTTTCTATGAAAATGTGATTGTTCTCCCAAATTGCTTAAATGTTTGCTTACCTTGACAGTAGTACAGTATATAGTCTAGGCCAGAAGACACCGCTATGTGCATATTGTATATTCAATATTTGTAATCTAGTTAATTGAATAGGCTATCTTACCTGGTTTAAATGGCATTGTCACCATGCAACCAGTCAGTGATATGTACTGCTCGGAAAACACAATGTGTATGAATTTGACCCTAGGGCCTATGCTCGGGTAGACCTATTCTTCATGGGCTTCCTGCTATACATCCCCACAACTCCCCTGCTTATGTATTAGAGATTTTGTACACGTGCCGTATGCATATATAGCCACGTGCTCAAGTGGAGTATTTCTAGGATCTGTATAATAGCTCATAATGTATTTATTCATGAATGATGTATTTTCACACTGCACAGACTTCATGTGGTGTCTTGGATTAAGTCGCTGGTCCACTGAAGTCAATAGTTTAGAGTTCATATTTTTTATGGGTTCTCTATGTATTAAGTTATACTGTGGACAGGTTAATGTATGACATGGTAAAATGGAATCATGGAAAAACAGCCGATTTTGGGAGTGTTCTCAGAATCAGTATTTCTCCAATGTTGTTCTTAGATTGAAATGTCATGCTTTATAATTTGTTACAAAAAATTATTATGAAAGCGGTATTGGCCCTCCTAAATTCACATGTACTTTTTTCCTACTGTATGTTATTGCAAGTTTCATATGTTTCCCCTTCAGTAACGAAAGCTACCTTTGATGAATATCATGTTGTTTGCATTGCTTGAGACCAAATATATTCCACACAAATCTCACCACCCTCCGCTCAATGTAACAAAACATTGGGGAATATAATGATAAAGTCCGAGAATCATGGTCTTGTCCGAGGTAACAACGCTTCACATCAACATTTTATCTTGTTTATTCACCGTGTTCACACACATCGTTGGGATTTGCATGTTCACAGCTGGATTCACAGAGCATCCCCAACATCTCTCCTCTGTGTTCTGAAAATATACCCCTATCTTTCCCAGTTATCGAGATGAGTGTGTATCAAGGCATTAGTACCCTGGTTGCCTACATTTTCCCTGTAAACACGCACACCTTCGTGCCAAAGCATGAAATTGTGTTGAGAATATGTAGTGTCGACATCTGCACACATGCTTATGTTGGGCAGAGGTTTTTTGTGCTGCAAATATTTTTAAAGGGATAGTTCAAGGGATATCCCTTTATCTACTTCCCAAGAGTCAGATTAACTCATGGATACCATTTTTAAGTTTCTGCGTCCAGTATGAAGGAAGTTTTGTGAGCCATTGATAACTAACATTTGCGCAATGACTGGAAGTCTATAAGTACAGCTAGCATGCATGCTGTTCACATAGACTTCCACTCATTGTGCTAATGCTATTAAGCAATTGCGCTAAAGCTAGTAGGCAGCTTCCTTCAAACTGAACGCAGAGACATAAAAATAGTATCCACTAGTTCACCTGACTCTAGGGAAATAAATAACCAAAACTATCTCTTTTAACCTCTACTACTTGACCTATTTAAATGTATTGAAATGACTTACATCCTCCCATTTCTTCCTGTTTCATGTTTACAAGTCAATAGCATTAGTATTCAGAATATCATGCTCTCTGGTTTGTTCTACAAGCCCCCCCGCCCCCCCTCACACACACACAAATCCAGAACTAATCCTACAATTCCCTGACTGACTAGGTTTGATGGTTTGTAGCTCATTTCCCCCATGCCAGCATAATGTAAATCATTTGCTTTTTGCAACAATTCCACAGGTATAAAATGCAAAAACACTTTGCCATGTTGGAAACTGCTGCGTGAGAGAGAGGGAGGGAAGAGGACAGTGAAAGTGTGAGAGGGATTGGTCAAGCAGTAAAGTGTGGAGACAGAGTGAAGACTGTAACTTGACACCATGAACCATCAGATCCTCCTTTCCACCCTCTCAGGGCTGGGCTTCTCAGGCTCTGCACACTGCTGGATTGCATCCTACCTGGCAGGTCACTTCTACCAGGTGGTATGGAGAGGATCTGTGTCTGCACTGCATGCTCTCACTACTGGTGTCCCCCAGGGCTCTGTTATAGGCTCTCTACTTTTTTCTCTTTACACCAAGTCACTGGGCTCCGTTATATCCTCACATAGTCTCTCCTATCATTGTTATGCGGATGACACTCAACTACTTTACTCTTTCCCCCCTTCTGACACCAAGGTGGCAGCACGCATCTCTGCGTACCTGGCAGACATCTCCGCTTGGATGTCTGCCCACAACCTTAAGCTCAACCTCTACAAGACAGAGCTGTTCTTCCTCCCGGAGAAGCCCTGTCCACTCCAAGACCTCTCCAGCACAGTTGACAACTCCGTGGCAGCGGCGTACGTAGGTGCTAATCCAGGCACTTGTCATCTCCCGTCTAGACTACTGTAACTCTTTGTTGGCGGTGCTCCTCGCTTATGTCATCAAACCCCTGCAACGTATCAAGGACGCCACAGCCTGCCTGATGTTCAACATTCCCAAGTTCTTCCATGTCACCCCAACCCTCCGCACACTCCACTGGCACGCTTCCTGTCGAGGCTCGCATCCTCTTCAAGACCCTGGTGCTTGCCTACGGAGAAGCAAGAAGAACTGCGACTCCCTACTCTCAGTCTAAGGTCAAACCCTACACCCCAACACGAGTACTTCGTTCTGCCACCTCTAATCTATTGGCCCTTCCACCCCTACAGAAGGGCAGCCCCCGATCAGTGTTTGTTGCTTAAGGTCTGTTTGAATAAATTACTTGCCTATCGACGTTCCTATAATATGTTTTCAGTCTCGTAATTACAATTATTTCTATAAATTCATATTGGGACAAACAATATTTAAAACATACTGTGGGAATACTATACAGCATGACACTCCATTCTATAGATTGGGTAGTCTAATACTATCTCAGCTTCCCTTAAAGTGGTTGTCTCTCAAAAGTGATGCAGGGCCCAGTTCTCACTGCAACCTGTGAGGCCACAATGCTCTCTGCTGCCAATGACTGGAACGAGCTGCAAAAATCTCTGAAGCTGGAGACTCATATCTCCCTCACTAGCTTTAAGCACCAGCTGTCAGAGCAGCTCACAGATCACTGCACCTGTACATAGCCCATCTGTAAACAGCCCATCTATCTACCTACCTCATCCGCATACAGTATTTATTTATTTATTTATCTTGCTCGTTTGCACACCAGTATCTCTACTTGCACATTCATCTTCTGCACATCTACCATTCCACTGTTTAATTGCTATATTGTAATTACTTCGCCACCATGGCCTATTTATTGTCTTTACTCCCTTATCTTACCTCATTTGCATTCACTGTATATAGACTTTTTGTTTTCTTTTGTTCTACTGTATTATTGACTATGTTTTGTTTATTCCATATGTAACTGTGTTGTTGTATGTGTCGAATTGCTATGCTTTATCTTGGCCAGGACGCAGTTGCAAATGAGAACTTGTTCTCAACTAGCCTACCTGGTTAAATAAAGTTGAAATGAAATAAAATAATGTTCTATTTCCATATAACATCTGCACCACAGAGAGGCTTTGTGTCGGCTGTTCTCATCCTCCTCTCCATCTCCTGATTCTGAATCGAGCTCTCTTCTCGGGTCCTGGAATCCCCTGGTGCCTCATGTCTCTCCAATACACAGTACACACTGCATCTTGATACAGCACATTGTAAACTAGTGTCTATGGCTGCAGCGGTCATAAACATTTGTCAGTCGGTTATTGTCATGCAAAAGACTGCCGGTGTCACGGTAATTGACCATTAATTAACATAAACAAGTTTAGCATCTCCAGGCCTCCATGCATACAGGCTGCATATAAGCCGCTGAAGCGCGCCTTATGTATTGTATAAGAGCACAATCGTTTTTTTTTTCGGGCTTGGCCTCATAAGACTATGCATATGCATAAGCTCTAATATGCGTATTGGTGTTTTTTAATTATATCATCACCTTCGAAAGCGCTACCCATTTCTTTATGTTAGGGTTTGAAACATCCACAACGACCATGTTTTCCACTCAGTTTCAACCTGCTGTTGAACTTCTTTCTTCAAATTGATAAAGTTAAAAAGTGACTTTAAAAGTACAATACTGTTTTTATGATAAGTATTGGATGTGATTTTCGATTGCATTGATGTCAAAGTAGTTAGAGGGACAATAGAGCCCTGAGTAAAAGGCCATTAGGACCTGATGGTTGTTAATAAGTTGGGTACTACCAAAGCATGTCCAGAGTGCATAAAAGGAGTTTACCGTGACTCTGCGGTCACGTGGAATTGTACTGCGGTCATGACTCAGGACTGCCGGTGTGGCGGTAATATGGTTACTGCAACAGTTTGACTAGTGTCCATGTCTTACTGTGCTCTACACAGTAGGCTGTGGGCTTAATTCAACCAATATCCTTAAATACCTGGGGCCCCATTATCAACATACTGAATACGTTGAAATATATTTGTTCTTAAACCAGTGTTTGGCGGAATACTCAGTTCAGATTGGCAGAAGGATGCATTCTTCACTTGTGTGAAAAAGTAATTCTGTTCACAATTGAGGCCCCTGGACTTTCCATTATGCTGCACTGTGACTGTGTTGCAATGCAAATTTGTTTTTAATACTGGAGTTATTGATGGTCTACCACTACTAAGCTCTTGCCATCCACCTGTTGATGTAAATGTTTTACTATACACTGTATATACAAAGTATGTGGACACCCCTTCAAATTAGTGGATTCGGCTATTTCAGCCACCCCCGTTGTTGACAGGTGTATAAAATCGAGCACACAGCCATGCAATCTCCATAGACAAACATTGGCATTAGAATGGCCTTACTGAAGAGCTAAGTGACTTTCAACGTGGCACCAGGATACCACCTTTCCAACAAGTCAGTTCGCCAAATGTCTGCACGGTTAGAGCCCCGGTCAACTGTAAGTGTTGTTATTGTAAAGTGGAAACGTCTAGGAGCGGCTGTGAAGTGGTAGGCCACACAAGCTCACAGAACGGGACCGCTGAGTGCTGAAGCACGTAGTGCGTAAAAATCGTCTGTCCTCGGTTGCAACACTCACTGCTGAGTTGCAAACTGCCTCTGGAAGCAGCGTTAGCACAAAACTGTTATTCGGAAGCTTCATGAAATGGGTGTCATGGCCGAGCAGCTGCACTCAAGCCTAAGAACACCATGCGCAATGCCAAGCGTCAGCAGGATTTGTGTAAAGTTCGCCGCCATTGGACTCTGGAGCAGCGGAAACGCGTTCTCTGGAATGATGAATCACGCTTCACCATCTGGCAGTCTGAAGGACAAATATGGGTTTGGCAGACACCAGGAGAACACTACCTGCCTGAATGCATAGTGCCAACTGTAAAGTTTGGTGGATGAGGAATAATGGTCTGGGGCTGTTTTTCATGGTTTTGGGCTAGGGCCCTTAGTTCCAATGAAAGGAAATCTTAACACTACAGCATACAATTACGTTCTAGACAATTCTGCGCTTCCAACTTTGTGGCAACAGTTTGGGGAAGGCCCTTTCCTGTTTCAGAATGACAATGCCCCGGTGCACAAAGCGAGGTCCATAGAGAAATGACTTGAGATCGGTGTGGAAGAACTTGACTGGCATGCACAGAGCCCTGACCTCAACCCCAGCACCTTTAGGATGATTTTTTTACGCTGAGTGCGAGCCAGGCCTAATCGTTCAACATCAGTGCCCAACATCTAGTGGAAAACCTTCCCAGAAGAGTGGAGGCTGTTATAGCAGCAAAGGGGGGACCAACTCCATACTAATGTCCATGATTTTGGAATGAGTTGTTCGACGAGCACGTATCCACATACACTACATGCACAAATGTATCTTCCCCATTCATTCGTTCCTATCCCTTTTGCTCTCTGCTGATTCGGCAGGGAGCAAAGGAGTGGTGATTCTGCCTTTTATCAAACACAGATACAAAAAAGGTCTTTCCGTAAACAACATGAATAGAGGTTCTGCCTTGAATTCTAAAATTATGCATTAGAAGGTGAGATACAATACTTTCCTTTTTAAAATAATGTTTATTTGATATACACACAGATATACTATATTCAAGGGGACAACACTAAAGCTCTGTGTGAGGGCCAAAGGGCAACAGCTTTTCAGTGCGTGATAAATCCTTTGTTTTTCATTCTGCCTAATACCCCATTTTTTGGTCTGCATTCCATCAACAATAAATTCAGTTGCATAAAACCATGGCAAGTTTGTCTTAGGGATTCTCAAAGCATTTTCTGATGATGAAACATGACAAGTTCAGATTAGTCTGAGAGAAATTCATTTATAGAGTTTGGTCAACTTGGATTCTATCTCTGAACCTAGTGGTTCAGCTAGTACGCCTGAAGATTTTGTCTTCCGTTATTGCCGGTCAGTGTTACGCAAGAGCCACTAGTTTGGCTGCCATAGAATAATATGTTGTGCAAATGTTCTGATCCTTGTTGATGGAGAATAATTTTATTTTGCCAACATGACAATTATCACTATATCAACTTAATTTACACAGTGATGTGTACAGTATGATTCATTTGTGTCGGGTGAAAGTATGTAGACTTGACCTTATGATCGCAATTTAAAATGAACGTTTGGCTTTAATCATTGTATGATATCTAATCATCATCTTCCGATGAACTCCCCCACCTGCAGGCAAACTTTGTGGGGGGGAAAAAAAAAAAGGTATGATCACTTTGTTTAAGCAGTCATCATAAGCTGTAGTACATGTTTTCTACAGATTCAGTTGAAAATCAAGTGCCATTTCATTTCCATACCCAACGTGTCTCACCAAAGCAGTGCAACTCTCAGCAGCTCTGAAGTTGACCCAGTGTTCTTTAGTAGAAGAGGCTTCAAACACTGTTCTACACAGTTACGCCCACCCACTTATGGTTGAGAAGGATCAGGATGAATTTGGAGCTGCTCTGGTCTGCCCTTGCAATGTTCTCGTAATCTTTATCAAGAGGGTGGAGTTTGGCTGGAGTGTTGGACAAATCTCCATTAAAGGGTCTCTTACATCCTGGAATAGGCCTATGTTTTACCTGAACTCTCTTTTCCACGTGGCCACTTTTTCCAGTAGTGCGTTATCACACAATGCAACATTTTAGTTTTAAATCAAATTCCTCGAGTATAATTGATTAAGCCATAGTTATGAAACATCTCTGTGAAATGTATTTGGATTTAATGTTGACTCTGAACTGTGACAGTTAATCGATTAAAATGTCTCTTTTAAATTGCATTCCAATATTCCAAATCAAAGAGCATACTGTAACAGAACCTATAGCAAGTGAGGTTGGAAATGTACCAGTGTCCATCTAACACTATTTTTGGTCCTGCTTTATTTTAAGTGCATCTTACAGAGGTTTCATTAAACCTTCTTATAGGCTTCATAAGCACTACATAGATGTTTCACAAATCATCTATACCTGCATATAATACTCTCTAAAGATTCACAATGTATTTGTTCACATGTATTAATAATTTATAGAGCATGAAAAACAGTTATAGATGAACTGTAACTGATTTATGTGGTGCTTATAAAGCCTATACAAATGCTTTATAAAGCCTTCATAAGATACACTTCCAATAAAGCGGGACCACATTTTTTAAAAGAACCTTCAGAATCTCCTTTAGATAGATAAGATGGCCTCTTCAGTTTTCCAGATACGTAAGCTAGCTTCTTCTTCAACGTTAAACTCCAGATAGAAAGCAACACGTTTGGCACCATTTGCAACCATCTCGTCAACCTATTTAACATCAACATGTCCCACAAATATTGTTGCCTGTTTGTCACCTCACTCGAATATTGATTTCAAAAGAAACTCTGTCCATCAACTCTCTCCCATCTTGCCTCGGTGAACGAGGGCAATGGACATGGGCATTTTTTTATTTTGTTTCTTGGGTCTTTGTTTTCCTTGTGTAAAGATTGGGAAAGTGAATGTAATTGTGCACTTGTAAGTACTGTCAAGGATCAAAGAGAGAAATCCTCCCGAGGGATTGTCAGAAATAGATTATGAATTAATTTGCTCTCATTCAGTATTTTCCCTTAAAAAATGTTCGCCCCACACCACTGTCACGTGAATGACTTAATATCTTAATTGTATTCAATCACTCAAACGTCATGGAAAAGGGGTTCTTTTTTATTTCTC
Source organism: Oncorhynchus mykiss (assembly GCF_013265735.2). NCBI lineage: Eukaryota > Metazoa > Chordata > Actinopteri > Salmoniformes > Salmonidae > Oncorhynchus > Oncorhynchus mykiss. The sequence continues at coordinate 46,517,230 of NC_048576.1, read as the reverse complement.
AATTGTGACAAGAACAGACCCCAAAAGAGGGCAAATGTATTTTTGAGGATGTTAGTTATTTTTTCTATAGTTTTTGATAAGATACTTTATTTCTGTAATGTACATTTTGAATGGCAGGTTGACGGATTGGTTAGTCAGGTGATTTGTTGATAAATGGATTACATGACTTGCCTGACTCCTGTCAAACTCAAATAAGACTCCTGTCATGTGGGCTCATGATCTTTTAAGTGAGATTAAAGTCACTCTTATGGATGTCTAAATTATCAATGTGTTCGATTCATCACTGTTTGCATTCTGAGCAGGCACCATGGAAAATGTCTGCTCTTGGAGCAGGTGTCTTTGAAAAACACACACAATCAATGTTTGTGGCCAATTTAAGCACATGCTTTGCCACAAGGCAATTCAAGTCACAATAAAATGGACTCATAAAAACACTAACGGGGTGTAAAGGGGTATTTCACCACTTTAAAATTAATTCATTATCTCACGCACCATGCAAAAAATACTATTTTTTAACGTTATGTAGTTAAAGGTAAGAAAAAATATCCAACGAAATTTCAGTGATTCTCAGAAACAGTAACCACTTTCCACCCAGGGGGAGGTTGTTTGCCCACTCTCTATGTAGTTGTGACACTCGTTTTTGATAATGATTTTGGATTTAAATTAAGACCCAGCATAAGTGGTTGTGGAGATTGAACCCACAACCACCTGGGCTGTAATATGTGAGGAATGTTACTACTCAGATACAACATTTTTCAATTCTTAATTGTTACTTTGTTGATCGTAGTTATTCAGCACCTGTTTCTCTAGAGATTATTTGGTGAGAAGGTGACCTGGCATACTGACCTGGCACACTGAATTGTCTCACTGCTCATTCCAAACATGGTTTTTAAGCTGCTGGGGATTTAGGAAGTGCTGGTTAGTTCCCGATTCTCTCCCTTTCTGTGACACACAAAACTCTCACTCCCTCTCTCACTCGGAGCTATTCACTTCTCTCTCACACACTCCTGGGCACACACACACTTACATTTACGGTTGTGGTCCCTCAGAGACGCACATTTTCTCTTTCACTCCACAGCTTGCACACACGCACACACACTTATTTTCTGCAATATCTGCCTCTTCCTGCCCTTTCTCTCACACACACACGGCAGAGCCTCCTTCCTGCTGACAGATGGATGGGGACTAATAGCATAATTAAGTACCCGCACCGGAGGTTCCTGTTTACTGCTCAGTTGCTAAGCAGTGACATCAGCTGATCCCTCCTCCTTCCTCACTAAGACCTCCCTCCCTTACACACACACACACACACACACACACACACACACACACACACACACACACAGCTGCACATAGGGTGTAGAGTAGAGGTAGAGGGAGAGAGGGATGTAGAGAGAGAGGGAGCACGGTAGAGAGTGCAGGCAGGCAGCATTGTGTGTGAGGCAGACCGACAGCATGGTTAGAGCTTGCAGGGTGGACCAGCCACGGCTCTCCATGTAGCCCAGAGCAGCGCAGGCTAGAAGGGGGGAGTCCGAGGCGCCACCAGGACCTACTCATCTCACTCACCACCAGGAGCTCTCTCTCCACTGGGGCTTCAGGCTTTTTCTTTAGGGATAGACTTCAGAGGAACAACTTAAAAAGAGAAAAAACATTCCATAACATTTTTGTCTGGCTGACTTTGGTGCTATTAGTTTACTTTTCGAGAAGCCTTTTTTTGTTTTGGGAGGCACCTGGGGAATTGTTATTGTTTTGACTGGGTCTTGACTGGGCTGGGTGGGAGCTCCAAGGGATCGCATGCATGACACAACGCAAAGGCGAGAAGACCACCATCAGCATCCAGGAGCACATGGCCATTGATGTGTGCCCTGGCCCCATCCAGCCCATCAAGCAGATCTCTGACTACTTCCCCCGCTATCCGCGGGGTCTCCCCCCCACAGTACCCCCCGTCCTGATCCGGGCCAGCTCGCTGCGCTCGTCCTCGGCCAGCCACAACTCTGGGGATGACCCGGCATGCTCCCACACCGATGACGACCCAGGCCGGGCCTTTGGCGGTGCTGCCGCCGCCCTGTCACACGCAGCAACCGGCAAGAAGGAGGAGGAGCCGGACATGGAAGGCTATGACTCTGACGACTCAAGTGAGTAGAGACAATTTCTCTCTCGTTTTTGTCCTCTTCTTCTTCCTTCGTTCCTTTCTTCAATGTCTGGTTGCTGAGTAACCGTAAGGTGTGGCTGAGTCTTTTTTTACCTCTTCCTTTTCTCCCAATCTCTCCTCCTTTTCCTTCTATAGTACCTGTGGTTGCCGAGGGCCGGTGTGTCTGTGTGTCTTCCTCTCTGTGGCGTAGCTAACTCTCTGACTGTTGAGAGCCAACTGTTGCTGTCGCAGAAAGGCTGTTGCTTCCCTTTCCTGCTTGCTACATTACACTCATACACTCCTACACTATAGACTCCCGTTGTACCATAAGGACAGGTTTTTTTGTGATGTGATTATGCATGTGATGATTAAAGGCTGGGCTCATATCCCAGTTTTGTGCTGAGGCTTCTCAGCTGGGTGATTCATGCCTTCTCTGACTAGCTTTAAATTAGCAGGCAGGATATATGCAGTGGGCTCCGGTCGGATTTGTGGGCGTGCTGTCGAGTCTCGGCAAGAGGGCTGTTTACATCCACACGCGAGCAGCCGGCCAAACAGCGAGGCTGGCAGGCTCCTGTTGTGTGTGTCTGTGTGCGTCTGCATGTGACACGTATGAGTTATTAGTATATGTGTGTGCACGCACGTGCAAGCTACTGTTGTGTGTGTGTGTGAGACGTGTGTGCATCTGCCCCAGTCAGGTCACTGTTGTCACCGGCCAAGGCAATGCACCTTCTTTGACGAGTACATTTCTTTATTTCTTCTGTCTTACAGTGAGTGGTTGTCGTGGCACCTACTGCTGGCATGCTCTAATAGCAAAACCCTTATAAGAGCACTGATCACCATTGACAACGTTAAACAGAAGCTTCCCTGTTGATGACTGTGCAGGGTGATGTGTAAGTGTCACCTAAGCATGTCACTCTTACAGCATTTTGCAATGGTCTCCAGATCAGTTTTCATTTTCTTCCAATTTCTATCCAATGGGTGCCAATGGGCCTTTTCGACACTATAGTGAATACAGGTTAGTGTGACAGCAGGGCAGTCCACTAAAGGTTTAATCCATGCAAAGTGAAGTGCTCTGTTGGAACGCGGAGGTCTTAGGGATGCCCTGCCTATCCTATAATCCTGCACCGGATTGGGGGATGGAATGGCAACGCCACGGAGTGGGTGGACTAGACCAGTTTTGACAGATGTTGAACTATGCCCTTGCGGATAGCACAAAGCTCTCTTATGGAGAGGAGACAGGAACATGAAGCTGCACTCAACTTGAAAGTAGCCCTGATTTGACGTGGAATTAAGCCCTTCTTCAACTGTTATATAATGGCTTACATTGTCGAGGACAAAATATTTTGTACATTTACAGTATGGTGAGAACAACTAGGGCTTGTTGTGTTTATAAGTGCAATAGTGCGTGTAGGTTCGATACAGACTGTAAAGCAATGCCAGGTCCAAGTACCTTTGACAATGGACTAGATAGGCAACCAGTAGTATTGGTATGGTATGTGGTATTGCGGCTGAGATCATATGCTTTAGTCTGTTGCTGTATTAATTTGGAACCATTAGATCTGTCTTGGGCAGAATGGTAGAAACCTATCAGTGCTCCATTATGGCCAAAAGTTGAATAGAGGTTATAAGCTATTGCTAATATTATATACCTCATCTGCTGCTGTATGAACTCGGAACAATTAAATCTGACTGTCTTGGAAAGAATGGAGAAATGTATTAGCCTGTGTTACTACTTCACCCCGAGTGCACTGGGCCAGAACACTTGTGTTGAAGCAGACGTTTTCTAGCCACAATCCTCCTGGGCACCGTTTCACTGAGGAAGCATAAAGAAGCACACATTAGCAACATGAAGGAGCAAATTCATTGTAATCAAGCTGTGTGTTGTGTGATATGTGCAGTACAAATAGGGCAATTAGAAAGACACATTTGCAGCAACATGTGATTGGCACAGAAACCCACAATGAAGGACTCATACTCAGACTACCTCGGAGGTACTCAAACTACCTCGGATAATCAAGGTAGGAGGTAGTTGAAAGGCAGCAAGTGCGTTTATTTTGGCAAGATGTTGTCCTTGATGCTTTCTCACTTCAATATTTAACTAATGTCTCACCACCTTGACATACTGCTTATAAACTTAGCCAAAAAATAAACGTCCTCTCACTGTCAACTGTGTTTATTGTGTAAATATTTTTATGAACAAAAGATTCTACAACTGAGACATAAACTGAATAAGTTCCTCAGACATGTGAATCACAGAAATTGAATAATGTGTCCCTGAACAAAGGAGGGGTCAAAATCAGAAGTAACAGTCAGTATCTGGTGTGGCCACCAGCTGCATTAAGTACTGCAGTGCATCTCCTCCTCATGGACTGCACCAGATTTGCCAGCTCTTGCTGTGAGATGTTACCCCACTCTTCCACCAAGGCACCTGCAAGTTCCCGGACATTTCTGGGGAGAATGGCCCTAGCCCTCACCCTCCAATCCATCAGGTCGCAGACGTGCTCAATGGGATTATGATCCGGACTCTTCGCTGGCCATGGCAGAACACTGACATTCCTGTCTTGCAGGAAATCATGCACAGAACGAGCAGTATGGCTGGTGGCGTTGTCATGCTGGAGGGTCATGTCAGGATGAGCCTGCAGGAAGGGTACCACGTAAGGGAGGAGGATGTCTTCTCTGTAATGCACAGCGTTGAGATTGCCTGCAATGACAACAAGCTCAGTCCGATGATGCTGTGACACACAACCCCAGACCATGACGGATCCGCCGCCTCCAAATCGATCCCGCTCCAGAGTACAGGCCTCGGTGTAACGCTCATTCCTTTGATGATAAACGCTAATCCAACCATCACCCCTGGTGAAATGAACCGCAACTCGTCAGTGAAAAGCACTTTTTGCCAGTCCTGTCTGGGTCCAGAGACGGTGGGTTTGTGCCCGTAGGCGACGTTGTTGCCGGTGATGTCTGGTGAGGACCTGCCTTACAACAGGCCTACAAGCCCTCAGTCCAGCCTCTCTCAGCCTATTGCGGACAGTCTGAGCACTGATGGAGGGATTGTGTGTTCCTGGTGTAACTCGGGCAGTTGTTGTTGCCATCCTGTACCTGTCCCGCAGGTGTGATGTTCGGATGTACCGATCGGCTGTCCGTCCTGTCTCCCTGTAGCGGTGTCTTAGGCGTCTCACAGTATGGACATTGCAATTTATTACCCTGGCCACATCTGCAGTCCTCATGCCTCCATGCAGCATGCCTAAGGCACGTTCACACAGATGAGCAGGGACCCTGGGCATCTTTCTTTTGATGTTTTTCAAAGTCATTAGAAAGGCCTCTTTAGTGTCCAAAGTTTTCATAACTGTGACTTAATAGTTAACAATTACTTAATTGCCTTCCGTCTGTAAGCTGTTAGTGTCTTAACGACCATTCCACAGGTGAATGTTCATTAATTGTTTATGGTTCATTGAACAAGCATAGAAAACAGTGTTTAAACCATTTACAATGAAGATCTGTGAAGTTATTTGGATTTTTACGAATTATCTTTGAAAGACAGGGTCCTGAAAAAGGGACATTTATTTTTTTGCTGAGTTTATTATAGGTCAATTTCGATTTGAACAACCAACATCAAATTGGTAAGCCAAGGTAACAGACAGTCAACTGCAGTCATGCACTGACTATTGTCTATAATTAAAGTCCTCTGCAATGCTGTCAAAATCTTATATTGAATCATCATCTGGCATGTGTGCTGTCACCAACCTATTCGGGAGCAACTCGCTTCCAGTATCGTGTCTAAAGACATCCAACATGCTTCCCAGCTGAAACAGTTAGGAAGTTTTAGTACGTTTTGGACTTCATTAAGTGTTTTTTCTGCTGGCTCACAAATACATTTCTCGAGGCCAGCTGAAGTTTGGGAGCTGACGTGTACGCCCCTTCGTCCGTGATTGGTCAACTGTAGGGATTCTTTTTGCTCTGACATGCATTGTCAACTGTGGGAACTTATATAAACAGGTGTGTGCCTTTCCAATTGAAGGGATTATCCGTAGAACTCCGAGACAGGATTGTGTCGAGGCACAGATCTGGGGAAGGGTATCAAAAAATACCTGCAACATTGAAGGTCCCCAAGAACACAGTGGCCTCCATCATTCTTAAATAGAAGCAGATTGGAACCACCAAGACTCTTGCTAGAGCTGGTCACCTGGCCAAACTGAGCAATCGGGGGAGAAGGGCCTTGATCAGGGAGGTGACCAAGAACCCGAAGTATACTCTGAAAGAGTTCCAGAGTTCCTCTGTGGAGATGGTAGATACTTCCAGAAGGACAACCATCTCTGTAGCACTCCACCAATCAGGCCTTTATGGTAGAGAGGCCGGACGGAAGCCACTCCTCAGGAAAAGGCACATGACAGCCCACTTGCAGTTTGCCAAAAGGCACCTAAAAACTTTCAGACCATGAGAGACCAGATTCTCTGATTTAGATGAAACCAAGATTGAACTCTTTGGCCTGTCGTCTGGAGAAAACCTGGCACCATCTTTACGGTGAAGCATGGTGGTGGCGGCATCATGCTGTGGGTATGTTTTTCAGCAGCAAGGACTGAGAGACTAGTCAGGATCGAGGCAAAGATGAACGAAGCAAAGTACAGAGAGATCCTTGATGAAAACCTGCTCCAGAGCGCTCAGAACTTCATTCTTGTGTGAAGGTTTACCTTCCAAAAGGACAATGACCCTATGCACACAGCCAAGACAAAGCAGGAGTAGTTTTGGGACTCTCTGAATGCCCTTGCCCAGCCCAGACTTGAACCTGATTGAACATCTCTGGAGAGACCTGAAAATCGCTATATATAATATGCTAAATGCCATTCGTCTTTGACAAATATAATGTACAATCATTAATATTAATTTCTAAAGGCTTGATTTTGTCAACATCCTCGAGGCACTATTTGTTCAGATAGGAGACAAAAGACCAGTGCCTGATGCTCACTGCAACATCACCCACCTTAACATTTGAGCGAAGGCATTGAGCATTTTGATACCATTTAACTATAAGTTATTTTATTTTTTCAAACCTGGAGATTTAAAAAAAATTATACATTTGGCATTATTTCGAAGTAGTCTAGTCAAATTCCGACCATAGGAATGTTCAGGGAATTATTTTATTAACACTTCTTCATGTGCCATTGAAACCAGTAGGCAATTTTTCTCATATCAACTTTCTTTAGTTGTCTAGCAGCCAAAGACCCAATCCTAGTCATATTGGCAACCCATGCTCTTTCAACATTTAAAAAATGATTTTTCTTTCTGTCACATCACACCTCTAGCATTTTGTAGTGTGCTTTTGAGTACATTTTTTCCCGCTAATTGCATTTTGGAAAATGAGCAGCCTACTGCTGTGTGCATTGATGCGCTTACAATGTGAAGAAATAATAGTTTGTCAACATTAAGTTAAACGTAGATGATGATTTTTTTACATTTAGCAGATGCTCTTATCCAGAGCGACTTACAGGAACAATTAAGGTTAAGTGCCTTGCTCAAGTGCACGTCAGCAGATTTTTCTCCTAGACAGCTCAGGGATTCGAACCAGCACCCTTTCGCTTACTGGCCCAACGCTCTTAAACACTTTGCTACTTGCATCAGCCTCATTGCTTTTTCATTTTCTTTTCATGTACAATAGTTCTATGAATTTGGGATCTATCCTCCCACAACTTTCTGTCCCAAAGTCTGTTTGGAAGATATTCCTCGCACAGAACGACAAGCTGACCAATAGAATATGTCAACTGTTATACTATGGGGGATAGTAGAAGGACATAGGCAAGTGCTCTTGCTTTTCGTTAATCATCTATTTGGCTGAGGAAAAGTACGTCTGGACGGTTCTTCTAACATCTTCAATGTGCACCCCAGAATTGACGCGCGCTGTTCTATCCCCGATGTCTCTTTCTTCACTTGTATTTTGGATCTGTCAGGCCTGTGATAAGGAGGCGACCAGAGCCATGTGAGTGAAAGATGCTTAAGCACGGCGATTGGCCGCAGGGAGAAGGTAATTATAATTATTATATTCAGCCCAAGGACACAGCGGCCACTTTGGCCGCAAGGCATGGATTATTTTTTTTGAGCACTACAGTCACACAAGCGGGCATTGAAGGTGTACTGCCCGGTTAAATTAGGGAAATTTGAGGCCTGCGCCCAGTTAAGTTGTGCTTGAGAGCATTTTTTTACTCTAAATTGTTACGAGTGAGAAGTAGATGTCATTGTTGCAATAGTTTGTGAGTGGGCAACATATATTATCATCTTAAATGTACATTTATTTCGGCAAATAAACTTTTAAATTAACTATTTTCTCTAATGTGGACAGTTTGTTACTACTGTACCTTAACAGGTTGCATTTTCACCCTATGAAATTGAGTGGAATTACACCACCTTTTTACCCCAGATTGCTGATTTTAGGATAAAGGTTTACAGTCATCACGCTGACATAGAATGGCTTAGAATAGATCAATATATTTGGTATATTTGGTTTTGTACCATTGATTATGTTATGAGCCGGCATCAGTATGACTCTATAAAAGTCGCAGGCCACACACCAATATACGGATTTGACAGTCAAACTAACACTTAAGTAACAGCCAACCTTTGTCACTGTTAATATCCTATGCCATGTTGTGATTTGTTGAAGTTAAAAAGTGGTTTGTTCCCTTTTACATGATGGCAGCCTTCCGAAATCAACATCCGACATTCCAAATTATAGACAAAAGCCTTCTGCAAGTTCTCATCTAACAACCATGTGTAGGTTATTCCAAATTTCCGTGTTGGCTTTGAATAGTGTTAGTTTAAACAGCACTTCACCTAAATGTTTGCCCCCCCCCCCTACTATTTATTTCAGCGGAAGTGATTAACAAAAATGTGTTGCATTACACTTACCAATTTGGCGACCCACTTGAATCAAAATGCAACACTTCAAAATGTAGCTGTCTTCCGGAAATTGGTGTACACATTTTTCCCAGATTCCGTGTGTTTTCCGAGCATTGTAAATGTTTTTACAGGACGTACAACCTTAGCTCTCCCTTCGTGCGTAATTGATTTCAACATGATCATTTATGAGTGATTGACAAAACAGTGTAACGTAAACATTGCCTTGGTCTGTACAATTAACCTTATTTTAGCGCCCCAAAAACGTAATACTTCCATATCAACTGTAATGTCAATACAATTGTAAAGCACAATTTCTCCCCTTTCCAGAATAATCAATTACATGACCCCACGCTGCCTGTTTCTGCATAATTCAACAAGGCAATGAGCTCCATCGGGTCTTTAAAAAAATGGCGGGTGGGGAAGCGAAACAAATGCATGATAGTGAGAAGGAGAGATGTTGTGTGGGAAAATTGCTTTTTTTCCACTCGATCTGTCTCACTTATCACCTTATCACCTCTAAAATGTAAATAAAACACTATAAAGAGTTTATATAATGTGTCATTACATACCTATTTGAAGGTTTGTGTCAAATTTGAATCGGGTTTTTAGGGCGGTGCTAAAGTGATCTTAGAAGTAAACAGCGGCTTTGAGAATGATGACCACATGCAATGATGACGCAAAAAAATGACTAGGTATCCCCACCTTACCCCCGTCACTGTCCATTTCTGATCTCTTGGAGAGAGATTGTAAGACAGAAATAGTTGCTTTATGCGTGCTGTACGTTACGACATGACACGTCACGATGTAACGGAGGGTCAGATTTTTCAACTTTTCTCCAATACTATAGAGCCATTACCATGTCGATCAACGCTTGAATAGAAACGTAGTTCACACCCCAGATTTTGAAGTCAACACAGTCGCTACAGACCCATTTAGTTTTCTTTGTAGGAATGTTGCGGTTGCGCACATTTGTACAGAGTGGGGTGAGTTTATGTTAGCGTTTCTCTTTCTGTTTTGGTGACCCCCGTATCAAAATGCGCATTCTGAAATGTAGCTGTCTCTTTTTCAGCAGGTTGTCCTCCATCCAGTGATGTAAAAATATCTCCGGTTTTAACAGCACATTCCACCCATGTGCAGTTTTAAAAAAAAAACAAGTAATATGATTGCTATTGTCGCACATGTATGTGTAGAGAGTACTGTGTAGAGAGTACATTTTATGTTTAGGTTTTCAATATATCATATGCATAATGTTCATGCAATTTATAACTGTGTTTAGATATTGGGCTCTTTATCAAAATGTCTTGTCAACAGGAAGCAGCAACATCATCATTTTCAACTTACATTTTACGAATATAAGTTGAACTTTCAACATTAATTTACAATTGTTTTATACATAATCAGGTAACAACTGTTGAATAAGTCCAAATATTGTGATTGATTTATTGTGATGATATACCAGAAATCACCAAAACTGGTTTGCATGGCCTACAATAATACTGCACGTCTCTGGTTCTTGTCCTGTGTTTGGTAAGGACTGCACCACACCATGGTAGGAATGGAATCGGACCGAGACCACACATTTAGAGCGAACCACGGTGTGTTGTTTAGTGCGCTCCCGTGTGCAGATAGTATTCACACCAGTCCAAACTAACATAACTGAGGGGGAAAACATGCCAGAGTTCGGAAAAAACTCTCCAAACCAATTTGGTGTGAAAGACCCGTAAGAGACCACATTTTAGAATAGATTAACACAGTAAAAACAGCATCAGCATGATTTAGCTAGTGTTTGTAGCTATTGAAGCTATCCATGTGGATTGCAGTGAGTGAGAGGCCAAAGGAAGGAGGGTAGTATATCCCTATAGGGTTAAGACCGGGAATGGAAATGTTCATTACAGAACTGTACAGTATTTATGCAAATGGTGGATGAGCCATGCTGTACACTAATGCAATTTCCTCCTTAATGCTTAGCTGGGTAAGTTATTGGGAGGTGAGATGGTAAATTAAGAGCGTCAAGACTTGCTTATTGTTATAGCCAGATAAGTGGATCAACATACAGATGTAGACTGAACTGTTCATCTAAGAATAGATGTAAAAAAGTAATAAATTCAAGGAAAAACCAAAGACTAGGATTTGCTTAGACCAGTGTCTTATGTGAGATCTCTCTGGCATGGGAAGAGGGGTTTAAGTGTCTGCCGCTTGTTTGTGACTTCAGCACTGCAATCCATCCTAAATTGGGCTGATGCATCTCGGGAGACTCAAACTAATATTTGTGTTGTCTCCCCCCTGATGGTGGCAACCTTCTCCCCAGGCACCCAATCATCCAGGGAGATCTCTCTCTTTTACTCCATCCCTCCCTCTCGATCTATCTCCGCTATATACAGTGGGGCAAAAAAGTATTTAGTCAGCCACCAATTGTGCAAGTTCTCCCACTTAAAAAGATGAGAGGCCTGTAATTTTCATCATAGGTACACTTTAACTATGACAGACACAATTAGAAAAAAAAATCCAGAAAATCACATTGTAGGATTTTTAATGAATTTATTTGCAAATTATGGCTGTTTTGGAACAGTGGCTTCTTCCTCGCTGAGCGGCCTTTCAGGTTATGTCAATATAGGACTGTTTCCTCCGGCATCTTCACATAGTCCTTTGCTGTTGTTCTGGGATTGATTTGCACTTTTCGCACAAAAGTACGTTCATCTCTAGGAGACAGAACGCGTCTCCTTCCTGAGCGGTATGACGGTTGTGTGGTCCCATGTTATTTATACTTGCGTACTATTGTTTGTACAGATGAACGTGGTACCTTCAGGCATTTGGAAATTGTTTGCAAGGATGAACCAGCCTGGTGGAGGTCTACAATTTATTTTTCTCTGAGGTCTTGGCTGGTCTTTTGATTTTCCCATGATGTCAAGCAGAGGCACTGAGTTTGAAGGTAGGCCTTGAAATACATCCACAGGTGAATTAATTATAAGTGAAATAATCTGTCTGTAAACAATTGTTGGAAAAATTACTTTAACAAGAAATTTGTGGAGTGGTTGAAAAACCAACCTAAGTGTATGTAAACTTCCGACTTCAACTGTACATTAAGATAATAGGGGCGTTAACATTTTGACTCATCCTAGAATTTAATTGAAAATGATAAGTGCATCACACACATCCCCTCCACCCAGCACCCCTTTCCGTTTCCCCACTGTTTTTACTCTGTTTATTTAGAACCGAACGGACAACTAGGAAAAGCTCAAACCAAGTTTATTCACCCACTGGGTCAATCAGCTGCAAAGACTTGTGTCCACAAATACATAGACCAGTGTCTTGACTTTAAGATGGCACTGACAGAGATGGTCACCTCACTTCAGGTCCTTTGGAAACTATGCAGTTATTAGTTGTATTAATGTATTATTTCTTACATTGTTTGCCCAGAAAGTCTAAAGTGTTATTACATACAGCTGGGAAGAACTATTGGCTATAAAAGTGATGTCAACCTACCAACATTATGACCAGGAATACGTTTTTTTCCCGAAGCGGATCCTTTGCTTGGACCTTCACCCTGGCCATGGGATCTTATCCCAGAGTCCCACCCAAAACAACGCAGTGCTGCAGGAGAGGCAGACAGAGTGGCCTACTGGTAAGACTCAGAAGTCGAGCACACCATCCACCGCTTCTGAGCATATTACTCGCCAATGTCCAATCTCTAGATAACAAGGTGGACGAAATTAGGGCATGAGTTGCCTTACAGGGAGATATCAGAGATTTAACATTCTCTGTTTTACGGAAACATGGCTCACTCGGGATATGTTGTCGGAGTCGGTACAGCCACCTGGTTTCTTCATGCATTGCGCCAACAGAAACAAACATCTCTCTGGTAAGAAGAAGGACAGGGGTATATGCCTTATGATTAACGACTGGTGTAATCACAACTAAATACAGGAACGCAAGTTCTTTTGTTCACCTGACCTATAATGACTTACAATCAAAAACTGACATTATCTTCCTAGAGAATTCTCTTTGATTATAGTCACAGCCGTGTATATCCCCCCCAAGCAGATACCTCGTGGTACTGCTGGAAACCATACATCCTGAGGCTGCATTTATTGTAGCTGGGGATTTTAACAAAGCTAACCTGAGATCAAGACATCCTAAATTCTATCAGCATATCGAATGTGCGACTCAAGCTGGTTGCATTCTGGATCATTGCTACTCTAACTTCCGCGATGCATACAACGCCCTCCCCTGCCCTGCCTTTGGCAAATCTGACAATGATTCCATTTTGTTGCTCCCAGCCTATAGACAGAAACTAAAACAGGAAATGCCCGTGCTCAGGTATATCCAACACTGGTCTGACCAATCGGATTCCACGCTTCAAGATTCCTTCGATTATGTGGACTGGGATATGTTCCGGGTAGCCTCAGACAACAACATTGATGTATACGCTGACTCGGTGAGCGAGATTATTAGCAAGTGCATCGGAGATGTCGTACCCACTGTGACTATTAAAACCTTTCCTAACCAGAAATCGTGGATTGATGGCAGCATTTGTGCAAAACTGAAAGCGCGAACCAACGCTTTTAATCATGGCAAGGCAACTGGAAATATGACCGAATACAAACAGTGCTGCTATTCCCTAGGTGTCCTGGAGGACAGGTAGTTTGCCCCCAGTGATGCGTTGGGCAGACCACACCACCCTCTGGAGAGCCCGGCGCCCGGCGGTTGCAGGTGGTGCAGTTTCCGTACTAGGCGGTGGCCCGACAGGATGCTCTCAATTGTGCATCTGTAAAATGTTGTGAAGGTTTTAGGTGCCAAGCCAAATTTCTTCAGCCTCCTGAGATTAAAGAGGCGCTGCTGCGCTGCCTCACCACACTGTCTGTGTGGGTGGACCATTTCAGTTTGTCAGTGATGTGTACGCCGAGGAATTTGAAGCTTTCCACCTTCTCTACTGCGGTCCCATTGATGTGGATAGGATCAGCGCCTCTACCTTCACCACCTGCGGGTGGCCAGTCAGGATGTCCAGGACCCAGTTGCACAGGTCAGGGTTCAGACCCAGGGCCTCAAGCTTAATGATGAGCTTGGAGGGTACTATGGTGTTGAATGCTGAGCTATAGTCATTGAACAACATTCTTACATAAGTATTTCTCTTGTCCAGATGAGATAGGGTAGTGTGCAGTGCGATGGCTATTGAATTGTCTGTGGATCTATTGGGGCAGTAAACAAATTGAAGTGGGTCTAGGGTATCAGGTAAGGTAGAGATCATATGATCCTTGACTAGTCTCTCAAAGCCCTTCATGATGACTAGTGCTACAGGGCAATAGTCATTTAGTTCAGTTACCTTTTCTTTCTTGGGTACAGGAACAATGGTGGCCATCTTGAAGCATGTGGGGACAGCAGACTGGGATAGGGAGAGATTGAATATGTCCGTAAACACTCCAGCCAGCTGGACTGCACATGCTCTGAGGACCCGGCTAGGGATGCTGTCTGGGCCGGCAGCCTTGTGAAGGTTAACATGCTTAAAATGTCTTACTCACTTCGGCCACGGAGAAGGAGAGGGTGCACATGGAGCACATGGAGGGAAGATATGATGGAGGTAGTGCAAGGATGAGAGAGAGATGGAGATGTGGAAGGGATAGAGAGGGTGAGATGGATATAAAGAGCAATAGGTGGAAGATGGAGAGATATGGAAGAAGGGAGAGAGATGGGGCTACATAAGGAGGGAAAGATAAAGATAGGATTAGAAAACATTGGGGCTCGAGAGCAGAAAAAGGAGACCGCAGGAGAAATGGAGATAAAGAACGGATGGAGGACAGAATAAAAGGTGTTTGAGAGAAAAGGAGATACAAAATAAGGTAGTAAGGATGGGAGAGCAAGAGAAGGAGAGAGCAAGGGTGAGAAAGCAAGAGACGGTGATGGAGAGAAAGGGGAAGGGATGGCATGGCAAAATGGCAAAATCTCATTCGCTTTGCCAAAACCATTTAAGTTCTTATCCAAGCCTCTTCAGAATTTAGCCCTGCCTTCATAATGCACCATATGCACTCAGTCTTTTCAATCAATGTAGTAGTATGTACAAGGATCCATGTCACTTCCCAGGCCCAGTACAATAGGGCAGTGGTTCCCAAACTGTGGGTTGGGAGCCACTTGTGGTTTACAGCAGAGTTCCAGGTGGGGCGCTGATTTTGTGATTTTTATACATTTTCGGCATGGAAAAACACTTTCAGTGTAAACTTAAACAACTAAAACCAAATAGAATGTGTGTAGAAAAGATAATGGACCAATATTTTTTGAGAACTTCAGAGACAATCAGTCCCCCATTGTTTGTTTATGTTTTTTGTGTAGCAAAACAGCATTAGCCATGTCAAAATGAGTAGAATTGCAGGATATTTGTTCAAATCTGCATCATTTTCTCTCTACCCCATGGAAAAATATATAGAATTGCTGAAACATTTTGCTTTAAACGGCAACATTTTATTTCAGCTCCATGACAAAATGTGTAGTATTGCTGGAAATTAGCTATAAAAAGACAAAATATTCTCTCCACGGCCAAGATTTTATTATTTTAACTTATTCTTTAGTCTGTGTATGTTTTTTCACTGCATGTTTTTCGCGACTGAAAATACATCAATTGGTGGGTCACGAAGCAAAACATTTTGGGAAACCCTGCTACAGGGAGCAGTCTCAGGTGAGAGAGTAATTTGAGCAGCCAGGGACATACAGTAAAATCCTATTAGGACTCTAATCTGCCAGCTGTCATCTGATAATGGCTGACTGAGGAGTTCAGTGTTCTCCTACCATGGTCACCCTCTGGCTAACAATAACTAGCCCGAGTCCAGACTAACCACATTACGGGGCTATTATTTGTTTACTCTGTCCATGGAGTTCATGTATTTGTTTATGAGCACTTCCTGTGCAACGTTTTACTAGCAACGGATACTAGCAAGTCTTTTTGGCCACAATGGCCATTGAAACGCCGCTACCCCCCACAAAATGGACCCATTTGCCATCTGGGGATGTCGGCAGTGGGGCCCCGGATATCCATGTGTTTACATGGATGTGTTGGCTAGTGTGTGTTTTGAGTGCTTTGTTTGTTCACGGCGTGCAAGTGTGTCACAGCTCCATCGGTCCAGTTTGTAAAATGCCAATGTCCACATTCACGCACCACAGTGGGGGACGAGTGTTTATGTGGCACAAGTGAAGAGCAGATGTTGATGCAGTTTACAGCACACTAAAAATTTGTGCAATCGATATTATGAGTTTTAGCCATGACAAGACTATGGGACATTTTCTGTGTTGCACTTCGATTTTTTAGTATCCATGGTAGCTGATAAAATGCTCTTTATGGATGAGTATTATTTATTCTCTTGCTGGTTGATATCATTTGTTTTATTATTATTTATATCTACTTCTTTGCATCTAACCTTTTTAATGCCGCATAGTAATATTTTGATTTAATATTTTTAATTTAACCTTTATTTAACTAGGCAAGTCAGTTAAGGACAAATTCTTATTTACAATGATGGCCTACTGGGCAACAACTGCCTTGTTCGGGGGCAGAACGACAGATTTTTATCTTGTCAACTCAGGGATTCGATCCAGCAATCTTTTGGTTACTGGCCCAACGCTTTAACCACTAGGCTACCTGCCCCACAAGATAAATGAATTAATAAAAGTTAGGAAGCTACTATTTGTTCCAGTTAAAAAATAACTATAAAAACAATCTTATACAATACATTGACTTTTGCTATTTTAGAGCACCAAACCGAAAACACTTGATAGGCAGGGAGAAAGTTGTGCATTTTGAGAACAACGCCAGGGATGGTGTAGCCAACCAGGCTCTTTTGCGAGTAGCCATATTTAGACAATCTCTCAGGAAGTTTCGTACGAATATTCCTACTTTTCATACATGTGTCACATGATCTGTCACATGATCTCAGTGTACATATACACCTGTTCTGAAAGGCCCCAGAGTCAGCAACACCACTAAGCAAGGGGCACCACCAAGCAAGCAGCACTACGAAGACCAAGGAGCTCTCCAAACAGGTCAGGGACAAAGTTGTAGAGAAGTACAGATCAAGGTTGAGTTGTAAAAAAATATCAGAAACTTTGAACATCCCACCGAGCACCATTAAATCAAAAAAAAAAATGGGAAGAATATGGCACCACAACAAACCTGCCAAGAGAGGGCCGCCCACCAAAACTCACGGACCAGGCGTGGAGGGCATTAATCAGAGAGGCAACAAAGAGACCCAAGATAACCCTGAAGGGGCTGCAAAACTCCAACCCCGCTCTGGAGCATCTGTCCAGTCCATAGGACCAGTTTAAGCCGCACACTCCACAGAGCTGGGCTTTACGGAAGAGTGGCCAGAAAAAAATAAGCAAACATGTTTGGTGTTTTTCATCGGCAGGGACTGGGAAACTGGTCAGAATTTAGGGATTTATGGATGGAGCTAAATACTGGGAAATTATTGAGGGAAACCTGTTTCAGTCTTCCAGAGATTTGAGGCTTCCAGCAGGACAATGACCCTAAGCATACTGCTAAAGCAACACTCTAGTGGTTAATTAAGGGGAAGCATTTAAATGTCTTGGAATGGCCTAGTCAAAGCCCAGACCTCAATCCAATTGAGAATCTGTGGTATGACTTAAAGATGGCTGTACATTAGGGGAACCCATCCAACTTGAAGGAGCTGGAGTAGTTTTGCCTTGAAGAATGGGCAAAAATCCCAGTGACTAGATGTGCCAAGCTTATAGAGACATACCCCAAGAGACTTGCAGCTGTAATTGCTGCAAAAGGTGGCTCTACAAAGTATTGACTTTTGGGGGTGTGAATAGTTATGCACGCTCAAGTTTTCAGTTTTTTTGTCTTATTTCTTGTTTTTTTCACAATAAAAAAATATTTAGCAACTTCAAAGTGGTAGGCATGTTGTGTAAATCAAGTGATACAAATCCCCCCAAAATCTATTTTAATTCCAGGTTGTAAGGCGATAAAATAGTAAAAATGCCAAGGGGGGTGAATACTTTCGCAAATCATTGTAGGCCACTTTCAGTAGCTCAGACCCATAAATGGTGCTCAGTGTGCTTATGGAGTTAAAGCACCTGGATTCACATTCACGGTACCTCACACATTTTCCCTCGCTGCTCTTCCAAATTTATTTTCAATCATAAATTGTAACGTCCTGTCAAATCCTATTGATCACATCCTTTTACATCTTTTACATCAAGACAACAAACATGAACTGTCTGCTCGTTCATCAGGGCTGCATGTCGCAGAAAATCTTCCTCAATGCAAAATTATAAATGCGATTTAATGTTTGTGACCTTAACCACTGGGTCATGATACATTATGTAGCCTACTGTATTTGTATCCGCCCTCAGCACCCCTACTTCCCGCAGCACACACCCTCCCTCTTCATTTACAATCCTCATCATCACAGCACTCGTAAACCCTAATCCCTCAAACATGCTGACTAGAACTGGCAATCGCGTGTGTCCGTCATCATGCGCATGTCGATTTTGTCAATCCACACCAAAAGCAATCAGGACACGCAGGGTGAAGAATCAAAACGAACTCTGAACCAACTATATTCATTTTGGGGCAGGTCGAAACACATGAAACATTCAAGGACATTTAGCTGTCTAGCTTGCTGTTGTAAGCTAATTTGTCTTGGCATATAAACAGTGGGTTGTTATTTTACCTGAAATGCACAATGTCCTTTTTTTCTGGATCTTTGTTGAATTTTGAGTCACACAAAATTGTGTGTTCTCTACACTGACAATCAATCCACAGATAAAAGGGGAAACCTAGTTTGCTTCTAGTATTCTCTCCTTCAGCTTCTGTGGACTTCATATGGCGGTTGGCAACAACTTTAACGTGCCTTACCGCTACCAACTGGATTGGAGTGTGGACCTCAGTTCATCTTTCAATCACCCACATGGGTATATGCTCCTAAAGACCAATGAGAAGATGGGAGAGGTGGGACTTGCAGTGCGTCAAAAAATAGAAGTTCTATTTTAGCGCCTGGCTACACCAATGTTCGTTGATGCGCGCGAACAGTTTGGATGACATGATTGAATAACATGTGTGTGTACATTTATTTTGCAGTGCTTGCGCACACAACACGGGCGGTGTGGTCAGCTTGTAACAGTTGTGATCTGAGGTTGGATGGTTGGTACTAAAAACACTGTTTTCAGAGAGGCACGGTGTGCTGTGATGTGGGGTGCGTCTCCCGCTGCGGAAGGATCAGTCCCACTCCACTGTATCTGTGTCTGATTACTGTTATCAGGTATTAGGGATAGTCACCTGCCACACTCAAGGGCCTCTCCCTCAAGTGTTACCCAGCATGAGGGGCTGAACCATAGAATTACATTCAGTACTACAGTATAGACAAGACCGGAATCTACCCCTTAGAAGTCAGTATTGGGATGCAAGTGGATGTTGCTTTGTGTGCGCATGATGCATTAAACACCGGAACATATTGTGGTAGGCTACAACACTGCAAATTAACCCAATAAGTATGACTGTCATTACCATTATCCTAAAGGGACTTACAGACCACATTGTAGGCGTTCTTACAATGTGAAGCTTTGAGAATCACACCGGATTGTCCAAATCAAATCAAATTGTATTCATCACATGCGCCGAATACAACCTTACAGTGAAATGCTTACTTGCAAGCCCTTAACCAACAATGCAGTTTTAAGGAAAATAAGAAATAAAAAAAATATATATATGGTAACTATGTGAACATCACTAGAAAAATGCAAAGACAAATCTAAGTGATGAAAGTGTGCGTGAGAGGTGACATCGTTCGAAATAAATATATATTCAATGTAACTGAGTCATCACTATCTAGTTCACTCAATTGCTATGATGTGAAATGTATATGCTATTGTGTCAGAGGACTCCCATGAACCCTCTATATTCATAACATTAGTGGAGCGTTTACCAGATGCTGTCTCTTTGACTCGACTCAGTCGCCCAGTCTGCCTTTTCACACCAATTAGTTATCCATCCTTCCATCTCACTTTCTCTCTCTCTCCCTCCCTCACTTATTTTTTCCCTCCTTATCTCCCTCTACCCCTGCTTCTCTCCTTCTCACTTCCCACTCCTTCCTCTCTCCTTTATATCTCTCCCACTATGTCCATCTATTATTCCTCTGCTCCTTCCTCCCCTCCCTCCCTTGCTCTCTCAGAGGGTACCTCATTAAACACGGAAGGGCTTCTCCGCCCGGCAGTCGCATGCCACGCAGCGTCAGCATCATCTGTCTGAGCACAACAAAATTTGAGCCATTTTACCAAGAGAGGAGACCTGGGCCTGGGGCTCAAGGATTGGAGTTAAGATAACCACTAGCACTGGTTGTTGTACACTCGTCTATAGTTAGATAATGGGGTTATCACCGAAACTAAACAGTGTTGTGTAAGAACATTGTCCGATTTGGGTCATTTTCCAGCGAGGCTTTCATTGTTGTGATTCCCTACAATGTTGTGAGGGGAGTAGAGTGTTGGCTGAGTCATTGTAGCTCAGGAGGACCCAAGCTCTAGATGATGAAGTGGATTTGTCTACTCACAACAGATAGTCGTGACAATTTGCTGCAGTGGAGCCCAGTCCTAATCTGAAATTGGACTTTATCATTTCGCCATCTTTTACATAATTGGATTTGGCCTCTGAAGGGTTAAACGGTTTGCATCCTCATGGTTTAAGGCCTGTCTGAGCGATTCCGAGTGGGATTCCAAGGACATAGAGCGCAGGAAAAGTGTAATCTTTTGGCAGCATTTAACCCGTGTGCCAGCTGCTACTCGGTGTTGTCGTCATTAAGAAGAATGCCAAGCAGGAAATGGGAATGCTGCCTGGTATTCAGAAGACGGCACAGGTCACACCCATGCAGGCACATACACAAAGGCACAAAACACACCTGATGCCTTTACAGGCACAGGAACAAGGCTTGATTGCAATCACCTGTTCATTCCAAAGTTGAGCAGATCACACCTAAAATCACAAATCAAATAAGTCACACAAACACACACACGGCTTGTGCCTTCACAGACGGAGGGGTTTGTCCTTTCTCCCTTTCACTGATGATGTTACGCTAACCCGGCACGCTGAGTAGGATTATAGCATTGTGTAATGTGTCATAGGATAAACGTTGCCAGTGTAGGGCTTTTATCGCTCTCATTTTAACCGGGACTTCTGTTCGATGCAGCAAATCAAATCAAATTGTATTTGTCACATGCGCCGAATACAACATGTGTAGACTTTAGTGTCATGCTTACTTATGAGCCCTTTCTCAATGATGCCGAGTTTTAAAAAAATATATAAAAAAAAATTGAATTTGGATAGTCCATCTGTAGATGCTCTACGGTCTATCAGTAACATTTCAACTAACTACTGCATCTACTAACCCTAACCCTTATTCTAACCCTAAACTTAACCTTTATGTTTATTCTGAACCTAACCCTAACTGTAACCTTACTAAGCAGTGGCTTATCAACAGATAGTTTGTCGATAGTATGACCATCTTTAGAACATCTACAGTGTGTGACCCAATGTGCAGGGGTATGAGGTATTACAGGTCGATATGTACATACAGGCAGGGTATAGATAATAAAGAGATGCACTGCTCTAGGTCGATGCCATTTTCAAGCTTAATTTACACTTTGAATACCCGGCATTAGACCGCCGCAGCATCATTAGCCAGACACTAATGTACGTTCACGTTCCTGTGTTGTTTGTGCCTCATTTAGAGCCCATTTCCTGCAAAGACAGTGCGGGCCGGTGAGCGAGCAACCGTTGCCAGCCACGGACCTTCGAGCTTCCGCAGGACTCGTAATTGCGTAATTGAGTGGAAAAATTCAGATTTGCACCTTCAATTTCCTAATGTACAGTGGCGCCCTCTCTCAATGTCAGCCTCTCATTGCAGTGAATTGGTTCAGCGTCCATTTCACCTCATACCGCCTCCATCTCTTCGGCAAGAGTGTAAGGAGGACAGATGGAGATGGAATATCAAGCCGGAGTCGGACTGAACTCTGCATGCAGTATAACCAAAAACACCTAATAGATCTGTAGCTTTGCTCTACCTGCGGAATTCCCTGGTGGTGAAGATTCAATACAAGTCGAGATCAATAGTGAATCCTTGATTTTAGATACGTTATTTAACTGTATGTAGCTAGGGTTCATGAGTGAATCATGAAGCCAAAATTGACCAATACAAACTTCAAATCCCACATGCTCTCTGTGTGTTTGTACAGCAAAAATCATACATTACCCATGCACCCCTGTCGCCCTAAAGAGCTGGCCTCCTTACCCTCTCCACCTTATAATGTAATAATGTGGTCCCTTTCACTCACCGTTTCATTATTTTTTTACTGTATCACTCTGATCAGGCGTTTCTGCTCATTCAGAGCCAGTCAGACCTACCTTGTGATCTCATCAACAGAATAAGATTGACTTTGCGGGATCATATGTTTTATTTTTTTTATTTATTTTATTTAACTAGGCAAGTCAGTTAAGAACAAATTCTTATTTACAATGACGGCCTAGGAACAGTGGGTTCAATGCCTTGTTCACGGGCAGAACGACAGATTTTTACCTTATCAGCTCAGGGATTGGATCGAGCAACCTTCCGGTTACTGGCCCAACGCTCTAACCACTAGGCTACCTGCCGCCCGTTTTGATGTACTGTGTGCAAGCCCAGACCAAATCATTTTGTGGCTGCGATGTAAATCCATTGTTGTGTACCATGGACTATGACTGTTGTCGTATCAAGATTTAGGCCTTTGCATTTTCAAAGTGTTCATGTAGAGAACTGCCTCAAACTACTGTAGTGTCTGCTGATGCCACATGTTGTAGTTCTTTGATATCAGAGAGAATTTGATCAACTGTATCTAACATGACTCCTCAGGTTGATTGCAATTACTAGTCATAATAGTGGACCATATTGACCAGCTGCATTGAGTCTGTGTGATGTAACACACAAGAACTCTGTTAGTCAGTCAGTCAGCGAACACAGATTGAAGCTACTCCCCAATTGTGTCTCCAGCAACGTCAGACATAAGACCTTAGACCAGGGCTTTGTTTTGATGGACAGCACGACAGCTCTGTCAAGGTCAAAGACAGCTTTATTATTTTTATTACAAACCCAGAAATTGCACTGTTTAGCCGAGCGACGCATTTGTGTAACATCTGAGCATGTTATTGGAGGGTCAAATTTCCTCCAGCGAGATGATACACAGTGGTAAGCTGCATTATAATCCCTCCAGGAGCACGTTAATACTATACACTGGATGGGGCCTAATGGTAGTTCTGCCTGTCTGTTTGGCTAAATTTAGCTGCCACGCTGCTCTACGATTAGAGAGGCTTTGGGCCTCAGAGGGTCCTCACTAAGATGTCTAGGTTAATTCGCTGTCACGTACAGTCGCTAGTGAAAGTCTACACACCCCTTGCACATTCTTCACATTTTGCTGCCTTATAAGTAGTCTAAAAATGGATTTTAAAAAATGTACCTACTGATCTACACAACCTACTCTACATTTCAAAGTTAAAGAAAATGTATAGAGAATGTTCCAGGGATGCTGGCTCATGTTGACTCCAATGCTTCCCACAGTTGTGTTAAGTTTTCTGGATGTCCTTTGGGTGGTGGACCATTCTTGATACACACAGGAAACTGTTGAGCATGAAAAACCCAGCAGCATCGATACACTCAATGGTGCAATTCCCAATCAAACATTTTAAAAGCCCTCCTCTTGGCACCAGAGACTAAATGTTGCTGTTTTAAAGCAAAATTCTACACATTTGTCATGGGGCTGAGGTAATGTGTTTCATTTTCAACATTGTCTTTGTTCTGAGGGCAAAAGTTGGACCATTAAGGAACATTCAACACCTCTTAGAAAGCAATTCTGGGTTGCAGGATTAGGTTTTCAGAAGACTACCACAGGTTTTCATTTATCTTTTTATCTGGGCTTTGCTCCTTTCTTATTTATTTTGACCCTGACAAACTCCCCAGTCCATGCCGGTGATAAGCATACCCACAATGTTATGCTGAAAATACAGTACGCAATATGAATTATGAAGTTAAAATGAAGAAATTGAGATTTGACATGTATCAAGAAAAGCCTCTTGAAATTATTTTGATTAACCAACACTAAATATACTGTCATTCGTTCCATGCAGTCTGTGTGACAACCACAGTCTGTGTGACATTTTTCACCAAAAAATAAAAACGTTAATACCCCTCTCAGCTGTAATTTAATTTCCTCTGGACTACTCACCTGAACTTGCGTCATTGTCTGCTTCCTGTGAAAAACACAGCCACCCATGGCTCCCTTTATTAGAGCCTCAGAGAGGGAGTTTTACTAATCATGAGTCATATTCCCTGCCCTAAACCCGCCAGTGTAATACACCCAGTCCCACACGTTTCTAGGGTTTGGATACACCTGGGTTCTGTTCGTTCCAACTTTAATTTGGGTACTATTCAAAGCGTTCATACATTATCTCACTGGTTCATAGGTAGTGTGTTGGTGACATAAGCAGATGGAGGAGTTGGCAGTGTTTTGAGTGTTGGCAGATCTGTTGTGTTGTTTTTTTTCCCCCAGTGAGTCGGGAGAATGTCACGTGGGACGACAAAGCGTAATATGCCTGCTTTGTGCACTGGCACATACTTGTTGTGTCACGTAGATTTTTATGATAGTAGCCCTTTCAAATCATCCTCTAGTGGTATTAATATGTTTTATAATTTCATAATTAATAAACATTATTTTTATGAAAAAATCTGCTGTTTCTAGGTCAAACAGTTTTGTATATTTCAATCATCTGTGATGTATATGAAGTGTCATATTGGGATGCAAACTCAAAATTACATGGTACAGGTGTCTTCTTTTTTTTAAGCCCAAAACCATGTGTGTGAGGTGTATACTTTTGTTTCAAAGTAGATTTGTGTAAGACTACCCAGAAACACTCTTTGAGACCCCGATTTAGCACACTGCAGTAAAGGGCTAAGGACTCATCAATCGAGTATCCAAATATTCAAAGGTCACGGCAACTGGGGGAAAATGCATGACCTGTTTTGGGGAGGATATATATCAGTTCTTTGGAAATAGTTTGAGGCATTGTGATTGAAGAAGGTAAGACGGAAAATAACTCTGAACCCGGGAGACAGAACTATGTGAACGGCGACTTCTTACGTCAGCTCACATTATTTATAAGCCAAGTCTCACCCGAATGCATTTCAGGCTCTAACTTCTAAAATGCTGGACTGGGAGCCGCTCTCTCACGGCCAATATTCTAATTAGACTCCTCATTGCCTAATTCAGTGAAATGGAGTAGAAACTGTATTGAACTGGTTATGGGGAGTATCCTGAGTTGAGATATGGCTTCAGCATTGTCCTCCTGACTGGTTTTCTGTGTCGATCCCAGGGCTCTGCCCTCCTCAGTTTTCTTCAGGAGCTGTCAGCTCAGACAGATTGGTTGACAGTGCATACTGCAGCCACACTGTCCCTGCAAAGAGGAGATAAAGATTCAGCCCGTGCCAGGCCTCTGTATTTAACACACACATTTGCACATGTGCGCCCACACGCACATCAAAGCGCACAAGACTGGCATGACACATACTCACACACCTTACCAGACACCTCTAACAATACAAAAGAGGTGGCCTTGACAGACGCCTCTACCGAGACTGATTGAAAAGCACTTTCTTTCGTCCGTTTACATAACCAATCCATACTTTTTAAGCGAGACAACAAAGGATTTTTCAAAAGCTCTGCGGGTCCTGATTTATCTGGAACTGAGTTTGGGATTATAGTGTTTCAAGTACAATAAAACCATTTGATGTGCAGAAATCAAGGATGTGTCATAAGAGGTCAGATTCAGGTCTGTTACTGCCCATTGGATGAACACTGAGAAAATGTGGGAAGTTATTGTCTTGACAGCTGGTACAGGACAGTTAGGATGCTTGTTTAGTCTGGCTCGAGCATTAAAGGCACTGAAGTATTAAAAACCCATTTGAGGTAAGATTCAGGTCTTTAACAGCCTAGGAAGCTGCAGAAATGCTGCCGTTATTAGTGCTGGTGGGAAGGAACACATACAGTACGCAACCTCTTAGGAAAAAAAGGTGCTATCCCTTTTGGGTTCCATGTAGAACCCTTTCAACAGAGGGTTATACATGGAACTCAAAAGGGTTCTACCTGGAACCAAAAAGGGTTCTTCTATGGGAAAAGTTGAAGAACCTTTTTTTCAAAGAGTGCATGTATGCACGCACGCGCACACAATCATCTGCTGTATCCCTCGTCTAAGAAATCCCAATCCTTCTCATCCTCTATCCTCTAAAGGCTAGTAAAGGATTTATCCCATCACCTTGGTCAGTGTATCTTAAAACAGCCAGCTGTCTTCTCCAAATCATTTACATCGAAACACACACACTAAGTGGTGAAAATCCCCAAGCTGTAGTCAATAAAGAAGGATTTCATAAATAGGCCTTAAAATTAATTCTAATGTCTGTTGATTTAGGGGAAACCAGGTTTCTGCAAAATCAGCAGGCATCTCTTCCTTCTGTTTATTTCAACCATTAGCTGCGGCTATAGGAGCCTTTTTCTGTTATTGGTTATTGCCCGTCTCTCAGTTCATGTTCTGTAGATATACAGTATGTGATGTATTGAGAAAGTATAGGCAGGCAGCCATTGTTGTAATGAGACAATTTTGATCTGCAGAAACCGATTATGGCAAATAAAAAAAGTGTGCGTGTACAAAAATGATTAGTTCCATTACTGATTTCAAATCACTGCAATGTTTGATGTTTGAATTTATTTTACTAGTGTTGAGCTCACCTAGGCAGATCCCGTGTAGTCCTGGTCAAGACTTGAACGGGAGACTGGAGGCTTAGAGCAGCGCTCTCGGGTAGCAAGATCTTTCTGGTGGAGACTGATGTTGTGATAGTGTGTCTGGCTGTCTAGCAGTAGCCACCTCCTACTGTATTGTGTATGTGTGTGTGTGGACGGGCCTGTGTGTGTGGGCGGTCCTGTGTGTGTGCGTGTGTGCATAAATGTGCATGCGTGTACTTGTCTACGTGTGCAGAGGAGCCAGTGAGAGAAGTTAGCCTGGGAGCCAGTATACTTCAGCTATCAGTGAAGCTAGCATACTAACACTGCAGCTGGCCTCTTCTCACTCTGTGGCCCATCTCTTGCCTCAAAATAATAATTTGATTGCACTGCGTGTCACAGTGCTGTACCTCAGTGCAACTCTCCCCATCAACAGTAGGCCTGCTTCTTGTAGGTATTGTGTGCCCGAATGCTCACCAGGTTCCACACATGCGCTGTCACAGTAGAGAGGTGAGGTTTGATATTGAGATTTATTCAATGGTCATAGTATTGTTATTTAGCAATGATGCATCTTAGTAAAGGCACAATGTTCCTTTAGCTGCTTGATACAGATAGATAGACATAGAAAAGGCATTTTTAACTAGAGGTTATACAAGGATAGCAAGTCGTCTTCTCATTAGAGCCCCAGCTGAGATTCTCTCCTCTATATGGCATTTGTCGTCCATCTGACCACCACGCGATGAAGATTTCTGGTACTCCACCCAAGGAGGGGAAGGACAAGATCACTCAAGACATGGCTGACAAGGGGTTATTGATGAGCCGCACTTTAATTCCAGATATCTGTGCAGAAACGAAAGCCCTCCAACTCTGTGTGATCAAATGATATCTCCCTCGATCTCCAAGCAGAGGAGATAGGATGTAAACAACATGTCTGTCTGGCAGGTGTCTTTCAGGACATAAGGGCTGAGGTGCATCTGGGCTGATCCATAAATCGTCACTTTATGAGATCTGCCACTCCAGCATGTTCCCAATGCTTAATCCACACACACACACACACACACACACACACACACACACACACACACACACACATACACACATACAAGTTGCTATCGATGGTGGAACACACCTCAAGATACTTGGGAGAGGAGGGGAGGTAGAATGGGATTGCAAACCCAAATAGTATGGCTCTGTCAGTAAGATTTACCCCGCAATGGATTAACATCACCCTTTACCCCACTACTGGATCTATTAACCCATTAATGTACTTGGCCCAGTGCCTTCACTCATGTGGGGTCCTCTGTTCCTTCATGGTAAAGACAGGGTGTGAATCTCAAGAGTCTGGAGGTGTTTTATTTTCATCATCAGCACTGATCTGATAAAATTAGATAAGAAAGAGCAAACAACATGGCAGAACCAATATGGGGAGCCTGATTTGACCTGTCCAGTACTAATATTTAGTTTTCTTTACACATTGAATTAATTAACCCCCTTTTTTGGGTAGGCACAATCCTACCTCTATACTTTCATTCCTTTTTTAAACCAGTACCCTGTTACCTTCAGATGAGTCCTGTGACACTTGTGGGGGTTGTAGAGTGAAAACCATTGTCTTCGTTAGAACCTACCCGTTCCACAGTGGGGTCCCATTAGTTTGTAGCCCAAACGGTTCAGATGCTACTAAACAGAAGTTGGCACATCGACGGTACCCACTTCAGACGAGTTTGCTGACACTTGTGGTGGACGTAGAGCAAAGCGGAGGACACCATTGTGTTTGTGAGAGTCTCCCCCTTTCCATAGATGCATAATAGTTTGTCAAACCATTCGGAGGCTACAGACGTTTACGTGAGAAGAACGATTTTCCTGATGTCTCATGGTCGGGCAAACACCGCTCGAGCTCTGCTACCTTTCACCACTGATGCAGAAGTGCGACATTGGCGGATGCAGTGGATTGAGACACATCCAATTCA
This sequence comes from Oncorhynchus mykiss, assembly GCF_013265735.2. Lineage (NCBI taxonomy): Eukaryota > Metazoa > Chordata > Actinopteri > Salmoniformes > Salmonidae > Oncorhynchus > Oncorhynchus mykiss. Next base: position 46,488,457 of record NC_048576.1, on the reverse strand, counting down.
CAAAAAACGTATATCTAACTTAAACATCATTCCATCTGCTGGATGCTGCCACTGTACGGAAGGGGAGGGCATACTCCGCAGCGGTCTGGCCATCCTGCTGAAGTTGGACTAGGCAGCAAACCCCCATCTCTGCCCTCTGGTGGATGATCGAAGACTCCTCTGAACAGAGCCATAGGAACCCAGCTCCTCCTCTCTCCCAGACGGCTGTAGCCCACTCCAACGCCTGGTCAGCAGGGAAATAATCGTGGCAACCTTGGAACTCTCGGTGGTGGGGGCACCCATCTGATGAGCGAAAAAGAGGGAGCACTGGGGGAGGAAGTCGCTGCATTTGGATGGAGTCCCGTCATGTTTGTCCGGGATGGACAAACGGACATCCCTGGCCTGGGCGGACTGCTGAAAAGGGCTGAGGTGCTGGGTCGACTTATGGTAGAGGATCCTCCCCTCGTTCGGGTTGATGCCCTTTGGGGAAGATCGAGATGTTGAAGAACGTGGATGGACCTCATCCATCACATTCCCCAGTTGCACCAGCTGGTCATGGTGTTGGCTAAGTAGGTCTTGTTCATTGACCACCTGGGAGATGTCTCGGTTGGCTGTTGCTTTCATTTTGTGAGGCAGTATTCTGTGATGACGACGCAGGGAGTCAGGAAGCAAGTGCACTCGGTGAGTTTAATTGGAACAAACAGAGTGAATACAAAAACAGGAGTAGCGTCTGAACATGAAAACAGAAACAAGAATGCCTAATGAGTGATACAACAGAGGGCTATATAAAGCAGAGGTAATCAGAGTAGTGATGAAGTGCCTAATGATGGGGCGCAGGTGTGCGTAATGATGGTTGCCATGTGTGCTTAATGATGGGTTGCCAGGACCGGTGGTTAGTAGACAGGAGATGTCGAGCGCCGGAACGGAAGTAGATGTGGCAAGAAATGTATGAAAGTCTGCTAATAATCACCGAAATGAGAGCTAGACGTTTAGGGAGCAAAAACAATAAAGGACAATTTCTTTGCCAATTTTGACGGCGATGAAATATAGCCAATTTTCAGTGTTGAAGACCGGATGCGGCCCATGGGGCAAAATAAATTGCCACCCCTGCTCTACACCCACCCATTTATTGTTCTTGAAATCATAGGGGATCAAGTCTGCCTCATACACTCCCCTGTTTGCCTGATTCCTAATAATGCCCTGGGGTCCTGAAAGATTAAGCTGTCTGGCTGACACCAGAACCATACACAAACACACATACACACAAAATACATAAATGCATATATTGTAGACACAGAGTACATGAGCTCAGGAAAAATAGCTGCTGCTTTTGCAACAGCTAATGGGGATCCTAATAAAATACCAAATACCCAATAGTTATTCAGTGTGCACATGCACACTACCTCCAGACACATTGATGGACTCTGACACCAAACACGCATAAAAACATGTACTGTAGGCACATAATGTACATACTTACTATGTGCACCCCCCCCCCCCCCCTCTCCAGGTACATTGGCAGACCCCAACACCACACGCACATACACACAGAAACATCACCATTCCAGCCCCTCTCCTTTTTCACCCATGCTGTGAAATCTGGGGATTTGCTTTCCTTCAATTTGTCCCAGCTTCCAGCCCTCACTGACAATGCCCTGCAGAGGCACAGGTGCTTCATGGTGTAGGAAGAGGAGTGATTAGTGAGGAGCTAAAGCACTGCTCCAATCAGCCGGTAACCTACTCCATCAGATGGCAAGAACTCTGTCCCTGCTGCAGTATGCACTTGGCAGTCTCTCTGTCTTTACCAGTCTGTCCCTAATACTCTCCAGCTCGATCATTGACATGTTTTATGAGTGTGGATGTGGGTATGTTTCCCTACTTCTGTCACACCTGACTACTGCTGTCTACAGAGCATCATGCAAATCCTATTTAGCGTCTCTATAGAACGTAGCAAGTGCAGGGTATAAATGGACTTTGCATATCTCTATCTCCATCTTTCATTTTCTCTCGCTCTCTCGCTCTTTCTTTCTCTGTAGGTTGTTTTGGCCTCAAGCCATAATCAGTGGTGTAAAGTACTGGGTAGTGATTTTATCATGTACATCTAGTTGGGGCAAACTCCCCCTAAAATGAATTTGTAGATGCATGCCAGCAAAGCCACAACACAGCACTAAACAATACATTAATTGCACTATAATGGTGACAAACAGTGCCCACAAACTGTTAGGACCTATATAAAGCTGTCCCAACAGCAGAGCTTTCTTTTCAGCACCATGGAGTGAATCCTTACCACTGCTACACCTGGCAATCAGCGGAGCCTTGTCTGGCAGCAAAACAGTTCATTCAGTCTCATTTACTGCCTTTTTAAAAAAACAGCTGATATGGCTGACTTGCTTAAACAAATGTGGTTTCTACTGACAATTGAGATGTACAAACTATGGCATAAGGTGACAACGAGCGGATAAGAGGCCATCCTTAATTTTGATTAAGACATTAATAAGCAAGCTCGGACAGACATAGTCATTAACTATTTGTTCAGCGCTTTTGAAATGTACTGTGACAGAATTCTGAACATGGACTGTTTTTTGGGTATTCTCCCTGTACACCTAGTCAAAACCTTTGGATAAATAAAAGGGGCATATAAGCAGACAATGAAAGCTCTTACAATATTTGATGATTACATTTCTCTAAAACATGTGCACCACCAAGTCAGAACAGTAGGTTAACTTATGAGTGGGAAAGGGACCAAATTATTAGGCACATGGGCTACTAACAGCTTACTACACAACATACACGTACTATTACTTTCTTAGCTAGAGTATACATATCTCCCTGGCATATTACAACGTTTATGCGGAAGCATACAATACATTTTTGGACTCACCTTGATGTTCTGTGCGCGGTCGTCCTTGTGGGTAAACTTTGTCATCAAAGTCTGGCATTCTCTGCAATTATGGTGCTTTCAAGACAACTGGGAAATCTGGGGAAAAAAAACAATGTTGAATCATGACATCAGTGATCTTCAGGTCAGAGCTCTGAAAAGATGCCCGAGTTCCCGACTCTGAATTCCGAGTTGGATGACCGTTCAGAATGTATTTTCCCAGTTGGATCTATTTTTTTTATTTTTATTTTTTTAACAGAGTTCCCAGCTGTCTTGAACTCACTGAAGTCTGAGATTTCCAAGTTCCGAAGTTTCCAGATGTTTTGAACGCGGCAGTAATCATGCTGGATTGACAACATGGCCAATGTATTCAACCTTTTCTGGCCCTTGTTTTATCCTTTTAAGCTTGGAAAAGAGGCCCTTAAACCCAGACTTGGATCACACACCCACTCCATTGAATAGCAGGCTAGTGATTTCTTTGCTGCACTTGCAATTAGCCACTGATTCCTTCTGAACCACTCATTGTTGAATTTCCAATTTTCCAACTTGTTGTGTAATGTTTATGTCCAATGGCCGATAAGCACCGATATGTTTTATTTATAGTTTATCTTCATATGACAATAATTGAAAAGGATTTGCCAGTAGATTTGATTCACAATGATGACTGCATGTCTAGCTTCCTAGCTAAGATTTTGAAAGTTTAATGTTGACATGATCAGTCCAATCAAAGCTACTGTAGATATAACGGGGTTTGACATCATTTTATCTGTGGCCAATGACCTTGAGCCTTCTTGAATGGGCACTTCTAATGTAACTCTATGGCAGCACCCAAGGGGCTTGAATTTTTGAGCTCGCTCAGTGTTCTGTCACTCATGGGGACACTACATCACCGCACTACGTCACTGCAAAATCTAAGACACCATGTATGCATGTGGCTTTGTTAACTCAAATATTTTTACATTGTTTGCAAACTGATATGTGACACTATTAATGCCAAAATAACATGCAAAACAGGCTCTGCCCTGAATGACAGGTCACCACTGAAAGTATTTAAGTAAAAATTATTTGACGTTCTACTTAACCCTTTGGCGCAAACCAACAGATAGGTGTCATCATTCTACAGTGGTCATTAGAACGCTTATTTAGAATGTACAGTTTCAATTGATGCAACAGTCAGCGTTTGAGCTGGCAACACTGTTTTTTTTTTCACAGAAACATTTTGCCCAAACACATTCCTTACAATGTTATGTCCTGAATGTAACCAGTTTATTTTGGGATGCAATGTTCAGACATTCACAGAAGTGGTGAAAGCATAACACAATCATCCGAATCGGAAAATGTAGGCTACAGTACATTAGTCCTAGCGCTGAGGAAATTACTAACAGGAGTGGTTATATTTATCTAACTCTCGGCTGACAGAAACCATAATATGAATTAGCTAATAGAAATGACTATTTCCAGTTCATCACATCATGGGAGAGCTCACCATTGATCGAAATAATTGAGTAAAACACTTTCTAAAAATCGAAAGTAATCCGAGGATGGGTAGTTTGTGCGCGCCACAATTGTTTTTTTCGGGTCAACCAAAGATAAGAAGAGGAGATGATGAGTTTGGTCTGTTTTCAGTATTCATGTTGAAGGGGGTGTGTCGTCTACCATCATTCACTTATGGAAGTTTACACGAAAGATGGGTGAACCATCCCTCACCTTACCATCCCTCACCTTATTTTGTTATAACATCTTTGGTCTGACGTGACACCCAGAATGCAATGTATAACGTTAACAAACATGATGCCACACATAGCTGGTAAATGGCTTAGCATTAGCTCATCGTAGTATTTGGTATGTTATTAGGATCACCATTAGCTGTTGCAAAAGCAGCATCTACGCTTCCTGAGGTCCACACAAAACATGAAACATAGTTGAAGTCGGACGTTTACATACACTTCGGTTGGAGTCATTAAACTTGTTTTTCAACCACCACAAATGTCCTGTTAACAAACTATAGTTTTGGCAAGTCGGTTCGGACACCTACTTTGTGCATGACACAAGTAATTTTTCCAACAATTGTTTGCAGACAGATCATTTCACTTATAATTCACTGTGTCACAATTCCATTGCGTCAGAAGTTTACATACACTAAGTTAACTGTGCCTTTCCAGAAAATGTCATGACTTTAGAAGCTTCTGATAGGCTTATTGACATCATGTGAGCCAATTGGAGGTGTACCTGTGTATGTATTTCATGGCCTATCTTCAAACTCAGTGCCTCTTTGCTTGACATCATGAGAAAATCATAATAAATCAGCCAATATGTCAGAAAAAAAATTGTAGACCTCCACAAGTCTGGTTCATCTTTGGGAGCAATTTCCAAATGCCTGAACGTACCACGTTCATCTGGACAAACAATAGTATGCAAGTATAAACACCATGGGACCAACCAGCCGTCATACCACTCAGGAAGGAGACATGTTCGTTCTGGTGCGAAAAGTGCAAATCAATCTCAGAACAGCAGCAAAGGACCTTGTGAAGATGCTGGAGGAAACGTGTACAAAAGTATCTATATCCACAGTAAAACGAATCCTATATTGACATAACCTGAAAGGCCGCTGAGCAAGGAAGAAGCCACTGCTCCAAAACCGCCATAAAAAAGCCAGACTACGGTTTGTAACTGCACATGGGGACAAAGATCATACTTTTTGGTGATCGTACTTTTTGATGAAACAAAAATGGAACTGTTTGGCCATAATGACTATCATTATGTTTAGAGGAAAAAGGAGGAGGCTTGCAAGCTGAATATCACCATCCCAACTGTGAAACACGGGGGTGGCAGCATCATTTTGTGGGGGTGCTTTGCTGCAGGAGGGACTGGTGCACGTCACAAAATAGAAGGCATCGTGAGATAGGAAAATTATGTGGATATATTGAAGCAACATCTCAAGACATCAGTCAGGAAGTTAAAAGTGTGTGCGAGCAAGGAGGCCTTACAATCCTGACTCTGTTACACCAGCTCTGTCAGGAGGAATGGGCCAACATTCTCCCAACTTATTGTGGGAAGCTTGTGGAAGGCTACCTGAAATGTTTGACCCAAGTTAAACAATTTAAAGGCAATGCTACCAAATACTAATTGAGAGTATGTAAACTTCTGACCCCCTGGGAATGTGATGAAAGAAATAAAAACAAAAATATATCATTCTCTCTACTATTATTCTGACATTTCACATTCTTAAAATAAAGTGGTAATCCTAACTGACCTATCCAGGGAATTTATACTAGGATTAAACATCAGGAATTGTGAAAAACTGAGTTTAAATGTATTTGGCTAAGGTGTATGTAAATTTCTGACTTCAACAGTACATTGGGCAGCATCCTCTAAGGTCCAGGGTTGAATAACCAGGTGGTAGTCGTCTAATGGTAACTATTTAACAGTCTGATGGCCTTGAGGTGGAAGCTGTTTTTCAGTTTCTCGGTCCCAGCTTTGATGCACCTGTATCGAACTCGCCTTCTGGATGATAGCGGGGTAAAAGGACAGTGCCTCGGGTGGTTGTTGTCTTTCATGATTTTTTGGCCTTTCTGTGGAGATTGGATGCTCTAGGTGTCCAGGAGGGCAGGCAGTGTGCCTCCGGTGATGCGTTGAGCAGAACGCACCACCCTCTAGAGAGCCCTGTAAATGCAGGCAGTGGAGTTGCCATACTATCCGGACAGGATACTCTCAAGGGTGCATCTGTAAATATTTGTGAGATCTTCGGGGCCAAGGGAAATTTATTCAGGCCCCTAAGGTAGAAGAGGCGCTGTTGCGCCTTCACCACACTGTCTGTGTGCGTGGACCATTTCAGAATGTCAGTGATGTGTACGCCGAGGAATTAGGAGCTATTCATCTTGGATGGGGCGTGCTCCCTCTCCTGTATCCTGAAGCTCCTTGGTTTTGTTGACATTGATGGATGGGTTATTTTCCTGGCACCACTCTGCCAGGGCCCTCACCTCCTCCTTGTGGGCTGTCTCGTCATTGTTGGTAATCAGGCCTACTACTGTTGTGTCGTCTGCAAACTCTATGATTGAGTTGGAGGCATGCGTGGCTCGCAGTCATGGGTGAACAAGTAGAACAGGAGGGGGATGAGCATGCACCCTTGTAGGGTCCTTGTTTTGAGGATCAGCTTAGTGGAGATCTGGGGGCAGCCCGCACGGAAGTCCAGGACCCAGTTGCACAGGGCGGGGTTCAGACCCAGGGCTCTGGCCTTCATGATGAGCTTGGACGGTAGTATGGTGTTGAATGGTGAGCTATAATCACTGAACAGCATTCTTACATAGGTAGTCCTCTTGTCCCGATGGGATAGTGCAGTGCGATGGAGACTGCATCGTCTGTGGATCTATTGGGGCGGTATGCAAATTGAAGTGGGTCTAGGCTGTCAGGTAAAGTGGAGGTGATATGATCCTTAACTTGCCTCTCAAAGCACTTCCTGATGACAGAAGTGAGTGCTATGGGGTGATAGTAATTTAGTTCAGTTACGTTTGCTTTCTTGGGTACAGGAACAATGGTGGACATCTTGAAGCAAGTGGGGACAGCAGACTGGGATAGGGAGAGATTGAATGCAGTGAAACTAAAATCAATTTTAACAAAAATTTTTACCTACACTACCGGTGAAAAGTTTAAGAACACCAACTCATTCATGGGTTTTTCTTTATTTTTACTATTTTCTACATTGTAGAATAATAGTGAAGATATCAGAACTATGAAATTGCACCTATGGAATCATGTAGTAACCAAAAAGTTGTTAAAAAAATCTAAATATATTTTAGATTTTTCAAATAGCCACCCTTTGCCTTGATGACTGCTTTGCACACTCTTGACTTTCTCTCAACCAGCTTCAGGATGTAGTCACCTGTAATGGATTTGAATTAACAGGTGTGCCTTCTTAAAAGTTAATTTGTGGAATTTCTTTCCTTAATGCGTTTGAGCCAATCAGTTGTGTTGTGAAAATGTAGGGGCTATACAGAAGATAGCCCTATTTGGCAAAATACCAAGTCCATATTGTGGCAAGAACGGCTCAAATAAGCAAAGAGAAACGACAGTCCATCGTTACTTTAAGACATGAATTTCAGTCAATACGGGAAAAAAAGTGCAGTCGCAAATGCCATCAAGCGCTATGATGAATCTGGCTCTCATGAGGGCCACCACAGGAAAGGAAGAACCAGAGTTACCTCTGCTGCAGAGGATAAGTTCATTAGAGTAAACAGCCTCAGAAATTGCAGCCCAAATAAAATACTTCACAGAGTAACAGACTCATCTCAACATCAACTGTTCAGAGACTGTGTGAATCAGGCCTTCATTGATTGAATTGCTGCAAAGAAACCACTACTAAAGGACACCAATAATAAAAAGAGACTTGCTTGGGCCAAGAAACATGAGCAATGGACATTAGACCGGTGGAAATCTGTCCTTTGGTCTGATGAGTCTAAATTGGAGATGTTTGGTTCCAACTGCTGTGTCTTTGTGAGACGCGGTGTGGGTGAACGGATGATCTCCACATGTGTATTTCCCACTGTGAAGCATAGAAGAGGAGGTGTTATGGTATTGGGGTGCTTTGCTGGTGACACTGTCTGTGATTTGTTTAGAGTTCAAGGCACACTTAACCAGCATGGCTACCATAGCATTCTGCAGCAATATGCCATTCCATCTGGTTTGGGCTTCGTGGGACTATAATTTGTTTTTCCACAGGACAATGACCCAACACACCTCCAGGCTGTGTAAGGGCTACCAAGAAGGAGAGTGATGGAGTGCTGCATCAGATGACCTGGCCTCCACATTCCCCCAACCTTATTCTACTATGTAGAAAATACAAATAAACCTTTGGCCGGTAGTGTATGTAGTCAACTTAGATTGTTACCAAATATTGTAACGTCGCCATTCTGTTTGTTTATGTTGTCTGTAAGACAATGATTTACTCTATTGTACTTTGAATGCCCAGACATACTGTCTGTTATTAATGCAAGATTTAAACAGTCCTAAATTCAAATCAGACACCCCAGTGGTATTAGCGTTATTATTGTCTCCAATCATACAGTATCACATCTTGATTTCCATGGTTTCATCCCCTTTTAGCCTGAGTTGCTCATTTGATTTGCAGCGCAGGTCGGTACAATAGCTGTTTCTGTCGCGGAATCGTTTCCTGCCTTTGATAATGCCACCGACCTCAGGAGTGGACCAAAGGATTCTGGGTCAGGTATAATCTTGCTCTGCCGTGCACCGTGGCTACTCAAATCCAACATGGCCTTTCTCTCTTTGAGCCTTTATGGCTTTGACATTTTACGATTTGTTTTAAGGCCGCCGGCATGTCCATCTGTGCTTCCTGTGATCCGTTTTCCACCAACAACAACAAGTGACCCTATTTTTCTATTTTTTTTCTTGCCCTCCTCTCACCATGGAGATAACTGGCTTGTAATTACTCCCTGATTCTGTTGGACACAATGGAAGTATGATTATGGTAATGGTGTTGTGTACGGTTAGGCCCGTTGAAGAGGCCCATTGACACAATACCCACAGCCTTAATTAAGACTTTCTTCATTTTTATTAAGTAGCTTCGCCTTGATTACAACTCAAAGGCCCCAATGTGGCCGCTGCTGAACAATGGCAAGTGGCCATTTTATCGACAACGTAATGAAGCGCTTCGTCTGATGTTGCTGTTTTTGGTGGGAAGGAGAGGAGTGCTCATTTGCTCTCTAAAGACGTGTCTTAAAGGTCCTGAACAGTCATTCTGAAAGTAGTTTTTGTTTCATGGTTAACTACCAGGAAGTTTGAAAAGACTCTGGCTGTGTGGGAAGGGAGCTTATATTCATGAGCTCTCCTTGACTGACAGCTCTATGAAAAGCCTATGTCAAACAATTTGGATGCAGTGTTGCAGTAAAATCATCTCAAGTGAATTTGGTGATATACATAGAAATCACATCGATGATATAATTTTTTAAATATATATACATCTCCCGTTTGGCATGTCGATTGGGATGCAGTTCACAGCAGCACTGACAGATGTGTTGACTTGACAACTATGTTGGCGTTTTGAACGACACTTCCCCCCCCTTTTTGTTCCATACTGGCTTAAGACTTAGCTAGCCAGTAACTAGCGAACACCAGACATAGATGAAAGCGGAAACATAGAAGTATCTTTGCCATAGATGAATAGGGTAATTATATGATTATATTTACTGACACCACAGAGTCAAATTTTGGCACCAGTCGAGTAGCTATCTAGCTTTATAAACTACACCCCCCTGCAAACTTGCCTTCTCCGACATTGGTTACAAGGTGTTACTTATTTAAATTAGCTAAGAGAATGTCATGTTACTATTGGTGTATTAAAATAACAGTTGATGTCACCTTGTCTACTTAATAATTAATCCAAGTGTTTGTCATGGGGGAGGTGACCAGTAAAAAATGTCATACTTTGGTCATCATTCCTTGATCTGGTTTCCTTCAAATATTATCCAATTTCATGAAAAACATGATTTGGACTGTTCATGACCTTTAATGCGCTTCCAAATGTAAGTAAACTTTGAGAAGCCTTGATCTGTGTATCACTAGGAAATGCGTGGGGAAGGGAATTAATCTGTCACGGCACCCAAAAGTGCTTAATGAAGCATTCGGCTCATTGGGCAAGAGTAACACACCAGCAGAATTAGGCGGCCAGTGCCATCTCACCTCTCTTTCTCTTGCTCTCTTTCTCTCACGCACATACATCCCTCTATCGACAGCCACTGGAAACCTCTTATATTTTCCAGAGTGCCCCGAACAAAAGAAAGATGAGGCGATTAGAAAAGCTCTCCTTGCCCACTAATACACCCTCAAAGAGCTTTATAATACGTACAATGGGGAGAGAAAAAAAAACAAAGGTTGAAAGTTCTATGGCACTGAAAGAGTAGGCTGGCACCCTATAACGAATCAAAAAGCGGTAGGCCTATATGCTGGCCACCATATATGGAATCAAAGAAAAAGTATGTTTATGATGCGGAAAGACGGCTGCACCGAGCCAGGGCCGCTGCCAGTCGCCGCTGATGAATCAGACTGTGTTCAATTATAATTACTCTTCTTGTCTGGCTCCCGCTCCAAACGGCCTGCTCTTTGTGTTATTGACATTTCCGTTAATTACCCGAGTATTGCCACCACTCCTCTCTAGATACCTTGTTGCAACCTCTCTGCGGACATGGATTCGATTAGCCGTCTGTAATGTTTTTGACTGGATGTACTTCAAAGATTTTACAGATTTTGCATGCTTATTGTGATTACTGTGGCTTATGGTAGAGAAATTAACATTAAATTATCTGGTGTCAGCGATTTGGACATTCCTGCAGTCAGCATGCCAATTGCACGCTCCCTTAAATTTGACACATCTGTGACGTGTTGTGTGACAAAACTATACATTTTAGAGTGGCCTCTTTCCCCAGCTCAAGGTGCACCTGTGTAATGATCATGCTGTTTAATCATTTTCTTGATATGCCACACCTGTCAAGTGGATGGATTATCTTGGCAAAGGAAAAATGCTCAGTAACAGGGAGGTAAACAAATTTGAGCACAACATTTGAGAGAAATAAGCTTTTTGTGGGATATTTTACTTCAGCTCATGTAACATGGGACCAACACTTTACATGCTATGTTTATATTTTTGTTCAGTGTAGATAGAAATGTTGTTTTGCCCCAGGATGTTCAAGCCTTTGAGAAATCCAATTCATAGCTTTGCAATACAAAAACCAAAAGCACCGAGCACTTTTAGTTAAGGAGAGAGAGAGAGCTAGCGGGGGAGAGAGTGAAATGGAGAGAGATGAGAGAGGGCAGAAGTAAAGATGTTTAGTCATTGAATAGATGGTAATACATACACTCCTCCTGTATCAGCCACATACATACAGTTGCATGCCTCCCTGAATTAGCATAATAGTTTTTATTATCTGCCAACTTTTGCTCACTCTCAACTCACTCATCGAGATTGCTGCTGGGAAAATGCTGGGTATATGTTCCTTTTTAGAGCACAGAAATAATGACACGACATGGCGTAAGGGATTTGATTCCAGTTACGTGCTATGAGGCAACCAAGGGGCAGAAATGAGTTGGTGGGAGTGATGAAACGGTGGTGGAAAGAAAAACTATTTTGCGAGGCAATTCCCCAGGATAAAAGACCACACGCGTCCCCCCCCAGCATCTCATACATGTATTAGAGGTTGAAGTCACCGCTCGGGCGCCAATCTTGGTAATCGGAAACAAATCTGGTTTAATCCCTCAGGTGCCTTTCTACGAAGCATAACACACACACACACACTCACTCACTCACTCATTCACACACACAAACCTCTGTGGCCAAACTTGCTGCAATGTTTATTGAATGAACACACCCTCCAGATGCCAAGGAGAAGACAACACAGGAGGTATCAAGGATTTGGATGTACACACCCCACGCCCAGCAGAGGTCTAACAGTCTCTCTCACAGGAAGTGACAGGATATAATGCCATTTTAGGTGCCAGGCCAAGCTGTAGAATAGGCCTTTATTGGGCTAGTTCAATTATTTGTTTGTATGATCATGTAGTTAATGAAATGTTTAGAGGAGTTAATACTCCAGATGGGCCCTATGGAGTAGATTCTGATGTTGATGGTCTCTCACATCCGGCATGAAATACACTGAGTGTACTAAACATTAGGGACAGCTTCCTAATATTGAGTTGAAAATCCATGTCTCAATTGTCTCATAGGTTTAAGAAGGATTTTTAACCCGTCTCTTCCCCTTTATCTACATTGATTGAAGGGATAAAGGATTATAGCTTTTATCTGGATTCACCTGGTCAGTCTAAGCCATCTCTGCTCTGATATCTGATTTCTCTCTCGCTCTCGCTCTCGCTCCCCCCCTGCAGCTACGTTGGGGACCCTGGACTTCAGTTTACTGTATGACCAGGAGAACAATGCTCTGCACTGTACCATCAACAAAGCCAAGGTGAGCATCCACAATGGTGTGTTTTGTCCTACAAGGGGAAATTGTTTCCATAGTTTGCTGTAAAACTTTTCCTTCTAAATGTACAGCATTATACTGGCTCCAGAGTTGCCAACTTAATATTGTATAGATGCTGTAATGTATTTTACAGTATTTTCCTTACTCTAAAACATATTACCGCATCCCTGCTGTAAATTTACAGGGATTCTGTAATGTTTTACAGTAAGGAAAATAGTACTGTGAAATATATTACAGCATCTCTACTGTAAAACAAAATTACAGTATTCAGCTGGCAACTCTGGTGCCAGGATAATGCTCTAAATTCACAGCAAAATTCTCCTTGAAATCTAAATCCAAGATGTTTTTTTTTTCTTTACATAAAATACATTTATTCAAATTGGTAACAACATGAACAACAAACTAAACAACAAAACTGACAATAGAAGTAAGAACAGTTAGCACATATGTAACCAAATAAGAGCATCATTACAACACTAATTTAAAGACTATTTTGTGTGCCTATGTGTATGGGGTGTGGGGGGGAGAGAGAATGGGGGGGGGGGGGGGGGGGGGGGGAGAAGCGCTGGCTTCATCTGAGCCACCTTGTCATGTACATTGTCACATATTCAGGGTTCATCATCTTGGGTTAAAATTGGGATTGGGTGCAATCCTAGATCTATGATCAGGTGCAACTCTATTCTGGGTAAGAGGCGGTGAAATACACAACGGGACAGTTTAGGCAGCAGAGCATCCATTAGATGGAAGTCAGTGGAGCATCAGGTGTTCCTCGTGGGGATCCGTAACAATCCTCCTCAGTTCTGATTTGTCAGCTAGTCTCACCCTAGGATAAGCATAGAAAAATAAATAATAGAATGAGAGACCGAGACCACCAGGGCTGCTAGTCTGTGGGTAAAAATACAGGGGACAAGGGACACATCAAGCTGATGTTGTGTGGGTGTGTGCACTTACCTCACTAGTGGTCTTCATTCAATCTCAGTGAGTTCTTGTAAGAATGGGGCAATGTAGGGTTGAGAAGCACTGGCTTCCTCTGGGCCACCTTGTCATGCACGTTGTCACATCTTCAGGGTTCATCATCTTGGGTTGATTTGAACCAGGAATCTGTACAGCCGTTTATCCAATATAGTTTATTAAATAATTTGAGGAATTGAAGAAATACAAATACAACAGCTAGATACACCTACTTCAAATTCGAACTAACTAATGAAACATTACTATAGCCTACACAATACCACAGATTATTTTTCCAGACTCACCACATTTGTATATCTTTCTGTGACACCAAACGTTTGCACTGCGCTCAGTTTATTCTCTATGGCAAATTCTCAAAGGCTGTGGTATAGCCTACCGAAAATCCTATCATAACAATTATTATCTGGGTGATTTTTTTCTAGGTTGCAAAGCAAGATATTTACAAGCGATTTAGAGCAGACCGAAATAGCTTGTGTCAACTTGGTCTAGCTAACTAACTAGATAGGTTAGTTTAGCTAAGAAAACATGCAGTAATTCAACGTTGGCAAGCAATAAGTAAGGGATGATCAACGAGGGGCTATGCATTCTATGGAAAACAATGAATGACGTATCTCAACACGTCAGGAAGCAGGTGCAGAAGGTGAGTTTAATAACGAAGCAATGCAGATGAACAAAACATAAGAAGCGTACAGAACGTAAGAGAAAACAATTACTACCTAGTGACTGCTGTCATCCGAGGGCTAAATAAAGGGGGAGTAATCAAGGAGATCATGATGACCAGGTGTGAGTAATGACGGGGAGCAGCTGTGCTTAATGATTGTTGTCAACCCAGGTGGTTAGTACACCGGAGACGTTGAACGCTGTAGAGAGGGAGTAACCCCCCCGGAGCGGGCCGGTACAGACAGTGGAGATGGAAATCCCAGATGATGGGAATCCAGGAGGGACCTAACGGCATAGGCTGGGGTCCCCTCGATGTCCAGGGGAGATGGAGGGGTGTTGCCGGGGACGTTATCCGCCAGGCGACCACGAACCACCGGCTTGAGGAAGGAGACATGAAAGGATGGTGAGAATCGGTAGTTGGAGGGGAGTTGTCGACGATAGGTTACCTCATTGACCCTTCAGAGGACCTTGAAGGGCTGGGGACTCATCTTCCGACAGGGAAGGCGAAGTGGGAGACTCCTGGTGGAGAGCTAGACGCGATCACCAGGATGGAACACGGGAGCCTCACTGCGGTGGCGGTCCGCCTGATCCTTCTGATGGCGGATGTTGCGCTGGAGCCTCACATGGGCGACGTTCCACACCTCCTCTGGGTTTCGGAACCACTCGTCCACCGCAGGGGCCTCGGTCTGGCTCGGAGTCCACGGAACCAGTGCAGGTTTGTATTCCAGGGCGCACTCAAAGAAGTCAGCCCGGTGGAGGAGTGCCGAAGTGAGTACTGGGTTTACTCCGCCCAGGTAAGGAACCGGGCCCATTACCCCTGTCGGTCCTGGCAGTGACTCCTTAGGAACCTCCCCAGCTCCTGGTATCAACCAGCCCTTTGGGCTGAGGCCGGTACCCAGATATGAGGCTGACCATGGACCCCAGCTTCTCCATAAAGGCTCTCCATACAGCAATGTGAATTGGGACCTACGGTCGGAAACGATGTCCTGAGAAGGGCCATCGTGCCGGAAGACATGGTGGAATAGTGCCTCAGCGATCTGGAGAGCGGAAGATAGCCCAGAGAGAGGGATAAAATAGCAGGATTTAAAGAATCTGTCAACAACAACCATAACATTTGTAAAAACATCAGAAAGGGGAGATCAGTTATGAAGTCTATGGACAGATGTGACCAAGGCCACTAAGGCACCGGAAAGGGGAGGAGTTCCCCTGCTGGAGCGTGCCAGAGAGATTTGGTTTGGGCACATTAGGAGCAGGAGCTGACATATCGGGCGATGTCCTGTGCCAAGGTGGGCCAACAGTACTTATCGGAGAATGATTGCATAGTGCAGGGGATACCTGGGTGTCCAGTGATGCCTTAACTCCATTGGGACGTAGATGCGCTCCGGAGGGCAGGTAGCAGGCGCGGGTTCCCTCTCCAGAGCCTGGTGGATGTCCATGTCTATGTCCCAGAGCACGGGAGCAAAGATATCAGATGGTAGAATGATAGGAGCACTCTGGATCGGAACCTCTTCCAAATTGTGGTTATGGGACAGTGCATCAGCTTTGATGTTCTTATATCCCGGGCGATATGACAGGGTGATGTGGAATCTGGTGAAGGCCCACCACGTGTGTTCAGCCGCCTGGCTGTTCATAGGTACTCCAGGTTCCGTTTGTCGGTGAGGATAAGGAATTGCTCCTTGGCGCCCTCCACCCAGTGCCAACTTCACCGCCAAGAGCTCCTGGTCGTCAAAGTCATAGTTCCTCTCTGCAGGAGACATTTCTTTTAGAAGTATGCACATCAAAACAATTTCTGTGGGTTACCTTGGCGTTGGGACAGGATGGTTACCACGCCCACCTCTGAGGCATCCACCTCCACCATAAAGAGCAGCATAGGACCTGGGTGTCTCAGCAGTGGTGCGGAGCTCTGGTATTCCAAGAAGGAGACCTCAACCTGATGGAACTTGCACTTATCCGCTTTAACATAATAGTGGTTCTCCAGGAGACGCCTCGGGACTACTCGGAAGTGAGCAATGTGATCTTCCAAGGTGGCCGAGTAGACCAAGATTTCATTAATATACATGACCACCTGGTGCCTAATCATGTCCTGGAACACCTCATATCACGAATGCCTGAAACACTGACGGAACATTGGATTTTCCTTAAGGCATCACCAAGTACTTCTGGTGCCCAGACGTCGTGCTGAAGGCCATTTTCCACTCATCCCCCTCTCGGATGTGTATGAGATTGTAGTTACTTCGCCGGTCCAGCTTCTTAAATAACCAGGCCCCTCTGAGCTGTTCGATGTTGGCCTGTACCAACGGAAGAGGGCAACGGTACTTAGAGGTAGTGGAATGAGACCTCTGTAATCGATGCTACCCATCCTTCTTGTTAATGAAGAAGAAGAAGCCTGCCGATACAGGACAGGTGGATGAGAGGACAGAACCCTGCTAGAGAGCCTCCTGGATGTACTCCTCCATGGCCTCGGTCTCAGCCACCGACAGAGGGTAGATGCGGCTTCACGGCGGTGCAGAACCGTCTAGCAGGTTGATGGCACGGTCCCAGGGGAGATGAGGAGGGAGACAGGTGGCTTGGGTCTTGGAGAACACCTCCCGAAGATCCTGTTAAACCTCTGGGATGTCGGGCTGGAGGGCAACCGCAGGACTCTCAACAGACGTGAAACCGCAGGGTAACGGAAAGCAGGTCCTCCGGCATCCGGGTGACCAGTCCTCGACCAGGAGATGGTGGGATCATGACATTGGAGCCACCGGAGGCCATGTATGGCTTTGTACACTGGTGTAGTAATGACAGGAAGGGAATGCCTTCCTGGTGCTTGGATCCCACGGTGAAGGTGGCGTGGGTGATAATGCCGGATCCCACTGCTCGACTATCCAGGGCAAGGACTGGAAGAGAGGAGAGTGGGTATGGGGAGATGTTCATGGAGGAGACTAGGGCCTTGCCGATGAAATTCCCCATGGCACCGGAATCCACTAGAGAGGTAGAAACATCACGAGTACAGCCAACCAGTGAAATGGGAACCAGGAACGTTTTGGCGGAAAACGACGATGATGGAGTACTCACGCCTTTCCTGGGAGTTGGATGATCACCAGACCGCCCCTCTGCTCTTATGGATCCCGAACTCTGACGCACGGACATCGCTGAAGCTGGTGCCCCTCCTGACCACAATAGGCGTAGAGACCCAGCTGTCTCTGGCAACACCGCTTTGCTGCGGGGAGGTGTGTGGACCCTATCTCCATGGGTTTAGGCTCTGTCTCAGGACGACCAAAGGAGGTAGGGGAATGGCGAGGTGGGCACTGGCGCTCCCGAAGAAGGTTATCCAGACGGATGGCCATCGCAATGAGTAGGTTGTCATCTTGTCACGCCAGCTGTGTCTAGACCTCTTCGCACAGTCCTCTCCGGAAATGAGTGCGGAGCGCCAGCTCATTCCATCCGCTGGAAGCTTCCACAGTCCGAAAGGTGAGGGAGTACACTGCAGCAGTCTGGGCACCCTGCTGGAGTTGGAGAAGTTGCTCTCTCTGCCGTCGGGAGGATGGTCGAAGACCGCCCTGAACAGAGCCATGAACCTCTCATAGGAACCCAGCTCCTCTTATCTACTCTCTCCCAGACGGCCGTAGCCCACTCCAAAGCCCGCCTGGTCAACAGGGAAATGGCTGTGGCATCCTTGGATCTCTCGGTGGTGGGGGCTCCTGTCTGATTGGCAAAATAGAGGGAGCGCAATGGGGCTCCATAAGATCTGGTAAGGAAATAACATGACAAATACATATGTTACACCTGCAATTTGAAACAATACAAGGGGTTTAAATTATCCAACTTTAATTTGGAGATCTGAAATTCAACTACTGGATTAGGCCTAGCTTTAAAAATCTGACATTTCTTCAATTTAATGCTTGAAAAGTCCTTGTAATTATTGTAGCCAATTTCTAAGTTTTCCTACTCCCTTATAATTATCCGTGATACATTATTTTTATCAGTTTTTGCTTCAATTAAAGAGTGTTGCTCTACTCTGTTGCGGTAAAACCACGTGTGGTTATTATGAGGAAGACAACGTCTAATGCTGGCTTCAAATTGGCTTTCCATACACATTCTTCCAATACAAAAGGAACCTGGTTTTTATTTGCGTTCTCATTATAAAAACAGTGATGGTGAGATTCAAATAGTGAGATTAATGCTACCCCTATTCATAGATGTATTATGTGTGCCACATAGGCTATTGAAAAATCACCAAGCATCCAATTAATTTAGTCAGACAAGTCCACATTATTCTCACATATATTAGAATGTAATAATAATTTGAATATCAATGCATTGGCAAGGCCTAAATAATGAATTATTCTTAAATTGGTATTGGCCTTTTTTTCTTCTTTTTGCATACTTAGTGGGGGGGGGGGGCTGTATGTACGATTATATAAATGATACATTTGTACAACTTTGAGGTCCTTGACAATTACAATTAAGTGCTTGAAACAGTCCCTGAAATGCCTTGTATTTTACTTGCCAGTGTCTGTATGAAGCCTGCTTTTATTTTATTTAACCTTTATTTAACTAGGCAAGTTAGTTAAGAACCAATTCTTATTTACAATAACGGCCTAGGAACAGTGGGTTAACTGCCTTGTTCAGGGGCAGAATGGCAGATTTTTACCTTGTCAGCTCGGGGATTCGATCTTGCAACCTTTCGGTTACTCGTCCAACGCTCTAACCACTAGGCTACCTGAAGAATAGTCCCAAGCCTATGTTGTTGTGTAGGTGAAGTTATGGGCCAGTTTGCATACATTCTTCTAAGTGCACATGTGGAACTGCATAAATGTAATACTTGTTTTAAACCATTTTGACACTTTTATCCCAATGTCCTACAATGGCCCCATTATTTATACACTGAACAAAAATATAAACAACATGCAACAATTTATATGATTTTTCTGAGTTACAGTTCATACAAGGAAATCTGTCAATTGAAATGCATAAACGAGGCCCTAATCTATGGATTTTACATGAGTAAGAATACAGATATGCATCTGTTGGTCACAGATACCTTTAAAAAAGGTAGGGGCCTGGATCAGAAAGCCAGTCACTATCTGGTGTGACCGCTATTTGCCTTATACAGCGTGACACATCTCCTTCGCATAGAGTTGATCAGGCTGTTGATTGTGGCCTGTGGAATCATCTGTCCTTGGTTGGAACACTCACTACCGAGTTCCAAACTGACTCTGGATGCAACATCAGCACAATAACTATTTGTCAGGAGCGTCATGAAATTGGTTTCCATGGTCAAGCACCGTCGGCTCGAGTGGTGTAAAGCTCGCCGCCATTGGACTCTAGAGCAGTGGAAACGCTTTCTCTGGAGTGATGAATCATGCTTCACCATCTGGCAGTCCGGCGGACGAATCTGGGTTTGGCGGATGGAAAGGGAAATCTTAACACAATGACATTCTAGACGATGCTGTGCTTCTAACTTTGTGGCGACAGTTTGGGGAAGGCCCTTTTCTGTTTCAGCATGACAATACCCCTGTGCACAAAGCAAGGTCCATACAGAAATGGTTTGTCGAGATCGGTGTGGAAAACCTGACTGGCCTGCACAGAGCCCTGACCTCAACCCCATCGAACACATTTGAGATGAATTAGAACGCAGACTGCGTGCCAGACCTAACTGCCCAACATCAGTGCCCAACTTCACTAATGCTTTTGTGGCTGAGTAGAAGCAAGTCCCTGAAGCAATGTTCCAACATCTAGTGGACAGCCTTCCCAGAAGAGTGGAGGCTGTTATAGCAGCAAAAGGGGGATCAACTCCATATTAATGCTCATGCTTTTGGAATGAGATATTCGACCAGCAGTTGTCCACATACTTATGGTCATGTAGTGTAGCTCTTCTATAGGCAGCAGTCAAGTGGGCCTCCTCTTGTCATTACACCCCCAATTCCACCACAGTTAGTGCCCTTTCTGGGCCCCTAAACGCTGGCCTATGGCTCCAAGTGAGGCCCCTGGTGTTGTAGACATGTACAAGAGTCTCGCATGGAGATCACCAGCAGCTTGTTTTGAATCTACAGTGCATTCAGAAACTATTCAGACACCTTCACCTTTTCCACATTTTGTTACTTTACAGCCTTATTCTAAAATTGATTAAATAACAAATGTTCCTCATCAATCTACACACAATACCCCATAATGACAAAGTGAAAACAGGTTTTCAGAAATGTTTGCAAATTTATAAAAATAAAAAAACGGATGCCTTATTTACATAAGTATTCAGACCCTTTGCTATGAGACTCAAAATGGAACTCAGGTGCATCCTGTTTCCATTGACCATCCTTGATGTTTCTACAACTTGATTGGAGTCCACCTGTGGTAAATTCATTTGATTAGACATGATTTGGAAAGACACACACCTGTCTATATAATGTCCCACAGTTGACAGTGCATGTCAGAGCAAAAACCAAGCCATGAGGTCAAAGGAATTGTCCGCAGAGCTCCGAGACAGGATTTTGTTGAGATAAAGATCTTGGGAAGGGTACCAACAATTGTCTGCAGCATTGAAGGTCCCTAAGAACATAGTGGCCCCCATCATTCTTTAATGGAAGAAGTTTGTAACCACCAAGCCTCTCTTCCTAGAGCTGAGCAATCGGGGGAGAAGGGTCTTGGTCAGGGAGGTGACCAAGAACCGTTTGGTCATTCTGAGAGAGCTCCAGAGTTCCGCTGTGGATATGGGATACACTTCCATAAGGACAACCATCTCTGCAACACTCCACCAATCAAGCCTTTATGGTAGAGTGGCCAGATGGAAGCCACTCCTCAGTAAAATGCACATGACAGCCCACTTTGAGTTAGCCAAAAGTCACCTAAATGACTCTCAGACCATGAGAAACAAGATTCTCTGTTCTGATGAAGCCAAGATTAAACTCTTTGGCCTAAATGCCAAGCGTCACGTCTGGAGGAAACCAGGCACTGCTCATCACCTGGCCAAAACCATCTCTATGGTGAAGCATGGTGGTGGCTGCATCATGCTGTGGGGATGTTTTTCAGCAGCAGTGACTGGGAGACTTGTCAGGATCGAGGGAAAGATGAACGTAGCAAAGTGCAGAGAGAGATTCTTGGTAAAAACCTGCTCCAGAGCACTCAGGACCTCAGACTGGGGCGAAGGTTCACCTTCCAACAGGATAATGACTCTAAGCACACAGCCAAGACAATGCAGGAGTGACTTCGGGACAAGTCTTTGAATGTCCTTGAGTGCCCAACCAGAGCCCGGACTTGAACGAACATCGCTGGAGAGACCTGAAAATAGCTGTGCAGCGACGCCCCCCCCATCCAACCTGACCGAGCTTGAGAGGATACGCAGAGAAGAATGGGATATTCTCCCTAAATACAGGTGTGCAAAGCTTGTTGCGTAATACCCAAGACGACTAGAGGCTGTAATCACAGCCAAAGGTGCTTCAACAAAGTACTGAGTAAAGTTTCAGAAGTCTTATATGTTTGCACACATATCTAAAAACCTGTTTTTGCTGTTTCATTATGGGTATTGTATGTAGATTGATGAGGGGACAAAACAATGTAATCAATTTTAGAATAAGGCTGTAATGTAACAAAATGTGAATAAAGGGGTCTGAAAACTTTCCTAATGCACTGCAGATGATATGTATGCATGTGTGTATGTGTGCGTGCGTGCTTGTGCGTATGTTTTCTGCTGCTTGCTTCTCTGTGGTTGTGTGAAGGGTATTTCCCCTGACAACAAGCTGCTTGTAGCACATGCTGCTGTCCACTCTACTCTTGATCCAGACCAAGCCTTTGGTCTGTCTTCACGGCAGTACACACACACTTCAACGTGAGCGCACACACACACATGACTATATGACAACACAAACCCATACAAAAACACTTGCATGCACTTTCTCACGCACACACTCAAATCCTCCCCAAGAAGGGAAATCTCTTCATGAAGCGTTTTCCCTCACTGTGTTTAGTTTTTTTCCTCTTGAAGATGACGATTACTTTTTGGGCTCAGTAGCTCACTGGGCTCTAGGACAAAGCAGGAAACATCTGTAGACATTTCAGATATTTCTTCCCCTCTATTGCTCACCTATATTCTGTGCGACATTTACCGGTTAATGATTTAAAATGGATTTTCTGTTATTTACTGCGTGCTATTGTGTCATGGCATGGTCTGCAATAAGCAATACAGGGTGCCTGAATGCAGAGGCTCAGGTGGCTCAAGAGGAAAGTCTGAAATCAAGATTTTGTACTAAATAGTGCATAATTTCCACCCCCAAACAAATGACATCTTCTTCCAAATCAACAAGGTAGGGAAAAATGCAGAGCCTCTGCTATCTATTCCCCCTGCACTCGAAGTTGCAGTGGCCATTTTCCTTTTACACCTTGCTCATGATTGTCTTATTCAGGATAAGTCATTCCAATTAATCCACCCGGATCCACATTGGCTGGCTTGGGGGAGGAGTGCCAGCCAGGGAGTCAGGTTAGAAACTTGCTTTGCCCTCTTTCACATACCCTCTTTTCCTCAAAGAGAACCAGCTGGCTGATCTGAGAGCAACACCTTCTTGTTCTTCTTCCAAGAACAACCCCTTCTATTCTCCAAGGAAAGATGTCACAAAGAAGTCACAAAGCTAGTCAAATAAAAAGCATGAGCTGGCACACACCCAGAGAAAATTATTTTTTGTAGAGGTGCACACTCTACATAAACTCAGCCCCCCCAAAACAAATGTCCTCTCACTGTAAAATTTTCAGCAAACTTAACATGTGTAAATATTTGTATGAACATAACAAAATGCAACAACTGAGACATAAACTGAACAAGTTACACAGACATGTGACTAACATAAATGGAATAATGTGTCCCTGATCAAAGGGGCAGTCAAAATCAAAAGTAACAGTCAGTATCTGGTGTGGCCACCAGCTGCATTAAGTACTGCAGTGCATCTCCTCCTCATGGACTGCACCAGATGTGCCAGTTCTTGCTGTAAGAGGTTACGCCACTCTTCCACCAAGGCACCTGCAAGTTCCCGGACATTTCTTGGGGGAATGGCCCTAGCCCTCACCCTCCCATCCAACAGGTCCCAGACATGGTCAATGGGATTGAGATCCGGGCTCTTCGCTGGCCATGGCAGAACACTGACATTCCTGTCTTGCAGGAGATCACGCACAGAACGAGCAGTATGGCTGGTGGCATTGTCATGCTGGAGGGTCATGTCAGGATGAGCCTGCAAGAAGGGTACCACATGAGGAAGGAGGATGTCTTCCCTGTAACGCACAGCGTTGTGATTGCCTGCAATGACAACGAGCTCAGTCCGATGATGCTGTGACACACCGCACGGTTTGTGCACATAGGCAACGTTGTTGCCGGTGATGTCTGGTGAGGACCTGCCTTACAACAGGCCTACAAGCCCTCAGTCCAGCCTCTCTCAGCCTATTGCGAACAGTCTGAGCACTGATGGAAGCATTGTGCTTTCCTGGTGTAACTTGGGCAGTTGTTGCCATCCTGTACCTGTCCCGCAGGTGTGATGTTCGGATGTACCGATCCTGTGCAGGTGTTGTTACACGTGGTCTGCCACTGCGAGGACGATCAGCTGTCCGTCCTGTCTCCCTGTAGCGTTGTCTTAGGCGTCTCAAGGTACGGACATTGCAATTTATTTCCCTGGCCACACTACCGTTAAGACACGACTGTTCATTCATTGTTTATGGTTCATTGAACAAGCATAGAAAACAGTGGTTAAACCCTTTACAATGAAGATCTGTGAAGTTTTGGGGATGTATCTTTAAAAGACAAGGTCCTGAAAAGGGATGTTTCTTTTTTGCTGAGTTTATATAGACTCCCAGTAATTCATTGAGTAAAACAGTCAGAGGTAACACACTAGGGCGGTGTTCAAATCAAATCAAAGTGTATTTGTCACGTGCGCCTTTGGTTAGTGATTCCCTTTGGGATTTCAGATTCTCCAGCTGTTTTCAGTCAGTGCAAGGCTCTACACAAAACCCCATGTGTCATAATGGGCAGCAGCTTTCCTCTGCTCCGGCACCTGGCAGCGGCCTAGCGAAGCCCCAGTCCAGGGAGCTCATGGTGACTTTTCTGGTTCCCTCATCCTAGGGCTAGCCTCAAAGAGAGGCTCCCTGGGAGAGAGGGAGGTGGCAGTGATGGCCTCTGTGTTTTGGTGATGATCGCCCCAAAAAGTGAGGTGTTTCGGTGGTTTGCTCGGAAGGGATTTCTGGTGGTTTTCTTTCACTGTTGCGATTGCTGCTAGGTTTTGAAGATTTTAAGAGTATCAGGTCCCACAAGGGTACTCATCATCAATTAACACAACTGGAACAAAAAATGTCAAATTAAAATAAAAACACATGCCAAAAAGATTTAAAAAGTAAAATGCAGCCTTATAAAATCTCTGCTGTTTGTTCATTGGTGGTTGGGAAATTGCACCTTTATGACCTCCTTGTTGTGACAGACAAAATTTCTGCTTCACATATAATTCAGTGATTCGGCCATCTGGGCCAGATTTACCCTGCCAGCCCAGAGCCATACTGGGTTGTTGGGGAGAAAGCCATGACTAAGCCAGGGCAGACATTTTGCTTTGCCATACTCTGTTATATAGATATGCTTAATAATAATGTACATTTTCATTTTGACATCCTCCACGCACCAAACGTCAACACACTAGAAAATATGGTAAGATAAGCAGTTGCATGGAGTTGTTAAAAAAGCATTAGTTCCTTTAAATGTTTTGTTTAATTCTCAGAAGAGGACATTCATGGGTTCTTTCTTCCCTTGCATGGATAGGTTATGTTAAAGGTCCAATGCAGCAGTTTTTATTTCAATATCAAATCAATTCTTGGTAACAATTTAGTACCTTACTGTGATTGTTTTCAATGAAAATGGTCAAAAAGAAACAAAAATAGCTTCTTATCTAAGAAAAATGTCTCAAGCAAGAATTTTGCTAGGACTATGGGGGGTGGTCTGAGTGGGGGGGGGGGGGGGGGGGGGGGGGGGGGGAAACTAAAAACTAGCTATTATTGGCAGAGAGGTTTGGAACTTTATTTCTTACTGGTTATTTACTAATTTACCACCTGGTAATGTCACCAGGCCAAAACTCCATCCCACCGATATAGGCAGACATTTCAACTCTTACTCTAAACGGGCATTATAATTTCACAGTATTATTCCAACCTCATAGTGCAGAACTACATATAAAATACATAAAAATCTAATTTTGGACTGCACTGTGCCTTTAAAGTAAAATAATAATAACCATGTAATAACCATGTGTTTCATGTATTCCAACTATTTAGCTCCAGTCATTAACATGAGCCCGTTCTCCCCAATTAAGGTGCCACCAAGCTCCTGTGAAGTATTCATACCCCTTGACTTTTTCTGCATGTTGTTGTGTTAGTCTGAATTCAAAATGTATTAAATAAATTGTTTTACTCACACATCTACACATGATATACCACAATGACAAAGTGAGAACATGTTTTTAGAAGTCTTACCTTTGGCAGCGATTACAGCTGTTGTTTCAATTCCGCTAGCGTGTCGTGAAACACACCTTCCACGTCATTCATTATTTTCCATAGAATGCATAGCCCCTAGTTGATTATCCCTTACTTATTGCACACAAAGGGAGTCCATACAACTTGTTATGTGACTTGTTGAGCAACTTATTTAGGCTTGCCATAACAAAGGGGTTAAATACTTATTGACTCAAGACATTTCAGCTTAGGTTTTTAATTCAATTGTAAATATTTCTAAAAACATAATTCCACTTTGACATAATGGGGTATTATATGTATGCCAGTGACACAAAATCTCAATGTAATCCATTTCAAATTCAGGCTGTAACACAAAAAAAATATGGAAAAAGTCCAGGGCTGTGAATACTTTCTGAAGGCCCTGTACATGGTCAATAATTAACTACATGATTGATGCATTTCTGCCAAGAACACAGAGTACAGGAAAAGTCCTATGTTTCTTTAATCATGCAAAACAAAGACTTCTCAAAAGTGAGAGAACAGAGGCCGGAATAAAAATCGCCAGGCGGTACAGAACGTTATTGGTCCCATTCCACAGAGCACTCATAGCCAGCACAGTCAGGGACCTAGGTCATCAGCCTATCTTTATGTGTGAAACTCACCATCCCTCCTCAGGGTACACCACAACTCCCCCCCCCCCCCCCCCCCCCCCCCCCCCCCCCTTAATGCTGAGAAATTCATAGAGCAAGTAAGTTTACTATTGCTGTGTTGATGAAAAATCACACACGCTCCGGCAAGAGTCAGCATTCAATATGCCAAGACTGATTTTTGTAGTTATCATGTTAGATGTTGCTGGACTATAAAAATGCATTGTTGCACATATTTGTTCATTCTAAGATACTGCATGGGGTGGTGCTATTTTCTTAGGTGCATTTATTTTCCAAATGGCACTCAAAAGTCAGATTGTATGTCAGATAATTATTGATTTGGTGAGATTTCCCAAAGCTGCCAATAGTTTGCTAAAGGGAATTGCAGTTGAACATAATATTGTCTCGACATTAGGAAACACTCCTCCAAAGAAAACGCTCTGATAATGACATGGTTGCGTTGTTAATTTTCTCTTCTTGGTACTTGACATGACGTGGTATGCTGTCCACAATGGAGCCTCCTTTTCAACGTCAACAACAGCCACTGCAGCTAACAGAAGCATGCTCTTAAAGGCAGACCCGAGCCATGCTTCAGGGTCATGGAGTGTTATTGCCTACAATTGTTACTTGAAGATTCTTGCTTTGTGTAAAGTAACACTGAGGCAAGGAAGCCCCTCCAACAGGCTTGGGCGCCCTCTGTGCCCGTAGCTCTGTCTATCGGTCTGGGTGGATGAATGGCACAGAAGGGAGCGCGCAGCTGAGGGACATGGCAGTGTGCAGTAGAGTGGGCGCCCCAGGCAGGCCAGCCTGCATTGATTGATGGCAGCTATTTGCAGACTGGTTAGGACCGTTGGGCCAGTAACTGAACGGTCACTAGTTCGAATCCACGAGCCAGTAAGGTGAAAAAATCTGCCGTTCTGCAGTTAACCTCCAACAACAACTGCTCCCCGGGCGCCGATGACGTGGATGTCGATTAAAGCAGCCCCAGCACCTCTCTGATTCAGAGGGTTAAATGTGGAAGACACATTTCGGTTGAATGCACTGGCTAAGCATCCCCTTTCCTGCTGCCAGACTGAAGGACAAATGTGGAGGTGAGGGTACTCGCACAGTCTCTGTCTCCCAGTGTGTATCAGATGAGATGGTATTTTGCTGCATCCCAGTAAGTCAGTCAATTCCTCTCCGTCATTTGCATCCTAAAGATCAAATCCCCATTAGGGAAAACAGCGCCACTGTACGTCCCAGTGAATCAGCCTCTGGCAGCATGTCTCATTTTTGTGGGGAGTACATATTCAGCTGTTCTTTCGCGTGTGCAATGATGTCAGAGGGAAAAAACATTGTTCGCTGTTTGCAGTAGCTTCTTTGTTGTTGTCATAGCCCAAACGCACGTGGCAGTTTCACCAATTAACGATTCCAGCTCAAAGAATCGAAGAAGTAAGAACGAATCTCCACAGGTTGACGTTTATGGAATTATTCTTGTCCTGGAGGCACTCCAGGATGGGCCAGCTGCAAAGTCAAAGTTGGCTATATAAAGTGCATTCAGATAGTGTTAACTAATGGGGAAAACTCTAGAATGATGAGTGAAATTCAATCTTGCGCTTCTCTGTGCACGCTGATATTTCTAAGCCCGCATGCAGCTTAGAGGGAACTTGTCTCATGAGTCCATTCTATGCGCACCAAAATTACATTATGCTTCTCTGAATTGTCTTGTGAAAGAATAACACAGTAAGATCATAATCGCACTTTATAATTTAGCCAAGCATGTTGGCAAATTATACCCACCTGACCCAGATTGCGAGTTATAATGGAGCGTTTTTGGATTGTGTAAACAACAACAGTAATTGTAAAAAGGCGGAGATGCAGGGCTGTTCCTAAAAGTGTTGCAAAATTCCAGGCACTTTCAATAAATTCCCTGATTTCCCCAAAATCCCGGTTGAGGCATCTCGGAATCAGTAATGAATAAACAGGTAATTCAGAGTCCTCCAACCAGGAGTTCAGGAAAACCGGGGAATTTATTGAGCGTTCCCGGAATTTTGCAACTCTAGTTCCAAACAAAACAAATACAAGTGTGCAAGCTTTAGTTTCTTAACGGCACAGCTAGTAGAACAAGAAAAGCACGTTATAGTTGAAGACTCTTCTATGAGTGCTAAAAGCACATTAAAATTACTTAGGAACTGTGCACACTGTGGAGAGGTATGTGGCCACTGGCCACACCCGTTAGAACTCTCACTCAAAGCAGTTTCATTTTTTATAGATCACTTTAGTTCCCAGGTTCTGATTCTGTTCCTCGAAAATGATGCGGTTCTGTTCCCTGAACCAGCGAGGGTAATAGCTCACACGACAAAAATGTGTAAATTCAGGGGCCTTTGAATATGTCTGCAAATTTATTTAAGCTGGATCATGTGCACGACCGGTGCCTGGCTCTCCCAACACTCCCACCAGGAGGTCTGGGAGGCACAGTGGGGAGGGGGGGAGACCGAAATAGCCACTGTCAGTGGAGAGAGGGAACACCACCTCCTGTGTAGATAAGGTGGGCATCTTTAGCCGCTATCAGCCCTGACAGTTAGCCAGATGGGGCCTTGGCCACTCGGTAGCACAGATGGACAGAGCTTGTTGGTTCCACTTCATCCTCCCCTCCCTCACTCTTGGTTGGTTTCACTCACACATACTGGCCAGCTGCCTCTTAGGAGATTTAACTAAGTGCTCTGGACACACTCAAGACTCCACAAGACTGTGGAGCTGAGAGAGAGGGAGGAAGAAAGAGATGGGGGAGGGGAAAGAGAGTTGATGCCCTGGGAATTGGCGAGAGAGCAACGCTGAGATGTTGATGGTGGTGAGTATGATTCCAGGGCAGTGGTTGCAGCGGGCGTTGGTAATTTCTTTATCAGAAGTTGTCATAGGTGAACAAATGCCCAGTTCGGTAATGAAGCATTAGGGAAGCCAGTCAGGGAGGAGGGGATCGCTCTTAAGGAGCGAACACAACGGTTTACAGGGAATTACAGAACAGATAATGGCACGGTCATAACCGCAAATCGGAATGTCACATTTACAACAACAAACATCTCTCATTTCAGGGATTTTACCATAGTTCAAGTAAGACCAATAATGTTAATGTACCTGATCTCTGGGTATGTGGTATTTTTCCAGCATCTCCTCCAAAGCCTCCATGTTTTCTATATGTTTCAAATGCACCAATCGATACACTCTAGCCTCTTGCTCTTCAAATCAAATGTTGTTGGTCACATGCAGATGTTATTGCGGGTGTAGAAACACAAGCATTTTGATATCTATCAGTTTCACAACAATACATACAATACACACAAATCTAAAGTAAAGGAATGGAATTAAGAATATATAAATATTTGGATGAGCAATGTCAGAGCGGCATAGACTCAGATACAGTACCATAGAATACAGTATATACATATGAGATGTGTAATGCAAAATATGTAAACATTATTAAAAGCGCTAGTGTTCCAATTATTAAAGTGGCCAGTGATTTCAAGTCTATGTACATAGGGCAGCATTCTCTAATGTGCTAGTGATGGCTATTTACAATCTGATGGCCTTGATAGAAGCTGTTTTTCAGTCTCTCGGTCCCAGCTTTGATGCACATGTACTGAGCTCGCCTTCTGGATGATAGCGGGGTGAACAGGCAGTGGCTTCGGTGGTTGTTGTCCTTGATTATCTTTTTGCCCCTCCTGTGACATCAGGTGCTGTTGGTGTCCTGGAGGGCAGGTAGTTTGCCCATAGTGATGCGTTGGGCAAACCGCACCACCCTCTGGAAAGCCCTACGGTTGCGGGTGGTGCAGTTGCCGTACCAGGTGTTGATACACCCCGACAGTATGCTCTCAATTGTGCATCTAAAAGTCTGTGAGGGTTTTAGGTGCTAAGTCAAATGTCTTTAGCCTCCTGAAGTTGAAGAGGCGCCTTCACCACACTGTCTGTGTGGTTGGACCATTTCAGTTTGTCAGTGACGTGTACGCAGAGGAACTTGAAGCTTTCCACCTTATTCACTGCGGTCCCGTCAATGTGGATAGGGGGCTGCTCCCTCTGCTGTTTCATGAGGTCCACAATCAGCTCCTTTGTTTTGTTGCTGTTGAGTGAGAGGTTATTTTCCTGGGTCCCCAGGGTCCTCACCTCCTCCTTGGTAATCAAGCCTACTACTGTTGTGTCGTCTGCAAACTTGATGATTGAGTTGGAGGCATGCGTGGCTATACAGTCATGGGTAAACAGGGAGTACAGGAGGGGACTGAGCACGCACCCTTGTGGGGCCCCAGTGTTGAGGATCATCGAAGTGGAGGTGTTGTTTCCTACCTTTAACACCTGGTGGCGGCCCGTCAGGAAGTCCAGGACCCGGTTGCACAGGGAGGGGTTCAGACCCAGGGCCTCGAGCATAATGATGAGCTTGGAGGGTACTATAGATGTGCGTTGCAAGGTCAGGGTGCCATTAAAGGAACAACTTATCACAGGTCTCAGATAAGTGGCTGTGACTGCTGATTCAGTGGAATGCTGTCACCAATGTTTACGATTGAATTTACTGTATTGCGGACATGACTTGAGATAACAAAAATGATCAAGTCTCCCACATAAGTCTCTTGTGAAGGGGTCACTACAACATTGGAAATCACCGAGTATAGTAGTCTATTTTGAAATCGACTGAGCAATATACAAATCTGCCCATTTGTTTAAACACTGGTGAGATTGAGTTCAATGAGTTGTATAGCATGTAGAAAGAACTGATTGTGAGGCCGTCAATAACCTTATTCACTCTGCCCTATCCTCATGAGTTTTGACTGCTTGAGCTCTATTAGGGGAACTGTTTCTTCTCTTCCTCAACTGCTGCACACCGCCCCCTAAAACAGTTAATTAACGAATCGTTAAACTTGGATATGTGGCTAAATAGATGTTTATTTGATCCTCCAGGCACCATAATCATTTTGTACTTTTTTATTGAAAATATGCTAAATCTCATTATTTGTTTAGCCTTTGATGCAACAGTTATTAATATGTATGTGACTGACTGACTGAATTATATGAGCGGCACATTGTATCTCAAACTTTTCTTGTATTAGGACATTTCTATTGAAAAGGCTTTACAAGGCCACCTTTATCCATTTGACAAGTGCTAGCAATGAGTTCCAAGGTCAACAATGTTTCAAACGTGTCAAACTTTCCAGCAACTCACCATGAAATACAAACTTACATTTCATTTTGCCACACTTTTCATATTCCGTCTTGGTTATTATTTGTATGTGTTTCCAAACGCTTATTTTTGCTTTATGTATTTTTTGTTTTAAAAAAGGTCAGACAATTTTCCACTCTCCCTTTCTTCTGTTTCTTCAAAGGCAAGCTGTGGCTATTTTTTCAATTGATTTCTAAAGTTAATGTTTTTTTTCTGTTCCTCTTCCTGCACCTTACTCTCTTGCATGCATTCCTCTCTCTCTGCATGGTCCTGGGGAACAGCTCCCCATCCCCAGGTATAAGAAGGTAAGGCACCGACTCACACTGTCCAAACCCTAACCAGCCTACAGAAATCAGAATATTTGTCCATTTTTCTCATGTGGTGTGTTGACAAACCA
Source organism: Oncorhynchus mykiss (assembly GCF_013265735.2). Lineage (NCBI taxonomy): Eukaryota > Metazoa > Chordata > Actinopteri > Salmoniformes > Salmonidae > Oncorhynchus > Oncorhynchus mykiss. Next base: position 46,456,311 of record NC_048576.1, on the reverse strand, counting down.
AAACCAAACTCTAACCAGCCTACACCCTCCCCAACTAACTCCCACTGGACCTTGTGGAATGGATAGCCCCTATTAAAATCTTTACTAAACCCCAACCAGCAGCCTACACCAACCTAAACCAACTCCCAATGTCCCCTGTGGAGTGAACAAACCCTAACTATCCTACACCAAGCCCAACCAACTCTTTCACACTATTGGCATCTCATAATTGTCTAATACTCTTCTCACGCTATCATACTATACTGTGCTGGCATGGATATTTTTGTTTTCACATTGTCCTTTTCTAGCACTGTTCCATTAACAATGGTGGATGTATAACCAGGCCAGTGCTGTAGAGCTCAGCTCAATTCAGTTGTGTGAAAAGCCTGTGAGAGTCAGACTTTTAGATTGGGTACGGCATGTTAAACCACAGGTGTATATTTATTCCTTCTATATATTGTGGCACATTTCAGGTCATACCCTTGTTTTTGTCATTTCTGTAGAATGAGACTATTTCTGGAGCTGTAAAATACAGTGAAATTACGTTTACTTAATTATCCAGAGCATGGTTAAATGATTATGCAACCTGAAAATCATCTGCCACTTGTATCCTTCTGTGAGTTTTTTTTAAATCAGGGGTTTTCAATTTCAGTCCAGACTGGGCTATTCCCAGCCTGCACATTTTGATCTAGCCCAACACTAACAGGTCTGACTCAATTTAACAAATCATCAATAAACTGTTGAGTGCTTTGGTCCACAAGACTAGAAACGTCAAGCTAGTCTGCTCTTACTGGCCAAATGTTAGGGTTGTTCCTGTAATTGTGCTTGTGTAGATTTGGTACAGAAAGTTAGTTTCAACCTTGAACTTCCCTCCCTGTGTTGAATATTTGTTAAATGATATTTTCCGTGTTGATTGACACCAAATCTTTTGTTCTCATTTCATCCATCCAGACCTACAGTATACCTGGGAAATGTCAAAGTTAGCATATGGTGATATACACTGAGTGTACAAAACATTAAGGACACCTGCTCTTTCCATGACATAGACTGACCTGGTGAATCCAGGTAAAAGCTATGATGCCTTATTGATGTCACTTGTTAAATCCACTTCAGTCAGTGTAGATGAAGGGAGGAAACAGGTTAAAGACGGATTTTTAAGCCTTGACCCAATTGAAACATGGATTGTGTATGTGTGTCATTCAGAGGGTGAATGGGCAAGACAAAGATTGAAATGTCTTTGAACTGGATATGGTAGTAGGTGCCAGTTACACCGGTTTGTGTCAAGAACTGCAACGCTGCTGGGGGTTGCTCAATATTAGGAAGGCGTGTCGTGGAAATTTCCTCTATTTACCAAATCATGGGAGCAAACCACACACACACGTCAGAGTTAGTTATAAAAGTCCATCTTTAATTATATGAGCTCTTATCACAATCCTGTGACTCTCAGATAATTCAGTGTCTCCCAGTGAATCCTCTGAGAGTCCCCTTACAATGCAACCGAGTTCCTTTAATAGCAAAGACACACATAGTCAGACAGCATAGACATAACTCATCGTTCAGCTTTGTCTCCTTTCTCAAACCCCAGAACCATAAACCAACCCTCCATATCAACAGGCATATATCAAATTGTCATTTAGATACAACCAACTCAAAATACAACCAATCCTGGACAAGCTCACGGAGAGGAGAATGATTCCAGACACTGCCATCTCCGATGGGAAAACTAGGGAGTGAACTGGCACACACACAGTGGAGCAAAAGACATGTTTACACATGATGACACTTTGACCTCTCCCCTCCCAGCGGCCATGCAACTTAGTCTTGACATAGAACAGATACTGCAACCCTGCCCACAGTATTATACAAAAATACCATTCTGATGAGAATTAACTTACACACATTTGATAAATATAAAACATCTTACATATGTTACCAACAAATTCTGATTATCCCACGACAGGCGTTCCTAATGTTTGACATACTCTGTGTATAGGCTACTGTGTGTGTATTTTTCCAAAGTAGTATGTTTGTGCTTATATTTCATTGATACTGTAGCAAAGAATGGGGTCGAGTGATAAATGGCAGATATGTGAGAGCAGAACTAATAAACGGGCTCTGCCCTATCACTAAAATGGCCACCCCGATCAGAACTACAGATCACAAAATGGCCAACTGCCAAAACAATTCCCAGAAGCAAGGGGAAGGTGGGGCCGACCCACAGATAAGGGGTCAAGACAAACCAGGAAGAGAGATAGAAAGGGCTGGAAGCATCTGTGAACCATAGAGAAAGAGACAATATATATCAGCTGGATTTACCGTGCTGGATTTACCGTTTGTACCTGGATCTACCCGAAAACCCGATTTGTGTACCGAACCCTGCTATCCTTGACCTTGCCTGCGGCCTGGGTGGACCAGGATGGAGAAACAAACACACAGGTACTGTCCTGTTCTAAAGAACTCTCATTCTGGGGTGATTTTGGTGACAGTTTCTCACTTCATTTGTGACAAACTCTCCTAATCTTGAAGAGATTTGCCACATGTGGTGAAGAATGTGAGCAGATTGACTAACCATACCACTGGTTAGGTAGAGGGGTAAAAAAGGTTCATTTAGCACTCCAAAGGGGAGGTCTGTTTTTTTTGTTGTGGCTTTGTTTGGTTAGGACAGTTTCCTCTGGAAAATGAGTATGGAGGGAGCCATACAGGCCCTGTTACAAGCGGCGGCCACCCAACAAGAGGCAACTAGAGCTCAACAAATAGCTCATCAGGATGCAATGTGAATGTATCAGGACACGTTACAGGTCCAGCACCGCACCAACCAGCTGCTCATGAGAGGAGCAAGAGAGAAACACCCGGGAGTTAAGAGAAGGCCTAAAGGAGCTAGCGGACTAAATTGGGGCTCAGTTACCAGCTGCAAATATCCAGATGCGGGCCAATCATTTTCTTCAAAAAATGACAAAGCGGGGAACCCTCAGAAGGTGAGGCCGTCCCACAGATATGGGGTCAAGACAAACCAGGAAGAGAGAGAGAAAGGGCTGGAAGGATCTGTGAACCATAGAGAAAGAGACAATATATATCAGCTGGATTTACCGTGTGTGAGCTGTACTGTTTGGACTTACCTGTTGGCGTTTGGACCTGGACCTACCGAAAACACGATTCGTGTACCAAACCCTGCTATCCTTGACCTTGCCTGCGGCCTGGGTGGGTCAGGACGGAGAAACAAACACACAGGTACTGTCCTGTTCGAAAGAACTCTCATTCTGGCGTGATTTTGGTGACAGTTTCTCACTTAATTTGTGACAAACGCTCCTAATCTTGAAGAGATTTGCCAGAATACTTTGACATGATGTATTGATTGATATGAGAGTATGGTGTATGTTTATTGATCGGTGTATGTTTATCCTCAGGTGCAGTACCTGAAGGTCATTTTACTTTAACTCTGAAACAACAGGTACAGTAGTGGAGCCATTCTAAAGTGGGTGTACATCCTACACTGTTCTGTACGTACTAGCAATATCATTCATAAAGTAATCAAGTAAAGAACATGTTAGGATAACATCATCATGAGTCACATAACTAATTCCTCTATTTCTGTCTCTAAGCTGAAACCATAACAAGGCCCTAGTTCACCTTTTGCAGCTGCAATAAGGATAATAATTATTGGAATTAAGCACAACAGCAAATGTGCTTTACTCCCTAGTTAGCCTCTGGTTTACGGGTCAGTTTTAATTGAATAACAGATGAATGTGAGAATGCTATATAAATGCATTATTTTTCGCGGAGACAAACTCCATTTTAAATACTGCCTTCGGTTTAATTTGTCTTGTTAAAGTAGACCTTTAGTCAGGGCCCTATGAAATGCAATGGCATTAAAGGAGTAGTTCACTATTTTACGATATGATGTTAGATTGTTCCTCACCCTAAAAGTAGTCTATGGGCCAGGAGAAACTAATCTATGGTTCAGGATTCTTTAAACAGTCATTACTAACTTCAGCTAACTTTAGCCACCCCTAGCTAAACATCTATGGAATTGATGGGGGCATGTGAGCATATATTTTTTGTTAAATGGCCGATTCACCTTTAAGTACCATCATACCAAATATGGAGTAAGTTTTTAAAATGTTTTATAGACACTCACATGCACCCATCGCTTCCATTGATTTTTAGCTAGCAGTGGCAGAAGTTAAGTTGACGTTTGTAATGGCTGTTTAAAGAGAACTGAACAGGGATTACAGTTTCCCCTACTTTTGAGGGAGGAACCATCTAAAATGAAGTTGTATAATAGTGAACTATTCCTTTAATATTGCATTGCATCTCGTTTAACAAGCATGTATCAAACCTCTTCCGCAACAACCTTATTTTATCCACAATAAACCTTACCACGTTCCGTTTTCCACCAGATATATGCATAGAGTCTAAATAAGCCCTGTCTCAGAGGTTGAGCCAGGACATTTCTCTGACGTTAAAGGAATACTTTGGGATTTTGACAATGCAGACCTTTATCTGCTTCCCCGGAGTCTGATTAACTCGTGGATACCCATTTTATGTCTGCGTGCATTTTGAAGAAAGTTGCTAACTATCGCTAGGTTAATTGCTAACTAGCATTAGTGCAATGACTGGAAGTCTATGGATATCTGCTAGCACGCTAGGGTATCTGCTAGCATGATAGTAGATACCCAGTTATTGTGCTAACGCCTGTTAGCATTGGCTCGCAGAATTACCACCCAACTTCCTTCTTACCGGACACAGTAAGGACACATACTGTTTTTATTTTTATTTTCTGCACTTTTGCACACCAGTATCCTTACTTGCACATCATCATCTGCTCATTTATTACTCCGGTGTTAATCTTCTAAATTGTAATTATTCGATCCTATGGCCTAACTTCTCATGCCTTTTGCACACACAGTATATAGACTTTTTTTTTTTTTTTTTTTTATTGACTTGTTTATTGTGTTACTGGCTTGTTTATTGTTTATTCCATGTTTAACTCTGTGTTTTTATCTGTGCCACACTGCTTTGCTTTATCTTGGCCATGTCGCAGTTGTAAATGAGAACTTGTTCTCAACTAGCCTACCTGGTTAAATAAAGGTGAAATAAAAAAAATTAACAGAGACATACAAATGGTATCCACGAGTTCCTCTGACTCGTGGGGAGTACATAAAGGGCCTCATTGCGAAAATCCCAAAGTATCCCTCTAACATTCATCGGTGAGGAATGAGAGGCATCCATCACATCTCCATCATGCCTGACTCTAATAATTCATCATTGCCTCTCCCGTCACACTAGTGGCAGGAAGCCACCACCTAAACACCTCCATCAATCTGAGGAGGACACAGGTGGAGGTAACTCCTCCCATGCCACAAGAGCTGCAAGATAAAGGTAGGCATACTTTGCAGAAGCTGCCTTTTGGCTTCTTTAAGAAATAGGTAACAGTGAACATATTGGATGGTTCCTACATTTGAAATTGACCTGTTTACTTTTACAAAAATAAAGTCCACACACACACCACAGGCACGACACACGAATTCAGCATCGAGGGGAAATTGGTGTGTGGATACACTGATGTACGGCGCCCATCTGCCTTTCATAACGGTAATTTCTCTTCTCCCTACCCCCTATCCCCCCATAATTGTGATCAACTGGCTCTTCACTGGTGGCTTAGGCAATCACCATGGAGGGAGATGTAGATAGATACTATGTCAGCCTCTTCAATCAACTGCCATTTCTGAATGCTTTTTTTTGTGCCATAGGATGATATGAATAATATACATAGTCGGAAAGTCAAACCCATTTTCATGATTTCTGGAAGAGCATCAAAATACATAAAACATATCACATTTTTGTACTCATTCAGTAGTTGGTCAAAACTGCATTTTGAAGTGTCCTAATCAATATACAGAAACACTTTCTGATATATTGAAAACATGAACTTAAAATATACTACCTACTCATACAGTACATTTACCACAATAGTAGTCATATTACTTGGATTTTTTTTATCAATTACCTTATAAACTGCATGTGCAACAAGAACCATGTTTTAACAAGTGGCAATTAATCACTCGTATTGATTCGGGGGGAATCAGGTTGTATGCGCTGTTGAAACTAACACAACTCAAATATCACATGGAAACTATAAATATTGTTTAGAGGAGAAACTGCTGAAGACGACCTACATTTTGGATGGTTGAGTTTTGCTTCAAGTGGGCCGCCAACACGGAAAGTTAAACGCAACACACTTTTGTTAATCACTGGTATCGATATCAATTTGAAATCAATGAAACAGGGGCAAAGGTTTAGGGTGTCTGCGCTGTTTAAACTAACACTATTCAGAGGCTACACCGAATCTGACAATAATTCGGGTGTTACTCACTAGAAGAGAATTTGCTGTGGACAGTCAATTAAATTCTAGAATGTCAGATGGAAGTTTTGGGTGGCTGCCGAAATGGGGAAGGAAACAAATCAGTTTTGTTATTCAACTTAACTAATCACGACCCACCATAGGATATCAACAGTGACAGGGTGTTATTTGAGTTATAATTTTACTCTCAAATCCATGCACTGGTGTGAAGCCAGTGACTTTTATACAGAGAGCTCCCCAAATTCTCCTTGCCATTTGAGTTTGAAAATTATAGTAAAATTCTAATCTGTTTAAAAATAAATCAACATTTCAATTTAGGCTGATGTGTATGTTACCCACTTACAAATTCTTGGCACAATCACATATATTTCTTAATAGTTTAACCATTTACAGTTTAAAAATGCTCTTATGCACAATTAAACCGGTTGCTCTAGAAAGAGCTCCCTTAGTAGCTGTGCAGTAGGCCGTTAATTCACCCTGCCTAAATAGAGTAGAAGTCGGAATTTTATATACACTTAGGTTGGAGTCATTAAAACTCATTTTTTAACCACTCCACAAATTTCTTGTTAACAAACTATAGTTTTGGCAAGTTGGTTAGGACATCTACTTTGTGCATGACACAAGTAATTTTTCCAACAATTGTTTACAGACAGATTATTTCACTTATAATTCACTGTATCACAATTCCAGTGGGTCAGAAGTTTACATACACAAAGTTGACTGTGCCTTTAAGCAGCTTGGAAAATTCCAGAAAATTATGTCATGGTTTTAGAAGCTTCTGATCATTTGAGTCAATTGGAGGTGTAGACATCATTTGAGTCAATTGGAGGTGTACCTGTGGATGTATTTCAAGGTCTACCTTCAAACTCAGTGCCTCTTTGCTTGACATCATGGGAAAATCAAAAGAAATCAGCCAAGACCTCATAAAAAAAAGTGTAGACCTCCACAAGTCTGGTTCATCCTTGGGAGCAATTTCCAAACGCCTGAAGGTACCACGTTCATCTGTACACACAATAGTACGCAAGTATAAACACCATGAGACCACGCAGCCGTCATACCGCTCAGGAAGGAGACGCGTTCTGTTTCCAAGAGGTGAACGTACTTTTGTGCAAAAAGTGCAAATCAATCCCAGAACAACAGCAAAGGACCTTGTGAAGATGATGGAGGAAACAGGTACAAAAGAATAACCACAGTAAAACGAGTCCTATATCGACATAACCTGAAAGGCCACTCGGCAAGGAAGAAGCCACTGCTCCAAAACCGCCATAAGAAAGCCAGACTACGGTTTGCAACTGCACATGGGGACAAAGATCATACTTTTTGGAGAAATGTCCTCTGGTCTGATGAAACAAAAATAGAACTGTTTGGCCATAATGACCATCATTATGTTTGGAGGGAAAGGGGAGGCTTGCAAGCTGAAGAACACCATCCCAACCGTGAAGCACGGGGGTAGCAGCATCATGTTGTGGGGGTGCTTTGCTGCAAGAGGGACTGGTACACGTCACAAAATAGATGGCATCATGAGGTAGGAAAATCATGTGGATATATTGAAGCAACATCTCAAGACAACTGTCAGGAAGCTTGGTCGCAAATGGGTCTTCCAAAGGGACAATGACCCCAAGCATACTTCCAAAGTTGTGGCAAAATGGCTTAAGGACAACAAAGTCAAGGTATTGGAGTGGCCATCACAAAGCCCTGACCTCAATCCTATAGAAAATGTGTGGGCAGAACTGAAAAAGTGTGTGCGAACAAGGAGGCCTACAAACCTGACTCCATTACACCAGCTCTGTCAGGAGGAATGGGCCAGAATTCACCCAACTTATTGTGGGAAGCTTGTGGAAGGCTACCCGAAACGTTTGACCCAAGTTTAACAATTTAAAGATGATGTTACCCAATACTAATTAAGTGTATGTAAACTTCTGACCCACTGGGAATGTGGTGAAAGAAATAAAAGCTGAAATAATTCATTCTCTCTACTATTATTCTGACATTTCACATTCTTAAAATAGTGTTGATCCTAACTGACCTAATACAGGGACTTTTTACTAGGATTAAACGTCAGGAATTGTGAAAACCTGAGTTTAAATGTATTTGGCCAAAGTGTATGTAAACTTCCGACTTCAACTGTATTGCCTTCTTATCTTTAGTATAAAGAGACATAGACAAAAAAAAAATTATATAAGTGTTTCAGCTTTGGTTGTAGTTTGTTATTCGATGATGGCCTCCGACAATTTTTCGAAATGTTAACGAGAGACATTCCATAGCTCAGCTCGGACCATCATACATGGTGGACATCGTACATATCTTCTATAGTGTCCAGTTGAACACTTAACCAGAAGTCCAGGTATTTCAGACCAGGGCCACTGTCTGGTCCTTCCATAGCGTGATGGAACCAGTTTGATCTCATTTACATTCTGTTTCGGTCAGTCTGCTTGACAAGGCTAGTCATTTTAGTAAAGAAGTGACTGGGCATAGGAGGTTGTAGCTGCATAGGGAGCTTTGGTCGAGTGTTACATCAATGTGTATTTAATGCTTCTACCCATACAGCGTAACAGTGCAGGACCACAGTATCAGTGCCTCAAAGCTCCCCAGTCTTCTATTTTCATCTATTGATCTATTGCTCCTCAGCAATGCAGCAGAGTTGAAGGAGCACATCTTGGCTCATCCCATCCAGATAGCTGTGTGCTTTACTTAGGGAAGAATCCACTCACCCAACCCTCAATTTACTCAATACATCAGCCTCGGGCTTGCCTGTCAAAGGCAAAGTCAATATTTCATGTTTCCTGTCGACAGTTTTTTTTTCCAATCCTATTGGATTCAGCCCAAAGACTGGTCGTGAGACATGAGGCTGGTCGTGGTATCTACATGAGGCTGGTCGTGGTATCTACATGAGGCTGGTAGTGGTATCTACATGAGGCTGGTAGTGGTATCTACATGAGACTGGTAGTGGTATCTACATGAGACTGGTAGTGGTATCTACATGAGACTGGTAGTGGTATCTACAGCAGAACATAGCATAGAAGCATTTGGAGCAGTGGGGCCCAGAAGAGAACATGTTGGGAGTCTTTTTGATAGTTGGGCACAGTTCCAAAACAGACCATATCAATTCACATCTGTGGAACGGCTCTGAAGCTGCTCGCACAACGGAGGAATGCTGGCCCTGCTGCACTATCAAAGAGAACATTCATCTGTGTTCTACACAAACATCTGACTCAACCTGGTGCTTTGTAGAAGAGATGAGATGCTGTTTGCTGTGAATGAAAGGAGGAGAGGCTCCAAGCGTAGAGAAGGGGTCCAGAGTACAGGCAGTAATGGAACTCCAGGCACAACAAATGGTTGCTAAGAGCAGGCGACGTTGGAACAGAGAACCTCCTCCTCTGTCCTACAATAAGTTTTCAGCGATTTTGATGTGGAATTAGAATGTGGCATGAAGTGCGTTTGTGACACACATAAATATATAAAAGGTTTTGAGGATAAGGAGATTCCTCACAAAAACAGAAAAATGTACTTTGCACTTTTTCACCCGACACTCGGTGGAGCAGAAAACTGTATATTACCATTTGTGGTTCTGACAAGTGTTGCTCTGTGTTGAGAGAGACGTAACACACACACACTCACTCACAAGCACACACACACACACACACACTGTGTGAGGAACTTTCATCCAACACATGGCTGAGCAAATACGTTTGGGAGATAGGATAGCACTGACGCAGACACATGCACGCACCCACCCACCCACACACACACACACACACACACACACACACACACACACACACAGAGTTAAGCTTACCAAAAGGGGGGCACACAGTTAAACTTAACAGAAGGGGAGAGAGAAAACAAGTACAAGTGTGATTCAGCTGACAATGGGTGATTGCAAACTGGTTGGTATAGGGAGATCCATAAAGATTAGCTTGGCATGGCAAGGTAAGTTATGACTCACCAAAGAATTCATTGATTTGTGAAGCCGGTATCAGTAGTAGAAAAGCAACAACTGCCAAAGCCTGAGTCTATTTAAATCAATTCATCCACTCTTTTATGGATGCTGTCTATCTCTGTGTTTGCCGTAGAGATTTCACTCCTCTGTCATCTCTTTTCAGTACATCCATATTCATTTGCAGACAGCCACATCAAATAACTTTGCTGCAGGTAGCACTGTATTTTTATTTATTAAGGATCCCATTCTCTTCCTGGGGTCCAGCAACATTAAGGCAGTTATATGCAATTAAAATAAAACACGACATTACATTTCACAACACATTAAGTATGTTCCCTCAGGCCACTACTCTTGTACCACATATCTACAATACAAAATCCATATGTACATGTGTATAGATTGTCCTATACAGTTCATTCTAGTGTAAAAAAAAAAAAAGCCAGAACACCTCAGCTGATATGAGATTAATGTTGAACACCTCCATTGCATTTTCATGCAAAGTTTTCTCTCTGAAAGGTGAAACAAGATACATAGGAATCCATAGAGTCTGATGGCTATTCCCAAAACACATGTGCTAAAGTTCCCGTTGGCCCATTAGATATGACTCAACCTGAAGGACTGGAGGTGGTGTGCGCCCTACTTCCTCTGTTCTCATCAAAATGATCAATCCTAGCACACACCGCAGAGAGTGGGTCACCTTTTGAAATGAAATTTTCAATTTATGTCAACCTGGCTGATCCCATTTGATAAGAAAGCAAAGCCCCAGCATGTTTGAGACTGAGAAAGATGGTTGGGTATATACTCACCTTTTTGACTGCATGCATGCCAATGAGGCATGTTGCATTTGTTGTATCAATGGGAGCTAGAAGTCATATCATATTCTGAGTAATCCTGTACAATGTGCTTTACAGCACATACAACCAATCTTTTTCGGTTTGTAGAGAAGGAAAGACAACCTACCTATGATTTTGCAGCTCCGATGTGCATTTGTTGACTGCTCTCGCCCTCTCGCCCTCTCTCTCTAGCCAGGGCTTCATTGATTGGACCTGCAGCACCATGACCATGCCTGTCTGCTACATCATGCCATAGGGCTGAGGAAATCAAGTGTTTGAAAATGTGACTTTTGTTTTTGGCTCTGGTTTCATGAAAGCTGCATCCAAGCAATGTATCAGCAATATCCCTATTTGTAGATTTGTCAATGTCAATAATACTGTCACAAAATAAACAGTCATCTGTCAAATTGTTATGATTATGACGTTGTCTTTATGTCTCCCTTTCTATTCTTCCTATCTGGATAAGGGTTTGGCAGATTTTTTATCCTCTGATTCATGGAAGGAGATGATCCCATGTATTGTGATTTATCTGCGTCCTTTTACGAATGGGGAAAGCTGACGATAGGCATAGAACATCAATCATCTTAACAGAAAAGAGGTGTCGGATGAGGAGCTCATTTATGGCGGATAAGCACATTCTGACAGACAAAGTAATTTTGAGAGGATGATCCCAGTCTGAGCGGAATTATCCTTGTGCTGTTTTCCATACTATAGAAATAGTCCCCAAATGAATTCCTTAGGTACTATCTACACCGCTCGTTGTCAGGTTGCAGAGTTGCTGTAGGCTACTTTGTGTGTTTGTTAATTACTTGATTTACTCACAGGTAGAGTTCAGTTTCTGTCAACACATTCTGAAATGTTTCTTTTTTTGGAAAAGCATTCAAGTTATTTTGCCAGCCGTGGAACAGGTCTCACCTCTAGCCTTTCTAATTAGCTGACATGGCTATTGTTATTCTGAGGAGGTTGTGCACATGTCAGAAACAAAAGTCTTTGACTTAAATTGGATGTCAGGCATCCAGCATCGGCCTTGTATGTCTGACGTGTTTTAACACGTTTTTTTGTTGGCTGGTGGATGTGTAGTTTTCATTTTAGTGTAGTCACATTTGGAAATATTATCATGAAGGTCTATGTTGTGATGCGCTGTCATACTACCTTGTGAACGGCCTCTCTTTCGACACCATCTGTCTGTCTCTCCCACAGGGGCTCAAACCCATGGACCACAACGGGCTCTCGGATCCGTATGTCAAACTGCACCTACTGCCTGGGGCCAGTAAGGTACGTACCTGTCTTATTATACCTCAATCAATCACATTTATTTGTAAAGCCCTTTTTACATCAGCCGATGCAGATGTAGAGGCACGGTGGCTAGAAAATGTCCCTAGAAAGGAAGGAACCTAGAGAGGAACCAGGCTCTGAGGGGTGGCCAGTCCTCTTCTGTCTGTGCCGGGTGGAGATTATAACAGAACATGGCCAAGATGTTCAAACGTTCAAAGATGACCAGCAGGGTCAAATAATAATAATCACAGTGGTTGTAGAGTGTGCAACAGGTCAGCACCTCAGGAATAAATGTCAGTTGGCTTTTCATAGCCGATTGTTCAGAGTTAGAGACAGTAGGTGCGGTAGAGAGAGAGTCAAAATCATGTTATACTCATGTTTAAGGGATACTATGGGAGTTTAGGTGTTCCTGTTTACCTCAAATGTTGTGGGATGGCGGCAGGTAGCCTGGTGTTTAAGAGCATTGGGTCAGTAACCGAAAGGTTGCAGGTTTGAATCCCGAGCCGACTAGGTGAAGAACTCTGTCTATGTCCCTTTGAGCAAGGCACTGAACCCTAATTGCTCCTGGGTCGCCGTCAATAATGGCTGAACCCTGGCTCTCAACCCACTTTCCAATGGTGTCTCGGGGGATTTCGATATGGGACAAATGTAAGCACCTCACCAATTATTATGGTTCATACACACCTATTATAAAAGTAGGGCGATTCCAGTGTTATGGACGTTACATTTGCATGCAAATCCCAACTTTAATGTCTCACAGAATGGACAAAAACATTTAAATACAACTTTTGATGTGTGTGTCTATAGTACCCCTTGTGGTAAGTGTATTTCCCCCCAAAAAATCTGACTTCTAAATAGTTGCATGCTGAAGAAATAAAGCAAATAAGATGTATTATGGATGTTACATTGAATGGTCAAGTTTTTTGGAGGAACATGAACAAAAGTCTGAGTTTTTATTTTTTAGGTCAAAACATGGATAGCCATTTTGAAGGAAAGGCTTTGCTGAACACAAAAACAATACTTTTGAAAAGATTTGCATTATTACTTTACAGGGGGAAAAATACCATTCTGGATGCTACACCATCCGTTACGAATGTTAGTCTGAAATACACATTCAAATCTTAAAGATTTATTGATCTGAAACTATCTTAACACATTTGTTGTCATTTTGTTATTAAAATGTCAACAGAAGGCATAGTACCTTGGGATTATAAAATTACAGGTAGCCTGCAGCAGACCACCCTGCATACCACTGCTGGCTTGCCTCTGCAGCTAAGCAGGGTCATTTCTGGATGGGAGACCAGATGCAGCTGGAAGTGGTGTTTGAGGTCCAGTAGGGGGCAGTCTTCCCCCTGGTTAAAGGAGATCACAATGCTCTGGGGCAGTGAAGGGGACATTGCCCTGTGTAGCGCGCCGTCTTTCAGATGGGATGTTAAAATGTGTGGTCACTAAAGATTCCATGGCACTTATTATAAGAGTAAGAATATGGGTGTTAACCCCAGTGTCCTGGCTAAACTCTCAATCAGGCCATCACACCATCATGGCCACATTCTCAGCTTCCAATTGGCTCATTCAGATATGATACATCTGTTATGGATTTCATGGATATCATAACGCTGAACAAAGATGCTCAAGAGCAACGGTATTACACATGGTCTTTTGTTGAGATACGTCCATGTCCAAGCAAGTCTGTGTTGTTGTTCCAGTGATATGACACCATTCAAAATATATGGGAAAGATAAGCACCATATCATTTCCAGATTTTCAGTACTTTTATATTTTCCGTTCACTCGAGGCGCATTTGTGATATGGACATTAGGCTACTTTTGAAAACATCTGATAAACTTTGATTTTGGTGTAATGTCCCTTTAATAATCTAAATACAGTTATGCATTAATGCATATGCTGTCATATCAGATGGTGTCATGTCTGATTATTGGAAATTAACAGACACTATCATGCCCCGTTATAGAAGCTATGGATATATAGTTAACTGCCAAAATAAAGGAAACACCAACATAAAATGTTTTAATAGGGTGTTGGGCCACCACGAGCCGCCAGGACAGCTTCAATGCGCCTTGGCATAGATTCTACAAGTGTCTGGAGGGATGCAAAACCATTCTTCCAAGATAAATTATATCATTTGCTGTTTTATTGATGGTGGTGGAAAACTTAGTCTCAGGCGCTGATAATAAATTACCATCTCCCAACCACGAATGACTGTCGTCTAGTCGAATTGTAATTCTTGTGCCACCTTGGTCTCCGTGGGCTAGCCTTCTCTTGTGCCAACAATCCACTTAGCAGCTGCCAATAAGGGTTTTCTAAATTAGTCAGGCTGTCCCCAACTGTTCGGACACCTTGACCTCCGAGTGGACTTTCCATCAGACCATTATTAGGTAATTGATTGGGCTTGAACGTCAAGCATATGGGCGCTGTTTCATTTGGGGGCCTGAAATTACACCACAAACATGGCAGCTGTGACTAGCCGCAGATGTTCCTCAATACTTGTTAAAGGCGGCCATCAAGTGGTCCAGACAGAGAGATGTGCCGCCAGAGAATTTCCCCCAGAATAACATTTGCTTGTGTCCGAGTTTGGTCTAGCGGTAAAATGCAGCTAACTCCGGAGTGGAATTCACTTCCCTTTTTTTATCAAAACTTAAACTTTGCCTCAGCAATGGTGTCCAACTCTGGTCCCAGAGACCGTTAGATAGACACGGTGCTCTGTTTATTTGTCTGGGGTTTCAGATATGAATCAGCTGCTGATTGAGAGGAAACCAATCAGCATGCACTTTGTTCTCCAGAACATTAATATGCGACGACTCAGCACCAAATAATCCTGCCAGTTAACCGATTAAATGCAACAGACATTGTTCTTCACTGTCCATTACTCACTACCACACACAATATCAGCTTGCTGTTTTGTTCAACTCAACACTGTTCCCTAGCAGAATGTGTGGGCTTATGAAATCCACCACAGAGCAATGTGCTTCTCCAATCAATAAAGTGGAGGGAAGTGTCGCATAGTAATGAAACTCTGTGGTAGGAGTTGTTCCAGAACTTTCTATAAAGAGCACAATACAGTGAAAAAGCTATATAGCATCTTCCTGACAGGTCAACATATAAGCATTGTCGTTTTGTTTTTAAGTGTTTACCCATTGAGATTTATTGAAATTTTGTTAAATTACATATATGGTTTTGGGTGTTTGCCTTAAGCACTTATGCATTCATGCATTGCATTTTAAACGTGTTTAAGGTGCTGTTACAGTATGGTATGTTGTGCACTTAGACACATTTTTATATAAGCATTTTGAGTATTGATACAAATGTACTGCATGTATGTGACAGCTGTTTGTACGTGCATGTCAGATAAAAGGTTAGGGATGAAAGGGAAAGAGGCATACAGAACTCTCTATTTTAATTAAATATCCAACCTCACTCTTATCACAAATGATTCGTGACCAGAGGCTGATGCTGCAGATGCAGACGTAGATATAGAACACAGAGATACTTCCCCTTGACAAGAGATGTCATGGCTTATGTATAGCCATTGAATGTGTGATTCATCACTGTGGAATTCTATTCTTACTGTTCCATCCTCCATCGACCCCAGTCAGCGGCCACACAGTGGCACTACTTTGCAGATTGTAGTGATAATCAAAGCCATGCATACTAAATATGTACACTACGTATGTGCTTGTCTTACCTACCTTAGTTGAATGCACTGATTGTAAGTTGCTGGTGATAACTAGCTAATACGATCAGCATGCATTGATTGCTATAGGTATATTTGTTTCATTTGATGAATAGTCAAGGCACTGGTAGGCAGACAGGTTGATATATTGTTGGCTATTGTTCATGATTAAATGTGTCTCTCACATCATATGGTGATCAGTTATCTCCACAGGCTTTATTTTTCATCTGACGCTAAGGAGGTGCAAGTGTCAAACACACCTTAGTTTGCAATTTCGTCATGTAAATACGGGCACACTGGCATTCTCCCACCCTAACGCCAGGTTTGGCTATTTACCTGTCTAACATCAGCTCACTTGCGCTGAGGTGGGAGGGGTGGCAATGTTTGAAGTGTACTTAAAAACAAGCGCAAAAGGGATAATTTCATTTTTAAGCCCAATAAAAAAACAGGTCTCAATGGTAACTCAATTGACAACAACATGGATTTTGAGAGGGTACGTGCGGCCTATCTAGCCATGACACACAGTGCCCTTGCATGGAACGAGAGATGTGCCTTTTGTGCTGGTGAATCTTATATTTAGAAACATAAAAAAATATGATTTTTTTTCCCATCATGTCATTTAATTTGACTCTCAACCAAGCATAGCCTCCCCTTAATTAAGGCTGGTTTAGCAGCATCGTATTGGTGCGTCTTTTTATCCTGGCCATTAGCCAAGTAAGTAGCCTATGAATAAAGGGTTTACTGAGATTACTATTATTTATATATTATTATAAATTTTATATATTTATATATTATTATATTTTGGATGTTTTTTGCCCTCCATGCTTTTTCATTATTCACAATTCACACACCTGCATACTTCATTTTGCTTGTTCAAGTAGGCTATCCATCCCCATTTTCAAAGAGCGCCCCTCATCCGATCACCAAAGACACGCTACTCCAAACTATTCAGTCCTCCTATGATGCCATATCAACTGCAGAGATATATATTTTTCATCTGCCTCGCACAAAGGCAACAATACAATTGACAGGATGTTTATAATGGTATGTGTAAAGACATTTAGGACTATGTGTGTACCCAGTGCCATGGAACGAGAGAAGTGATTTATGATATCATGCATCTAAGCCCATCCTACAATATTTAGAAATATTGTTGTTGTTTTAAACGGATTGCTTGTTTTCCATTTCATATGATTAAAAACCAAGCGCTCCATCGGCTACCCTTACCCTAGGCCTAGGCTACTATAATGAAGTCTGGTTTAACAGCAATGCATTTTTTATCCTGGCCTTGCAAAGTAGCCTATCCATAAAAGGCGTTTAAATGGTCTATTCGTCGGAGTGCCTTGAATTGAAAATATACTGCATATCTTAAAACGCACACACAAATGCTTGTTCAAGTATCCACACTCTAAAACCTAAGAGTGCATCCCTCCAAAGAGCGCCTCTCATCCGGTTGCCAAAGACGTGCTCCTCCAAACGTATTTAAATTATTCAATCCAACAATGCAGTATCAACGTTAGGCTATATTTTGGATATCAACACTACACACACAGGCTATTGAATGAACACTGGATTTTTTTTTACTGTTGCTATTACTCGTTATTGTGGCCTATGCTATTTAATAAATGGTAGTCTCAACCCACAATCAACCAGTGAGTGGCCAAGCCCTTGTCGGTCAATTTCTTCAACAAATGATCAGGTCTATATAATTATCAAACACATATTAGTAATAGAATGGAAACACAGACTCTTTGTTTTAAGTATTCAAATTATCCTTTAGTAATACAATTGTAGGCAAAAGTTGGTACAGAGTACAATATATGAAAGCTCTCCCCAGGTTCTGCAAAATGTCTAAGACATCCTGCAACTCATGTAGCCTCTCCCAATCCTCCTGGCGTGAGTTTCCCTGGCAACATCATTTTAATAAATCTAACCTCCCCCTGACAGCAGCAACCATCTTATCAGCAATTAAAGCTCAGAAGTGGGTTTGACCGAAACTTGACCTTTCATCACAAGTATAGGGTCATAACAAGGTGAACGTGTCCAAGCATCTTCTGACAGGTGGCTGTTTTCATCAAGTCTGCGGCAGCCTTGTGTTCTCAGAAAACCAGTTGTATTCTCAGAACCTCATATAGCCAGGTGGGGCCCAGACAGGAGGAGTATGTATGAATGTAGGCGGTTTCCACCTTCTGATAATGTCTGAAGGGCACAACACTCAAAACAGGTGTTAATACACACACAGAGGTCTATTAGAAGAGGAGAGCTTACAGTTTATCATAACACAATTTAATGAACCCTTTTAAAGGTATGAGGCCTTGGTTTAACCCTCATCACACCTACAACTTGTTTACTCATCAAAACCCAGCCCTTTCGCACCACTGTAAGCTATTACCCTCATAATTTGGGCAATGAAAATAGCTACACTATTTCTGACACCATCCAGAACTATAGCACTATTTACCATTGCATTAGGTTTGTTAAAATAGAGTCCAACATGTCAGCCTCTAACGAACGAGGCACAGCCTCCGTGATAGACGAATACAACAGTGGATCTTATTGTTCAAACTTTTTTTAATCAAACCCACTGGAATTAATAATTGCTTACTTACAGTGCCTTCAGAAAGTATTCATACCCTTTGACTTATTCCACATGTTGGTGTGTTATAGCCTGAATTCAAAATAGATTAAATAAATAAAAAATCTCACCGTCTATTTTTTTCACACACAATACTCAGTGAATACATGTTTTTATAAATTGTTGCTAATTAATTGACAATGAAATACAGAAATATCTATTTTGCTTACGTGTTCACAGCCCTCAGTCAATATTTTGTAAAAGCACCTTTCGAGGCAATTATAAGGCTACGATTTTTGCACACCTGGATTGTACAATGTTTGACCATTTATTATTTTTTACATTTAAGTTTAAAAAAAAGTTGTTTATTCATTTCACCTTTATTTAACCAGGTAAGCTAGTTGAGAACAAGTTTGACAACTATTGTTGATGATTGATAGACAGCCATGTTCAAGTCTTGCCATAGATTTTCAAGGCGATTTAAGTCAAAGCTGTATTTAAGTCGCGCAGGAACACCCAATCTCGTCTTGGTAAGCAACTCCAGTGTAGATTTGACCTTGTCCTTTAGGTTATTGTCCTGCTGAAAGCTGCATTCGTCTCCCAGTGTATGTTGGAAAGCAGACTGAACTAGGTTTTCCTATAGGATTTTGTCTTTGTTTATCGCTGTATTTTGTTAATTTGTATTCTAAAAAAACTCACTAGTCCCTGCCAATGACAAGCACACCCATAACATGATGCAGCCACCATCATACTTGAAAATATGAAGAGTGGTACTCAATGATGTGTTGTTGGATTTGCCCCAAACATACACATTTTGTTCTGTATACAGAGTTATTTTCTTTGCAGTATTACTTAAGTGCCTTTTTTGCAAACAGGATGGATGATTTGGGATATTTTTTTTCTGTACAGGCTTCCTTCTTTTCACTGTAATTTAGGTTAGTATTGTGTAGGAACTACAATGTTGTTTTTCCATAGTCTGTTTTCTCATATCAAAACCATTAAACTCTGTAACTGCCTCCAAGGTGAAATCCCTGAGCAGTTTCCTTCCTCTCCGGCAACTGAGTTAGGAAGGACGCCTGTATCTTTGTAGTGACTTGGTGTATTGATACACCATCCATAACCTAATTAGTAACCACCATGCTCAAAGGGATGTTCAGTGTCAGCTTTTTAATTTTTAAATATCTACCAATCGGTGCCATTTGTGAGGCATTGAAAATCCTCCCTGGTCTTTATGTTTGAATCTGTGCTTGAAATACCCCATTTGATTAAGAAACCTTACAAATAATTGTATTTGTGTGCTACAGAGATGGGATAGTCATTCAAAAATCATGTTAACCACTATTACTGAACACAGAATATGCAACTTCTTTCTGAAGGCACTCTATTAAGCTCCCAGCATTCATTGAAATGCCTATTGTTTAGTTTAATTGCAATCTGGCATTTGTATTCTAGGTCTTAGAAATGCACAGTTTTGTCCTTATGTGTCGCTACTGTTGGATTCTGGTGTTGACAAAATCACCCGAGAATCGAGAACGTGTCCTCTGTTCTCTGGAGATTTCGTCACCATCGTGCACAGGGACGTTGTTCACACCTCTAGGTTAACCTGAAAAGAGACTGATATAGATGAGTTGAGACGAGAATCATTTCAATCTCCAGATTACATCTGAATTACAGATTAGAGCCTGATGGGGAGATGGTTAAGGAGCAGACATAGTTGGAAGGGTGGGACTTGGGGATTTAACCATCTCTGTAGTCGTATGTTATGTGTTAGAGCCCGGAGCTCTGCACAGAAGACACAGGGTCTGTAAACTGATAACGACTACTGTTGTGCCCTATGTGTCATGGTCAGCCTATGATGGAGTGGAGGGCAAAGGGCAATACCTAATCCCAATCTTTATTTCGATCTCTATCCTGCTTGCTCCCTCTCTCTCTCTCTCTCTCTCTGTCTCTCTCTCGCTGTCAGGCCAATAAACTTCGCACCAAGACCCTGCGCAACACCCTCAACCCTGTCTGGAGTGAGACCCTGACCTACTACGGCATCACCGATGAGGATATGGTCCGCAAAACACTCAGGTAACCTTCTCCCTCCTTCACCTAATTTGAAAAAGAGCGACACCAACTGGAGGTGGTCTCGAAAGAGGAGCGTGTAATGGCATAACAGGCTATTGACTTTGTAATAGCAATGCTAATAGTGCTATGCTAGCAGTGGTACACAGTAGTAGTACACAGTGCAATGGCAGGCTAATAGAAGTATTGCAACATAGACTATCAGTTATAGCAGTAAGGAATTAGAAGGGCTATAGTCCAAGTCGGTATTAGATAGAACGTTGAGGCCCTGCCTGCCTTTGGGGAATACACCCTGTGGTTACCTAGGTTACCCCGTTGGCTCACAGCAACAACAACAAAAATGTAAATGCAATTTTCTTGTCTGTCTGTTTTAGTCAATTACAAAACTACATTTAAGAAAAGTATAACATGTCTAAAGATTACTTTTCAACATTGCCTGCTCCCGAGCGTTCTCACTACACTAAAAATGTAACATTGTAGGGCATCCCTCATGCCCCTTTTCATGTGAGTGAGTGCTAGCTATCTACTGACCGGAACATTATGCTAGTGAAGACCAATGACACAAACAAACTAACTATTCAGCTACAAGTAGTGAGTGGAGTTACAAATGAACTATAATAAACAAGTTATATGTTTTCCACACACATAGTTACATGTAGCCTACTTGGACATCATTTATGCACGTTAGCACTCGCCAATGGCATTGATTGCATAGGGAAGACCAGGGCTAAATGTAACAAGGGTCAGGTGTAACAGGTCGGCCTATACAGCCTATTTTATTTACCTTTATTTACCTAGGCAAGTAAGTTAAGAACTAAATTCTTATTTTCAATGACGGCCTAGGAACGAACAACGTTCTGCCTGTTCAGGGGCAGAACGACAGATTTGTACCTTGTCAGCTCGGGGTTTGAACTTGCAACCTTCCGGTTACTAGTCCAACTAGGCTACCCTGCCACCGCATGATCCTTGGTTGGCTGAGTGCCAGTGGAATGTTTTTTGGGGGGGACATTCAAGTCATATGTTTCTAACGAGCAATAAAAACTAGCCTGATGTTTAGACTTTAGAGTTGAAGCCAGTCACTGATGTGGTAAACTACTCAATGTTATTGGATGAATCCCGGAACATATTCCCATCTGTGCTAGCGAAACAGTCCTGTAGCTTAGCATCCTACTTCCTGTTTGAGTTTTTGCTTGTGAGGAGAAGGCAGCAGGATAGAGTTATGGTCTGATTTGCCAAAGGAAAGGCGATGGAGGGATTTGTATGTGTTTCTGTGTGTGGAGTAAAAGTGATCTAGAGTTTTGTCACCTCTAGTTGCACAGGTGACATGCTGGTAAAATTGAGGTAAAACAGATGTCCAATTCCCTGCAATAAAATCACCGGCCATGAGGAACTCTGCCTCTGGATGTGAAGCTGGTTGGATGTTCTGCCAAATTCTCTAAAATGACATTGGAGGTTGAGAAATTAACATTAAATTCTCTGGCAACAGATCTGTTGGAAATTCCAGTCAGCAGGCCAATTGCACGCTCTCTCAAAACTAGAGACATCTGTGGCATTATGTTGTGTGACAAAACTGCACATTTTAGAGTGGTCTTTTCTTTCCCCCAGCACAAGGTGCACCTGTGTAATTATCATGCTCTGTAATCTCCTACCCCAGGTAGACTTCTGATTGGCTGACCTGGTCAGGTGACCTGGTCAGCAGGGGGTTCCAGAAGCAGAGGTGTGAAATGTTAGGGGGCAGAGTGGCTGAAAACAATTGAGAGCCCATCCCCCAGCGCCTCTGCTCTCTGCAGAGTAATAAAGTCAGAGTTGAGAGCCTGGGTGACTAGAGTTAGAGGGTTTTGTACATAACGCCTAACCCCTAGCCTGCTTACCTTGGCATTCAATCAAATTGTTGCAAGTCATTTCAGGGATGCAAGCTGATGAATTGAATCCGATTTAGATTGACACCAAGGCCAAGATCGTGAAGAGGTCACAGTTATCTAAGCCTATAAACAAAAGGAATCAGAAAAGTCCAATATTGCAGGCCTTAAAGTAACTTTCCAGTGTTTACAGATTTCTATGAAATATGACTTAGAATGACTTACAATATTAATGAAATAGTTTTCCTTTCAAAAAAATGGTATTTAAGTATGTTAAAAAGCAGCTTCTGTGTTGGCATAGTGTGGGTGTTTACTGGTCATTAAAAATATTAATGCAAGTAGACTGCTGATTGGCCTGCTCATCCTCTAGGCCACTGATTGGCCAGCTCATCCACCTCAGGAGTATGACATCAAGTCTGTAAGGAAATAGCAAGCATTTTTTAAACAGTCTGTTTGAGATGCAAGTTTGAAGTTGGGCTTTTTAGGTGATATTTCTCCAATTTATGCTTTGGCCACAAATACAGGTATAGGATGAGTCAACAACATTATTTGGGTATGAGTTAACAGAATACAAACTTTTAAAAGAGAGATTTTTACAGGACATTTACTAGGTGTAAGCCCTTAGGTCACAGTATCTACTAAGCTAACATATGGAATTTTTTAAAGATGGTCATACAATGGATAATTTATACATTTGATTTTGAATTTTAGGACCCTTGTAGGTAAAAAAAAAATATATATATATATTTGATGAAATATTGAATTTAGCCTTTACTGCTATAGCCCATAGCAACACACTAAATAACACATGTTTACATAGCAAAGCAGACAGCCAAAAAATGTATCATAAGGATCAGTGTCTGTCTTATATCTGGAGAAAAAAAAAAGTTTTACCCATGTTTGGACATTTTACTTGTGGTACATTTTATCCCCTATGCACGTTGTTATATTTTTACAGCCCGGTACCGGGTTACCTTCAGACGACTCCTCTGTGTGCTTCATAAAGATAAAACAACTGACACCTTTGTATTCGTGAGAGTCTCCCCTTTCAATAGTGGCGACTTATTCATTTTTAACTCAAACGGTTCGGTCTGGACAGACGGTTTTGTGAGAAGCCCTCCTCGAAATTAGGACATCCACGGCAGAGCGTTCAAACGATAGCCTTAAAGCTTGTGGATACCGTAGACCAAAACAAACAAAACTGTCGTGTTCATGAGTCATCTTTCATGGTGGTGATTTCGTGACGGATCCTCTCGTGTAGAAAAACCCAGCTTTCACAAGAACCATGTTATGGACTAGGCTTTATATCGGCGGAAAAGGGGTATTGAGCTGCAGTCACTGCAAGAAACGGTACATCTCTAGCATAAACACACAGAGAGCTATTCTATTTTCAAAATGACGTCTCCATGTGACGTATGGGCGTGTCAATCAACTTTAGGATTTTTTTATCTGGTTTACCCACTCATGCAGTCTCCTTTTAATCTGCATCTAATAGTGTCATGGGTGGGATCGCAAGCATAATGATGTCTAGAGTCAATGACAGAGAGACACTTGTTCCTCAACAGAGTGCGGATCTTCCTTCCTTCTCTGCATCTCAGTCGCATTTGTTGCTTTAATTGTGTTGCTGAGCGCTCTGCAATATCGTAAAGTTTAGGATTTGTTACCCGTGACTTTCCAAGCATTGCCTCTAAAAAACATTTGTGCAATGGCGTAGTGTTTCCAATTCCAGGATCTAGTTCTTTTGGTGTGGGCTGAACACTCCCTTTTGTGTGTCAGCGGATTTAATGAGTTAGTACTGTTGCCTTCAGTGTATTATTGGTTTAGTGGGCACCACAATGACCCAGAGGAGTTAATTATGTAAGAGATAATCAACAAGGGGCTGTAAGAATTAACTTCAAAGTCATTGAATTATACTGTGCATTATCACAAAATAATGCACACTCTAGAATACCCTTTAAGCCATCAGAAACGAGTATTCAACAATGCCATGGTATAACTATCAATAATGACAATTTCCTTTTTTTTCAAGCCTCCTTTGTTTGAGCTGTGTTAACATATGTACTCTACTCTGGTACCAGGTCTGTATGTGCTTTAGCTAACTTCTCTCTTCTCACTATCATTTTTAAAGACATGCTCCAGAACTTTGGCGACTAGTAAGTATTTTTCAAACCTCTCGCTTTGGGCTGGATGTGTAGTTTATAAATGCATATTTACTGTATTACCTCAATTAGCCATGAAATCCCTAGTTGGAAAGCAACTTTTTACTGGAAGCTGTGCTACGCCATTTTCCCTACATTTTCCCCCATGTGGGCCAGCCCCCTAGAAATTTGAGTTCAAGCCAATGAGCTTCAGCCCTTGGCCATTTGAGTGACAGCTAGCAAGATGCACACACAGTAGAGCGAGAGAGAGAGCAGTGACGTAGCGCACATAAACTACACATCTCATTCCAAAATCATAAACATTAATATGTAGTTGGTCCCCCCTTTGCTGCTACAACAGCCTCCTCTCTTCTGAGAAGGCTTTCCACTAGATGTTGGAACTATGCTTTGGGAACTTGCTTCCATTCAGCCACAAGAGCATTATGAGGTCGGGCACGGATGTTGGGCGATTAGGCCTGGCTCGCAGCCGGTGTTCCAATTCATTCCAAAGGTGTTTGATTGGGCAGAGGTGAGGGATATGTGCAGGCCAGTTCTTACACACTGTTCATGACAAACCATTTCTGTATGGACCTCACTTTATGCATGGGGGCATTGTCATGCCTTCCCCAAACTCTTGCCACAAAGTTGGAAGCACAGAATCATCTAGAATGTCATTGTATGCTGTAGCGTTAAGAGTTCCCTTCACTGGAACTAAGAGGCCAGACCATGGAAAAACACCCCCGGACCATTATTCCTCCTCCACCAAACTTTACAGGTGGCACTATGCATTGGGGCAGGCAGCGTTCTCCTGGCATATGCTAAACCTAGATTTGTCTGTCTGACTGCCAGATGGTGAAGCGTGATTCATCACTCCAGAGAACGCATTTCCACTGTTCCAGAGTCCAATGGAGACAAGCTTTACACCACTCTAGCCGACGCTTGGCATTGCTCATGGTGATCTTAGGCTTGTAAACGGCTGCTCGCCCATAGAAACCCATTCCACGAAGCTCCGGACGAACACTTCTTGTGCTGACGTTGCTTCCAGAAGTTGCAACCGAGGAAAGACGATTGTACATGCTACGTGCTTCAGCACTCAGCGGTCCCATTCTGTGATCTTATGTGGCCTACCACTTCACGGATGAGCCGTTGTTGCTCCTAGAGGTTTCTATTTCGCAAGAACAGCACTTACAGTTGACCGTGGCAGCTCTAGCAGTGCAGAAATTTGACAAACTGACTTGACGGTGCCACGTTGAAAGTCACTGTGCTCTTCAGTAAGGCCTTTCTACTGTCAATATTTGTCTATGGAGATTGCATGGCTGTGTGCTCGATTTTATACACCTGTCAGCAACGGGTGTGGTTGAAATAGACTAATCTACTAATTTGAAGCGGTGTCCACATACTCTTGTATGTATAGTGTATCAGCACATACACTGCCCTCCTGAATTATTGGCACCCTGGGTAGATATGAACAAAAAAGGCTGTGAAAGAATATCATTGTTGTTAATCAGCTTGATCTTACACTCAAAATATCATGAATCTAACCTTTAATGTAGATACATTTTTTAAATAAAATAAAATTGTCATTAATAAATAATTATTTTGTTCAAAAACATGCATGTCAAAATTATTGGCACCCCTGCATTTAATACTTTGTGCACCCTCCCTTTGCAGAGATAAAAGCTCTGCGTCGTCTCCTATAGTATTTGATGAGATGGCAGAACACATAGGAAGGGATTTGTGACCATTCCTCCATACAGAAACTCTCCAGATTCTTCAGAGTCCTTGGTCCCCGCTTGTGGACTCCTCTTCAGCTCACTCCACATGTTTTCAATGGGGTTTAGGTCAGGGGACTTGGATGGCCAGTGCAAAAGCTTGATTCTATGGCCTTCGTGTTTCAACTCTTTAGAGTCTGCCACCCCTGTTACTCCTCTCTGAATCCAAATCAAAGTTCAAGCAGAGAGTTCACCAGGAGACATCTTTGGAATCAATCGTCTTCACGTTTCTTATAAGTCAATTCATATTGCAGATTTGATTGAGCTGTTGTTGAATAGTAGTTTGCTGTAGGTTAGGCAAAGTGACCACAAGACGTTCCGAAAGAGAACGAACCAACTTTACTTAGCCTCCAGGTGCCTTATTTCAAATCCATGTGTAACCCCCCAAGCATCAATGGTATGGGTTCATTGATCCCTATGTAGTGAGTGCGGTAAATGCCATTTCAGACGCAGCCTTAGTCTTGGCATGTTAGCATTCATAAGTGTGTCACCACCACCTCCAGCAATGTACAACCTTTCTGTTGCGCTGTGATTAGAGAATTGACTTGTTAGCCGTCGGACGGTCTGCTTGCCACAGCCAGCCCCATGCAGAGATGGCCCATATTCAACTCTCTCCACTAACCTTCAGGAGTTACAGATGTAAACCGCAAAATAAAGCACAAACCAAAACACCACTGGCTGAAATACTGTCCCATACAAAACTAACAAATGGAGGCAGAAAAAATAGCGTCTTCTTTGTGTGTGTAATTAACACTGAGTGTACAAAACATTAAGAGCACTTTCCAAGTATTGAGTTTCTTTGTGACCCTAATTTACCTTTATTTCAACAGGGAAGTCGTATTGAGACTAAAGTCTCTTTTACAAATGTTCCCTGCGCAATACAAAAACAAGCACACAATAGGCAAGCACAGACAAACATAATATACGGAAAAAATACACATTAAGGTACAAAACACATTCAAATAAGAGAAACACATTCTTTCATTTAAAAAAGCCTCTTATCTGTATGAGGGGACACCAAAGCGTCCAATTATCTGAAGATAATTCCAAACATAGACACCCAAGAAGTCTCCAGAGTTAACCAACCCTGTGACCGGCTTTAATAACTTGTCATTTCAAATCTTAACTGGGAAGTTAGGTAAGTCGGAAGCTTGTGGAGCAGGGCTTTTTAAACAAAAAGAGCATAATGAGGATCTACGTGTCTTCAAAGAGGTCCAGCCAACCTTTTGGTAAAGAATGCAGTGATGTGTAATAAATCTGTCTCCTGTGATAAAACAATGGGCGCTGTGATAAACGGCATCCAGGGTTTTAAGAGTAGTGGCAGCTGCACTTTGATAAATAGTGTCACCATAATCAAGAACAGGTAGAAAGGTTGACAGCACAATCTGCTTCCTGCTGACTAGAGAGTCTACATCTGTTTCTGTAAAAAATATATATATCTTTAAATCTTAACTTCCTAAAAAGCTAATTTGTATGTTTTTTTAAACATTAAATTATTGTCAATCCAAATGCCAAGGTATTTGTATGCAAGAACTTGTTCGATTATAGAACCATCCGATGAGTGAAGATTTAATCCATCTGAGAAAATCTTACGAGAACTTTGAAAACAACATGTATTTCGTTTTCCCTGTATTATCTGTCACTAAAATAATCATGAAACCAAGAGCAGATGTCAGAGCCCAGGCCAATCGAGGAAAACTTGTTCAATAAAATAGCATGATCAACAGTGTCAAATGCTTTTGACATGTCCACAAACAAGGCAGCACAATTCATTTTAGCGTCTAATACATTGACAATATCATTAACCTCTAATATGGTCGCTGTTATAGTGCTGTGCCCTAGCATAAACCCAGATCGATTTATATTAAAAATACCATGCTCAGTTAAAAAAAAGTGCGAAATTGCTTATTTACTAATGGTTCGAGAAGTTTTGCTAGACATGGAAGCCTGGAGATGAGACGATAATTATCATGATCAAAACTATCCACGTCTTATGGAGTTTCTTGATAACAATGTCAGATTTAAGATATGGGTTACTGAGCCAGCAATGAGGGGGGCAGCATACTTGAGCAGACCCGGCACCAATTGGTCAGCTCCTGTGGATTTCCTGGTATCTATAGCAAGTAGGGTATCAAGGATGTATTTTTCTGTGAACTGCCAAAATGCTAAAACTGAACTACCATTTTCGGAGTCAATCAGCGTTTAGCCCACTTTTGGATAGTAGGGTTAGACACTCATAAAAAAAAATAGCACGTTTTAAATAAAGTCATGTTTAAATGCATCAATGACAGAATTGTAATGGGACCATAGTCTTAATGAATTTGCTTGGGGCAGAGAGGAGGAAGTGCAACCCTTCAGAGATTTGACAGTTTTCCAGAATTTTGGAGGGTTTCACTTAGAGTCAGAAAGAGTGGTTACATAATAATTAGATTAATGCTTTTTTTTTTATCAGACAAAAAAATGTCTCCACTGAGAGAGCAGAACCTACATCTCAAGCAAAAAACATCATCAGCAACGCACTCACCAGCTTTCATTGTTTATGTGACATGGACATGCTCCAACTGATACCATTGCGTGAAGACGCACACAACGTAAGCACTAGCTGACAATATTTATATTTTTTTTGCTGCAGTTATATATTCATTACAATGTCGTTATTGCTTCTGTGCTGATTTTCCTTATTTATCAAGAACACTTGGTTGGTGCTTGTAATGATTTTTAGGCTACTGATCAGAGTGAGAAATTACACCGTGACATTTAGGGGGGTTCTCTATTGGATGCGTGCATGAAATGTTTTATGTGCCTTATATGGGCCAGCTGATTGTCAAACAAACACTTCAAAACATAGGCTACCTGTGCATGTTCGTCCACTCCAAAATAGTGTAATGCATGTAGCCTACACTAGCGCCATTTGATGAATGGTAACAGACATCTGTTTACAAAACACCACAAAGTGTTCCTAATTACATTTGGTGATTGCCATTGATTAGGTCTCCATTAATTTATGATCTTGCTGACAAATGGATGTAGCATGAAATTTCGGGACACCTGAAATGGGTCTGAAACTGTCCCAGGGAAAATTGGATTGTCACCCTAAAACGTGGTCAATTTATTAGACTAGGCTACAATGTGTAGGCCTAGTACCATGAACTTCAAATAGGCCTACCAGTAGCCAGTGATGTAGTGGTAAAAATATTGGTGGGTAAAATCTGATCGTTGGTCGCGGTGAAAAAAGTAACGCTCCCAATACTTTCAATGCATTCAATGCGTTTACTTGGGTTTTACCCTTCACTAGGCCAACACCACTACCGGTACCCTCTCAGCCTAGGCAATTTTGCACACATGAACACACGCAGAACAGGTAGCCTACATTCAATATAATGCATGAGTTGAATCAAAATATGTTTCCACCCTAGTTCATGAGTTATTTATTTGTTGAATGCTTGGAGTCTTCACAGATTGTGTGACAGAACACTGCGTTTCTTTCCTTACATTGATGACATTTTTGACAGTTATTTGTAATTATTAAGCTTTTAACAATTACATTAGAATATTGAAAATAAACCCCTTACCATTCCTGGATCTTGGGGAGCTCGGAAAAAGAGCTGTAAGTGTTACTATGCCTACGTAACATTTCATTATGTTTCACCGTGAAAACAGTTCTCATGGGCACACAAATCCAAAAGAATGTAGGCCTATGCCATTGCAAAATGTAATGCTTCTAACCAAAAGAGTCAACTATAGGCCTACTGGCATTATGTTAGATGGATTGGATGCGCATTTGGTGTCTAGCTGTAGGCCAGTGATTTTGGCGACCATCATCAGCTGATCCAGAAAATAAAACAAATATTTATAGAAAATAATTAAGCTAAATAAAGGGTCTACTTCTTCTGGCCACAGACAGCACAGATAACACCAATACCCGTGCACAGCTGAAGAACAAAGCAATGAGCGCTCTAAACAGCTGACTGACAATATCAAACAATGATAAATCAACGGATAAATCAAATGCATTGGAATAAAGGCATTGGCAATTTTTATCGAGGGCACATGGGAACAAATGGCGAAAATGAGCAAATACCAAGGAGTATCGATGCATTTTAAAGGAGCTTAGCTGAGGCCGAAATTCAGCACTACTGAGTAGACAGCACCATGAACAGGGAGATGGTTTGTGCAGCCACATATAAATAAATGGCTTAAACCATGACAGGGAGGTGGGGGTGGTCATTTCATTTGGAAGCTTTTATTTTCATATTCACCACTGTAAAACATATTTACAACTGCATTTTACACAAATAGGAGAATTGTTAAATTAACGTTATTTAGGGACCGCCTGGGTACAGACATTATCTGAATGTCAGCACAAGTGGACAGTTATAGTGTTTTGGAAACATATCTCTTATCATAGCCCCATAAATAAAATAAAATGTTATCGGTCACACACACATATTCAGAAGTTGTTATTGCTTGTGTTCCTAGCTCCAACAGTGTAGTAGTATCTAACAATTCACAACAATACAGACAAATCTCAAAGTAAAGAAATGGAATTAAGAAATATGTAAATATTAGGAGTAGCAATGTCAGAGTGGCATTGACTAGAATACTGTAGAATACAGTATATACATATGAAATGAGTAAACCAGTATGTAAACATGATTTAAAATTACTAGTGTTTCATTATTAAAGTGACCAGTGATTCCATGTTTATGTACTGTACACCCAGGGTACTGGGTGGAGGCTGGCGAGTGTTGGCTGTTTAACAGTCTGATGGCCTTAGAAGCTGTTTTTTGGTCCCAGCTTTGATGCACCTTTAATGACCTCACCTTCTGGATGATAGTGGGGTGAACAGGCTGTGGCTCGGGTGGTTGATGTCCTTGATGATCTTTATGGGCTTTCTGTGACATCGGGTGCTGTAGATGTCCTAGAGGGCAGGCATTGTGCCCCTGGAGTTAAGTTGGGCAAACCGCACCACCCTCTGGAGAGCCCTGCGTTTGTGGGTGGTGCGGTTGCCATACTACGAGGGGATACAGCCCAACAGGATGCTCTCAATTGTGCGTCTGTAGAAGTGTGTGACTGTCTTAGGGGCCAAGCCACATTTCTTCAGCCTCCTGAGGTTAAAGAGGCGCTGTTGCGTCTTTTTCACCACACTGTCTGTGTGGGGTGACCATTTCAGATTGTCATTGATGTGTACACAGAGGAACTTGAAGTTTATCACCTTCTCCATTGCGGCCCGTCGATGTGGGTG
Organism: Oncorhynchus mykiss; assembly: GCF_013265735.2. Taxonomy (NCBI): domain Eukaryota; kingdom Metazoa; phylum Chordata; class Actinopteri; order Salmoniformes; family Salmonidae; genus Oncorhynchus; species Oncorhynchus mykiss. The sequence goes on along the minus strand of NC_048576.1, from coordinate 46,424,576 downwards.
GGGGAGTGCTCCCTCTGCTGTCTCCTGAAATCCATGATCAGCTCTTTTGTTTTGTTGACGTTGAGGCAGATGTTATTTTCCTGCCACCACTCCGACAGGGCCCGCACCACCTCCCTGTAGGCTGTCTCTTAATTTTTGGTAATCAAGCCTACTACTGTTGTGTCGTCTGCAAACTTGATGATTGAGTTGGAGGCGTGCGTGGCCATGCAGTCATGGGTGAACAGGGAGTACAGGAGGGGGCTGAGCATGCACCCTTGTGGGGCCCCTGTGTTGAGGATCAGCATAGTGGAGGTGTTGACTGGCCATCCCACATATGCTCTCTCTAATTCTCTCTTTCTTTCTCTCTCTCGGAGGACCTGAGCCCTAGGACCATGCCCCAGGAATACCTGACATGATGACTCCTTGCTGTCCCCAGTCCACCTGACTGTGCTGCTGCTCCAGTTTCAACTATTCTGCCTTATTATTATTCGACCATGCTGGTCATTTATGAACATTTGAACATCTTGACCATGTTTTGTTATAATCTCCACCCGGCACAGCCAGAAGAGGACTGGCCACCCCACATAGCCTGGTTCCTCTCTAGGTTTCTTCCTAGGTTTTGGCCTTTCTAGGGAGTTTTTCCTAGCCACCGTGCTTCTTCACCTGCATTGCTTGCTGTTTGGGGTTTTAGGCTGGGTTTCTGTACAGCACTTTGAGATATCAGCTGATGTACGAAGGGCTATATAAAATAAATTTGATTGATTGATTGATTGTCAGGAAGTCCAGGACCCAGTTGCACAAGTCTGGGTTCAGACCCAGGGCCCCAAGCTTAATGATGAGCTTGGAAGGTACTATGGTGTTGAAGGCTGAGCTGTCGTCAATGAACAGCATTCTTACGTGCAGTATGTATTCTTCTTGTCCAGATGGGATAAGGCAGTGTGCAGTATGATGGCAATTGCATCGTCTGTGGATCTATTGGGGCTGTATGCAAATTGAAGTCGGTCTAGGCTGTCAGGTAAGGTGGAGGTGATATGATCCTTAACTAATCTCTCAAAGCACTTCATGATGACAGAAGTGAGTGCTACAGGGCAATAGTCATTTAGTTACCTTTGCTTTCTTGGGTACAGGAACAATGGTGGACATCTTGAAGCGAGTGGGGACAGCAGGCTGGGATAGGGAGAGATTGAATATGTCCGTAAACACGCCAACCAGCTGGTCTGCGCATGCCCTGAGGATGCGGCTAGGGATGCCATCTGGGCCGGCTGCCTTTCGAGGGTTAACACGCTTAAATGTCTTACTCACGTCAGCCTATTGAGAACAAGAGCCCACAGTCCTTAGGAGCGGGCTGCGTCGGTGTCACTATGTTGTCCACAAGGAGGGTGAAGAAGGTGTTTATTAGCTTGTCCGGGAGCAAGGCGTCTGCGAAGTGGCTGGTTTTCCCTTTGTAATCCATGATTGTCTGGAGTCCCTGCCACATACATCTCGTGTCTGAGCCGTTAAATTGCAACTCTACTTTGTCTGGGTACTGACATTTTGCCTGATTTATTGCCTTATGGAGGGCATAACAGAACTGTTTGTATTTTACCTTATTCCCATTCACCTTGACGTGGTTAAGTACAGTGGTCACGCTTTCAGTTTTGTGCATATGCTGCCATCTATCCACAGTTGGTTTGGGTAGGTTTTAATAGTCACAGGGGGAACAACATCCCCTATACACTTCCTGATGAACTCAGTCACTGTATCAATGTATACGTCAATGTATACGTCAATGTTATTCTCAGAGGCAACCCGGAACATATCCCAGTCCTCATGATCAAAACAATCTTGAAACATTCATTCAGATTGGTCAGACCAGCATTGAATAGACCTTAGTACATGTACTTCCTGTAGGCTGGACAGTAGAACGAGTCAAAATTCACCCAAGGCTGAAAATAACTTTGGCTGAGCTGCAACACTAGAGCGAGGCCACAGCGAATGAATTGAAACGAACCTTCACAGAGCCTCTTCTGGCTGGTGTGATGCATAGAATTCCATTTCCCCTAAATGGCACCAAAAAATGTATCCCTTTTTATTTTACCACTACAATCTGTTCTTAGGATGAAACTGAAAAAAAATGTGTGTAAAAAGTAAACATCCGCACCTCGATGGTGTCAACTGTGCTTATTTGGATGTAGGAAAAAAATTTAAACTGACTATAAAAACAGACTATTTCTGGTCTAGTGATCGATGACAACCGAGCTCGCTGCCCAGACTTACAGTGCATTCGGGAAAGTATTCAGATCCCTTGACTTTTTCCACATTTTTTTACATTACAACCTTATTCTGAAATTGATTTTTTTAAATCAGTCTACTGACAATACCCCATAATGACAAATCAAAAAGACATAGACATTTTTGCAAATGTATTACAAAATAAAAAAAACGGAATTATGACAGATGGTTTAGGCCCTTTCATCTTTAAGGTTGCTGCCCTATCATCACCAATTCTATCTCTGACCATTTTAACCTGTCTCTCCTCTCTGGGGAGGTTCCCATTGCTTGGAAGGCAGCCACAGTGCGTAATTTATTTAAAGGGGGAGTTAGCTGATCCTAATTTTCTATTTTGCCCTGTTTATCAGAAGTTTTTGGAAAAACGTGTCAATAATCAACTGACTGGCTTTCTTGATGTCTAGCATTCTTTCTGGTATGCAATCTGGTTTCTGCTCAGGTTATGGATGTGTCACTTCAACCTTAAAGGTCCTCAATGATGTCACCATTGCCCTTGTCACTAAGCAATGTTGTGCTGCTTTTTTATTTACTTGTCCAAAGGTTTTGATACGGCTGAACATTCCATTCTTGTGGGCCGGCAAAGGAGTATTGGTGTCTCTGAGGGGTATTTGGCCTGGTTTGCTAACTACCTCTCTCGAAGAGTACAGTGTATAAAGTCAGAACATCTGCTGTCTCAATCCTAGGCCCCATGCTCTTCTCAATTTGCGTCAACAACATAGCTCAGGCAGTAGAAAGCTGTCTCATCCATTTATATGTACAGTGGGGCAAAAAAGTATTTAGTCAGCCACCAATTGTGTAAGTTCTCCCACTTAAAAAGATGAGAGAGGCCTGTAATTTTCATCATAGGTACACTTAAACTATGACAAAATGAGAAATAAAAATCCAGAAAATCACATTGTAGGATTTTTTATGAATTTATTTGCAAATGATGGTGGAAAATAAGTATTTGGTCAATAACAAAAGTTTATCTCAATACTTTGTGCTGACATTGTTTCCAGAGGCAGTTTGGAACTCGGGAGTGAGTGATGCAACTGAGGACAAACATATTTTACGCGCTACGCACATCAGTGGCAATACTTTGTTATATACCCTTTGTTGGCAATGACAGAGGTCAAACGTTTTCTGTAAGTCTTCACAAGGTAATGGCAGAAGCACAGTGGCTAGGAGGAACCTGAGAGGAACCAGGCTCCGAGGGGTGGGCAGTCCTCTTCTGGCTGTGCCGGGTGGAGATTATAAGAATACATGGCCATTAAGGCTAGATCGTTCTTCAGTATGCTCAAACGTTAATAGAAACTGAGAGAGAGACTGAGAGAGTGAAACAGCTGTTCCTGGACAAAGTAGCACGTCCGATGAAACAGGTCATGTTTCCATAGCCGCATGCAGAACATTTGATGCCCTCTCAAGTCCAAATTGAAGTCCCTCTACCTTCTCTAAAAAACAAAGGGATATTATTTCAGGTTCGGGGTGTTCTAAATATCCTTGGAAAGGGGCATTCAAGCATACAGCATGGAGCACGTAAACTATTACCTGGTAGCAATGGAACCCATTTCATCTGAAGGGTTCCCATTGAAACCACCTTCAAATGATTTCAGTTACTCCAACAACCATAATGAAGATACTAAATTAACCACACCAGCTATACCAGCATGTTTCACTGGAGCTGGGTAAGTGGAGGTAATCAGCAGCCCATCACCTGAGAGCATAGGAACATACTGTACTCAGTCATAACACATGGGAGAGATGAGGCAAAGGCCCTGCTCCTTATAAACATTATGAGACGCTGAGATAATCGTATAGGCTCAGCAGTAAGGCTTCCTTAGCCACACACTGCATTAGCCTCAGCCTAATTTGACAGCTTCCCTGTCATCCGCCATCACTCCTCTCCCTCTCTCTTCACAAGGGCCAAGAGGAGTGATTATTCAGTATTGGACAGAGTTAGTGTTCTAGTGTTAGGTTCTAAATGAATCTATTAAAACTCACGGACACTTAATAAAGCTCAAACCAAGTTTATTCACCCATTGGGTCGATACAGCAGAGACAAACATATTCACACAAGCACTGATATTTAACCCTTTCTCCTATGCTGAGTCTACTACACATCTGAACAGCCAATGCATCTCTGTTGCTAGACAGAACCTTATCGATATCTGTTCTTCCTCACTTCATCTGACCTGACCTCGTCCCCAAAGTTCTCACTCCTCCCCAACTCACGGCTGTCATGTTGACTTGTACATGACTGTGTCTCTTCTCCTCCCAAAGGATCCCTGATGGCTTACAATAACATATCCGGACAGAATGTAAACGTTATACATTCCCCTCTCTCCCTCAGTGACATTAATAAAATATTATTTCATATTCTCAGAACCCAATACTAGAAATCACATTATTTATTTTTTGGAATATGCATTGAAGTCAAACTAAACACTTGTATTGTGGATCATCCGTGAAGAGATGTGTGTTTGTGTTTCTCCCCTTTATCCTTACCAGGAGTCAATTAAATCTGTATACGGCTCTTAAACACACTACAATGTGTGTCCCAAATGCCATCCTATTCCCTTTATAATGCAGACTCTGTAATTATCTGCTGTTCACTAATCCCAGGCAGCGGATTGGAGTGTCTGCACTGACCCTCAATGCCTCCAACGATTCACTCTTTGTTTGCCCGGGTTAATTTATATATTAATTGTCTCACTACGAGAAGCTTACCCTAGTTTTCTGCAATGATAGACAGATGTGTACACAAGGAGTGATGGCTTGGTTTCAAGGCTCTGTTGAGCAGGGATTTGTCTTCAACAAACTCAAGACAACCCATTCAGGTCCAGGTTCAGTTGAGATAGACATTCAATGGGTTCATTTTTGGTAAAGGGGATTGTTGCTCGAATCAGTATTAGGATGTCCTCAAGCAGTGAAGTTGAACAAGATGTCCATTAAATGTCATGCTTACAACATATGCCTTTTGGATTCTTAGTATTAGGAGATGGTATCACATTTTTATACCGTCAGACTTGGGATTCGAACCTGTTGCCCTCTTGCACTCCTGCGACCCAGTTGCACATCTGTCTCTAATCTAAGCCACCTGCCATCCATTGTAGGACACAGTTGTATGTTCTACTTAGCCCATTTTGACCCGATTTATCCTGATTGCTCTGTGAAACATAAGCTATCACCAATCATATCAAACAAAATGCGTTCCCACTCACTGACCTCTGCGTAATTGGTTAATTTGATAGACTCACATCTTCCAAAGATATAATTTTCACTCTGTGTTTACGAACGTGTGACATGCGTATGAAAAGAGGTAGGGGGGATGCTTAGAACATTGAAGTGAGCACGCTGAGGCTTGACTACTATTTAAATGAATGTCCTTTTTCTTTTTGGACATTTATTCTTGGAGCAGAGAATCGTCCCACAATTGCTGACAGAGCACCAAACAGAGACGTCACTGCGTTCAGTTAATTTTAAACCACTGCAAAGAGAGCAACCCCCCACAAACATACAGTGTCGTGAAAAAGTATTTGCTCCTTTTCAGATTTTCTCTATTTCTCTATTTTGAGATCTTCAACCAAACCCTAATATTAGATCAAGGGAACCTGAGTTTACAAATAACAAAAAAATGGCAATTATTTATTTAAATATCAAAGTTATGCAACACCCAATTCTAACTGGTTGTGCCACCTTTAGCTGCAATGACTGCAACCAAATTCTTCCTGTAGTTGTTGATCAGTCTCTCACATTGCTGTGGAGGAATTTTGGCCCACTCTTGCATGCAGAGCTACTTTCACTCAGCAACATTTGTGAGTTTTCAAGCATGAACTAATCGTTTCAAGTCCTGCCACAACATCTCAACTGGGATTAGGTATGGACTTTGACTAGGCCATTCAAAAACTTCAATTTTGTTTCCTTTTATCCGTTTTCATGTAGATTTGACTGCATGTTTTGGATCATTGGATTTGTATTTATCATGGATCCCCATTAGCTGCTGCCAAGCTGGTGTGGTTACTCTTCCTGGGGTCCAGCAAAATTAAGGCAGTTTATACAATATTAAAAACATTACAATACATTCACACACTGTGTGCCCTCAGGCCCCTACTCCACCACTACCACATATATACAGTGCAAAATCCATGTGTACGTATGTGTATAGTGCGTATGCTATTGCGTGTATGCATGTGTCTGTGCCTATGTTTGTGTTGCTTCACAGTCCCCGCTGTTCCATAAGGTGTTTATCTATTTTTTAAATCTAATTTTACTGCTTGCATGAGTTACTTGATGTGGAATAGAGTTTCATGTAGTCATGGCTCTATTTAGTACTGTGCACGTTCCATAGTCTGTTCTAGACTTGGGGAATGTGAAGAGACCTCTTGTGGCATGTCTTGTGGAGTATGCATGGGTGTCCGAGCTGTGCGCCAGTAGTTCAAACAGACAGCTCAGTGCATTCAACATGTCAATACCTCTCATAAATACAAGCAGTGATGAAGTCAATCTCTCCTCCACTTTGAGCAAGGAGAGATTGACATGCATATTATTAATATTAGCTCTCTGTGGTCATCCAAGGGCCAGCTGTGCAGCCCTGGTCTGAACCAATTGCAATTTTTTGTCATTTTTTGGACCATTTTTTTGTCATTTTTTGTGGCACCTGACCACACGACTGAACAGTAGTCCAGGTGCGACAAAACTAGGGCCTTTAGGACCTGCCTTGTTGACAGTGCTGTCAAGGAGGTAGAGCAGGGCCTTACCACGGACATACTTCTCCCCATTTTAGCTACTGTTGTATCAATATGTTTTGACCATGACAGTTCAAATCCAGGCTAACTCTAAGCAGTTTAGTCACCTCATCTTGCTGAATTTCCACATGATTTAATACAAGATTTAGTTGAGGTTTAGGGTTTAGTGAATGATTTGTCCCAAATTCAGTGCTTTTTAAAAAAAAATATTTAGGAATTACTTATTCCTTGCCACCCACTCTGGACCACAGTTTTAACATAGGCCAGCCCTGTTGTAACCTCATATCCCAGCAATAATTTATTATATTACGGATGGGAAGAAAACACCTCAATTTGCTCAACTTGCCATTGGCTCAACCATTAGCTAAACTTAACCCAAGACAAACATTTTGACTATATTAGCCCACATAGCTACAAGGATGCACTTTCATTCTAGGTTTAAGATCTTATATTGATGTTTATAGAGACCCAAACTGATGTATAGAACAATCTTAAATGATCGACTTTGGTTTAGATACAAGCATCATGAAACCTTTAACACAATACATTTATTTGACTTGGTAAAACCTAACTTGCTTACTACTTTCAATGTGGGTTCTTCCTTCACAGACTCCATGAAATGACGACCTCTTCCTAAATCTTTGGCCAACTTAGTAATTTGGGGTTTCTTAAAAACAAGGGTGGCTAAACTTACCCCTTTGGCTCAATTTACCCCACACCCCTACAATGACGAGCAGAGAGGAAAGTGAATGTATCGCTATACCTGAGCTGAGTCAAATGACAGTAAGGTACTATGTTACACTGCAGCATAAAGCTACAATGGAGATGGTGAGAATGGATATGAGTTGGTGAGGGGGCTTCGACAGAGATATATTCAGAGATGGAATGTAATTTCTAAAGCGGAATTGTAGGGGAACCACAGCTGTGGCATGGATCATGGATGGGGGCTGCCCTCTCTTTCCCCCTGGGGCTGTCCATGGCTCGCTCCCAACAGGACATAATGGAGATGGATGAGCAGGGCACTGGAAGCTGGGCAAGCTGGGAAATGGGAGCGAACGGAACGAGGGAGAGAGGTCCTGTTTATCCTGTCACTGAGGAGGAGAGCTGGGGTGTGACAGCTGGATTAGGCCTACAGGGAGAGATAGCTGTGTGTTTCACCCTCTCTCTCCCCTCCATCGCTTGCTCACTCCCTCCTTCTCTCCATCCCCTCACCACCATTCCATATCTCACACACTGTGAGCAGGCTGGCTAGAGCTGGGCAGGTTTGTCACTGAATGTTGGCACGAGTATTGAAACAATAAGGACTTCGAATAGAGTCCAGGTCTGATTTGACATCCACTGCAGCAATGTCTGGTGCTGTTTTTGATCTTTTGGACATGTTATTGTTGTTGTGACAATACATTTTACATTCAATATTTGGTGGCATCGTTTTAATTACACACAAAAGCTGTCATCGCTCAGAAACAGCAACATTGTTACCTGATTTGTTTATCAATTAAAGTCAAATTGAGGATTCACAAATACAACCACGTTTGAGTTGGCATTGTGTACTACCTCCATCTCATCAGATTTTTTCATTTTCAACCTTTATTCAACCAAAACCTTGTTGTAGAAATATCACTCAAAATGAGACTTCACCATTTTTATGGTTAAACTCTAAATTATTTATCCAACAAAACTAATTTAAGATTTATTAAAATCTTAATTATGTTTACTATTTCCTTCCAAATCAGAGCCCTATAATGTGCCTAAGAATCTTGTTCTCTGTTTTGAATCCAAATCAATGCCATCTCCCATGTTGAATGGCATTGCCCTCGTGCCACTGCAGTCAGAAGTAGTTTGTGATATTCACCTGCTCCGGGGTGAAGTTTCCCCAGGTACATATCTGGGATCAGTTTCTCCTCCCTCAATCCTAACCTTAACCATCTGTACACACCAACTTACACCAATTTATCCTCAACTAAAATGTTAGGCTAATGAAGTGGAATGAGTAGTTGATGATATTGTCAATTGGTCGATATTTGATTAAGGATGAATGGGAGGGCCACTAGCAGTTTATCCTCAACTAAAATGTTAGGCTAATGAAGTGAAATGAGTAGTTGATGATATTGTCAATTGGTCAATACTTGGCTAAGGATGAATGGGAGGGCCACTACTAGCCTTCACTGTGCTTGGGCCCCCTGAAAAGGGTGTACTCATTCAGTCAAGGGTTTAAAGCCATTGGGAGGGTGTATGAATTTGCTAGAGGGAGTTTCAACTATATCTCTCACACCTGTCCATTCCTTTTACATCCACAAGGTGAAGTGTATGAGTGTATACCTTGGGGAGAAAATGCATTTGGTCTATAGTCCTGAATCTCTCATTGTGTTTGAGAATGAAGGGTTCTAAGTACCAATGTTATTTACAATGTTTGTTATTTATTCATCAAAACACAGAACTACTGACCTTTTCACCTTCAATCATGACTTTAAGCATGCTGGGCTGTCAAGCAAGCTAGCACTTCATCGCTAACATTTTGAGAAGATAATGACTGTGGTGCTTTTCATTTCGATCCACCCAAAGCTGTAAACAAGGTCATAGAAAGCAAAACACATCCCATGTGGCGTTTTCGCTAATATAATCAGCTTCCACTTTGATAACTCATCGTAAGACGCCAAAAACGGTCCACACTCCTGTTTTAGGTGTTCGCTAATCAGTGTGTCATTAACCTTGCTCAATTGCATCGTTTTCCATAAGCTGTCAGAGTAATTGATGTAATTGAACATTTGTGATAATAGAACTGTGAAAATCACTGAGCCACTCATGGTGAAATTGAACCCATTTGTGTCCACCGACTCACCACCAAATCCCCATAAATGTAACTTTGTTTTAGGAAAACATCACATTTTTGTCATTTTAGCAAGTACTCGTCATATCTAGAGCAACTTAAATCAAGTATAGTTTCACCAACTAATCACAGAAACTACATGGATGTCAATGATACTCATTGTTCTCCAAGATACATTTTTACCAGTCATAATCTAAATGGGACTGATTCTCTAGTTACTTTTACAAGAAATATTGAGAACATTTTCGGAGTGAAATGTGATTGTTTTTTGCAGGCGAGACGAGATTGAAAAGGAAAGAATATGTCCTCACTCCTCTGGAGAAGCCACAAAACTATTTTCTCTGCGCCTTCATCGAATTCAGATGTTCTATTCATCTCATAACGCGCCTTTACCACCTGTAAAATTCAACAGAAACAACAGAGGATGAGAAAGAAGCCCACATACGTTCCACAGCCAGCAAATCCATTTCCTCTCTAAATTAATTTATTTGAAATCTGTACCACCTGTCCATAGGATAAATTGGTGACTGCTCAATGGCGTTTCTAATGTTGCTGCTGCGATTAGATTTGCCCCTCATGAGTGGAATGTAATTATAATTTGTTGTACGAAGGCCCATGGTTTCCCTCCACCTATCAATCAATTACACACTGAGGAAATAACTAATTTCACACATCATGAGCTCAATAGATAGATGTAAATAGATGTACTATACGCCACACAAAGGAAAACATTGGATGATTGTGCTTGCAAAAGCACTGTTCATATACACACACTGTTGAGAACATTCTGTGTAGTTATTAGAACTGAATGAAATGCTCAAAAGGAGGGCAGAATTGTTACAGATCATTAAAGAGCCCCCAAGGTGTTATGGGAGGTAGAGAGGGGCTCGCTGAGAAGAGGCTGAAAGAGAAATCTGTAACACTTTATGTTCAAACTGTAAAAAGTGCCTTGCAAAGTATTCATCTCCCTTGGAGTTTTTCCTATTTTGTTGCATTACAACCTGTAATTTAAATGGAAATGTAATGTACATACACAAAATAGTCCAAATAGGTGAAGTGAAAAAAAAAAATAACGGAAAAGTGGTGCGTGCATATGTATTCACCCCCTTTGCTATGAAGCTCCTAAATACGATCTGGTGTAACCAACTACCTTCAGAAGTCACATAATTAGATTGCACACAGGTGGACTTTATTTAACTAATTATCACATGATCTGTCACATGAAAGGCCACAGAGTCTGGAACACCACTAAGCAAGGGGCACCATCAAGCAAGCGACACCATGAAGACCAAGGAGCTCTCCAAACAGGTCAGGGACAAAGTTGTGGAGAAGTACAGATCAGGGTTGGGTTATGAAAAAATATCCAAGACTTTGAACATCCCACGGAGCACCATTACATCCATTATTAAACAACAAACATGCCAAGAGAGACCTGCCCACTAAAACTCACGGACCAGGCAAGGAGGGCATTAATCAGAGAGGCAACAAAGAGACCCAAGATAACCCTGAAGGAGCTGCAAAGCTCCATAGTGGAGATTGGAGTATCTGTCCATAGTACCACTTTAAACCGTACAATCCACAGAGCTGGGCTTTGCGGAGTGGCCAGAAAAAAAGCCATTGCTTAAGGAAAAGACTAAGCAAACACGTTTGGTGTTCATCAAAAGGCATGTGGGAGACTCCCCAAACATATGGAAGAAGGTTCTCTGGTCAGATGAGACTAAAATTTTGATTTTTGGCCATCAAGGAAAATGTTATGTCTGGCACAAACGCAACACCTCTCATCACCCCGAGAACACCATCCCCACAGTGAAGAATGGTGGTGGCAGCATCATGCTTTTGAAGTGTTTTTCATCTGCAGGGACTGGGAAACTGGTCAGAATTGTAGGAATGATGGATGGCACTAAATACAGGGGAATTCTTGAGGGAAACCTGCTTCAGTCTTCCAGAGATTTGAGAATGGGACGGTGGTTCTCCTTCCAGCAGGACAATGATCCTACGCATACTGCTAAAGCAACACTTGAGTGGTTTAAGGGGAAACATTTAAATGTCTTGGAATGGCCTAGTCAAAGCCCAAACCTCAACCCAATTGAGAATATGTTGTATGACTTAAAGATTGCTGTACACCAGCGGAACCCATCCAACTTGAAGCAGCTGAAGCAGTTTTGCCTTGAAGAATGGGCAAAAATCCCAGTGGCTAGATGTGCCAAGCTTATAGAGACATACCCCAAGAGACTTGCAGCTGTAATTGCTGCAAAAGGTGGCTCTACAAAATATTGACTTTGGGGGGGTGAATAGTTATGCAAGGTCAAGTTTTCTGTTTTTTGTCTTATTTCTTGTTTGTTTCACAATAAAAAAGTATTTTGCATCTTCAAAGTAGTAGGCATGTTGTGTAAATCAAATGATACAAACCATTTAAATTCCAGGTTGTAAGGCAACAAAATATAAAAAAATGCCAAGGGGGGTGAATATTTTCTCAAGCCACTGTAGCCCCTGTTATTATGCTCAGTGCATTATATGACTTGCTTTAACCATTCATAAGGGTGGGTGTTAACTGGGGACGATGTATTGCCTAGCTACGCTAGTGTGGGACTGTAATTTGACTTTTATTTTGATAGCGGATGCTGTGGCTCGGACTATAAAGTGCAGGAGTTTCTGGCATAGCTTTAGTTTAGGGTAAGTTTCCATAGCAGGGGCCAGCCCTCTGCTCATAAGATTGATCCTTATATTTTATTTGTCCCCTGAAGATGTGTGGTTGCTCTTATTAAACCTTGGAGACAATATCTGAAGTCGCTGTGTCCACGGATTATTATTCTTTATCCTGGCCTTACACTAGTGTCATCCAGAGTGTCTCTTCATTAGGTTGCTAACAAGCCAAAAGCACGCTGAGTATAGCTAGGTATCAATCAAGGGCAGGAAGCTATAGTGAGTCTTGTCCAAAACTGAGATTTTTAGGGAAAAATGGTATGTTACAGAATGTAGGGTACTGGATAGTTTTCATTGGGTTGGGTTTATTTCAATCCTGCACACAGATAGCAGTACCCAAGTAATCATTAATTTGGAGCGCAACTACATACAACCTGATCGTAATGCCCAGCACACTGACCATGGCAAATTTGGTTTGACTTTGGATATCCCTATAGGGCTAGTTAGGGACATTCAATACATTTACACAATGGACAATATTTAATCATTTCAATAGATCCAAATGTAAATGACATTAAAACCTCAACAAAAAAACTAAACTATAATAACCTTGCATACAAGAGACACCCACATCAAAGCATGCCTCCAAGTCCCAAACCTCATTCTCGGGTAGCATTTCCTAATGAGGATGATTGAAACCTAAGGCTAAATCAGTAAGTTCAGCCCCTCTTCAAGTATGTTGAACCCACAATCATGGCATTGCTAGCACTACACTCTTAACAACTGGTCCACACTGGACCACTTGGTCAGCCAGCTTTAAAATGCTACGTGAGAAAGCAAGGACCAACTCCAGTATTCTCAGAGAGGAGGAATAGGGTTATTTTCAATCATATGAAGTGGTCTGGCCATCACTAGCAATGGGGAGAATGGAACATTGCCTTCTGTTCATTTACAAAGCTCTCCTACAGAAACTACCTTACTAGCTCAAATCGCTCCTGATATATAGAAATATAAAATATCCCACTCGCTCCCAGGAATAGCTAATATCCTTTTGTCACCTAAGATCTAGACAAAACAGCCTTTAGGTTTTACATGCCACATACAGTACCAGTCAAAAGTTTGGAGACGCCTACTCAAGAGATTTTCTTTATTTGACTATTTTCTACATTATAAAATAATATAGAAGGCATCAAACTATGAAATTACACATTGTGATTCGTGTAGTAACCAAAAGTGTTAACAAACCAAAAATATATTTTATCACTGACAGTGTCACCAGAAAAGCACCATCACACCACCTTCTCCGTGCTTCACGGTGGGAACTACACATGCGCAGATCATCCATTCACCTATTCTGCATCTCACAAAGACACAGCGGTTGGAACCAAAAACCTTACATTTGGACTCATCAGACCAAAGGACCGATTTCCAACGGTCTAATGTCCAATGCTTGTGTTTCTTGGCCCAAGCAAGTCTCTTCTTCTTATTGATGTCCTTTAGTCGTGGTTTCTTTGCAGAAATTTGACCATGAAGGCCTGATTCCATATGTGTTATTTCATAGTTTTGATGTCTTCACTATTATTCTACAAGGTAGACAATAGTTTTTTTAAATACACTGCTCAAAAAATGAGGGGAACACTAAAATAGCACATCCTAGATCTTAATGAATGAAATATTGTTATTAAATACTAATATTAATATTTTTTCTTTACATAGTTGAATGTGCTGACAACAAAATCACACAAAAATGATCAATGGAAATCAAATTTATCAACCCATGGAGGTCTGGATTTGGAGTCACACTCAAAATTAAAGTGGAAAACCACACTACAGGCTGATCCAACTTTGATGTAATGTCCTTAAAACAAGTCAAAATGAGACTCAGTAGTGTGTGTGGCCTCCACGTGCCTATATGACCTCGCTACAACGCCTGGGCATGCTCCTGATGAGGTGGCGGATGGTCTCCTGAGGGATCTCCTCCCAGACCTGGACTAAAGCATCCACCAACTCCTGGACAGTCTGTGGTGGATGGAGCGAGACATGATGTCCCAGATGTGCTCAATTGGATTCAGGTCGGGGGAACGGGCGGGCCAGTCCGTAGCATCAATGCCTTCCTCTTGCAGGAACTGCTGACACACTCCAGCCACATGAGGTCTAGCATTGTTTTGCATTAGGAGGAACCCAGGGCCAACCGCACGAGCATATGGTCTCACAAGGGGTCTGAGGATCTCATCTCGGTACCTAATGGCAGTCAGGCTCCCTCTGGCGAGCACATGGAGGGCTGTGCGGCCACCCAAAGAAATGCCACCCCACACCATGACTGACCCACCGCCAAACCGGTCATGCTGGAGGATGTTGCAGGCAGCAGAACGTTCTCCACGGCGTCTCCAGAATGTCACGTCTGTCACGTGCTCAGCGTGAACCTGCTTTCATCTGTGAAGAGCACAAGGGCGCCAGTGGCGAATTTGCCAATCTTGGTGTTCTCTGGCAAATGCCAAACGTCCTGCACGGTGTTGGGCTGTATAAGCACAACCCCCACCTGTGGACGTCGGGCCCTCATACCACCCTCATGGAGTCTGTTTCTGACCATTTGAACAGACACATGCACATTTGTGGCCTGCTGGAGGTCATTTTGCAGGGCTCTGGCAGTGCTCCTCCTGCTCCTCCTTGCACAAAGGCAGAGGTAGCGGTCCTGCTGCTGGGTTGTTGCCCTCCTACGGCCTCCTCCACGTCTCCTGATGTTCTGGCCTGTCTCCTTGTAGCGCCTCCATGCTCTGGACACTACGCTGACAGACACAGCAAACCTTCTTGCCACATCTCGCATTGATGTGCCATCCTGGATGAGCTGCACTACCTGAACCACTTGTGTGGGTTGTAGACTCCGTCTCATGCTACCACTAGAGTGAAAGCACCGCCAGCATTCAAAAGTGACCAAAACCTCAGCCAGGAAGCACAGGAGCTGAGAAGTGGTCTGTGGTCCCCACCTGCAGAACCACTCCTTTATTGGGGGTGTCTTGCTAATTGCCTATAATTTCCACCTGTTGTCTATTCCATTTGCACAACAGCATGTGAAATGTATTGTCAATCAGTGTTGCTTCCCAAGTGGACAGTTTGATTTCACAGAAGTGTGATTGACTTGGAGTTACATTGTGTTGTTTAAGTGTTCCCTTTATTTTTTTGAGCAGTGTACATTTACATCCTGGAATGGGTAGGTGTGTCCAAACTTTTGACTGGTACTGTACATGGAATTAATTTCAGGGCACTCTGAGATTAGACTCCCGAGTGCCTTTTAGTCACTTGAGTGCATTGGTGGGAGACCTGTTCATAGAGGAGTTCACAAAGGATTTCTGAAGTCTTGATAGGTTGGGAAACTGTAGGAGAGACTGTTGGGGTAACTACTGTATTTGATTGATTATGTTATTATCTATTGATTGCATTTCGTATTTGATGTGTGTATTATGTATGCATAAAAACAAAAACAGTAAATATAGGTAAACTGTTATTTTCTAATCTAGGAAACCTGGTGACTGGCTTTGATTAAATAGTAGCCCATAGTCAGTTCAACTCTTCTGCGGCTGCTGACCATGTGACTAATTTTCAATATCTAAATTTTCCCTATTCTGTCTCTTCTGCAGTCTTCTTTTTTATTTCTCTCTCATAGCTGCTTTGTATCTTTTGATCTCTCTCTGACTCTCTCTCTCTCTGTTCTATACTTTCAGGATTTCAGTGTGTGATGAGGACAAGTTCCGCCACAATGAGTTCATCGGTGAGACGCGCATCCCCCTCAAGAAACTCAAGCCCAACCAGACCAAGAACTTCTACAACTGCCTGGAGAAACAGCTACCTGTAAGTTATCTCCAAATTGCCTTTTTCATCTACCCATTTAAAACCAAAATGAGGCATATCCAGGAAAATTAAGCATATCCTAAGTTAAATAGCTTATTTTGTCTCCACTGCTAAGTTAAAATAATGTTATTTTATGTGCAGATAATTTGCCTAAATACCTTTTGTTGCAAGACAGCAATACTGTATGTATCCTGTTATTAATTTGTTTAATGTTTTCACCTTTATTTAACCAGGTAGGCTAGTTGAGAACAAAGTTCTCATTTACAACTGCGACCTGGCCAAGATAAAGCAAAGCTGTGCAACACAAACAACAACACAGAGTTACACATGGAATATACAAACATACAGTCAATAACACAATAGAAAAAGTATATATACGGTGTGTACAAATATGGTAAGATAAGAGAGGTACAATAAATAGGCCATAGTGGTGAAATAATTACAATATAGCAATTAAACACTGGAGTGATAGATGTGCAGAAGATGAATGTGCAAGTAGAGATACTGGGGTGCAAAGGAGCAAAAAAATAAAAAATAACAGTATGGGGATGAGGTAGTTGGATGGGCTATTAACAGATGGGCTATATACAGGTGCAGTGATCTGTGAGCTGCTCTGACAGTTAGTGAGGGAGATATGAGTCTCCAGCTTTAGTGATTTTTGCAATTTGTTCCAGTCATTGGCAGCAGAGAACTGGAAGGAAAGGCAGCCAAAGGAGGAATTGGCTTTGGGGGTGACCAGTGAGATATACCTGCTGGAGCGCGTGCTACGGGTGGGTGCTTCTATGGTGACCAGTGAGCTGAGATAAGGCGGGGCTTTCCCTAGCAAAGACTTATAGATGACCTGGAGCCAGTGGGTTTGGCGACAAATATGAAGCGAGGGCCAGCCAACGAGAGCATACAGGTCGCAGTGGTGGGTGGTATATGGGGCTTTGGTGACAAAAACGGATGGCACTGTGATAGACTGCATCCAATTTGCTGAGTAGAGTGTTGGATGCTATTTTGTAAATGATATCGCCGAAGTCAAGGATCGGCAGGATAGTCAGTTTTACTAGGGTGTGTTTGGCAGCATGAGTGAAGGATGCTTTGTTGCGAAATAGGAAGCCAATTCTAGATTTGATTTAGGATTGGAGTTGCTTAATGCGAGTCTGGAAAGAGAGTTTATAGTCTATCCAGACACCTAGGTATTTGTAGTTGTCCACATATTTTAAGTCAGAACTGTCCAGAGTAGTGATGGTGGGCAGGTGCGGGAAGCCATCGGTTGAAGCGCATGCATTTAGTTTTACTTGCATTTAAGAGCAGTTGGAGGCCACGGAAGGAGAGTTGTATGTCACTGAAGCTCCTCTGGAGGTTTGTTATCACAGTGTCCAAAGAAGGGCCAGAAGTATACAGAATGGTGTCGTCTGCGTAGAGGTGGATCAGAGAATCACCAGAAGCAAGAGTGACATCATTGATGGATACAGAGAAAAGAGTCAGCCTGAGAATTGAACTCTGTGGCACCCCCATAGAGACTGCCAGAGGTCCGGACAACAGGCCCTCCGATTTGACACACTGAACTCTGTCTGAGAAGTAGTTGGTGAACCAGGCGAGGCTGTCATTTGAGAAGCCAAGGCTGTTGAGTCTGCCGATAATAATGGGGTGATTGACAGAGTCAAAAGCCTTGGCCAGGTCGATGAATACAGCTGCACAGTACAATCTGTTATCGATGGCGGTTATGATATCGTTTAGGACCTTGAGCGTGGCTGGGGTGCACCCATGACCAGCTCGGAAACCAGATTGCGTAGCGGAGAAGGTACGGTGGGATTCGAAATTGTGGGTGATATGTTTATTAACTTGGCTTTCGAAGACCTTAGAAAGGCAGGGTAGGATAGATATAGGTCTGTAGCAGTTTGGGTCTAGACTGTCTCCCCCTTTGAAGAGGGGGATGACCGCGGCAGCGTTCTAATCTTTGGGGATCTCAGACGATACGAAAGAGAGGTTGAACAGGCTAGTAATAGGGGTTGCAACAATTTTGGCGGATCATTTTAGAAAGAGAGGGTCCAGATTTTCTAGCCCGGCTGATTTGTAGGGGTCCAGATTTTGCAGCTCTTTCAGAGCATTAGCTATCTGGATTTGGGTGAAGGAGAAATGGGGAGGCTTGGGCAAGTTGCTGTGGGGGGTGCAGGGCTGTTGACCGGGGTAGGGGTAGCCAGGTAGAAAGCATGGCAAGCCGTAGAAAAATGCTTATTGAAAATCTCCATTATCGTGGATTTATCGGTGGTGAACGTGTTTCCTAGCCTCAGTGCAGTGGGCAGCTGGGAGGAGGTGCTCTTATTCTCCATGGACTTTAGTGTCCCAGAACTTTTTGGAGGTGTATGTGTGGGAGGTGGAACAAACGGGTTAGCTAAGGCATATTGAGCAGGGCTGGAGGCTCTACAGTGAAATAAGACAATAATCACTAACCAAAACAGCAATGGACAAGGCATATTGACATTAGGGAGAGTCATGCGTAGCCGAGTGATCATAGGGTCCAGTGAGTAGCTAGGCGGGCTGGAGATATGGCGATTCAGACAACTAGCGGGCCGGGGATAGCAGATGGGCCTTAGAGGGACGTCGCAACGGAATGAGTCTGTTGTAGCCCCCTCGTGCGGTTACGTCGGCAGACCAGTCGTGATGGATCAGCAGGGCTCTGTGTAGTAAAAGGGTCCAGGCCAATTGTCAAAATAGGTATTGTAGCCCAAGGAGTGGCTGATGGACCTCTTCAGCTAGCTGGGAGATGGGCCTAGCATAGGCTAGCTCCAGTCTAATTTGTGCTTGCTTTCGGGACAGAGATGTTAGCCAGGAGTAGCCACTCGGATAGCAGCTAGCTTGCTGCGATGATCCAGGTGAAAAGGTCCAGAGCTTGTGGTAGCAATCCGGAGATATGGAGAAGAAGTCAGATATGCTCTGGGTTGAATCGCGCTGTGCAGACTGGCAGGAACCTGACTGCTACGCAATCTTGGAATAGAAATAATACATGATGGACCTTAAAACTATACTATTCTCCTGTATCTCAGTCCATTTCGCTCTGACATCACTCATCCATATGTATTTAGTCTTAATTCATTCCTACTTAGATTGGGGGGTATTGGGTATGTTGTGTAATTTGTTAGATATTACTCGTTAGATATTACTGCACGGTCGGAGCTAAAAGCAAAAGCATTTCGCTACACCCGCAATAACATCTACTTATCACCTGTATGTGACCAATAAAATTTGATTTGATTTGAAAACATTTCATATACCTGTGCATCCCCTTTTAACACACTGTAAATTAACTTCATGAAACAACCACAGACATTTCAATGGAGCACCAATTACTGAGGGCTCAGTTCAACACTGCCTCTCTCCCTGAATTAAGCAGGTTTACAACATTGAGAACTGGGGAGAATGACAGTCTCTCATAATCTACACAAGGAATTATATTTACTCATGGGCTTTTAACAAGGACTGGCCATGGATGCCCGAGGCATTTGTTTTACTCATAAGCTACTTACTTAGCGCACTGGAGGATGTTTCTAGCTATTGTTGTTATTTTACAGTACTGTCGCTAGTCATGTAGCTCCACCTTAATTGGAATTTAACTCAAGCTCTACGAAATGGATACTTATTTGAGCTGCAACATTTGATCCTCCAAACTTTCTCCACATCTGGGTTGCTGTTTCCAAGAACCTTAGTTTGGGAGCTTTCCTTCTTACGAAAGACTGATTGATAGGGATTAGCCCTTAATTAATATTCACTCTTTTATCCGAGCGGGTCGTTAAAATCTCCTAATTTCATCGGGTTTAAGAGCGCTCACAAATGTGTTTTCTCTTACAATCAACAACACTGGAGGGAATCTGCTCTAACTACTCAGAGAAGGCTTAGCCCAGTCTGACTGAGCATCACTGTCTTTCTTTCCATGCTGGCTTTACAACGTGCAGCCTTTTCATCAGCCTGTGGATTACTGAGCTACGTGCTGACATTATGTGTGTTAATGTGCTGACCTTCATGTCTTAAAGTAATGATTGACTGTCGTTTCTCTTTGCTTATTTGAGCTGTTCTTGCCATAATATGGACGTGGTCTTTTTCCAAATAGGGCTATCTTCTGTATACCACACTTACCTTGTCACAACACAACTGATTGGCTCAAACGCATTAAGAAGGAAAGAAATTCCACAAATTAACTTTTAAGAAGGCAAACCTGTTAATTGAAATGCTTTTTAAGTGACTACCTGCTCATGAAGCTGGTTGAGAGAATGTCAAGAGTGTCCAAAGCAGTCATCAAGGCAAAGGGTGGCTACTTTGAAGAATCTCAAATATAAAATGCAAGACAGCTTTGCGTTTTTAATGAGAGAAGATATGCAAAGCTTTTGTTTTTAGGCCTGAGACTTCATCTCGGGCATACCAACATCATGCCAATATACAGTGGGGCAAAAAAGTATTTTGTCAGCTACCAATTGTGCAAGTTCTCCCACTTAAAAAGATGAGAGAGGCCTGTAATTTTCATCATAGGTAAACTTCAACTATGACAGACAAAATGAGGAAACAAAATCCAGAAAATCACATTGTAGGATTTTTAATAAATTTATTTGCAAATGATGGTGGAAAATAAGTATTTGGTCAACTACAAACAAGCAAGATTTCTGGCTCTCACAGACCTGTAACTTCTTCTTTAAGAGGCTCCTCTGTCCTCCACTCGTTACCTGTATTAATTTAACCTGTTTGAACTTGTTATCAGTATAAAAGACACCTGACCACAACCTCAAACAGTCACACTCCAAACTCCACTATGGCCAAGACCAAAGAGCTGTCAAAGGACACCAGAAACAAAATTGTAGACCTGCACCAGGCTGGGAAGACTGAATCTGCAATAGGTAAGCAGCTTGGTTTGAAGAAATCAACTGTGGGTGCAATTATTAGGAAATGGAAGACATACAAGATCACTGATAACCCTCCCTCGATCTGGGGCTCCACGCAAGATCTAACCCCGTGGGGTCAAAATGATCACAAGAACAGTGACCAAAAATCCCAGAACCACACGGGGGGACCTAGTGAATGACCTGCAGAGAGCTGGGACCAAAGTAACAAAGCCTACCATCAGTAACACGCTACGCCGCCAGGGACTCAAATCCTGCAGTGCCAGACGTGTCCCTCTGCTTAAGCCAGTACATGTCCAGGCTCGTCTGAAGTTTGCTAGAGAGCATTTGGATGATCCAGAAGAAGATTGGGAGAATGTCATATGGTCAGATGAAACCAAAATATAACTTTTTGGTAAAAACTCAACTCGTCGTGTTTGGAGGACAAATAATTGAGTACCTACTGTGAAGCATGGGGGTGGAAACATCATGCTTTGGGGCTGTTTTTTCTGCAAAGGGACCAGGACGACTGATCCGTGTAAAGGAAATAATGAATGGGGCCATGTATCGTGAGATTTTGAGTGAAAACCTCCTTCCATCAGCAAGGGCATTGAAGATGAAACGTGGCTGGGTCTTTCAGCATGACAATGATCCCAAACACACTGCCCAGGCAATGAAGGAGTGGCTTCGTAAGAAGCATTTCAAGGTCCTGGAGTGGCCTAGCCAGTCTCCAGATCTCAACCGCATAGAAAATCTTTGGAGGGAGTTGAAAGTCCGTGTTGCCCAGCAACAGCCCCAAAACATCACTGCTCTAGAGGAGATATGCATGGAGGAATGGGCCGAAATACCAGCAACAGTGTGTGAAAACCTTGTGAAGACTTACAGAAAACGTTTGACCTCTGTCATTGCCAACAAAGGGTATATAACAAAGTATTGAGAAACTTTGGTTATTGACCAAAAACTTATTTTCCACCATCATTTGCAAATAAATTCATAAAAAATCCTACAATGTGATTTTCTGGATTTTTTTTCTAATTTTGTCTGTCATAGTTGAAGTGTACCTATGATGAAAATTACAGGCCTCTCATCTTTTTAAGTGGGAGAACAATTTGTGGCTGACTAAATACTTTTTTGCCCCACTGTATCATCCAAACACTGGGCTTCTCGGGCATTATCTCTTAAATAGAAGATATACAAACCTCAGACATTCTGACAATTCAGTGTGCATTCCATTTGATCTGTCCCCCTACCAACTTCCAATTTACTATGTCAAGCTTTCTTTCTCTTTATGTGCTCACCCTCGCTCTCGCTCTCTCTCTCCATCCATTGCCCTCTTTGGTCTGCATTTTGTTTTGTTGTTATTTTTTAAAGTTTAAACCAGTAGGCTATCTAAGGGTGTCTCTGTGAAGCCCTGTGCAAACGCTCTATGAGGGTTACGTAAACGAGACAGAGTAGTCACACAGCGGGGCTGGAATCATTAGAGACGCTTCCTGCACAGCCAATTAGCTAGCGTCATTAGCAGAGAATTATGGGCAAAGTGCATTTCCGATAAGGTGGAAAGTGAGTTGGCAAATTTGCACATCTTAGATTTGGAATGTAATCGAGACGAATAGACACACAGTATTAAAGGAACTGCGAAGAGTTGCTCTGTCCCTGTGCAGTCACTCCTGACAAGTATGGACTTGGACTATCATGCATGGAGATTGATTATAGGTGTGTTCCAAGAAGTCCACAGCAATACTTATTTTGCAAATAAAACTCCAAATCAAGTCACACCATTCGATTGGGTTCCCAATCTGATCAATGGACATTTTGCATTTGGAAAAGAAGCCCATCTAAAAAAGCCCTTACTGAAAACTTGGTCATCAACCCTAACTGGTGGAGCTGCTATGTGCATCCCACTCAGTCCCCTCCACCAGGTTCCTCATGTAATGGGTTGTGGGTGTGAATGTTAACTATTGTAACTTCTGGTGACTGCAAGTGTTCCTCTAAACTGTTGATCAACTGTTGGACCTCATGAAGAGCCACCTTGGATCAAAATGTTCTAAATAAGGGTGGTATAGTATACAGTATATAATGGGCTGTGCGTAAGACTATGTTTCTATCGAGCACGACACTTTCACTATGTACTCACTGTGCTCCTTTCCTTTGACCACTGTGTGTCCCCACTCCTTTACCCGCAGATTGACAAGACAGACGACAAGTCCCTGGAGGAACGAGGGCGCATCATGATCTCCCTCAAGTACAGCTCCCAGAAGTCTGGCCTGGTGGTGGGCATCGTCCGCTGTGCCCACCTCGCCGCCATGGATGCAAACGGCTTCTCAGACCCCTATGTCAAAACGTGAGTTTGTCACACAGCCTAGCGTCAGCACATGTTCCCAAACGCATGTACTTCAGAACTCTAGTGGTTCTGATTTTTACTCATCATCCCTTAGGTCTATATGGAATCAATCTTTGGTTTCCAATTTTCTCTGTTTTTATTAAACAAATAAAAGTTAATTCCATTTGGAAATGTTGAATGATACACTACTAGGCCAACACATTTTAATCCTGGTGTTGAAAAACAGGCAAAGATGCAATTCTGCATCTCCTATCTGCCAATATGTAATGATGCAAGAAATTCAGATTACCATGCACAAAATTACACAAGAAAAATAATTACATAATTTACATTTAGCCAAAATTCCTTGCTATGCCTAGGGCTTGCAATCATTATCCAATTGCCAGCAGACCAGAGCAAGGTCCAAATGGAGTCCTTGGAACAGAACAGATAGCAGCAGTGTTTCGGCAGTGAATCTCATGAAACATGAAAGAGATGTACTGAGCAAGAGGCCATCCTGAGGGCTGCAATTATGAACAAGTGTTCTTTTAATCACACCTGAACATTACTGCACTTCTTTCATCTTGCTGAACGATGGAAGTGAAATTAACACATGGCTCTGGTGAGAACTCGAAAGAGCAAAGGAGGAAGAAGACTCATTGGAAGAGAGGATGGCAATTCCAACCAACGATTGAGAACCGCTCCCCAAAGCCCGAAAGACTCGCAGCCCAGATAATAGATTTACAAATGTCCTCTTTTGCGAGCTTGGAAGAAGATCTGTGTCCCAAATGGCACCCTATTCCCTATAAAGTGCATTACTTTTGTCCAGAGGGACCTGGTCAAAAGTAGTACACTACATAGAGAATAGGGTGCTATTTGAGAAGCAGTGGAAAAGTATTTTCTGTTGAATAGAGAAGGAGAGCTGAAATGGTTATCCTGTCCTCCGACACTCAATCGTTATGTCATGGCTGTCTAACACATCATGTAGTGGCTGTCTGGCTTCAGAAGGCTGCCAGACACTGAGTCGCTCCACCCCACTGTGTTAATGAAACGCTGGGCTTTTGTACTTGGCCGGTAGCCCCTTTGTACACACACACACACCAGTTGTTAGGGCAGTGGTCCCACCAAGTGTTACATGTGGTTGAGGGCTAACATTTGATTGACAGGCTGGGTGAATGTATGACAAGCATTACATGTTGGTGAGAATAGAGATTCTAATACTTTATACCACAGCGTTGTTGTATACTCGTTTCTGATTGGCTACAAGGGCATTCTGGAATGGACATTAAAACCAGACAATGGGACAGTTGGAAAAGATATTGGTGCACCTTGCAATCATGACACAATATTGCATCATAATTGCAAGGTGTCCCGATATCTTTTCCAACTGTCCCGTTGTCTGGATTTAAAGTCCATTGTGTGCTTACACATGCAGAACGTACTTGCTACAAAGTTACAGAAAGCTAAACCAACAACTACACAAACTGAAATTGGATACATTGTAAACGGAAGTCCAGCGAGGAAAAAAACTTAGCTAGCTTGCATTGATTTGTTTTTGCAGATAATTTTTTTGGAGCATCTGATGACTTAACATGTTGAATGATGAACATGAATTTATCCCCACCGCTGCCAAATCCTCCCATATATTCTAGTTTGACCAGCTGTTTTCAGCAACTGCTATTTTTGAATTTGGTTGTCATATTGGCAGGTTTGCTAGCCACAAACTATTTAGTTAACTTCTAGCCTTGTGTTTGATATGCAATGCGATCTCCTCGTAATTAACAGTCAGTGTTTGATGTGCATGTGACAAGTAAAGTTTGTTTTGATATGTTGACGGGTGTTCTGATGAGAAGGCAAACTTTCTAGCTATACCAGGCAAAATTGGGCATTATCATCTTATTGGGGGATAAACAGATTAAACTAATGCAACAGAATAACCTTTACTGTTATTCTGGCTGCAGAGATCGTGACTGTATAGCTAGTTGGCTAGCTAGCAGCAAGCAAGGATAAGAACGTTGTCACTGAGCATGGCATCGGAACATTAAAAAAACAAACGACTGGGTTGCATCCCTAAATAAGGGTGGGAGGGCCAAGAGACCCAAGGTGGCTGAATGGAGTGCTCGGGTTTGGATGTAGGGTTTGAGCATAGCCTGAAGGTAGGGAGGGGCAGTTCCTCAGGCTGGTCCATAGGTAAGCACCATGGTCTTGTAGAGGATGCAAGCTTCGAATGGAAGCCAGTGGAGTGTGCGGAGGAACGGAGTGACATGAGAGAACTTGGGAAGGTTGAAAATCAGGTAGGCTGCAGCATTCAGGATAAGTTGCAGGGGTTTGATGGCACAAACGGGGAGCCCAGCCAAGAGCGAGTTGCTGTTGTCCAGACGGGTTTTGGACCTGCGCCACTTCATGTATGAGGTAGCGTCGTACTCTACGGATGTTGTAGAGCATGAACCTGCATGAGCGAGTCACTGCTTTGATGTTTGCAGAGAATTACAGGATGTTGTCCAGGGTCATTGTAAGGTTCTTTGCACTCTGCGAGTGTGACACTATCAACCGTGATGGAGAGGTCTTTGAGCGGGAAGGCCTTCCCGGGAGGAAGAGCAGCTCCGTCTTGTCGAGGTTGAGCTTGAGGTGGTGGACCGACATCCAAGTTGAGATACCTGCCAAGCACGCAGAGATGCGTGTTGCCACCTGGGTGTCAGGAGGGAAGAAGAAAAGTAGTTGAGTATCATCCACATAGCAATGATAGGAGAGACCATGTGAGGATACGACGGAGCCGAGTGACTTGGTGTATAGAAAGGAGACGGCTTAGAACCCTGCCCAGGGGGACACCAGTAGTGAGTGTACGTGGTACAGACACATCCTCTCTACGTCACCTGGTAGGAGCGGCCTGCCAGGTAAGATCCAATCAAAGAATGAGCCTGGGATGCCCTGCCCTGAGAGGGTGGAAAGGAGGATCTGATGGTTCATGGTGTCAAAGGCAGCAGGTAGATCTAGGAGGATGAGAACAGAGAAGAGGGAGTCAGCTTTGGCAGTGCAGAGAGACTCCGTGACAGAGAAGAGAAGTCTAGGTTGAGTGACCCGTCTTGAAGCCTGACTGGTTAGGGTCAAGAAGATTGTTTGAATTATCCCAGATTATACACTGCTCAAAAAAATTAAGGGAACACTAAAATAACACATCCTAGATCTGAATGAATGAAATATTCTTATTAAATACTTTTTTCTTTACATAGTTGAATGTGCTGACAACAAAATCACACAAAAATTATCAATGGAAATCACATTTATCAACCCATGGAGGTCTGGATTTGGACTCACACACAAAATTAAAGGTGGAAAACCACACTACAGGCTGATCCAACTTTGATGTAATGTCCTTAAAACAAGTCCAAATGAGGCTCAGTAGTGTGTGCGGCCTCCACATGCCTGTATGACCTCCCTACAACGCCTGGGCATGTTCCTGATGAGGTGGTGGATGGTCTCCTGAGGGATCTCCTCCCAGACCTGGACTAAAGCATCCGCCAACTCCTGGACAGTCTGTGGTGGATGGAGCGAGACATGATGTCCCAGATGTGCTCAATTGGATTCAGGTCTGGGAAACGGGCGGGCCAGTCCATAGCATCAATGCCTTCCTCTTGCAGGAACTGCTGACACACTCCAGCCACATGAGGTCTAGCATTGTCTTGCATTAGGAGGAACCCAGGGCCAACCGCACCAGCATATGGTCTCACAAGGGGTCTGAGGATCTCATCTCGGTACCTAATGGCAGTCAGGCTACCTCTGGCGAGCACATGGAGGGCTTTGCGGCCCCCCCAAAGAAATGCCACCCCACACCATGACTGACCCACCGCCAAACCGGTCACGCTGGAGGACGTTGCAGGCAGCAGAACATTCTCCACGGCATCTCCAGACTCTGTCACGTGCTCAGTGTAAACCTGCTTTCATCTGTGAAGAGCACAGGGCGCCAGTGGCGAATTTGCAAATCTTGGTGTTCTCTGGCAAATGTGAAACGTCCTGCACGGTGTTGGGCTGTAAGCACAACCCCCACCTGTGGACGTCGGGCCCTCATACCACCCTCATGGAGTCTGTTTCTGACCGTTTGAGCAGACACATGCACATTTATGGCCTGCTGGAGGTCATTTTGCAGGGCTCTGGCAGTGCTCCTACTGCTCCTCCTTGCACGAAGGCAGAGGTAGCGGTCCTGCTGCTGGGTTGTTGCCCTCCTACGGCCTCCTTCACGTCTCCTGATGTACTGGCCTGTCTCCTGGTAGCGCCTCCATGCTCTGGACACTACGCTGACAGACACAGCAAACCTTCTTGCCACAGCTCGCATTGATGTGCCATCCTGGATGAGCTGCACTACCTGAGCCACTTGTGTGGGTTGTAGACTCCGTCTCATGCTACCACTAGAGTGAAAGCACCGCCAGCATTCAAAGTGATCAAAACATCAGCCAGGAAGCATAGCAACTGAGAAGTGGTCTGTGGTCACGACCTGCAGAACCACTCCTTTATTGGGGGTGTCTTGCTAATTGCCTATAATTTCCACTTGTTGTCTATTCCATTTGCACAACAGCATGTGAAATGTATTGTCAATCAGTGTTCCTTCCTAAGTGGACAGTTTGATTTCAGTTACATTGTGTTACATTGTGTTGTTTAAGTGTTCCCTTTATTTTTTTTGAGCAGTGTACTTTATGTTCATGCTCCAGAAGTATATAGTTTTTCTCTAGAAATCATACATCGTGTGGCCAGGCTGGTCTAGCAGTAATACTGCAGGTTCTGGCACAGGGTTGGTTTGAATCTGCTTACTGCCCTATGGCTCAACCGCTAGCTTTCCCCATTGTCAGCCTCTCTCATTATCTATATATTTATAAAATCATACATTATCATTTTCAGTAATGTACGGCAGTAATCATTTATTTTCAATACTATTGCCATGTAACAAGATTCTTCAAATACAATAACTACACAGCCTCCATGTTGTTGTGTTCATTCATCTGTCATAACACCTCAACATGAGCACGGCGACATACAGCACTTGAGGGAATTGAACATCGGCTAATTCATTGACTGGATTTGGAGACCTGACATGATGGGGTGGTGAGTTGGAAGCAGGTGCAACGTTTTAATAAAAATCTAAACCAAGAACACGACACTAACATAAGGCAGTACGCAAGAACAATACCATACACAAGAACAATCGTATTGGTTCACAGGTGTGCACAGTGATGAATCACAGGACCGGTGGTTAGTACTCTGGCGACGTCATATACTGGAGGGGTGGAGCAGACATGACAGTAACCCACTCTGACGTGCGGCTCCAGGATGATGTTGGGGTCCAGAATGTCATCCACCGGAATCCAATGCCACTCCTCTGGGCCATAGCCCTCCCAGTCCACCAGATACTGGAGCCAACCCCCACGACGTCGGGAGTCCAGTAGGGATCTGACAGCGTACGACGGGCTCCCCTCGATGTCCAAGGGGGTGGAGGTGTGTCGTTGGGGACAGCATCAGCTAGGAGACCAGGAACCACCTCGCCTGAGAAGGGAGACATGAAGAGGGTGAGATACTGTAGTGACTGGGTAATTGTAACCTGTATGTCACCTCATTGACCCTCCAGAGAACCTTGAACGGTCCCAGATCCAGGTGCTCAGTATCTTGCAGGACAGGCAGAGTGGGAGGTCCCTGGATGGAACACAGGGGTCTCACTGCGGTGACGGTCTACTTGCTTCTTCTGGTGATAGACGGCACGCTGGAGTCTCACGTTGTTCCACATGCCGGAACCACTCATCCATAATGCCATAATGCTGGAAGAGTGCCTCAGCAACCTGGAGAGCAGTGGGAAGACCAGGAAGAAGGATTTATCGACATGACTTGGAGAATCTACCCACTACCACCAGAATGGTGGTGAAACCACCAGAAGGGTGAAGGTCAGTAACAAAGTCAATGGATGGATGGGACCAAGGTAGCTGAGGCACGGGAAGCGGCAGGAGCCTCCCTGCTGGAGCATTCCAGGGGGGACTTGGTTTGAGCACACACGGAACAGGAGTTGACATACCACGTAACATCCTGCACCAAGATGGGCCACCAGTATTTCTCAGTGATGGAATGGATGGTGCGAGAAATACCTGGATGTCCAGTGACGACAGCTGTGTGTGCCCAGGCCAGCGGCTGATCCCTTATCCCTGTGGGAATGTAGATGCGCACGGGAGGACAATTCAGGGGTGCGGGCTCCCTCTCTAGAGCCTGGCGGATGTCCACATATACGTCTCAAACCACCGGACCCACGACTCAGGAGGTTGGGATTATGGGTGCCCTCTGGACAGGAGCCTCACCTGAATCGTAGATACGGGACAGGGCATCGACCTTGATGTTCTTAGAACCTGGGAGAGCGTGAAGCCAAACCTGGTGAAGAAGATGGCCTGGCGCGGATTCAGTCTCCTCGCTATCCGTATGTACTCAAGGTTCCAATGTTCGGTGAGGATGATGAATGGTTCCTTGGAACCCGCCAGGCAGTGTCTCCAGTCCTCTAATGCCAACTTCACCGCCAAGAGCTCCCAATCGCCGACGTCATAATTCCTCCCTGCAGGGGACAGTTACTTGGAGAAGAAAGCACAAGGATACCATTTTCGTGGGTCCCCTTGTCTTTGTGACAAACTGCCCCCACTCCCACCTCCAATGAATCTCTCTCAACCACAAAAGGTAGCGTGGGATCTGGGTGTTTTAGCAAGGGGGCGGAGGTGAAACGCCTGAGGAGACAAAAGACCCTGTCGACTGCTGGAGACCAAACCAACCTACAAGGCCCACCCTTGGGGAGGGAGGTGAGAGGGGTGGCGACGACGCTGAAGTTCCTGATGAAGCGCCGGTAAAATTTGGCAAACCCTAAAAAATGTTGTAACACCTTGATGGTGGTTGGGACTGGCCATAACCTTATCGCATCTACCTTCTTGTCCTCCACCCTCACTCCCCGAGGGCTGATTTGGTAGCCTCTGGTGGAATTGGTACTTCTTCGCCTTGACGAATAGGTGGTTTGCTAAGAGGAGTTCCGAGACTGCTCGAACGCGAGTGATGTGATCTTCCAGGTTGGTCGAGAAGATCAGAATATCATCGATGTACACAATCACTTGACGTCCAAGCATGTCCCTGAACACTTCATTGACGAATGCCTGGAACACTGACTGAGCATTGGCTTAGCCAAAGGGCATAACCAAGTACTCGTAGTGACCAGACATCGTGTTGAACGCCGTCTTCCACTCCTCCCGGATGTGACTGAGATTGTAGGCACTCTGCAGGTCCAGTTTGGTGGAGAACCGGGCCCCGCGGAGCTACTCGATGGCTGACGGCACCAGCGGGAGAGGGTACCGATACTTCGTGGTGATGTCATTGAGTCCACGGTAATTGATACAAAGGCGTAATCCTCCCTCCTTGGCCACGAAGAAGAAACCAGCCGACACAGGGGACTTGGACCTGCGGATGAAACCCTTTTGGAGCGCCTCTTGAATGTAGTCCTCCATGGCCTGGGTCTCAGGCACCGACAGAGGGTAGATGCATCTGCGCGGAGCTGTAGCACCGTAAAACGGGTCAATTGCACAGTCCCAGGGGCGATGAGGAGGGAGACAGGTAGCGTGGTTCTTGGAGAATACCTTCCTTAGATCCTGATTTTCCTCTGGGATGTTGGGCTGGAGAGCAACCACAGGACTCTCAACCGACGTGGAACCACAAGGGACAGGAAAGCAGGTCCAGCATTCAGGTGACCAGTCGGTGATTCTCATCCACGACCATGGGATTGTAGGGTTATGGCACTGAAGCCAAGGTAGGGCGAGAATAATCTTGTTGACTGGTGCACTGGTAATGAAAGTGATTTTTTCCTGGTGATTGGGCTCCAGGGTGAGTGGTTAGTGATGTGTATGGTGGTTCCGGATCCTAGAGGCCAACAGTCGAGACCTTGAACCGGAAAGGAGAGGAGAGCGGGTAGGTAGTATTATTGAGAGAGGAGGCAAGGGTCTGATCCATAAAGTTCCCCGCGGTGCCCGGAATCCATTAAAGCTGTAGACACAGGGCATGAGGGACAGTCGGCCAGAGTGATGGGTACTAAAAAAAATTGTCTAACAGGAAGAGCAGTAGATGGAATACTCACTCCTGGTCTGGGGGATGTACCACCATGTGACCGTCCCTCTGCTCTAGTAACTGACACCGCTTGTGCCCTCCCTGGCCACAGTACAGATAGAGCCCCAGCTGTATCCGTCTGCGTCGTTCTGCCGCGGAAAGTTGTGTGACCCCTACCTCCATGGGTTCAGGCTCTGATCTGAACACTTGCTGAAGAAGGGAGAGAAGCGAGGGAGATGCCGACGCTCCCGGAGGTGGTTATCCATACGGATGGACATCGCAATGAGTGTGTCCAGGGTGAGGTTGTTATCTCGGGAAGGCCAGTTCCATATGGACCTACTCGCACAGACCTCTTCCAAATAACAGCTGCTACTGTCCGGAAGGTAAGCTCATACTCAGCAGCCGTCTGACTCCCCTGCTGGAGCTGAAGTAGACGCTCACCTCTAGAGGTCGACCGATTATAATTTTTCAATGCCAATACCGATTATTGGAGGACCAAAAAAAGCCGATACGATTAATCGGACGATTTTTATTTATCTGTAATAATGATAATTACAACAATACTGAATGATTACTTATTTTAACTTAATATAATAGATCAATAAAAATCAATTTAGCCTCAAGTAAATAATGAAACATGTTCAATTTGGTTTAAATAATGCTAAAACAAAGTGTTGGAGATGAAAGTAAAAGTGCAATATGTGCTATCTAAGAAAGCTAACGTTTCAGTTCCTTGCTCAGAACATATGAAAGCTGGTGGTTCCTTTTAACATGAGTCTTCAATATTCCCAGGTACAAAGTTTTAGGTTGTAGTTCTTATAGGAATTATAGGACTATTTCCCTCTCTACCATTTGTATTTCATTAACCTTTGACTATTGGATGTTCTTATAGGCACTTTAGTATTGCCAGTGTAACAGTATAGCTTCCGTCCCTCTCCTCGCTCCTCCCTGGGTTCGAACCAGAAACACAACGACAACAGCCACCCTCGAAGCAGTGTTACCCATGCAGAGCAAGGGAAACAACCACTGCAAGGCTCAGAGCGAGTGACGTTTGAAACGCTATTAGCGCGCACTAACTAGCTAGCCATTTCACTTCGGTTACACCAGCCTCATCTCGGGAGTTGATAGGCTTTAAGTGATAAACAGCGCAATGCTTGACGCACAACGAAGAGCTGCTGGCAAAACGTACGAAAGTGCTGTTTGAATGAATGTCTACTCGCCTGCTTCTGCCTACCACCGCTCAGTCAGATACTTTGATACTTGTATGCTCAGTCAGATTATATGCAACGCAGGACACGCTAGATAATAGCTAGTAATATCATCAACCATGTGTAGTTAACTAGTGATTATGATTGATTGATTGTTTTTTATAAGATAAGTTTAATGCTAGGTAGCAACTTACCTTGGCTTACTGCATTTGCGTAACAGGCCGTCTCCTTGTGGAGAGCAACGAGAGAGAGGCAGGTCGTTATTGCATTGGACTAGTTAACTGTAAGGTTGCAAGATTGTATCCCCGAGCTGACAAGGTGAAAATCTGTCGTAACCCACCGTTCCTAGGCCGTCATTGAAAATAAGAATGTGTTCTTAACGGACTTACCTAGTTAAGTAAAGGTATAAAAAAATAAAAGAAAATGGGCAAATCGGCGAACAAAAAATACCTTGAAATCGGCCATTCCGATTAATCGGTCGACCTCTACTCACCTTCCCCTTTGCCCTCCACGGGATGATCAAAAATACATTTAAAACAGAGCCATGAACCCCTCATAAGACTCTAGTTCCTCTTCTCCTCCCTCCCCGCCCACTTTAGCCCATTCCAATGCCAGCCCAGAAATAACCGTGGCAACCTTAGGCCTCTTGGTGGTGGGAACTCCCATCTGATGTGCGAAATAGAAGAAGCACTGAAGGTGGAAGCCACGGCCTTTGGATGGTGTCCCGTCATATTTCTCCGGGAGGGATAGACGGGCATTGCTGATCTGAGCGGGTTGCTGAATGGGCTGGTGTGATGACTCGTTGGGTAGACTGGC
Organism: Oncorhynchus mykiss; assembly: GCF_013265735.2. Classification (NCBI taxonomy): domain Eukaryota; kingdom Metazoa; phylum Chordata; class Actinopteri; order Salmoniformes; family Salmonidae; genus Oncorhynchus; species Oncorhynchus mykiss. The sequence continues at coordinate 46,390,992 of NC_048576.1, read as the reverse complement.
TCCAGAATATCCTCCGCTGTTGAGACATTGTAGACTGCGGAGAATATCTTCCAGTTGAGTCAGCTGATCATGGTGTTTACGAAGAAAGTCACCTTGTTCATTGATCGTCTGGGAGATGTCTGGTAGTCCTGCTGCTTCCATTTTTTGAGTTGGTATTCTGTAATGATGGGGTGGTGAGTCGGAAGCAGGTGCAACGTTAAAATAAACAACCAGACCAAGAACACGACACTGACATAAGGCAGTACGCCGATCCACAAGAACAATACCAACTGGTGAGTGAACATGGGAGAGTGACATATAAAGTGGAGGAAATTATGAAGGTAATGGAGCCCAGGTGTGAATCATAATTCATAATAATGATTCACAGGTGCGTGTAATGAGTGCCAGTTGTGCGTAATGATGAATCCCAGGACCGGTGGTTAGTACTCTGGTGATATCGTGCGCCGTAGGGGAGGAGCAGGAGCAGAGGTGACAAGACCTGTGTTTTTTTCACATGGGGCCCTGTAAATGGGATTTCCTCTAAACTTAACTGGTTTCTAGCAGCTAATGGAATTCCTCAGCCTGAGGAGTCACAGGCAGCTATAGTCTCTAGTAAGGTTCAGAGAAAATCTCTATCTCTTCTGCCACGGGTGAGATCTGTGTATTACTTTTGAAAGGGAGTAGAGGCTTTCATTTAACCCCATGTTCTTCCTCAGGTACTGTTGAGACTAGTCCATTTTGACACTGGAGCCATTCTATAGGGCACAAGTGAAGTTTCTAGGCCAGAATGACTTGTGTATGCAACTTGAATTTTTTGGGGTATGAAACTTCTAGATGTCCTATGTTATTTCATTAAAGCGTGATATGTCGGTCAATATGGACTATGCAGACGAGTTGGTGTAAGAAGAGAGCAGTTGGCTCCATATCGATCACCTTACCTCTGACAGAGCCAAGTACTGCAGTTCTACTGGACTCAGTGGGGGGGTTCGATCAAACTTCCTCAAGATCCAACTCCAGTCCAGCCCTTGGGGATTCCCAACATCTATTTGGAGTTACTGAAATCGAAATCTTTGACCTTTTGGGCCTCATTGATACTTCAATTCCTATGGAGGGGTTGATTTTTATGGGGGTGTGCAGCCCTCCAGTAATTCAAACAATGGCTGTTACTCTCCAGACTCTATGATTGTGCGTCGTCAGCATGCACAGCAGAAAACAAACACCATTGCTGATGGAGGCCATTGTAATGACTTTTTGCCCAGATTTTTTTCCATTCATTCCCATCTTATTTTCAGGAGCATTTTAAACATATTAAAATACTTTTGGAGATCAGAGCTTTCAGTTGGACCTAGCTTTCATCCCAAATGTTATTTCCCTATATATTGCTTTTAGGATAGTGCACTATAGGGAATATAGTCCCATTTGGGGCGCAACCCTAGACTAGAGCCACGACTCCACGCTGTTGTATGTTAATACAATATGGTAATCAACCTTTCAACCCATGGACTGTCAGTCACTGTAGCAACAGCTTTCTTAATGCTGGTCTCCGTATGCTGCCCTAAGTCTTCTGCCCACTGTCAGATCAAATTTGATGCCACAGCACCCTCTGGTGAAATAATTGGTATAACATTCAATTTGATCAGGCTTAATTAATGACCCATATTTGCTGTCTCATTCCTTTTCATAAATGCCTTTTCATGTTGGGCCAGTCATTCCTGCTGGACTACTTAGAGCTCAAAGAAGCGAGGCGTTTCAAAGTTCTGTGTCCCTGGATTGAATCTCCTGACTGCATGTCTATTACAGTGTACATCACGCCCAATAATTCACATTAAACAACAGTAGACTGCAGAGAGACATTTTCTTTCAGTAATAGTTACTGCTTCATGCCTTTTCTGCAGGTACCTGAAGCCTGATGAGAACAAAAAGTCAAAACACAAGACTGCTGTCAAAAAGAAGACCCTTAACCCAGAGTTTAACGAGGTAAGGAAGGACATGCTCTCTTCCTCTCTTTCCTCTGTCTCTCTTTTTCCACTCAGAGAAATCTTGTCTCTCTCAGACATCACATATCCCTCTAATAATCAATCCCACTTTAGACTTGATACTTAGGAGGAACCAGATATTTTAAGATCAAGCTTATCAAATAAGTTATGAAACACATTTTTCAAACTTGGCTAATTATACTTGACTTTGTTCCAGTATGATGAAAATCATGACTTTAAAGGTCCAATGAAGCTGTTTTTATCGCAATATCAAATCATTTCTTGGTAACAATTAAGTACCTTAATGTGATTTTTTTATTTTTTATTAAAATGGTCAAAAAGAAGAACAAAATGTCTTCGAGTGCGGAGGGGAAAACTGAAAAATTAGCTGTTATTGGCTGAGAGGTTTGGAACTCTTTCATATTGATCAATTAAAGCATTTACCGCTTAATGTCACCATCGAAGGCCAAAACTTTTAATGCTGACTCATTGTACATTTACTCTTCTCACCGACAGCAGATATCACCTCTCCCCATATTTCTATTTTATCTGTCCCCCTGTATCTACCTGGGTGGCCTTTATTACACAATAGTGTACATTTTTTAACCAAATGCATTGATGATGAGGTGAGCAACCTTCAGATCCGCCCTCTGTTAACTCTCATTGAGAGGCCAACTTGACTGTAGTAAAAGTATATTTCCCCCCTCTCCTGAGCCTGCCTCTTTTTCTCTGAATGCCTCACAAACATTCTCCCATTCATCTGTTATTATGCTCCAGAGAGACCCCACATTCAGACCGCGTTCAGACCACAGACAAAGACCTAATTTAGCGTTAGACTGCGGCATTGAGTGGCGTCCTCCCGGAACACGCGAGGCCTGTGAATTAACATTTCCACTGACATTTCCTTTCGTACCCATTTCCATCCTGTTGCCTGTTGGCCTTTCGGCTCGAGATTAGGTGACCTGGGCTTCCACGGCATTCAGAATACATTTTGGTTCAATAAGTCGAACATATAACCTTGATTATTGATGTATTGATACCAAAATGTATTCTATTTGTGGCCTTCTGAGTGGTTCAGCAGTCTAAGGCACTGCAGTGCTTGAGGCGTCACTACAGATCCAAGTTCGATCCCGGGCTGTGTCGCAGCTGGCTCGCCCGGAAGACCCATGAGGCAACGCACAACCCAGCGTTGTCCAGGTTAGGGGAGGGTTTGGCCGTCCGGGATGTCCTTGTCCCATCGCGCTCTAGCGACTCCTTTGGCTGGCCGGGTGCATGCACGCTGACACGGTCGCCAGTTGTACGGTGTTTCCTCCGACACATTGATGAGGCTGGCTTCCGGGTTAAGCGAGCAGTGTGTCAAGAAGCAGTGCGGCATGGCAGCGTCGTGTTTCAGAGGACGCATGGCTCTCGACCTTCGCCTCTCCCGAGTCTGTACGGGAGTTGCAGCGAATGGGACTGTAAATACCAACTGGATATCATGAAATTGGGGATAAAAATGGGTAAAATTAAATAAAGAAATTATAATAATATTGATTCTCTTCTATCAGCAAGATTAATTGTAGGCCGTATCGGTAATTTATTGTCACTGATAACATTGATTAAAATATAATTCCTTTGATTATGTTTCATGTGGAATCTTACTGGCTTTTTGGGGATAACCTTGCTGCCTGTATGAAGCTGTATGGCCAGTCACATTTTTACATATTTTTTTGTAGGAGTTCTTCTACGAAATCAAATACGCCGACCTCAGCAAGAAAACCCTGGAGGTAACCGTGTGGGATTACGACATCGGCAAGTCCAACGATTTCATAGGTAAGCACTAAGCAGGTGACCACGTTACCAAGTGTAGTGACCTGAACAGTTCAAAAACGTGTAGGTGGCTGCAACAACACCGGTGACACTCCGACCCAGGCTCCCCTGGCATCTCTGTTTACAACACCTACTCACCCACCAGAGGCCTCCATTTGTCCTGATAGCTGCCCAGTGCCACAAACTTGGACCCAAATGACAACAACAAACAACTGAGGGGTGAGGAAGAAGCACGAGACACTGACCCTTTGCATGCCAGCCAGGCTATAAGCTTATCAAGTTGTCATGCCGACATGTGGTTCGTGGTCGAGGAGATGAACTTGAAGTGACAGGGATCCAACTTTTTCTGAATCCCTAACAAAAAACCCATTCCTCTCTTTTGATGATGCACTCCTCAAGAGCCCTCAGCACTCATCAGGAGTTTGAGCTGTTCACTCATCCACTTTAGCTATTGTGTAGGGGAGAGTGGGGTATGTTGAGCTATTTTTTACATTCAGCATCACTACGTCAAAGAATATATTTGTATTCTTTCAAACAAAGATATCGACATATATTTCAGGATGTTGTATATGCCTGGAAATAATCAGAATCCATGTAAACATAACAGTTTTGAAAACATAGCTTTTCCAACAAAAGTGGTCTCTTGGAACAACTTACCCCGTATGGGTAAGTTGAGCATAGGGACAGGGTAAGTGAATCCGCCTTGGGGTAAGTGGGTTATGGTGTCCTGTGACAGTGAATGTCCTATTAGGTCAAAGTTTAATTCATGGAATGAGGTGTGGTATATTGTAAACTCAGCAAAAAAAGAAACCTCCCTTTTTCCAGGACCCTGTCTTTCAAAGAGCATTCGTAAACATCCAAATAACTTCACAGATCTTCATTGTAAAATGTTTACACACTGTTTCCCATGCTTGTTCAATGAACCATAAACAATTAATGAACATGCACCTGTGGAACGGTCGTTAAGACACTAACATCTTACAGACGGTAGGCAATTAAGGTCACAGTTATGAAAACTTAGGATACTAAAGAGGCCTTTCTACTGACTCTGAAAAACACCAAAAGAAAGATGCCCAGGGTTCCTGTTCATCTGTGTGAACGTGCCTTAGGCATGCTGCAAGGAGGCATGAGGACTGCAGATGTGGGCCGGGCAATACATTGCAATGTCCGTACCTTGAGACGCCTAAGACAGCGCTACAGGGAGACAGGACACACAGCTGGTCGTCCTCGCAGTGGCAGACCACGTGTAACAACACCTGCACAGGATCGGTACATCCGAACATCACACCTGTGGGACAGGTACAGGATGGCAACATCAACTGTCCCAGTTACACCAAGGACCGCACAATCCCTCCATCATTGTTCAGACTGTGCGCAATAGTCAGAGAGGCTGGACTGAGGCTTGTAGGCCTGTTGTAAGACAGGTCCTCGACAGACATCACTGGCAACAACGTCGCCTATGGGCACAAACCCACCGTCACTGGACCAGACAGGACTGGCAAAAAGTGCTCTTCACTGATGAGTCGCAGTTTTGTCTCACCAGGGGTGATGGTCGAATTTGCGTTTATCGTCGAAGGAATTAGTGTTACACTGAGGCCTGTACTCTGGAGCGGGATCGATTTGGAGGTGGATGGTCCATCATGGCCTGGGGCAGTGTGTCACAGCATCATCGGACTGAGCTTGTTTTCACTGCAGGCAATCTCAATGCTGTGAGTTACAGGGAAGACATCCTCCTCCCTCATGTGGTACCCTTCCTGCAGGCTCATCCTGACATGATCCTCAAGCATGACAATGCCACCAGCCATACTGCTCGTTCTGTGCATGATTTCCTGCAGGAATGTCAGTGTTCTGCCATGGCCAGCGAAGAGCCCGAATCTCAATCCCATTGAGCACGTCTAGGACCTGTTGGATCGGAGGGTGAGGGCTATTCCCCCCAGAAATGTCCGGGAACTTGCCTTGGTGGATGACTGGGGTAACATCTCACAGCAAGAACTGGCACATCTGGTGCAGTCCATGAGGAGGAGATGCGCTGCAGTACTTAATACAGCTGGTAGCCACACCAGATACTGACTGTTACTTTTCATTTTGATCCCCCCTTTGTTCAGGGACACATTTATTCAATTTCTGTTAGTCACATGTCTGTGGAACTTGTTCAGTTTGTCTCAGTTGTTCATACAAATATTTACACATGTTAAGTTTGCTGAAAATTAACGCAGTTGCAGTGAGAGGACGTTTCATTTTTTGAATGAATACATTCAGAAATACAGTGCCTTCGGAAGGTATTCAGACCCCTTGACTTTTTCCACATTTTCTTATGTTACAGACTTATTCTAAAATATGCTAATTAATTACTTAGAAATCATACAATGTGATTTTCAGGATTTTTGTTTTGGATTCTGTCTCTCACAGTTGAAGTGTACCTATGATAAAAATTACAGACCTCTACATGCTTTGTAAGGAGGAAAACCTGCAAAATCGGCAGTGTATCAAATACTTGTTCTCCCCACTGTAGTTCCTGATGCTTTTCACCACTTGCGACATAATTTTAATCCCAGAGTGGGATCATAATTTTTCCTTTCACATGTGGACTAACATTCATTGTGGTATTGTGTTGAGAAGGAAAGTGCAGTCATCACCATAAAAATGAAGAATACATTTCTTTAGGAGTTAGGCCTACGACTTTCTTTAAACTTTCTTCACAAACACACTGCTGGGGCCTAATAATACCTTAGCATATGAGGCTGCATGGAGGTGTACACTTTCCTACATGTAGGTTACACCTACAACGTTTTACATGTGTTTTTATAATCGCTATCTAGCTTACCTTGTCACAAGTGTACATAAGTGTAAATTGACCGGTCTGTCTAAGTTCACCAAGTGTCCAGTAGAGGGCGGAGCTACTCCAGGAATCCACTGAGGTGAAGCCTCCTGCTTGCTTCATAACTTATGAAGCCGATGCCGTAAAAGACACTACATCTGATCGTGCTTTCCTGTCAATTCTGTACCACATGCTATTGACTGACTGGCCTAGCCTATATAGACACTCAGATCTACAATAGAGCTAAGTTCATTGTCATGGACATTTTATTAGCTGGGCTAACATATATCAACATCATTTTTGGACAAGATGGCCTAATGACGGTTGAAATCGCGAGAAGAGAGTAATGTATCTATGTGAAAGCTATATAAAAAAAGTAGCTCTCATGCTAGAAAATGATCATGTGCTCAGAGTTTTATATTGTTCATGTCCAGCAATTGATAAGAACAAGGTTGAACACATAAAACGCTTGCATTCTCAGGTTTAAACATTGGTCACCAGTCTCACTTCAAAGAGGCCTATTCTACTATGGACAGCCTGTTCAGGAGGGTGCAACATCACAGAGTATTCAGAGAACAGTTGTGATTGTCTTTTGGGTATTGTGTTAGTTCAAACTATTTAGTTTCTATCGTCCATCAATGTGTTGCGTTCTAACCCTTTTCTACTGTTCTGCCATCCCCGGTCTCAGGTGGTGTGTCCCTGGGCATCAGCGCAAACGGGGAGAGGCTCAAACACTGGTTCGACTGTCTCAAAAACAAGGACAAGAAAATTGAGCGATGGCACACACTGACCAACGAACTTCCTGGTACAACATTCAATGACTAATGGCCCCTCCCCACTACCTACTGTGGACAGGAGTTCAGCCTTGATCGACTAATGCACACTCCAGCTTTCCCGTTTCCAGAGACGTTTAACAAATCAAAGCTCTTCTTTTCTGTATTTCTATCCTAAGGTTTTGGTCTCATCCATTATCTTCTATCCCTTTCTGATAATGTGCTGTGTCTTTAGGGCTTTGCTGCACAGAACTAGAATGAGATGAGAATCTATTTCTGTGGTTTGCTGTCTGGCGATGCATATTCACTAGGTTTACTGGCAGCAGTTTATTGGCAGATTGTGGGGAGTGTGCACTTTGTTGAAATGAAAGGAGAAAAGGGTGGATTATTTACTTCAGACACTGCTCTAAAAAGTATATGTATTGTTTAAAGTCTAGGATGCAGCTCCACACACCTCTGCTGTTCCTCTGAAGTTCATGTTTGCCAGAGAAAGGGGGCTAAAGACCCAAGTAATTTGTTTTATAGAGAGCCTACTTTCAGGTCATTGCAAATGTCTAATCCTGTGATGAAGGGTTTGGGCTAAGGGAGGGATATGTGGAAGGGGAGGGGGCAAGGCATTTTAATATGCTAGCTCTAAGTACTGTATCTCGTTGCTTATGTGTTTCAGTTGTTTTTTAAGTAGTGTAAAATGTATGCCACCCCAGTCAGTATATCAGATGAATGTAGGGTGCTGTGTGTTATTGAACTAGTTCATACATAAAACTCAAGGTCTGATAAATATCAGAGTTGCGTTGGATAGCATGGGAGGAAGAGAATTGAACTTCTGCAGCCTAATGGCAAACTGTTTTTATGACGTTGCCTGAGGCGGAATATTACCATAAATCAATATTTTTACATTTCCTCATTGGCTGTTTAATTATTAATGATGAGAAGGCAATATGGCTCAACTCACTTCATGCTTATATTTTGAAATCAAAGTAGTTTTTGATATTAATTAATAATTTTATGTTCACCTTTTTATTGTTGCCCTAAAATGTATGTTTGTGTGCGCACGCATATTTGTGCTGAATGTGTGTCTGTGAACGCGACCGAGAATTGTCCTTTTAATTGTGAAATATTAAACTGGCCAATTCTTACACAATAGGTAATAACTGTACATGTATTGCTAGTGTTTTCCACTGCATAACAGCTAACAACCAGTGGTGGAAAAAGTACAAAATTGTCGTACTTGAGTAAAAGTAAAGATACCTTAATAGAAAATGACTCAAGTAAAATGGAAGTCATCCAATAAAATCCTACTTGAGTAAAAGTCTAAAAGTATTTGGTTTTATAAATATACTTAAGTATCAAAAGTAAATGTAATTGCTAAAATATACTTAAGTATCAAAAGTAAAAGTAGAAATCATTTCAAATTCCTTATATTAAGCAAACCACACAGCACGATTTTCTTGTTTTTTAAATTTACAGATAGCCAGGTGTACACTCCAACACTCAGACATAATTTACAAACAAAGCATTTGTGTTTAGTGAGTTCGCCAGATCAGATGCAGTAGGGATAACCAGCTGTCAGGGGAAAAGTACATTTATTTTCTTTTGGAAAGTAGTGGAGTAAAAGTTGTCAAAAATATAAATAGTAAAATAAAGTACAGATACCCCAAAAAAACTACTTAAGTAGTACTTTAAAGTATTTTTACTTAAGTACTTTACACCACTGATAACAACTATGACATTACATGATTATAAGTTGTTTAATTTTGTGTTATAATTTATTTTACCCATAGTGTTGTTTTGTCAAAGCTTATGTCTTACTTGAAAAATGTAAAGACATGTCCCATTTCATTCTTAAAAATGCTGTGAGCTTAATTTCAAGAAAAATCTCCCAAGGGGTATATTTTCCATCTTCATTGACAAACCCAGGTAGACTTCTTGTTACTACTTCATGTTCAAAGTTTAGTCAAGACGCGGTAAAATATTGCACTTGTCAATCTGAGCGTTACGGTCTCTCTGGCCTGGTGTGGACTAACCTAACGTTACAGGAGTAAAATAAACACCTGAAACTCGATCCCCTACATACGGGCCTTGACGAGAAGAAAACTTTTGGGTGAGGTTCCCTTCTGCACTGTTCAACCAATCCAGTAAATGTGGAGGAGTTAAGATGGAGTGGTTCCTTGTTAACATCCTAAAGTGGAAGTCTCTCTTTCCATTTCCCCTGAAAACCAGAACATCTGGTTGTTGGGGACTTGGCAGAGGCTATGTGTGGACAGTGATTTGTGAAATGCTAACTCTCATTGGCTATTTGGCAGTGCTGGCAATCCAATATTCACCCCCTCTACAGTACCAACTAGAAGTTGTTTTGGACACCAAGGTCAAACCCAATCTCTTCCTCAATTCTACAGGCAGGCAATCAAGGTGGTCTCTTTCTTGAATGCATATACAGTCGCAACAGCTAACTTGTGACATTTTTTTTATCTGTTTGCCTTTGTACAAAACAAAAGGATATAACAAAAATGCATGCAAATGTGATTGGTAAGTCAGGAAATGACTGCTTAATGATACTGCTGTTTTTTCTTGGGGGAAAAAAAAATAACTGTGGATGCTACAAGAATGTCAATCTTTCTTCTGGACAACGTTTTGTACCTTTTGAACACTATCGCATTGCCTGCGAGGCTGCTGTATTGATTGTTTGGGAATGTGACCGCATGTGAAGAAAAATCTATCCCTCTCTGTTTGTTCATTTTGTTAACACTCAGGTGGTTGTTTGCATAATTCTGTTCTATGGTAAAAAAAAAAAAAAAGATAAATATTTTCTCCTATTTCATCTTACTTTTGCACCGAATGGCCGAATGATTGTGCCTTTTCTTTTGTAAAAGTGTATTTTTGCTATGCTCACTTTACAAAGATTAGATTGATATTAGCTCTTAATATTTAAATAATACATGGCACATTTATATTACTGTATGTGTGTTGGGGTTCCGAACACTGTTTCACTCTTTCGAAATTTCCCACCCAAATGACACGAGCCCAGAGTGTCGTTCCGCTGTTTCATGGTGGTGACAGTGAAGGCAGGGGTGCAAGATTGAGTTGGAAGCATAGACCATGTATGTACAATATACGTCTGTGAGTGGAAGAGGTCACAATGACAGGCAACAGGGCCTGTATTCACAAAACGTCTCAAAGTAGGAGTGCTGATCTAGGATCGGTTTTGCCCTTTAAATCATAACTAATACAGTTATATGGACAGGGGGGACCTGATCCTAAATCGGCACCCTACTGATGATCTATTGGTTCTGTTTCTTTGTTGCAGTCTGCACAGGGCCGACTGTTTAATGCCCCATATAGCATTATTTTTGTGGTGAACATTTTATAAATAGTTTAAATAGGAAAGAACAGATTGATGAATCAAATGTTTTGTATATCAGTTCATAAACCCGACGGCATCGTATTGGGACATAAAACAATCTGTTCACAACTATCTTGAAGTTTATGCGGTATAGTTTTCAAACCTCTCAACCTTAACTAAAACTGATATATATATATATATATATATATATATATTATGATTTATACTAATAATTTTAAGCCCTGCATGGTTTTTGATTGGCGGCAGACAAACACATTTATTATTTTCTCGTTTGAGTAATTTCATCTTCCATTTTTGTGGCAGAGCTCCAATGAGTTGCTTATACACAGTGCCTTGCGAAAGTATTCGGCCCCCTTGAACTTTGCGACCTTTTGCCACATTTCAGGCTTCAAACATAAAGAAATAAAACTATTTTTTTGTGAAGAATCAACAACAAGTGGGACACAATCATGAAGTGGAACGACATTTATTGGATATTTCAAACTTTTTTAACGAATCAAAAACTGAAAAATTGGGCGTGTAAAAGTATTCAGCCCCCTTAAGTTAATACTTTGTAGCGCCACCTTTTGCTGCGATTACAGCTGTAAGTCGCTTGGGGTATGTCTCTATCAGTTTTGCACATCGAGAGGCTGACATTTTTTCCCATTCCTCCTTGCAAAACAGCTCGAGCTCGGTGAGGTTGGATGGAGAGCATTTGTGAACAGCAGTTTTCAGTTCTTTCCACAGATTCTCGATTGGATTCAGGTCTGGACTTTGACTCGGCCACTCTAACACCTGGATATGTTTATTTTTGAACCATTCCATTGTAGATTTTGCTTTATGTTTTGGATCATTGTCTTGTTGGAAGACAAATCTCCGTCCCAGTCTCAGGTCTTTTGCAGACTCCATCAGGTTTTCTTCCAGAATGGTCCTGTATTTGGCTCCATCCATCTTCCCATCAATTTTAACCATCTTCCCTGTCCCTGCTGAAGAAAAGCAGGCCCAAACCATGATGCTGCCACCACCATGTTTGACAGTGGGGATGGTGTGTTCAGCTGTGTTGCTTTTACGCCAAACATAACGTTTTGCATTGTTGCCAAAAAGTTCAATTTTGGTTTCATCTGACCAGAGCACCTTCTTCCACATGTTTGGTGTGTCTCCCAGGTGGCTTGTGGCAAACTTTAAACAACACTTTTTATGGATATCTTTAACTTCTTGAATCTACTTGAGACGCACATGTCCCAAGTAGGCACCTGGAAATGCAAATGCGCTACGCTAAATGCTAAATGTACTCGTTAAAACTCAAACCTTGATCAAAATTCACAAGCAGGGTATTAAATTAAAGCTACACTCGTTGTGAACCTAGCCAGCAAGTCAGATTTTTAAAATGCTTTTCGGCGAAAGCATCAGAAGCTATTATCTGATAGCATGCACCCCCCAAAATGCCAGCTCGACACGTAAACAACAGATTTTGCGATAGACGGCGCTACCCAAAACGCAGAAATAAAATATAAAACATTCATTACCTTAGACGAGCTTCTTTCTTGGCACTCCTATATGCCCCATAAACATCACTATTGGGTCTTTTTTTCGTTTAAATCGGTCCATATATACCCAAAATAGCTTTGTATTGAAGTAGTGTCATTCAGAAAAATTCATCGTTTTTAAACGCTGCGTAATTTTTTAAAATTAAAAAAGTCGACGATAAACTTTCACAAAACACTTCGAAATCCTTTTGTAATCCAACTTTAGGTATTAGTAAACGTTTATAATCTATCAAAACGATTACAGGGCGATGTCTCTTCAATAGGTCCTCACTTCAAAAACAATGCAATCTGATCTCTCCTTGAACTGCATCCGGGTGAAGACTGGAAAACTTGGGGTCAGACAGATGGATTTTCCAACAATTAATTCGATTGAAAATTAGTACAATGGCGCCATCGTGCGGAATTTGTATGAAGTGCAGGCAAATTTCCATTAAATTCTGTTGTCCTTTAACAACTGGTGGAAGTGACTTATGGAAATTATTTTTTGCTTTCAGAGAGCAGTTTTTCTTGCGTTTTTCAATGAAACACACGCTCTGTTATAGTCACAGCCGTGATTTAACCAGTTTTATAAACTTCAGAGTGTTTTCTATCCACACATACTAATCATATGCATATACTATATTCCTGGCATGAGTAGCAGGACGCTGAAAAGTTGCGCGATTTTTAACAGAATTTTCAAAAAAGGGGGGGGTAGATCTAACAAAATGGCTTTCTTCTTGCCACTCTTCCATAAAGGCCAGATTTGTGCAATATACGGCTGATTGTTGTCACATGGACAGAGTCTCCCACCTCAGCTGTAGATCTCTGCAGTTCATCCAGAGTGATCATGGGCCTCTTGGCTGCATCTCTGATCAGTCTTCTCCTTGTATGAGCTGAAAGTTTAGAGGGACGGCCAGGTCTTGGTAGATTTGCAGTGGTCTGATACTCCTTCCATTTCAATATTATCGCTTGCACAGTGCTCCTTGGGATGTTTAAAGCTTGGGAAATCTTTTTGTATCCAAATCCGGCTTTAAACTTCTTCACAACAGTATCTCGGACCTGCCTGGTGTGTTCCTTGTTCTTCGTGATGCTCTCTGCGCTTTTAACGGACCTCTGAGACTATCACAGTGCAGGTGCATTTATACGGAGACTTGATTACACACAGGTGGATTGTATTTATCATCATTAGTCATTTAGGTCAACATTGGATCATTCAGAGATCCTCACTGAACTTCTGGAGAGAGTTTGCTGCACTGAAAGTAAAGGGGCTGAATAATTTTGCACGCCCAATTTTTCAGTTTTTGATATGTTAAAAAAGTTTGAAATATCCAATAAATGTCGTTCCTTGATTGTGTCCCACTTGTTGTTGATTCTTCACAAAAAAATACAGTTTTATATCTTTATGTTTGAAGCCTGAAATGTGGCAAAAGGTCGCAAAGTTCAAGGGGGGCGAATACTTTCGCAAGGCACTGTATTAACCTTTGTTCATTTGCTTGTATGACAACATTTTACCATCCTTATTTACAAATGTCATTCATAAACATGATCCCTTCCTTATAACCTTGTTCATTTTTTCCAAGAAAATGTGTCTATCCTCTATCAGTACATTGGAGATTCGATATTTGGCCAGCCTCTTCTGGAGGATGAAATTGGAATGGTAACCAACGCTGTATGGCTTCATTTAGAAAGGAGGATACTTTAAACAGGGTTCCATTGTCAATCCAACAGAAAGGGTTGGTTTTAATCTGCATAACAGCAAAGAGACCCCTTTTTAACATTGGACGTGCCTCTCTTTAGTAGCCTGCTGGAAAACTGCCTTCAGAAAGAATTCATACCACTTGACTTATTCCACATTGTTGTTTTATGGCCTGAATTCTAAATGTATTTGTTTCTCGCACACATCTACACACAATACCCCATAATGACAAAGTGAAAACATATTTTTTAGAAATCTTTGCAAATGTATTGAAAAATCAATACATTGTAGAAGCACAGCGGTTATGGCTGAGTCTTTCTGGGTAAGTCTTTAAGCACTTTCCACATCTGGATTGTGCAACATTTGCCCATTAATCACAGCATCATGCTGTGGGGGTTCTTTTCTGTGGAAGGGACTGGTTGACTAGTCGGGATCGAGGGAAAGATGAACGGAGCAAAGTACGGAGAGATCCTTGATGAAAACCTGCTCCACAGCGCTCATGATCTCAGACTAGGGCGAAGGTTCACCTTCCAACAGGACAACGACCCTAAGCACACAGCCAAGACAACGCAGGAGTGGCTTTGGTACAAGTCTCTGAATGTCCTTAAGTGACCCAGCCAGAGCCACCGCCATGCTTTATTGTAGGGATGGTGCCAGGTTTTCTTCAGATGTGGCCCTTGGCATTCAGGCCAAAGATTTCAATCTTGTTTTATCAGAACAGAGAATCGTTTCAGAACAGAGAATTGTTTCTCATGGTCTGAGTCTTTAGGTGCCTTTGCCAAACTCCAAGCGGGCTGTCACTGGAGGAGTGGCTTCGGTCTGGCCACTCTACCATAAAGGCCTATTGGTGGAGTTCTGCAGAGATGGTTGTCTTTCTGGAAGGTTATCCCATCTCCATGGAGGACCTCTAGAGCTCTGTCATTATTTTTAATACATTTGCAAATCTTTCTAAAAACCTGTGTTTTCGCTTTGTCATTATGGGGTATTGTGTGTAGATTGCTGAAGAAATTGTTTTCTTTAATAAATTTTAGAATACGGATGTAACGTAACAAAATGTGGAAAAAGTCAAAGGGTATGAATACTTTCCGAAGACACTGTAAAAACTGATTCTAGACATACTATATTGAAAGATTTTACCTGGTTTCCGTGTATTTTCATCGTTTTCAATTATTTCTAGTAATTGTCTAATGTTGTCTCCAATATATCTTCCTTTTGAGAATCCTGTCTGATTCTGATGAGTAATATCCGGTAGGACCTTTTTAATTCTATGAGCAATACATTTTGCCAATATTTTTTTTCGCAACATTGAAGGTTTAGGGGCCTACTTTTTTGGGGAGATACTGGGTCTTTGTACTGCCCCCCTGGCTCCTGCAAGAGAGAGATCGGTCCCTCTTTTGGTGTGTCCGATAGTTTGCCATTTATATACAGTACAAGTAATTAAAACATGATATCAGTGGATGAAACAGTAGTTCATAAGAAGTTTGATATATCTCTATGGGAATGCAATCGAGGCCATAAAAACGTATCATAAAGTGAGGTTGGAAGAACTTGACGAGAACATTTTGCATACAAATATTTATTAATTCAAAACCTATTTTCTGTACGTTATTTTTGGTTGTGTTTATATGCTTGTGAAAAACTTGCGTCTAGAATGTTCAGTGCTTCAGTAGTATATTTTTCAACATTTTAGTTTTTCTATTTCTGTAGTAAGTCAAATTGACTCCGTTGACAGAAACCATTATTATATATATTTTTTATGAAAACTGAATTAAGTAGCCTCCGAAGGCACATTTTAGGCATCCTATATGATATGTGGGACCGCTGAACCTGTATTGTGCAGGAAAATAAATATGTTACGAATTCCAAGTATATTTTGCAAGGTCCGGGTTTTTAAGCCTTCAAATATCAATCAATTCCAGCGTGTCCATAATATTTTTAATCAAATCAAATGTATTCATATAGCCCTTCGTACATCAGCTGATATTTCAAGTGCTGTACAGAAACCCAGCCTAAAACCCCAAACAGCAAGCAATGCAGGTGTAGAAGCACGGTGGCTAGGAAAAACTCCCTAGAAAGGCCAAAACCTAGAAAGAAACCTAGAGAGGAACCAGGCTATGTGGGGTGGCCAGTCCTCTTCTGGCTGTGCCGGGTGGAGATTATAACAGAACATGGCCAAGATGTTCAAATGTTCATAAATGACCAGCATGGTCCAATAATAATAAGGCAGAACAGTTGAAACTGGAGCAGCAGCACGGCCAGGTGGACTGGGGACAGCAAGGAGTCATCATGTCAGGTAGTCCTGAGGCATGGTCCTAGGGCTCAGGTCCTCCGAGAGAGAGAAAGAAAGAGAGAAAGAGAGAATTAGAGAGAGCACACTTAAATTCACACAGGACACCGAATAAGACAGGAGAAGAACTCCAGATATAACAAACTGACCCTAGCCCCCCGACACAAACTACTGCAGCATAAATACTGGAGGCTGAGAAAGGATGGGTCAGGAGACACTGTGGCACCATCCGAGGACACCCCCAGACAGGGCCAAACAGGAAGGATATAACCCCACCCACTTTGCCAAAGCACAGCCCCCACACCACTAGAGAGATATCTTCAACCACCAACTTACCATCCTGAGACAAGGCCGAGTATAGCCCACAAAGATCACCGCCACGGCACAACCCGAGGGGGGGGGGGGGGGGGGGGGGGGGGGGGGGGGGGGGCGCGCAAACCCATCTCTGAGTACCAGAGGGTGATAATTGGTAGTTTACAGTCTATTGATGTACTTAATACTGTGTTGTAGTACCCTACCATAATAGTATAATTATTTCTATCTTGGAGACTAATTTGATTATTGTAAATATTTTCAAAGAAGTTTATATCATCAATATTATGAGCCACATCTGTTTATTATCAAGTAGTATATTCAAGGCAATCCATCTTCCTTGAGGATCTATTTTAACCGATTGCACCTCAAGATCTACAGTTGAAGTCGGTAGTTTACATACACCTTAGCGAAATACATTTATACTCAGTTTTTCACAATTCCTGACATTTAATCCTAGTAAAAATTCCCTGTTTTAGGTCAGCTGGATCACCAGTTTATTTTAAGAATGTGAAATAACAGAATAATAGTAGAGACTGATTTATTTCAGCTTATATTTCTTTCATCACATTACAAGTGGGTCAGAAGTTTACATACATTGAATTAGTATTTGGTAGCATTGCCTTTTAAATTGTTTAACTTGGGTCAAACATTTCAGGTAGCCAATGTCCTTTACTGTTGTTCTGGGATTGATTTGCACTTTTTCTCACCAAAGTACATTCATCTCTAGGAAACAGAACGTGTCTCCTTCCTGAGCGGTATGACGGCTGCGTGGTGCCATTGTGTTTATATTTGCGTACTATTGTTTGTACAGATGAACGTGGTACCTTCAGGCGTTTGGAAATTGCTCCCGAGGATGAACCAGACTTGTGGAGGTCTACAATTGTTTTTCTGAGGTCTTGGCTGATTTATTTTGATTCCCCCATGATGTCAAGAAAAGAGGCACTGCGTTTGAAGGTAGGCTTTGAAATACATCCACAGGTACACCTTCAATTGACTTGAATGATGTCAATTAGACTATCAGAAGCTTCTAAAGCCATGACATTTTCTAGAATTCTCCAAGCTGTTTAAAGGCACAGTCAACTTAGTGTATGTAAACTTCTGACCCACTGGAATTGTGATACAGTAAATTATATGTGAAAAATTGTTGGAAAAATGACTTCCAAATGATGTCCATTCCTTTCCTAGAAGAAACAAATGCAAAGTCCCCCCTCCATCCTTCAAATAACTTGACCGGTTAAAACAAAAACATCTTAAAAACAGTGAAAATCTCCAGCCATAGTGACAGAGTAGATGTCCTAACCGACTTGCCAAAACTATTGTTTGTTAACGAGACATTTTTGGGGTGGTTGAAGAACAAGTTTTAATGACTTCAAGTGTATGTAAACTTCTGACTTCAACAGTAGATAATTTTTCAGTAGGATCATAACACCTTTTGAATTCCTATGCCCATGACAGAAATATATTTTACCATCCATCTCTTTTTCCCTAGCCACTTTTTTCCCTAGTATTTAAAAAAAAAGTTTGTTCTACATTACTTTTACCCATCTTATGAGAGATTCTCCAAAGTTGTAAAAATCCCAGCACAGTTTATTTTGGATAAAAATCCTAGAGGAAACCCTGGTTCAGTCTGCTTTCCAAAATACACTGGGAGACATGCACCAGGACCATAACCTAAAACACAAGGCCAAATATTCACAGAAGTTGTTTACCAAGATGACATTGAATGTTCCTGAGTGGCCTAGTTACAGTTTTAACTTAAAATGGCTTGAAATTCCATGACAAGACTTGAAAATGGCTGTCTGGCAATGATCAACAACCAACTTGACAGAGCTTGAAGAATTTTTGAGACTTACCCAGAAATACGCACAGCTGTAATTTCTGCCAAAGATGTTTCTAACATGTATTGAGGGG
This sequence comes from Oncorhynchus mykiss, assembly GCF_013265735.2. Lineage (NCBI taxonomy): Eukaryota > Metazoa > Chordata > Actinopteri > Salmoniformes > Salmonidae > Oncorhynchus > Oncorhynchus mykiss. The sequence goes on along the minus strand of NC_048576.1, from coordinate 46,372,562 downwards.
TTCATTTAATATTTTTGTATTTCATTTTTAATCATTTGCAAATGTTTTTTATGTTTTCACTTTGTCATTATAGAGTATTGTGTGTAGATGGGTGAGAGAAAATATCTATTTAATCCATTTTGAATTCAGGCTATAACACACACAAAAATGAAGGCTTTTGCTTAAGGCCAGCACTAACACACCTCTTTTAAAATAATCAACTAATAATGGTCTTGATTTGGCTAGACTACAATTATTTTTAATTAGTTTTTTTTTGTAGAGTAATACACTTCTGTCTCATTAAGGTCAATGTCAAAGGTATTCAATTCCACAGACTTGTGCGATGCATTTCTTCTTGAAGGGGGCTGGAACAGCCTGCATACCCTGTAGTTCTCCAGGACTGGAGCTGGAGTCCCCTGCTTTATGCTCTATCTTTCTACTCTGAAACATCTTCACTTTGCTATGTTATTACAAGAAGAAATATGATAGACAAATCCTTGGCAATAGGGGTGTGTCAACTTCTTTGCAAGGGAATGGACCATAGACGGATTAAAGTGAAACTGAATACAAGCCTGCCCTCTAACTGAGTGTATTAGTAATTCCATGACTGAAACATTTGATACTGTGACAGCAACTTTTAGGGGAAATATTTTCAGTGGTTCTTACTGTAAATAGAAGTCAACGGACATGTCATTTAAATACTGATGAGTTGAGTTATGATATTAATAGGCGTCTCACCAGCGGGACACCTGTCAACAACTTCTGGTGAAATTGGAGGGCGCGCAATTCAAATAAATAATCATAAAAATGTGGGATATTAAACATTTAGGTACATACAAGTGTCTTATAGCGGTTAAAAGCTTAAAGTCTTGTTCATCTAACTGAATTGTCCGATTTACAATAGGCATTACAGCGAAAGAATGCCATGCGATTGTTTGAGGACGGCGCCCCACATCAAAATATCTTTCAACCAGCACAGGCTTCATAAAATCACAAATAGCGATTAAATATGCACTTTCTTTTTTGAAAATCTTCCTCTGATTTGTCATCCAAAGGGGCCCAGCTACGACATGTCATTTTGTTAGATAAAATCCTTCTTTATATCCCAAAGAGTCTGTTTAGTTGGCGCCCTCGATTTGAGTAATCCACTCGTTCAACATGCAGAGAAATCAATCCAAAAAGCTACCGCTAAACTTTGTTATAACAAGTCCAAATATTTTTAGATTCAATCTTCAGGTGCCCTAAAATGTAATTAAACTATAATATTTCATATGGAAAGAAGTATGTTCAATAGGAAAGCAAAATTAGCTGCTGCACGTCCTCTTTGTCGCACGAGCACAGACTGATTTCCAACTCTGACTCTCAGTACTAATACTCAAAATGATTCCTCGTTTGGTAAGAAACAAGCCTGAAACAAAGACTGTTGACATCTAGTGGAAACCACAGTATTTGCAATCTGGGACCTGGATTTGGATATGACCCTATACGTTCCATTGGAAGAGCATGGGCTCTCTCTCAAAAAACAAAATCTGGTTGTTTTTTCTTTGGATTTTTTTCCCACCATATCAATTGTGTTATAGGCTCATACATTATTTTAACACTTCTACCAACTCCAACGTGTTTTCTATGCAATGGTACCACTTACATGCATATCCTGGCTTCTGGGCCTGAGTAACAGGCAGTTTACTTTGGGCAAGTCAGTCCGACAACATCTCTGCAAGGGAATGGACCATAGATGGATTAAACTGAAACTGAACACAAACTTGCCCTCTAACTGTGTGTATTTGTAATTCCACGACTGAAACATTTGATACTGTGACAGCAACTCTTAGGGGAAATATTTTCAGTGTTTCTTTATTGTAAATAGAAGTCAACGGACATGTTCATCTAAATACTGATGAGTTGAGTTATGACATCAACATCTTCATTTTATATAAATACAATTAACATGGCAAAATGAACTGAGAACAGAAGAGAATAGCAAACCGCTAAATGCATGGATCATGTCACTAGAATAAGACCCTCAATATTTATTTGAAAATATCATCAAGCTCATCACCCTGCACTTCCATCTGTAGCCTAATATACTGCATGCTTTACTGAGTCGTTGTGGGAGGACCGCACAGCATATCATCATGTGACCCCAAGTTGTGATCAATCTGAGACATTATGTATATGTAAAATCAAATGTATAGAAGATTTTGTTTGATTTGTTATTGAATAGAAATCTAGCGAAACTATTTAAAGTTTGTTTATATAGAAATTGCCTTTTTATTGCAATTGTGACACCTGGTGGACACCTTTTGGGTTTACCTGTAGGACAGCATTTAATGGGTTATGGGTAAAGATGGTGTTTGAGATACTTTTTTGTTATGTAGTGTATGTGGACACGTGCTCATAGAACATCTCATTCCAAAATCATGGGCATTAATATGGAGTTGGTTCCCCCTTTGCTGCTATAACAGCCTCCGCTCTTCTGGGAAGGCTTTCCGCTAGATGTTGGAACATTGCTGCGGGGACTTGCTTCCATTCAGCCGCAAGAGCATTAGTGAGGTCGGGCATTGTTGTTGGAAGATTAGGCCTGGCTCGTGGTCGGCGTTCTAATTCTTCCCAAAGGTGTTCGGTGGGGTTGAGGTCAGGGTTCTGTGCAGGCCAGTCAAGTTCTCGACAAAGCATTTCTCTATTATGGACCTCGCTTTGTGCACGGGGGCATTGTCATGCTGAAACAGGAAAGGGTGTTCCCCAAACTGTTGCCACAAATTTGGAAACACAGAATCATCTAAAATGTCATTGTATGCTGTAGCGTTTAGATTTCCCTTCACTGGAACTAAGGGGCCTAGCCCGACCTATGAAAAGCAGCCCCAGACCATTATTCCTCATCCACCTAAATTTACAGTTGTCACTATGCATTCTGGGAGGTAGTGTTCTCCTGGCATCCGCCAAATCCAGATTTGTCTGTTGGTCTGCCAGACAGTGAAGCTTGATTCATCACTCCAGAGAACGCGTTTCCACTGCTCCAGAGTCCAATGGCAGCGAGCTTTACACCACTCTAGCCAATGCTTGGCATTTCACATGGAGATCTTAGGCTTGTGTGTGGCTGCTCGGCCATGGAAACCCATTTCATGAAGCTCCCAACGAACATTTCTTGTGCTGACGTTGCTTCTAAAGACAGTTTGGAACTCAGTAATGAGTGTTGCAACCGAGAACAAATTATTTTTACTCACTGCACACTTTAGCACTCAGCGGTCTTGTTCTGTGAGCTTGTGTGGCATACCACTTCGCGGCTGAGCGTTGTTGCTCCTAGATGTTTCCACTTCACAATAACAGCACAGTTGACCGGGGCAGCTCTAGCAGGGCAGACATTTGATGAACTGACTTGTTGGGAAGGTGGCATTCTATGACATTCTATGCCACATTGAAAGTCACTGAGCTCTTCAGTAAGGCGATTTTACTGCCAATGTTTGTCTATGGAGATTACATGACTGTGTGCTTGATTTTATACACCTGTCAGCAACGTGTATGGCTGAAATTGCCTAATCCACTAATTTGAAGGGTTGTCCACATACCTTTGTATGAATTTGACTTTTCTATTAATACTTATTTTGTCTCAAATCACGTTGACGGGATTGATTTGATCAGCCAGAGAAATTACAGGGGGACAAATTCAAACAACAGAAATCTCATAATTAGAATTCCTCAAACATACAAGTATTATACACCATTTTAAAGATTTACTTCTTGTTAATCCAACCACAGTTAATCCAACCAATTTCAAAAAGGCTTTACGGCGAAAGCATACCATGCGATGGAACAGTAGTGGAGAGGGTAGCAAGTTTTAAGTTCCTCGGCATACACATCACAGACAAACTGAATTGGTCCACTCACACAGACAGCATTGTGAAGAAGGCGCAGCAGCGCCTCTTCAACCTCAGGAGGCTGAAGAAATTCGGCTTGTCACCAAAAGCACTCACAAACTTCTACAGATGCACAATCGAGAGCATCCTGGCGGGCTGTATCACCGCCTGGTACGGCAACTGCTCCGCCCTCAACCGTAAGGCTCTCCAGAGGGTGGTGAGGTCTGCACAACGCATCACCGGGGGCAAACTACCTGCCCTCCAGGACACCTACACCACCCGATGTCACAGGAAGGCCATAAATATCATCAAGGACATCAACCACCCGAGCCACTGCCTGTTCACCCCGCTATCATCCAGAAGGCGAGGTCAGTACAGGTGCATCAAAGCTGGGACCGAGAGACTGAAAAACAGCTTCTATCTCAAGGCCATCAGACTGTTAAACAGCCACCACTAACATTGAGTGGCTGCTGCCAACACACTGACACTGACTCAACTCCAGCCACTTTAATAATGGGAATTGATGGAAAATGATGTAAATATATCACTAGCCACTTTAAACAATGCTACCTTATATAATGTTACTTACCCTACATTATTCATCTCATATGCATACGTATATACTGTACTCTATATCATCGACTGTATCCTTATGTAATACATGTATCACTAGCCACTTTAAACTATGCCACTTTGTTTACATACTCATCTCATTTGTACATACTGTACTCGATACCATCTACTGTATCTTGCCTATGCTGCTCTGTACCATCACTCATTCATATATCCTTATGTACATATTCTTTATCCCCTTACACTGTGTACAAGACAGTAGTTTTGGAATTGTTAGTTAGATTACTTGTTGGTTATTACTGCATTGTCGGAACTAGAAGCACAAGCATTTCGCTACACTCGCATTAACATCTGCTAACCATGTGTATGTGACAAATAAAATTTGATTTGATTTGATTTGCGATTCTGTTAGGTCAGCGCCTAGTCACAAAAAATACAGCAGAAATAGAGAGAAAATTAATCACTAACCTTTGATCTTCATCAGATGTCACTCATAGGACTTCATGTTACACAATACATGTATGTTTTGTTCGATAAAGTTCATATTTATATCCAAAAATCTCAGTTTACATTGGCACGTTATGTTCAGTAATGTTTTGCCTTCAACACATCCGGTGAATTTACAGAGAGCCACATCAATTTACAGAAATGCTCATCATAAACTTTGATGAAAGATACAAGTGTTATACATATGATTAGAGGTAAACTTCTCCTTAATGCAGCCGCTGTGTCAGATTTCAAAAAAGCTTTACGGCGAAAGCACACCATGCGATAATCTGAGTACAGCGCTCAGCCACCAAAACAAGCCATACAGATACCCGCCAAGTTGTGGAGTCAACAAAAGTCAGAAATAGCTTCATAAATATTCACTTATCTTTGATCTTCATCAGAATGCACTCCCAGGAATCCAAGTTCCACAATAAATGTTTGTTTTCTTTGAAGTTCATTTATGTCCAAATACTAAGTCCAGACGAAAAGTAAAAAAAGTTCCATTAAAGTTCGTAGAAACATGTCAAACGATGTATAGAATCAATCTTTAGGATGTTTTTATCATAAATCTTCAATAATATTCCAACCTGACAATTCCGTTGTCATTAGAAAGGGAACGGAGCTCGCGCTCACGGCCACGCGCAAGACTAAACTTGAGGCTTTCAGCCTGACCAATTGTTGAATCAGCTCTTATTCGCTCCCCTTTCACAATAGAAGCCTGAAACCACTTTCTAAAGACTGTTGACATCTACTGGAAGCCTTAGGAAGTGCAATCTGACCCCATTTACACTGGATATTGGATAGGCAATTACTTGAAAAACTACAAACCTCAGATTTCCTACTTCCTGGTGGGATTTGTCTCAGGTTTTTGCCTGCCATATGAGTAATGTTATACTCAGACATTATTTTAACTGTTTTGGAAACTTTAGTGTTTTCTATCCTAAGCTGTCATTATATGCATATTCTAGCATCTGGTCCTGAGAAATAGGCGGTTTACTTTGGGAACGTCATTTTTCCAAAAATAAAAATAGTGCCCCCTAGTTTCAAGAGGTTAATGAAATGCAGGCTGTTATTCATCTGATGGGTAGTTGTGGTATTCTAGGACTAAGTATTTTAACCTATTTACTTAACTAATTGCTAGATTTAGTGTTTGCAAATGTAGTAACTAGGTAATTAACTTCATTACTGAAATCACATTCTTTCAAATGTAATGTTAGATGCCCACAGCCCTGTCAACCCTTCCATTTATTTGATGTATGGATTTTACTTGTTCTCTTAGTCATGTTGATTTGGGAAAGAGCTATTATTGCAGGAAATGACAGGCCTGCCATCTTGCACTGAGCCAGAACACCAGAAGCTTTGCCATGTGGTAAGAGAGCGCAGCGCCAGTCAGGGCCTTGACACCATGGGCCTTAGTGCTGGAGCAGTGCACATATGTGGTTTGAGAGCGCAGCGCCAGTCAGGGCCTTGACACCATGGGCCTTAGTGCTGGAGCAGTGCACATTTCAATCCATTTTCTTGAAACCCACTGCTGTGCTCACCAAGCAGCAGTGTTACTTATGAGACTGGACATCAATCTGGAAATAAATTAATCCAAAGTATTTGCCTTTAATCCAGTGCCTGTCTTTCAGGGAAGAGTTTAATATGATGAAGCCAGTTAGGTCAGTTAGGATCACCACTTTATTTTAAGAATGTTACATGTCAGAATAATAGTAGATAATTTTTTATTTCAGCTTCTATTTCTTTCACTACATTCCCAGTGGGTCAGAAGTTTACATACACTCAATTAGTATTTGGTAGCATTGCCTTTAAATTGTTTAACTTGGGTCAAACATTTTGGGTAGCCTTCCACGAACGTCCCACAATAAATTGGGTGAATTTTGGCCCATTCCTCCTGACAGAGCTGTTGTAACTGAGTCAGGTTTGTAGGCCTCCTTGCTCGCACATGCTTTTTCAGTTCTGGCCACAAATCTTCTATAGGATTGAGGTCAGGGCTTTGTGATGGCCACTCCAATACCTTGACTTTGTTGTCCTTAAGCCATTTTGCCACAACTTTGGAAGTATGCTTGGTCATTGTTCATTTGGAAGACCCATTTGCCACTAAGCTTTAACTTCCTGACTGATGTCTTGAGATGTTGCTTCAATATATCCACATAATTTACCTCCCTCATGATGCCATCTATTTTGTGAAGTGCACCAGTCCCTTCTGCAGCAAAGCACCCCCACAACATGATGCTGCCACCCCCGTGCTTCACGGTTGGGATAGTGTTCTTTGGCTTGCAAGTCTCCCCCTTTTCCCTCCAAACATAACGCTGGTCATTATGGCCAAAAGGTTATATTTTTGTTTCATCAGACCAGAGGACATTTCTCCAAAAATTACGAACTTTGTCCCCATGTTCAGTTACAAACCGTAGTCTGGCTTATTTTAAAGTGGTTTTGGAGCAGTGGTTTCTTCCTTGCTGAGCGGCCTTTCAGGTTTTGTTGATATAGGACTTGTTTTACTGTGGATATAGATACTTTTGTATCGGTGTCCTCCAGCATCTTCACAGGGTCCTTTGCTATTCTGGGATTGATTTGCACTTTTCGCACCAAAGTACATTCATCTGTAGGAGACAGAACGCGTCTCCTTCCTGAGCGGTATGACGGCTGCGTGGTCCCATGGTGTTTATACTTGCGTACTATTGTTTGTACAGATGAGCATGGTACCTTCAGGCGTTTGGAAATTGCTCCCAAGGATGAACCAGACTTGTGGAGGTCTACAATTGTTTTTCTGACATCTTGGCTGATTTATTTTTACTTTCCCATAATATTAAAGAGGCACTGAGTTTGAAGGTAGGCATTGAAACACATCCACCAGTACACCTCCAATTGACTTGAATGATGTCAATTAGCCTATCAGAAGCTTCTAAAGCCAAGTGAAATAATCTGTCTGTAAACAATTGTTGGAAAAATTACTTGTGTCATGCACAAAGTAGATGTCCTAACCGACTTGCCAAAACTCTAGTTTGTTAACAAGAAATTTGTGGAGTGGTTGAAACACTGGAGTCATTAAAACTTGTTTATGTAAACTTCCGACTTCAACAGTATATAGTATTCATTTTCCTTTCCATTGATTCCAACAGCTTCGAGGGGCAAAGATGATTTGCCCTGTATACCTCCTGTTCGTACTGGGGATACAGTGCCTTGCGAAAGTATTCGGCCCCCTTGAACTTTGCGACCTTTTGCCACATTTCAGGCTTCAAACATAAAGATATAAAACTGTATTTTTTTGTGAAGAATCAACAACAAGTGGGACACAATCATGAAGTGGAACGACATTTATTGGATATTTCAAACTTTTTTAACAAATCAAAAACGGAAAAATTGGGCGTGCAAAATTATTCAGCCCCCTTAAGTTAATACTTTGTAGCGCCACCTTTTGCTGCGATTACAGCTGTAAGTCGCATGTCTCTATCAGTTTTGCACATCGAGAGACTGAAATTGTTTCCCATTCCTCCTTGCAAAACAGCTCGAGCTCAGTGAGGTTGGATGGAGAGCATTTGTGAACAGCAGTTTTCAGTTCTTTCCACAGATTCTCGATTGGATTCAGGTCTGGACTTTGACTTGGCCATTCTAACACCTGGATATGTTTATTTTTGAACCATTGTAGATTTTGCTTTATGTTTTGGATCATTGTCTTGTTGGAAGACAAATCTCCATCCCAGTCTCAGGTCTTTTGCAGACTCCATCAGGTTTTCTTCCAGAATGGTCCTGTATTTGGCTCCATCCATCTTCCCATCAATTTTAACCATCTTCCCTGTCCCTGCTGAAGAAAAGCAGGCCCAAACCATGATGCTGCCACCACCATGTTTGACAGTGGGGATGGTGTGTTCAGCTGTGTTGCTTTTACGCCAAACATAACGTTTTGCATTGTTGCCAAAAAGTTCAATTTTGGTTTCATCTGACCAGAGCACCTTCTGCCACATGTTTGGTGTGTCTCCCAGGTGGCTTGTGGCAAACTTTAAACAACACTTTTTATGGATATCTTTAAGAAATGGCTTTCTTCTTGCCACTCTTCCATAAAGGCCAGATTTGTGCAATATACAATAGACTTATTGTTGTCATATGGACAGTCTCCCACCTCAGCTGTAGATCTCTGCAATTCATCCAGAGTGATCATGGGCCTCTTGGCTGCATCTCTGATCAGTCTTCTCCTTGTATGAGCTGAAAGTTTAGAGGGACGGCCAGGTCTTGGTAGATTTGCAGTGGTCTGATTCAATATTATTGCTTGCACAGTGCTCCTTGGGATGTTTAAAGCTTGGGAAATATTTTTGTATCCAAATCCGGCTTTAAACTTCTTCACAACAGTATCTCGGACCTGCCTGGTGTGTTCCTTGTTCTTCATGATGCTCTCTGCGCTTTTAACGGACCTCTGAGACTATCACAGTGCAGGTGCATTTATACGGAGACTTGATTACACACAGGTGGATTGTATTTATCATCATTAGTCATTTAGGTCAACATTGGATCATTCAGAGATCCTCACTGAACTTCTGGAGAGAGTTTGCTGCACTGAAAGTAAAGGGGCTGAATAATTTTGCATGCCCAATTTTTCCGTTTTTGATTTGTTAAAAAAGTTTGAAATATCCAATAAATGTCGTTCCACTTCATGATTGTGTCCCACTTGTTGTTGATTCTTCACAAAAAAATACAGTTTTATATCTTTATGTTTGAAGCCTGAAATGTGGCAAAAGGTCGCAAAGTTCAAGGGGGCCGAATACTTTCGCAAGGCACTGTATGTATGGTCATTGACATGGTGTCATGCCGTCTTGGTAAGTATTTGTTTTTCCCTATATTTAAAGCTGGAATCCGTAGCTGTGACAATCTCTTCCATTAGTGATGTTACAATAGACGTCACTTCAAACAAACACTTTTTTTCATAGACATCATTGCGCCAATGATAGAACAGCAGAATGTGCAAAACACTTCTTCTTTTTTTACTGTGATGCAGAATGCTCCTCTGCCCCTTCTCAAAACAATTACAAATACGCCTGGTTATGACCAGTGAGCCTAATTCACTGTATGCGGATCTCGTCTTTAATGCATTTAACACAACATAACCTTGATGTTCATGGTGAGTATTTTGCCATTTGAAATGCCTAGTTAACTTTTTATTGTTCTAATCAAACTCTACATGATTGCTCCATATTTTAAACCTTTCTATGCCATACTGAGGCCTATCCCGACAGACTCCTCACCGTGGGACTTAGTCATTGGAAATGCCTCACAGAACAAGTGGGGTTTCACTTTAGCCTCATGGCTGCTGCCATTAGCCCTGTGGGATATTACTGCAGTACAAATACTCATAATTGCAGCTCTACTATGAACTAAAGTCACATGTTTCTAATGGCTTTTCTTATCTGTCTGGTGTAGGTCTACCAATTGGCCACGAGATGGCTCTCAACCCCAGATGCCCTTTCGGTGAGTATGAACCCTGATCAGTGTTGATTACGTTGCGTGAAATCATCTTCTGTTTGTGGGTATATGGGGAGGAATTGACTATGGTCACAGCACTGCATGGTATCTGCAGCCAGCTGTGACTCTGGTTAGTGTGTTCATTAGTCAGTGCAAGAGCAACCTGGGCATACGACATTGTTGGTCTCCATGCCTCTTGTGTGGAGTCCTGGTATATCTGTCGAGACACATTTCACTTCCCAGCAAGTTTATATCATTGAACTTCCTGTATGCAAATTCAGTCTTGTGTTCTCTTGACAGGACCGTCATGGCAAACTTGCCAAGGGGTCTGAAGGTTATGATTGAAAGTGAGTACTTGTGTTGAGTCTCTTGTAAAGCTCGCCGAGGGCCCACTGAGTTGCGCTGTATGGTATCTGCAGCCAGCCCTCACCACAGGCTGTTCTGTTCATAACAGAGTGCGAGAGTGACTCTGCATCTGGCATCATTAGGCTCCTGGCTGGTCTGTGCCTGGAGCCCTGGTATTTGTGCTGATACAAACCCACTCTCTCTACGAGCACACTCTGTGGGCTGGCTGGCATCCATGGAATGCAAGGCCTCTGGTGGTGCAGTGTCAGAATTCCCCAGCATACCCAACACCAGGCCTGAGCGGCATGCCATGGGCTGCCACAGGGCAAGAACATCTCAGCACTGCGACCAGGCCCAATTACAAAATCTCAAGCCCTCTGACATTTGTCTCCTTTTAGTTAGATCCAAATGTTTTGCTAGTCAGATATGTGATGGGCTGCTGACATTCTGATTCCCCAATTAAATCCAAGACAGTCAATGTATCCAAGTAATGCCTTGGGGAATTTATTCTGAAAAATGTAATGTTGGATTCATGAGCTGAAATAAATAATCCCTGACATTTTCTATATACACACACAGCTTATTTCTCTCAAATGTTGTGCACATTTGTTTACATCCTTGTTAATGGTATTTTCTCCTTAGCCAAGATAATCCATCTACTTGACAGGTGTGGCATATCAAGAAGCTGATTAAACAGTGTGAGCATTACACATTGTCCCCAGCACAAGGTGCACCTAAAAGACCACTCTCAAATGTGCAGTTATGTTACAATGTCAGATGTATCATTTGGTAAAATGTTCAAATGTCAACAAAACACACTAGACAATGCGGAATATTTTTTGTGGGCAAAATGTATTATTTGAGAAGTTAAGTGGAAATTTAATACCAAATATAGATATAATAATCTGAGTAGGACAATGATATGTTGCCCTCCCACTACGACTCGTTGGGAAAGCATGCATTTTATTAGGCTACAGATTAAATTAGGAGTACTGCATTTTTGGGATTAGTACTTGAAAGAAAGGCATTTCACTGTACTTGTGCATGTGACATTAAAACTTGAAGTAATGAACTTCACAGGGTGGTTAAAGTGCAAGGTGATGAGCTTGATGCACCTTTCCAACAATATCGTGTCTTGTTTTCATGACGTGTTCATTGATGCTTGGCTTTTTGTCCATAATCTCATGTAGGCTGTACGTGCGCTCTAGCCAACAGCGCTATCTGTGCACACTCAGTGTGCTGTTGGCTAGAGCGCATGAGCCAATACCAGAGTGGGCACACTGGATATGTAACCAAATAGATTTTTTGTGAGATCCAGCTGAGTTGCAAATGTGATGGAAACCCATTTTAACTAAAAATCTAGTTTTATGTGTATTAAGTCACCATGCATAGCCATATCTGCAATATTCAGAAAACAGTTCTGTAGGTATGAGGTTTATGCAGTAGGCCTAATTATCACAGCAGATTGGCTATTTTCCTGGCCTGCCAATATTCTTCTCGGACCATATATTTCAAAATTAGATCAGCTGGTGTAGCACTAGTGAGGCACAGCTGAGCATAAATTGAGCGAACTTGCTTTATTTTACTGAACTGATGGTACCTGCATTTGATGGTCATGGTGCTCTCTCTTGAAAGATGCCAGAGTTTCTGAGTTTAATGGCCGTTCAAAAGGATTTTACCCCAGTTGTCTTGAATGTTCGGAAGTCAGAGTTCCAGTTTTGAACACGGCGTTAGTCTCAGGAGGGAGCAGCAGAGGGTCCTTTCCTCCGGTGAGACTGACCAGAGAGAAGGGACAGTTTCTCCACCTGATGGAAACTCGAGTTGCACCAGATCTGCCTCATGCACAAATTCATGTTCCTATGACCAGAGAAAGCAAAATATTCCCTTATTAAATTAGACACAAGCTGCTAATAAGAAAAATGCAGGGTTATGAATACGCGTGCCTACTCATTGATTGCAAGTGCAGTGCGTGTGGAAGTAGGGAAAAGCTTGTTTTCATAAGTGTTGAATAAAAAGTGACCGTGCTGAATAAACTTGAACTCACTCCATAAAAACATCAGCTCTTTGCTGTGTTATTTGACATTCTCTCTCTGGTAATGGTTTTGGAAGTTAAATAATCTCACAAAGCCTAGTATCAAACTTTTCTGTGGTGGGGTCGTGGAAGCTGGAGGCACGGAGATTTGAGCTATCAGATTGGCCAGTGCTGTAGGCACACTATTTAGCAACAGATCTCATGGTCGAGAGGGTTGGTGGAGGTTGTATGTTTTTTTTTCAGACAAATGAAACGGTCCAAAATCAGAACACTTTTTGCCTACCCGGTTGGCAGGGCTTCTGAATCAAGTGCACCAACAGCGCAACACGAATTAATAAAACAGTGCAAGCCTTTAGCGTTGGCTTTTCTACATAAATGTTTGGTGATTGACCGATTGATTGGTGACCACTGATGTATGTGATAATGCAGAGTGAGTGTTTTCAATCTATTGAGTAATTAATAGCTGCTGACCTTCTCACTTCAGGCATACCAGGACTGGTCATATACCAAGGCTTTTGGGATATTCGGTTCCTGACTTGCCATGGAATTGACCATAAAGTAAACCTCGTTCCAGTGGGTCTCCAGCACCATACTGGGTTGATCTATTGGGAACATCAGTTTTTGTTAACTGGAAATTTATGCTAAGGAATTTTCATTAATAACTTTCTGAATTCTCTCTTTCATGTCGGGGGCGTGCCTGGTGTAATGAGACGACCAAAGTAAGGTGAGAAACTACTCTGCAATGTGTGCTGGATCATTTTCAAAGGGGGCCTGTCAGGCTTTCCCACTGCTGGTCCTTCATGCAGTGATCCTACAGCAGGGCCCCTCATGACACTGCAGATCATGTTTGCCATAGGTGGTCTGCAGTCTCCATGAATCCTTTCCTCTGATATTACATCAGTGGTGAAAGTGGCAACCTTTACACATCAGCACCTCTAGATCTATGCCTGTTTAATATGTGTACATGACAAACTGCACAAGCTGTTAATTGACGTGTTATGGGGTTACAGTATTTCCAATCAACAAGTGATCTTTAGGTTTAAGCCCTGCGTGCACCCATCACGTCAATATGTTAATTTCTTCAAACTGATCAAGACTAAATATTTGAACATGTAGCTCCAAATCTGACCAGAGGAGGGATAGTTTAGGGATAGTTGACACTGCATATAACACTGTGGTGAGGTTTGACGCATATCTAACAGGGTTTGGAGCAGACCTTAAACCAAGGAGGTGTACTGATGTACAACGTTTGTGCTTGAAGCTGTGCTATCCTCAATGATTCATATCAGAATCATAAGTTTTCATTCTGTCATATACTGAATAAAAATAAACACAATTTCAATGAGTAACAGTTCATAAGGAAATCGGTTAATTGAAATAAATAAATTAGTCTCTAATCTATGGATTTCACATGACTGGGCAGGGGCACACCCATGGGTGGGCCTGGGAGGATATAGGCCCACCCACTGGGGAGCCAGGCTCAGCCAAACATAATGAGTTTTTCCCCAACAAAGGGGCTTTATTACACACAAATACTCAGTTTCATTTTTATTTATTTTTTATTTCACCGTTATTTAACCAGGTAGGCCAGTTGAGAACAAGTTCTCATTTACAACTGCGACATGGCCAAGATAAAGCAAAGTAGTGTGACAAAAACAATAGAGTTACACATAAACAAACATACAGTCAATAACACAATAGAAAAATATATGTACAATGTGTTCAAATGTAGAAGAGTAGGGAAGTAAGACAATAAATAGGCAGCTGGGTAAGGGTGAAGTTCGGTTACCAGCTGGGTAAGGGTGAAGTTCGGCCTCAGGTGGACAAAGTGGAGTCCATCAGGAACAGCCCCGCAGTTTTCGACCATCGCTGTCCCTCTGACCAACCTCACTTCTAAGGTGGCCAGCAACCCTGTGAAGTGGACTGAGGAGTGTGAGGAAGCCTTCATGATACTGAAAAAACAACTGTGCTCATTCCCTGTTCTCCAGACCCCTGATTTTCAGAAGAGGTTTCTCGTGCAGGTGGACGCTTCGGCTGTGGGAATTGGAGCTGTACTGGCCCAAGGGGAGCCAGGAGAAGAGCTTCCTGTGCTGTACCTGAGTCGGAAGCTGTTGCCCAGGGAAACCAGGTATTCTACAATCGAGAAGGAGTGCCTGGCTATAAAGTGGGCCCTAGATAGTCTCCGTTACTACCTTCTTGGGAGGGAATTTGACCTGCACACGGACCACAGAGCACTGACCTGGATCCAGACCATGACGGACCGGAATTCTCGTGTGACCAGGTGGTATCTGGAGCTCCAGCCCTTCAGGTTCTGTGTCCGTCACAAGGCAGGAAAAGAGAACGTCACGGCGGACTACCTATCAAGGCTCCCGAACCTGGTCGCTTCAGGAGAGGAGGAAGGTAATGTGACGTAGAAGTCCGTCACTGTCCGCGGGCAGTATTTGTTCTTTAACGCACGCATACATTCATCACTCCTCCCTGCTCCATTATCAGATAAGGTAACAATGTGGGTCGACACACAAGTTAACTTCTCTGTCTTAGTACATACATTTCACACTTATGTCAATGTTCATATTTAATATAAGCAATATGTATTATCCTTATCTATGTTGTGGATGAGCGCTTTGTTTGTATGTCTGTTCTGTTCCTCTCCATCCCTGTAGCTTCCGGGTATGCTGGATAAGGACCCGACCAAAGGGAATTGGGCTGACTTTGTAGTGCCTGTCCCAAATGGCTCATTAATGTAAATGTGCATATTGAAAGATACTGTCAGTAGTGATGTCATTTTGTAACTGTTATGTTGTGATATTGTTTCATAAACATGTTGCAATGTATATACTTTAGTATGTTTAGTTAATGGAAAATGTAGGTTTGACGAGGTAATTGCTTCATTAATTGGTGTTAATTGTTCTGAGGGGAGGGGCTAGCCCTACAAAAGGAGCCTCTCTTTCAGTTCAGGCCATTTTCAAACATTTCAAACACTCTGGGACAGTTGTGGGACTATAGATCCCAGTTTCATACTATTAGGCATAGGCTACATAAAAATAAAATGTGAACGCAATGAATCTGGTGTAACAGGTCAGAACCTTTAGCATAATGTTAAATATTTCATCACGTAAGTGCAGCAATGTTCGTTCCGTAATGCAATTAGCGGAAAACACTGATAACACCGATAAGCATGACCAGTCAAATGTATGTACATTGACTGGTATCTCCCTCAATGAATAGACAAAAAAACAAATAGTTCTTGTCCCGAACAATTGGCCCGGTGGCAATTGTATTTATCGGCCAAAATTACCAGCTAATGGAAACCCTGGTATTCACTGAGTATACAAAACATTAGGAACACCATCCTAATATTGAGTTTCACCTCCTTTTGCCCTTAGAACAGCCTCAATTTGTCGGCATGGAAACGGTGTCGAAAGCATTCCACAGGGATTCTTGCCCATGTTGACTCCAATGCTTTGCAGTTCTTGACACATGCAAACCGGTGCGCCTGGCGCCTACTGCCATACCCTGTTCTCAAAGGCAATTAAATCTTCTGTCTTGTCCTTTCACCCTCTGAATGGCAAACGCACACAATCCTACCCTTCATGCATCTACACTGATTTAAAGTGGTATCAAGTGATATCAATAAGAGATCATAGCGTTCACCTAGGCAGTTTGTCAGGGAAAGAGCATGTTTTTTTTTTGTACACTGAGTATATACAGTACCAGTCAAAAGTTTGGTGACACCTACTCATTCAAGGGTCTTTCTTTATTTGGACTATTTTCTACATTGTAGATCAACACTATGAAATAACACATGGAATCATGTAGTAACCAAATAAGTGTTAAACAAATCATAAATATTTTATATTTGAGGTTCTTCAAAGTAGCCACCCTTTGCCTTGATGACAGCTTTGCACACTCTTGGGCATTCTCTCAACCAGCTTCATGAGGTAGTCAGCTGGAATGCATTTCAATTAGCAAGGCACATTTCAAGGTTTGCCTTTTAAAAGTTCATTTGTGGAATTCCTTTCCTCCTTAATGCGTTTGAGCCAATCAGTTGTGTTGTGAGGTAGGAGTTGTATACAGAAGATCGCCGTATTTGGTAAAAGACCAACTCCATATTATGGCAAGAACAGCTCCATAAGAGAGATGTATATTTATTACTGCCATGTTTAATTAGGATGAACAGATCTTCTGTGTTTCTATACGGGGAAAACAATGGTCACATGGGAAAATAAGGTGTACTTATGCTGGGTCAATGGGAATGGGTCTTGTGTGCGTTATGGCGGTAGTCCTGTCTACTTCCTTGTTCAATCGTGTCCAGTTCAGTCATTCTGTTACTGCATATTTGCCCATGAGTCTGTCACTAGTTGTTATTGGGGAGGGGGGTGTAAAAATGTGGGTTGGGCCCTGTCAGCTGTACTGTTGGTACTATGACAACTCTGGAGTGGTTCTCAGGATTTCATGTGGGTTACGGGTGAGGAGATTAAAGGCTTCCCTTCAGTGAGCACAGCCTCCACTCCACTATTCCTCCATCTACATGCCTTTTGTTCACACCACTCGGCATATGCATCTTCTACAATAGTTGGTTTCCAAAGTTGGTGTGACTGTACTCCCTTTGCACAGGCTTTGTCAATAGGCTTGAAAGTCATGACATGCGCTGGAAAGCAGCTTGTCAGCCAATTAGAAATCTATAGAGAAACCTGCTAGACAAATTAATCATTGCACAAATCTGTGCTGACGTGTAATCGAAGAACATGGAACTCGATGTCCAGCACACTGCACCTCGCCCTGTCTCGCAGTCTAGGCTGGGCGTAGGCGTAAGTGTAATGTGCAGGGTACAGATGAGAATATGTTTAGTGTTGCTGCTTCTTAGAATCGATCAACCAAACAGTATTTGGACACAGGCATGAATCTAATTCCGACCGTGTCACATTTATTTTCCCTGATGTTGCACTACATAATTCTTCCCTTGCATTAAGTTGTTCAAACATTTTCATGAGCTCTATCCAACTTGTTCTCAGCTCTGTGGCTGAAACTTTCAATCAGATCTGTAGTGAGGGAACTTGAGCTTCTTGTCTTGTTCCTTATACTTTTTCTCCCAGGGCTTGCCCAAGTACGATGAGAGGAATGTCATTGTAAGGGTTTATGCTCATTAAGTTGAGGATCAAACACTGGGGCTCTGTGTTTCTGTGCCAAGAGCACTGTCTGTACAGATCCTGCTGGGAACTGCCTACTGTCCACTCCTTTAGCCCTCTAATTTACTGGTCGTGTCCACGCAGTCCTTCGTCAATGCATTTGAACTCGCTCATTCAATGATCATTGATGAGCCTTTCATCTAGCATAAATATGTCATGCACGGTATTGTTTTGAACTGTACACCAATTGGAGTATGAAGGGGCATTGCTTTTTTTCTAAAGGAGAATAGTAAATGCAATTTTATTCTCAAGGCGCTCAAATCTTGTGTTATATCCGATCACAGGGAAGAGTAGGCCTAGATATTTTCCCCCAAATATGGCAATACATGCTCTCACAAGTTTACATTTCTATAACATTGCATGTATTAATCTGCACAATATTTCAATGTGGTAAATGTTATGCATCAGACGGCCCAAAGAGTTGTTCTAACAAGCTTCAGTTCAAGCTTAAATAAGCTAACACAGCAACTCCTTAAGACCCATTTAAACATCTAATTTCGCTAGTCCATGTCAATCCAAGGAAAGGGGAGGTGGTGGAAATGGCACAAGAGAAACACTGTAACACACGCACTGCAGCAATGATAAAAAAACCTCTGAACAGAAATGTCCTTTGAACTGAACAATGCCATATTTTCCTCCCCCTCAACTAGGCCCTAGCTTTGCGAGATCAGAGTGGCTGTAGGATCTTATCACTGCCACAGACAAAAGGGCGCTTGTTGTTTTATGGCTCCGGTCAGCTAGGGCCTTAGTTACCACCAGTCATAGGCTGGAAAAAATGAAATTGTTGTGTAGGTTTTATACTGAAGCAAGGTCTCGTCTGGTCTGGAGTTTAGGAGGGGTGATGGAGTTACTGAGAGTATGTCCTTTACTACCTACTACCTTCAATTGCTTCATAAATATCAGTGGGTCAATGGTGATTTAGATGTAACTTGCACTGCATGAAATTACTCCATTCACCTGTAAAAGTCTGTCCTCCCACCTGCCGGTTCAAAGAATGACGTGAGAAAACATCAGAAGGAAAGCCATTTAAGCGCACCTGTAATTGCCTTCATCAAGATACTTTACAAAGGCTTCTGAATGTTGCTCTTCACAAAGCACAATGGAACCTATCCTGAGGAATTCCACACATCAATGGTTATTATGATTGAGATAGTTCCTTTTGCACATACAATAACATGAATAACTTACATTTGTACCTTCTATTTTGTCTTTCAGATTTCTGTCAAAAAGAAATGATAGAAAAGCTAGTTTAGGGGCACAGAGCCACCACTTAAAAAAATCCCAGTTAAACCACTGTCTAGTAGGTAGTAAGGTCAAATCATCGAGATGTATAGAGGACTCATCTTTGTATCTGTGCCGTTATAGCGTCTGTAACAGCCTCAATGGCACTGCCCATGCTATCTCCATTTTGAAGTAGTCAATTTTCTTCTTCACGATTTGGCTGATCTCTCCTGATGACCCGGTTGGACATGACTCAAACAGGGTCACCAGGAAGGATCAGCCAATGAAGTTGGAAGTTCCACCCAGTTTACTACAATCCCTCAATGGCGATGCCACTGCTAATACAACCTTTTGGCCAATAGAGGCCTCTATCATTTAATTAACGGGGTCACCTTAGGTTCCCTCAGCCCTATTGTTGTGAAGGGCCATGCCACTCCGACAGGTTTCCAATTACCCCAGGTCACACAACTTCCCCACTTCCTTAATCACCTCTGCCCTACCTTTTTCACTCCTCTGTTTCACCATACGGCCCTTTTCCCATTAGGAGAGTCTGAGGAGTGGAATGGCGAAATAGATTTCTACTTTTCAATTCACATTACATCTTTGCCTTGCGTTGTGGCTGGCAACACAACATTCTTGGTACGCAGCTTAAGTTGACAGTAAATATCACAGTACCTGGTACGGCAACTGCACCGCCCACAACCACAGGGCTCTCCAGAGGGTGGTGCAGTCTTCATCACCGGGGGCAAATTACCTGCCCTCCGGGACACCTACAACACCCGATGTCACAGGAAGGCAAAAAAAGATCATGAAGGACAATAACCACCCGAGCCACTACCTGTTGACCCTGCTTCCATCCAGAAAGTGAGGTCAGTACAGGTGCTTCAGAGCTGGGACAGAGAGATTGAATAACAGCTTTTATCTGAAGGCCATCAGATTGTTAAACAGCCACCACTAGCACAGAGGCGGCTGCCTACCTACAGACTTGATATCATTGGCCACTTTAATCCATGGAACACTAGTCATTTTAATAATGCCACTTTAAGAATGTTTACAAGTCTCGCATTACTCATCTCATATGTATATACTGCAGAGGTGGGACCAAGTCATTGTTTTACAAGTCACAAGTAAGTCTCAGGTCCCAAGCTAAGACTGCCAAGTCTGAGTCAAGTCTCAAGTCAAGACCGTCAAGTATCAATTCATGTCTCAAGTCTTTAACTTTGAATTTTGTGTCCTAAACAAGTCATAATGTGCTCTTCACCAAATGTAATGTCAATTCATATTTTTAACAAGAGTAATAGTTAGTATATTACATTTAAGCAAACCATGAATGCTTTTAAAAATATCTAAATATTTATTACTTTCCAAATAAATGATATATTTCCATGGAAATACATGGGTAGCCATGAGAAACACCCCCAATAGTGATCGACTATCGAGGATCGCTATGGGGCACAATCGGGCGATATGGGCTTGTGCACAATCGCCCAACCTTGTTTTAGGATCATCAGGCAAGATTTAGGCTACCAACTGCCTAGCCAGTTGTAGCTCAATCTTGGGTGCAATGATCACGTTCCTGCACTGACTGACTGTGTGGAGGGTCATTGATTTAATGTTACGCTAGCCTACATGATACATTAGTAAAGTAATAAAATATATAGCTGTCGGCTATATTAGCCACAACTTACCATTCTTTGTGCAGCTTCAAATGTCGAACAAAGTTGGAAATTGTTGCCCCTTCGTCTGTAATTTTCTTCCTGCATGTTTTGCAAGTTACAATCCGTTTTTTGTTGATGCAGCGTAGTCTTTATATCTGAAAATAATCATTTGGGGTATCATCTTTCCAAGAGCTCCATCTGAATTCACCCGCCGACGTTCCTCTGCACTGCCCGATTCAAACTGTAATCCGTTAAATTAAGAGTTTATGCGCTGCACACTTTTTTTAATAGCATAATTTTTATATATTTGGGCTTGGGGAGGCTATCAAGTCAGGTCGAGTCATGAGGTTCAAGTCAAGTCATCATATTTGTGACTCGAGTCCAAGTCATGTGACTCGAGTCCACACCTGATATACTGTATCCTACACTATCTATTGCATCTTAGCCGATCTGTCACTGCTCATTTATTTTATATTTATATATTCTTATCCCATTCCTTTACTAGATTGTGTGTATTAGGTTTTGTTGTGGAATTGTTAGATATAACCTGTTAGATACTGCTGCACTGTCGGATCTAGAAGCATAAGCATTTCACTACACTCGCAACAACATCTGCTAAATCAAATCAAATCAAATCAAATTTTATTTGTCACATACACATGGTTAGCAGATGTTAATGCGAGTGTAGCGAAATGCTTGTGCTTCTAGTTCCGACAATGCAGTAATAACCAACAAGTAATCTAACTACCAATTCCAAAACTACTGTCTTATACACAGTGTAAGGGGATAAAGAATATGTACATAAAGATATATGGATGAGTGATGGTACAGAGCAACATAGGCAAGATACAGTAGATGGTATCGAGTACAGTATATACATATGAGATGAGTATGTAAACAAAGTGGCTAGTGATACATGTATTACATAAGGATGCAGTAGATGATATAGAGTACAGTATATATGTGTACATATGAGATGAATAATGTAGGGTATGTAAACATTATATTAGATAGCATTGTTTAAAGTGGCTAGTGATATATTTTACATCATTTCCCATCAATTCCCATTATTAAAGTGGCTGGAGTTGAGTCAGTGTGTTGGCAGCAGCCACTCAATGTTAGTTTTGGCTGTTTAACAGTCTGATGGCCTTGAGATAGAAGCTGTTTTTCAGTCTCTCGGTCCCAGCTTTGATGCACCTGTACTGACCTCGCCTTCTGGATGATAGCGGGGTGAACAGGCAGTGGCTCGGGTGGTTGTTGTCCTTGATGATCTTTATGGCCTTCCTGTAACATCGGGTGGTGTAGGTGTCCTGGAGGGCAGGTAGTTTGCCCCCGGTGATGCGTTGTGTAGAAGTTTGTGAGTGCTTTTGGTGACAAGCCGAATTTCTTCAGCCTCCTGAGGTTGAAGAGGCGCTGCTGCGCCTTCTTCACGATGCTGTCTGTGTGAGTGGACCAATTCAGTTTGTCTGTGATGTGTATGCCGAGGAACTTAAAACTGACTACCCTCTCCACTACTGTTCCATCGATGTGGATAGGGGGGTGTTCCCTCTGCTGTTTCCTGAAGTCCACAATCATCTCCTTAGTTTTGTTGACGTTGAGTGTGAGGTTATTTTCCTGACACCACACTCCGAGGGCCCTCACCTCCTCCCTGTAGGCCGTCTCGTCGTTGTTGGTAATCAAGCCTACCACTGTTGTGTCGTCCGCAAACTTGATGATTGAGTTGGAGGCGTGCGTGGCCACGCAGTCGTGGGTGAACAGGGAGTACAGGAGAGGGCTCAGAACGCACCCTTGTGGGGCCTCAGTGTTGAGGAGATGTTGTTGCCTACCCTCACCACCTGGGGGCGGCCCGTCAGGAAGTCCAGTACCCAGTTGCACAGGGCGGGGTCGAGACCCAGGGTCTCGAGCTTGATGACGAGCTTGGAGGGTACTATGGTGTTGAATGCCGAGCTGTAGTCGATGAACAGCATTCTCACATAGGTATTCCTCTTGTCCAGATGGGTTAGGGCAGTGTGCAGTGTGGTTGAGATTGCATCGTCTGTGGACCTATTTGGGCGGTAAGCAAATTGGAGTGGGTCTAGGGTGTCAGGTAGGGTGGAGGTGATATGGTCCTTGACTAGTCTCTCAAAGCACTTCATGATGACGGAAGTGAGTGCTACGGGGCTGTAGTCGTTTAGCTCAGTTACCTTAGCTTTCTTGGGAACAGGAACCATGTGTAAGTGACCAATAAAATTTTGATAACCACTAGCCAGAAAGTAACTATTTAACAATCCAAGCAATTCTTCATCTAAAACAACAGTATTGAATAATGCAACCAAACCATATTGAATAATGCAACAATCCACAAGCATGGGCAGACAAAGGGTTTATTTTCTTGTCATACACATTAAATTAGCTGACAATACACAGATAACTTCTGCTAGAGCTAATAACGTAATTCATGATCAAGTAGCATTAGCATATCAATAATTAATGTTTACCCCACCCATACGAATATAAAAGTACAGTAATGTTATCGCACAGTGTCACTCATATAATATAGGCTACACAGCTAGGTAACGCTAACAAGCTAGCTAAATAAAATAATTTCTGCATCACATAAATGTGCTGGTTGTAGCTGAATGCTGACACTTATCTTAACCATAGCTAGGAGCTCCTATAGGCTTACGCTAGCTGTATTAAAGTTACCTAAGAACAAATCAGGCTTCACTTGATCAAGATCATGGAAGTCATTATATTAGTTAAACGCAAATTGCGACTGAAAACGTTGCTAATTCCCTGGGGAGTTTATTCTTGCCTGGACCTTGGTGGCTCAGTGCAGTAAAGCAACAACAACAAAAACGTTATTTAACAGACTGTTTCTACAATGTCAGGTAAAGACTTAACAACAAGTCTAAAAAAAATAAGGAAATTGTTGATACATTTCAGCTGTTTCATAAACATTGCTATGCTATTACAATTTTTGCTGTTTAGTGTTGGCACAATGAGGCAATTATATTTACACTACTATGCTTAGAGGGGGTCAAGATGTGACTAGTTCACAAGTTTACATTGCAGCCGAGGGTATTTTTGTGAAGAGTCCCTCTAAGCTGTATTCTCCTTCCTAGTTCCTACCTACCAATTCAGTTGATGCTTGGTGAGGCCATGGGGAGGCTCTATCCTTTCATTGTGCACGATATGATGAAGTGCCCTGTTTTAGTCTACTGTTTGTAGAAATGTAAGTCCTAAATATACTGAACAGAAAAAATGTGAACGATTTTACTGAATTACAATTCGTATGAGAAAATCAGTTAATTGAAATTCATTAGGCCCTAAACTATGGATTTCGAGACTGATAACAGATGTACCTGTTGGTCACAAGTACCTTTAAAAACAAATGGGCCTCACAATGGTCCTCAGGATCTCGTCATAGTATTTCTGTGCATTCAGATTCCCTTCAGTAAAATGCAATTGTGTTCATTGTCCATAGCTTATGCCTGCCCATACCATAACCACACCGCCACCATGGGAATCTCTTGACAATGTTGACATCAGCAAACCGCTCGCCCACATGAGGCCAGTTGGACATAATGCCAAAGTCTCTAAAATGACTTTGGAGGTGGCTTATGGGAGAGAAATTAACGTTCAATTCCTTGGCAACAGCTCTGGTGGACATTCCTGCAATCAGCATGCCAATTGCATGCTCCCTCAAAACTTGAAACATCTGTGGCATTGTGTTATGTGACCAAATTGCACATTTTAGAGTGGCCTTTTATTAAGTCCAGCACAAGGTGCACCTGTGTAATGATCATGCTGTTTAATCAGCTTTTTGATGTGCCACACCTGTCAAGTGGATGGATTATCTTGGCAAAGGAGAAATCCTCACTAACAGGGATGTAAACAAATTTGTGCACAAAATTTGAGAGCGAAAAGCTTTATGTGCGTATGGAAAATTTCTCAGTTCTTTTATTTAAACTCATGAAACATGGGACCAAAACTTTACATGTTCCGTTTATATTTTTGTTCAGTGTACATTACATCCCTTTACCTCCATGTCCTCAGTTTGATCATGCTATTTGCTACTTTGTTATGTTTATCCTGGCAGTCTCCTCAGTTGGATGACTATTCCCCATAGTCACCTGGCATTATTGTCATGTCTGTATCTGTACGATATGTGCTCCTAATGTTTGCCTTTTGTATCTCCCTTCCAAACCACGACATCCTTGTCACCCCCTAAACCTGGATTCCTGCTCCATCTCTTAATTTGCATTCTGGAAGGTGCGCCATGGTGGCAGCAACAGTCCTGAACCTAACTTACATCCTAGCCTTAGTCCTTTTCTTTGTCTATGTTCCTCAGCCCTATGTTCCCTCAACCCTATGTTTCCTCAGTACTCGCTGAATGGCACAAATGCTTATTGTTATAAGGTAGAAAATGCTGCTTATTGTTTAAATCTACATACAGTGTGTAAGGGTGTACTGTATATGGGATCTACTTCATATGTTAAATTACTATGACCTTGACAAATCTCTGAGTTGAATAAGTGGTTATTTATCTCGCCATTTACAGAAGCTATTTCGATCATATTTGGCACAAATAAGCAAAGCCATTGAACTGACTAAAAATGTCTAAAGAATATGTACTTGGCAGAAGGTCAAGGTCACAGTGACTGTAAATGTGTATTTGAGGTCATGACCTAGATTTATTATATATGGCCTGACCACCACGTTTATTAAAAAATTATGTTACAATAAACATGCATCTGATCTGTTATTGACGGCCCTTATTTATTAAATCATGCAACAGTGAATCAACTCTCCAAAAGACCTGTATACATCAAGGTTGTGAAAAATATACACTGTGAAATAGTTGTTATCAAATATTTTTGCAGCCCAAAAAATACTAGATATTGAGAGAATTAGAAAAGTGTCTCTTCCACTCATTTGGGTTGCCGATCCCTGGTTTAGAAGATTGAACTGAGGGAATATGGGGCTAAGTGAACAAAGACATGGTCCCAAATTAATGCCCTGCTTAATTGTATATTTCATTCTTTCAACACAACCCCCTTCAAACTTTAGAAGTTGGCCTATTTGTATAGGAACAAAACCTGTGTGTGTATAGAGATGGGTTAGCTGACAACATCATGAAAACAATGTGCATGTTTCAGTGGGGCAGAATTCCATGAGTTGTGCTTCTGGATGGCCAAATGGCTTGCAACAATGACAAACTGCCATATGGGGAATCATAAGTGGTTCAATTGAGCTAGTTGAATCTTGTTCTTGATACCATGTCTTGTTTTTATATATATTTTTATTTTACCCCCCTTTTTCGATCTTGTCTCATTGCTGCAACACCCCAACAGGCTCGGGAGAGGCGAAGGTGGAGTCATACATCCTCCGAAACATGACCCGATTAACCGCACTCCTTAGCACCTGCCAGCTTAACACGGAAGCCAGCCGCACCAATGTATCTGAGGAAACACTGTTCAACTGGCAACCGGTGTCAGCCTACTGGCAACCGATTTCAGCATGCAGGCACCCGGCCCACCACAAGGAGTCGCTAGGGCGCGATGAGCCAAGTAAAGCCCGCCCGGCCAACCTCTCCCCTAACCCGGACGACGCTGGGCCAATTGTGCATTGTCCTATGGGACTCACGGCCACGGCCGGTTGTGGCACAGCCCGGGAATGAACCTGGGTCTGTAGAAATGCCGCTAGCACTGCGATGCAGTGCCTTAGTCCTCTGCAGCACTCGGGAGGCCGTATCAATCCTATTTAAGAATGAAATTGCCTAAGGCGGATGTGATTCTTTCGAACACTGGAGGGAAAATGCCCGGGAATTAACCCGGATCTGTAGTAGAACCTTTAGCACTGCGATGAGGTTTTATTTTGAATGATTTCATGTCAATGCTAATATGGCTCAAATATGCTAGCTAGCTAACCAACAACTGTAATGATGTACTTGAGAGAACAAGTGCTCATTGTGCAAATGTATTTATGTTTTCAATAAACATTGAAGACAAAATATTGTTTAGGGTAACATGGGGTAAGATGCCCCCCTCCCTTATTGCTGACACAAAAAAGCAAATAAAGATTGTAGGTGGATGATGGCCATGCTTAGGGTAACAAACTATAAAGGAAAATAAATGGCTACAGTTAACAGATTTGTAGTATTTAATCAAATGTATTTTTTAGGAAAGGGTCATTTTTCCCAGCTACCGGGATACAATTTTTTTATTGACACAGAAGTTGCAAATTAATCCCACCCCAGTTAAATTTGAGCATAGCTTGTGATCCCACCTCTGACACTGATCACACCATATCCAGTCCACACCGGTAACAGAGAAGAGCTCGTTACAGAATAAGCATTCTGTATCTCCTTCTTTTAGGGTGTTTGTGGTGAAGGTTGTGGCAGGGGTAGAGGTCATGGCTGGGGAGAAGCCAACAGCTCGAGCCAGACTGGCTGCTTATGGGATACGGATGGATAATCCTGGGTCCTAGTTTCTTCAAGTGCAGTCGCAAAAAAACATCAAGCGCTATGGTGAAACTGGCTCTCATGAGGACCGCCACAGGAAAGGAAGACCCAGAGTTACCTCTGCTGCAGAGGATAAGTTCATTAGAGTTACCAGCCTCAGAAATTGCAGTCCAGATAAATGCTTCACAGAGTTCAAGTAACAGACACATCTCAACATCAACTGTTCAGAGGAGACTGCATGAATCAGTCCTTCATGATCGAATTGTTTCAAAGAAACCACAACTAAAGCACACAAATAAGAAGAGACTTGCTTGGGCCAGGAAACATGAGCAATGGACATTAGACCAATTGGAATCTGTCCTTTGGTCTGATGAGTCCAAATTTGAGATTTTTGGTTCCAATCGGCATGTCTTTCTGAGACGCAAAGTAGATGAACGGATGATCTCTGCATGTGTGGTTCCCACTGTGAAGCATGGAGGAGGAGATGTGATCGTGTGGGTGTGCTTTGCTGGTGACCCTGTCAGTGATTTATTTAGAATTCAAGGCACACACAACCAGCATGGCTACCACAGCATTCTGCAGCGATATGCCATCCTATCTGGTTTGCGCTTAGTGGGACTATCATTTGTTTTTGAACAGGAAAATTACCCCAAACATACCTCCAAGTTGTGTAAGGGCTATTTGACCAAGAAGGAGTGATGGAGTGCTACATCAGATGACCTGGCCTCCACAATCACCCGACCTCAACCCAATTGAGATGGTTTGGGATGAGTTGGGCCGCAGAGTAAAGGAAAAGCAGCCAACAAGTGCTCAGCATATGTGGGAAATCCTTCAAGACTATTGGAAACACATTCCAGGCGACTACCTCATGAAGCTGGTTGAGAGGATGCCAAGAGTGTGTAAAGCTGTCATCAAGGGAAAGGGTGACTACTTTGAAGAATCTAAAATATAATTTATTTATATATATTTGTATGAACTTTTTTGGTTTCTACATAATTCCGTATGTGTTATTTCATTGTTTTGATGTCTTTATTATTCTACAATGTAAAAATAAAGAAAAACCTTTGAATGAGTAGGTGAGTCCAAATGTTTGACTGGTACGGTATAAAAAAAAAAGGATCAAGACTAGTAGCAGCCGTGGGGGTTGTCTTACCCCAAGGGGCGTCTCGCCCCATAGTACCCTACATATCAACATTCTAGACCAACCCAATCTGTATTGCCCCATAGTTGCATATGCATTGGTTTTGATAATGAAAAACCAACCGGTCTTTGGACAGTGGACTGGCTATAATGTCCTAGAGATGACTGTGTTTTTGGACATGATGGACACTGATGGATTAGGCCTATCTTGTATGGTTAATTTGTAAGATGTCTGAGTTTTGGGCTCAGACCATTATTGCATAAAAAACTGGTATATGACCGTGAGACAAAATACATTTTTCTTAACTACATTTTGCATTGTCCCTGTATTTTCGCCGCGATTGCCCATAGCGCCATAGGAAATGTGGAACTACATGTCCCGACATGCCAGTGTGCCAGAGCAAGGTCCTCCCCATAGAGAATGATAGAGTCCTTTGTCTAAAAGGTCGTAATAACATGGCCAGTACCATTTAGCGCTCCCACCATTTTAACGTCGACACCTGTGTGGGACTTCCAACTTCGTTGGCTGAGCCCTCCTGGTGACCCTGTTGGAGTCATGTGGAACCGGGTCATCAGGAGGGATCAGTCAATCGTGAAGAAGAACATTTACTACGTCAACGTGGAGATTGCCTCCAATGGTATTGCCCATGCTGTCTGAGACTCTATTATACAGATACAAAGATGAGTCCTCTTTCTACCTCTATGCTCCTCCCCTTCTTTTGATTGGCAAGTTGTTTGTTTCACTGTTACCAGCTGCTGGACGATTCCAATCCCTGTCGGAGAGAAAACACGCGGACCGACAGTCCTTCTCAATTTTCTTCCTCCCTGTTTACCTCATTGTGCTTTCTTTTATTTCACCCTGCTTCTGTCTTGCTCTCTTTTACTCTTTTCCTAAGTGGATAACTTTTTCTTCTCCCTCCTTTGTTTTCTGCTCAGTTTCACGGTTTTGATACGCTCTAGCTATATAGCATAGGTATATTTATTTATTTTTATTAGAAAGGATATCATTTTTTAATTTTTTTTTTTAGATATTCGTCAAATGAGAAGACGCAAAAGATGGAGTTGCATATTTTAGAACACAGTTTGAAAGTAGCGAGTATAGCAAAAGAGGGCATTCAGATTTGCACTCATGGATTAATCAAACTCGCCTTCTTGCCCTCTAAAACAAGGTAAGTAGCTATATAGATATGAACATTTACCAAATCCGTAAAAATATAACAAACGAGTCATAAATGTGGTATTGGGCAGTAACGTTATTGAAAACTACGTGTGGGACTGGATTATGTAGCCGATCGGTGTAGCAAAACGGTGCAATTTTAGTTGTTTTCAGTACAGTTATCTTTTTAGCTTTCAATGAAAATGCCTGCTCTGTTGTTTTTGCATGTGTCAATGAGTGTTCTCGGTAGCATATTCTTTAAATTCAGTAGGCTATTTAGTTTTGTATTAACATTTTGAGCTTTTGTAGTCCGACGTGAAGGGGTGTGTGTACGTGCTTAGTTTTGAACTCTGCGGTGTTGTTTTTCGTGTGTGTGTGTGTGTGTAGCTGTAAAATTATCCGAGGGAGGTGGTTGCTTTGAAATCAAAATTGAACCGGCTGCTTGAGGCATTCGTATATAGGCCTACAGCCGGCATTTAAGTAGTCCGCGAAGATGCCGAATACATCATTTGCGATGTTGCAATCATGATATGTTAGCACCTCAAGCCATTATATCTGCTGCCGAAGAAGTGATTGCGCTTGACCGGTGGTTGTGTTCTTGACTGGAGGCTTTCTGTTTTTAATAATTTGAATAAGCTATTAAGGGATCACAATAACAATGTTAAGATCCTTATATTAATTTAACCTGGCATGATGAGGACAGGGCAGGTTATAGCCAGGATATTTTCTCATGTTCAACCTATTGCGATGGTTATACGATTATTGGAATGCCACTGAGAATATTCTCAAAAGGCGTTTTGCATTCCAACAAAGATCTTTGCGTTATGACTGCGCCAGGACACACGTTGAAGGCAAGTATTGTTTTGTTGTTGTGAGGATCCATACATTAAGGTCACATGGGGTTGGAAAGGCCATTGGCTAGCCAATGTTGACCAAGCTGTCCTCGGGGCAACTTCCTCTCCACCTTTCAGTGACCTTTTTTGGTGTTCTCCGCTGACCCCTAAAAAATACTTGAAAAACAGGTAATGTCCAGAGAATGTGATATACATTTTCATCATGGAGTGTTTTTATTTAGAAGATTACTGTCCTCATTGGCTTTGTTGCAGCTTTAAATTCATGTCATTAATACCATTTGTGAGTCGCTAATATATTTATTTATAAAGTACTTTTAGATTTGACAGTACTTTTTGTAATAGCTTCAAATTTCGAGTCAAGTAAGGGTGTGTTAATTGTTCAGGGGTGTTTAACAGCCTGAAACAAACTCTTCCTAGATGCTCCATGTGAAGTGCCTTGCATTCATATAGAATGTGAGTGATGCTGACAAAATGTGGAGCCACACAAACACAAGGGGATGGCTTGCAAGCTACTTACCACCTAGAATGTTGTTGATGGTCACAGATGCCTAAAAAAAGGTAGAGGCATGGATCAGAAAACCAATCAGAATCTGGTGTGTCCAACATGTGCCTCATGCAGCGTGACACATCTCCTTCGCATAGAATTGATCAGGCTGTTGATTGGGGCCTGTGGAATGTTGTCCCACTAATCTTTAATGGCTGTGCGAAGTTGAGGCTGGTTGCCTATACCATAACCCCACCGCCACAATGGGGCACTCTGTTCACAACGTTGACATCAACAAACTGCTTTCCCGCACCATGCCATACTGTGGTTTTGAGGCCAGTTGGACATACTGCCAAGTTCTCTAAAATGACATTGGATGTAGCTAATGTTAGAGATATGAACTTTCAATTCTCTGGCAAAAGCTCTGGTGGACATTCCTGCAGTCAGCATGCCAATTGCACACTCCTTCAACATGAGACACCTGTGGCATTGTGTTGTGTGGACGCCTTTACCCTATCTTACATATTTTAAGTTGTTCATGAGCAATGCAAGAAACAAAGTACTTCTTACTACTACAATACTTTAATGAGGACATGGCCATGTTGCACAATACCTCAGATTCATCTTGCCTTTTTCAAGATAAGAAAAGTACAAATTAGAGATCAAATGAAACAAGTATGTTCTGACAGCAGTTTCCAAATACATATGCACCAGGATTAATGAGGTAGACCTAAACTTCAAAACATCACTCTAATGTAGGGCTCTTCAACCCTGTTCTTGGAGAGCTGCCCTCCTGTAGGTTTTTGCTCCAACCCTAATCCGGCACATCAGGATTATTACAACTGGGGTGAAACTACAGGATGGTAAGCTCTCAGGAACAGAGTTTGAGAGCCATTCTCTAAAGGCTATCACTAGATTAGCATCCTTTCATCAATTTAAAACCTTAAATTAACACATCCAATAGTGGAAAAGAGCCACGTCGTACTGAAGGTGAATGTAATCTTGAGTCTCTTCTTTTGTAATGGTGGTGAGACACCATTTCTCAATACATAAGTATTAGAAAAGCTCTCCATCATGCCAACCCAAGGACACTCAAGATAAGATGACACGACAACAGGAGATGTTTGGGACAAGTAGGCCACTTCAGCATTTAGGCGATGATGTACATCATCATTCAAGAAATGACGCATGGCACCAGACTCGCTGCTTTCCACAATCGACAAGTATCAATGGTGACCCTCGATTTAAGAGAGGTTTGGGTGAGTTGAACAAGCATAGCTCATCAACCAGTGTCTCCTCTCTCCCAGAATTGTGAGCTGGTTCAGGTTTTATGATCAGCATAAATGTCTGCAGCAGCTGCTGGCAGTCCCAACTCGAGATGCATGTAATTGGGTATGTTTGCATAGACAGATGCAGGGAGCAAAAATATATTTAAAAAAACATATCTCTGGTTTTGCAATTCCTCTGGCAACAAGGTTTACACAACTGCATGGAGCTCGTATCACTCATAACTGAGGAATGAAATGTAAGAAATAGCTGGATTTATTTCGAGCTGAGAAACACCACGGCATATTTCTGTGTTGTCTCTGACCTGATGGCCCTCAAATATAGCCCATATGTCATTAAATATGGTGAAAAAGAAGATCTTCCGTCTTGTGATCACACAAATTGTCTGCATTGAGTGTATGGATGTGTTGCTTTCTTTCAAGATGGAACTTTGGGGGCCATGTGGGGGTCACAGAGATTGTTTGGAGGCTGATTACCTTAGATTCAGACTCTGAGTATTTCTGTCTGACCAGGGCAAGCTGTTGTTTTTTTTCTCAGCTTCCTTGGAGGTTGTACGAAAGTTTAATTGCTAATTGGTCATCATCAATGTTGGCTTGAGTAGTTGACTGAATGGTTAGTATACTCATAGGCGATAGGCATATAATATTAATCTTATTTTTCTTCTCATGGAGCCACAATACTTTGGGCTAACAACATGCTTTTGCTCCTCTGCATTGTTCAATAAGGTAATTTCTGGGCAAAGGGTAAAGGTTCCTTATTGCCTACAAACAGTTAACAATAACTCCTTCCCATTTTTTATAATTTAACTTAGATGATGAATATGTTCTGTTGAAAATAACTGGTGATTTACAAGTTGCATAATGAACCACGTTATTCACTGTAAAACATCCTCTTTCGTTTCCAGATGCAAATTTTTCAGTTTGACGGAAACTCCGGAGGACTATACCCTTATCGTCGACGAGGAAGGCTTCAAAGGTGGGTTTTGTAGTCTCTACCTCTGGATCTTTAAGGTTACTGTGGAAACCATGATCAGACCACAGGAAAAAAATTGTAGCCTTGTGATTTTCTCAAATGACTCGTATCTTGACTGGCTGCTGATGTTTGATCACATATTGCGCCATCAGTTCTCCCCCCTTTGCCATTATGGGTTAACAGAGGCCAAGCTGTCACTGACTTGGCTTTGTGGTTGAGTGAGTTGAATCCATGTCATTAGACTGGTTTCCAGGGTGACCCTTGTTGGTCACCATGGATACTAGAAGCTCTGCGTGGCAAAACAGGTGCAGGTATTCTACTGTAGATTGGCTGGAAGTTTCTATTGTGCTTACCTGTATGTGAGCAATTAATGGGAATGGAATTGCACTGAGACTCAGATTTTTCACTTAAAATGTATGCCAAACAAACATTGATTTAAAAGTGTAGGAAACCATGCAACTCTATTCACAAGGACTACCTTCACAAGGACTACCTCTAATGACATGGATTCAACTCACTCAACCACATTGTGTATTTGTTATATTTTCAGTGTACGTTTACAGGAAGAACTGTGCAGATGATAACATAATTTTGGTTATCTCCCTCAGTTTGACCAATGTTTTCACACCTTGACTTTGAAAAAAATCTATTTTGGTTATTGAATTACAGTAAGTGAATATACACCTGGTAACAGAATTGCCGCAACGTAATTTCATGATGGGTCCCTAATTTGTTCATCACAACAATTATGAGTATGAGTTTCTTTCTCTTCATTATTTTAATGAGATCCACCACCAAACAAGACCAAATTTGGTTGGTGTGGATTGGACCAAATCTGAACCAATCATAGACGTTTCAGAAGTTTGGACAACAGAATACAGCACAGAACAGTAGAGTAGGGTTCAGTACATTACAGTAGAGTTCAGTACAGTACATTAGTGTTCTCAACTCTAGTGTGCTCTGTTTGGGCCAAATGGGGTGAGGGGGGGCATTATAATTATTCTACACTATATATAAATGTTGATATTAGTTGGCAGGGGTGTTTATGTTAACATTATTATGTTTTTAATGTATTTCTAATACCTTTTCAAGACAATCTCTGGAACTTTAGTGGCTAAGTATTTTTTTAACCCCCCGCTTTGGGCTGATTGTGTCAATGTGTTGTACATAATCTATGAGCAGAATTACTGTGTTACCTCAATTGGCCACGATATCCCTAGTTTGAAATGGGACTCTTTTTTTTTTTCTGGGAGCTGTACAAGTTCCTCCCACGTGGGCAGGCCCATAGCAATTCAAGTTTCCACCATATGTGTTACCGCTAGCAAGATGCACGTGATGCACCCAGAGCAGAGAATCAAATCAAATTGTATTTGTCACATGTGCCGAATGCAACCGGTGTAGACCTTACTGTGAAATGCTTATTTACAAGCCCTTAACCAACAGTACAGTTCAATAAATAGTTAAGAAAATATTTACTAAATTAACAAAACAAAAAGTAACACAAGAAGATGACATAACAATAACTAGTAACAATAACTAGGCTATTTGCAGGTGGTACTGGTACCCAGTCAATGTGCGCGGTTAGTCGAGGTAATTTGTAAAGTGACTATGCATAGATAATAAACTGTGAGTAGCAGCAGTGTAAAAACAGAGTGAGCACCCACAGCAGAGAGAGCAATAACATGGTGCACAAATCAGATTTTCGGGGAACACCTTTGGCTCGTGAGCGCTACTTTCAGAACTACTGGCAAAACAATTATACAAAAGTACTGGAGAATCTGAACTTTTTCCTTTTCCACTTGTTTCACAATAAATTCATTTGACAATAAATCTTAGCTTTTTTGTTGCTTTGCTCTGAATTGTTATTCCAATGACACTCATGAATGCAGTTTATTTATTAACAAGGTTTCTTTCAAGGTTTTTCTCCACACATGATTGATTTTATGATGGAATAAGTAAGCATGGTCAGTCATGTGTGATATCTTATTGTTCTTAGCAATGGAGTCAGATCTTTTTCCAAATCAGACCCCTCTCATAGCACCCAGGCTTGACAATGCCTTCTCCAGCTCATCAGCGGAGGAGAAAATCAAACAATAATCCATAAAATAAGGGACATTTAGAGTCCGGCGACACTGTTAGCGGCCTCATTTATCACCAAGGGGGCCACTGACAGACAAGCATTCATCTGGGGCCACACCTTTAACAGCATTTTCTTGTCTGATTTCAGAACTGCCTGAGTCGGAGCACCTTAGTGTCGCCGAAGCCACGTGGTTGGCTCTCAATGTGGTGTCGGGGGGTGGGAGCACCACCAACTCTCAGCCAATCGGAGTCACCAAAATAGCCAAGTCTGTCATCGCCCCCTTGGCAGACCACAACATCTCTGTGTTTATGCTGTCTACCTATCAGACGGATTTCATCCTGGTGAGTGCAGTTCCACTACAGACCTCTCTTAGCCTATTTTATACCCTACCTCAGGGGCAACTTTGATGGGGGTCACAGAATGTAAGTGGCTGCAGTGGGTCTGCATTCCCATAACCATACAAACACATGCAGTCAACTGATTTGTGCAATCAATCCATTTGTACAGTTAAACTAAATGTTGGGGGCCCCACCACCTTGCTGGCAAAACATTTTTACTGGCCCCTGAGTGATTTTTTTGTTGTTGTTTGAAAGTACATTTCCTGCTATTCTACAATTTTTTCCATTGGGCAGAGAGGATTTATTTTCAGTTTTACAACTAATTTCCTGCAATTATATCCATTTTGCCATGGGTAGAGACTTTAGCAGTTTTAAAGCTAATTTCCTGCAATTCTACACATTTGGACATGACTTATGCCATGTTAATATGACACCTGAGTGCGAGTGACTAACACAATCAATAGGGGCTCCCTGGAGGTCAGGGCCTCTGGTCATGTGCCCTGTGTCGGCCATGATAGCTGGCTAGACTAACTTACCAATAAATAAAAAAAAATGTTAGCTGACATGGCTAATTGAGTTGGCTGACAAAACAAGAGGAACTGCTGACGCACAACCAAATTTCGAAATGGTGCACCTGGTGTATTCTACTATTCTAACTCTCATCAGTAAGTTGAGAGACAACAACTGAGTCCGTCTGTCAGCCCCCCCGAAGCACCATTTTTGGAAATTGATCCGTGCCCTTCGTAGTCGACAACGCAAAACCGACAAATGGGCGCACAAAATGGTGATCCTGCGTACTAAAACTATGCAGATGTGGGCAGCCCCGCAGTTGCAAACTTGATTCAAGTACACGGGATTGCCATGTTGCGTTCTTGCATTGCATACCTACTGTGTAAATTATGCTTTAGAACTGCTGTTTTATGCCTTCCTCAACTCTGCAAGGAACACATGCAAGATATCAGCCAGCAAATTGCAAAAACATGGTTATTACAAAAAGTGTTCACCTGATATGAATGGAATTTAAGCTGACAATCGGTACTTTAACCTCATTGTATAATTTCAAATCCAATGCTGGAGTACAGAACCAAAATAACTCGCTGTATTTGTCAGTTTAGCTGCTTATTCCTGCAAGTATTACTGAACATGGTAATTTGCATTACCTGTTATGTTACCAGTGGTCCAGTGGAGAGGATGGAAGGTAGCCTGCTGTTATACATAGATAATGGAAAATGGCCTACGAAACATGCCATTTTAGTGTAGTATTCCCCCACTTGTACTTTGTGGCCAGTAACTGTTTTTCCATTTTGCTCGATATGAAAAGACAATAGCAGCTTATCTACAGTACCTCCCTGGGCGGCACTTTTGCTTTGACGAGCTGCTTAATTACACCAGTCCTTCCTCATGCCAGGCCTTTTTGGCCATAGGGAGTCTTTTTATTACCTGCTAAGAGGGGGAGAGAAGAAAACACAAGGTCTGCTGAATAACTG
Source organism: Oncorhynchus mykiss (assembly GCF_013265735.2). Taxonomy (NCBI): domain Eukaryota; kingdom Metazoa; phylum Chordata; class Actinopteri; order Salmoniformes; family Salmonidae; genus Oncorhynchus; species Oncorhynchus mykiss. The sequence goes on along the minus strand of NC_048576.1, from coordinate 46,335,525 downwards.
TAGCCTTTGTAAGGAAATAAAAAATTGTTGATAATCTGGCAGTAGTTATTTAAAGAGGATCAGTCTCGGCTCAGGCTCTTGCTGGAATTCCCGGTAACATTCATGGCCACTGTTTTCCCTCCGCCAGCTGCTCCCAGCCACGGCCTAATCACTGGCTCTAAAGAAAAGGAAGAAACAACCTGCGTCTCTCATCCGTTTCTCTCCATTTCTCTCGCTTGCGCTCTCTGCATCAATCTGTCTACTTGTCTTGATGTCTTACTCACTCTTTCTCTGTTTCTATCTTGCATGCTTTCTTTCTCAGTCTCTGTGTATCTCTCTCCCACTGTGTCGGATTTTATTTGAGGCTCTGAGGAAGACCGGCCAGGCCGAGGCCTCTTTTTTTTTTTTTTTTTTTTTTTTTAAGAAAAAAAAACATTTTGAATGAGTATTTGCGTTACATAAACGGTAGGACCCAACCCGAATGCAGTCATTTAGAGCAGGATCCCCCACCACCACCACCACCACCACTACACTGCTGATTCAAATAACCAACTCATCATCATGCTATGATTATTTAAATTATTTAACATAGAATTGCATGAAATGCATTAATAAAAGGCCACATATTTCCAGACCTTAGGCTACTTAAAATGTTCCCCATGTGGTGACTTCTGTAGGTGCCTCTACTGCTCTATTCCACTACTCAAATGCGATGATATGCACGCCATGCTTTATTATAAAGGTGTTTTTTTTTAATGTAAAAACATTTTTAATCTCATTCTGGTACCTCAGAACACCCAAGGCCTCCCCCTCTTGCGCTCATTTTTTGTTCTTGTTCCGGTGCCTCCCGATTTACAAATGAAGCACTGTAAGCCGCTCTGGATAACAGCGTCTGCTAAATGAAAAATGTAAATGGAACTGACACAGTAACTTTGCATTAGGCCCATATAATGGACAGCTATTTGGGGCATTTCATTTCACTTTGAAATTAGATTTGGAAGCAGAAGACCGTCTCTACCCTTTTAAAGCATTGCATTCCTTTGGGAGGTTGGTGGCCCAAACCTTTTGCTAGTCAGACATGCAGTGCCTACCTAAAATGCTTTATTAATGTTTGCTGTAGCCACGGGCCCCTTTTCTTTTAGTTACACTTGAGGTTTTCAGCTAAGCAATATGCAGAGTTCTTTTGAAATTTCAGTGAATTGTTTGTTATTGGGACTCCATGGTTTCTTTTCCCTGATGAGTGCGGTTTCAACTTGGTGTTTTGAAGTGAAAATGTGAGTTACTTTCTGATGTAATTGAATCAACCGTTCAAATGCTATTCCGAGTTTTTATAAAACTCTTAACCTTTAGATTTGCCGGTTGTAACAAGTGTTGTGTTTTGGTTGAGGCCTACTTGTTGATGGTGTTGTGTTTGTCAGGTTCGAGAGCGGGACCTGCCCATGGTCATGCACACCCTGTCTTCTGAGTTCACCCTGATGAGGGTGGTCAACGGAGAGACCGTAGCCGCCAACAGCCTAGGAGTCACCAACGGCTTTGTCAAGCCTAAACTTGGTAGGCACAATATACAAGACTTACATTTTAGCCCTTTTTCACATTATCGTGTGACACAAACTGTACTGTGCTTGCTCAGATGTTTTACTTTTGACATTGTTCCAGCAACTATGGGACGAAGTAACCATGGTCAGCACAGTACGGCTTGGCTCAGTAGTCTGAGGATTTAGCCCAGTGTTTAGCCAAAAGTCTCCAACTTTTCTGTTTCCGGCAGACCTGCTCTGACTTTCAGCCAAAACAAGGCCCTGGGTACTTTTCAGCTTGCATTTACATAATGCCTGTGAACTTTAAACACCTTCTCACAAAGCAACAGTCTTTCTGCTCGCCACAAGTCTTTACCCAGCGAACCAAAATTGGTTCTGTGAAAGTTCCCAGAACATTCGTTAGGTTTTGTCAAAAATTGTCCCGTTGGGTAGGTTACTTTCTAAATGTAATCTGTAACGTTTACTACTTACCTGTCCAAAATTGTAATCCGTAGCGTAACTTTTGGATTACCCAAACTAAGTAACATAATTGAATTACTTTCCGTTTCTTTTGGATTACTTTCCCCTTAAAAATAATTATAAGTTTGGAGTCACTCACGATTTAACAAACTAAGCACTGAACACAGGTAGTAGTCTAGACTAGTTAACCATCACATACTAAAATATCCACACAAGCCAGCCAGCCGTAGATTATGAAATATTATGAAGTTATTATTTAAGAGCAGAGTTAGCTGGCTAACTAGTAGATAGCCTACCTTTTCCTGATGTCAATCATGTCTTTAGGAGGCTTGCTTACCATTTGTGATTTTAGTCCTAATTTGGACTCATCTTCCAAGAGTTGTTAATGAGTAGGTGTGTTACAGAACTAAAGTAGTTTGCTTTCCTCGTGGGGGTGCCCTTTTTTCTCCTTTTTAGCACTTGTTCCCTGAAAAGTCTGTGCACGGCCCTGCCGAGGTTGTCTCAACGAGAGTTGGGATATGCAAAAAACACATTTCCATTTCACACCTCACTCATACAGGTTACCCATTTGTACATGCAGTGAAACAAGACAAATATATATAAGAACCCCTTATTTGACCTTTTTGTATGTTCTAAAAATATTTGTACATTATTACACTGAACAAAAAATATAAACATCATGCAACAATTTCAAAGATTCTACTGAGTTAGTTTGTATAAGAGAATCGGTCAATTTAAATGAAACCATTGATTATGGCCTGTGGAATGTTGTCCCACTTACCTTCAATGGCTGTGTGAAGTTGCTGGATATCGGTGGAAACTGAAAAACTGTTATACTCGTCGATCCAGAGCATCCCGAACATGCTCAATGGGTGACATGTCTGAGTATGCAAGCTGGGACATTTTCAGCTTTCAGGAATTGTGTACAGTTATTTGAGACATGGGGGCGTACATTATCATGCTGAAACATTAAGTTATGGGGCTGGATGAATGGCACGACAATGGGCCTCAGGATCTCGTCACGGTATCGCTGTGCATTCAAATTTCCGTTGATAAAATGCATTTGTATTTGTTGTCTAGCTTATGCCTGCCCATACCCCTTCCTCCACCATGAGGCACTCTTTTCACAACATCAGCAAACCGCCCACCCACACAACACCATCTGCACTGTACAGTTGAAATCGGGATTCCTCAGTGAAGAACACACTTCTTCTACGTGCCAGTGGCCGTCGAAGTTGAGCATTTGCCCACTAAAGTTGGTTACGACGCCGAACTGCAGTCAGGTCAAGACCCTGGTGAGGACAACGAGCACGCAGATGAGCTTCCCTGAGGCGGTTTCTGACCGTTTGTGCAGAAATTCTTCGGTTGCGCAAACCCAGCTGTCGAGGTGGCTGGTCTGGGATGTTCCCGCAGGTGAAGAAGCCTGATGTGGAGGCCCTTGGCTGGCATGGTTACTCATGGTCTGCCATTGTGAGGCCGGTTGCACGTACTGCCACATTCTCTAAAACGACATTGGAGGTGGCTTATGGTAGAGAAATTAACATGTATTTCTCTGGCAAACGCTCTGGTGGACATCCCTGCAGTCAGTATGCCAATTGCAGGCTCCCTCAACTTGAGATATCTCTGGCATTTTAGTGGCCTTTTGTCCCCAGCACAAGGTGCACCAGTGTCATGATCATGCTGTTTAATCAACTTCTTGGTATGCCACATCTGTCAGGTGGATGGATTATCTTGGCAAAGGAGAAAATGCTGACTAACAGGGATGTAAAACATTTGAGAGAAGTAAGATTTTTGTGTGCGTATGGAACATTTCTGGGATTTTTTAAAATTTCAGCTCATGAAACATTGGTCCCACACTTTAACTTAATGTTTGTTCTGTGTACATTACCTGAAAACCTAATGAGAAAGTTTGGGGAATGTTATGTGGTGGTGGTTCGATGGTGTGCACAACATTTTGGTGATCGTTAGAACATTCCAAGGATTTTATTTTATTCTGAAGGTGAAAAAAAGTTATTTGAATATTTTTGAAATGTTTTCCTGATGTTAGATTAAACCCAATATCACTAGAGCTTACATTAACCACTGGTGACTGGTGTGGGGGTAAGTTGCAGTGGAAAAGCACCACTAGACTCTGATACAGTAATGCCTACTTGGTTTCAGGTTATGCTTTGGGATTTCTCTGATACAAAGTGAATTGTGTTTCATCCCCTGAATAAGAATATTGCTGAGACTCCCTGATATGATTTTGCTGTTATGATGCAGCCTATCAAACTGAATGTAGCATGGCTGTTATAATGCGTTCTCATCTGGACATGTTTCAAGGCTGACTGACATGTTTGTTAAGAGTAAGTCAATCCAGCACCTGCTGTCAAGGTTCTGCCTCAGAACAGAGGCCCTGAGAACACAGTCCGATATGGCAGGTAGAACATCTGTTGCTTATCCATCAAGTCAACCTATTGCTGGTTGAGGGATTTTGTTGCCTAGATTTCTCCTTAGGTGACATTTGATGGGTAATAGGGATCAGCCATTTTTGTAAAAGTGTTGGAAATGTCCTCTTTCAAAACTGAGGGAGACATAAAATAGTTGAATGCATATATGTTCAACTCCCAGTATCATATTAATAAAAGCACGTGTTTTCTCACTCGCTCACAGTGCCCCGTCCCATCATCCACCCTCTGTCCAGCCCCAGTAACATGTTCTGTGTGACCAGCCTGGACCCGGACACATTGCCCTCGGTGGCCACCCTGCTCATGGACGTCATGTTCTACTCAGGCGGGTAAGGACCCTCTCCTAAGCACTCCTCCTGTTTCACATATGGCTGTCACCAGAGGCCATCTGCCATCTCTTTTTAAGAGACTATCATATACACACACACACACAGCCACAGGAGCACTTAGCTGCTCAAGTTCAGACCATTTGTTTAACATAGGAAGTCTAAAACCTAGGAAGATGGTTAGACTTGAGCAGGGGCTGTCGTAGGATGGTTATGCTGCCGTTAGTAGGCAAGACAAACAAATGTTCATGATTTCACTAAAATCAAAACATCATAGCATGTTTTTGGGCTTATTCAGTAGTTTTTACCTGATTTAAGTAGAATCCTGTTGAAAATGATACTGTTGCTGCTTCCTGTTGTCATGGATTTTTAAAATTAATAGCCAAGTGTCTCAAAACCGGTTTTAAATGTTCAAAATCATAATCAATATGCTGAAATAAGGTGTAATATGTTGAAGACCAAGACATAAAAATGACTCCCAACACACGTGTCTCACTTGTTTTGCTAAATTAGTACCTTAACTGCTCACGCACCAATATTTTCCACGCGGTCACTCTTGACTGAAATTGATTAGTTTGTTCTACTGTAATCAATAGTGTGCGCAAATTAATCACTCACATCCATATTGTATGGAAATCAATTTAACTGGGAAAATAACCGCGGCGACATGTAGTGCTTGCACTCTTCTAACAGACAAACCTCAAAGAACTTGGATATACTACATATACCAGTCGATAGATGAGAACCATATATGAAAGCCATTTGTCAACTTCTCTTTCGTTTGTAGGAGGAACACCCAAAACCTCTTACCACCGTCCTCTGTTAAATGACTGCTGCTACTGACAGGCGCATTTGACGAAAATACTAGTACTAAACCAAAGATATTAATCTGTTTTTATTAATCGATTTTGTGAAATTGTGATGACTATAAACTTTCATAGTATCATCACCAATCGTTGGGGGAAAGGATGTGTATTTCCTGTAACAAGTCTGATGAAAAGATTAGCCTGTGTTATGTAGTAACACATTCTGTCCACCATAGTTTTATATTAACTTGTTATGGCTGGGGGCAGTATTGAGTAGCTTGGATGAATAAGGTGCCCAGAGTAAACTGTCTGCTACTCAGGCCCAGTTTCTAATATATGCATATTATAGTAGATTTGGATAGAAAACACTCTGAAGTTCCTAAAACTGTTTGAATGATGTCTGTGAGTATAACAGAACTCATATGGCAGGTAAAAACCTGCCATATGAGGTATTTGGACATAAATGACGGACATTATCGAACAAAACAAACATTTGTGGAACTGGGATTCCTGGGAGTGCATTATGATGAAGATCATCAAGGTAAGTGAATATAATGCTATTTCTGACTTCTGTTGACTACACAATATGGCATATCTGTTTGGGTTGTTTTGGTCTCTGAGCGCTGTACTCCGATTATAGCATGGTGTGCTTTTTCGGTAAAGCTTTTTTGAAATCTGACACAGCGGTTGCATTAACCTGTTAGATCTCTAGGGGCGCTATTTCATTTTTGGATAAAAAACGTTCCCGTTTTAAGCGCGATATTTTGTCACGAAAAGATGCTCGACTATGCATATTCTTGACAGTTTTGGAAAGAAAACAAAGCAAAGCAAAGATTTTGTCTGTAAGTGCCCCAGAACTCATTCTACAGGCGAAACCAAGATGATGCACCAACCAGGAAATTAGCAGAATTTCTGAAGCTCTGTTTTCCATTGTCTCCTTATATGGCTGTGATTGCGCAAGGAATGAGCCTACACTTTCTGTCGTTCGCCCAAGGTCTTAGCAGCATTGTGACGTATTTGTAGGCATATCATTGGAAGATTGACCATAAGAGACTACATTTTCCAAGTGTCTGCCTGGTGTCCTGCGTCGAAACTGGTGCGCAAAGCCAAGTATTTTTCCATTTGATAGAGAGGAGAAACCAGGCTTCCACGAACGATATATCATTGAAGAGATATGTGAAAAACACCTTGAGGATTGATTCTAAACAACGTTTGCCATGTTTTCAGTCGATATTATGGAGTTAATTTGGAAAAAAGTTTGCGTTTTGAGGACTGAATTTTCGGGTTTTTTTGGTAGCCAAATGTGATGTATAAAACGGAGCTATTTCTAATACACAAAGAATATTTTTGGAAAAACTGAGCATCTGCTATCTAACTGAGAGTATCCTCATTGAAAACATCAGAAGTTCTTCAAAGGTAAATTATTTTATTTGAAGGCTTTTATGTTTTTGTTGAAATGTTGCGTGCTGGATGCTAATGCTAACGCTAAATGCTACGCTAGCTAGCTACTTTTACACAAATTATTGTTTTCCTATGGTTGAGAAGCATATTTTGAAAATCTGAGATGACAGTGTTGTTTACAAAAGGCTAAGCTTGAGAGATGGCATATTTATTTCATTTCATTTGCGATTTTCATGAATAGTTAACGTTGCGTTATGGTAATGAGCTTGAGGCTGTAGTCACGATACCGGATCCGGGTTTGGGAGATCAGAGAGGTTAAGGAGAAGTGTATCTATAATTCCAAGCATAATAGTTGTATCTTTTATCAATGTTTATTAGTATTTCTGTAAATTGATGTGGCTCTCGGCAAAAATCACCGGATGTTTTGAAACTACTGAACGTAACGCTCCAATGTATACTGAGATTTTTTAATATAAATATGAACTTTATCGAACATAACATACATGAAGTCCTATGAGTGTTATCTAATGAAGATCATCAAAGGTTAGTGATAAATTATTATCTTTCTGCTTTTTGTGACTCCTCTCTTTGGCTGGAAAAATGGCTGTGTTTTTTTGTGACTTGGCTCTGACCTAACATAATCATTTGGTTTGCTTTCGTCGTAAAGCCATTTTGAAATCGGACACTGTGGTGGGATTAACAAGAAGTGTATCATTAAAATGGTGTAAAATACTTGTATGTTTTGAGGAATTTTAATTTTGGGATTTATGTTTTGATTTTGGCGCCCTACATTTTCACTGGCTGTCATATCGATCCCGTTAGCGGGATCTCAGCCCAAAGAGGTTGTATTAAGCTAATTTCCTTATCTGTCAAAATAATTTGATGTTTAGATTTAGGATGGTGGTAATGAAGCACACTCACAGGTTTTTATAAGAATTACAGCTATTTCTTATTGCTTAAATCATGGAGAGTTTTAAAATGCTCCTTAACACAATTTAACTGGGTGCGCTAGACTGGATCTTCCATAGTGGCTGTGCAGCAGCTTAAATGTACAACATCCCTACTAGGATGAAACTAGCTCCATTAGGCTAATCTTTTTGAGTGTGAACTGTATTACTGCACTGTATTATATGGTCAGAAATTGCACACATTGTTCAAACCATGATAAAGCAGGGAGAGAACATGCTATTTTGGTGCAGCACATGCGGCCTGCAAATTTTATTTCAATATTTATTTTATTTTATTTTCAATATTTGTATAATTAGAAGGCTGGCGTGTGTGTGTATTCCCTACCTTTCATAATATTTCCCCTAATGTTATTAGCCTAGCTCTTATTTTATTGTTGCTTCTTTCCTGCCTTGCTTTCAACAGTTAAATTTATATAGGTTTTGTTGTCCTTGTCTTCATCATTCTAATGACATCCTTGAATAATATAGGACTATAATTAGATGCAGAAGGCTTATACTTCTTCTCGCAAAGATCGAATGGTTATGGGTCTGAATAAATAACTGCAATAGCCTACCGCACCACCATCGCATGTTCGCTCTTCTTTCAAACAACCCATGAGTTCTATTGGCTGCTGTATTTAACATCCAGCTTAAAATAGTCCCTTTTTGAATTGTCTATTGGTGTTAGAAATGCAAAAAAACATTTTCTTCCCAACAAGCTATTCTAGTCTAGCTTGTCTTGCATGGGACTCGGAGCTAAGGAGTGTTTAATATATATATATATATATATATATATATATATATATATATATATATATATATATATATATATATATATATATATATATATATATATATATATATATATATATATATATATATTTTTTATTTATTTATTTATTTGGAGTTGATGGAGAGAGACTGTGACAGTGCTCGCGCGTGCACTGATTAATGCAAGAATATTCGAGTGACGGGCTCTTAATTATTTATTTTAATAAAAAAAACATATTTACAATTTAAAAAATTAGGTGAGATGAGTAAATTAGACTCGCATTTGATCTTTACATTAATGTCACAGGCTATGCTGCAGCAATGTAGGTCTACCTGTCACAAGAAAAAAGGTTACCATGATGGGTCTACATGCATTGTGAAATGCGCTCCATACTGAGATGGGTTATTTGTTCCCACCCTGAGCTTTGATGATTCATCTTGCAGTGGCCGTAGAGAAGACCGATTTAGACATCGCATGTCATTTTAAAAGTTCAATTTCATGCCGTGCTGTTCATATAAATGTATTATAATTTACCAGTTTCTCAGTTATTTATCCCAGGAAAGGGAGGGATTTTGGGTGGTAAATCTCGGTAACCAGGTTCCAGGCGTACAACCCTAGTCCCTATTGTTAGGATTAGACTGTAAAAGTGGTGAAAAGTTTGACAAGCAGACCACTTGACATGATGATGTTGGAATGGGGTTTTGGACAGGACCAAATGTAGTTGAAAGATGGTTCGATTTGACATACTTGAATCACAATACTTTCTATTACAGGATAAAGGAGCCTGGGGCATCTAGTGAGGACACTGGACACATCCGCTTCTTCTCTTTCTCTCTGATTGAGGGCTACATCTCTCTCGTCATGGACGAGCAGACGACACAGCGGTGGGTGCTCTCCTGTGGTCCTGCCATTCTTTTTTTCACCTGGTTATAGTGTCTTACCGTCAAAGGCAAAACTGCTGTCAATTTGCAGTTTAGAGTCATCTGTGGACAACTTTTATTTGCTGGGTTTGCTGCTGGGTTATTAGGAAACAAACAGATAATCATAAAGGGTTTACAAATAAAGAAGGTCATGTAGAGGTAACCCGAACAGCTGCATAACTAATCACATGTGGATTGAACGAAAGGATTACAGTACCACTACATTAGTAGCTACAATATATATATACAAAAGTATGTGGACATCCCTTTAAATTAGTGGATTTGGCTATTTCAGCTACACACTTTGCTGACAGGTGTATAAAATCGAGCACGCAGCCATGCTATTTCCATAGGCAAACATTGGCAGTAGAATGGCCTTACTGACGATCGCCGTAACTTTCAACTTGGCACCGTCATAGGATGCCACCTTTCCAACAAATGTATGCCCTACTAGAGCAGCCCTGGTCAACTGTACCTGCTGTTATTTTGAAGTGGAAATGTATAGGTGCAACAACGGCTAGGCCACACAAGCTCACAGAACGGGACTGCGGAGTGCTGAAGCGTGTAAAAAAAATTATATATAATAATAATAATCTGTCCTCTACAGAGTTTCAAACTGCCTCTGGAAGCAACGTCAGCAGATTAACTGTTCGTCGGGAGCTTCGTGAAATGGGTGTCCGTGGCCGAGCAGTCACACACAAGCCTAAGATCACCATGCGCAATGCCAAGCGTCGGCTGGAGTTGTGTAAAGCCTTCCGCCAAGCTCGCCCCCAACTCCGGAGCAGTCGAAACGCGTTCTTTGGAGTGAAGGCAGTCCAACGGACAAGTCTGGGTTTGGCAAATGCAAGGAGAACGCTGCCTGCCCCAATGAATAGTGGCAACTGTAAAGTTTGGCAAGGAGGAATAATGGTCTGCTGCTGTTTTTTCATGGTTCCAGTGAAGGGAAATCTAAACGCTACAGCATACAAGGACATTCTAGACGATTCTATTCTTCCACCATTGTGGAAACAGTTTGGGGAAGGCCCTCTCCTGTTTCAGCATGACAATGCACCCGTGCACAAAACAAGGTTCATACAGAAATTATTTTTTGAGATCAGTGTGACTGGCCTGCACAGAGCCCTGACCTCAACCCCATTGAAAACCTTGCGGATGAATTGGAACGCCGGCTGAGAGCCAGGCCTAATCGCCTAACATCAGTGCCCGACCTCAGTAATACTCTTGTGGCTGAAAGGAAGCAAGTCCCTGCAGCAATGTTCCAACATCTAGTGGAAAGCTTTCTCAAGAGTGGAGGCTGTTATAGCAGCAAAGGGGGGACCAACTCGATATTAATGCCCATGTTTTTGGAATGAGATGTTCGACAAGCAGGTGTCCACATACTTTTGATCATGTGTACTTTATCATGGGCTTGTCCTACATTGACAAGGTATCCCTTATATAGGTCAGTGGTGTCTTGAAGCTATGAAGAGGGACGATAAGTGGATCAGGCTTTTAGCACTTCTGAAGTGATGTATTTTTCACCATAGCACGTATGGCAACCACTGACCTACAATCTGAATTTGACCAAATCATTATTTTTAATGTTATTGCTATAGATTGAATGAGTATGTGCATTCATTTTCTCCCTCCTAGGTTTCCCAACAATGTCCTCTTCACTAGTGCTTCAGGGGAGCTTTGGAAAATGGTTCGCATTGGAGGACAGCCTTTAGGATTTGGTAAGTAGGACCGTTGTGTTTTTTTTCTCAGTTTGGTTTCCACAGGTCTAACAAATGTTAGTCAGATCTCTGTGCAGAGTACACATCACCAGTAGACACTGTTTGATGTGTGTGTCATTTGGGGAAGATTCTGAAAAACCTCTAACTGTGATGCCAATCAGAATATTACTTGGCAATGTGAGGAACGCATTAAATGCCCAGATACCCCTCATTTCTGAAATATCTGATATTCATGGATGTGTTCTTTATTCTTATTGCCTTGTCAGACGAGTGTGGTATCGTGGCTCAAATATCGGAACCCCTGGCGACTGCTGACATTCCAGCTTATTACATCAGTACCTTCAAGTTTGACCATGCCCTGGTGAGTGATGGTTTACAACTCTCCACCCTCTCTGTATCTCTTTCTCTCTCCGTTTGTATGGTAAATTGTAGAGGTTAGTTTAAACTGGAGCTTTTGGAATAATGATTTAACCCCGCCCTCCTATGTCTCATAGGTCCCAGAAGAAAACATCCAGAGTGTGATTGGAGCTTTGAGGACCAATGAGAGCGCAGGACAGTGAAGGCGAGGTGGAAAGAGACCGTGGAACGAGCAATTTATTATGTCAAACTCTTACAAAAAAAAAGTGCCAAGAGGGTAATGCAAAGCTTGAGTCGTGTAGACGGACGACTGTGTGTGCGTGTGTGCGTGTGTAGACATGCTTTGTACAACGACCAGCAATGTGTCCCTCCTATTCTGAGATGGTTCCAACTACACTCCAAGCCACTCCCTTGAGCATCCACTCTTACCCCAACCAACATCCACCTCTTTGGGGACCCAAAGCAAGAGTGACTACAGTGTTTTTCTTTTCTCTCGCTCTATTTCTTTCTCCTCTTCCTTCCCCTCAGACCATTTCACCATGGCAACGTGACCTACCGAATTTGGGCCTATTTCTTCGACACCAGCCCCTGAGATACTGCAAAGCGGCCCTCACCTCCTTTTACTCTTCATGTGTCACCCACGCGGTCCATGACTGCCTATAGTGATAGGTGTTGCTTTAGTATACCAGACTTTCCTTCCTAACTTTACATTGTTTTTCCATAACCATCATACTGTATTAGTTACCAGTCCTCTTATGGAAAGAAAGAGAATGTACTTTACAAACAATTATCAATATTTCCATTCTTTGTATTTATTTTTCTCAGTGCCAAGAGGTTTTGAAGGCCTTGACCGATGCCTTGTCTAATGCTCAGCGTGTGTGCAATTTCAGATCAGATTTTGTCAGATGGGGAAATGAGACTGGTGAATGTTGCTCTGTTCTGGTGATGAGCGTGAAATGACATTTACTGACGAATCGCAGAGCCACTGATCTATAGAACATATCATATAAATAGTCTAGTCTATATATATGCCAATTTTCATGTAGTTTCAGGAGAACTAGGTTATCGTTTTGCGTTGAGTGCCACACCATGCCTGACTCCAAACCAGTCCTTTACCACAAACTAGAATAATAACTTCAACGCTAGTAAAGCCAGCGTGGTGAAGTGGTAGGGGCCTTGTCATTTATTCTGTTGTGAATGTTTTTTGTGGTCGTGGCTCATTGAACCAGCCCTGCAACCCTGTTGTCAGTTTAGGCAATCATCCCCCACCCCAGTCTGCACTTTAATACAGGTCCATCTTACTGACCTGCTATACTGATGTGAAAACAGGGGAAGGCTTATTTTATCCTTGAAGGATTTCTTGATAAGTAGACTTTTGTTGGTCTTAAACCATTGGTGGGTATTATATTCTCTGTCAAGCAAAAGCTTTCTTCGGTTAGCTTTGATATACAGAAACCATGTATTTATCAGTGTTAACATAAAGGGTGACATTTCTTCTGATAAAGAAAGTTATTTGTTTTCAGCTTGTAGTGTGTTTGGTTTCGCAAGCCCCTCAACTTTAATCTGTACCGGTTTTTGTTTTGTCTTCATTTCTAACATTAGTCCACCAGACCCGTAGCCTATTCAAAACCACTTTTGATTCAAACCATATCAGAAATTATAAGACCGTTATCCTAATTTAGACGAATAGATTCTGACAGGAACGGGCAGCTTTCAGCAATTATGTAATTTCATATTTACATCATTGGTTGAGTTAACACCCGCGCTTATACCTGGTGCTAACATGGGTCCTTTATCCTGATCTTGTCTGCATACACTTTAATAGCATGTGTAGATGCATTTCTGGAAATGTGGGCACAATCAGAATGTAGACAAGATCAGCACAAAGGACCCATTTTAGCACCAGGTATAAACGGGGCTTCTGATTTAATGTGATGGGCTGGAATGTAAACTTGTATGCATGGGGCATTGGGAACTGCTGTTGGGAGTCCTTGTATTGAGTTAAATACTGTACTACTATTGGCTTATTACTCCAGAATCTTTTATTTGGCAGGGCTAGGTTTCCCCACTACAATGCACCCCGCTTATAACAATCAAAAGCGATAGATTGAAGTGGCCAAAAACTGAGATCGAATCATTCTTATTACTTACAATGTGCATTCAGAAATTATTCAAACCCCTTGACTTTTTCCACATTTTCTTACGTTAGCCTTATTTTAAATTCTTTAAAAAAAGATGTTCTCAATCTACTTAAGCAAAATGTTTTTTTAGAAATGTTTGCAAATGCTTTGAAAATTCAGTTGAAGTAGGAAGTTTACATACACCTTAGCCAAATACATTTGAACTGTTTTTCACAATTCCTGACATTTAATCCAAGTAAAAATTCCCTGTTTTAGGTCAGTTAGGATCACCACTTTATTTTAAGAATGAAATGTCAGAATAATAGTAGAGAATGATTTCATTTCAGCTTTTATTTCTTTCATCACATTCTCAGTGGGCCAGAAGTTTACATACACTCAATTAGTATTTGGTAGCATTGCCTTGAAATTGTTTAACTTGGGTCAAACGTTTTGGGTAGCCTTACACACGCTTCCCACAATAAGTTGGGTGAATTCTGGCCCATTCCTCCTGACAGAGCTGGATTAACTGAGTCAGGTTTGTAGGCCTCCTTGCTCGCACACGCTTTTTCAGTAATGCAGACACATTTTCTACAGGATTGAGGTCAGGGCTTTGTGATGGCCACTCCAATACCGTGACTTTGATTTTCTTGAGCCATTTTGCCACAACTTTGGAAGTATGCTTGGGGTCATTGCCCATTTTGGAAGACCCATTTGCGACCAAGCTTTAACTTCCTGACTGATGTCTTGAGATCTTGCTTCAATATATCCACAGAATTTTACTTCCTCATGATGCCATCTATTTTGAAGTGTACCAGTCCCTCCTGCAGCAAAGCACCCCCACAACATGATGCTGCCACCCCCTTGCTTCACGGTTGGGATGGTGTTCTTCAGCTTGCAAGCCTCCCCCTTTTTCCTCCAAACATAACGGTGGTCATTATGGCCAAAAAGTTATATTTTTGTTTCATCTGACCAGAGGACATTTGTCCAAAACGTATCGTCTTTGACCCCATGTGCAGTTGCAAACCGTAGTCTAGCTTTTTTATGGCGGTTTTGGAGCAGTGGCCTTTTCCTTGCTGAGCAGCCTTTCAGGTTCTCGATATAGCACTCGTTTTACTGTGGATATAGATTTTTTTTTTCCTGTTTCCTCCAGCATCAGCAAAGGACCTTGTGAAGCTGTCCGGGATTGATTTGCACTTTTCGCGCCAAAGTACGTTCATCTCTAGGAGGCAGAACGCGTCTCCTTCCTGAGCGGTATGACGGCTGCGTGGTGCCATGGTGTTTATTTGCGTACTATTGTTTGTACAGATGAACGCGGTACCTTCAGGTGTTTGGAAATTGCTCCCAAGGATGAACCAGCCTACAAAAACAATTCTGAAGTCTTTGCTGATTTATTTTGATTTTTCCATGATGTCAAGCAAAGAGGCACCGAGTTTGAAGGTATGCCTTGAAATACATCCACAGGTACATCTCCAATTGACTCAAATGATGTCAATTAGCCTTTCAGAAGCTTCTAAAGCCATGGCATCATTTTCTGTAACTTTTCAAGTTGTTTAAAGGGACGGTCAACATAGTGTATGTAAACGTCTGACCCACTGGAATTGTGATTAAGTGAAATAATCTGTCTGTAAACAATTGTTGGAAAAATTACTTGTCATGCACAAAGTAGATGTCCTAACCGACTTGCCAAACCTTTATTATTTATTTATTTGTTAATACATTTGTGGAGTGGTTGAAAAACTAGTTTTAATGACTCCAACCTAAGTGTATGTAAACTTCTGACTTCAACTGTAAATAAATATCCCATTTACATACACTACCGTTCAAAAGTTTGGGTCAAATTGAACAGAAATACAGTTTGACATTAATGCTGTAAATGCCTATTGTATATTTTTTAATGGAATATCTACGTAGGTGTACAGAGACCCATTATCAGCAACCATCACTCCTGTGTTCCAATGGCACATTGTGTTAGCTAACCCAAGTTTGTCATTTTAAAAGGCTAATTGATCATTAGAAAACCCTTTTGCAATTGTTAGCCAGCTGTTGTTCTGATTTAAAGAAGCAATAAAACTGACCTTAGACTAGTTGAGTATCTGGAGCATCAGCATTTGTGTGTTCGATTACAGGCTCAAAATGGCCAGAAACAAATGACTTCCTTCTGAAACCCGTCAGTCTATTCTTGTTCTGAGAAAGGAAGGCTATTCCATGCCAGAAATTGCCAAGAAACTGAAGGTCTCGTACCACGCTGTGTACTAACTACTCCTTCCACAGAACAGTGCAAACTGGCTCTAACCATAAATTAAAGAGGGTTGGGCAGCCCCGTGAGAAACAGACGCCCCACAAGTCCTCAACTGCCAGCTTTATTAAATAGTACCCGCAAAACACCAGTCTCAACGTCAACAGTGAAGAGGTGACTCTGGGATGCTGTCCTAGGCAGAGTTGCAAAGAAAAAGCCATATCTCAGACTGGCCAATAAAAATAACATTTTAAGATGGGCGAAAGAACGCAGACACTGGACAGAGGAACTCTGCCTAGAAGGCCAGCATCCCGGAGTCACCTCTTGACTGTTGATGTTGAGACTGGTGTTTGCGGGTACTATTTAATGAAGCTGGCAGTTGAGGACTTGTGAGGTGTCTTTCTCAAACTAGACAGAGTCCTTTTAGGTGCCTTTTGGCAAACTCCAAGCGGGCTGTCTTGTGCCTTTTTCCGTCTGGCCGATGGTCACTCTGACAGAGCTCTAGAGTTCCTCTGTGGAGATGGCTACTTTCATGGTAGAGGCCTGATTGGTTTAGTGCTGCAGTCTTCTCCCCTGATTGCTCAGTTTTGCTGGGCGGCCAGCTCTAGGAAGAGTCTTGGTGGTTCCAAACTTCTTCCATTTAAGAATGGAGGCCACTGTTTTTTTGGGGACCCTCAATGCTGCAGACATTTTTTGGTACCCTTCCCCAGATCTGTGCCTCGACACGATCCTCTCTGGGAGCTCTACGGACAATTCCTTCGACCTAGTGGCTTGGTTTTTGCTCTAACATGCACGGTCAACTGTGGGACCTTTATATAGACAGGTGTGTGCCTTTCCAAATCTTGTCCAATCAATTGAATTTACCACCGATGGACTCCCAAGTTGTAGAAACATCTCAAGGATGATCAATGGAAACTGAATGCACCTGAGCACAATTTGAGTCTCATAGTGAAGGGTCTGAATACTTATGTAAAACTTTTTTTTGTTTGTCATTATGTGGTGGCGTTGTGTGGATGAGGGGAATAAACAATTGAATCCTTTTTAGAATAAGGCTGCAACCTAACAATGTGGGAAGAAGTTGAGGGGTCTGAATACTTTCCAAATGCACTGAACAAAAATATAATTGCAACAACTATTTTACTTAGTTACAGTTCAAATAGGGAAATCAGTCAATTGAAATACATTTGTTAAGCCCTATTCTTTGGATTTCACAACTGGGCAGGGGCACAGCCATGGGAAGGCATAGGCTCACCCACTAGGGAACGAGGCCCAGCCAATCATTGAGTTTATACCCATAAATGGGATTTATTATAGACCTATACTATTCAGTTTCATCAGCTGTCCGGGTGGCTGGGCTCAGATGATTTCGCAGGTGAAGAAGCCGGATGTGGAGGTCCTGGACTTGAGTGGTTACACGCAGTCTGCGGTTGTGAGGCCGGTTGGACGCACTGCCAAATTCTCTAAAACAATGTTGGAGGCAGCTTGGTAGAGAAATGAAAAATTAAATTCTCTGCCAACAGCTCTGGTGGACATTCCTGCAGTTAGCATGCCACGTGCACACTCCCTCTCAACTTGAGACATCTGTGGCATTGTGTTGTGACATATAACTGCACGTGGCCTTTTATTGTCCCCAGCACAAGGTGCACCTGTGTAATGATCATGCTATTTAACAGCTTCTTGATATGCCACACCTGTCAGGTGGATAGATTGTCTTGGCAAAGGAGAAATGCTCACTAACAGGGATGTAAACAAATTTGTCCACACAATTTGAGAGAAGCTTTTTGTGCGTCTGGAAAATCTTGCGTCTAATTTCAGCTCATTAAACCAAGACTTTACATGTTGCGTTTATATTTCTGTTCAGTATTTTCTTTTTCAAGTATCGATCCATTTTATTTTATCGATCTTGTCTCATCGCTTCTACTCCTCAACGGGCTCGGGAGAGGCGAAGGTGGAGTCATGCGTCCTCCGAAATATTGCCCGACTAACTGTGCTCCTTAACACCTGCCAGCTTAACCCAGAAGCCAGCCGCACCAATGTGTCGGAGGAAGCACCGTTCAACTAGAGACCGGCGTCAGGCACCCGGCCTGCCACAGAGTCGCTAGAGCGCTATGAGCCAAGTAAAAACCCACCGGCCAAACCCTCCCCTAACCCGGATGATGCTGGGCCAATTGTGTGCTGTCCTATGGGCTTCCCGGCCACGTCCCGAGAATGAACCTGGGTCTGTAGTAATGCCGCTAGCACTGCGATGCAGTGCCTTAGTCCACTGCAGCACTCAGGAGGCCGTATCAATCCTATTTAAGAAAGAAATTGCTTAAGGCGAATGTGATTCTTTAGAACACTGGAGGATAAATGCATCAGGATGTTTACTTTGTCCCGAATGGTGCAGCAGTCTAAGGCACTGCATCTCAGTGTTTGAGGCGTCACTACAGACACCCTAGTTCAAATCCAGGCTGTATTACAACCGGATGTGTTTGGGAGTCCCATACGGCGGCGCACAATTGGCCCAGCATCGTCCGGATTTGGCCGGTGTAGGCCGTCATTGTAAATAAGAATTTGTTCTTAACTGACTTGCCTAGTTAAATAAATAAAAGTAGACGACGGGAATCAAACAAACCACAATGTGCTGACATCGCTCTGCTCTTGACTTTTGGAAGTTGGTGAGGGCTTTGTCTAGCCGTTCCATGCTGATGCACGTGTTAGCTTTAGCTCTGGTCATAGCCTTTTAGAAAACTATCGGTGTTAGCTCAGAAGAAATCACATTTGTCTGCCATTTTAAAATGTTCTTGCTAATCATACTAATTTGCCAAAAAGGTTTGCTAAAGGTGGGGGAAAATAGTATTTTGCAGGAGTGCCTACTTGGTAGTCAACCGTGCCCCCCACTGCACTTGTCTTTTACAAGGTTCCAATGCTTCTTTTTTTTCAATTTCCTCCTTAAAATAACATATCCAAATCTAACTGCTCAGGACCTAGAGCAAGGATATGCATATTCCTGATACCATTTGAAAGGAAACAAAAATTGTGGAAATGTGAGATGAAAAAAGGATATAATATTTGATCCGGTAAAAGATAATACAAACAAAATGAATATGCGTTTTCTATATTTTTGTTGCATCTTTGAAATGAAAAAGGCCATACATTGAGAGGATTCTAGGTGTAATTAGATGTGGTCCACAAGATGGCAGCAGTGTGTGTGCAAAGTTTCAGATTGATCCAGTGAGGAATTACATCACTGTACAATATTTTGTAATAAATCTGCCAGGAGTTTGCACAAATGTGCCGAATTGGTCAATTTATACATTTTCAAGTACATAACTATAGAGTGCATACAAAAATGCTATGATAATGATGATAAATTAAAATGTACACCTTCACATCTAGATGGTGGGGTGGGTGTGGAGCCAGAGACAGCAGCAGGGTCAAACTGTTCCCAGTTCCTACATTTGAATATAATTTTTTTTTAAATCAACCATAACTATGCTGCATTTGATCTCTGGGACCCTCAGGATGACAAAGAGCAAGATTACTGAATGTAAGTACATTAGAGGTGACTGTATCAAACCAGTTGCCGTGATAAGTGTTTTGTTGTTGTGCACTATCCTCAAACAATAGCATGGTGTTTTTTTTGCTGTAATAGCTACTGTAAATTGGGCATTGCAGTTGGATTAACAAGAATTTAAGCTTTCTGCCAATATAAAAGACATGTCTATGTCCCGAAAAGTTGGCTGCTGTTTACGGAATTCAAGTCACGTTATTGCATATTGAGCAACAATTGTCCCATAGAGGTTAATGGAAATGTCCCTTCCTTGAAGTCATGTGAAGTGCGATGACTGTGGTTTGTTTGAATCCTGGTCAAACACTTTTAATTTGATGTTTGTTAAGGCATCCTCCAGTGCAATAACATGTGTTCTGAAATTGGAATTAAAAATAAAGTTTGTAATTCTATACTTGAAGTTGCTACTAAATATTATCAGTTGCACCTTTTCTTGTTTGTCACTTTAACCCCAGTTTTAACCATGTCTTTGTTTGACCAAGTCAGTTAATCCAATTATTGACACATCTTGTGCCAACAATTGATAGCTGTCCTCACGGGTTGTCAAACCGGTAAGGTAGACCTTGCCCAGTCCTAATTGTTTGTTTCAAACAGGATGTTTTCTTAGCGGTCCTAAAGAAAACAATGAGAAGCATGGTATCAGGTCTCTCTGTATTATCTGAACACATAGACAACACAGCCAAAAGTATGTGGACACCCCTTCAAATTAGTAGATTTGGCCATTTCAGCCACACCTGTTACTGACAGATGTATACAATTGAGGACACTGCCATGCAATCTCCATAGGCGAACAATGGCAGTAAAATGGCCCGTACTGAAGATCTCAGTGACTTTCAACATAGCTGGCTAAAATAATGTAAGACCTTCAAAAAAATAAAGGGAACACTAAAATAACACATCCTAGATCTGAATGAATGAAATATTCTTATTAAATACTTTTTTCTTTACATAGTTGAATGTGCTGACAACAAAATCACACATTATGAATGGAAATCAAATTTATCAACCCATGGAGGTCTGGATTTGGAGTCACACTCAAATTTAAAGTGGAAAACCACACTACAGGCTGAGGCTATGCTTGTTTAAAAAAAAAATTGAACAAAATGTTTCTAAATTCAAGGGTTAAGGGCACAAAAAGCACATCTTATTCCATGTGCATATTGGCAGTGTGTGTCATGGCTGGATAGGCTGCGCTTCTGTTGTCCAAATCTATGCCATAAACAAATGTGTTACCGGTAAAACCAGCTTTCGATTGGTCTTAAATATCCTCACCAGCGCATACTGTAATTGGCACTTTGGCACATTTTAAGGGCACACCTCATAATACCACCCCGCCCACCTCCAGCGTAAACAAATTAAACAGGTCAATTACCAATCCTGACGCTAGGGTTTGAAAATAGAACAGTGCCGGCTTTATCAGGTCGAAATGACAAACAAGCGTGTTTGACAATTGCACTGGGTTAAAGCCAGACAAAATTAGAGCCAAAGGTCTGGGCTTGCTAAACATATCAAGAATTTTGTGAACCATTTTCATGGGCTTAATAGCCTCAAATGCAGAGAAATTGCCTATGAATTGGCACATTGAAAGGTGGCACAATTTACCGCATAGCTTGTCCAAAACAATTGTGCCAAGACACCATTTTTTGGACAAGCTATGTTTACGTGAATTGAGATTATTTCCAGGGCTATACAACACCCTGAAATATACACACACACACAAAATGATGTAGACACCCCTTCAAATTAGTGCATTCGGCTATTTCAGCCACACCCGTTGCTGACATAAAATGTATAAAATAGAGCACACCGCCAGGCAATCTCCATAGGAAAATATTGGCAGCAGAAAGACCTTTCTGATTAATGCATAGTGCCAACTGTAAAGTTTGGTGGATGAGGAATAATGGTCTGGGGCTGTTTTTTTACTTTGGCAACAGTTTGGGGAAGGCCTTTTCCTGTTTCAGAAATGGTTTGTCTCGATCGGTGTGGAAGAATTTGCCTGGCCTGCACAGAGCCCTGACCTCAACCCCATAAAACACCTTTGGGATGAATTGGAACGCCGACTGCGTCCCAGGCCTAATCGCCCAACCTCACTAATGCTCTTGTGGGTGAATGGAAGCAAGTCTTCGCAGCAATGTTCCAACGTCTAGTGGAAAGCCTTCCCAGAATAGTGGAGGCTGTTTATAGCGGCAAAGGAGGGACCAACTCCATGTTAATGCCCATGAATATGGAATGAGGTGTTCGACGAGCATACGTACGTGTGTGTATAAAATATCAACAGTGACGGTAAAATGCCAAATGTCCATGTGCAACGGATGTGAAACGGCTAGCTAGTTAGCCGTGCTGCGCGCAAAATAGGGTTTCAATCGGTGACGTCACTTGCTCTGAGACCTTGAAGTAGTGGTTCCCCTTGCTCTGCAAGGGCCGCGGCTTTTGTGGAGCGATGGGTAACGATGCTTCGTGGGTGACTGTTGTTGATGTGTGCAGAGGGTCCCTGGTTCACGCCCGGCGAGGGGACGGTCTAAAGTTATACTGTTACACATGGTTCTGGAGGGAGGTCTGACAACCCAGTCTCGTTTCAGCACTTCTCTGCAGGAAAAAAAATCCATGGCTCCAAGGAGTCCATTTTAGGCAGAATCGTGTCAGCCTTGAGCCAGCTAGTGCTGCTCCACTGATCTCCACATCATCCAACACTGACGTCAGATAAATACTGTATAGAGATTTGTGAAATACTGCAGATTCAGCCTCCATGTTATCCCAGCTGTGCTAGCTAGAGACACAGGGAGCAGCCTGAAGCTTTTGATGGCGGACACAGTCGCCTGATCCAGAGGTTCTCTACCACCCATGGAGGACAGCTGGCTCTGGGGTTCAGGCGGCCTGGGGACATGAGGGGAACAGGGTGAATAAACAGGGATAGATCCCCTTCTTTGTTACGAGGAAGTGGGAGGGTCATGGGGAAGAGCAGAGCGTACTGGCTCTGTCCATGCCAGCTGGGGACACTCAGATGACAGACTTGACCAGCGCCACCATGTGGTCCACCCCGCATGCTACATCTATCACATGACCTGGCAACGTCACCTAAAATACATTGAATACAGTATGCCATAAAAATATTGCCGTATGACACACCTATGTAGCATTACACATACAAGGAGGTCTGTTGTAGTGTCTATCAATAACAACAAAGAAGTTGGACTAAGTTGTTTGCATAAAACACCAATGTCAATTATCAATAACAACAAAGAAGTTGATAAGTAAACTATATTTATCTGGTCTCACCCGCCATGAGAAGTACTGGTCCAACTTCTTTGCAATACCAAGACATCCTCTCACATTCTTTCCCCAAATGAAGAGCTCACCCCGATCTGGATCAACACAAGCTCCATCAACACCGCCTGCACCATTACAATAGGCAGACATTCAACATATTTGATTGTATTATATCATCAAATGGCTTGAACTAGGAACGGGGTAATAAATTGTAAACAATATGAAAACATACAAGAACATGAAAGGTTTCATATCTTGCATCATCCACTGAACAGTACAGCACCACATGACTAGTTCCTGGGTGAGAAGTCATACTTCCCATATGTCAACATATTCAGCTTGAATTGTAACATTATTGTGAGTTCTTGTGACTCTAAAGAGGGATTGTAGTTTTTTGTCCAACATAACCAATTTCACATACTGAAAATGATGAGTTAACCCACCTGTGACAGCAGCGAAAGGGTTCAGTCCACAGTGGATGCGGTTCATTGTCACCGCAGGGTTAAACTCGGCGCAACCAAACAGTGTTGGAGGGACAAACTCAGGGGTTTGGGATTCAGAGAGATAGGGCCCTTTCCAAGAACGCTGTAGCCCCATACAAACACCTCCCCTCTCTCTGCAGAGACAAACGTTGCCTTTACTGACACTACATATTATTTATTCAAAGGATATGAAAAAAAAGTATACTGAATGGGATGCTATGCTATAAAGCCCAGCAATATTACTTGTGCTTGGATGGTGGTGATGCAAGTGATCTATTATTTCACTGACAAGTTTCATTTTGGCTGATCATGTTCACAGATCTGAAAGGACTCAGTTTTAGCAATATGGTGACGCCAAACATGCCTTCCTATAGATTAATTAGAGATTCCACCTTGTTGCTTTCCCATACCCAGTCTTCTCAGATTGGTAAATATGGAAGGGATAGGAGCAAAGGGAAGTGGCTATGGGCCAAAATGTAACGGGGCCTGGTACTCACCATTCCGAATGGTCACCTGTGTGCCTCCACAGGCCCTCTGGGTCACCTTGCCCACCACTTCAAAAGAAAGTAGTCAAGGGGAGTTAATCTGAGGAGAGAGGGAACATGAAGTAAGAACATGGACAAAAGACCACCCATAGAAAAATGATTAGAACACCTAATGGTACATATAGTATAGCCTGGTGGAACCAGACTGATCACTGCATTTTTTCACTTCACATATCAGTCTGGCATTCGTCCTCATTGATACTGTTTGAGCCTACAGTGAGTATTTGGACCCCAACACATTTGTGGTTGTTTTGGCTCTGTACTGATACAATGACTATGAGGTTAAAGTCCAGAATGTCAGCTTTAATTTGAAGGTTATTTCATCCATATCGGGTGACAGGGATGGCGCTAGGCCTATTCATTAGCCTCCCTAAATAAATCAACATATCAGTCAATATATTTTCTCAGTGATTTCTTTTTTTTTTTCGTCAACAGTTCCATCGTATCTTAAACTTCTTACCGGGTGGGCACTAGGACCTGGGGGAGGCAGCAGCACGTGCTAGTGATTGTTAGGCCTAAGTTACTTGTAGCTAACATTATGGTTAACGTTAGCTACTTCTGTGGCTTGAGACGGCTAGCTAACAGTAAACGGACTGGAAAAGGCTCTGACAGGACGGACTCATGCAGATAGGCTACGATGTGCATTTGTGGTAAGTTAGAGCAGAGAGAGAAAGACTTTGGTCATAATCAAAGCTTTGTTAACCAATACGTTTATATGTGAGGCTGCCTGTAAGTTACAGTGTAACAGACGTTGCGTACTAGCTAACGTTAACGGTGTCTTTTAAATTCAGCATAAGTTATGTGGCGAGGACATGTAATTAACGTTGTATTTAATGTTGTTTTGCTATCTGTGCCAAAATATAAATGAGACCGATGACGTTACATCATGCACATATCTGTTTATACTCAATTGCTTTCATTCAGTAGGCCATTGCAAAAAAAATATCAGTAGGTTTTTAAGGTCACATAGTGTTGATCACAATGTCATTCATTGTATTATCCTCAATTTCTCAACTGTAGGCTAGCTAACGACTGACGTTAGATAGATATACGGAAATGATTCAAGAGAGGCAGTGCCAGCAGCTCTGCCGAAGGCCAATCCGTTGAGAAATGAAGATTTTACCAGTTCAAACAAACACATTAAAACTTAAACTGATATATCACCTATTAATCCTTGAGTTATTGTAAATATGAGTTTAATAACAATACATGTCAAAACACAGCAGGCAAGAATGAGGCTAAGAAGCTGGAGGCTGACAGGGCTGAGGGAGCATGTCTGATGAAGGTTAGTTATAAAAAAAAAAGCTAGTAGATTTTTAATCTTTCAGTTAAATGTGTACAGCATATGTCTTACTTTTGTGAGGCATAAATAAATGATGTTTGTGATATCTTAAAGGGTCATGCAGAACGAGAGGCTTCTGTGCAAGGCAGGGATCAACATGCAAGCTGTATAAATGAGAGAGAGCAAGCATGCCCAGAGAAATATGGACAACAAACAGATCCAGAGAGAGAGAAGGACAACAAACAGATCCAGAGAGAGAGAGGGACAACAAACAGATCCAGAGAGAGAGAGGGACAACAAACAGATCCAGAGAGAGAGAGGGACAACAAACAGATCCAGAGAGAGAGAGGGACAACAAACAGATCCAGAGAGAGAGAGGGACAACAAACAGATCCAGAGAGAGAGAGGGACAACAAACAGATCCAGAGAGAGAGGAGGACAACAAACAGATCCAGAGAGAGAGGAGGACAACAAACAGATCCAGAGAGAGAGGAGGACAAGAAACAGATCCAGAGAGAGAGGAGGACAAGAAACAGATCCAGAGAGAGAGGAGGACAAGAAACAGATCTAGAGAGAGAGGAGGACAAGAAACAGATCCAGAGAGAGAGAAGGACAAGAAACAGATCCAGAGAGAGAGAAGGACAAGAAACAGATCCAGAGAGAGAGAAGGACAACAAACAGATCCAGAGAGAGAGAAGGACAACAAACAGATCCAGAGAGAGAGAAGGACAACAAACAGATCCAGAGAGAGAGAAGGACAACAAACAGATCCAGAGAGAGAGAAGGACAACAAACAGATCCAGAGAGAGAGAAGGACAACAAACAGATCCAGAGAGAGAGAAGGACAACAAACAGATCCAGAGAGAGAGAAGGACAACAAACAGATCCAGAGAGAGAGAAGGACAACAAACAGATCCAGAGAGAGAGAAGGACAACAAACAGATCCAGAGAGAGAGAAGGACAACAAACAGATCCAGAGAGGGAGGCACAACAAACAGATCCAGAGAGGGAGGGACAACAAACAGATCCAGAGAGGGAGGGACAACAAACAGATCCAGAGAGGGAGGGACAACAAACAGATCCAGAGAGGGAGGGACAACAAACAGATCCAGAGAGGGAGGGACAACAAACAGATCCAGAGAGGGAGGGACAACAAACAGATCCAGAGAGGGAGGGACAACAAACAGATCCAGAGAGGGAGGGACAACAAACAGATCCAGAGAGAGAGGGACAACAAACAGATCCAGAGAGGGAGGGACAACAAACAGATCCAGAGAGGGAGGGACAACAAACAGATCCAGAGAGGGAGGGACAAACAAACAGATCCAGAGAGGGAGGGACAACAAACAGATCCAGAGAGGGAGGGACAACAAACAGATCCAGAGAGGGAGGGACAACAAACAGATCCAGAGAGGGAGG
The DNA here is from genome assembly GCF_013265735.2 of Oncorhynchus mykiss. NCBI lineage: Eukaryota > Metazoa > Chordata > Actinopteri > Salmoniformes > Salmonidae > Oncorhynchus > Oncorhynchus mykiss. The sequence continues at coordinate 46,308,963 of NC_048576.1, read as the reverse complement.
GACAACAAACAGATCCAGAGAGGGAGGGACAACAAACAGATCCAGAGAGGGAGGGACAACAAACAGATCCAGAGAGGGAGGGACAACAAACAGATCCAGAGAGGGAGGGACAACAAACAGATCCAGAGAGGGAGGGACAACAAACAGATCCAGAGAGGGAGGGACAACAAACAGATCCAGAGAGGGAGGGACAACAAACAGATCCAGAGAGGGAGGGACAACAAACAGATCCAGAGAGGGAGGGACAACAAACAGATCCAGAGAGGGAGGGACAACAAACAGATCCAGAGAGGGAGGGACAACAAACAGATCCAGAGAGGGAGGGACAACAAACAGATCCAGAGAGAGAGGGACAACAAACAGATCCAGAGAGGGAGGGACAACAAACAGATCCAGAGAGGGAGGGACAACAAACAGATCCAGAGAGGGAGGGACAACAAACAGATCTAGAGAGAGAGAGGGACAACAAACAGATCCAGAGAGGGAGGGACAACAAACAGATCCAGAGAGGGAGGCACAACAAACAGATCCAGAGAGGGAGGGACAACAAACAGATCCAGAGAGGGAGGGACAACAAACAGATCCAGAGAGGGAGGGACAACAAACAGATCCAGAGAGGGAGGGACAACAAACAGATCCAGAGAGAGAGAAGGACAACAAACAGATCCAGAGAGAGAGAAGGACAACAAACAGATCCAGAGAGAGAGAAGGACAACAAACAGATCCAGAGAGAGAGAAGGACAACAAACAGATCCAGAGAGGGAGAAGGACAACAAACAGATCCAGAGAGGGAGGGACAACACAGATCCAGAGAGGGAGGGACAACAAACAGATCCAGAGAGGGAGGGACAACAAACAGATCCAGAGAGGGAGGGACAACAAACAGATCCAGAGAGAGAGGGACAACAAACAGATCCAGAGAGGGAGGGACAACAAACAGATCCAGAGAGGGAGGGACAACAAACAGATCTAGAGAGAGAGAGGGACAACAAACAGATCCAGAGAGGGAGGGACAACAAACAGATCCAGAGAGGTAGGCACAACAAACAGATCCAGAGAGAGAGGGACAACAAACAGATCCAGAGAGGGAGGGACAACAAACAGATCCAGAGAGGGAGGCACAACAAACAGATCCAGAGAGGGAGGGACAACAAACAGATCCAGAGAGGGAGGGACAACAAACAGATCCAGAGAGGGAGGGACAACAAACAGATCCAGAGAGGGAGGGACAACAAACAGATCCAGAGAGGGAGGGACAACAAACAGATCCAGAGAGGGAGGGACAACAAACAGATCCAGAGAGGGAGGGACAACAAACAGATCCAGAGAGGGAGGCACAACAAACAGATCCAGAGAGGGAGGGACAACAAACAGATCCAGAGAGGGAGGGACAACAAACAGATCCAGAGAGGGAGGCACAACAAACAGATCCAGAGAGGGAGGGACAACAAACAGATCCAGAGAGGGAGGGACAACAAACAGATCCAGAGAGGGAGGGACAACAAACAGATCCAGAGAGGGAGGGACAACAAACAGATCCAGAGAGGGAGGGACAACAAACAGATCCAGAGAGGGAGGCACAACAAACAGATCCAGAGAGGGAGGGACAACAAACAGATCCAGAGAGGGAGGGACAACAAACAGATCCAGAGAGGGAGGCACAACAAACAGATCCAGAGAGGGAGGGACAACAAACAGATCCAGAGAGGGAGGGACAACAAACAGATCCAGAGAGGGAGGGACAACAAACAGATCCAGAGAGGGAGGGACAACAAACAGATCCAGAGAGGGAGGGACAACAAACAGATCCAGAGAGGGAGGGACAACAAACAGATCCAGAGAGGGAGGGACAACAAACAGATCCAGAGAGGGAGGGACAACAAACAGATCCAGAGAGGGAGGCACAACAAACAGATCCAGAGAGGGAGGGACAACAAACAGATCCAGAGAGGGAGGGACAACAAACAGATCCAGAGAGGGAGGGACAACAAACAGATCCAGAGAGGGAGGGACAACAAACAGATCCAGAGAGGGAGGGACAACAAACAGATCCAGAGAGGGAGGGACAACAAACAGATCCAGAGAGGGAGGGACAACAAACAGATCCAGAGAGGGAGGCACAACAAACAGATCCAGAGAGGGAGGGACAACAAACAGATCCAGAGAGGGAGGGACAACAAACAGATCCAGAGAAAGAAAGTAATTAAGCCGCTGCAGCAACTCCTTCCAGAAATGAGAGCAATTTAGGTGACAAATGCACTGGGCCCAGACAAGTGAAGCTGAATAGCTACCCACATGAAAGTTTCGGTACACAGAAAAGGGCATTTCAGCACTGCTGGTTTGAGAAATACAATAGGGTCGATTACACTGTCCACAAAAACGCAGCTTTCTGCTTTCCATGTAGTTTTTGGCAAAAAACATTACATTTGATTATGTTGTCAGTAATGGCTGCAAAAATGGGAAAAAAGCACTGTTTATCTTCGGTAAACTTGAGATGACACAAACATAAAGAGACAGGATTGTGGCATGGCAAAGCTACCAGGCAACTAGCAATCATGGGAACATTGCTCAGATTTTAACATCTGCCCCTGCTAGTGATATTGCAGAGAGAAGGGAGTATCTGAGTAGAATTGTTGCTGTCAACTCAATGTTAGGAAGACAGGGACTCACTTTCTGTGCAAATGATGAATCTAGTGAAAGCACAAATAGAGTGTACTTTCTTGAATGTATGGAGCTTTTGGAGGAGTTTGACCCTTCCCTGCAAAGGTACAATACTCCATCAAATGCGACGTCTCTCTCTCTCCAGAATCTCAGAATGACATGACCGAATGCTGTGCTCAAGAGACTACGGACACCATAGTCTCTGAGATGTCAAAGTCTGGAATGTATACCATTATGGCGGATGAGGCCAGGGATGGGCAGACTGAACAGTTGGCTCTGTGTGTTAGGTATGTGACACAGAGGGGACAGCTAAGGAGCGTTTACTAACACTAGCAGAAATCAAGTCATTTGACGCCCAATCGATAGCAAATGAGTTGCAACAGTAGCTTCAAATAAGAGGGGTAGCAGGCCTAAAGTACGTTGCACAGACCTCTGATGGTGCAGCTGTCATGAGTGGGTCCAAAGGAGGTGTGCAAGCACATTTCAGAGTGCTGCATCCGGAGGCAATTTATGTACAATGCTCATGAGCTTAATTTGGTGTTGTGTCGTACTTGCAGGGCTATTCCGGAGGCTGCTGAGTTTTTCAGTTTCTTGGAGAATGTGTATTCGTTTTTCAGTACATCCCTAGTTAACCACCACAAGTTCAAAGAAGCTCAGTCCAAACTTGGAATAGCATCAGCTGAACTTGTACAGCTCTCAAACACTCGCTGGGCATGCCAGCTGCGGTCCATAAATACAGTCATGGACACGAACTGCTATTTTTGATGGTCTTTCTGCCATTGGATCCCCCATGGCTGTTGGTCTGAGAGCAAAGCTTCATCAGTTCTCCACCATGTATTTGCTACTGATGTATCAGTCCCTTCTTTTTATAACCGAGGGACGACACAAGTTCCTCCAGAAAGAGACTGTGGACCTGGCAGAAGCTTGTTTTTGGCATACAAGCTGTATGTGACACACTGATAGGCAAACGCACAGATGCATTTGCCACAGAACTTTATGACAGAACCAAAGCCCTCTGTGAAATTCACAACATTTTAGAGGCAGATGCAGCAAGAAAGCACAAACAAAGGAAAATTTGAGATTTTGTGGTGTAGACGCCCATGGGTTTAAGCACAGAATTGTCAAGTTCCCAAACAATGAAAACAGAGTTGTTGCTTGGACAGGATGGTTTGTGGGCTTGACCAGTGATTCTCGACTGTAGATGAAGGTCTGCTCAAAGGCATACAGGCATGCAGCCCCAACTCAAAAAACTTCCTCGATACATCATGCTTAACTGAGTTTGCCAAGCACTACGGTATTGATGTTAAAACAGAAGAGATGTTGGGGGCCAGAAACTTTCTTGCCCGGAAAAGAGAGGCTGGATGTCCTCCCAAAGATATGCTTGCTCTGCATAACCTCCTGGATGATGATGTTTCCTTCTCTGAAGGAAATCATTCAGGTTGCCTTACAATTCCTGTGAGCAGCTGCTCCTGTGAAAAGTCCTTTAGTGCACTGCGCCAGCTGCACTCCTGGTTGCGTAAGACAATGGGTCAGAAAAGGCTTGCAAGTAGTGATGAACCGATATGACATTTTTGACTGATACCGATATCCAATATTTTACTTGCCTTAGCTGCCTTTAAAGCATTCTAGTACAGTTAAATATTTAACACACACACGTGTGCAGTCTAAGGCACTGTATGCAAGAGGCGTCCCTACAGTCCCTGGTTCGAATCCAGGCTGTATCACCTCCAACCGTGATTGGGAGTCCCATAGTGCAGCGCACAATTGGCCTAGCGTTGTCCGGGTTTGGCTGGGGTAGGCCGTCATTGTAAATAAGAATTTGTTCTTAACCGACTTGCCTAGTTAAAAATAAAAGGTTACACACACACACACACGCGCACACACACACACACACAAAAAAGTTATTTTGTTGCCATTCACATATGTCCCCATTACCAGTAAAGCATAATCAAAACCTATTTCTTTCACTTACTTGCTGTGTTGTTCCATTGTTCATTTGTTCAGTCGTTTCATTCTCAACCAGGATTTCTGTGGAATGTCGTTTGGGTCTTTGCGTGTCAAAAAAGATACACATCAAATAACACTATTTGATGTGTCAAATAAGCATGTTGACCAATCAGGACGTGAATATGACTGCATGTCACATAATAATTTAACGTAGTTATTACACATTGATTACACTATCACTCATATTTCATATGTCACAACGATTCATTGATACATATGCTATGATGCTGGTAAAGTTGTCTCGTGCACCTACAGTGCTGGTCATTAAAAAAAGCTAGCTAGCTCATGGATTCAAACAATGTTCTTCCCCAAAAACATAGCAAAATGACATAATATGTTTCAGTAGCTATAGTTAGCTAGCTAAATATATAGCTGGTGTCATCTATAATACCCTTATTTATAAGACAGTTCTTGTTTGATTAATGGTGGTCGTACCCATCTATGTGAAGCTAGCCATAAATAAGGATTAGCCACAATAGTTAGCCTTCAAAATGAAAGTATGATATAATTCTACTATTTGTATTCATTTGCATCACTGTTAATTATATACTTTTATTTTGAAGGCAAACCGCAAATTCCACTATTGCGCCTAATCCTTATTGTGGCTAGCTTCACAACACATATCCCAGTCTGATCGAGCCTCACTAGCCAGATGAAGCTAGTTGGCTGCTTATAACGTTAGCTTTTGGCAACAGGGTTAAGTAGCTGGCTAGCTATTTATTTTCATGAACTGAAGTTTAATTTCAATAGGAGAACAACAAGTGGCAACCTAGCTAATATTTACTCACAAGGATTCCTAAATCATTCCTAAGAATAATTATAAATGACTGCAGTTTCTACTGGTCATTGTTTTCAGGCTGGTTGTATTGGTGCTAGCTAGGTAAAGTTACTCCAGAAGTTGCGGTTGAACAAACAATGCTTTATTACCAATACAGTATTGTAAACACATCGTTCGTGGCCCAGTGTTTGCTTGTTTGCAGACATTTTTGTACAGCTTTGACACTGCTACTGTATCTTTTTTGACACACAAAGACCCAAACGGCTTTCCATAGTATGTATGTTGTGAAGCTAATAGCAGTGACGCTATTACTGTGTAACTCCAGTAGGGCAACATCTGAAAAATAGCGCACTTGGTAGTGTGTACCGGTGCCCGACCAGTCGGCGAAAACCAACATCACCCACGACAGAGTATGTTGACATTAATGGATTTCGCCTTTGAGTTGAGTCAATGACATTTTCTTACTCTTTCAAATGACTGCTTGACTTGTTGACTGCTCGATCCACACAGCAGACATTGTGGGCTAGGTTAGGAATGCTGTGTTGTATGTGTAGTGCAACATTTTACGTGGCATCATTACATTATGTACCTACGTTATATAGGTATGCACATCAGCTTTGACATGGTTTTGCACATCGGCGTTAAACATGACATCGGCCGATACCGATGTTGGCATTTTTAGCTAATATCGTCCGATTCCCAAAATCTTCACCGATATATCGTGCATCCCTACTTGCAAGTCTTGCAGCCATGTCCATTGAGGCTGAAGTGCTTGGGCCACTAAGCCACAATAATGTCATTGACCACTTTGCCATCTTTAAAAATAGGAGAGACACTCTAATGAGTCCAACCACAAAATAAGCATCAAGAGGTAAGCAGGAGGAGCAGTTCTGTAATATAGGTTGTAATATTTGTTTGGGATCTTACTCAGATTTTATTCCTAATTATTTTTCAAATGTTCTATTTTATTCAGCTCATTAGTTGAATTTAGTTTTGTCCCATTATGGATGATACGGTTTAAGATGTTCCATGTGTCTGAATTATTGGGTTAATTTTGAGCAAACTTAACAAATGGGTGAAACTTAGATAGAGATAGATAGATAGATAGATAGATAGATAGAGTGCCTTGCGAAAGTATTCGGCCCCCTTGAACTTTGCGACCTTTTGCCACATTTCAGGCTTCAAACATAAAGATATAAAACTGTATTTTTTGTGAAGAATCAACAACAAGTGGGACACAATCATGAAGTGGAACGACATTTATTGGATATTTCAAACTTTTTTAACAAATCAAAAATTGAAAAATTGGGCGTGCAAAATTATTCAGCCCCCTTAAGTTAATACTTTGTAGCGCCACCTTTTGCTGCGATTACAGCTGTAAGTCGCTTGGGGTATGTCTCTATCAGTTTTGCACATCGAGAGACTGACATTTTTTCCCATTCCTCCTTGCAAAACAGCTCGAGCTCAGTGAGGTTGGATGGAGAGCATTTGTGAACAGCAGTTTTCAGTTCTTTCCACAGATTCTCGATTGGATTCAGGTCTGGACTTTGACTTGGCCATTCTAACACCTGGATATGTTTATTTTTGAACCATTCCATTGTAGATTTTGCTTTATGTTTTGGATCATTGTCTTGTTGGAAGACAAATCTCCGTCCCAGTCTCAGGTCTTTTGCAGACTCCATCAGGTTTCATCATTCTTCCAGAATGGTCCTGTATTTGGCTCCATCCATCTTCCCATCAATTTTAACCATCTTCCCTGTCCCTGCTGAAGAAAAGCAGGCCCAAACCATGATGCTGCCACCACCATGTTTGACATTGGGGATGGTGTGTTCAGCTGTGTTGCTTTTACGCCAAACATAACGTTTTGCATTGTTGCCAAAAAGTTCAATTTTGGTTTCATCTGACCAGAGCACTTTCTTCCACATGTTTGGTGTGTCTCCCAGGTGTCTTGTGGCAAACTTTAAACAACACTTTTTATGGATATCTTTAAGAAAAGGCTTTCTTCTTGCCACTCTTCCATAAAGGCCAGATTTGTGCAATATACGAATGATTGTTGTCCTATGGACAGTGTCTCCCTCCCCAGCTGTAGATCTCTGGCAGTTCATCCAGAGTGATCATGGGCCTCTTGGCTGCATCTCTGATCAGTCTTCTCCTTGTATGAGCTGAAAGTTTAGAGGGACGGCCAGGTCTTGGTAGATTTGCAGTGGTCTGATGCTCCTTCCATTTCAATATTATTGAAATGCACAGTGCACAGCTTGCACAGTGCTCCTTGGGATGTTTAAAGCTTGGGAAATCTTTTTGTATCCAAATCCGGCTTTAAACTTCACAACAGTATCTCGGACCTGCCTGGTGTGTTCCTTGTTCTTCATGATGCTCTCTGCGCTTTTAACGGACCTCTGAGACTATCACAGTGCAGGTGCATTTATACGGAGACTTGATTACACACAGGTGGATTGTATTTATCATCATTAGTCATTTAGGTCAACATTGGATCATTCAGAGATCCTCACTGAACTTCTGGAGAGAGTTTGCTGCACTGAAAGTAAAGGGGCTGAATAATTTTGCGCGCCCAATTTTTCAGTTTTTGATTTGTTAAAAAAAGTTTGAAATATCCAATAAATGTCGTTCCACTTCATGATTGTGCCCCACTTGTTGTTGATTCTTCACAAAAAAATACAGTTTTATATCTTTATGTTTGAAGCCTGAAATGTGGCAAAAGGTTGCAAAGTTCAAGGGGGCCGAATACTTTCGCAAGGATGGATAGATAGATAGATAGATAGATAGATAGATAGATAGATGTAGGGGGGGCATACACCTTGCCCGTTTCAGTCAGGAACAGACTGTGGTCCTGCCCGCACACCACCTACAGGACAGACATGGCATCTGCAGGTTCTAGTCACCAATAACAGTCACAAAATGCATTTTCACTCCAGGGTGAAGTTTTCCCTATGTTCAGTTAGAACAGTTAGAGTTAGAACAGGATCAGCATTCCCTACTTCAATCCTAACCTTGATCATTATTTTAAAATGTAGCCTTTATTTAAATCGGGGTCATTGAGAAACATTCTCTTTTACAATAACAACCTGAACAAGATGTAGCAATAATGGCTGAGGTGTCTCACTGTCCCCGATACACAAAACAGACTAAACACAGCTGGGTCAATGGGCTGTAAAAGCCTTCCATCTTGTGAATGATGTGACTGGCACTGCAATGGAGAGAGGTAAAAAGAGAGAGGGAGAACAGCCAACAATCAACTATTCAAGGAGGCCGGTCTGTCCAGAAAAGGTCACCTCTGCCCATCCAACCCCATCGGACATTTTGCATAAAGACCCAAGTCCCCTCGCCTAATGTCCCTGATCTAGGATCAGCAGTCCCCTGTCCATATAATCTTATTCATTGTGATCAAAAGGCTAAACTGATCCTAAAATCAGCACACCACCTCTGAGACGATTCATATATACGGCCCCTGAACACACAATTCTAATAGGATTGTAGTTCAACTCGAAAGCTTATAGGAAGTCATTCGGCAGAACAGCACAGTCTGAAATTCCGGGAGAGTGAATACATTTCCAGCCTGCATAGATTTGACACTGTGAGTCATTAGCATGACTCAACATACACCCGGCCGTGTTGCATGACAACGGCAGAGAGGCAGACTTTCCTTTGCATTTTGAGCATTGTTTGAGCCTGATCAACTGCGTCAGTAATATGGCGTGTAAACAATTCATAGCGCAATGTGTGTGTGTGTGTGTGGTACCTGTAGATTTCATCTTCAACAATCTTCCTTCCACACTGGCCATAAGCATTGTTCCCCAGACTGAACACTGATGTGGGAGAGAGAGAGAACGAAAGAGACATGAAACATGTGGGGGGGTGATCCATATGCTTAGATTAACAGTAAAATGGAGCACAGTGCAGCATAAGACAGGACCTATGCTTACTGCACTGATTGGAATGCCACTCATTTCAGCTGCATTGTATTACTGCGATACTGTGTCTGTAAAACAAACTAACGGTGGCACTTTAATTTAAAGTAGAGAAATGACAAGGTATTTTCTTAGAAAATGTATAAATAACACAGTATTAATCTATACATTATATGTTTGTTTCTTTGGGATGAAATAAAACAAGGATAACAGGGCACCAAGAGGTACCAGGTAAGTTACCAATTGTTAGATTACTATATATAGTACCTCAAAGTACTGATTGTTACCACATCATTTCCTAGTAAATATCAGCGGAAAGAGTACCGTATACTTAAGTCCAAAAAAAGGATCGTAAAAGCAACTATAACGCCCTCTTTGCCGATCATTGGCTCTAACATATTTCTGCAAATTGCATAAGTGAAGGTCGGGATTCAAATGACAAATTGACTGAAAATAGCAGGAAGGATCAACATCAATATTTTCAACACTTAAGGGACCACACACTGGGTTGACCTGGTCAGTTATAGGAGTGCCCTGGCTTGCATCCATGAGCAGTAATTTTAACTAATTAGAATAGAATAACGTTTATTGTCCATGTCGCCGCGAACAATGGAAATGTGTCTTCAATGGAAATGCTCTGTTCTCAATCCCCCCTTGACATATAGTTGAGACGAGCACAGGGTCAAGCTGCGGGGCCCCTGGATGGAGAGCAAGTTGTTGGGTTAAGGGCCTTGCTCAAGGTCCCAACGGTAGGGAAATGTCTTAAGGATGTGAACCCAGCAGTCCTCCAACTGCCAGATCAATTCCCCCTTATTTTTCCTAGTTTTTGGGTAATATTTTCATCCAAATAGTTTTTTTTGCAAAAAAGCACACAGTGAGCAAAATAACCCCAAATAGACAGGATAGCACATTATTCAAGGTATAAATTATAATCTCGGAACCTATATCTTGCGCTAGCTATTTTAGTTGATTTTCATTACCTTACATTTATGTGAATGTCTCACGAGAGCTTATCCAAAACAAGTTTACTTAGATTCCTGTTAAATAAAAAAACCCTCCTCAGGTATATCATAAAAGGAAGGTGTAACCTGTGTTGCTGGCGGCCGCGACCGGGAGACCCATGAGGCAGGGCACAATTGGCCCAGCGTCGTCCGGGTTAGGGAGGGTTTGGCCGGTAGGGATGTCCTTGTCCCATCGCGCTCTAGCGACTCCTGTGGCAGGCTGGGCGCAGTGCACACTGACACGGTCTCTAGGTGTACGGTGTTTCCTCCAACACATTGGTGCGGCTGGCTTCCGGGTTAAGCGACCATTGTGTTAAGAAGATGTGCGACTTGGCGGGTCGTGTTTCGGAGGATGCACGACTCTCGACCTTTGCCTCTCTTGAGTCCGTACAACGGGACAAGACTAACTATCAATTGGATATCACGAAATTGCGGAGAAAAGAAAAGGAAGGTGTAACAAATCGTTGTTGCTCAAAGTATTGTGAGTTATATGGGCATTTTCGTAACAGTTCAGTGCCATTTTACATGAGGAAAATAAAATGTCACCCTCTGTGCCGTCTCTTACCTCCCTCTGAGTCGGTGAGCACTAGGGAGTGGGCACGGCAATGTGCCACCTACACAACCCTGTTCTCCTGGGCCTGGCCAGGGGGAGAGGCACCGGGGAGGGCTCCAGCACATAGTCATAGCTCTTATCTAGAGTGAACACTAGGAGATTTATACATCACTGGGACGGTTTGACACTAGCCCTGGTCCCAGATTTGTTTGCGCTCTTGCAAACACCATTAATGTCATTTTCCAGCCTTGGCTAGAGAACAGAGACAGACTGGCAGTCAGGCTAGTCTGACACATACCATTTGCTCGTTCACAGGTATCAGCTAAGGGCAGGCGCTGCACAAATTAATCTGAATATTAGCAGCTGATGGGACTCTACATCATATAGACTCGAGATTGGTGAAAGTGTGCAGCAGTCGTTGAAAACATACACCCATCATCGAGCAAATTATGCACATCCTTCAATATTTCTTGGTTGACAAGCTGGTCCACTTTTATGGATGAATCGGTTAAAGCTGCAGTCTTGATGCAAAAAACAATAAACTGCAGTCCCCGCCACTTGGTTTGCTATAAAGCTGAGGGATGGACAATGTTTATAAGCAACGGAGTTAAACTACATTTTTGGAAAAGGTAGTTGTATTAAACTCATGAAGCATCTATGTTATTTTATTAATCAATCAATGAGTGTATATTATTATTTGAAACAGCAAGATCCCAGATTGTGCCTTTAAATAAAGAAGTTGGAGGAGAGAGTGCTTGCCATGGAGGATGGGGGGAGTGAGAGAGGGAATAACTATTACGGCAGCCTTGCTGGGTGCGTTGGAGGCCCAGCTGGGAGTCTCTGTGGAGGACCATTCCCCACACCTTGGTGAGGTCCTTGGTGGAGGAGGAGAGAAGTGTGAAGACGTACCCACAGGCTTCAGAGGAGATCTGAGGAGAGGGACCAGCTCGGGAGTCAGTCACTCACTGTCTGTCAGTGTCATCTATTCAAGTACATCAATTGTGTTTTCAACAGTTCGCATATCATGTTAGAAACGGAATGCATGTATGGCAAATATGCGTACCTGCCATGGGTAGAGATGCATTGCCCAGAGAATGAGTACATATGGGGCCAAAACGCAGTGCTGTCAAGTAGTAGTAGTCAGGCAGTGGTCAGGTCACCAACTCTGGGTCCTTGAGACCTGGGTGTGCAGGCTTTTGCTCCAGCCCAGTACTAACACAACTGATTTAGCCAATTGACTGCTCATCAAGACCTCAATTAGCTGAATCGGGATCTTGTTCAGTAGCCACAAAACAGGAGAAAACACTTTGATAAGAGAAGTAGCCTACTACCTGAACTTGTCCAAGAAGAAGTCAGATTTTGGTTCTCCAATGCAAAACATTTTGTGCCCCAGCCCTACCGAACAAACACGGCCCGAGTGTAGACCAACTGGCCTGGAACAAAATCTGTTGGCATAAATTGTATAGAAACGTGTCTGTGTGTCAGTTAAGTGTTTCTGTGGTTAAAGAGAGACATTACCTGCTGCTCTGTCTCCAGGCGGTAAGATGTGAGCTGGTATTTCCTGGGCTTTTTTCTGCCACTGTCCGGAACCTCAAATCTGGGAATGCCCAGGGCTCCAGTGTAGCTAAAACCCCATACGAACACTTTGTGGTTGGGCTTTCTCAGCTTCCCCACATACTGAAGCACTGGACCCTCGTTCTTTCGCTCCCGAGACCCGGAGACAATGGTGGGGGTTGCATATTCCTGAGCTCCAAGTGCTAACCTGTGTCGGGCATACACTCGAAGGCACGCCAATGACATCTCCACCCCTCAGCCACCTGAGAAATCATGAAACAGAACACATAATAAAGCCAGATATTGGGTTGTCATTGGAAATTTGACAGAGAGGAGAGAAAGAGTCTTGCTAGAATCAGAGTTGTGTAAGTGGGGTTTAGCTCTATAGTACTAATGTGCACAAAATATATATTTTCAAAGAGTTAATACAGCCATTTTGAAACTAGCTAAATAACCAAGGTAAACATTGGCAACCACAGCACTACCCTTCTTCTAGCACGGCTAACGTTAGTAATCTAACATTGCACTGTTACTAAAAAGGTAGTGATTCATTGAATTTTTGCAAGCAGCATTTAGATTGTTGTAGACAGCAACAAAAAAACTCCTTTAGCTTAGCCACTAACTATTACAGTCACTCATCATCATATAAAAAAATAGTAAAGTTAGCTACAGTATCTTTGCAAATGATTTTAACCTTGGTCCTTTTTAATCTTTACGACACAAGCTTCAATGCAAGAGTGACACCTAGATACTGATATAATCGTAATATTCATAGCTACCTACAGTGCCTTGCAAAAGTATTCACCCCCCGTGGCATTTTTCCTATTTTGTTGCATTACAACCTGTTATTTACATGGCTTTTTCTTTGGATCTCACGTAATCGACATACACAAAATAGTCTAAATTGGTGAAGTGAAATGAAAAAAATGTGTTGTTTCAAAATCTGGTGCAACCAATTATCTTCAGAAGTCACATAATTAATTAGATTGCACACTGGTGGACTTTATTTAAGTGTCACATGATCTGTCACATGATCTCAGTATATATACACCTGTTCTGAAAGGCCCCAGAGTCTGCAACACTACTAAGCAAGGGGCACCACCAAGCAAGCGGCATCATGAAGACCAAGGTGTTCTCCAAACAGGTCAAGGACAAAGTTGTGGATTAGTACAGATCAGGGTTGGGTTATAAAAAAATATCAGAAACTTTGAACATCCCACGGAGCACTATTAAACCCATTATAAAAAAAATTGAAAGAATATGACACCACAACAAACCGGCCAAGAGAGGGCCGCCCACCAAAACTCATGGACCAGGCAAGGAGGGCATTAATCAGAGACAACAAAGAGACCAAAGATAACCCTGAAGGAGCTGCAAAGCTCCACAGCGGAGATTGGAGTATCTGTCCATAGGACCACTTTAAGCCGTACACTCCACAGAGCTGGGCTTTATGGAAGAGTTGCCAGAAAAAAGCCATTGCTTAAAGAAAAAATTAAGCAAACGCGTTTGGTGCTCGCCAAAAGGCATGTGGGAGACTCCCCAAACATATGGAAGAAGGTACTGAATACTTTCGCAAGCCACTGTACATTATGGTGACATGAGTTGTGTGTGTATTCAATGCCATTTTGACATGCGTATGTCCGCAGAGGGAGCCATGACAGTCACCCTTAACTGCACTTTCAACTTTGATCAGGTTCAGAAAGGAACCAATACAAGTGAAGCAAGTGACAGTACGCTACGTTGCTGGGCTGGAGTGTAAATTCTGAATCACAGTTTATTATCTGAGCAACTTTCAATGTTATCTGAATCATCAACTCTTTCTCTCACCCACATGCAATTACAGCTTTGTGTCCCTCCGTTTCGCATGCTATGTTTACATTTTCCAATAATATAGTACACATATAGAAGTTACATCTGGCCGATGTAGTATGGAGAGCGTTTGCAAATTGCCAAGATGTCGCCGAGATGTTGGCATTAGATCATTTTCGCCCTTTAACCGCTGTTTGGACAATGCATCTCAAAGCTGAATGCTGCCTGGCCGCTCTACAGACAACATTAAAAATACCTTTGTTTGAGGCCGGATCCAACAGCAAATACTGTTTACGCTAACCAAATTAGTTTAAACATCGAATTTGAATGGAAAACAGATGATTAGCTAAATTATACTGGCAATAATAAAAAACAGTATGCTTTGCTGGACTATAAGTGATTTTGTTTGTGGGTAAAATGAAGAGTAGATTCAAGTTAATCATTGCTATACCGTCAAGTTCTTAAAAGAACTCCAGCACAGAAGAAGAGAGAAACAAGGAACAAAGAAACATCATATTTAACCAAAATATAGCTTATGCAGAGGGGGTTTATAACTGTAGTTGGTTCGATAAAGATGGAATTAAGGTTTAATTATAGGCTAAGAGCAGTGAATATGTGATGAATATATTTACAAAAAAAGGTCATGTTTGAGTCCAATAACGAAGTCGAAAATAGACGAAACGTAGTCTATACCCAGATAAAGAGCAATATACCAAATGATAGACACAACTGAGAATCCCTCTGAGAATTGACAATATATTTTCCAAGCAGTCCTATGGTCAAGAATGAGATGACACAGGCACAAATTAGGAGAAAACATGAATGCGCACTTTAAACAGACACATCAATAATCTTTTTAGACAAAGTACAATAGACAGGGACATGATAACATGATAAACACACAATAATTGCTACTGTGACTCAGGGCTTGAAATTATAGTCCTCCCGTCATCCCAGGGATGATAAATATGTAGCTGTTCAAAACAGACTGGGACAGTTCTGGGATGATAGATCCAAAATTAATGCAACCCCTCCAAGCAGGGGCTGGGGGTTCGTTTGGGATTCACAGAGAATTCACTGGCAGACTTGAATCGACAGCCTGTTTGACAGATGGAGACAAACAATAACGTATTGTAGATGGGTATACAGTGCATTCGGAAAGTACTCAGATCCCTTCCCCTTTTCCACATTTTGTTACATTACAGCCTTATTCTAAAATCTACACACAATACCCCATAATGACAAACCGATGTTTGCAAATGTATTCATAACAAAAAGGGGAAAAAATAAGCATTTGTAGCGTGGTTCGTACTGCGTTGTGTACTTTTAATTAAGACACTGCCACAACTGGAGGTCTGCTGGTTGAATTATTTTTATTTGCCCTGCACATGAAGAGACAACACACAATACTTTAGCCCTTGGCGCAGTCACAGCTCTCAGGCACCTTGCTAGCCGAAGGTCAGGCAAAAGAGACCGTCAAAAAGAAATAACAGGTGCTGCGTGCACACATTCAGTGCACAACAGCACACCATACAATACAAGTAACATGAAATAGAACATAATTCAGACAAAATAAAAGACATAGCTGCACACGACGAGACAACACACAATATTTTAGCCCTTGGCGCAGTCACAGCTCTCAGGCACCTGCGCAAGCACATGGACACTCACTGTCCCAAGTACTCCCAAGTTACAATAGGTACCCTAGTTAGAGAGCTCGGTGAAACTTGTTAACATAAATATTTTTATTGTCCACATTGTAACAAACTTATGGTTGCATAACAGCACATTGTGTAACATTACGACGGTTTTATATTGAACAATTCCGGAGCCAAGGACAACATACCTTGCTAGCTGAAGGTCAGGCAAAAGAGAACAATAAAGGGGTACGGAAATACAGATAACCCGCGATGGGCCAAACCAAAATATACACAACTTTTACAATCACGTGTAAAGTGTTTGTACACCAAAAAATAACATTAGCTATGCAGCTGTAATTAAATTTAAAAATACACTGAATTATTACTATCAAATGATTAACATCCCCTCTTGAACTGGCCTATTTGAATTGGTCCTTGTGTGCAACTTGGTGCATAATCTAGGGGAACAACATCACACTGCTACACATTGACATAAGTAAGTGCAATGAGACTCGAAATTGAGCTCAGGTGTATCCTGTTTCCATTGAGCATCCTTGATGTTTCTACAACTTGGAGTCCACCTGTGGTAAAATCAATTGATTGGACATGATTTGGAAAGGCACACACCTGTCTATATAAGGTCCCACGGTTGACAGGGCATGTCAGAGCAAAAACTAAGCCATGAGGTCGAAGGAATTGACCGTAGAGCTCCGAGACAGGATTGTGTTAAGGCACATATCTGGGGAAGGGTACCAACAAATGTCAGCATCATTGAAGGTCCCCAAGAACACAGTGGCCTCCATCATTCTTAAATGGAAGAAGTTTGGAACCACCAAGACTCTTCCTAGAAGAGGCCGCGTAGCCAAACTGAGCAAAAGACCACGGGAAACAAGATTCTCTGGTCTGATGAAACCAAGATTGAACTCTTTGGCCTGAATGCCAAGCTTCACATCTGGAGGAAACCTGACACCATCCTTATGGTGAAGCATGGTGGTGGCAGCATCATTCTGTGCGGATGTTTTTCAGTGCCAGGGACTAGGAGACTAGTCAGGATCGATGGAAAGATGAACAGATCGAGTAAAGTACAGAGAGATCCTCAATGAAAACCTGCTCCAGAGTACTTATGCCCTCAGACTGGGGCGAAGGTTCACCTTACAACAGAACAATGACCCTAAGCAAACAGCCAAGACAAAGCAGGAGTGGCTTCAGGACAAGTCTCTGAATGTCCTTGAGTGGCCCAGCCAGAGCCCGGACTTGAACCTGATTGAACATCTCTGGAGAGACCTGAAAATAGCTGTGCAGCAATGCTTCTTATCCAACCTGACAGAACTTGAGAGGATCTGCAGAGAAGAATGGGAGAAACTCCCCAAATACAGGTGTGCCAAGCTTGTAGCGTCATACCCAAGAAGACTCGAGTCTGTAATTGCTGCGAAAGGTGCTTCAACAAAGTTCTGAGTAAAGGGTCTGAATACTTATGTAAATATTATATTTCCTATATTTTTTATACATTTGCAGAAATGTCTAAATGTTTTGCTTTGTCATTTGGGGTATTGTGTGTAGATTGATGAGGGGGGAGGGGATAAACTATTTTCAATACATTTTAGAATAAGGCTGTAGCGTAACAAAATCAGAATACTTTCCAAATTCTCTGTATGATAAGCTACATCTCTGCTGTAACTTGATCAGTAGGCCTACCGTTAATTACTTTCTTGTTCTGCTCTCTCATCCACTAGTCCACTAGTCCTTCTTCGCCTCCCTTTTGCTCTGTTTTGGCTCAGCATGAGACAATTTTGAATGGGTTTCTCAACATCAGTCTATCATTTCTGACATGGCTACATTTCTAAGAACTGACACTAGAAGGGAAAACATTAAGCAAAAAAGTATCAGAACATTTGTATTTAACAAGAGTAGTGATGTTTTGCATCCCAATTCTCCACACTTCTCCTAAAGTATGCACTTGTACACTCCTTCTCAAAGGTATTAAAGGCATTGAATTGGTGTGAGTATTGGCTGGAGGGATTGATTGATTTAATTTATTAGACAATTAAGAAAATACAAGGCTGCTCCAGCCGGAAACAACCGAACATACATAAATTAATTATTGAGGATAAGAGGAAGGCAAGGTGGAATATATACCAACTTTTTTGTGGTTGTTAGAGCAACAGGTGCTGTGGGTGGGCTCTCTATGTGGTCTTTACACTAGCTGATTTCCAAGAGCTTCTGTATAATAACATCCATTTGATTTACAATGGTCTTTACTTTCACTTACTAATCATAAAACAGAAAAATATCACAGTGATGGTTGAACCTACCCACTATGATGTCCTTCACTGGTTGTGTCTTAATGCCAATCTTCTGTCCTCTCCCACACCAATTGAATTGGATGGTTAGATCAGATCTGCCATGCTGACCCTCAAAATGGGGGCCCCTCAGGTGTGCGTGCTTAATCCCCTCCTGTACTCCCTGTTCACCCACGACTGTGTGGCCACGCACGACTTCAACACCATAATTAAGTTTGCAGATGACACAAGTGGTAGGCCTGATTACTGACGACGATGAGACAGCCTACAGGGAGGAGGTCAGAGACCTGACAGTGTGGTGTCAGGACAACAACCTCTCCCTCATCGTTCACAAGACAAAGCCGCTGATTGTGATTGCTTAGCAGATCAGAAAAAAACTATCAGTATTTACAGTGCCTTGCGAAAGTATTCGGCCCCCTTGAACTTTGCGACCTTTTGCCACATTTCAGGCTTCAAACATAAAGATATAAAACTGTATTTTTTTATGAAGAATCAACAACAAGTGGGACACAATCATGAAGTGGAATGACATTTATTGGATATTTCAAACTTTTTTAACAAATCAAAAACTGAAAAATTGGGCGTGCAAAATTATTCAGCCCCCTTAAGTTAATACTTTGTAGCGCCACCTTTTGCTGCGATTACAGCTGTAAGTCGCTTGGGGTGTGTCTCTATCAGTTTTGCACATCGAGAAACTGAAATGTTTTCCCATTCCTCCTTGCAAAACAGCTCGAGCTCAGTGAGGTTGGATGGAGAGCATTTGTGAACAGCAGTTTTCAGTTCTTTCCACAGATTCTCGATTGGATTCAGGTCTGGACTTTGACTTGGCCATTCTAACACCTGGATATGTTTATTTTTGAACCATTCCATTGTAGATTTTGCTTTATGTTTTGGATCATTGTCTTGTTGGAAGACAAATCTCCGTCCCAGTCTCAGGTCTTTTGCAGACTCCATCAGGTTTTCTTCCAGAATGGTCCTGTATTTGGCTCCATCCATCTTCCCATCAATTTTAACCATCTTCCCTGTCCCTGCTGAAGAAAAGCAGGCCCAAACCATGATGCTGCCACCACCATGTTTGACAGTGGGGATGGTGTGTTCAGGGTGATGAGCTGTGTTGCTTTTACGCCAAACATAACGTTTTGCATTGTTGCCAAAAAGTTCAATTTTGGTTTCATCTGACCAGAGCACCTTCTTCCACATGTTTGGTGTGGCTCCCAGGTGGCTTGTGGCAAACTTTAAACGACACTTTTTATGGATATCTTTAAGAAATGGCTTTCTTCTTGCCACTCTTCCATAAAGGCCAGATTTGTGCAATATATGACTGATTGTTGTCCTATGGACAGAGTCTCCCACCTCAGCTGTAGATCTCTGCAGTTCATCCAGAGTGATCATGGGCCTCTTGGCTGCATCTCTGATCAGTCTTCTCCTTGTATGAGCTGAAAGTTTAGAGGGACGGCCAGGTCTTGGTAGATTTGCAGTGGTCTGATACTCCTTCCATTTCAATATTATCGCTTGCACAGTGCTCCTTGGGATGTTTAAAGCTTGGGAAATATTTTTGTATTCAAATCCGGCTTTAAACTTCTTCACAACAGTATCTCGGACCTGCCTGGTGTGTTCCTTGTTCTTCATGATGCTCTCTGCGCTTTTAACGGACCTCTGAGACTATCACAGTGCAGGTGCATTTTTACGGAGACTTGATTACACACAGGTGGATTGTATTTATCATCATTAGTCATTTAGGTCAACATTGGATCATTCAGAGATCCTCACTGAACTTCTGGAGAGTTTGCTGCACTGAAAGTAAAGGGGCTGAATAATTTTGCACGCCCAATTTTTCAGTTTTTCATTTGGTTAAAAAAGTTTGAAATATCCAATAAATGTCGTTCCACTTCATGATTGTGTCCCACTTGTTGATTCTTCACAAAAAATACAGTTTTATATCTTTATGTTTGAAGCCTGAAATGTGGCAAAAGGTCGCAAAGTTCAAGGGGGCCGAATACTTTCGCAAGGCACTGTACATGGCTAAAAGATAAGGAATATAATATCTATTGTTTACAGGAAAATCATTAAGGGGGGGGGGGGGGGGAATATACTTCTCCATGGGCAAAGAAACTCAAAAGGGGTGATGATATTAATTAACAATAATTTTTATCCGAATGTGCAAATTGTCCAAACAAGTCCGCAAGGTAGATGGATTATTTTAAATATGTTATTGGACCATAAACAGATTTGACACAATCTATATGTTCCAAATAATGATGATCCACACTTCTTTGAAAATACACTACCGTTCAAAAGTTTGGGGTCATTTAGAGATGTCCTTGTTTTTGAAAGTTTTTTTTTTTTCATTAAATGAACATCAAATCTGAAATACAGTGTAGACATTGTTAATGTTATAAATGCTATAAACGGCAGATTTTTATGAAATATCTACATAGGATTACAGAAGCCCATTGATCATTAGAAAACCCTTTTGCAGTTATGTTAGCACAGCTGAAAACTGTTGTTCTGATTACAGAAGCAATAAAACTGGCCTTCTTTAGACTAGTTGAGTATCTGGAGCATCAGTATTCATGGGTCCGATTACAGGCTCAAAATGGCCAGAAACAAAGCACTGTCTTCTGAAACTCATCAGTCTATTATTTTTCTAAGAAATTAAGGCTATTCCATGCGAGAAATTGCCGAGGAGCTGAAGATCTTGTACAACTCTGTGTACTACTCCCTTTACAGAACAGCGCAAACTGCCTCTAACCAGAATAAAAAGAGAAGTGCACAACTGAGCAAGAGGTGCACAACTGAGCAAGAGGACAAGTACATTAGAGTGTCTAGTTTGATTAACAGATGCCTCAGAAGTCCTCAATTGGCAGCTTCATTAAATAGTGCCCACAAAACACCCGTCTCCACTGTTTACGTTAAGAGGCGACTATGGGATGCTGGCGTTCTAGGCAGAGTTCCTCTGTCCAGTGTCTGTGTTCTTTGCCCATCTTAATCTTTTCTTTTTATTGGCCAGTCTGAGATGTGGCTTTTCTTTGCAACTCTGCCTAGAAGGCCAGCCTCCCGGAGTCGCCTCTTCACTGTTGACGTTGAGACAGGTTAAATGATTTTTATTTTTTTATTTCACCTTTATTTAACCAGGTAGGCAAGTTGAGAACAAGTTCTCATTTACAATTGCGACCTGGCCAAGATAAAGCAAAGCAGTTCAACACATACAACAACACAGAGTTACACATGGAGTAAAACAAACATACAGTCAATAATACAGTAGAAACAAGTCTATATATGATGTGAGCACATGAGGTGAGATAAGGGAGGTAAAGGCAAAAAAAGCCATGGTGGCGAAGTAAATACAATATAGCAAGTAAAACACTGGAATGGTAGATTTGCAGTGGAAGAATGTGCAAAGTAGAAATAAAAATAATGTGGTGCAAAGGAGCAAAATAAATAAATAAAATAAATACAGTAGGGAAAGAGGTAGTTGTTTGGGCTAAATTATAGATGGGCTATGTACAGGTGCAGTAATCTGTGAGCTGCTCTGACAGCTAGTGCTTAAAGCTAGTGAGGAAGATAAGTGTTTCCAGTTTCAGATATTTTTGTAGTTCGTTCCAGTCATTGGCAGCAGAGAACTGGAAGGAGAGGCGGCCAAAGAAAGAATTGGTTTTGGGGGTTACCAGAGAGATATACAGTGGGGCAAAAAAGTATTTAGTCAGCCACCAATTGTGCAAGTTCTCCCACTTAAAAAGATGAGAGGCCTGTAATTTTCATCATAGGTACACTTCAACTATGACAGACAAAATGAGAAAAAAAATCCAGAAAATCACATTGTAGGATTTTTTATGAATTTATTTGCAAATTATGGTGGAAAATAAGTCTTTGGTCACCTACAAACAAGCAAGATGTTTGGCTCTCACAGACCTGTAACTTCTTCTTTAAGAGGCTCCTCTGTCCTCCACGTGTTACCTGTATTAATGGCACCTGTTTGAACTTGTTATCAGTATAAAAGACACCTGTCCACAACCTCAAACAGTCACACTCCAAACTCCACTATGGCCAAGACCAAAGAGCTGTCAAAGGACACCAGAAACAAAATTGTAGACCTGCACCAGGCTGGGAAGACTGAATCTGCAATAGGTAAGCAGCTTGGTTTGAAGAAATCAACTGTGAGAGCAATTATTAGGAAATGGAAGACATACAAGACCACTGATAACCCTCCCTTGATCTGGGGCTCCACGCAAGATCTCACCCCGTGGGGTCAAAATGATCACAAGAACCACACGGGGGGACCTAGTGAATGACCTGCAGAGAGCTGGGACCAAAGTAACAAATCCTGCAGTGCCAGACGTGTCCCCCTGCTTAAGCCAGTACATGTCCAGGCCCGTCTGAAGTTTGCTAGAGAGCATTTGGATGATCCAGAAGAAGATTGGGAGAATGTAATGTGGTCAGATGAAACCAAAATATAACTTTTTGGTAAAAACTCTTCGTGTTTGGAGGACAAAGAATGCTGAGTTGCATCCAAAGAACACCATACCTACTGTGAAGCATGGGGGTGGAAACATCATGCTTTGGGGCTGTTTTTCTGCAAAGGGACCAGGATGACTGATCCGTGTAAAGGAAAGAATGAATGGGGCCATGTATCGTGAGATTTTGAGTGAAAACCTCCTTCCATCAGCAAGGGCATTGAAGATGAAACGTGGCTGGGTCTTTCAGCATGACAATGATCCCAAACACACCGCCCGGGCAACGAAGGAGTGGCTTCGTAAGAAGCATTTCAAGGTCCTGGAGTGGCCTAGCCAGTCTCCAGATCTCAACCCCATAGAAAATCTTTGGAGGGAGTTGAAAGTCCGTGTTGCCCAGCAACAGCCCCAAAACATCACTGCTCTAGAGGAGATCTGCATGGAGGAATGGGCCAAAATACCAGCAACAGCGTGTGAAAACCTTGTGAAGACTTACAGAAAATGTTTGACCTCTGTCATTGCCAATGAAGGGTATATAACAAAGTATTGAGATAAACTTTTGTTATTGACCAAATACTCATTTTCCACCATAATTTGCAAATAAATTCATTAAAAATCCTACAATGTGATATTCTGTACCCTGAATTCTATATAAATCACAGAGTGTCACCAGCAAAGCATACCTCACACCATCACACCTCCTCCTCCATGCTTCACGGTGGGAACCACATGTGGTGTTCATCCGTTCACCTACTTTGTGCCTCATAAAGACACGGCGGTTGGAACCAGAAATCTCATATTTGTACTCATCAGACCAAAGGACAGATTTCCACCGGTCTAATGTCCTTTGTCTGTGTTTATTGGCCAGGCAAGTCTCTTATTATTGGTGTCCTTTACTAGTAGTTTCTTTGCAGCAATTTGACCATGAAGGCCTGAATCGTTCAGTCTCATCTGAACAGTTGATGCTGATGTGTCTGATACTTGAACTATCTGGAAGCATTTATTTGGACTTCAATTTTTGAGGCTGTTGAATCAGCCTCATTGCATAAAAATGTTTTTTTTTATGCTAGTGGTTTCATTAATTTGGGATCTATCGCATCCCACAACTGTCCCAGACTAGGACAGTTTGGAATATTTCTTTCTCGCACAGAATAGGTCAATTTTTGTACTATGGGGGATAGTAGATTGACATAGGCAAATGCTTTTGCTGTTGATGGTGTTGGAGTCATGCGTGACCACCAGTCGTGGGTGAACAGGGAGTACAGGAGGGTCTAAGCACACACCCGAGGGGCCCCCGAGGGTCCGCGTGGCGGAGGTCTTGTACCAACCCTCATTACCTGTGCCGGCCCGTCAGGATGTCAAGGATCCAGTAACAGAGGGAGGTGTTCAGAGATGAGCTTGGAGGAGACTATGGTGTTGAATGCTGAGCTGTAGTCTATGAACAGCATTCTCACAGTTATTTCCCCTGTTGTCCAGGTGGGAGCAAGCAGTGTGAAGTTCAATTGAGATTGCATCATCTGTGGATCTGTTGAGGCGATATGAAAATTGGGGTGGGTCCAGGGTGTCTGGGATGATGTTGGAGTTCTTGGGAACAGGGACAATGGTAGTCAGCTGGAAACATGTTAGGAGGAGATTGAAAATGTCTGTGAAGACACTTGCCATCTGGTCTGCGCATGCTTTGTGAAGGCACCGTGGTATTCCGTCTGCGAGTGTTGGTCTGTTTAAAGGTTTCTCACATAGTCCATGGAGAGTGAGATCACACGGTCATCTGGAACAGGGGCTTTCACGCAAGACTCAGTGATGTTTTCCTCGAAGTGAGCAGAGAAGGCATTTAGCTCGTTTGGGAGTTCTGTATCACTGGGCAGCTCACTGCTGGGTTTCCCTTTGTAATCTGTTATCGTCTGCAAGCCCTGCTACATACGACGAGCGTCTGAGCCGGTGTAATAGGATTCCACCTTTCTCCTATATTTTCCTTTTGCATGTTTGATGTCTCATCGGAGGTCATAGTGGGCTTTCTTGTATGCTTCCATGTCTGCGTCCTGTTCTTTGTAAGCGGTAGCTCAAGCCTTTATCTCAGTGCGGATAGTGCCTGTAATCCATGGTTCTTGGTTTGGATGCATTCATATAGTCACTGAGGGGACATCGTCGCTAACGATGAAATAGCAGACTGCACAAAATAATTTCAGACTATATTATTTATTTCGTAGGTTACAAATAGCTTATTTCAGCAAACAAATAAAGAAGCTTATATTCCAAAAACTGCATATGGCGTCGCAAACACATTTACTAACCACACACTTTATAAAAAAGTAACAGAGAAAATGGACACTTCAAAATTTGTAATACACCGGTGTCATTTTAGGGTAACTTATTGTATACTGAACAAAAATACAAACACAACATGTAAAGTGCTGTCACATGTTTCATGACCTGGAATAAAAGATCCCTGAAATTGTGATGGGACAATAAAAATCCACTCTAAAATGTGCAGTTTTGTCACACGACACAATGCCACAGATGTCTCAAGTTGAGGGAGCTTGTGATTGGCATGCTGACTGCAGGAATGTCCACCGGAGCTGTTTCCAGAGAATTGAATGTTAATTTCTCTACCATATGCTGCCTCCAGCGTCATTTTGGAAAATGTGTCAGTATGTCCAACTGGCATCAACCACAGACCACTTGTAACCATGCCAGCCCAGGACCTCCACATCTTCACCTGCAGGATTGTCTGAGACAAGTCACCCAGACAGCTGATGAAACTGAAGTGCATTTCTGTCTGTAATAAAGCCTTTTTGTGAGGAAAACTCATTCTGATTGGCTGAGCCAGGCTCCCTCAATTAGGGCCTGATGAATGTATTTAAATGAACTGATTTCCTTCTATGAACTGTAACTGAAATGAACTGTCATTGACATTGTTGCATTTATATTTTTGTTCAGTATACATAAAGAAAACCGATATGAAAATACCCTCAAATAAAAGGTGACATTCTGTACTGTCGCCTCATATTTCTATAGCCAAATGAAATGTTTTTGCTTCACTGTCCAAATAAATAGGTATAGGAGTGTACATTTACATTTCACTATTGTTTTACTTTCTCCAAGCAGTTAGTTAGTCCTAAGTGTTTACATTTAGAACAAAATGCAAAGTGCCCTCAAAGGCACACATGGTTGGCTTTATCTGCTGATCAGTTTGTATTGCACACATTAACCTATCTTTCTTTGCATTCCATTACTGACACAAAGTTTAAAGCTCAGTTCGTCTTGCGGACGCTGACTTTTTTGCAGGTGTTCTCCGTGCAGCGCTCCATGATGAGTTCAGGACTGGGCCGAGGGGGGATGAAGGGAGCCCCTTTCTTCAGCTCGCCCCCTGGACTAGAGCCTGCTGGCTTTGGGATGTTGTCTGAAAGTCAATCGGTAGAAAACTGTGAAGGCCTTATTTTAGAAACGGTCATTGAAATTGGTAAAAGGTTAAACAATGAAATTATGAGAACTATAACAGTTGGACAATGGATGCAGATACTCCAAATGTTTGAATTCCCATCAGATATTGATTGAATTATAGCACACACAACATTGTACTGGCAGAGACAAATAATTAAAGGGGTCTGAACTGGCTGATTTCGCCTCGGTTTTCCACCCTCCTCGTTAATAAATGCAACTGAAAAGACAAGATTTGCATCTTGGAGGTGTGCTTTGATGTGGGTGTGTTTCTTGTGGGATTTTTCTCACATGGGAAGCATTCGTACATTCACTCTGGCAAAACTTCAACACAGTTAGTCACTCACCTGTCTATAATGTGAAAACAGTCTGCTAGGGAGAGTTAAGAGGTCAGAGTGATGTTCTCTCATTTGTGTCAAGAGGTAGCTAGCAAGCTAGCCAACTGTAGCCAAGCTAGCCAACTCTAGCTCGCTGAAGCCAGTGTGCGACTGCGGCAGAATTTGTTTGATGTTGGATATCTCTATTGGGCTAACTTCATCACGGTCAGTGTGCTTTCCGAGCAGGTTCAGAGAGAGAATTTATGAATGATCAACCACGTGTTAAGCTGAAACTACATGGAGAGACGCCCGTCAACAGCATGACATTTGTGTTTGACAGTAGGGAGTGTCAATTCACATACGCTGTGTAGTGCATGCCAACTTAATTGCCATGAAAATCCATAATAAACAGTTGTATTTATGTTCGCTATGGAGCTGTGGGAATGGCTGTTGGGTGTTCCTTTTGACTCACCTTAGAGGTCCTACGGGAGACACCATACCTGCCTGGGCTAAACAAAATGCGAAGAGAGTTGTAGCTAATAAACCCAAACAGACGGAAGTTGCTTTTATTTCAGCGCATTTCATTTGTTAACTGCTCATAAAACACTCGCCAAAATAGTTTTTTAATCTCTTTTTGGTAATGTAAGTGTCGAGATGCTGCGTTAAATCCCCGACCAGGAGTTAGCGTTCTTATACGGTAATGTGGGTCTACTGGGGTAGGGATGAAAAAGTCTGCGATTTGCATCCATTCAAATTAGCCCACATTTGCCTTGTTCAATCTCGTTAATTCTCTTAAACTAAATACCGTGACTGTAGCTGGGAATGTTGTTTGAAATGTCCGATACAACATCAGTTGGCTGATATCATTAACCTACTGCATGCCCCTTAAAAAATAAATACATGCTGTGTGCAGGGTATGCTATTACCATGCTAACACTCATTAAGACATACTGGCAGCATAGCTAGCCATCTCAAGCAATCGCTGGTTGAAGTAACATTTTAGTGTAATGGAATTGACTGGTGACTATGATATGAATATTCATCACAACATTTTGACTGCATCTATAAAAAAATATATATTTTAAAAATTATTAAAACGATTGTATCGTTGTTGCTTGAATTCAGGTGTTGAACTGTTAGATTGGTGCGTACCCCAGTCCCGGATGAGTACTGTCCCTTTATAGACGTAACAGAAAACCAATGTATTCCATTAAACCCATTTCAGTCATTACCGGAGTCTTTGAAAGGTCATTACAAACATTTTCGCGGTTGTAAATGTTAACATAAAAAACAAATGGCACAAGTGAGAGTAGGAAAGAGTAACAAGAGTAAAATGAAAGCAATAAATCCAGTGAAATTTAAGTGACACGTGAAATTTGCACCCCTCAAACACAGGAAATTGTTATCAGAAAAGGAGAAATCCTCAGGTGATCGGGGCAAGCGCATTGCTGCTTTTATGGAGACGGCAATGTACAGCTTTGCTCTCTGATTGAAAGCCTTTACTGTGGGAGCAAGTCATAGCCAATACTACCCCACCGGAGACCTGGCTTCAAATAGTATCTGTATTCTTTCAAACTCTTAGCAGTGTTTGCTTGAGCTCAATCAATCTATCAAATGTATTTTATAAAGCCCTTTTTACTTCAGCAGTTGTCACTGCTGCTTTACAGCTGAGCTGTAAAGGAGTGCCTGGAGCTGAGCTTGCCTGGAGTGCTACATAAACAGGGTTTGAACTTTTGGTACTATTTCATTGGTTCCATTCTGCATTTCAGGCAAGCTCAATAAAGCTTTGAAAGAAAACAAATACAGCAATATTTGAACCCAGGTCTGCTCCAATAGGATTTCATACAGTATAAAAATGTCTGCCTGCATCAAAATGATGTACCTCCGTTTTCCTTCTCCTGCAGGGGAGACTGTGTGGCGTCATTAGAGGTCTTCCTGGGCTGATTGGGCCAGTCGCCTTTCTGCAGCAGGAAGCGGCGACTGTTCCTGCGGTACGTGTTCTGGCTGATGCCCTTGCGCCCTTTACCGTGAATACTCTGGGCATTGCGGATTGTAGACCTGAAAGCCAAGAGGAGATGGGCCAGTCGTTGAAAGAGGAAAAGAGAAGTTAAAACAAACCATTAAAAAAGTACCAATATTTTATTTAACCATTATTTTGACAGGGATTCAATTCCAAGACCAAATTCTCTTTGCCAGATGAGCCCTGTTTAGCACAATACATATAAAAATACAATATACACATTAAACTACGCATCCACATAAACTTTGATATACACAACAATACATGAGAAGCAAAAAACAATCATAAAAAACAGACAGTCTTCAGTAAAAAGATCTGAAATGCCTTAGCGGTACCAATTCCTCCAATTTTAAAGTATATTAGAGATCATTCCACACGTAAGGTGCAAGAAAACAGGTCGCAGTTGTAGGTCGCAATTGTAAATGAGAACTTGTTCTCAACTTGCCTACCTGGTTAAATAAAGGTAAAATAAAAAAAAATAAATAAATAAAAAACTAAAAGCAGATCTACCCAAAGTGGAAATCAAAGGTATCTCCAGAGTTAGCCATCCCTCAGACCGGATCTGGTAGCTCATACGTCCTTGGGGGATACGTTTTTTTTGGGGGGGACACTTTATTTATATTTTTGACTTTTACTTTCACATTCCTAAAGAAAATATGTACTTTTTTACTTCCATACATTTTCACTGACATCCAAAAGTACCCGTTACATTTCGAACGCTAAGGCAGGACAGCAATGTGGTCCAATTCATTCACCTATCAATATAACGCATCATCCCTACTGCCTCTGATCTGGCAGACTCACTAAATACAAACAATGTGTTTGTAAATTATGTCTGAGTGTGGGAGTGTGCCCTTGTCTGTCCGTATATATATTTTTTAGTTCTGGCTTGCTTAATAAGGAATTTTATGTAGAATGTTGTCACAGATCCCTCCAGAACTGTGTCATTACGCACATCTGGTCCCAATTCCCACTGATTGTAATTGTATAGATGTGCTCTTTGTTTCACTGTCAATTATTGTTCCAAAGTCCGTTGATGCGTGTGAGTACCTGTGCTGTGTGTTTTGGCTTTACGTGCCATTGTGGATCGCGCAGATGATTACGGGTCTCGTCCCATGAGTTAATCATTGTGCACATGTGTTATTTATGCTCTTTTGTTTTGGGTTTCTACCCTGTGTTTTGTTACGTGTTTGTTTGGTCTTCGTCACCGTGCCTTTATCCGGCACACTGTAAAAAAAAATATTACGCATTCCTGCACCTGTCTCCCGATCCTTCATGCCAACGTGACAAATGTACATTTACTCAAGTATGACAATTGAGTACTTTAATTTTAAACCAGATGCATTTAGACTTTTATTCAAGTAGTAATTTACTGGGAGACGTTTACTTGAGTCCTTACATACCTTACTTCAAATTAATAATGCAGTAAGGTATGGCGGAAGTTGATGCAGGAGGGCTTTATAAACAAAAAGAGTGCAATGCATCAATCTATGAGACTTCAAAGAGGGCCAGCCTACTTCCTGATACAGAATGCAGTGATGTGTACTGAACCTATCGCCCGTAAAAAAGGGTAGTGCGCTGTGATAACACAATAATTACTTCAATACAATAAGAAGCCCATTTGAATTCTTAATTTCTTAACTCAGTTAAGACAAGGTACGAAAGACAAGGTCTTTGTCGGAGTTTCTATGCTTTTATAACTTTGTCTTTATCCATAGAGGATGTCATCCAAAATAAATGTCCAGACGTTTGTAGGCCTACCGTCTGGGTGGTGGTATCTGTCTTCTAATCACGTTCTCCTCCATCTCCTTCTTCTCTCCAGTTTTGTGGAGAAACATAGAGGGGAAGTGTCCTGTCTCCTCTCCTTTCCTATCCAAGATGATACACCCAACAAGCACTTAGACAAACTGTGTGTGTGTGTGGCTATATGATACAACAGTAGCAAATATGTAAGCTACTACTGATCCACACAGCTGCCTGCCTGTGGTCCGAACTTATTACAGAGATGAATAGAGAGCAGGAAAGAGTACAGAATCAGCCTACATACCTGACCACCCACCATCCATCCAGCAGCTTGTGAATGACCTCAATAGTTTCTCCAGTCTCAAGAGTTAGCTCATCATCTTGTGCTGCCTTGTAGGCTTGGGTGGTGATATAGAGTTCTCCTGTGGGGACAAACACACATTGGAATTATGAGCTCAAACTCAAAGCACTTTTGTACCACCTAGAGCAGTGGATCCCAATCCTTGCAAAAAACAACTTCCAGCTGCGTACACCCTCTAGCACCAGAGTCAGCGCACTCTCAAATGTGTTTTTTTACATCATTGTAAGCCTGCCACACACACACTATACCATATGTTTAATAAATGTAAGAATGAGTGTGAGACTGTCACTTCCCATGAGGCAGGTGGTGACAAAGAGCTCTTATAGGACCAGAGCACAAATAATAATATATATTTTTCTCTTTATTTAACCATCTTACATATAAAACCTTATTTGTTCATTGAAAATTGTGAATAACTCACCGCAGGTTAATGAGAAGGGTGTGCTTGAAAGGATGCACATAACTCTGTAATGTTGGGTTGTATTGGAGAGTCTCAGTCCTAAATCATTTTCCACACAGTCTGTGGCTGTACTTAATTTTCATGCTAGTGAGGGCTGGGAATCCACTCTCACATAGGTACGTGGTTGCAAAGGGGCAAAGGGCATCAGTGTCTTAACAGCGTGATTTGCCAAGGCAGGATCCTCTGAGCGCAGCAAATCTGGCAATGGCTTCTGATTAAATTACATTTTCATAGAACTGCTTGTTGCAATTTCGATGAGGCTCTCTTGTTCAGATATCGATAAGTGGACTGGAGGCAGGGCAGGAAAGGGATAAAGAATCCAGTTGTTTGTGTTAATCATAGCCTCAATTTTGTGCCGCACATTGAATATAGTTGCGGAGAGTCAGGCAAGAAAAATCACCCAGATAGGCCAGTTGTGTGAGAAATTAGTTATCATGCAAGAGGTCAGACAAGTCAAAATGATGGTCAGTAAAGATAACTTTAAGCTCATCTCTCTATTTAAAAAAACATGTCAATTCTTTGCCCCTTGATAACCAGCGCATTTCTGCATGTTATAAAAGTGTTACATGGTCGCTGCCCCTATCATTGCATAGCGCAGAAAATACATTAGAGTTCAGGGGGCTTGCTTTAACAAAGTTCAACATTTTCACTGTAGTGTCCAAAATGTATTTAAAGCTGTCAGGCATTCCCTTGGCAGCAAGAGCCTCTGGCAGTGTACCCAAGTGGCATCGGGAGCAACTGCTTGTGTGACAGGTTAAAGGAAATATTCAGCCTGTTGTTATTATATTACTACATTATACTAATACATAAAAAGTATTAGTAAGTTCATAGTATGTGAGGATCTTAAAACATCTAAGGTTAAAAAGATGCATTCAGTATTAGTTGATAGAGATTGATAACATTCATATATTGTGTTAAAGTTAAAATCTGTTAAGCTGATAAAGGGTACGAATTGTGAGTAAATGTGTAAACATTATATTGATTACTTTATTTTGTGGTGCCTAAAAGTGTTAATCTGTGATCTACGAAATGCTCTTAATCTATGAGCCGGAGATCGATTGCTCTGGTCTCCAGCCATATTCCTGGGGAAATCGCTGACTTTTCTCATTGAACTAAAAGTTGAATTGAGAAAACACCGTATCATTCTCGTGATTAGTTCTCCCCTGTTTTCAGGTGTTCAATGTTATAACTCGCTAACATGTCAAGAGTGTTTAAGGTGTGTCTTAGTAACATCTTGAGGAAGTTAGAGTTAAGTTTGCAGAGAGTAATATGAGCCCTGCTCGGTTGTAGCGAAGAATAGCATCGTACTGAGAGTAGCTGCCATTTTATGTCGAATGTGAATGAACATGTGCGTTGTTAATAAGATATTTTGCTGTGTTATTTGTATAATGGTTTTTCTGTTGTTTTGTAATCTGTTACTTTTGTAAAAATTGAACTAAAAGTTGAATTGAGAAAACAACGCCGTATCACTCTCGTGATTATTTCTCCCCTGTTTTCAGGGGCGTAACACTTGCACGCGCGGTACCACTCCACTATGTCTCCCTGTTATGGCTTTTACGCCATCAGTACAGATACCAACACGAGCAGCAGCTACAGAGAGTAAGAGTTAATGTGATTGGATGTTAATTATTTGACTAGGCTACCTGTATTTGACAATGTGTTGTTATTTTGCTGAACACTAGATGGTTTCGTTTTATTTTTGGCAGTGAAAGGAGGCTAATCAGGTGAGAAAGAAAAACTCTCACAAATGTAGAGCACCGTTGGAAAATAAAATGGACTGTTTGAAAATGTGAAGATATAAAAAGGAAAATAATGTGAATCACATTTTTATTTGGCGTACCCCCAACGGCATTGCTTGGAATACCTGACCTAGAGGAAAGGCTTCACTAGCTTCTCAAAGTTTGTTTAGAATTAGGTTAATATTATACAGACAGCCAACACAAAACCTAACAAACACATCACCTGTGACCTCACTGAAAATAGTGTCACATAGATATTAGATACAAATATAAATCAAAAATGTTGATTGGTCGCCACTAGCCTCCCTTGCTCTTATTTTAGT
The DNA here is from genome assembly GCF_013265735.2 of Oncorhynchus mykiss. NCBI lineage: Eukaryota > Metazoa > Chordata > Actinopteri > Salmoniformes > Salmonidae > Oncorhynchus > Oncorhynchus mykiss. The sequence goes on along the minus strand of NC_048576.1, from coordinate 46,275,882 downwards.
TAGAGCCCTAGCAGGTGGTGAGACTTGCCTGCATAGTTGGGATCAGCGTCTTCAGGCTCCTCTGGTCCATCAAGGGGCTCCAGGTAAGAGGCGGGCACCCAGCCACGCTTGATATCACACTGGCAGAACCACCAACCTGCCATGGTAGAGGGGTCAAAGGTCAAGTGAGCACTAAGCACAGAAACCATGTCCATGTTCAGTAGGGCATGCAATGGTAAACACTTAAAAATAAAAATGTGTTTCCTATTGGGTAGGAGGTACTCCCTCCCTGTGTCAGTCGGTTGTCTTTTGTTTCGTGCCTACTAAACACGACCCAGAAGGAGCAGCAGTAGATTCATCAGGAATACCTGAGGGATAACTAGGGGCTTTTCTCAGTAGGATTTGCTCAACTCCTCGGTCCTGTCGCCTCTTTTTGAAAAAGGTCAAAGGTAATCGAAGAGAGGCGGCGAGGAGACGGAACTTGGCCGAAAATGCGCTTGTATGAAATTGGACTCCTTCTCCACTCGCTCGTCATCAGGCAAACTACACTTACAGGGGTGGACCCCAAAATAATCATGTAAAGTAATAAAAACGAATTAAGTTAGTTGTGCAACACATTTTATAGATAAAACGATAAGTAGTGTAGTATGATCTAAAATAAGGACGCGTGACAATGAGGTTCTAGCTCCAGCCTGTTTATTAACCTAACCCTTGCATGTCCTACATAGGTACGGATACCCCCAAGGGACATCCTACCACATCTTCCCCTCTCCCATGAACAAGAACTCAACATGCATAACCCCTGAAGCATAACTGAAATGCAATTTGGAAACCAGTATTATTCTCTAACATGATACTTCCCATCCCGAAACAGTATGAAAGCATTAAATCACACAGTATGAACATTAACTTAGGTACAGTCTCTTTTTGCTGGGTATGGTCCCCAACAGTATGTTTTCTCTTCACGTAACAGTCTTTCAGCCACTCTGGTGGCTTCACATTCCTTTTTGGGCGCGCTTGTGGCTCTGTGAGCATTCTCTCTCCTTCACCCTCTTTTTGTGCATTTTCTGTGGCCTCAGTCTGTGTGGCTGGTAGATCTGGAAGAGCTCTGAGGTGTGTTTTGTTCCTTCGTACCTCTTCTGAGCCTGTGTCCACCACATAGGAGCGTGGGGCATCCGCTTTCCTCAGCACTATTGCTGGTGTCTTTGAGTTTGTAATCCACACACGTTGACCTTCGGTCAGCTCGGGCATCTCCTTAGCACGGTGTCTCCGATTAAAGTCTCCAGTTTGCGTTTGTTTCAGCCGTTTGTCCCTCTCAGCGAAGGCCTTCCTGTTAGGCCATCAGAGTTTAAGCTGAGCCGGCGAGACAATCAATGGGGAACGCAGCCTCCTGCCCATCAGGAGCTCGGCAGGCGACGGCCCATGATGCAGTGGTGTAACTGTAAGCTAACAGAGCCCTGTATGGATCCTTGTTCTTTTTCAGCAGCTCTCTCTGCCTCACCATTACTCTGTGCATGGTAGGGGCTACTGGTCACATGTATGAAGTCATAATCTGCGGCAAAAGCAGAAAAGGAGCTCGCAGAGAACTGGGGAGCGTTATCTGTAACCAGGACCTCAGCGACCCCTTGCCTGGAAAAAATGTACTTTAATCCATTGATAACACCAGCTGATGTGGTTATGGGTGTCTTTGCTATTTCAATGTATCTTGAGTAGTAATCTACCACTAGCAGATAAGTGTCATTTTTCCAATAGAACATATCCGCTCCTACCTTTTGCCATGGCCGTTTTGGCAGCTCCGTTGCCATCATTGGCTCCGGATGACAAGGTTGACATTTTGTACAGACCTCACACTGGGCCACTAGCTTTGCAATCTGAGAACTCAGACCAAGCCACCACACTGACTGTTGAGCCCTCAGTCTGCATTTGGTTATCCCCATGTGTCCATCATGCACTCTGTCTAGCATTTCTGGTTGTAGAGTCTCTGGGATAACTCTCCGTTGTCCTTTCATGAGAAGGTCTCCATTACAGTGGAAATCACTTTGGTGCACCCAATAGGGCTTCAGCAGTTGAGGCAGTTCCTCCTGCCTGGGCCATCCCTTTTTGCACTGCAGCACTATCTGTTGGCAGATGTGGTCTTGTTGTTGCTCCTCTGCAATCTGCTGCAGTTTGGTCTGAGATGCAGGTAGACTGTCCCTTATTGCATTAATGGACACCTGTACCTCACCCTCTAGACATTGCTCCTCCTCTGATAATGGACGTTTAATTGGGGCCCTGGAGAGTGCATCTGCTGTGATCAGTGCCTTCCCTGGCACATACACCATCTTGTAGGTGAACCTCAGTAATCTGAGGCGGAAGCGTAGAACTCTGGGAGGCAAGTCGTCCAGTGCTTTTGTCCCTAACAGAGCCAACAGTGGTTTGTGGTCAGTCTCTGCTGTAAACTGCAGGCCAATAAGGTATTGGCTGAGCTTTTCACATGCCCATGTGATAGCCAACGCCTCCTTCTCCACTTGAGCATATATTTTCTCTGTGTCGGATAAGCTTCGGGAGATGTATGCGATTGGACGCCACTCCATGTTGTCCTGCATCTGTGTGAGGACCGCCCCTATAGCCCAAAGGATGATGCATCTGCTGATACTTTTGTGTTAGCGTGGGGACAAGCGTGAGGCCAGATCTCCTTTAATATTGTCAAACGCTATCTGTTGCATGTGACCCTATGACCAGGCATTCTCTTTGGCTAGTAAGTCTCTCAAGAGGTTTGGTTGTATCTGAGAACTGTGGGAGGAACTTACCCCACATATGTGGCCATGCCTAAGAAGGTCCTGACTTCAGCCACATTCTGGGGTCTGGGCATATCTGTGATGGCGCTGATCTTCTCTGGGTCCGGCTCTATTCCAGCTGCACTGATTTTGTGCCCCAAGAACAAGACCTCTGATTGTGCAAAAGTGCATTTTTCATTGAGTGTCAGGCCAGTCTCCTGGAGTCGGGTCAGAACTGCTGGGAGTCTTACATCATGTTCTGCTCTGTCCCTTCCGCACACAAGCACATCGTCCGCGTGGACTATGACGCCACTCAGCCCATCCAACAGCTGGGAAATGCGTCTTTGGAAATGCTCAGGACCGGAAGTGATTCCAAATGGCAAAACAGTAACGGCCAAACGGTGTTATAAATGTTGTGAGCGCCCTACTTTCTGATGACAGCAGTATCTGCCAGAAACCTGAGTGGGCATCCAGCTTTGTGAAGACTTGAGAGCCATCAAACTGAGCCAGTGACTGCTCCATTGATGGTAAGATGTGTCTCTCTCTGCAGAATGCCTCATTCAATTTAGTCATGTCCACACAAATCCTTATTTCCCCATTGGCTTTTGGGACCACCACCATCCCTGCACACCAGTCTGTGGGACTCTCTATTTTAGACACTGCCCCAATTTCTTCCATCCTCCCCAACTCTTCCTTTACTCTGGCCAATAAAGGGATAGGCACCCGGCGGGGGGGTGGAAAGGGCATAGTCACCTTCTATCCTTCCTAGACCAGAAAACACTTTTGGGAATTTCTTTTTGAAAACCTCACCTGGGTCTTCCAGTTCGCTCACTCTTTCAATGAGTTGCAATGGTTCAATTGCTGGCAGCCCCAGCAACAGTCTGGCTAGAGAGTCAATGACAAAGACAGGCTGGATGGCACTTTTGTCTTTACTCTCCAGTTTGATCACCAAGTGCCCTACCACTGGTAAAATGTTATTACTGGGCCCGTACAGTTTTTTGTTTGTAGAGAGCAAAGGGCCATCTCTGCTATAGCTATACAGCCTAGTTGGGATAGCTGTCACTGCTGCCCCAGTGTCTAGTTTAAATGACACAACCTCCCCATTGAGTTTAATGTCTGAATGCCAGCCAGCATTGTTTTCCTTTACTTCTCCCAGAAAGATGCTGTCCTGCTGTACCTCCTCTGAAACATCATGCATTTGCTTTAATCGACAGATAGCTGAAAAGTGTCCTCTCCTGTGACATTACCTGCATTCCCGCATCCTTTGCTGGGCAATCTTTCCATCTGTGGAAAGGGGATTTTCCACATTTGCGACAAACACTTGAACTAGCTACTGGTGCTGTCTGTTTTTGTTCTGTGTTTCCCTCCGTTTTTTTTATAGCTCTGTATGAAAATGCATGTATTTCCTCACTCTCTTCGTTCTGCAAGGAGCTGCTGTTGCGCAGTATCGTCTGCTGTCTTTTTACTGTCTCACTCTGCCTAACCTGGTTTACAGCTTGGGACACGGTAAACTGGGAATCCAACTAACTTTTCAGAAACTGATATATTTCTTATTCCGACTACAATCCGATCTCGGATCAGCTCTTCCCTGAGCGCGCCAAACTGACAATGTTCTGCTAGTTTGTGAACAGCTGTGATAAAACTGTTGGTGGTTTCACCCTGCTCCTGTTTGCGCATATTTAACCTAGCTCTCTCAAAAATAATGTTGTCTCCCTACAAAATGCGTTTCAAAACAGTCTTTAACGGCACTGTAGTTAAGTTTCTCTTCCTCGGTCAACGTTGAAGCATTTAATATATCCTCGGCTTCATCACCCATTGAGTAGATCAGTGTATTAACTTGAAATGCCCAATTTTTCACGTTTAAGCCTGATACTACCCTGTACCTTTCAAAGCGCCTGATCCATTTCGGCCAGTTTTGAATGTCCATACAAACAAAATTCTCTGGGGGACTAATGCGAAATCCGTCAGCACTAGCCACTGGCCTGTCCATGTTTGCGCCAGAGCCCGTTGAACTTGGAGTCGCAAACCCTGAAATCCTGCCAGCTTCTTCCTCTTGCAACATGTTGCTTAGCAGTAACTTAGTCCTTGCTCGTTAGCTAGCAAAATAATGATATGTTCTGTTTTATCTCCACTGTGCCCTCCCTGCTTTGAAACAGCCTGAATGTATGATTTATTTGGTACATCCTTCACGTTTATGTGAATTTTAAAACCACTTCTGACCCCATGTAGTACGATCTAAAATAAGGACGCGCAACAACGAGGTTCTAGCTCCAGCCTGTTTATTAACCTAACCCTTGCATGTCCTACATAGGTACGGATAACCCCAAGGGACATCCTACTACAAATATAATATTGTTTTTAAACGTGTGCATGCTTTTCTCTTCTGACAAATTAAAAACCGATTGAAAACTATTCCGCAAAGGAATCAGGTAGGATTCACATGACTATCCTCAATGAAAGGTGGCTATCGAGGAGGGGAGGACACTAACAAATTGACATCTCCTGGATCACTTGACCACTTATCAGTTTCCGGGTCACGGAGAAGAGAAGGTGGAGGACAGACTTTTTCCCAAATGAGAAAATGTTGCATCCGGTTCACATTGTCACATGCACACTTTTGTGCCTATTATTTAATGGAAAATGTCAATTGTTCATGCTTGGTGTTGCCATCTAGTGTACACACTAGTGAATACACCACCCTGATATTAGAGCAACTGTATTTTAAGATGGCGTCTGTTCTGACTGGGACCAATCACTTGTTCAGTGATGTTGGGTCTTATTGTCACTCACCATTTGGGCTTTTCTCCACAATCTCCACTAAGTCTCCAGTAAGAAGGTTGATCTCATACTTGGAGGTCTTGCTGTAGTCAGAGATCACCCTGTAGCTTTCCAATATGATGGGGCCAGAGATTTCTGGTCAGATGACAAAAATGACAATGACAATCTGCAGTAGACCTATAAATTAATTATGTGTAGCCATAGATTCTTGAAGAATATAACTTATAAAGGCCTCATAAGCTTAGTTCAACTGACGTACCCCATCAGAACCCAAAATATAAGCTTGTTTTACTCCGGTCCTTGTATCCATAGCTCTGTATAAATTTCAGAGTGGTTACATCTCTATAGCCCTATACCTCAGCTTTTTACTGAAACAGGGGCTTTGTTATTGCTTCAGCTGCTGATTGCCACTTTAAATCACTATGGTAGATCTCTTTATAACAGGACTATAGCCCACATTCCCTCACAAGTTTGGCTGGAAAAGTGTTTCTATTAGTGGGTTTATAAAAGGGTAAAGACTAAGACGGGTCTTACCAGAAGTGTTGCCTCTGGCCTTGTCCGTGGACATCACGATGGCCTCATTTCTTTTGAATCTACAAGGGAAACATGGAGAACTCACTCATTATTCTACACTGAGTGGACAAAACATCTTTCCATGACATAGACTGACCAGGTGAAAGCCATGATCCCTTAGTAGTTGCCAAGCGCACTGGTTTGAGTGTGTCAAGAGCTGCAATGCTGCTTGGTTTTTCTTTTCACACTCAACAGTTTCTTGTGTGTCTCAAGAATGGTCCACGACCCAAAGGACATCCAGGCAACTTGACACAACTGTGGAAGGCATGGTAGTCAACATGGGCCAGCATCCCTGTGGAACACTTTGGACACCTTGTAGAGTCCATGCTCTGACAAATTGAGGCTGTTCTGACGGCAAAAGAGGGTGCAACTCAATATTAGGAAGGTGTTTCTAATGTTTTGTAAACTCAGTGTATATCAATCCAGAAACACAAAGGCTGAGTTTCACTCCCTCGTTCATTTTCATTCAAGGATCTGATGCAACAGGGTAGGTGTAAGCAATAACGCCACCTAGTTATCACCATATTGCTTTTCCCCCATCCAGTCCTATCAGATCTAGGAAGGGGAGTGAATGGGAGGAGAGGGAACATCTTCCTGGAACGTCTTCTTGGAATGAAACAAGCTGCATTCTGATTCATTACCCTTCTCCAGAAGTGTGCACACTGTCCTCTTCCCCCAAATGCATTTAACCCACCTTAAAGGGCTATTTACACCCTACGGAGACGGACCCAATGGACTTGGCTCAGTGTTGCAATGTAATTTTTCATCACAAAAGGGCCAGATCCTTGTAGTGTGGTCCAACATTCGATGTACTCCCGTGCCACATGAAAATTGTAACATGCCATATCATGTTACCAAAAGGTGCCAGTTTGTCTAAAATAAGAATACACCCAGCGCACACACCCGTGTAGATCTACGTAGGTTAAATGTGTGGAAACCTTAAAGTCGATTGATGAGATGGCACGTCACACAGTGATGTAATTTTAAATAGCTCCCTGTATGTTTATGCTTGAGACTTAAGCCATACCCACACCGGCTGCGCGCGTGCGCTATTGTGTGCAAATATATATTTTTCCCCCACACCAAATGCGATCACAACACACAGGTTAATATATCAAAAACTCTGAACCAATGATATTAACTTGGGGACAGGTCAAAAAGATTTAACATTTATGGTAATTTAGCTAGCTAGCTTGCAGTTGCTAGCTAATTTGTCATATTTAGTTAGCTTGCTGTCTCTAGTCAATCGTTTCTAGTCACCTGCCCTCCTTCCAGGCTTTTTCTTCTTTGGATTTTATATGACGATTGGCATAACTTTCATAGTATTACCATAACAACGACTTTCCTCAGTTCGTCTTTCAATCACCCATGTGGGTGTAACCAATGAGATGGCAAGTGGGTATTTGCTTCTATAAACCAATGAGGAGATGGGTGAGGCAGGACCTGCAGCGCGTTCTGCGCCACAAATAGAAGCAACTTCTATTTTAGTGCCTGGCCAACGCAGACGTGCGAGCGAGCAGTGTGGGTGCAATGATTGAATAACATGTATGTGTGCATTTATTTTGCAACGCGAGCGGTGTGGTCAGCATGTTACTGCTTCTTGTAATGGCTGGATCTCAATACCCTCTTTCGGCTGATATGAAGGTTGAACCTGTTCCATAATATGGGGTTAGTGAAAGCTATGTTTTTTCTACACATGAGAGGATCTGGACAAGAAAAACGGTCACAAAATTCTCTGTAAAACCCCGAACCATGTTAGCTTATATATGTTAGCTTAGTAGATGTTGTGATCTAAGGGCTTAGACCTACAGCATTGGATTGGTGCATACATGGCTGGAGGGAGTTTACACCATGTTCCTCACACCAGTCCATTCCCTTTAAATCCATGTAGGGGAGTCTACGAGTGCACACTTCAGGAGAAGGGTAAAGAGTCATAATGTAGCCACAGTCTTTACAGATTAGTAGGGAGACATTGTGTAACGGGTGTTGTCGTCTGATGAGGACGAATCGGACCAAAGCGCAGCGTGGTAAGGGTTCATGACTTTTATTGAACTGAACACTAGAACAAAACAACAAACTGAATAAAAGAAACTGAAACAGTCCTGTCAGGTACAGAACTACCCACCACCAAAGGACCAAGCAGCGTGGTATGGAGGTGCAGAGGGTTCAGGACTCCTGGACATGGGAGGAGATACTGGACGGAAAGGGACCCTGGAGACAGGCTGGGGAATATTGCCGCCCGAAAAAGGAACTGGAGGCAGCTAAAGCTGAGAGGTGGCGATATGAGGCAAGTGATCAAAGCAGGCACGAGAGGCAGCCCCCCAAATGTTTTGCGGGAGGCATACGGGGAGATCAGGCTATAGACCTGAGCCAACTCCCCGTGCTTACCGGAAGCAGCGTGGTACTGGTCAGGCACCGTGTTATGTGGTAAAGCACACAGTGTCTCCATGGAGGGCTCATAGCCCGGTGCGCTACAGTATATGCCAGCCCTCCGCAAGTGCCATGCGAGAGTGGGCATCCAGCCAGGGCGGATTGTGGCAGCTCAGCGTGCTTGGTCTCCGGTGCGCCGTTTCGCCCTGCGCAGGCTCTGCGCACTGTGTCTCAGGTGCGCTGGGACTGTTCAGTTCATCCTATGCATGCGCTCCGCCCGTGCCGGGCTAAAGTGGGCATTGAGCCAAGTTGGCCAGCAACGAGGGTGCCCAGTCCGGGGCCGCAACAACGAGGGTGCCCAGTTAGGGGCCCGCAACAACGAGGGTCCCAAGTCCGGGGCCCGCAACAACGAGTGTCCCCAGTCCGGGGCCCACAACAACGAGGGTCCCCAGTCCGGGGCCCACAACAACGAGGGTCCCCAGTCCGGGGCCCACAACAACGAGGATGCCCAGTCCGGGGCCTGCAACAACCAGGGTTCCCAGTCCGGGGTCGGCGGCGAGGGTCCCCGCACGGGAGGCGCCACCAAAGTGGGCCAAGCAAGGGTGGAGCGGGGTCTGCGTCCCACACCAGAGCCGCCACCGCGGAGAAATGCCCACCCAGACCCTCCCCTATAGGTTCAGGTTTTGCGGCCAGAGTCCGCACCTTTGGGGGGGGGGGTGGATACTGTCACGCCCTGACCTTAGAGAGCTTTTTATGTCTCTATTTTGGTTTGATAAAGGTGTGATTTGGGTGGGCATTCAATGTTCAGTTTTCTATGTTTTGTATTTCTTTGTTTTGGCCGGGTATGGTTCTCAATCAGGGACAGCTGTTTTTTTTGTTTTGTCTAAAATTGGGAACCATACTTAGGTAGCTTTTTCCCACTGGTGTTTTGTGGGTAGTTGTTTTCTGTTTAGTGTTCTGCACCTGACAGGACTGTTTCGGTTTCTTTTATTCATTTTGTTGTTTTGTTCTAGTTTTCAGTTCAATAAAAGTCATGAACACTTACCACGCTGCGTTTTGGTCCGATTCTTCCTCATCAGACGACGACACCCATTACACATTCCTTGTTGTTGTACTTACGGCTGTTGAGCGGGTGGGTTCTCGTCCTCCGGTCGGACCTTGAAGAAGTTGCATACCAGCTGGCAGCGTGATATCTTGGGGGGCAGGTTGATGAGAGAGTGACAGTATTCAGCCAGAGTGCTCTGCCTGGTCTCGGTGCTCTTTTGGCTGTCCAACCATTTTGGCGCTGAGGATAGGAGGGACAGAAAGGAACATTTAAAAAATTGCAGGTCAATTAAAATGGAATATTCAAAATACCACACTACAGTGTTGGATGTAGATGTTATATGTTTATCTCTGAAAAGGTGGAACTTTGAATTGGACAAGGAACTAAATGCATATTGCAGTTTCCTCTTAATGTATCACACTGTCATTAAAGCTACTTGTAAAAATAAATATTTGACCTTTATTTAACTACACAAGTCAGTTAAGAACAAATTCGTATTTTCAATGACAGCCTAGGAACAGTGGGTTAACTGCCTTGTTCAGGGGCAGAATGACAGATTATTATTTATTTTTTTGCCTGTCCACGAGCATTCTCTTGCCTACCCCTTTTGGATTATTAATAAATGTCAAAGACACAAACCATCTGCCTCTCGTGTCTGCATCTGGGTCTTGTCTTGTGCCCTTATACACCTTCCAAATTGGCCAAATCCAGTCAATACATGATATTGTTTAGAGTAAAATCTTCATAGGTATTCTTATTTTCTGGGGAAAATTCTGGTATTGCATAGTACTTTGAGGTTTGTTCACAACTTCTGCTTCCCCATGTTGTATCAACACAAGCTTAAAACCACTTGAGCCCTGTTGAGGGTCCTTGTTGTGTTAGTTCAGTTGTTCACAAACTTTTTACAGTTCCGTACCCCTACAAACATTCAACCTCCAGCTGCGTACCTCCTCTATCATCATGGTCAGGGCACTCTCAAATGTTTTTGCCATCATTATAAGCCTGCCACACACACACACACAATACAATACATTTATTAAACATAAGAATGAGTGTGAGTTTTTGTCACAACCCAGCTCGTGGGAAGTGACAAAAAGCTCTTATAGGACCAGGGCACAAATAATAATAATAATAATAAATCATTTTGCTCTTTATTTAACCATCTTACATATAAAATCTTATTTGTTCATCGAAAATTATGAATAACTCAACACAGGTTAATGAGAAGGGTGTGCTTGAAAGGATGCACATAACTGCAATGTTGGGTTGTATTGGAGAGAGTCTCAGTCTTAAATAATTTTCCACACACAGTCTGTGCCTGTATTTAATTTTCATGCTAGTGAGAGCCGGGTTCCACTCTCACATAGGTACGTGGTTGCAAAGGGGAAAATGGCATCAGTTTCTTAACAGCGTGATTTGCCAAGGCAGGATCCTCTGAGCGCAGCCCAATCCAGAAATCTGGCAGTTGATTTTGATAAAATTTTCACAGAACCGCTTGTTGCAATTTCGATGAGGCTTTCTTGTTCAGATATTGGTAAGTGAACTGGAGGCAGGGCATGAAAGGGATAAAGAATCCAGTTGTTTGTGTCATCTATTTTGGGAAAGTTCCTGTGTATTTGCGTATCCAACTCACTCAGGTTCTTCGCTATATCACATTTGACTTGGTCCATAAGCTCGAGTTAATTTGCACACAAAAAAATCATACAATGATGGAAAGACCTGTGTGTTGTCCTTGTTAATGCAGACAGAGTACAGCTCCAACTTCTTAATCATAGCCTCAATTTTGTGCTGCACATTGAATATAGTTGCGGAGAGTCCCTGTAATCCTAGATTCAGATCATCCAGGGAAGAAAAAACATCACCCAGATTGGCCAGTGGTGTGAGAAACTAGTCATCGTGCAAGTGGTCAGACAAGTGAAAATTATGGTCAGTAAAGAACTTCAAGCTCGTCTCTCAATTTCAAAAAACGTGTCAATACTTTGCCCCTTGATAACCAACACATTTCTGTATGTTATGAAAGCATTACATGGTCGCTGCCCATATCATTGGATACTACAGAAAAGACATGAGAGTTCAGGGGCCTTGCTTTAACGAAGTTAACCATTTTCACTGTAGTGTCCAAAATGTCTTTCAAGCTGTCGGGCATTCCCTTGGCAGCAAGAGCCTCTCGAATGCTGCAGTGTACCCAAGTGGCGTCGGGAGCAACTGCTTGCACACACGTTACCACCCCACTATGTCTCCCTGTCATGGCTTTTGCACCATCAGTACAGATACCACCATGAGCAGCAGCTACGTTTGGCTACATACGGACCATTAGTGGAATTCCCGTGAGAGAGTAATGGTTAATGTGATTGGATGTTAATTATTTGACTAGGCTACCTGTATTTGACATTGTGTTCTTATTTCGCTGAACAGTATATGGTGTCATTAATTTTGGCAGTGAAAGCAGGCTAAACTCACCCAAATGTATAGCCCCATTGGAAAATATAAAGGGACTGTTTGAAAATATGAAGATTTTTATTTTATTTATTTAAATTCAAATGTGAATGACATTTCTATTTGGCGTACCCCCAAAGGTATTCTCCAGTTTTGGGAATAACTGTGTTAGTTAATTTAGCTTTCATACTAAATAATCACTAGTGGTCACAGCCTTTGGATTAAAAATAGGCTGCCTTTAGTGAGAACTAAAAGTGCAAACTGTTTAACAAAAAGCAAAAGTGCAAAATATGTAATACACATACAGAATCCCTACCAATCAGCTTTTAACTGTACAGTACAACAATTGAAGTTTTTAATATACTATATAACTATTTAGACTGCATAAGAATAAGATGCACTGTGATTTAAAGAATATATTTTAGATAAACAATTTATGCTTAAATTCAATTCTAGAAAAGAAAAACATATTGAATAAGGTTATTTTCAAAAAATATTAAAACGCGACAGGATGCTATGGTTTACTGATTAGCATTTATACAAAAAAAGAGAAGTACATTTGTCACATCTGGATAGCAGCTGCAGGTGTTTCCTTATGCGAAGCATTGACTGACAACAAGCACTACCTAGTCTGTTCACCCAAGTGCACACAACACCTACATTCTAGGATACTAGAATTACAACATCACTGCTATAGTAAATTATCAAGAGATCAATACTTTCTTTATCCATGATTTTCCATCTAGGTGCTCAATGTGGTGCACAGCAACCATTTGTGCCAGAACGCTAACCACACAACAGTTATCATTGTGGAGAGGTAAGCCATAGAGCAGGTACATGTCCTTACCTGGTAATGCAGGGATGATCCTGTCTTTCTTATCGATGTCACCAGCCTCAATTGGGAACATCTCCATTAGGGATTTCTATAACCCAGACACATTATCAACTAACTGCAGATCAGTGGGGGTAGTAGGGAGGCTGCTATTCATCTTGAATTTCTATATCCCCGGCAGACAGGCACCATATCAACTGACTGCAGATCAGTGGGGCTAATAGTATGGGGCTAATTTCACAGCCTTTATCTATTTAACAAGCTTTCAGTTATTGAGGTAGCAATGAAATCCCTTCGCCTGCTATTTTCATACAGACAAACACTACACATACACAGTTGTCCAACCTTTCAACTTTCTGCCTCCAGGCTATTAAATTATGTGAGCAGAGACTCACATGAAATGTGTAGATCTCCGGATACCCTCTATAGATCAACTTCTCAGACAGGTTGTTCCATTTCACCATCAGCATGTAGACCTTTGAGAAAGTAGTCAAAAAGATAAGTGAAGAACCATCAAGTCCTCTACAGCTATTTTGCAGAATAAAAATGGTATGAAAGCAATGTAATGTTAACTAATAATCCTGGTCATTAAAGTTTTCTAAGCAATTGTCTTTACTATTAAGAAGAGACTCGGGCTAATAAACACTGAATAGAGAATCTCCATTGAGCATGACTAGGCTTAATCTATGTCTGGGAAAACAACCTCATGCATTAACCTCCACTGAACCATTTGGTATTTTGGTCAACAATGATCAAACTCAAACTCACATAGTGCTGACTGGGGAAGAAGCGTTTCTCAAAGCCCAGAAACTCCACATGCCTGACATAGATTTCCTCCATTGTAAGATGCAGAAGAGTAATGATCAAGTCCACAAATGTGCCGAGTGAAAAGTGAAAAGGGAAGAGCTTTTATAGCAACAGTGTGCACTCAGAAAGCAGCCAGCCCCTGTAGTAGGAGGTCCCCAACAGATACCTTGGGTTCCTCACGTAGCTATCACTTGTCATTTAATGAGAAATAGAAATAACTTTGGTTGCATATAGATCCTTTCAATTGCATCATCCATGAGTTCATTGGGTCAATTCATAATTTCCTTTATGAATCATCCATGAGTTCAGAGTTCAGTCAAAGGCCATCATCTCAAAGCTATTACCTTTATTTAAGTTATAAAGCTGTCAAGAATAGATACAGTGCATTTCACAACATACTTTTAAAAAAATCTCACAGATAATATTTGATTCAAATAAATAAACAGATCACTAAGGGTCTTGTTGTTGTTGTTGTGATTATAGATCTGTATGCTCTGTAGAAAGTTACATGTCTCACTTATTGGGTTAATGATTCAGAATGTATTCATACCACTTGACTTATTCCACATTTTGTTGTGTTACAGCCTGAATTCAAAATGGATTAAATATATGTTTTTCTTACCTATCTACACACAATACCCCATAATAACAAAGTGAAAACATGTTTCACACTCCTGAGTCAATACTTTGAAGAAGCACCTTCGGCATCGATTACAGAGTGTTTCTGGGTAAGTGTCTAAGAGCTTTCCACAACTAGATTGTGCGACATTTGCTCATTATTCTTTTCAAAATACTTCAAGCTCTGTCAAATTTGTTGTTGATCATTGCTAGAGCATTTCCATGTCTTGCCATATATTTTCAAGTAGATTGAAGTCAAACTGTAACTCAGCTGCTCAGGAACATTCACTGTCTTCTTGGTAAGCAACTCCAGTGTAGATTTGGCCTTGTGTTTTGGGTTATTGTCCTGCTAAAAGGTGAATTAATCTCCAGGTGTCTGGTGGAAAGCAGACTGAACCAAGTTTTCCTCTAGGATTTTGCCTGTTCTTAGCACCATTCCGTAAAAATGTTTACCTGAAAAACTCCCCAGTCCTTAACGATTATAAGCAGACCCATACCATAACATGATGCAGCCACCACTATGCTTTAAAATATGGAGAGTGGTAGACAGTAATGTGTTGTATTGGATTTGCCCAAAACATGTCACTTTGTATTCAGGAAAAAAAATGCTTGCTTTGCCACATTTTTTGCAGTATTACTTTAGTGCCTTGTTACAAACAGGATGCATGTTTTGGAATATTTTTTATTCTGTACAGGCTTCCTTCTTTTCCCTTTGTCAATAAGATTAGTTTATTGGAGTAACTACAATGTTGTTAATCCATCCTCAGTTTTCTCCTATCACAGCCATTAAACTCCCATTAAATATTTAAAGTCACCATTGGCCTCAAGGTGAAATCCCTGAGCGGTATCCTTCCTCACTGGCAACTGAGTTAAGAAGGATGTCTTTGTAGTGACTGGGTGTATTGATATACCAACCAAAGTGTAATTAATAAGTTCAACATGCTCAAAGGGATATTCAATGTTTTTTTTTTACCTACAGTATCTACCAATAGATCTGACGGACACTCTAAACATGTTTTTAAATTATATTCGTGTTTGAGTTTGCTCCTGGCTATCCGTACGTTAAAAAAAAATATTATAATAATGCCGTCTGATTTGCTTAATATAAATTTGAATAGGTTTCTACTTTTACTTTTGATACTTAAGTACATTTTAGCAATTCCATTTACTTTTGATACTTAAGTATATTTAAAACCAAACACGTTTAAATTTTTACTCAATTAGTATTTTACTGGGTGACTTTTACTTGAGTCATTTTCTATTAAGGTACGTATCTTTACTTTTACTCAAGTATGACAATTTAGTACTTTTTCCACCACTGGTCATAGTAGCACTGAATGTACTTTTATTTTCCTCAATGTTGTTCATAGCAACCTCCTTACCACACAAATGTGGGGTTTCACCAGGAGTTTTGCAACGCAACATGTCTGCAAGGCTTGTGATTTCAAAAAGTTTAGTCATTTTATAAAAAGGAACAAAAAAGTATTTTTGGAAACCCAAAACAAACTCCTTTTGGCTGTGTGCTTCCTCTTTCAAATATTAGTTGTTGATAGACTAGGTTGGATTTCTGTAGAGAGGGAAGAGACATCCACTCTCAGGATGAATGTGCAAGCCTGTCAGCATTGTTATCAGTAAATGAAACATTGAGAATTGGGTTTTGATACTTAATTTCACCTGTAAGTGTAAACCGTTTTTGTTGCAGCAGGATGTTTGGGCAATTCACTTATTTTGAAAGGGTGGTCACACACACACACACACACACACACACACACACACACACACACACACACACACACACACACACACACACACACACACACACACACACACACACACACACACACACTCAATGCAACCTCCTTCCTCTTTGAATTCATGAGATGCCCACATTGTGAAGTCAATTGCAAAACCATCCCCATCTCCAACCCTTATGAACCCATGGGCTACCCGTCACACAAATACTACGATACTATGAATTAGTCACCAGCAGTCCATAACACAGAAAATACAAAACTAAACAGCTTTGTTTGGTGTGAAATATCACATACAGAAATTGCACATAAACAAATAATACAAATTAAAATAAAGAAAATTGAAGATCTAAGGCAACTGAACCACAGTTTTTAAAAAATTGTGAGCTCCTATATGCAATTAATTTTGTTAAAATGTGTCTTTTTTAAGAATAGTGGAGTTACACTGGAAATAATATTGAATTTGTCATTGAATCCAAACTTCTATTCATGGGGGTTTAATCATACTGACTATGATGTAATTCAAAGTACAGACTTTGAACTTATCTTGTTGTGATTATCTTTAGGTTAATAGTGTACAAGTCAGCCTCGATAGTCGATCGCTATGGGGATGGGGGACGGGGTGGACGATACGGTGCTACACTGCCGCCGCTCAATTATTTTTTGACAGACTTTTATCGAATTTGTTTATTTGCAAATGCAATGCATTATAGGGCCCTAAGATAAGAGAAGAAAATCATCTGTTTATGCATCACACACACACGTAGTCTCCATGTTCAGGTTTTATCTCCCATCTTTGGGCTCTGTATTTTTTTTCTCAGACATTCAGGTCAGTGTTCAAATTGTAGGCCTACTTGGCCTACTAAGTTCAGTAGCAGTTGTTTTGATGTACCTTTTAATAAATTATTGTAACTTTATGGCAGGATTGTTTTAGGTGTCTAGAGTATATCTGGAGAGAGAGAGAGCACTAAAATATTTTGTTTTTGTTGTCATTGATGTGTCTTTCTCATGGCTACCCATGTATTTCCATGGAATATAAAGTTTATATAAATATATATAAAACTGCCATATAAAAAGCCAGACTACAGTTTGCAAATGCACACGGGGACAAAGATCGTACTTTTTGGAGAAATGTCCTCTGGTCTGATGAAACAAAAATTAGAACTTTTTGGCCATAATGACCATGGTTATGTTTGGAGGAAAAAGGGGGATGCTTGCAAGCCGAAGAACACCATCCCAACACCACCATTCATGGGGGTGGCAGCATTATGTTGTGGGGGTGCTTTGCTGCAGGAGGGACTGGTGCACTTCACAAAATAGATGGCATCATGAGGGAGGAAAATTATGTGGATAATAACCCCAAGCATACTTCCAAAGTTGTGGGAAAATGACTTAAGGACAACAAAGTCAAGGTATTGGAGGGGCCATCACAAAGCTCTGACCTCAATCCTATAGAAAATCTGTGGGCAGCACTGAAAAAATGTGTGTGAGCAAGGAGGCCTACAAAACTGACTCAGTTACACCAGCTCTGTCAGGAGGAATGGGACAAAATTCACCCAATTTATTGTGGGAAGCTTGTGGAAGGCTACCTGAAACGTTTGACCCAAATTAAACAATTTCAAGGCAATGCTAGCAAATATTAATTGAGTGTATGTAAACTTCTGACCTACTGGGAATGTGATGAAAGAAATAAAAGCTGAAATAAATCACTCTCTCTACTATTATTCTGACATTTCACATTCTTAAAACAAAATGGTGATCTAACTGACCTAAGACACAGAATCTTTACTAGGATTAAATGTCAGGAAGTGTGAAAAACTGAGTTTATATGTATTTAGCTAAGGTGTATGTAAACATCCGACATCAACTGTATATAACATTCTATTGTTTGAATTGTATATAATAATTTAAATTGAAAAACAGCATTTTGAATCCCGCGTTGTTTTGTGTACCAGGTCATAAACCATGTTCCATGGAATCAGTACATTGAACATCTCTATTTTGCAACCTGTATGGCACAGCTGTACATGTTTTGGTCCTTTATGCAGGGCCGACAGACAAGTTCCTTACCTTCTCCCCCTTCCACTTGCCTCTTCCATTTTTTAGGTAATGCTGCAATTAGTTGTTTGTAATTTTGAATAGCAGACAGACATTTCCATATATTTTTTGCTAGCTGCATGTGTGATTTAACTCAACTCAATCTATTTATGATATAATTTACAGAGCTTATACAGTTTTTAAAAAACATTTCCGAATTTCTTTTTATTTTTGATCAATTAGTATATTTACGTGATAATGCCCGAGAAGCCAGTGTTTGGAGGATATATTGGCACAGGTGTTGTTAGGCCCAAGACAAAGTCGAGGGCCGGCAAACCGTGCCAATATATCCTCCAAACACCGGCTTCAATGGCATTATCACTTTTATACAAAGGGTTACCAACATATTCAAATAACGATTGACATATTTTCAATATAAATGTTATTTTGATGAATTTATTCATACTATTTCATCCTTCCACAAGATATATTCCTGAAACAAATCTACGGTTGCTACCCAAGCAGGCTGGTCATTCGTTCCATTGGTTTGGTTGCCAGAGACGCGACCCAGTCGTTTAGTCTTTTTGTTCTGTATCTATGGTCGCGACCCAGTCGTTAGTTCTAAATGTTCCATTGCCATACTAGCTGGCAACGTTCTCAACCCTCGCTTGCTAGCTAGCCAACTATTGCTAGCTTACAGTCACATCAAACAGTGCAGACAGAATAACAACTGTTGCTGCATTTGTTTAAGCTGTTTCTAGTGACATTTATTTGGATACTGTACATCCATAACAATGAGCTAATGAGGCACGATTTTGCCTGGAATAGGAAATGTGCTCTCATTAGGACACTGTTGTTCAGAGGAGCTAGCCAACGACACAGCTAACACAATAACTTCAAACTGAAGGTAGAAAGACTGCAAACTAGCTGCACTTCATTTCGATTTTAACATTTTTCCATTGACATTTCTTTGTATATATCCATAAAAATTAAGCTGATTCATGATTTCTACTGGCTGAGAAACGCTGCCTGCCTCACTCTTGTCCCGACTCCTTGACCCCTACACGTTCATTAAGGGACAGTTGGAGATCAAATTTGAATATTGAAACAATGTTATAAATGTCGGAGAGACAGACAAAGGTTTATAGAAATCTCTGCTGTTGAAAACAAAATGTTAGTCTAAAAGAAATGTGAGATAATGTCTAGATGCTTTTTATAGTCCTGACTTCCCTGTCTGGGCTGATGAGACAGTGGATTGCGCAGTCAGATGGAACAGACTATGTAGGCATTTTAATGCCATAGATTTAGCTGGTGGTAACTTGTGGCTGGAATGTGCTTTTAACCAATCAGCATTCAGGATTAGACCCACCCATTGTATAATTGAGTTTAACCATACTATTTGTTGTAATATTTGTTCTGTATTTTCTGGTGGATTAAACTGAAATAGCAACCAACTTTCTATGGCTTGTTTTAAAAATTGCAATATTTTTGAGATTTTTTTGAGATCTTTTTTTTTTTCATTTTCAAATTATCCGAAAGTGAGAGGTTGACGAGAAGCAAGTACAGGGAGTGAAGATTTAATGGATAAAAACAAAACAAGAACAGCGTCTGGACAGGGGGAACAAAACGATATTAATGCAGACACGGGAAAGAAACTGAGGAAGTGACAGATGTAGAAGAGGCCATCAATAACGTAATGGAGTCCAGGTGAGTCCCGTGAAGCGCAGATGCGCATAACGATGGTGACAGGTGTGTGTAATGATGGGACGCCTGGCGCCCTCGAGGGCCAGAGAGGGGGAGCAGGAGCAGGCGTGACGTAAAAATGGCATTCTTGAACATGGGGTGAGCTATTCTTGCTAATCTGCTAGAGAACAAGTTTGTATTTAAGTATAGTCTTTTTATGACTGAAGCCTTTAATGAGAGGTCTAATGCTTTAATATTTAATCATTTCTGCCATCCGAATTCATATTCATTATATAAAAAGGCCTGTTTAATTTTGTCTGGCTTGCCATTCCAAATCAAATGTAATATTCTTTGCTCATATAATTTAAAAAACACCTAACGTGTAGGCAGGGCCATAAGCAAATACGGTAGGTCAGCTAGGATATGACAAAAGAGTTCATCGTAAGCCTGCCACACACACACTACATTTATTAGACATAAGAAAGGGTGTGAGTTTTTGTCACAACCTGGCTCGTGGTAAGTGACAAAGAGCTCTTATAGGACCAGGGCACAAATAATAATACAATAATCAATCATTTTGCTCTTTATTTAACCATCTTACATATAAAACCTTATTTGTTCATTGAAAATTGTGAATAACTCACCACAGGTTAATGAGAAGGGTGTGCTTGAAAGGATGCACATAACTCTGCAATGTTGGGTTGTATTGGAGAGAATCTCAGTCTTAAATTATTTTCCACTCACAGTCTGTGCCTGTATTTAGTTTTCATGCTAGTGAGGGCCGAGAATCCACTCTCACATAGGTACGTAGTTGCAAAGGGCATCAGTGTCTTAACAGCGTGATTTGCCAAGGCAGGATACTCTGAGCGCAGCCCAATCCAGAAATCTGTCAATGGCTTCTGATTAAATTACATTTTCACAGAACCGCTTGTTGCAATTTCGATGAGGCTCTCTTGTTCAGATATTGGTGAGTGGACTAGAGGCAGGGCATGAAAGGGATAACAAATCCAGTTGTTTGTGTCATCAGTTTCGGGAAAGTACCTGCGTAATTGTGCACCCAACTCACTCAGGTGCTTCTCTATATCACATTTGACATTGTCCGTAAGCTTGAGTTCATTTGCACACACAAAAATCATACAATGATGGAAAGACCTGTGTGTTGTCCTTGTTAATGCAGACAGAGAAGAGCTCCAACTTCTTAATCATAGCCTCAATTTTGTGCCGCACATTGAATATAGTTGCGGAGAGTCCCTGTAATCCTAGATTCAGATCGTTCAGGTGAGAAAAAACATCATCCAGATAGGCCAGTCGTGTGAGAAACTCATCATCATGTGAAAATTATGGTCAGTAAAGAAAACTTTAAGCTCGTCTCTCAATTCCAAATAAAGTGTCAATACTTTGCCCCTTGATAACAGCACACTTCTGTAGGTTGTAAAAGTGTTACATTGTCGATGCCCATATCATTGTGCAGAAAATACATGAGAGTTCAGGGGCCTTGCTTTAACAAAGTTAACAATTTTCACTGTAATGTCCAAAACGTCTTTCAAGCGGTCAGGCATTCCCTTGGCAGCAAGAGCCTCTCAGTGGATTCTGCTGTGTACCGAAGTGGCATCGGGAGCAACTGCTTGCACACACGTTACCACTCTAGTATGTCTTTATGTCATGACTTTTGTGCCATCAGTACAGATACCAACATGAGAAGCAGCTATGTGTGGCTATATACGGACTGTTAGTGGAATTCCAGGGAGAGAGTAACGGTTAATGTGATTGGATGTTAATTATTTCACTAAGCTACCTGTATTTGCCATTGTGTTGTTATTTCGCTGAACACTAGATGGTTAAATTTTATTTTTGATATTGAAATGAGGTTACTCAGGCAGGAAAAAAAATCGCACCCAAATGTATAGCCCCATTGGAAAATACTGTTTGAAAATGTGAATTTAAAAAATGTACCTCTTTTTTTTTATTAATAAATTATTATTAAAAAAAGTGAATCACATTTGTATTTGGCGTACCCCCGACAGCATTACCCTAGTTTGGGAATACCTGCTCTATAAATTTCTTCCTAGGTTCCTGCCTTTCTAGGGAGTTTTTCCTATCCACCGTGCTACTACTGTCTGCTTCTGCTCCTCCACTCCAGCATACGACGTCGCCAAAATACTAACCACCTGTCCTGGGATTCATCATTACGCACACCTGTCACTCATCATTACGCGAACCTGTGAATCATTATGATTCACACCTGGACTCCATTACCTTCATCATTTCCTCCCCTTTATATGTCACTCTTCCATTTTCACTCACCAGTTGGTATTATTCTCGTGTATCGGCGTACTGCCTTATGTTAGTGTAGTGTTCTTAGTTTTGTTGTTTTATTAAAACATTTCACCTGCTTCCAACTCACCTTCCCATCATTGCAACTACATCTGCATTGCTTGCTGTTTGGAGTTTTATGCTGGGTTTCTGTAGAAGCACTTTGACATATGCTGATGTAATAAGGGCTTTGTAAATACATTTGATTTGATAGTATTTCCATTTTACCGTCAGACTATTTTACTGCTAAACTACACAGTAATGTAAAAGTAGTATTTTTTTGTGATCCAATACGTAATATAGTACACATCATAATTCAATTGTAATCCAGAGATGTTAGAACAATTATCTAGATCCTCTGAGGCTGTGAAGGGATCCAAATTGTGAATTTAAAAGAACAGCGTTCAATGACAACTTTGTTTTTTAGTCCTGGATTTCAGGGATCGGATATTGATAGCTAACATTTCAATGGCAATAATAAATAGAAATGTCAATAGTGGAAAACCTTGTTTTACTCCTCTTGACAGTTAGCACACCCAACTACCTCATCCCCATATTTTTATTTATCTTATTGTTCTTTTGCACCCCAGAATCTCATCTGCACACCTATCACTCCAGTGTTAATGCTCAATTGTAATTATTTCACCTCTATGGCCTATCTATTGCCTCCCTAATCTTCTACATTGGCACACACTGTACATAGATTTTTCAATTGTGTTATTGACTGTACGTTTGTTTATGTGTAACTGTGTTGTTGTTTTTGTCGCACTGCGTTGCTTTATCTGGGCCAGGTCGCAGTTGTAAATGAGAACTTCTTAACTGGCCTCCCTGGTTATATAAAGGTGAAATATACAGTGCCTTGCGAAAGTATTCGGCCCCCTTGAACTTTGCGACCTTTTGCCACATTTCAGGCTTCAAACATAAAGATATAAAACTGTATTTTTTTGTGAAGAATCAACAACAAGTGGGACACAATCATGAAGTGGAATGACATTTATTGGATATTTCAAACTTTTTTAACAAATCAAAAACTGAAAAATTGGGCGTGCAAAATGATTCAGCCCCCTTAAGTTAATACTTTGTAGCGCCACCTTTTGCTGCGATTACAGCTGTAAGTCGCTTGGGGTATGTCTCTATCAGTTTTGCACATCGAGAGACTGACATTTTTTCCCATTCCTCCTTGCAAAACAGCTCGAGCTCAGTGAGGTTGGATGGAGAGCATTTGTGAACAGCAGTTTTCAGTTCTTTCCACAGATTCTCGATTGAATTCAGGTCTGGACTTTGACTTGGCCATTCTAACACCTGGATACGTTTATTTTTGAACCATTCCATTGTAGATTTTGCTTTATGTTTTGGATCATTGTCTTGTTGGAAGACAAATCTCCGTCCCAGTCTCAGGTCTTCTGCAGATTCCATCAGGTTCTTCCAGAATGGTCCTGTATTTGGCTCCATCCATCTTCCCATCAATTTTAACCATCTTCCATGTCCCTGCTGAAGAAAAGCAGGCCCAAACCATGATGCTGCCACCACCATGTTTGACAGTGGGGATGGTGTGTTCAGGGTGATGAGCTGTGTTGCTTTTACGCCAAACATAACGTTTTGCATTGTTGCCAAAAAGTTCAATTTTGGTTTCATCTGACCAGAGCACCTTCTTCCACATGTTTGGTGTGTCTCCCAGGTGGCTTGTGGCAAACTTTAAACGACACTTTTTATGGATATCTTTAAGAAATGGCTTTCTTCTTGCCACTCTTCCATAAAGGCCAGATTTGTGCAATATACGACTGATTGTTGTCCTATGGACAGAGTCTCCCACCTCAGCTGTAGATCTCTGCAGTTCATCCAGAGTGATCATGGGCCTCTTGGCTGCATCTCTGATCAGTCTTCTCCTTGTATGAGCTGAAAGTTTAGAGGGACGGCCAGGTCTTGGTAGATTTGCAGTGGTCTGATACTCCTTCCATTTCAATATTATCGCTTGCACAGTGCTCCTTGGGATGTTTAAAGCTTGGGAAATCTTTTTGTATCCAAATCCGGCTTCTTCACAACAGTATCTCGGACCTGTCTGGTGTGTTCCTTGTTCTTCATGATGCTCTCTGCGCTTTTAACGGACCTCTGAGACTATCACAGTGCAGGTGCATTTATACGGAGACTTGATTACACACAGGTGGATTGTATTTATCATCATTAGTCATTTAGGTCAACATTGGATCATTCAGAGATCCTCACTGAACTTCTGGAGAGAGTTTGCTGCACTGAAAGTAAAGGGGCTGAATAATTTTGCACGCACAATTTTTCAGTTTTTGATTTGTTAAAAAAAGTTTGAAATATCCAATAAATGTAGTTCCACTTCATGATTGTGTCCCACTTGTTGTTGATTCTTCAAAAAAAATACAGTTTTATATCTTTATGTTTGAAGCCTGAAATGTGGCAAAAGGTCGCAAAGTTCAAGGGGGCCGAATACTTTCGCAAGGCACTGTACGTGACCCGGAAATGCCTAGTTAGAACAGTCTGGGTGCGTGCATGCGTGTTGATGTTATGGTTTATTTGCATTTAAATTTTTCATCAGATCAGCAATTCATAACTCATTGGATTACCTAATTATAATTTATTGTTGGTGAAACACATGTCCAGCTAGCTAGGCAAAACCCTGGTATTGGATTCAACTAGCTAGGCTAAGTTAATCAACAAAAGGACAGCTGAGCTAGCTAGCTAAAAATATGTTTGATACTGCTAATGTTACAGACAGTGGATTTCATATAATCCCAAATCAATCCCTAGCACTCTAGTCTAGGCACTTATGGAGATCTGAGTTTTGATAGGTGTAAGGAATATGGCAAAAATTCCACCGAGCCGATCAAAGCAAGATGGAACAAGCTTTGGGGGGGGGGGGGGGGGGGGGGGGGGTACTGTCACGTTCTGACCTTTATTTCCTTTGTTTTGTATTTATTCAGTATGGTCAGGGCGTGAGTTGGGTGGGCAGTCTATGTTTGTTTTTCTATGTTTTGGGGTATTTCTATGTTTCGGCCTAGTATGGTTCTCAATCAGAGGCAGGTGTCATTAGTTGTCTCTGATTGAGAATCATACTTAGGTAGCCTGGGTTGCACTGTTTGTTTGTGGGTGATTGTCTATGTTGATGGCTTGTTTCAGCACAGGTCTCATTTTGTAGCTTCACGGTCGAATTTGGTTTATTGTTTTTGTTACTCGTTTGTATAGTGTTCAGTCTTTCTTTATTAAAGATTTACCATGGACACTTACCATGCCGCATATTGGTCCTCTGATCCTTTTCGCCTCTCCTCTTCAGAAGAAGAGGAGGACGACCGTGACACTGTCAGAGCAGCTCACAGATTACTGCACCTGTACATAGCCCACCTATAATTTAGCCCAAACAACTATCTCTTTCCCTACTGTATTTTATTTATTTATTTATTTTGCTCCTTTGCACCCCATTATTTTTATTTCTACTTTGCACTTTCTTCCATTGCAAATCTACCATTCCAGTGTTTTACTTGCTATATTGTATTTACTTTGCCACCATGGTCTTTTTTTGCCTTTACCTCCCTTATCTCACCTCATTTGCTCACATCGTATATAGACTTGTTTATACTGTATTATTGACTGTATGTTTGTTTTACTCCATGTGTAACTCTGTGTCGTTGTATGTGTCGAACTGCTTTGCTTTATCTTGGCCAGGTCGCAATTGTAAATGAGAACTTGTTCTCAACTTGCCTACCTGGTTAAATAAAGGTTAAATAAAATAAAATCTGCAAACAAACGTTAGAGGTGGATTCCGCCACCCGTTGTACGGGTGTGTAGTCAATCCCAGTTTACAGACTAAATTAATAAAGAATCAAACATTAAGAAATACTAAACCCTCCTACCTAATCCTGTATTACTAAGAAAATAAAAAAGATCCCTACTAACTTCTAACAAACCCTACCCCTTCCCCCAAATCCCTTCCATTGGGGGTTGGAAGGGATTTGGGGGATAGGGGAGGGTTCGTTAGAAGTTAGTTGGGCTCTAATTTACTGCTCTAATTATGTTGGTACCCAGTTTATAATAGCAATAAGGCAGTGGTAGCTGTGGTATATGGGCTAAATACCACACCTCCTTGTACCAGATTGCTTAAATAAACCATACACTCCGTACACAAACCATTCACATGCTTGCCAACCAGATGATTAATCCCAGAATGTCCTCTCAAAAAGGTACAGCAGGACCTAACACAGTGGCAGACCTAACAAAAGTCCATTAGATAGGACATTTTTTTATTGCTGGGTCTCAGGAAGTGAAGATAGGCTTATGAGGATATGTTCGATCAAATTCTGACAAAATTTTGTCTTTGTGTGTCACACCCTGACCTGAGAGAGCCTTTTTATGTCTCTATTTTGGTTTGGTCAGTGTGTGATTTGGGTGGGAATTCTAGGTTTTGTTTTCTATGTTTCTTTATTTCTATGTTTTGGCCTGGTATGGTTCTCAATCAGGGACAGCTGTCTATCGTTGTCTCTGATTGGGAATCATACTTAGGTAGCCCTTTTTTCCCCTCCTTCAGTGTGGGTAGTTGACTTTGTTAGGGGCATTATAGCCAAAGTTAAGCGGCACCGGCATGTCCTTGTTTTCTTGGCTACATTTTCTATAAATAAAAGGAACATGTACACTCACCACACTGCATCTTGGTCTCCTTCCAACGATGGCCGTGACATTGTGTGTATCAATTTCCAAGTCAGACGAAATATTCTATATTGTAGACATTTACATTTGTTTCATAGATCAGAACCATAACACACCTGCATTTGAGAGGGTGAAAAGCAGTCCAAAGGAGATTAACATTTTCCTCATTGTTTTTGATAGTTATCAATTTAGATGATATAGACAATTTTGACTTTGTGGCTGTTGCAACTAGTGGAAATGCTAATTATATGCTTTACTGACTATAGCTCCAGATTGGATTAGATTCAGGCCGGTGATGCACCCAACTCACTCAATGAGATCACAGGTGCGGGGGTTGTCACCTTGATCATTCTTTCTTTCTGGTTCTTCAAAATGGCTACCATCACAATAACCATCACAATTAGAAAATGTTATGTTAAGTGTGTGTAATTATCATTTATGTCAGTTTGACATTCAAATAGTTTCTAATAATAAAATCTCAGGAATAGTTTGAGTTTTCAGAGTAGTGCAATCCTTTTTCCCACATTAAAAAAGAGCTTGTTAATAAATGTCCTCTGCAGTGGAAATACAGTATGTTTTTTACCTACTGTCCCAATTTACTGTAATGTTACATATTTCATATTAACTATCAACTGAGTCAGTTTCGTAGCACAGTTTCGCGCCTATCAAATCGTATTGGTCGCATACACATGGTTTTAGCAGATGTTAATGCGAGTGTAGCTGTGGGCCCCAGTGTTGAGGATCAGCGGGGTGGAGATGTTGTTTTCTACCCTCACCACCTGGGGGCGGCCCGTCAGAAAGTCCATGACCCAGTTGCACAGGGCGGGGTCGAGACCCAGGGTCTCGAGATTAATGACGACTTTGGAGGGTACTATGGTGTTAAATGCTGAGCTTTAATCGATGAACAGCATTCTTACATAGGTATTCCTCTTGTCTAGATGGGTTAGGGCGATGTGCAGTGTGGTTGCGATTGCGTCGTCTGTGGACCTATTGGGGCGGTAAGCAAATTGGAGTGGGTCTAGGGTGTCAGGTAGGGTGGAGGTGATATGATCCTTGACTAGTCTCTCAAAGCACTTCATGATGACGGAAGTGAGTGCTACGGGGCAATAGTCATTTAGCTCAGTTACCTTAGCTTTCTTGGGAACAGGAACAATGGTGGCCCTCTTGAAGCATGTGGGAACAGCAGACTGGGATAGGGATTGATTGAATATGTCCATAAACACACCAGCCAGCTGGTCTGTGCATGCTCTGAGGACGCGGCTAGGGATGCCGTCTGGGTCGGCAGCCTTGCGAGGGTTAACACGTTTAAATGTTTTACTCACATTGGCTGCAGTAAAGAAGAGCCCACAGGTTTTGGTAGCGGGCCTTGTCAGTGGCATTGTCTTGTCCACAAAGCGAGCAAAAAGTTGTTTAGTTTGTCTGGGAGCAAGACTTGTCTTTTTGTAGTGCGTGATTGATTGTAGAACCTGCCACATACGTCTCGTGTCTGGACCATTGAATTGCGACTCTACTTTGTCTCTATACTGACGCTTAGCTTGTTTGATTGCCTTGCGGAGGGAATAACTACACTGTTTGTATTCGGTCATGTTTCCGGTCGCCTTGCCATGATTAAAAGCAGTGGTTCGCTCTTTCAGTTTTGCGCGAATGCTGCCATCAATCCAATGTTTCTGGTTGGGGAAGGATTTAATGGTCACCATGGGTACCACATCACTGATGCACTTGCTAATAAACTCGCTCACCGAATCAATGTTATGATGTTAGGGGGGGGGGGGGGGGATATACACGGCTGTGATTATAATCAAAGAGAATTCTCTTGGTAGATAATGCGGTCGGCATTTGATCGTAAGGAATTCAGGTGAACAAAAGGACTTGAGTTCCTGTATGTTGTTATGATCACACCACGACTCATTAATCATAAGGCATACACCCCCGCCCTTCTTCTTACCAGAGAGATGTTTGTTTCTGTCGGCGCGTTGTGTTGGGTCAGTATCCTGTTAAAAAATCAAATGATAATCCCACTAAGCGCAAACTAGATGGGACGGCGTATCGCTGCAGAATGCTGTGGTAACCATGCTGGTTAAGTGTGCCTTGAATTCTAAATAAACCACTGACATTGTCACCAGCAAAGCACCGTCACACCTCCTCTTCCATGCTTCACGGTGGGAACCACACATGCAAAGATCATCCGTTCACCTACTCTGCGTCTCAGAAAGACACGGCAGTTGGAACCAAAAATCTCAAATTTGGACTCATCAGAACAATGGACAGATGTCCACCGGTCTAATGTCCATTGCTTGTGTTTCTTTGCCCAAGCAAGTGTCTTCTTCTTATTGGTGTTCTTAATTAGTGGTGTCTTTGCAGCAATTCGACCATGAAGGCCTAATTCATGCAGTCTCCTCTGAACAGTTGAGATGTGTCTGTTACTTAAACTCTGAAGCATCTATTTTGGCTGCAATTTCTGAGTCTGTTTACTCTAATGAACTTATCCTCTGCAGTAGAGGTAACTCTGGGTCTTCTTTTCCTGTCGCGGTCGTCATGAGAGCCAGTTTCATCATAGCGCTGGATGGTTTTTGCGACTGCACTTGAAGAAACGTTCAAAGTTCTTGAATTGTTCTGTATTGACTGACCTTCATGTCTTAAAGTAATGATGGACTGTCATTTCTCTTTGCTTATTTGAGCTGTTCTTGCCATAATATGGACTTGGTCTTTTACCAAATAGGGCTATCTTCTGTATACCACCCCTACCTTTTCACAATACAACTGATTGGCTCAAACACATGAAGAAGGAAAGAAATTCCACAAATTAACTTTTAACAAGGCACACCCCTTAATTGAAATGCATTCCAGGTGACTATTTCATGAAGCTGACTGAGAGAATGCCAAGAGTGTGAAAAACTTTCATCAAGGCAAAGTGGGGCTATATCAAATATAAAACCACTTTTTTTGGTTACTACATGATTCCATATGTGTTATTTCATACAATGTAGAAAATAGTCAAATAAAGAAAAACCCTTGAATGAGTTGGTGTGTCCAAACTTTTGACTGGTACTGTATGTTCCATATGGCCTCAGCAGAACTCAAGGCATTCATGCGTCTTGCGCTTCGTGGAGCAGCGCAGAGCTGTTGATTAGAGCTGTTGTGAAGGAAAATGTCAAGAAAGTGAGTTTGTGTTTATACAGGACCTCCCGCCCCCACCTACTTTCAACCAGTCATGTAAAAAAAATATGGAGGCGCATAGCAATTCAGCACAGAGCTCAATATGGCCTCTCCATGCCTCTGGAGGCACCGCAACTGCATCACACCCTCCATACAGAGCCTTTGAGCACATTTACGGATCAAGCATAAATTGGCTTTTAGCGGGCTGGCTCTCCCATAGACACAAATGGATTAGCAGCTGGGTCTGGTCTGCTTAGTTTATTGACTGTATATGAACCAGAAAAAATGTGGGAGTGGGATGTCTCTCGCTTCCTCTTCCCACTCTACTTTAACCACAATGAAAGGAGAATTGTGGTTATAGAGATACCCAGCCTAAAACTCCAAAGATAAAGCATTGCAGATGTAGAAGCACAGTGGCTAGGAAAAACTCCCTAGAAAGGCAGGAACCTAGGAAGAAACCTAGAGAGGAAACAGGTTCGAGGGGTGACCAGTCCTCTTCTGGCTGTGCCGGGTGGAGATTGTCCAGATCATCAGATCATTCTTCAAGATGTTCAAACGTTCATAGATTATAGTAACAGTTATAGCGGGTGAAACAGGTCAGAACCTCAGGAGTTAATGTCAATTGGCTTTTCATAGCCGAGCGCTCAGAGGTCGAGACAACAGGTGAGAGAGAGAGAAACAGGGATACAGAGAGAGAGAGAGAAATAGAGAAAGGGAGCGAGAGAGGAGGGGTCTGTGGCATCATGGCGTCTGTGACAGACTCAATGGGGCTTCCCATGCTATCTCCATGTTAAAGTAGTACATTTTCTTCTTCGTTTGATGTTTGAAAAAGTGTAAAGTTAATATTGGTTACCACCACATGCAGTGCTGGAGTTGAACCAAATGGAGTTGAACCAAATCTTGTCATTCATTTATTGTGGCCACTAGATGGCGGCCATATAGCTTAAAGACCCATAAGAATCCCCACCCAGTTGACTACCTTAAAATGGCGAATGCCCTCAATGGTAATGGTCATGCAAAAACGGTTTATTTCCATTTATTGATCTCTATGGGTAAAAGCCTGAAGCATCTGGTCGGGGATTCCACTTACCACCAAATATAGTGGTGAGAGGAAATCCAGTGACAGGCAGAGAAGACGGAGCATAATAAAACTGGGTTGGCATTCGGCATTTCTCATGGATCTTTTGGATCTCAAGACAGTTTTCTATTCTCAAAACTAGAATCTTTAACGAGATAGTTCACCTAAATTACAAAAAGACATTGGTTTCCTTACCATGTCAGCAGTTCAATTGACAAGGTATGACGACAATACATTTTGGGGTTTATTTCCCCGGCACTGGTTTCCAAATGCTAACGATTTTGCGTCTGTGGCACAAATCCCATTCAAGTTATGGTATCCATATTAGCATTTTTAGGTAGTTGATGCTCAAAAAAATGCTAATGTCAGAACCATGACTTGCTTATGTTTAAATATGCTTGATAATTATATATTTTTTATGTTGAAGTGATCCTTGCCTTCCATGCCTTCCCGTTGGAACGTGGCTCTTATACTTGCTATAAGAGCCATGTTACAATTTCCATCTATTAGCGCAATGCGTAGGGTCTTTGCCTTTCACACCAGCGACTCTCCGCTTACCTGCTTTGCCATTTAGCTACAGTATCAAGGAAGTTAATTGAGCATCTCTTTTGCAGTGTTGACGGCACAGGAGGCTGCTGAGGGGAGGACAGCTCATAATAATGGCTGGAATGGAGTGAATGGAATGGTATCAAACATATGGTGGAAACCATGTGTTTGACGTGTTTGATACCATTCCATTTATTCTGCTCAAAACATTACTATGAGCCCGTCTTACCTAATTAACGTGCCACCAGCCGCCTGTGGATGACGGCTATTAGAAAACACAACTGTGGTAATACATTTTATAAAACATTTAAAGTTTTTCTTGATGACAATTAGGACGCTTATCATATTTCCTAAATAAATAATCTTTTTTATGCCTAACCAAATGTAATTTCAACATTTTATAGGAGAGAAAGACAGAACTGATCAAGGCACTAATGGCTAATTCTTCACACCTGGCATAAATGCTGTGGCAAGGGCCTTACCTATAATTGGAGATTTGAGTGAATTCAGTCAGAACTTATGATGAGTTTCAAAAGAGGGGTATTTTGGCGTGTGTGATATATTCAGAAGTGTTTTTTACGTTACTCATATCAACTCTATAGACAAAACGAGAATGTCTCTACAATTCCAAACTCGAAGCAGGTTTCTTGAGCTCCATCTTTCAAACAGCCTTAACGACTGGGATATGGATGAAGAGATCAAGCTGACCACAACAACTGACCAATTTTACCAAGGTAAGAAAAACACCTGTGTGCAATTTACCCTCCGAAGGGGATTAATGATGACATGCTGCCCTGAAGTTGTGGTACAACACTTTGTTTTTTTTTGTCTGTCTATTACTCATTAGCAGGAGACAAACGGAATGATCAGTATCTGGTTCAGTGGCAGTGTGCAAGAATATCGAGAAGAAAGGACGACCTCTCTTTTCAAAACTATCAGAAATCAGTTGAGGGTAACATGCCTAATAGAGACGTTACTTAACTTTAGTCTTAGCCCCATTTTAAATGTTTCATGTATGTGTTTGGTGCTTCAATGTTATCTTAAAATGTACTTGCATTTCAGACTCTCCAATACAGCCAAATCTGTGGTTGATGGTCAACCCCAACCTAGCCTGCCCAATTAAGTATCCCAAAAAAGTAACAAAGATATTGAGTCCCAAGGTGCCACTGAAACACCTGGTACCAGTACCCAAGCCCACAGTCACCCATGTCAAACCCAAGTCTATCCCAAATGTGCTTCCAGTTTCACCTCCTGAGGACACCTGCTTGGCCGACTCTCGACATGACGCGTCCTCCAGTGAGTACATGGTAGGTAAACTCTGATCAGGAGAGCGAACTCATAGTGACAAAATACGTATTTAGTTCATGGTTTTCAAACAAGATTAAATCAGTGCAATATGTATAAGCATTTAGGAGCACATTGGACATATTGCACTCAATTGATCTCTTGCTTCAATAACTACATCTTGTGACATATTTTTCATAGCTTACAGATGAGGATGACGCCTCTTCGGTGGATGTCCCCGTTTGTCGGAAAGTCAAAACTGCCCGCAAGGCAAAGGCCCCTAAGGGTGGACCACGAAAGCTTAGTCTGGCCCAAAGCAAGCGCCTCCAGCGGGTCCTTCAAGACAGCAACAACCTGAAGAGCGGAGCCTGGCTGCGTCCCCCTGTCAACTACTGCATCTTAATCGCCATGGCTATTGGCAGCAGCCGCACTGGCAGCCTCAATGTCCAGCAGATCTATAACTTCACAAGGTAAGAACTACTGACCACAGAAGTATCACGTGTTTTTGAACTGATAGGTGGAGATTACCAGACCAGTAACACAATGCAGTTACTATTTTGTTGAAGCTGGAGCCACCTTGTCCTCTGATAGCCTAAGGGTGGAAGTTTCACCATGTTGCTTATATCAACAACATCCTCTCAGTGCTTCACAAGTGCATACAGAAGAGTTTAGGGATCTATTTATTGTGCCATCTTTATCGTTTCCATCTGTCATTGTTGTGACACCTTGAGGTCTCAGTCCTTGAAAGTGTAATGGAGGATGATTGTGTGTGATTCTCACGGCTCCCTCTCCCAGAGAGCACTTCCCATTCTTCCAGACAGCCCCTGACGGCTGGAAGAACACTATCCGCCACAACCTGTGTTTCAGCAACAGCTTTCGTAAGACCCCCCAGCAGGTGTGCAGCGAGGGGAAGAGGAAGTCCTGTCTGTGGCACCTGACTCTAGAAGGACGCCGGAGGCTGAGGGATGAAATCCACACCCTTACCGGGGACTCGTACAAAGTGTTGAAGAGAAGCATGAATAATCCTGGTGAGTTTCAGGGGGGCACAGTCATGGAATTACACACAGAGCCATTGAATTAAATTATAGAACCTTCATGTGCAGAGCTGTCTTATTAGAGGGTGACAGAGGACATTGTTTTCTTGCTATTTACATGCGTAGGGCTGTGTTTGATTAATATTGGATGTCGTTGACCCAATGATGTCCACCATTGTGCATACCAGTATTTTTATATACTAATGTATGGGCCAGGCTTTCAAATGAGGCTAAGGAAGTGGTTGGACAACAGGAGGGTTTTCATACTGAGCTGGAAATACTGTCAGTTACATTGGTGTGGCAACCTGTACATGTTTTTTTTCTTATTTGACAGATATGATTCAGACTTTGTTTGCGCTATGATCTGTGCCTTAGAGGTTACCCCAAACTGAGGTGGGACCTTGGGACAATGGCTGTGATGCAAGGGGCATCGATGGCTGTTGATAATGGATAAGTGAACAGCAGCACTTCAATTATGTTTTCCTTAGACTGTATATTTTTTGGGTATGTTATGGATTTTGGGGGTGTGCTAATGTTTTTCAGGTGTGTGTGTGAATTTATCACTAACTGTACTTTTGGATTTGTTCTGAAAATAAAAATGCATCAAATAACTTTTGGCAAATGACACCACTTGTTTATCTACTATCATCTCAGTTGGCTGATAGATATTAATAATAGATCTAAAAATGGTTTTGCATCAAAGATGAATAGTAAAAAACAAACAAATCTACAATAGATGGGTTGGTTGTTTAGCAACGCAATCTACATGTGCACAACTATGGGACAAAACAGATGGGGTTTGCTTTGATTGTTAGCCATATTAGCATTGACATGAAACCAGCTGAAATTAAGCATTTACCATTCCCCAAATGGTAGCTTCATGTCATTGTTGGTAGCTATCTAGCCATCCATGCTTGATTTGGAGGCTCTGTGTGGAGGGTGTGATGGAGTCTCCAGAGCAGGGGTAGGCAACCCTGGTCCTGGAGTGCTGCAGCCACTTCATGTCTTTGATTTAACCAACCTGGGAGACCAGGTGTGTTGACTTTGAGCAATCACTGAACTGCTTAATTACCTCAGTCATGTGTGGTGTCAAGTTGGAAGAATAATCCTGCAGTACCTGCAGCACTCCAGGAACAGAGTTGCCTGCTGCAGAGGCCAAATGGAGCTCTGTACCGCATTGCATGGCGCCTTCCAAATGTAACAATGTGGAGAGCTCCATGTAGCTCCGCATGTGACATGATTGGTTGACAGTAGGTGGGGGTGGTACATCCTGTATAAACTCACTTCCTTGACAACAAATATGGAGAACTTTGACGAATGGCTTTACCTGGAATGCTTTTCCAACAGTCTTGAAGGAGTTCCGCGTATGTGGGAACTCCTTCAAGAGTTCAAGAGTCAAAGTTCTCCATATTTGTTGTCAAGGAAGTGAGTTTATACAGGATGTACCACCCCCACCTGTCAACCAATCATGTCACATGTTGTGACACATTTTTACCAGTTGTAGGTAGGCTATTTGTTATTATCGAGACATTTATTTCCAAACCTTTTTCCATAAAACATATGAATACTCTAGAACTGATGTAGATCAAGAAATAATGGAAACAAAGCACTGGAAGACTGCTTTGGGCGCTCTAGAGCGTATTACATATCTGTTCGGAGGTGGTTTAAACTGCATTCTAATGTTGACTGCTTAAAGAAAACGGTATCAGACAAAGTGCTTTATGCATGCTCAGTTCTAGGGTCTCGGGCTGCATGAGTAGAAGATAGATATGGAACGCCCTCGCATGGTTCTTTTTATGGGGGAAAAGTCCTCGCTGAAACTGAAGGCTAAATGTGGAAAATTATACATTTGCCTCAGGTCATCAAGTAGCCTAATGTACAGTGGGGGGAAAAAAGTATTTAGTCAGCCACCAATTGTGCAAGTTCTCCCACTTAAGATGAGAGAGGCCTGTAATTTTCATCATAGACATGACAGACAAAATGAGAAATCCAGAAAATCACATTTGTAGGGTTCTTGATGTATTTATTTGCAAATTATGGTGGAAAATTAGTAAAAAAAGAATTGGGACCTTTAGACTACCATTTGATAAGCATAGGCTACAATCTCGCAAATGGGCCATTTAAGTTTGTCTTAACAGCACAATTGCCAGAAAATAGTCTAACGTGTTTTTTTTTGTGTTTCATGCTCAGATCTTCTGTCCAACTTTCATCACTCAAACTCTCCTGATTTTATCTATGAACATGTGCAAAGGGTATTTATTTACAATTATACACCTGGTTCAAGCTCTGTGCTGAATGGCTGAAAGCTGTGGTATATCAGACCATATACCATGGGTATGACAACTTTTTACTGTTCTAATTACGTTGGTAACCAGTTTATAATAGCAATAAGGCACCCCGGGCGTTTGTGGTATATGGCCAATTACCCTTTTCTCTTGTCACATTCATATTCATTAGCTTGCAATTATTATTTTGAAGAAACCTGAATTGACTAACGCTGTTACAAGTTATGATTCCTCAATTGGCTTGATAACGTTATTGGAAAAAGGGGTTAATATGGCAACATTTCTCTCGCTGTGAAAATAAGTTGGTCAGGTTTTGAGTGGTCTAACGGCTACAAGTTTTTTCCTGACCTGGCAACCCTGGTCCCACTGAAGTGTGAGCATTGTTTTCATGACGTTGTCAGCTGACCCATCTATAACATGGGGAACCTTCTATTTTGACGTTCAATGACAACCTGAACCAGAAATGATCCACAAAGGTCGATGACATTTTCAAAGTAAGGTCCATGCTAGCATCTTGTGTACTCCATTGTACAAGAATGGCAGGGATTCAATCCGATCGCGCTCATAGGCAATGTTACCGCGTTCGCGTAAATGCTGAAGATGTCGGCTCAATTGGAAATCGCCTTAAATGTGAAGCTCTCTATAGCACGCTTCGGATTGAATCCCGACCAATGTTTTTGCCACTTAAATGTTTCCAAATAAAATAATGAACTGGACTACAGCCACACTCCTGTTTCTCTCACAGATGTAGTGCAATGTAAAAGCGGGATTAGCCGCCAGTTGGAGCTGGGACTTTGAAGTACTGCAGTACTGGTACACTTTATCCTCCACAGGGCAAATGCTTTGTTTCAGAGCGGGTAGTAACCCCTGAACCCAAGGCTGAGGATGAAACACAGGTATGTCAGACCTGATGTCTCATCTAATGAACTCAGACAAGTGGCCCACGGTCACTGCTCGGGGATGGTTCACAAAGATCCACCGAGGTCTCTGACCACCCTACCTACACATTATCCTCTCTGAGATCTGGTGAGTGTTCTCTGGGTAGTGGTGGTTGCACCTGTTGCCCATCCCACACATGCCGTTACTGAGGGTGCAAGTGGCTGTCCCGGGCCTGCGCTCCTCTGGAAGTGTCTGTAGTAATGTCCCTGGGCCTCGTAAACCACACAGTGCCATACTGTCCTCGCACAGCTGGATCCCATGGAGAGCCCTCAGCGTCTCTGTACACAAGGAGAGCTAGAAGGGAACAGGAAAGGGCAAAACGATAAGTGTATCTTCGTCAGATTTTGAGACAACTGAAGTACTATACAGAGATGTTTTTGAACAGAAGAGAAGGCTTGATTATTTTCAGTGCTTTAAAGCTTTTTTTCTTCCGCATTGCATTCTTTGTTCTAGGTTCCAATTTGTACATTTCGATCTCTCACATGTAAAGTCGCATTGTCAAGCTGGTGTGAAATCTTACATACTGAATAACAAACAGCCTTATAAATATGCTAGCTGTTAGGGAGCTATGTGCAGTCTCAGCCAGGCTGGTTTGTAATGAGTTACTAAGGGGCCTAACTTTCACTTAGTCTCCCATTGACAATCCAATGAGCAGCCACACTATATAAATCTTTTAAAGGTAATTTACGATTGAGCAGCTTTTACCAGGGAAAATGACTTTAAAAGATGCATTGTCGGCTGTATAGTGCGCTATTCCATAACGCCCCTTGGATTGACATTTGCTCCTAAGAGATCTGCTCTCCCTGCTTAGCAGCCATGATAACCCCTCACCTCTGACCCCAGAGTGTGTTGCTGCACCCAGGCAAACTCCAACCCCACAATGAACACTGCTAGCAGTAGACCAGACAGCAGGACCCACCTATATTTTCCATGCTCAGCCCTACCCCAGAGAGAGAAAAATGTGATGTAAATGGTCTGGTGATAAACTTCCCTGATTAACACTCTTGACATTGATGTGAAATGTACATCACTATTGATGTTGCATAGATGTTAAATGTCATTATACAACGGGTGGGTCTAATCCTGAATGCCGATTGGTTAAAACCGCATTCCAGCTGGTGTCTATTACACAAGTTACAACCAGCTAAATCTATGATGTTCCATCTGACTGCGCAATCCACTATCTCATCAGCCCTGACAGGGAAGTTATAAACTTGATCTCCACTATAAAAAGCATCTAGACATTCTCACATTTCCTTAAGACTAACATTTAGTTTTCAACAGCAGAGATTTGTATAAACCTTGCTGTCTGTCTCTGACATTTGCAACATTGTTTCAATATTCAAATTCGATCTCCTGCTGTCCCTTAGTAATGAACATGTCAGAAGTTGGGACGACTGACGAGACCAACAGGCAGCGTTTCTAAGCCAGTCGAAATCATGAATCAGCTGGAATCATTTTTATGGATATATACAAAGAAATTTCAATTGAAAAAAGGTACTTTGCAGTCTTTTCAGCTTCAGTTTGAAGTTATTGTGTTAGCTGTCTTGTTGGCTAGCTACTGTGAACAACCATGTCCTGACGAGTGAGAACATTTTCTATGCCAGGCAAATTCTCACCTTATTAGCTCATTGTTATGGATGTATCCAAATAAATGTCACTAAACAGCTTTAACAAATTAAATGCAGCTACTTTGCTGTTATTCTGGCTGCACTGTTTGACGTGGCTAAGTTAGCTATAGTTGGCTAGCTAGAAAACAAGGGATAAGTACGCAATGGAACATTTAGAACGAACGACTAAGTCGTGTCCATAGATACAGAACAAAAAGACTGAATGACTGGGTCATGTCTCTGGCAACCAAACCGATAGAATGACCAGCCAGCTTGGGTAGCAACCTTAGATTTGTGTTGGGACGATATCTTGTGTAAGGATGAAATAGTATGAATACATTAATCAAAATAACATTTTTAATTTAAAAAGGTGAATCATTATTTGAATATGTTGTTCTGAACAACCCAGTGGCATGAACAACCCAGGTCTTACCCAGTGGCATGAACAACCCAGGTCTTACCTTGTGGCATGCCAATGCCGTAGCCCTTGGTGTCCAGCAGGCCTCCTATCTGGGTGAGGTTACAGTTGTGCTGGCGGTCGTACTCATTCATGGTGCTCTCCAGCAGGTAGGCGTAGTTGGAGTTGAGCACCTGGTCGAAGCCTTCCTCCGTGCTCTTCACAAACACACTGGGTTACTTGGTGTGAATGAAGTTCCACATGCGCTGGTAGGTTTGGTACCGCGAGTTCTGTGGGCAAGCAAGTGAGAAGAAGAGAAGGCTGCAACAAATCTGTAGGCTAACCCAGCAGACAAAATTGGTTGAAACAAAGTATGAGATAGCAAGCATTATGATCTCTCTCTACCTGAAAGAAGGCCATGGTTGAGCCTACCTGCATGATGCCATACTATGTTGAGCTGGTCTGCCAGGTCGTGCGCTGACTCAATAAGAGCCTCCATCCTCTGGACAGTGAGGAAGGTGGCCAGGTTGGCCGTGTAGGAGGACACTATGATCAGTGTGAAAAACCACCTGCAGCAGGAAGGAACAGCACAGCTGTTCTTAGTACACAGAAAGGCTCCCCGTTAAGCACAAGCCCCATTTGAATATTGAGGTGTGAATCCTGTTTATCCTGAGACAGTCAAATTGGTTCATACAGCGTGGTAAGCATGGAGTGCATCAATACCCGTGTGTGTCTCAATGTTAGAGTGAGTTAATTAATGGCCAATGGTTATCTTTGTGTTGGAAAATGGCCAACGTATGTGTGCATGCGTGCCTATGGGTCAATGCAGTCCCTATATAGGGGATTGTTGTGTAGTCTTACTCATCAGACAGCGCTGAGGCAGCGTGTGGACAGGGCATGGCTGCTTGAACCCCCCCTACAGGGGACCACAGACTGTTCCCCAGAGTGTACTGGTTCAGAACCAGCTTAGAGCGCCCCCGCAGGCATGGCTCAGTACTGAACCACTCATACAGCCAGGAGAATAAAACCGGGTGCTCATTATAGGGAAAATTAAAGCATACAGCTAGGGTTGTGTTGAATAGGAACACAACAGAAGTCAAATATTTGAAAACGGGGGAGGAAAGCTACAATCTGATCTTAACCAATAAGTATGCTCCTTTTAATATGAAGTTTTCAAAATCATTTCCTCCAGTTTGTGCCTACCAAACAGGTCACCCCAAAAATGATAAGAGTGGAAATTAGACCGCAGCTTCAGAATAGAATACCTGTTACAGTCCACAGCACCGCCAGTAGGTGACTGTGTCAATCTGCACATTTACCTGGCCACTAGGAAGAGCACACAGCTGACGATCAGGTAGGCCAGCAGCATGCAGAGCCATAGGCCTGGAGAGAAGGGGTCTAAGAAGGACCAGTAGCCTGGTCGACGGGTCTAAAGAAGCCAGAGCATAAATCATTTAGCCTGGACTCTACCTCCTTAAAAAATGTTTAAATCACTTCGCCCATCTATTGGATTGAAGACAGACTGATAAGCGGAGTGAAAAAAATTGTGTTCATTCTGGATCCACCAGGCTATAAAGAATTACCATGGAGATTCAATAGTTTCCAGGAAAGTGCTATTCACGCATTGATATGGTTGATAAGAAACAATGGATTTGGGTACACTCACCAGGTTTGAGTGCCTAACCTCTATCAAAGACACTCAATTACCTTGATCAACTACAGTATATCAATGAAGTTTAGATTTCTTAAATTTCCAAGATGGTTGAAAATGAATATCTATAATAAACATATTGTGTTGTCTGGTTTCACCAAAGAACTGTGCAGTCATATTTGGCATCTTTCATTGACTCACTAGACAGATAACAGTGGAGAAATTGCCCATATGCACATATCTAGGATCAGCTTGGCATCCCCAATCCTAAACCGTTGACATTATGGAGAAGAATGTAAAACTGACCTAAGCTCTTCATCCAATCTACTCATGGACTAAAGTCGGTGACCAATGTTTGACCAGTTCTCTATGCATGCCTGCGTGCTTGTGTCTCACCACATCATGCTGTGTACATGATGCTGATGCCCAGGGTTATGAAGGGTTTGGAGAAGTCAATGACCTTCTCTCTCTCTCTGAGATGGTGTGTCCCTCTACAGCCAGGTCAGCTTTCTGGAAGAGATTAGTTAGCCTACTGCAGTTAGCCTACTGTAAATATGGCAAACTGGTCCTGTGAGGCTCAGTTGGTAGAGCATGGCACATGCAATGACAGGATTGTGGGTTTGATTCCTGCTGGGGCCATCCTGCTGGGGCCATCCATACAGAAAAAAAATAAGTATGCACTACTGTTAAGTTGCTTTCCATAAAAGTGTCTGCTGAATGTGTGTAGGTTATTAAAAATCTAGTGTAGTGGACCTTGAGGCCAGGATGACCCGTGGTTTAAAAGGTATATATTGCAAAACATCTCTGTCAAGATCTTATAAAACAATCCATTTATTTATGCATTTCATTTGAGATAAGGCCAAACAAAGTTTCCTAGGCTCGTCCTTAAACGGTAAATCTGCTGTTGCTACATCCATTTTTAGAATGATAAAATGTACCCTTTGATAGTTGAAGAATATAACTTATAAATGCCTCATGAGCTTAGTTCAACTGTCGTACCCGATCACAACCCAAAATATAAGCTTGTTTTACTTCAATGTTTGTAAACAAAGTAAATGTAAAAAAACAACAACACTAGTCTACAGCCTCGTAACATGGTTAAAACTATCATTTTCATATCATGGATGGTCAGTCCTTTCATCCATATCTCTGTCTACACATTTGAGAGTGGTTTGATTTCTCCTGCCCCATTCCTCAGATTTGTACAGAAACAAAGGCGGGGGGGGGGGGGGGGGGGGGGGGATATGGGGCGGCTGGGTAGCCTAGTGGTTAGTTCCGTATTTTATCGAACGGGTGGCATCCATAAGTCTAAATATAGCTGTTACATTGCACAACCTTCAATGTTATGTAATAATTATGTAAAATTCGGGCAAATTAATTACGGTTGTTGTTAGGAAGAAATGGTCTTCAAACAGTTCGCAACAAGCCAGGCGGCCCAAAGTGCTGCATATACCCTGACTCTGCTTGCACAGAATGCAAGAAACGTGACAATTTCCCTAGTTAATATGCCGGCTAACATGAATTTCTTTTAATTAAATATGCAGTTTAAAAAATATATACTTGTGTATTGATTTTAAGAAAGGCGTTAATGATTAGGTAGATTGGTTCAACGACAGTGCTTTTTTTGCGAATGCGCTTGTTAAATCATCACCCATTTCGCAAAGTAGACTGTGATTCAATTATTAATTAATAGGCACCGCATCGATTATCTGCAATGCAGGACAAGCTAGTTAAACTAGTAATATCATTAACCATGTGTAGTTAACTAGTGATTATGTTAAGATGTATTGTTTTTTATAAGATAAGTTTAATGCAAGCTAGCAACTTACCTTGGCTCCTTGCTGCACTCGCATAACAGGTGGTCAGCCTGCCACACAGTCTCCTCGTGGAGAGCAATGTAATCGGCGTCCAAAAATTCTGATTACCAACTGTTATGAAAACTTAAAAATCGGCCCTAATTAAATCGTCCATGCCGATTAATTGGTCGACCTCTACTTGAGACGTCTTAAAACATATATATAAATTAAGACATCTTGAGACATCTTATAGAGTCTATAGACACGTGTTGGAAATACCAATGTCTTGAGGCATTTGTTGTTTTCGTGTTTTATTAGTTATTAAAGGGGAACTGCACCCGCTGATTTGGACTCGTTTTTTGGCTCGCTCCTCAAGAAATGCTGGTGGCCATGACAGAAGCCAAACGTGAGTTGGCTTGGAGGTGTGGTTTGATGTGGGTGTTTCTTTGTGGTGGCATGGACACACCTAAGACACACCCATCTGTTAGAACTTTGCCTGCAGCTGTTTCCCTCCACTCAATCACAACAAATACATCTCCAGCAGGTTGAGCTCAGTAACTACAGGCAGATGTATGGTGAGACGCCAGAAGCTTTTATTTATTTATTCAGGGGAAACCCATTGAGACCAGGGTCTCATTCATAACTGAGCCCTGATGAAGACAGCTTGGCTGTCGAAACGTTGGTTATAAAATTATTGCGTTTGAGCTCCTAGAGTGTGCGGCTCTCCTTTTCTCTTCGCGTTCTTAGGAAACTATGCAGTATTTTGTTATTTTATGTATTATTTCTTACACTGTTACCCCAGGAGATCTTAAGTCTTATTACATACAGTCGGGAGAAACTATTGGATATAAGAGCAACATCAACTTACCAACATTATGACCAGGAATACGACTTTCCCGAAGTGGATCCTCTGTTTGGTCCACCACCCAGGACAATGGATCGGATCCTAGCAGGCAACCCAAAACAATGGTGCCGCAGAAGGGGCAGATGGAGCGGTCTTCTGGTCAGGCTCCGTAGACGGGCACATCGCCCACTGCTCTCGAGTACCCTAATTGCCAATGTCCAGTCTCTTGACAACAAGGTAGACGAAATCCGAGCAAGGGTTGCCTTCCAGAGAGACAAACTGTAAACCACATATCCCAAGGCTGCATTTATTGTAGCTGGGGATTTTAACAAAGCTAATCAGAAAACAAGGCTCCCTAAATGTCATCAAGATATCGAATGCGTGAACCGGGCTGACAGAAACAGACAAACTAAAACAGGAAACACCCGTGCCCAGGTCCGTTCAATGCTGGTCCGACCAGTGTGATTCCACGCTTCAAGATTGCTATGATCACGTGGACTGGGATATGTTCCGGATAACAACAACATTGATGTAAATTCTGATTCGGTGAGCGAGTTTATTAGCAAGTGCATCGGTGATGTTGTACCCACGGCAACTATTAAAACCTGGAGCGATGGGTAACGATGCTTCGTGGGTGACTGTTGTTGATGTGTGCAGAGGGTCCCTGGTTCGCGCCCGGGTATGGGCGGTAAAGTTATACTGTTACACGTACCCCGGTTGACTTTATGCTCGACCCGCTCAGTTTTCTAGCACAAAACACCAGAAAAATGCCAAAATGAGTAGAAACAGCTTTTACACTATGATGACTATTAGATGTTCAATGTTGCTTTTGAAAAAAATTATTTAAAGGAAGTTTCACCATATTAAAACGAGAGTTCACATAACAGGGTTGACCTTAAAATGAGGTACAGACATAAATTAATAACTAATCACATTAAATAAATAATATCCGTCAGAAATGACATGGTCAAAGCAACTAAATAACTAGGGCTGATGGTGAAACTTGGAGAAATGTTTAGAAAGAGTGAGTTGAAATCTTGACAGAGGGACATGTAAACATTCTGAATTTAGCCACTTTAGCACAGTGGC
This sequence comes from Oncorhynchus mykiss, assembly GCF_013265735.2. NCBI lineage: Eukaryota > Metazoa > Chordata > Actinopteri > Salmoniformes > Salmonidae > Oncorhynchus > Oncorhynchus mykiss. Next base: position 46,231,530 of record NC_048576.1, on the reverse strand, counting down.
ATAGACACAAATTGCTGTGTGGCTGGACATAAGTAACATTTTCCAGAAAAAAAATACAGCAAATATACCCCGACATATCACATTGCATAATTTAACACATAACACAGGATAAATACGACCTAAAACACCACACATTTCCCTTGACAAACAAGCCCGTTATTATTGCCAAGTAGGGAGCGCAAGTAAGCAACCGCTAACATAACCACCACTGACAAAACAGCCCAACTGACCGAGTCCGACAGTAAAAAAAACATAACAAAATACACAACATGTCTATCACCTACATATTCAGAGAGAGAGATTATATAGCAGCAGACAAATTCAGTGATAAAATGGAACAAAGTATACGGTCACAAAATACGGATATCTTTATGTTTGTTCAGTCTGACAGTCGAATGCGATGAAATAATCAACATATCAGAGATCAGATCGACCACTCCCATTCAAAGAAACGATCTATAGTACAGGCACAAGTGGATTCAGCAAGGAAGAATAGAAAGCCCTGGAAGTGTTTTCATTAAGCCCAAAAGTGCTTTTTTTTTTGCCATATGAAAACAGCCACACACAATACAAACACTTTAGGGCTATATCTTGAAATACGGCGGACATGAAATGAAACTCTACAGGCATTCAGGCATGAAATCATTATACTTAATACCACAGCAGGTATGAATACACTAGCTCACTTTGAATAAAATACATACATGCATATCCTACCAAGGCAGGCATGAAAACATTAGGCTAAAATATTTTTCCGCTTGTTTAACGGCTTGAGATTAGGGTTGGGTATTTCCCTTTATTGCTAGCACCTGCTGTTGTTGAGCGGTGGAAATGTTTAAATCCCCATTAGCTGCGTGCAACAACCTGTGCAGGTACATTGCTGTAAACTTCAGTAAACAATAGCGTTATTTCCAAGGTATCTGGAAGTTATAGGTTTCCTGAGAGAACGCCAGAAAATCTCTCCATCAAAGCATGAATGAGGTTGTTTATAATTTCCTCTATGGCCAACAGATAAAATCGAGTTGAAGTCGGATCTCATGCAAGATCCACTAGTAAACCCCTCAGGTCTCAAGTGCTTGTAGGTTTCACTCACGGTAATCATCTTCCACTTGTGCTCATTGCGGATAAAGAATTAATGCCAAGCAGAACTAAAAAGTCGGTTAAATGTCCACGCGGTATCAAGTTCGATCCTGCTGCGCCGAGAAGCCACTCCGCCGTCAGCGGAAGAAAATAGTTGCTTCGTGAGAAATGTTGGGCTTACTGAAGTACGTTCTGTTTCGTTTTACAAACGATTCTAGTCAAGTCAATGCATGGTGTAGCCCGGCCCTCTGTCTGCACTGATGAGTAGGCAAAGACATCAACTGTTCTCGTTGGAATCTCAATAATGCGTGATTGAAATCTCAATGCTACATACTTGAAATGACTTTACTGACTACTAGAAGTATCCTATTGACAGTGCAGTGTGTCTACTACATTACAAACATAACCCGCACTGATTAACATATTTCTAAAGATGAGGCTTATATGAAAGGAGAAACATCACAATTGGCCTGAACTCCAAGTTCCCATAATGCAAGAAGCATAGACGATGGACTAAAGAGTGAATGAATCATGGATACAGAGGTAAGTTAAATGAAAAGAGTGGCACCCATTTTTCACAATCGGTTATTGGCAATACTTTTTGTTCTTAATTTGGGAAGAAACCAGTCTCTTAAACACTAGTGTCCAGTTGCAGGTGGTTCTCCAAAAAGCAGAAAATTCAGAAATTAAATCCACGTTTATTGATTTGTAATGCTGTATGATGCTATCACCTTACAATTCTGTAGCTACATTTTTTTTTTAAAGTCACCTTTATTTAACCAGGCAAGTCAGTTAAGAACATTCTTATTTACAATGACAGCCCAGGAACAGTGGGTTAACTGCCTTGTTCTGGGGCAGAACAACATATATTTATTTACCTGTCAGCTTACGGATTCGATTTAGCAACCTTTCGGTTACTGACCCAACACTAACCACTAGGCTACCTGCCAACCCCAATTCATGAGATGAACACAGCTGTAGCTCGGCCACCTTCCACCGCAGATGCGAAAGGTCAACATACAAAAAACATATCTTTAGCTTAAGCAGACAGATGTTTATTTTTTATTATACCTTGAGCAGAGCACGAGGTGGCCTTTATTATTATTATTATTATTATTATTATTTAAAAAATAAAAACATTTTCATGCCCAGCTAATGAGGCCCCTTGATGTGAGGCCTGAGGCTATTGGCTCTTTTGCCTAATGGTAAGTCCGCCAGTGCTGATATGTTGGAAGTTATAGGAAAATAGATGGACACCTACACCCCTGGCTGCACTACCTCCTTTTGTTTCTGTTGTGTTATTTGGTATGTTTTATAATCTTTTTTTGAGGAAAAATGTAGCTACGACTGAGATATGGTTGTCTCACCTAGCTATCTTAAGATTAATGCGTTACTGTAAGTCGCGCTGAAGAAGAGCATCTACTAAATCAGGGTTTCCTCAAACACTGGGGCATGCCTTCATTTATTTAATGTTTATTTAATGTTCTGAAACTGGTCCTTCGTGTTACTCTCCACTTCACTCCACCTGCTCAACCCAGATCCAAAAGAACCTGTCACTTTCCACCTCATGACATTTGTCGTAGCTTCAGCAGGATGGCCTTAAGGAAGACCCGGTGTGGTCTAGACTGGAGCAGGATCGAGTTCCCTATGGGTGACGGCTCAGCAGCTGAGAGTACATGGACAATGCACTGGTGAAGCTAAGGGGACTGCCAGCTAAGAGGCCAGGACGGAGCATCCATGTGAGCTGTGGAGAAGTCGGACGAGGTGGTCCACTCAAAGTGGGTGAGTGGTGCGGCTGGGAAGACCGGGAAGGAGAGTGCAGGAAGCACAGCCAAGGAGGAGTGGGGCCACCCATACCTAGAACTCCAATCAGGGGTGGACTGGGACCAGAAATCAGCCCTGGCATTTCTCACACCAGCCCATTCTCTCTCTTTAGGCACCCACACCGGACAATTATTTTCCTCAAGGCCCCCACACCTGCCCATTTATTTTCCCCATGAGGTCCCTGTTATTAGCCAGATAATTATAATTGAACTGTAAAAACCTAAAAAAGTTAGACTGGCCTAAAAACTAGGCTGTGGTAATGAGTCTGACACTTTGGAAGTTATGGGAAACAAGATGGACGTCTGCCTCCTGGGCTGCACCACCTCCTGTGCCTTTTGTTTCCGTTTTATATTTGCATGATTGATTTGTGTTCTTGGGTCAACCTGGATAGTACTGAAAACATGAACTGATGGAAGCCAGGTCTTCATTTATTAAATGTTTTAAAACTGGTCCTTCACTGCAAAAAAGGGCAAAAAAGTATTTAGTCAGCCACCAATTGTGCAAGTTCTCCCACTTAAAAAGATGAGGCCTGTAATTTTCAAAAAATGAGAGAAGAAAATCCAGAAAATCACATTGTAGGATTTTTAATGAATTTATTTGCAAATTATGGTGGAAAATAAGTATTTGGTCACCTACAAACAAGCAATATTTCTGGATCTCACAGACCTGTAACTTCTTCTTTAAGAGGCTCCTCTGTCCTACACTCGTTACCTGTATTAATGGCACCTGTTTGAACTTGTTATCAGTATAAAAGACACCTGTCCACAACCTCAAACAGTCACACTCCAAACTCCACTATGGCCAAGACCAAAGAGCTGTCAAAGGACACCAGTAACAAAATTGTAGACTTGCACTAGGCTGGAAAGACTGAATCTGCAATAGGTAAGCAGCTTGGTTTGAAGAAATCAACTGTGGGAGCAATTATTAGGAAATGGAAGACATACAAGACCACTGATAATCTCCCTCAATCTGGGGCTCCACGCAAGATCTCACCCCGTGGGGTCAAAATGATCACAAGAACGGTGAGCAAAAATCCCAGAACCACACGGGGGGACCTAGTGAATGACCTGCAGAGAGCTGGGACCAAAGTAACAAAGCTTACCATCAGTAACACACTACGCCGCCAGGGACTCAAATCCTGCAGTTCCAGACGTGTCCCCCTGCTTAAGCCAGTACATGTCCAGGTCCGTCTGAAGTTTGCTTGAGATCTTTTGGATGATCCAGAAGAAGATTGGGAGAATGTCATATGGTCAGATGAAACCAAAATATAACTTTTTGGTAAAAACTCAACTCGTCGTGTTTGGAGGACAAAGAATGCTGAGTTGCATCCAAAGAACACCATACCTACTGTGAAGCATGGGGGTGGAAACATCATGCTTTGGGGCTGTTTTTCTGCAAAGGGACCAGGACGACTGATCCCTGTAAAGGAAAGAATGAATGGGGCCATGTATCGTGTGATTTTGAGTGAAAACCTCCTTCCATCAGCAAGGGCATTGAAGATGAAAAGTGGCTGGGTCTTTCAGCATGACAATGATCCCAAACACACCGCCCGGGCAATGAAGGAGTGGCTTCGTAAGAAGCATTTCAAGGTCCTGGACTGGCTTAGCCAGTCTCTAGATCTCAACCCCATAGAAATTCTTTGGAGGGAGTTGAAAGTCCGTGTTGCCCAGCAACAGCCCCAAAACATCACTGCTCTAGAGGAGATCTGCATGGAGGAATAGGCCAACATACCAGCAGTGTGTGAAAACCTTGTGAAGACTTACAGAAAACGTTTGACCTCTGTCATTGCCAACAAAGGGTATATAACAAAGTATTGAGAGAAACTTTTGCTATTGACCAAATACTTATTTTCCACCATAATTTGCAAATAAATTCATTAAAAATCCTACAATGTGATTTTCTGGATTTTTTTTCTTCTCATTTTGTCTGTCAAATTTGAAGTGTACCTATGATGAAAATTACAGTCCTCTCTCATATTTTTAAGTGGGAGAACTTGCACAATTGGTGGCTGACTAAATACACAATACACACTAAACACCTATAAAACCACACTAAACCTGTCCAGTTTGTGGTTTAACTGTTACCAGCCTTCTTGCGCTCTATTTTAATGGTGAATTACCCCGTATCATTTATTAAATGTTTTATTGAAAGTTTATTTAACTAGGCAAGTCAGCTAAGAACAAATTCTAATTTACAATGATGGCCTACCAAAAGTCCTCCTGCGGGGATGAGGGCGGTGATAAAAAAAAAATATATAAATATAGGACAAAACACACATCAAGACAAGAGAGACAATACTACATAAAGAGAGACCAAAGACAGCAACATAGCACTGCAGCAACACAAAACATGGTACAACATTATTTGGCACAGACAACAGCACAAAGGGCAAGAAGGTAGAGCCAACAATACATCACGCTAAACAGCCACAACTGTCAGTAAGAGTGTCCATGATTGAGTCTTTGAATGAAGGGATTGAGATAAAACTGTCCAGTTTGAGTGTTTGTTGCATCTCGTTCCAGTCTTCAGCTGCTGAAAACTGAAAAGATGAGTGATCCAGGGATGTGTGATCTTTCGGGACCTTTAACAGAATATGACTGGCAGAACGTGTGTTGTATGTGGAGGATGAGGTGTGCAGTAGATATCTCAGATAGGGGGGAGTGAGGTCTAAGAGGGTTTTAAAAAATAAGCATCAATCAGTGGGTCTTGCGACGGGTATACAGAGATGACCAGTTTACAGAGGAGTATAAGGAGCATTGGTGGCAAATCTGGCCATCTGAATCAGGGTTAGTTTGGCAGCTGGGGTGAAAGAGGAGCGATTATGATAGAGGAAACCAAGTCTAGATATAACTTTAGCCTGCAGCTTTGATATGTGTTGAGAGAAGGATAGTGTACCATCTAGCCACACTCCCAGTACTTGTATGAGGTGACTACCTCAAGCTTTAAACCCTCAGAGGTAGTAATCACACCAGTGGGGAGAGGGGCATTCTTCTTACCAAACCACATGACCTTTGTTTAGGAGGTGTTCAGAACAAGGTTAAGGGTAGAGAAAGCTTGTTGGACACTAAGAAAGCTTTGTTGCAGAGTATTTAACACAAAATCCGGGTAGGGGCCAGCTGAGTATAAGACTATCATCTGCCTATAAATGGATGAGAGCGCTTCCCACTGCCTGAGCTATGTTGTTAATGTAAATTGAGAAGAGCGTGGGGCCTAGGTTTGAGCCTTGGGGTACTCCATTGGTGACAGGCAGTGGCTGAGACAGCAGATTTTCTGACTTTATACACTGCACTCTTTGAGAGAGTTATTTAGCAAACCAGGCCAAAGACCCTTCAGAGACAACAATACTTCTTAGCCGGCCCACAAGAATGGAATGGTCTACCGTATCAAAAGCATCAGCCAAGTCAATAAAAATAGCAGCAATGGTGACGTCATTGAGGACCTTTAAGGTTGCAGTGATACATCCATAACCTGAGCGGAAACCAGATTGCATACCAGAGCGAATACTCTAGACATCAAGAAAGCCTGTCAGTTGATTATTGACATGTTTTCCCAACACTTTTGATAAACAGGACAAAATAGAAATAGGCCTATAACAAGTAGGATCCAGACGGTTGTTGTGGGGTCAAGTTTCAGGAGCTCCTTTAGCACCTCAGACTCAGTGACTGTCTGCAGGGAGAAACTTTGTTGCAGGGCAGGGGAAAAAGAGGGAGAAGCATTGTGGAAAGTCGCATTAGAAGGGGTTGGAGATGAGGGAAAAGTTGGACGAGTAAGGAGGCATGGCTTAGTCAAATAGGAATCCTGACTTAATGAGGTGACATTATTACTTTATCACAGACATTATCACAGAAATTACAATAGTACTGTATTTCATTATCCACCAAATACTAGCAGATTAGTTAGATTGGAGCCAGGCAGGCTGTGTGTATAACTTGTTTGAGAGGTACAGTTCACTATGGGTATAGATCATTTAAATTCATAATAAATTAATAATTCAACTTCAAGACTTGGCTGCCACCTATTTAAGTGATAATGTCAGAGAAGCCGGTGTTTGGAGGATATATTGGCATGGATGTTATTCGAGGACCGTCAAACTGTGCCAATATATCCTCCAAACAACAGCTTCGAGGTCATTATCACTTTTATAGAACGGGTTACCAACATATACAAATAATGATGTACATATTTTCATTAACAATGTTATTTTGCTGAATTTATTCATACTATTTCATCCTTCCACAATATATAGTCCTGACACAAATCTAGGGTTTCCACTCAAGCCGGCTGGTCGTTCGTTCTATCCAGAGACACGATCCAGTCGTTAAGTCTTTTTGTTCGGTATCATCCTAAATGTTCTATTGCCATACGGGCTGGTAACGTTCTTATCCCTTGCTTGCTAGCCAACCAGGGATCATTTACAGTCACGTCAAACAGTGCAGCCAGAACAACACAGTAGCAGCATTTGCATTTGTTTAAGCTGTTTTTTAGTTACATTTATTTGGATACATCCATAACAGTGAGCTAATGAGGTGTGATTTCACCTGGCATAGAAAATGTGCTCACTCGTCAGGACACTGTTGTTCAGCCAACAATACAGCTAACACAATCACTTTCAACTGAAGCTGGAAATACTGCAAACTAGCTGCACTTCGTTTCGTATTGGTATTTCTTTGTAAATATATCCATAAAAATGTCGCTGATTCATGATTTCGACTGGCTGAGAAAAGCTGCCTGCCTGTCTGACACGTTCATTACTATGCAACAGCTGGAGATCAAATTTGAATATTGAAATAATGTTGTAAATGAGAGACGGACAGCAAGGTTTATACACATTTCCGCTGTTGAAAACTTAATGTTAGTCTAAAAGAAATGTGAGATAACGTCTAGATGCTTTTCATTTGGCACGTTACAGGTTCATCTTAAAATAGAAGTTTAATAAGTGTGAAGCAGAAAGGGAATATCCAGCAGAGGTTTGTATTAAACATTGTAGAGTAATATTGTTAGGGTAGACTACAATGAAAACACTGCCTTCTAGTAAGGAGAGAATAATCATGGTTTGGTTTCTTTTATTTTCCAACTTTACGACGGGTGACAGTGACAAAGACATTGATAAGTTGGGTTGAGTGTTGACAGTATGTGAATGGTAATGTTATGTGTTGTTGTTGATAGCACTCTAATGATGCGATATTTTAATAATTTCAGAAGCTGAGGTTTCATGATGAGTAGAGGGATTGAGCCTTGAGATTGTAAAAAGACTAGCTGCGGTTGAAAGCGAGTGCACAATGGGACATTTGGAGTAGAGGTATGAGAAACGTTCTTTGACAGTTTATGATTCTTGTTGCTTGGATTTGTAGTTTAGGTAACACCAGTAAATTGAAGCAGGACGGTAATGTCATTTAAAATGATAATCTGCTTCCATTACGTGGAACAGTGTCAAGTACTTAAAGTTAATGTTTTAGTATTGAATATTAAACTGATTGAATATTGTGCTGAGGGGGCCCAACTTTTTTCAGGTCCTAGATTTATTAAAACAGGTTTAATTTTAACTAAATTAATGCAACAGGTTTAACTGATAAGATTAACGGAAAGGGGCTCTGGGTTTGTTTACTTCAGAAGGTGTCTATTCCACTTTATGGAACAGTATTATCTGATGTGTTTGAGTAGGATTCTTTCTTCCAGGACTGATAGAAGTCCACAACAGTATGTCTGTTAAGGGATCTTACACATTAAATAGGGCCTGGCAAATTTACATGGTGTCACGTGTGCTCCCTCTCCGGCCTCTAGGTCACCAGGCTGCTTGTTATGGCGCACACCTGTCATTATCGTTACACGCACCTGCGTGTCATCGCTCACCTGGACTCCGTCACTTCCTTGATTACCTGTCACTCCCTTTGGTTCCTTCCCCTGGCATTCCTGTCTGGTGTCTTGTATTAGGTTTCATTTGTTTATTAAAACACTCACTCCCCGGACTTGCTTCCCGACTCTCAGCGCACATCGTTACACATGGTAGCAGGAAGATAAGTATGCCATGAACCAAAAGGTTGTGAGTTCCAATCCCAGGTGAGGACATGTTGAATAATAATTATTGTATAAATGAACAAGCACAATGTAATCATGTATGTCAAAAGGTGTGTCAAATAGGTTGAAACCATTGTATTTTAAAAGCACTAATTGCTTTTATGTGTGGGTGTGGAATGGAATGTGTGGGTGTCCAAGAGCTAAGTTTGGGCCAACTAAACATTTTAAGTTCAGGTAACATTTTGACTGAAAAGTTCAGTAAACTAAAAAAGACTGTGGAACCAGTTACTAAATAAGAATTAGTTGAATCAAACACTGTACACCTGGCGACGGTGTCAGAGTGCATGCACCTGACCCGCCACAGGAGTCGCTAGAGCATGATGGGACAAGGACATTAAGGTTGGCTAAACCCTCCCCTAACCTGCACGACGCTGGGCCAATTGTGCGTCATCTCATGGGTCTCCCAGTCACGGCAGGCTGCAACACAGCCTGTTATCGAACCGGGATCTGTAGTAACACAGTAAAATTTTAAATCATTCAGTCGTGTTATCACTGCAACGCTTCGGTTTCTGAGCCTCGGCATCCAACGCCAGGCTTAGACAAATGCAGACCAGGATGAGGGTAATCAGGGTGATGGAAACAGAGGTGAAGGCAGACCCGGACTAGACTAAGCCAAGGGTGCGCTGACACTTGGTGCTCAGAACTACCCGTTTTACACCGGTTTACAGGCAAGGCCAACACCCAACTTTTTGGGGAGGGGTGTGACATTGGGTTGGTCACATACCTGCTTGGTTAGTATGACGAGACATTATTGAGGGCAACAATTTGTTCAGGCAACTAGAGAATTATTAACACACATGATTAGCACTTTCAAGTGGCAATATACTGTAGCACAGTGGGTGTGTCGGAAATCTTTTAGCTATTTTTGGTCTTTGCCATATCTGTCCTTGGAAAAGAAACACAGAAACACAGCTTTTCAAATATTTACTGGTTTGCTTGCTATGTGGGGTCTAGACCAGGTTATTTTAAAGCACTTTGATAAGTACCTACTTAAGAAGGGCTTTATATATTATTATTTTTTTTAAATTAAGTTTTATTTACTCAGGGTAGCCCAATAGTGCCCTGAGTAAAAACCTTTTCACAAACAGGATGAAAATGTACATTACAATTAAAACAACCACAAGGCACAACCTCAACACAACAATGTCAACAAATAAACCACTACAATCAATCGAAACAACTGCAATTTAGTTCTACAACTTGAGGCAAAATTTATTTGGAAATTGGATGGTAGTTATAAGTCAGAAAGATCTCATAAATCATTAGGAACACCTCTTTCCATGACAGACTGACCATGTGAATCCAGGTGAAAGCTATGACCTCTTGTTAAATCCACTTCAATCAGTGTAGATGAAGGGGAGGAGATGGGTTAAAGAAGGATTTTTTTTTTAAGCCTTGAGACATGGATTGTGCATGTGTCCCATTCAGAGGGTGAATGGGCAAAACAAAATATTGAAGTGCCTTTGAAGAGGGTATGGTAGTCGGTGCCAGGCACCCCGGTTTGAGTATCAAGAACTGCAATGCTGGGTTTTTCACACTCAACAGTTTCCTGTGTGTCTCAAGAATGGTCCACCACCCAAAACACATATATCCAACTGTGGGAAGCATTGGAGTCAACATGGGCCAGCATCCCTGTGGAATGCTTTCGACACCTTGTAGAGTCTATGCCCCAACAAATTGAGGGTGTTCTGAAGGGAATAGGGGGTGCAACTCAATATTAGGAAGGTGTTCCTAATGTTTTGTACACTCACTGTAGGTCAATGGTCCTGCAATAAGTGGTGCAGAGAGCTGCAGTAAGAAGGGATTAAGTGAATCAGCCCCAAATTGATTTTTTTTACAAATCTTTTCAAAGCACTTAGTGCATCATAGACACCAATGGTTGAAATGAAAATAAAGTACATGTCTGTTAGTCACCGCAGAACAAATTGTAGAGAATGATGCATTAGAGGACTCAGAGATCACCCTTTCAAATAGGTAGCCAGCTGAAACAAAACAGCAATTAAAGTACCACACAATTCCATTGTGTCTAGTATGGGACCAAAGGCTGTCAAAACCAGCTGTCAATAAGGGGGTGGAGTTTTGTTTCAAAGATTTGACCACTTTAGCTGGATTACCACAAATGTGTCCTCTAAACTGGGCGCAGAAAAAATCAGCCTGGAGTAGGATTATATCGCATTGACATGCACAACTCAGCTGTACTCTACACAGACTGATGCTGCATAACCAAGATGTGCTTGTTTTTAGAACAAAGTGAGAGCTGCATGTAGCACGTGTGCACATTTGTTCATATCCTTTGCTAGTTAGTGAGTTAGTAGCCCAGTTATAGATCATTTATAGTCAGCAAGGGGGGGGGGGGGGGGGGGGGGGGGATTACCTCCTACAAGAGCACAACGGTACATTTTTAGACATCTTTGAAAATCAAGTCTGGTAAAGAGCTTTTTTTCCCCTTACTTAAAGCTGCAGGGTTGTATTTTGAGACGGGCATGAATAAGTTAGCCAATCGGCAGAGAGTAGCATCATTTGCCTGATTCTCTGTAATATTGGTATGGGAATAATAATGCATTTTAATTTGTAAAGTGGTTTCTTGCAACACACACAACATTTTCAGTTACCTCGTTGTCTGAAGGACAAGTGGATGCTCAGGTTAATATCAAGCCCTGCATGTTTCTTTCAAAAGTCATGGAATGTAGGACTACATTGAACACCACACATTGACTGCTATTGTAGGCAGAATGATAGAACAGCAATTTCCATGTTAATGTTATGCATTTTATCCATTGTTTCTGATGGTAGGCCACTACATTATGGTCAAATAGCCCCAGTAGCCTACTTGACCACTGTCTGAAACTGTAACTTAAAGCGGGTACAGCCTCAGAGATCCCGGTAAAACACACACCGGAAGTTGCCCAGAATTTTTGTTCAAGTTTGGGCTCAACAGAATTTGAGGGAACATTGATTACCACCACTATCCGATACACAATTCAAGAAATGCTGATTTTGCTTTTCTAACCAGAGATGGACATGTATTTCTCAATTGTCTGAAGGACTTTCAATCAAATGTAGAATCAGTCAGCTATAGCCCAACCTACATGTCTTTGCTGTAATTTCACATACAATTACTGTGTGAACCAAGGATTAGATCTGTTTTTCACCCGAGAGCATTTTGTGCGGCGCATGTTTATCTGCCACAGAGTTAAACAGGGAAATAAAAGGGTTAAGAGCCTGATCCGAATCGTTGATACAACCCACCAGGCAATCGACCTTAGCTCAGACAAAAAAAACATTTTGCTCATTAAAAGGTCTCTGTAATAATGCATGAGCAAGATTTAGGTAGTATAACATGTTTTATACAGGCAATGGGACTAGAGTCACTGAACTCATTGGCAATTATCCCATTGGCTGTACATTTATGAGGGGTATTTGTTAAGAATAATATCTAAGTAGATTTCTCAGGGTGTTTAAAGTTGGGGGGAGTTGGTTATCCGCGGAGTTAGATTTAGCTCAGTATAAATATCTTTCAGCACATCAGATACTGGCATCAACCAATCCAGATTAAGATCACACACTACTAATAATTTGGATTTAGCATAGTTAGACAGCAGGTCAGACAATTTGTTAAGAGCACAAAAGGATGCCTAGGGAGGGCGATAAATTCCCACTAGTGTCAAAGGTGAATTATTACACATTTAGGACTAGACATTCAAATTGCTTAGGGAATAAGGTGGTAATAGATACACAAACATATTAGTTGCTCTATATGTATATGGTGATGCCCCTTCCTCTGCCAACACTATCAGATCTAAAAAATAAATAAAAAAGATATCCAGTACATGTTAGTTACATCCTGAATGTTTTTTGTGACGATTTCCAAATGTTCTACGAATTTGAACGGGATCTTAAGCATTCACAATCTCTTTGTAGCAGCCCTAACCCTAATAGAAATGTCCAGTTGGATCTGTAACATTTCATTTGAACTATATCTCAATTATAACACTGTCCAAAGGTTGTCAAACATGTTCACATATACAGCACGTGGCGTTTTCCACCAAATCTAAGCAATTTACTTTACCGTTTTATAAGGTCTCTGGTCGCTGACAGGCATTTATGTCTCCGCCACATTGTATTCTTTTTATTTAACTAGGCAAGTAAGAACAAATTCTTACTTACAATGACGGCCTACCCTGTCGGCGCTGGGCCAATTGTGCGCCGACCTATGGGACTCCCAATCACGGTCCGGTTGTGATATAGTCCGGAATCGAACCATAGTGACACCTCTAGCACTGAGATGCAGTGCCTTAGACTGCTGCGCCACTTGGGAGCCCAAATCAGAAAGGTGCAGAGGTCTGGCCCAGAGACAATCTTAGCTGTTATAGTATTGTTGATATGGATATATTAGAGTCCAGGAGATGAGATTAGGACCTTCTTCTTTGTTAGGTATTTACTTATTCTATGCTGTATGATGCGGTCTTGTACTGTTTTTTTCTTGTGTTTTGTCTATAATCCATCAGGGACCTATAATGAACACGATGGGAGACAGAATGCTGGTTTCAAGCACAGAACGCAGCAGGTGTTTATTTGTAAAAGACCACAGGAGGAGGCAGGTAGCTGGGTCCAGGGGCAGGCAGAAGGTCATACACAGGGGGTCCAAGAAGGCAACAGTAACGTCGTCCGGGAGATCAGGCAATAGGTTGATAACAGGAAATCCTATAGGCCAAAGTACAGGCAGGAAATAAGCAAAAAGGCGTTGTTAGTGAGGCAGGCAGAAACTATCAAACACGGGAGAGGATTCAATTACGGGAAAAACAGATCTTGGAAAAGAAGTGTGTCACAAAACAAACAATACCTCACAATGATGGGCTGCAAAGAACTGAACTAAATAGTGTGTGACAATGACATACAGGTGTGTGAACAGGTGAATGGGATCTGGCGAGTGAGCTGTGTTTAGGAGATCTATGTGTTTGAGAGTGTGAGCTGGAAAGTAGGCTAGAAAGTGAGCTGCGTTCAGGGGATCTACGTGTTTGAGAGTGAGTTGGAAGCAGACGTTACAGTACCCCTTCCCCCTCACGGGTGGCTCTTCATGGCCTAGGAAGCTGAGCATGGGGCCTCCCCTGGGGACGTGGAGCTGGGCGGTCAGGACGGTTACAGTGGAAAGCCAGAATCATGGCTGGGTCGAGGATGTCCTGGGCGGGGACCCAGGACCGTTCTTCAGGTCTGTACCCCTCCCAACCCACCAGGTAGTGGTGCGACCACCCCAGGCGCTTGGAGTCAAGGAGGGCTTGGACAGAACAGGCCAGTGCACCGCCGACATCAAACGGAGGGGGTGCACCGAGGTGCACCACTGGAGGATGGAGAAGGCTCACAGGCTGGAGAAGGGACACATGGAAGGATGAGGAGATCCGGCATTGGCGAGGCAACTGGAGATGGTAGATGACAGGATTGATGCAGTGTTTTAATTTGAAGGAAACAATGAACCGGGGACTGAACTTTTGCAGGGGTCATGAAGCCGGATGTTCCGGGTAGAGAGCCACACACATTGCCCAGGGTAGAAGAGAGGAGTAAGTCAGCGACGCCGGTCAGAAATCCGTTTCTGGGAGAGGGAAGCTTGATGTAGGTGTCGATGTGCGGGATCCCATACAGAAGAAACACCTGTTGTAACATGCACACGGACATTTCCATGGCATTAGGTAGATGAGGAAGGGGGATGAGTCGGCACATCTTGGAGAACCAGTCCACTACAACTAAAAGAGTAGTGAAGCCCGAAGAGTCTGGCAGATCAGTGAGGAAATCCATAGCGATGTGGGACCATGGTCTACGTGGTGTAGGTAAAGGCTCAAGCTTACTGGTAGGTAGTTGATGAGGGCTCTTTACCCATGCACAGACGGGACAGGAAAGAACGTAATCTCGGACGGTTGCTGTTAGGGATGACCACCAGAACTGCGTGTCAGTAGCTCCGTGGTCTGGGTGATCCCGGGATGGCCAGAACTCAGCGAGGTATGGCACCACTGCATTAGTTGGAGTTTGACGGACGCCGGAACAAAGGTCTTGCCTGCAGGGGTGTCGGGGGGTGCTGGATCGTGGCGTAGGGCCTCATGGACGGCTGATTAGATTTCCCACTGTATGGGTCCCATGACACAAGACGGAGGCAGGATGGGCTCGGGAGCTGGGTTAGAGGAAGGGGAGTCAAATAGATGGGATAATGAATCAGCCTTCACATGTTTATTGCCAGGCAGATGGGTGACGGTGAAGATGACTGAATCGGGTGATGAAGAGTGCCCAGCGAGCCTATCTGGGGTTTTCGGTGGTTGGTAAGGACAAGGAATGGGTGATGAGCTCCCTCTAAGGCGGCACTCTTCGATAGCCAGCTTAATGGCAAGGAGCTCTCGGTTCCCGACATCATAGTTCCTCTCAGATGGGTGACAGTTTCTTGGAAAAGAAGCCACATCGGTGTAATTTGGGAGGTGTCCCTATCCACTCCTACACCAAAATCCTTGGAAACGTTGTAGTTCCTTTACGGTGGTAGGTTTGGGCCAGATAAGCACGGCCGTGACTTTGCCTTCGTCCATGTTGACCCCTCCTGGTGTCAACACTAAACCTAGGAAGGTTACCGTAGTAAAGTGAAATGCGTTATTCTCAGCCTTGACACAAAGATGGTGGTCCTGTAGCCATTGGAGGACCTGTTGCACATGCTGTACGTGTTCTGCAAGGGAGGGAGAGTAGATCAAGATATCGTCAATGTACACGATGAGGAATTGGTTGATCATGTCCTGGAAAACTTCATTCATGAAGGACTGGAAGACTGCGGGAGCATTGGTGAGACCGTAGGGCATAACGAGGAGTTCATAGTGTCCCCTAGCAGTGATGAACGCCGTCTTCCAATCATCCCCACTTCGGATACAGATCAGGTTGTAAGCACTATGTAGGGCCAGTTTGGAGTAGATGGTAGCCTGTCCAACTTGTTCTCGTGCGGCCGGAATCAGAGGAAGAGGGAAGCGATTCTTGATGGGAAAGACATTGAGGGGTCGGTAATCTATGCAGGGATAGAGACTACCATCCTTTTTGATGGCAGGGCCGTGAATGCTTAGCCAGGGGTGACCGAGGATGAGGGGTTCTTTAAGCGAAGACAACACCATTAACTGAATGACCTCAGAATGAAGGAGGCTAATCTGAAGGGTGATACTTTCGGTCATGCGAGTCACAAGACCAGTTCCGAGAGGTTGTCCGTCCAGTGCATTAATCCTAAAGGGAGGATTAACAGGGATTAGTTTGACTCTTAACTGTTGTGCCAATTGTTCGTCAATGAAATTACCTGCTGCCCCAGAGCCCTCGAGTCCCTCCACAAACAGAGTGACCCCATTAGCAGAAAGAAGAGCTGGGATACCAAACTGCCTTTTGGTAATATTAAAAAAGTAGAGGTGCTTCCCCGAAGTGGAGGGGTTATGGTCACCCCTTCGTGGTCACCCCTTCGTGGTGGGCCATAATGGGTTCGGGGCTATTAGACTATGAAGGGCGTGGAAGACTCGCAGCCCATGGGCGACTGGATAGGTCTGTGGTCCACCAGTAGGTTGCCAATGGATATGGACATCCGGATGTTTTGGTTGAGGTCCGTTAATTCTCCTTTGCAGGCCAGTTTGGTCTGTAATTTACGTTCCTACATTCCGATTACAACCCCTCGGTAGACTGCAAGGACAGCTGCCGGCAGCCATGGAGCGGAACTCAAGGGCATTCTCAGTGCTGGAGCGACGGCCCTGTCGCAGCTCACATAGCAGGTCCCCGGTGTGACGACCTGAAACTGAATGGTCGAACACCTCCTTGAAGAGGGTGTGGAAACGTGATTCAGAGGACAGATTAGAACTTTGAACAGTCTGCAGGACTGTGACCCAATCCAGAGCTTTGCCTGTGAGTAGGGAGATGAAGAAGTCAGCGGGGTGATGGACTATGTACAGGTTACATACATTGCATGAGAAATCCTTGACATTTCCCTGGGGAGCCGTCATGTTTATTAGGCATGGATATGGGGGAGATGAACGAGAGGAGGCTGTGGCACCTGATATCGGTGACACAGGAATGTACTGGTGAAGGAGGTCGGAGTTCATCAATTCGTTCCTCCTGTCGGGCTAGACATAGCTGCTGAATCCACCTGTCGTTTTTTGGCGAGGTATTCTGTAATGAACACGATTGGAAACAGAGAGCTGCTTTCAAGCGCAGGGCACAGCAGGTGTTTATTTGTAAAGGACTACAGGGGGAGGCAGGTAGCTGGGTCCAGGGGCAGGAAGACGGTCATACACAGGGGGTCCAAAAAAGCAACAGTACAGGCAGGGAAAAGGCTAGGAACGTCGTCCGGGAGATCAGGCAATAGGT
The DNA here is from genome assembly GCF_013265735.2 of Oncorhynchus mykiss. NCBI lineage: Eukaryota > Metazoa > Chordata > Actinopteri > Salmoniformes > Salmonidae > Oncorhynchus > Oncorhynchus mykiss. The sequence goes on along the minus strand of NC_048576.1, from coordinate 46,214,193 downwards.
TGATAACAGGAAATACGATAGGCTAAAAGTACAGGCAGGGAATAGGCAAAAATGAGTTGTTAGTGAGGCAGGCAAAAACTATCATACACGGGAGGATTCAATTACCGGAAAAACAGAGCTTCGAATAGAAGTGTGTCACAAAACAAACAATACCTCACAATGATGGGCTGCAAAGAACTGAACTAAATAGAGGGAGAGGGAGCTGCGTTCCAGGGATCTATGTGTTTGAGTGTGAGAGCTGGAAAGTGAGCTGCGTTCAGGGGATCTACGTGTTTGAGAGTGTGAGCTGGAAAGTGAGCTGCGTTCAGGGGATCTACGTGTTTGAGAGTGTATGTTGGAAGCAGACGTTACAGGACCATGTTGTAGACAAGTGAATTTCGCTTTAATGTGTTATCCCCTCGGTTGTACTCAGTGCATATTTTCCCCCAATAAAATCCATGTCAATCAATCAATCAACACATGTAGGACTACAAGGCTCTGTTTGGGTGTATTCTAAAAAAAAGAGCTCAACGAAGTTTGAATTTACTTGGTCAAAATATATAAATTCCAAAGCGTCTGACTCCCCTTTCTAATACACACTTGTGCTGTTAATTCACAACAAAAAATGTTGGGATCTTTTTGGGATCAGATATGAAAGAACCCTGGCATACCTTGAAAAATTGTCTGTGTAAAATACTTTCAGGGTATTAAGGCATTAAGGCCAAGGTTTCAATCCGATTATGCTTTGTCAGCTATTTAAATGTCAATTCTGACTGAGCCAACATATGCAGCGTTTACTGTGAATGCGGTCTCCGTGAACACGGGAACATTGCCTTTTAAAGCTGTATAGCTGACAAAGCGCGATCAAATTGAATCCTGGCCTAAGTTGTGCAATACTGAACTTCCCTTTTAAGTGTCAACAAGTAGTTGGGAAATATGTGTGGTCTCATTGCATTGCGAATAAAATGAAAGATAAACATGCGAAACAAGAAGGTATACCAAAATATGCTACAGAATTTTCACATCCAAGCTCAGAGAATAATACTCCATCATCAGTGTTTCCAGCCAGCTTCTTTAATCATATTTCCAACTCATATTTCCCTCCCTCTACCCAGTAAGATGAACTGAAACAAAATGAAGACATTTTGTAATCTTTCCCTTCATTTTAAACAATAGATCAGACAAATTTAAATCGCTCATCTAAAAATAACTATTTATGTTTTCAGAGCCAGAGACCATATTAATAATAGTGCTCATAATAATATAATAAAGTCTAGACAAAAAATAATAAAAATACAGATTACATTAATATTTTAGGGATAAAAGTCTTATTTTTTCAAATGTTTTAGTAGTTTCTGTTAAAATAATACATGATTGTATGATGTAGAAAGCAGAAGGAAAAAAACAACAAAACCAAGGAAATATGAAGATTGCTCTTACTTTAAGAGATGCAGTGTTGGTCATTATTGTACATAATTGTATTTATTTTACATTTAAAATAGTCCATAGAAGTCTCTTTTTTTGTTGTTGTTCACTTCTTTGTTTCCATTCAAGAATCCAAGCCACAACTTCATAATTAAACATTCTTCCAGCTGAGCTAACATTGGAGTGAAATTAATATACAGTACTTGTCGTGCCAGTACTTTCTCAATCCAACCATGAAATCACAGAGGCCTGTGCTCTCACCCCAGAAGCTACATTTGTGAGTGAAGAGTTCCTCAGTAGCTTGTAGCCAAAGGACACAGAGTTTGGAGTTCCAAAAACAGAGAAAAAGGAAGATGTACAGCTACTGGGCACATAGCTGGGGGGGGGGGGGGGGGGGGGGGGGGTGTTCCCCTGATCTAAGAGGGTCAATTAGGAATGGATGAATACCACATCACTTCAGGGGAAAGTCAATAACAGGAACGACGGACTGTCCTCTCGTATTTTGCTATATCACACGTGCTTCCAAAGTGCCACTAATGCCAGCCGGAGGATATACAGCCACACTGAAAGATTAAGAAAAACTACCTACTACCTACTAACAGTATTTCACTGGGTTGGCAAAGTAGACCTATCAGACCGAACTAGTCCTTTTTCTTGAGATGCACAAAATTTTTCTTTTTTTGGAGAACTGCTTGTTTTTCTTGAGATCCAAATTACTTGAGGACCTCTTAAGGGGATAACCCTAACTTCCACTTCCAATAGTCTTCCACATCTATACATACCGAAGGGAACATTTAAAGGGAACAGTTAAAGTTAGGATTCACCCCTCGGTGATTAAAGAATCTCTTCAGAATGTCATTATAGGCATGATGGTGGGCTAACTTAACGTACTATTATGTTTTGAAGTTTAGTAGAAACCGCTGATTAAAATCTCAATGACCATTCTCTAAACTTAAAATGTTTTGTTCTAGCGGAATTTGATCGATCTTCTGCACACTTCTCACTTTGGTGTGCCTTTGCTATGGTCCATGATCCTCTAGGCCGAAAGCATTAGCCACCACACGGGGATGCTTTAAGTTGGACTATAGCACCACGTACAGTGTGTTTCTGGACCCTGCTGGATAAATTGAAAGTGATGAGTCCCGAAGGCCCAATGCATGCGAGCAATGGGAAGATGACACTCTTATCCACAGGAGGAAAAATATCTGGTGGTTGAGGGGGGTATTGTCCAATGGTCCTTGTGAGAAGGCTGTGGAGAGTTGTGGCGTTCTTCCCTGATTTCCGTGTGTGCCTGCGGGGTGTCTCAGTCTCCACTTTGGGTCAAAGCAGCATTGGAGGGGTGAGGGAGTGATGTGGGGGCATCAAGAGGACAGGGAGAGGTGACCAGGTGTCCCCCTTCCTGTCAATGTCACTATTTTGTTCTCTTGTGGTGGAGGATTAGGGGCTCTCTCACCACTAACTCTCATCTGAAGATAGACAGAAAACAAAGAGAGAAATAGTGAAAACATATTTCCATTTTGCTTTCCTCATCTTGTTTTGCTCTTTGATGTCTGACCACAAAATGTATTGAAGTGATAATGCCCGAGAAGCCAGTGTTTGGGAGGATATATTGGCACGGGTGTTGTTAGGCCCGAGTCGAGGGCCACCAAACCGTGCCAATATATCCTCCAAACACCGGCTTCGAGGGCATTATCACTTTTATACAACTGGTTACCAACATATTCAAATAATTATCAACATTATTTTGATGAATTTATTTTATCCTTCCACAACACAAATCTAGAGTTGCTAGAGACGCGACCGAGTTGTTCAGTCTTTATGTTCTGTATCTATGGACGTGCTCCAGTCGTTCATTCTTAATGTTCCATTGCCATACTGGCTGGCAACATTCTTATCCTTTGCTTGCTAGCTAGTCAACAACGGCTAACTTACAGTCACGCCAAACAGTGCAGAAATAATAACAACAGTAGCTGCATTGGTTTAAGTTGTTTTCAAGTGACATTTATTTGGATACATCCATAACAATGAGCTAATGAGGAACAATTTTGTTCAGAGGAGCTAGCCAACAAGACAGCTAACACTAACTTCAAACTGAGGCTGGAAAGACTGCAAACTAGCTGCACTTCATTTAGTTTGACCTAGTTTTCAACTGACATTTCTTTGTGTATATCCATAAAAATTATGCCAGCTGATTCATGATTTCTACTGGCTGAGAAACGCTGCCTGCCTCTCCCTCTCATCCCGACTCCTACACGTTCATTACTATGGGACAGTTGGAGATCAAATTTGAATATTGAAACAATGTTGCAAATGTCGGAGAGACAAGACAGCAAGGTTTATACAAATCTCTGCCGTTGAAAACGAAATGTTAGTCGAAAAGAAATGTGAGATAATGTCTAGATGCTTTTTATAGTGGAGATCAAGTTTATAACTTCCCTGTCTGGGCTGATGAGACAGTGGATTGCGCAGTCGGATGGAACAGAGGAAATAAGCATTTTAACACCATAGATTTATCTGTGGAATAGACACCGGCTATGATGTTCTTTTAACAAAATCAGCATTCAGGATTAGACCCACCCGTTGTATACATTTAGGCCCACCCGTTGTATTAGACCCACCCGTTGTATACATTTAGGCCCACCCGTTGTATTACACACCCGTTGTACACATTTAGTTCCACCCGTTGTATTAGACCCACCCGTTGTATTAGACCCACCCGTTGTATACATTTAGACCCACCCGTTGTATACATTTAGGCCCACCCATTGTATTAGACCCACCCGTTGTATACATTTAGGCCCACCCGTTGTATTAGACCCACCCGTTGTATACATTTAAGCCCACCTGTTGTATACATTTAGGCCCACCCGTTGTATACATTTAGGCCCACCCGTTGTATACATTTAAGCCCACCCGTTGTATACATTTAGGCCCACCCGTTGTATACATTTAGGCCCACCCGTTGTATACATTTAGGATATCCAACAACAAATCTAGTTACAAGCTGTGATACGTATTCTGTTTGTTGTCCCGTGTGTATGGTTTACTAAACTTCAATGCTTGCAGAAATTACAATGCATTATTGGAGCACAATATATCTATGCTGATGTATTACAAAAGCCCTTTCAAGCATCTTGTGCATGCAAACTACTCTTGTATCTGTTCATGATCAGTAAAGTATCAGTGTGTGTCCCAAATGGCACCCTATTCCCTATAAAGCCTTATGGGACCTGGTCAAAAATAGTGCACTGTTAAAGGCTATATGGGACGCAATATCAATAATTCACGGTACCTTTGTTCTCCTCTGTGTCAGTAGCGGTTTCACTCAGCCTTTGGCGCAGTTCATTATACTTGGTTTCCACTTCCTGAAAATAAATTGTTGACAAACTTATCTCTGGTAGAACAGAAGCGATGGATACAATTAGTGTGTGGATGTATGGGTGAATGGATGAATAGAAACATTTAAAAGTATGGGCGCTTCTTAACAAGAGCTAGTGCCCAATCTCTAATATTAAGGAAGTCTTGAGGTTCTACTCGCCCGAATTAGAAAACGTCATGATAAGCTGCAGACCATACTATTTACCAAGAGTTTTCATCTACAGATGAAGTCTGAAGTTTACATACACCTTAGCCAAATACATTTAAACTCAGTTTTTCACAATTCCTGACATTTGATCCTAGTAAAAATTCCATTTTAGGTCAGTCAGGATCACCACTTTAAGAATGTGAAATGTCATTAATAAATGCATTGATGACATTGCATTCCCACAGTGACAGTACGTACATATCCCAACCAGAAGCCATGGATTGCAGGCAACATTCGCACTAAGCTAAAGGCTAGAGCTGCCACTTTCAAGGAGCGGTACACTAACCTGGACACTTATAAATGGCCTTCGACGAACCATCAAACAGGCAAAGCATCAATACAGGACTAAGATCGACTCCTACTACACCGGCTCTGAAGCTCGTCGGATGTGGCAGGGGTTGCAAACTATCATGGATTACAAAGGGAAACCCAGCCGCGAGCTGCCCAGTGACACGAGTCTACCAGACGAGCTAAATGCCTTCTATGCTAGTTTTGAGGTAAGCAACACTGAACCATGCGTGAGAGCACTAGCTTTTCTGGACGACTGTGTGATCACACTCTCCGTAGCCGATGTGAGTAAGACCTTCAAACAGGTTAACATTCACAAGGCCGGAGGGCCAGACAGATTACCAGGGTGTGTACTCAGTGCATGAGCTGACCAGCTGGCCAGTGTCTTCACTGACATTTTCAACTTCTCCCTAACCCAGCCTGTAATACCTACATGATTCAAGCAGACCACCACAGTTCCTGTGCCCAAGAATGCCAAGTTAACCTGCCTATCGCCCCGTAGCACTCAGAGGCTACACAATTGTAGCCATGAAATGGGAACACCCATGTGAGAATGCTGTTCATTGACTCATTGCTAAGCTAAGGACCCTGGGGCTGAACACCTCCCTCTGCAACTGGATCCAGGACTTCTTGATGGAACTCCCCCAGGTGGTGATGGTAGGTAACACATCCACCACACTGACCCTCAAAACAGTGGCCCCTCAGGGGTGCGTGCTTAGTCCCCTCCTGTACTCCTTGTTTTCCTATGACTGAGTGGCCGTGCACGACTCCAACACCATCATTAAGTTTGCAGATGACACGATGTGGTAGGCCTGATCACTGACGACGTTAAGGCTGCCTATAAGGAGCATGTCAGAGACCTGGCAGTGGTGCCAGGCCAAAAACCTCTCCCTCAATATCAGCAATACAAAGAAGCTTGAGAGCTTCAAGTTCCTCTGCGTCCACATCAAAGGATCTATCATGGTCCAAACACACCAACAGAGTCAAAAAGAGGGCACGACAAACCCTCTTTCCCCTCAGAAGGCTGATTGGGCATGGGCCCTTAGATCCTGAAAAGGTTTCTACAGTTGCACCGTTGAGAGAATCTTGACTGGCTGCATTACCACTTGACATCCGACCGCAAGAGGGTAGTGCATAGGGCCCAGTACAGCACAGGGGCCAAGCTCCCTGCCATCCAGGACTTCTATACCAGGCGGTGTCAGAGGCCCTAGAAGGCCCTAGAAATGGTCAAAGACTCCAACCACTCAAGTCATAGACTGTTCTCTCTGCTGCTCCCAAGCTAGCGATAGTGATGTACCAGGTCTGGAACCAACAGGACCCTGAACAGCTTCTACCACAAAGCCATAAGACTGCTAAATAGTTAACCAAATAGCTACCCGACCCTTTTTGCACCAACTTTTTTGACTCATCACATACGCTGCTGCTACTGTTTTTTTTATCTCACTTTATTCCTAGTTATATGTACATATCTACCTCAATTACCTTGTACCCCTGCACATCAACTCGGTACTGGTACCCCTTGTATATAGCGAAGTTATAGTTATTCATTGCATCTATTATTTTTATTACATTTTTAAAAACTTTTCTATAATTTCTCTATTTTCTTTCTCTCTGCATTGTTGGGAAGGGCCTGCACGTAAGTAAGCATTTCACTGTTAGTCCACACCTGTTGTTTACAAAGCATGTGACAAATACAATATGATTTGATTTTGTGCCGAAGCTGCCCTGAGTCCTCCATCAAAGAGCCGTTAAAACTGACCTTAGATCAGACCTGTCTTCAAATACTTTAAGTGTTTACTCTAGCCTGCCTGAAGTGCGAACACAATCAAGCACAGAAAGTATTTGAAATTAATTCAAATAGTATTTGAACCCAGGTCTGATCTAGGGGGGCAACTTCTTCATGGTACTCAAAGGGGGGTTGATGGTGTACCTTCAAGTGTTGCAGGTTGGCCTGCAGCAGGCGGATGTGGGTTATGACCTGACGGCTGAGGTTGGGGCCAGCATCCCCTGTCTGTGAGGATGAGGAGAGCAGCTTCTTCAGGTCGATGTCCGAGCCCCACTGGGCCCTGGCTCCACCCTTGCCACTCGCCTGACCATCGTCGTCTGTGCTGCTCTCCCCCGAGCCCCCCAGGACAATGTAACTGCCTGAAAAGGGAGAGAGAGGGCGCAAGAGTCTGATTTATTGCCGGGTCTTGTCCACTCTGCTCTAACGAGTAATGCATGGCTTGTGGTCATTGTAGAGGGAAACAGAGGACACATACATTTTCCTTAGAGCCTTATCCTTCAATGGTGGGGTCATAATATTTTGTTGCTTTAACCGTTCAGAAGATAGTCACATTTGTAGGAAGAATGAACCAAGCGCAATTTTCTTATTTTATTTGAGAGTTTTTCTCGTGACCCCATTTTCAAATCAGGTGGCCCCATATGGGGTAGCGACCCTTAGCTTGGGAAATGCCGGTTTAGAGCCATAAAGCAGATCATCTCTGAAAAGTGTAAGTTATGCCCACCTGATAACTTTTAATGTTCACAATTAAAAAGGAAGAACCTCACACATGCATAATGATATCATAAAACAGCTTGCTATAAAATCAATAAAATGGCTATAAACACAACTTGTTCAGCTATGAGGATATTTGAACAATACACATTACAGGGTGAATCCTAACCTCCGCTTAAGTCAAATTCAAACTTGTTCTCCTATTGACATCAAAACATGACTAAGTGAAAATTCGACTTAAGCAGAAGGGGATTGGCCACTAAGTCTGCCCTCCCATGACTTGTCCAGCTCCCTGAATGTCCCAGTTGGCTCACCATAGTCCTCAGATGTCTCGAAGAAGCCTGTGTCCCCAGACGGGAGTTCTGAGGATCCTGGGGCACCCTCCTCCCTCCCCGCCGTGCCGTTCTCCGAGGAGCCAGGAGAGGATGCTGCTGCGCTCCTAGGGCCCGATGTACTGCTGTTGCTGTCCTCTGGGCCCCTCAGTGACGTCGTCCTCAGCAGGCGGGCGCCATGAGCCAAGCCCTTTCTCTGCTCCTTCTCCTTCCTATTCTCATTGTTCTTGTCGATGCCCTCCTCTCTGCTTGTCATGTGGTTGAGAAGGACCTGCCTCAGGGCTGCCACTAGGAGAAGGAGAGACAGAGGGCAGTTAATAAAAAAAACATTTATTCAGGGGAACCCAATTGAGACCAGTCTCTCATTTACAATGATGCGCTGAGGACAAAAAAAGTCATCAAAACAACAAAAATATATAAAACTACAAAACAGCTACAGTATAAATACATTACCTCAGGTTATTACAACAATCAATTGAAACAATTGCACACTTCAGTGAACTCATTTAACTGAGTTTTAAACTGCCCTACTGGCATCAGGTAATCCAGGTGCAGTTTTTTTTTTTAAAGGTATTCCATAACTGTGGTGTGTTAACTGCTATATGGTCATGTCCATTAGGCCAATAAAAGTGTTGCGCGATTGACTGGTCCTGCCCCACCTGCTCTGAATGACGGGTCGCCGATAGCACAGTTCAGGCTGGATCTGATTTATCTCTAAAGAAACTGCAATATGCGCATTGAGCTCACAGGGGAAAAAAAGGGATTGAAATAATTGAACCGTTAAAAAACAAAAAATATTTTGCATGTTATTTTGACATTAAATCATGTCACATATCAGTTTGCAAACAATGTAAAAAGAAATGATTGCGTTCATTTTATTGTATTTAACCTTAACTAGGCATAAAGCCGCCACAATAAAGCCACATTCAAGGTCTCTTTCTTGAGTAAGGTATCTCCAAAATGCAGGTATTTCAGCCTATCTTAGAGCTTTCTATGGTGGAGGGGCAGCCAGCGGAATATACAGAGCGTAGACGTTGGTGATATTCTCTTGTTGCGCCGTGATTTGCTCAGTAATCTGTCACTCATCGGGACACTACGTCACCGCAGAACCTACAGAGAGAGCTAGGCAGCTCAAGTCCCTTGGGTGCTGCCATACATTTACATTAGAAGTGCCCATCCAAGAAGGCTCAAGGTCATTGGCCACAGACAAAATGACGTCAAATCACATATCTACCGCAGCTTTGATTGGACTGACCATATTACTTTAAAATCTTAGCTAGGAAGCTAGACAAGCAGTCATCATCATGAATCACGTTGACAATCTACTGGCAAATCCTTTTCAATCCTTGTCATATGAAAAAAAGTATGTATAAAAGGTATCGGTGCTCATTGGCAATTGGACATAACACAACAAGTCGGAATTTGCAAATTCAACAATGAGTGGTTTGGAAGGAATCAGTGGCCACCTGCAAGCGGCGCAATGCAATCACTAGCCTGCTATTCAGTGGAGTGGGTGTGTGGTCCAAGTCTGGGTTTAAGTTTTTTTTTCTCTTTTCCAAGCTCAAAAGGATAAATATTCACATGCAACACCATGGATGAGAAAAGGCTGAATACATTGGCCATGCTGTCAATCCAGCATGACTTCTGCCTGCGTTCAAAATAACTGGAAACTTGGACCTGGGAAATCTCGACTTCAGTGAGTTCAAGACAACTGGGAACTCTGAAAAAAATTAGCTCCGACTGGGAAAATATGTTCTGAACGGTCATCCAACTCAGAATTCCAAGCCGGGAACTCAGGCCTCTTTGTACAGCTGAGAACTTAAAAATAACTGATGTCATGATTTGACCTTGTTTCCCCACCCCAGAGTTCCCTGTTGTCTTGAAAGCACCCTTGATGACAAATGTTGCCCACAAGAACAACCGCGATGCCACCTTCCTGTTCAAGTGAGCACAGCACAACAATGTCGAGTCCAAAAATGTCTTGTATGCTTCTGCATAAATTAGCTCATGTGCTTTTCTTCACGAGGAGGAGATACTATATGTTGTTGGGTCTGTAACCATGTTTGCCAATGACAGTCTCTTCCCATAAAAATATTTGTTTTCAACAAAAAGTTCAGTAATAGACCCATGTAATTCCAGTTGATATTGCGAGGGTTGTTTTGTTTGCGCAATGCGCTGTCTATGCGTCTGGATCCTCATGATTGTATTTTCCCTCAAGTAGTAAGCGAACCACACATCCATCCATCTCTCTCTCGAAGAGTCAAGGCCTCAACATCTTGCTGAATTTATCTGAACTAACATCTGAATTTCTGTCGGTGTCCATTTTGAAAGTGCTGAACAAATAGGCCTACCTCGTTGCAGCTCGTTTGTTTGCACTTGCTTATACTTAGAGCTAAGTGTTAATTATATAAGAACAAACATGAATTTACTGAACATAAATGTAATACTGTATGAATGGTTCAAAAGTCAACTCATGTTGGCGTTCAGTATTATTAAGGACAATGAGGTTCTTATCGACTTACACAAATCCACAGGGAGTCAGTAGAAACCACATTTGTTTAAGCAAGTCTTGAGTTTGCCCCACCAAGATTTACATGCTAAAATCGCCACTGGCGATGTAGTAGGGAGTTGTAATTTTCAACAGGCCAATATTATACAAAGTGGTAATTAACTCCAATGACCATAATCCATTGGGCATCTACTTGCCCGGTCCGTGTTTTCTATAGCAGGCATAAAATAGAGGCAGAAGAATGCTCGATTGTAAGGGGATATAGAGCACAGCTGTTGCTTCGCGAGGTATCTCTACCTGAAAATACATGATCTAAGTGATTGATAGTTGGTATTCAAGCAGTCATAAAAGTATGCCTTATTTACTTTGAAAAACTACCAAATAATGATTTTGTCAAACAGCATATGCAGCAGCTCTATGATGGTTAATAAGCAGTCACTACAATCATGTGACTTTTATTAATTGTTTTATTCTGTGTTGTTACAGCATTCAGTCCAAAGTAATTGAAACCGACATTGAAAACGGATTATTTTTTCATAATCGTACCAACCTCAAAAAGCACTAATCGCTCAGCACTGGACAATAAGAAACACATTTTTAGTTTCCGTAGCAAAACATTATGATAGTGTCATTCGATCACTATGTGTCATATGGGTTTAACTAAGGCCAAGGTAGTAAACTCACAGGTTCTTAGGGCCTCCTCGGCTCTGGAGAGGGGCATGACGAAGGCATCATGGGGCTCCTGGTCATCGATGGCAATGCCTTGGCATGACCTCTCCTGGAGTAAGGGCAGTCTGTCTGCCAGCTCTCCAACCAGAAACGCTTCAACTTCCTCCTCATCTACCTCCTCCACTTCCTCCTCCTCCTCTTCTCTTCTGTCTAGCAGTAGCGGCGACTCTTCTTCCTTGTCGTCTGATTTGATGCTGTCTAATGGGTTGATCGATGTGGGCGTGGGTTGCAGACCAGGCGAGGAAGTGACATATTTTTCTGGGGGACACAGAAACATGGGTAATGAAGTTGTTTTAAAGCTGCAAGAAGCATTGTCAAACTCACAACTTTTCATAGGGTCGAAAAACTAGATTAAATGTTGTGTAATTGATACCTGCGAACTGGATACTTCCCGTGGAAAGGTGGTCTGGGTCTTTGCTCAGTTTGGGTATCCCTGTGCTGATCACCTCCACTGCGTCTCGCTCAGCACTGCAACACACATGAAAATTGCACACACGTAAATTATAAACTAGGGCGATGTGAAATGGGAGCCTTTTTTCATTTGACAGCAGAATATATAACAAGTTAAATATAAAAAATATTATATATATATATATATATATATATATATATATAAATAGCCCAAAAAGGCCAGTTAACTTACTCGGTCTGAGGTAAAGGTATGATGTTGTGCGGTTTCGTCTTCATGGTGTCTGCCCTCTGCGTTATCAGACACTGCCACCTAGTGGATGGGAGGAGCTAATGAGAAACATAGCAACCAGAGAGATAGAAAGAGAGCCCATCCCGTCTTTCTGTCAAGTGCCATCTATCTCTATGAGAGCAACTTAGCCTGGAGGGACTCGACTTAAAATTAAAATAAAACAAAAAAAAAGCTGCTTTTTCAGAAATATTAGTTGGAGGACCCTTATTTCCCCCTAGAATCCTTCAACTGGAATTTCTGGAAAACCTGGGAACTTTGATAAAGTGTCCAGAATGTTTCAATCCTAGTTCCAGCCAGGTGACAACTGAATGGGAAGCTTGAATTAAGTGACTTTGAGATGAACAAACAAACAGACTTACGTTCTTTGCTCAGACACGGTCTGGGCCATTAGCTCGTAGATCTGGGCTCCGTTGTCGGACATAGACAGCACGAAGAAGGACTTGTTGTCTGTCAGGGGAAGAGACAGCATATCATCAGAACATATATTATGACAGTCTGCTATGTTGTCTCTCCGAAGCCCGCCAGATATAGCCTGGTGCCAGATCTATTTGTGCTGTATAGCCAACTCCAATGTAGCCTGGTCACTTCAGTAAAACAGGTTCCAACCAAACTTAGTCTAATGTCATTGTCATTCCAAACAGGATGGTTTGAAGACTGCACAAACACATCTGGGACCAGGCTACCACAGATATGATGCTTGAAGCAATTTTATTGGACATTGATTCCAAGAGACTTTTCAGTGGGACCCAACATTCAGAATGTGACAGATAGAAATAGAGCATATAAAGCTGACACAAATCTCCATTCGGCATAACAGAAAATGACATCTGTTCTACACAAACTATTTCAGAATTTGTTTAAACATTACACACTCCTGAACAACCCTCTTAATTAAAGTAAGAGGACGTGGCTTGTTAGTGCATCCTTGTGTATCTTCATGTATCGTGTCTTATGTACTCCTGCAGAATGGATTTCCCTCTGGGGACAATAAACTGAATTCAATGGACTTACCGGTGGCCACCGAGCGCACCAGCACAGTGTTGAGCTTGATGATGGGGCTAAAGATGTGCTTGGTGTCGGCGGTGCCCGCCAGGTTCTTGCTGTGGCACTTGAGGACCAACCGCTCGTCCTGCTTCTGCAGCAGCACCAGGATGTCCTCCAGGAGCAGCGTGTACAGCTCTGAGGGCACAGGAGGAAGTTCAATAGTTAAAGGTCCAATGAAGCCATTTTTCTCTCAATATCAAATAATTTATGGGTAACAAATGAAGTACCTTACTGTAATTGTTTTGCAATTAAATTGGTAAAAATGTCTCAGGCAAGAATTTTGCTAGGACTGTCTGAGAATGGCCTGAGTGGGAAACTGGAAATTAGCTGTTATTGACAGTGAGGTTTGGACCTCTTCCTTATTGGTCTCTTAACTAATTTACGGCCTGATGATGTCAGAAGCGTACTCATGCTACTTTTTGTTGATTAATTGGGAGTAATGTATGGGAACATTTGTATCGATCAAGTTTATTTATAAAGCACTTTTTACATCAGTCGATGTCACAAAGTGCTATACAGAAACCCAGCCTAAAACCCCAAACAGCAAGCAATGCAAATGGAGAAGCACGGTGGCTAGGAAAAACACCCTAGAAAGGCAGGAACCTAGGAAGAAACCTAGAGAGGAGTCAGGCTCTGACGGGTGGCCAGTCCTCTTTTGGCTGTGCCGGGTTGAGATTATAACAGCCATGATGTTATAGGGTTATAGGGTGGCCATGATGGTATGATGGCCAGATTGGGAATTTAGCCAGGACACCAAGGTTTACACTCCTACTCTTACTATAAGTGCCATGCAATCTATAGGGTAGCCCAGTGGTTAGAGTGTTGGACTTGTATCCGAAAGGTTGCAAGTTCAAATCCCCGAGCTGACAAGGTACAAATCTGTCGTTCTGCCCCTGAACAGGCAGTTAACCCACTGTTCGTTGGCCGTCATTGAAAATAAGAATTTGTTCTTAACTGACCTAGTTAAATAAAGGTTAAATTTAAAAAAAAAAAAAACGTTCATAGATGACCAGCAGGGTCAAATAATAATAATCACAGTAGTTGTCGAGGGTGCAGAAGGTCAGCACCTCAGGAGTAAATGTCAGTTGGCTTTTCATAGCCGAGCATTCAGAGTTAGACAGCAGGTGCGGTAGAGAGTATTTCTCAGTCCTGGCGTTTGGTCCAGAGAGCAGATGTTTTACAACACACAGAAAATCACTTACACTAGAGAGGACAAGCTAGTGCTTATGTAGGCTAAAACTAGCATGTGTACCCTTTTGTTTTCTACTGTATGTTGTAGCCTTCCTAGTTTTTCAGCATTACATGACGACAACTCAAGTGTAGCAAAGAGCTAAACTGAAAATGATTTTAGACATTGTCCTAAAGGTAAAAATATATATATATATATATACAGTGCCCTGCGAAAGTATTCGGCCCCCTTGAACTTTGCGACCTTTTGACACATTTCAGGCTTAAAACATAAAGATATAAAACTGTATTTTTTTGTGAAGAATCAACAACAAGTGGGACACAATCATGAAGTGGAACGACATTTATTGGATATTTCAAACTTTTTTAACAAATCAAAAACTGAAAAATTGGGCGTGCAAAATTATTCAGCCCCCTTAAGTTAATACTTTGTAGCGCCACCTTTTGCTGCGATTACAGCTGTAAGTCGCTTGGGATATGTCTCTATCAGTTTTTCACATCGAGAGACTGACATTTTTTCCCATTCCTCCTTGCAAAACAGCTCGAGCTCAGTGAGGTTGGATGGAGAGCATTTGTGAACAGCAGTTTTCAGTTCTTTCCACAGATTCTCGATTGGATTCAGGTCTGGACTTTGACTTGGCCATTCTAACACCTGGATATGTTTATTTTTGAACCATTCCATTGTAGATTTTGCTTTATGTTTTGGATCATTGTCTTGTTGGAAGACAAATCTCCGTCCCAGTCTCAGGTCTTTTGCAGACTCCATCAGGTTTTCTTCCAGAATGGTCCTGTATTTGGCTCCATCCATCTTCCCATCAATTTTAACCATCTTCCCTGTCCCTGCTGAAGAAAAGCAGGCCCAAACCATGAATCTGCCACCACCATGTTTGACAGTGGGGATGGTGTGTTCAGGGTGATGAGCTGTTTACGCCAAACATAACATTTTGCAATGTTGCCAAAAAGTTCAATTTTGGTTTCATCTGACCAGAGCACCTTCTTCCACATGTTTGGTGTGTCTCCCAGGTGGCTTGTGGCAAACTTTAAACAACACTTTTTATGGATATCTTTAAGAAATGGCTTTCTTCTTGCCACTCTTCCATAAAGGCCAGATTTGTGCAATATACGACTGATTGTTGTCCTATGGACAGAGTCTCCCACCTCAGCTGTAGATCTCTGCAGTTCATCCAGAGTGATCATGGGCCTCTTGGCTGCATCTCTGATCAGTCTCAGCCAAAGGTGGCGCTACAAAGTATTAACTTAAGGGGGCTGAATAATTTTGCACGCCCAATTTTTCAGTTTTTGATTTTTTTTTTTTTGTTGGAAATATCCAATAAATGTCGTTCCACTTCATGATTGTGTCCCACTTGTTGTTGATTCTTCACAAAAAAATACAGTTTTATATCTTTATGTTTGAAGCCTGAAATGTGGCAAAAGGTCGCAAAGTTCAAGGGGGCCGAATACTTTCGCAAGGCACTGTATATATTTAGACTCTACATTATCAACATTTCTACACCGCTAAAAAACATTATGTTAAATTGTGGGCACCTACCGATTGTCTTGTCTTTGTTGACCTTCCAGGAGAGAGGTCCCTCATGCACCATCTTCCTCTTGGTCAGGTCCAGGCTCTACAGACACACACACACTTAATTTTTATTTAACCCTTATTTTAACATGTAAGTTGACTGAGAACACATTCTCATTTACAGCAACGACCTGGGGAATGGTGGCCATGATGGTATGATGGCCAGATTGGGAATTTAGCCAGGACACCAAGGTTTACACTCCTGCTCTTACTATAAGTGCCATGCAATCTTTAGTGACCACAGAAAGTCAGAACACCAGTTCAACATCCTGTCTGAAAGACCGCACCTTACACAGGGCAATGTCCCCAATCACTGCCTTGGGGAATAGAGTGCCACATTATGAGTGATAATAACCATAAAACCTAGTAGTCAAACAGGGAAATGGTTCCAATCATTTTTCAACCATTCAATTTGCCCATAGAGATTTTTAGAAAGAATTAAAATAATAATCTTCCGTGTAGGCTTACCCTGGCGTGACGTTTTGATAACTGTGCAAATGGGACTAGGTGACTTGTATGAATATATTCACCTGTATTTAACCCCCCAAAATTAAATGCTAATTGGCTGCCAATGTGGTTATCATAAAGAACTACAAATGCCATGATCTGGATGAGACTGACACAGGGGCAAATGTAAGAATGTCCAGAATAACTATCAAATGTTAGCTAAATTTAGTAATGAATAAATTGACAATTCTGTGAACTATCTTGTGGAAGTTTTAAATTGGCACAATACCTGTTAGCAAAGGTGTCAACTAGAGATGACGTGCAGGAGCTTGCAGGGATTTGTAGTCTTGCATGATGTCTACTTTGATGCTAATTAGCATTTTCAAATCTGAGAGTAAATAGAGAGGAATATATTGATAAAAGTCAACTTGTCCGAGAGAGATTTACATGGTTATCAAAATGTCACGCCAGGGTGAGCCTACACGAAACACAGCCCTTATTTTAAGTGTTTCTAATATCCCCTATGGGAAAAAACTATTGGAACCATTTCCCTGTTTGAATGCTAGGTTTTATGGCCTCCACTGTGGGCTCTATTGGGATATTTTCTTTTGACCAGAGGAAAGAGTGCCTCCTACTGGCCCTCCAACACCACTTTCAGCAACATCTGGTATCCCATCCAGGGACTGACAAGGACCAACCCTGCTTAGCTTCGGAAGCAAGCCAGCAGTGGGATGTAGGGTGGTATGCTGCTGACGACACTGACACGCGTGTACACGCAGAGACCACGCCAGCGCACACATCAGAACAGGCACCTTTCTAAAGCTGTATGCCAACTGGGGTTGTTGCCAATGAGCATATGTCATTAATCAACTTCCCTGGTCAAACAAAGGTACATGCATGTAAATAAATGGTGAGACAAGTAGAGGAATAGAGGAGTTGAGTCTCACCTTGAACTCTGAGATCATTGGGTTCTCACTCTGTTTGAGTGAGGACAGGTCCAGGCGTCTTTGGTAGTCCTCTAACCTCTGTAGGGAGAGGAGCACACAGACTCATCAGCACTGGCTAGACAGGACCTATTCAGTCCCTTCGCTGATATATTGTGGTAGAAAGGTGGCAGGCATACGAATTGCACTGTTTACTATATTTTACATGAATACTGTTTAAACGAATACATGAGTTTCCTGTGTAACCATTTACTATAAAATAGAAGAGAAGCCATTTGGTCTTGGTGTTAGGCTGTGCTCCTTCAGGTGAGCTCACTGCCAGAGCAATACATCAATTATTAACATTTGAATACAATTTGAGGCTGGGGTGATGGTGGACTAGCAGAAAACAGACAACGCATAGCAGGTGGCAGCAATAGTTACAGGAGCAGCAATATTAAGCAGAAAAGACAAACCAATCGCATAGCTAGGATGTGTGTGCACAACTGGTCAACTTAAATAGACTGCCATATTAAGGTAGGAAGTGTTGTTTGATTCCCTTTATTTATCAGTTTCCCATCTGAACTGGCTTCGCTTAATTTTGCTTGCAAGTGTCAAACAGTTTTCCACTGATTCATTTAATATCCACCATCAACATGACAACTGTTGGTGTATCTCAGCTGTGGACATGTGTCTAGTCCCAGTGGTTCTCCTCTCCATAGTCAGTTACCTGTTTGTTCTCTGCCTCTTTCACTGTCTGGTTGACATAGTTGAGGATCTTCCTGCAGCACTCCCCGGCCCTCTTCACCTTGTCCCTCTCCGCTGCATCCTCTGTCAGAAAAAAAAACACAAACTGATGATATCAGTCTTATGGATCGGATGCCTGGTTTTGCCAATGTACTTTGTCGGACCTGCCAGTAGCGCAGACCAGGACAGAGGCTATGCCCAGTGTGCGCTCATGACCTGAGAAAGGGGGAGGGAGTGGGGATGTAATATTTAGTAGTTTAAATCCAAAAATGCATTCTGATTGTCATAAGGTGGGGTCAAATTTACCGTTTTGTTTTGTCACAGAAAGGGATCAAATGTGTTTAACATCTCCAGACAGCTACAGCTAATAATAAGCTAGCTAGTAGCTAATAGCGTTACATTTTGGTAGCGGCAAGCTGAATAATTAAAGCTGGCTAATCAGCATGGATATCCGAAAATGGCTGGGTACTGCCAAGAGCAAAAAAAACGGAGGACCACCATGTCGAGTGCGATGCCAAGCTCACCGAGCAGCCTGCTGGGCCAACCACCGAGGTTGAGGGGCCTAGCAGAAAATGTAATACCACTCATCCCCCACGCTGCCTGCTGACCAACAAGATTGAGAAGAGCCAGGGCCTAGCACCAGCAGGATGAGGGCGACAACACAACAAGCACCTGCACCTCCGTTACTCCAGCCACTAGCACCTGACGGCCTGTTGGATCTAACCAAAACTGAACCAGTGGAAGCAGTTTATTGATTCTTGCAAAGTGAAATCGTAACCACAGCCCCACTCAGTGCTCTTCAAAGTTACGGCGGGCCTTTGTCAGCAATTCCGACTGTGCTGTTGTCACTGGAACATGGATTTGGATAAACATTTGGGACATCTAGAGCAATGTGCGAAAATTCCTTCTCCGCTCTGAAGAACGTATTCAGTGAACACAGAATGTTACATCAACGAAAAGCCCAGCTTGTCTAGCTGGTATTTGATAGGGGGCCTGGCCTGACAAGTACATTTCGCCAGGAAGGAAAATGGAATCAGAAACTTCATGAGATTAAACACAACATGGAGGAGGCTGCAACTTGTGTAAATGGTAAGCTACAACCTTTATGGGCCTCCGTGACAGAATTATGATGAATTAATTGATTTTTTCCTTATGTACGCCTACTGTTTGTTTGGCAGATATTTTTTATGTCACAGTTTTAGATGTTTGCTTTTTACTTCAATGCATTTTTTAGATTTATCTATGATTCTTAATGTCGTTGCTTGCGTTTGTGGGTCTAATTGCTATTGATAGATATACAGCTTTTGTCATTTGATGGGTATAGGGACAATGACCAATGTAGTGTTTCGGTTGTGCTCTGTGGTGATGATGAAATTGGCAGTGCATCCAACATTATCCTTTCATCGCACTGACTGGTGGTAGCCTTCTTTCCATGGTCCTGAATCAACGGTTATGGTGTGTGCTGTTTTAATGAGCGCATCTTGGGCTACCAGTCTCCGTGGGCTTTTCTTCAACATTGCGTGTTTTCTTGTGTACAAAAGTAAAACTATACCTTATTTGTTTTTGTTAATTTACAGATAGCCAGGGGCACACTCCAACGCTCAGAGATAATTTGCAAACAAAGCATTTGTGTTTAGTGAGTCGGCCAGATCAGAGGCAGTAGGGAGGACCATGGATGTTCTCTTGGTAAGTGTGTGAAATTAACAATTTTCCTATATCTAGTTAAGTACTTTTGGGTGTCAGGAAAAATGTATGGAATAAAAAGTTTTAAAAAATCTTTAGGAATGTAGTGAAGTAAAAGTAAAACATTTTCAAAAATATAAATAGTGAAGTACAGATACCCCAAGAAACTACTTAAGTAGTACTTTCAAATATTTTAACTTAAGTACTTTAGCTACTGCCATGTAGGACATTTCACATCAGCTATTACTATAGAATATGCACATATTTTGATTTAGTTTGATTTAGTTTTCCTTACTGAAACTCTCCCACACAGAAAATATTGCGCCCCTGGAGAAGTGGCGGCTTGGTTACGCTCATTGCGTCGTGTGTCAAAATCGACAAAAACGAAGCCTATATTTCTAATTATTGAAGTTTAAGCGATGAAGCCTGTAAGAATATTTGACAAGCTAGTGGTGCTCACCCTTTCGAGTTGATCTGTGCGTGTTGGTAGGCGCAAATTATGTGTAGGCCTAATGCAGCTATGGTTGCATTTCGGGTGCACATGTTGTAGTGGGGTGCATACTGTATCTTTCTTTTGTTATTATATAAAGCGACGGTTGTTGATGTGAACGGCTACAGTTATATATTCTATACAGTTCTATCAAATATACATTTTGTATATTTGAACAGTAGTAGGACTAACCCACCTTGTGTTATTAAGGCGCTAAAGCAATACTAGTAGTTGTGCCCTTCCATGGATTTAAAATGCCTCCTCAGGCATGTCACCCTGGAGCTGGGCCTGCAAGTAAGTGCAATACAGTCTTATGGAGTGGGCCAAATAAGTGCACTACAAGACCAAGGATGTGAAGGGATGGGATGATGATGCCGGCTTCATTTATAGCCTAATCTTCAAGAATAATTTCTTCTTCACATTTCACAATCTCTGGTTGTAAAAGTTTGAGTAGCTACATCTGCAGTGCTGCCATTGAAAAAGGCTTTCCTTTAGTTCAGTAATGTTATTAAATATTAGAAGATCATAGGGCTTGGAAATACACCCCTCTTCAATCAACCATAAAGAAATGCAATACTTATCTTCCAACAGGTGGACTCAAGTCCCAAGGCCCAAGTCTCCATTTTTAATAGTTGTGTGGACAGACATGGTGTTTTATAGTGGTGTCTGTCTACTGTACCTGTGTACTTGGCTATGCTCTCCAGCAGCAGTGGATACTTGGTCAGCCTCTGCATCTCCACTGGAATTATATCCTTCAGCTGGAGTCTGCGACACAGGCGGTTGCTCTCAGCCTCCTTCGGGAAGAGACGCACACCCGAGTCAATACTACAGTCACTCACTCCAGATCACCTCAGTTCATCCATGTCTTGAATCTCCCAATCTATAACTGAGCTTGTGTGGTTACGATGATGCCCTCTAAGTCACGCTTGAGGGAGTGAATAATGTTGTATTGTTCTATATTAAATTGCAACGTGTAGTGCAGTATAGTATAATACTGTATATCGCACTACATTAGTATAGTATAATAAAGTATTGTATAGTACATCATAGCATAGTATAATAGTATAACATGCCATAGTTTAGAAAAGCATAGCATATAGTTTGGCATTCATGGGTTGCACCTCACGTCATTGTTATGAACATTCTTAAGACGGCTCATCCATGCGGCTAATGATTGTTTAGTCTAAATTACACTATAGTGGCTTGGAAATACGATGACATTGCTAAAGTAGGTGAATAGTTAGTAGGAAACAAAAAATAATATTAGGATGTCGTCAAATTTAATTTAAACAATATTGTCATTCGCAATAGAAAAGTTAGCTAGCTAAAATCCTGTGCTTTCCCCTCAATCTTACCTATCTAGCTAACGTTATACTACATCTAAAGTCAATCTGACGACATCGCAATGACGACAACAGTCATTTTTTTTCTACAAATGTTTAGCTTCCTATAGAAATCTAATTGTGTGTCCAAGCCACTATGATGCACTTCAGACAAAATCTAAATTAGCAGCAATTATGAAAGCATTGAGTAGAACGTCCAGTCCTCAAGACAACCTTCACAACAAAATTGTGACGCAACATGCAACCCATGACTGGTATAGCATAATATAGTATAGTTAAGTATATTGTCGTACCTGCATAAAGGAGGTGAAGCGCTGGTCCTTCTTCTGCCGGGTCTTAATGAGTTCCAGGGCGAAGGGCTGGTTACTGCAGAAGGTGCCCACCGCCCGCTTGATCTTCTCCTCCTCGCCATCACTGAACTACACATGCACACACAGAAAGACATGGTAACATGTGCAAAAACACATACGCACGGAGGGACATGGACACACCCATACGCACGGAGGGACACACCCGTACGCACGGAGGAACATGGACACACCGGTACGCACAGAGGGACATGGACACACCCGTACGCACGGAGGGACATGGACACACCCGTACGCACGGAGGGACACACCCGTACGCACGGAGGGACATGGACACACCCGTACGCACGGAGGGACATGGACACACTCGTACGCACGGAGGGACACACCCGTACGCACGGAGGGACATGGACACACTCGTACGCACGGAGGGACACACCCGTACGCACGGAGGGACACACCCGTACGCACGGAGGGACACACCCGTACGCACGGAGGGACACACCCGTACGCACGGAGGGACACACCCGTACGCACGGAGGGACACACCCGTACGCACGGAGGGACACACCCGTACGCACGGAGGGACACACCCGTACGCACGGAGGGACACACCCGTACGCACGGGGGGACACACCCGTACGCACGGGGGGACACACCCGTACGCACGGAGGGACACACCCGTACGCACGGAGGGACACACCCGTACGCACGGAGGGACACACCCGTACGCACGGAGGGACACAAAGACAAACACGCACGGGCATGGACAGACAAACACACACACACGTACACAGAAAATGACACACACACACAACAATGTCATCCCAATGGCTTTTGGATGTACAGTAATACTCCCCCTCTCCTTTCCTGCAGTGACAGAAAGTTTGTCCCAAATGGCCCATAGGGCTCTGGTCAAATGTAATGCACTATAAAAGGGTGCCATTTAGGATGCAAGTTGAGTCTTTTCTTACCCAAGCTAGTAGATCGTCTCCTATCAGGTCTATCACTGACGTCTCGTTCTTCTTCCGAATGACTGTCACCTGTTCTGTTATCGACACTAGGGAGGAAGAGAAAAGCGATTACATGAGATGAGATAGCAAGGATTGGATATGCACAACATAAAAAGTCAGGGAAAATTATACATCTGTTTGGGAATAGGTCCATATCAATGATTTAGGAAGTGAAAATGGAAGTTGGGATTAGCCCTGAGAGAAGAGGTTAACCGACACTGACATACACACAGCGTACCATGTAGCTGGACAATCTCCTCTAGGTTAGTAAAGATGTGTTTAATGTCTCCAGGAGGCAGGATGCTGTCTCGGGTTAGTTTCTGGTAGAACACGTTATCCAGAACCTTCAACATCCTCAAGTGGGCTCGCTCTGTGTAGAACAGCTCTGTGGAGACACGCACAAAGTCAGACCCAAAGAATTAAACAGAACAAGACTGCTGTCAGCACATTCTAAAGCTATGCAGGCCTATGACATCAGCCACTAGTGTATTTTATACAACGGGTGTGTCTAATCGTAATCCTAAATCCATGATGTTAAAATGCTTATTTCCTCTGTTCCATCTGACTGCACAATGCACTATTTCATCAGCCCAGGCAGGGAAGTTATACCCTTGATCTCCACTATAAAAAGCATCTAGACATTATTTCACATTTCTTTAAAACTAACATTTAGTTTTCAACAGCAGAGATTTGTATAAACCTTGCTGTCTGTCTCTGACATTTGCAACATTGTTTCAATGAACGTGTAGGGGTCGGAAGAGAGAGGCAGGCAGAGTGTCTCAGCCATTCAAAATCATGAATGAGCTGGCATCATTTTTATGGATATGTACAAAGAAATGTCAATTGAAAAAAGTTCAAACGAAACGAAGTGCAGCTAGTTTGGAGTCTTTCCAGCTTCAGTTTGAAGTTATTGTGTTGTGCAGAGGCGAACTCCTCTGAACAACAGTGTTCTAACGAGAGAGCACATTTTCTATGCCAGGCGAAATCGTTCCTCATTAGCTTATTGCTATCGATGTATCCAAATAAATGTCACTAGAAAACAGCTTAAACTAATGCAGCTACTGTTGTTATTCTTTCTGCACTGTTTGGCGTGACTGTAAGTTAGCCGTAGTTGGCTAGCTAGCAAGCAAAGGATAAGAACGTTGCCAGCCAGTATGGCAATGGAACATTTCGAACGAATGACTGGGCCGCGTCCATAGATGCAGAACCAATAGAACAAACGACCAGCCGGCTTGGGTAGCAACCTTAGATTTGTTTTGGGACTATATGTTGAGGAAGGATGAAATAGTATGAAAAAATGTATCAAAATAAAGTTTATGAAAATATGTCATCAATCATTATTGGAATATGTTGGTAACCCATTGTATAACAGTGATAATGCCCTCGAAGCCGGTGTTTAGAGGATATATTGGCACGGTTTGCAATATCCGTGCCAATATATCCTCCAAACCCCGGCTTTGAAGGCATTGTCACTTAAATGTATCTCTATGGTCATAAATTAGGTGGAACCCATCTTCTTCCCAATAGATGGCATCATTCTAACGTGACCGCATCTGACTTAAGACAATCTGGTGGAAACAAGATTTTCTTTTGGGATTGAGGCCTGCAAATCCCCTGGTATATCAGGATCTACATAACATATGTTGACGGATTTGGACACTTTTCTACGAAAACATCACACAAACTTTAGTGGCTTGTTGTTTAGCTAGCGGATCTACAATCACTGATACTCATAGTGAAAAAGTTCACCACTTGAATGGACACAGTAGCCTTGGTCATGGACACAAACTCAAATACCTAATTAGGTCAGGCTGGGGCGGCTAGGATATAAAGCTATGCATGAAAATATAAAGAACAAATTCTAATACAGCACGTCATACTTGCCATCTCAATAACCATGTCTCTTAACAGCTAACATGAAACTACTTGCAATATTCAACAAATCTATCTTCAGCAGACTGATAGCATGAAACTACTCTATCTGTATGATTGATCCCCAGGCAGCTGTACATTATGTGAAAGAAAAATGGTCACCGGCCTCACCGTTGATGACTTCCTGTCTCTTGATCTCCTGTGGTGTCAGGCCCGCCAGGACCTCTCGGCTGACTAGCGTCTGCCAGTTGGGAGAGTCCTGCTTGCACTCGATCTCATTCCCTAGGTCGTCCTCATTCGGCACATCTGGACAGCCTAAACCCTGCATCCTGACATGAGAACAACAAGTCGCTGATGATGACACCTGGATTGTGTTCATTAGGGCATGTAGTGGCAACATTTTTTCAACGGAAAATGAAAACAAGCATTTCTTATTGGATAAGAGTTCAGGGTGTCCCTCCCTGTTTCAGTCAGTCTTCTTCTGGTTGGTTTTATTTACCTTTACCTAATGAACACGGCCCTGGGGCCATTTAAACAACATTAAAGCGCAAGTCTCCGATTGAGATCAATGTGTGATTAATTGGGAAAGTTACCAAGTTACTAAGTACAGATGTCAAGCCTTTAATAATAGGTTGAGAGATGTGGACTAGTAACTCAATCAATTCTCTTCAAAGATTTCGCCAGAGTTAAGAGGCTCCCGAGTGGCGCAGCAGTCTAAGGCACTGCAACTCAGTGCTAGAGGCGTCACTTCAGACCCTGGTTCGATCCTGGGCTGTATCACAACCGGCCGTGATCGGGAGTCCCATAGGGTGGCTCACAATTGGCCCAGCGTTAGGGGAGGGTTTGGTCGGGGTAGGCCGCCTTGTAAATAAGAATTTGTTCTTAACCGACTTGCCTCGTTAACTAAAGGTTAAATAAATCAAGTTTAATCACATTAATGA
The DNA here is from genome assembly GCF_013265735.2 of Oncorhynchus mykiss. Taxonomy (NCBI): domain Eukaryota; kingdom Metazoa; phylum Chordata; class Actinopteri; order Salmoniformes; family Salmonidae; genus Oncorhynchus; species Oncorhynchus mykiss. The sequence goes on along the minus strand of NC_048576.1, from coordinate 46,188,567 downwards.
TGATTAATCAAGCACCACTGATTCAGTTCATTCAATTGTGTGGGAAACGCAAACCCTTTGAATAGCTGATGCCACAGAACAACTGAGGAAAACCAGTTCTCATTCATGCCAAACCTTCATACGACTACAGAAACCAAAAAAATATCTAAATAAAATAAACAGACCTAGATTCAAAAACTATTTGAAATAATTTCAAATTCTTTATCCGTACTTGATTGAGCTTGCCTGGCTAAATTGACCAATGGAACAGTCAAACTAGCGCAACTGCTCAAAGTATTTGAACGATTTCAAATACTATTTGAACCCAGGTCTGTAAACAACATCTCATGAAATAGACAACAACACAAATAAAAGTAAAAAAAAAGACTCACCTCCGGGCTGGTTTGGGTGTGCCTCCCTCTGGAACTCTGGAGAGAGAAGATCACAGTCCCCGTCAACACATTTTCTACCGAGCCCAAATCCCGGAGGTCCTAAGGCATAGATTGGAGAACTCCCCATCTCCAAGCAATACACCATAAGAGGACATATTATTTCAATGAGTTTCAATAAGGTAATGAATGATCAGAGACAAAGAAAGGGATTTCAATGGCTCCAGTCTTCAGTATGTTACTGAGTGCTCTAGTAGAACAAATATGGCTCTGAGTACGATGGCTGGGTATCCCGGCACAATGGCCGAATGAGACTGTGAGACAGCAGACTTTGCTGTCGACCGGTCATGTCGGATGATAACAAATGAGCTTGGCAGTGGACCAACACATCAGCAAAACATTCTGCCTTGGAAGGATTTTTCTGGGAAAGCTTGCTCCTTCCTCAGACCAATATTTTAGTGATCATGCAATTCATCCAGCATGAGATTTAGTGTGTGTCCCAAATGGCACCATATTCCCTATTTAGTGAACTACTTTTGACTATATAGGGAATGGGATGCCATTTGGTTTGTAGACTTAGCGTAGATTTGTGTTGACCCAGAAGACAGTCCTGACTCTGATTAGATAAACTGTTCAAGATGAAAGGATGGTATAGATTAGAGTTTCTCAACCCTTAAACAGATTAGACATTCACTATGTATTGACGAAACCATCACATTTGATTACAGCAGATCTGCCCTCTGTATTTCTATGTGGTGTACTTCTCAATGGTCATGTAGGCTAAGTAACTAGCACATCATATGGAAAGGTGCTGTCACCAAGTCAATAAGCCTATCTTACTATAACCTCACTACGTAAAAAATATGATTTTTGAGGGGGGTAAACACCAATGCAAGCAAAGAAATGATCATCATACAATTTGTAAAAATTTTTGTTGCATTGGTTGTAAAATACATTGATTTATGTTCTCGCTTACCTCATAGATTAGTAAAAAAAAAGTGCTAAAGAAATAGGCTCATTGAGTCAATTGACTTCAATGGCCCCATTAACCTGAATTCGTCTCCATATTTAAGTTGTATATTTCCCAAAGTCTAATCAATACCTAGCTGTGTGTTTTACACTGAAGTGTGTTTTACACTGAAGTGTGTAAGAGAGACACTCTCAAAAATGTATAGACCATGTGGCATGTGTGGTCTATCAGTTAGCACCGCGTAGTCGGCAATAGTTTGAATCCAACCCGACACCATGACATGCCCGCCCTTACCCGTCACTCTCACGCTCCTCCTCCTGCAATTGGTCCAGGGTGTAGGGGCTGAAGTCAAAGTGGGTGCTGGTTGGGTGGGCCATCCTGTTCTGGGTGTCGCCCGAGTGGAGCCAGTCAGAGCTCAGTCTGGGCAGGGCGGAGGAGGGAGTGAGACCTGGAGAGGAGAGAACAAAGGAGGAGAGGAGAGGTCAGGGGCTGTATGTAAAAATAATCTCTGAGTAAGAGTGCTGATCTACAATCTGGTCCCAACAGGCCCTGTAATCTTATTTCCGTTGTGATCTAAAAGAAAAGACTGATCCTAAATCAACAGTCCTACTCAGACACTTGATATGGCCGCAGAGGGAGGTCCCCACATTAGAACAATAATCCAAAGTTAAAGGGGTAATGTCCCTCCCCAAGTGGATTAATAAAGTTCTATTCAATTCTACCAGGGTGAATGTTCCTCTCCATGTGAATTAATAAAGTTATATTCTACTCCACTTAAGTCCATAATAAGTCCAACAAGAGGCAATACGGTCCTAAGTAATACAGCGAACGCTCACAGAAGTTTCTTCATTCGGAAGGTCAAACAAGATCTCCATTGAAGAGAAGCACATTAGTCCACATTTACGCTGTGTTCATTGTCTTATCGTGTGATGGAACAAGCTCAAAAATCGAGATCCCCTTAAGTCGAAAAGCAGTGCAAGAAAGAATATCCGCACGACATATAGCAAGACGTTCAAAACTAAAATAGAGAGGGGTTGGTTTCGACAGATCATATGCAGACAAAGACGACATGCGGACAAGAAGGCCGCCCCCCAATTAGGAATAAACAAGAAGAAACCAAAGAAGGCAATTATTTTCCAGAAGGCTGGGCTACTGTAAGACAGGCTAAACCAGTGTAATGAAGTCCTGACAACAAAAGGCCAGGGAGCAAACTTGTCAGAGAGGAGGGAAGTGGACCACAGAACAAAGGCAAACAAACAGCGTGGGAGAGAGAGGGTGGGGTGGTGCATGGAAATATAGAGAGGAAGCCAGATGGAAGCAAGACATGGAGGGAGAGAGAGGGAGAGAGTTGATATTGGATGAGGCGAGTCCGCCCCTCAAATATATAGCAATTGGAGCACATGGAAAAGCACTACAGCGCTATAACATAATCCTTTACCTTCTATCATTATTTGAGAAATTGGAGAGGAAAATGCAAATAGGAAGAGAGAGTAAGGAGGAAAAGAATGGGGAAGAGACAAGGGGTCCCTACCCGAGTCAGAATCGCGTCCCATGGGGTCGGAGCCCTGGCTGGCTGGGGCACTGTGTGGGGGTGATGCGATGAAGGCCGAGGGGTGGGTTGCCACATCCGAGCCTGGATCGCTTGATTGGCTGCCGCGGGCCAAGGATTCTGGGAGATCGGGGATGCTTAAGATGGGCTGGGAGATCTGCTTCTGAGGGCCCCGCTGCTTGTTCATCTCTATGGCCTTGCCGACTACACACACACGCAAACAAACAGACATGCCCGCATTAAAATAAACTACAGTCAGTACTGTAGCTCACATAGCCATGGGAAATCCATGGTTATACAGTTAATGATGCCAGTGACCTAAACAATGGCCCCAGGACCAGTGGAAGCCAAATACCTTGAAAGATCCACCAACATATTTTACCGTACGTATGAGGTACTTTCCTGCATATGCTTCTGTTTTTCAACACCAAACCCATCACTGGTGTTTGTGGCCAAAGAGTTCTATTTTCATGTCATCTGACCATACCGCCCCCTGGAGTTTGATAAATGTAATTGACACTTGAATTGGTACCTGTGCTATGGTCAGAGGACATGAAAATAGAGCTCTTTGGCCACAAACACCAGTGATGGGTTTGGTTTTGAAAAACATCAGAAAAGTACGTCATACCTACAGTACAATATAGTGGTGGATCTTTGATGTTATAGAGTAATTTTGCTTACACTGAACCCCATTGAAAACCTGTGGTTTGAATTGAAGCAGCCAGTCCATAAGAGCAGACAAAGGATATCAAGGATCTGGAAAGATTCTGTATTGTCACACCCTGACCTGTTTCACCTGTCTTTTGCTTGTCGTCACCCTCCACCAGGTGTCTCCCATTTTTCCCCATTATCCTGTGTATTTAAACTTGCGTTTTCTGTTTGTCTGTTGTCAGTTCGTCTTGTCAGGTCATACCAGCGTGTTTCCCATTTTCCTGTTCTCAAGTTGTTTCTAGTCTTCCCGGTTCTGAGCCTACCTGTCGTCCTGTACCTGCCTGACTCTGACCTTGATTACGAACCTCTGTCTGCCCTCGACCTACCGGGAGAATCTGATTTCACCCGAGTTCCCTGTGAGCCTCGTACTCCTCTCCATGCCATCCTGCTGTGGGGTGACCAGTTCAAATTTCTTTGGGTGCTCATTGACTCTGGGATGCTACCCTGGTGTCGGAGCTGGGAATCGTCACACAACCCCTCTCCATTCCCATGGACGCCAGAGCGCTGGATAGGCGCTCTTATTGGCAGAGTCACCCATTATACGGTTCCTATCAACCTGCGAGTGTCAGGTAATCACAGTGAGTCTACGCAGTTCCTGCTCATTCAATCTCCTCATGTACCCGTGGTTTGGGGTTTTTCAGGGATCCAGAGGCACAATCCCCTGATCGACTGGGCTACTTTTTCTATCATGGGTTGAAGCCCGTTCTGCCATGCGCATTGTCTGAAGTCGGCGCATCCTGCCCAGGGACGTCTTCCTGTGGGCGTGGAAAAAGCCTCAGATATCTCTGCCGTTCCCGCAGAGTACCGACCTTCTCTCGGACACAACACTGCTTTGAGGGTGTCTTTATTCCCTATCGGGTCTGGAGACCAAAACGATGGAAGGGTAAATTGAGGACTCTTGCTGCAGGGAGTATTCGTCCATCTGCCTCCTCCGCCGGCACAGGGTTCTTCTTTGTGGAGAAGGACAAAACTCTGCGCCCACCTATCGACTACCATGGCCTTAATGAAATCCCGGTTACAAAATGTTACCCGCTACCACTCATCTCCTCGGATTTCGAGCCTCTCCAGAGGGTGACCATCTTCTCGAAGTTGGACCTTCGGAATGTCAACCATCTGGTTCCGATACGGGAAGGAGATGAATGGAAGACAGCCTTTAACACTGCTAGCGGGCACTACGAGTACCTTGTGATGCCATTCAGACTGACCAACACTCCCACAGTGTTCCAGGCCCTGGTCAAGAATGTGCTCCGTGACATGTTGAACCGGTTCGTATGCGTCTACCACAACGACATCGTTTCTCCCCCATTCAGCTCAAGAGCACGTCCTCCAGGGTCTCCTGGAGAACTAGCTTTTTGTGAAAGCAGAGAATTGTGAATTCCATCGCTCCAGCATCTCCTTGCTACCTCATCGCTGCAGGAAATATTCAAATAATTCTGACAAGGTGAGAGCGGTGGTGGATTGGCCTCAACCCACATCCAGAGTGCAGCTGCAATGTTTCCTTGGGTTTGCTAATTGCTACTGCCGCTTCGTCCGGGGTTACAGCACCCTGGCTTCCCGCCTCTCAGAACTCACCTCTCCCAAGGTTCTGTTCACGTGGTCTCCAGCAGCTGACCTGGTGTTTTTGGACCCCAATTCACTACAGCTCCCATCTTAATACATCCGGACCCGTCCCGTCAGTTCGTGGTGGAGGGCTACGCCTCGGATGTCAGAGTGGGGGCCATCCTGTCTGCGTCCTGCCCAAGACTAAAAGCTGCTTCCCTATGCTTTCCTTTCCTATCGTCTTAACCCCGCTGAGAGGAACTATGACATGTGAAGTCAAGAACTACTCACAGTTAGGACGGCGTTGGAGGAGTGTTGGCACCTGTTAGAGGGGCGGAACATCCATTCTTAGTGTGGTCTGACCATGGAATATATCCGAACTGCCAAGCGCCTCAACTCAAGGCAGGCTCGATGGGCCCTGTTATTCACTTGTTTTAATTTTACTCTCCTACTGCCCTGGGCCCAAGATTGTGAAGCCTGACGCGCTCTCACGCACGTATAGCCCCCCTGCTACACCATCTGACCCAGAGACCATCCTCCCTACCTCCTGTCTAGCGGTTGCAATCATCTGGGGTATAGAGAGCCTGGTCCGTAAGGGGGGCCCGGCTAACTGGATGATTGTCCCGGACTCTGCCCGTTTCCCGGTCCTAGAATGGGCACATTCCTCTAGACTTACCTGCTCCCGTCGGACCATGGCTTTCATCCGACAACGTTTTTGGTGGCTCACCATTGTTCCTGACGTCTCCGAGTTTGTTGCTGCCTGCACTGTGTGTGAGCAGAATAAGACTCTGCGGCAAGCTCCGGCTGGCCTCCTTCAACCACTCCCTGTTCCTCACCAACCCTGGTTCCATATATCCCTGGACTTCGTCATTGGTCTTCCTCCGTCAGATGGCAACACCACCAATCAATCTATCTTTTCAGACTGTTACGAGTATTTATCTGGACAATATGTAAGTGTATTATGTCTGTAACAGTGTGTTATATGTGAAAATGTGATTGTATTCTAAATTGTATATTAATGTTTAAGGACTCTTGGAAGATTAGTCCAAAAATGAGGACTAAAAGAGATCCTAATAAAATAAACTCAACCATCCTAACGGTGGTGGACAGGTTTTCCAAAGCCGCCCATTTTATTTCCATGCCCAAGTTACCCTCAGCCAAGTAGATGGCCCAGCTCATTGTGCAGCATGTATTCCGGATCCATGCACTTCCGGTCGACACGGTCGCCAATCGTGGTACTCATTTTTCGTCCCGGTCCTGGAAGGCGTTCTGTACCCTCATTGGGTCGTCGGCCAGCCTGTATTCTGGTCAGTCAGAGCGAGTCAGATCAGGGCCTGGAGATGGCTCATCGTTGCCTCATCTCCGCCAACCCCACCACCTGGAGCCAGCAATTTGTGTGGGTGGAATATGCCCGCAACACCATTCCCTGCTCTGCCACTGGTCTCTCGCCTTTGAGTGTTTCTTGGGATATCAGCCCCCGCTCTTCCCTGAGCAAGAAGTCAGCATACCCTCTGCCCAGATGTTTGTCCACTGCTGTCACCCTACCTGGAAGAGAGCCCAGTCCGCTCTTCTCAAGACCACCTCCAGGTATCGGTGACAGGTGGGCCGCCATCGGACCCCTGCTCCCCGTTATTGTCTCGGGCAGAGGGCATGGCGTTCCACTCGAGATTTACACCTCCGGGTGGAGTCCCGTAAACTCTCCCCCCTGTTTTATCAGCCCTTTCTCTATCTCTAAAATCCTTAGCCCTTCTGCTGTTCGTCTTCTGTTGCCCCGCACCCTCTGTATACATCCCACTTTTCATGTGTCTAGGAATAAACCTCTGTCTCACAGCCCTTTGTCTGTTTACCCTCTCCCCTGTCTCATCGACATTGGATCGACCATCCAGCATACACAGTGAGGTGTCTCCTGAGTGTTCAAACTGGGGGCAGGGGATTCCAGTTCCTGGTTGACTGGGAGGGTTATGGCCCGGAGGAGAGGTGCTGGGTCTCCGCTTTGAATATCCTGGAACCAGCCCTCATCACGGAGTTCCACCGTCGGCACCCCGGTCAACCAGGCATGTGTCCAGATTGGACACCAGGTGGCGCACTTAGGGGGGGGGGGGGGTACTGTTACACCCTGATCGGTTTCACCTGTCTTGTGCTTGTCTCCACCCCCCACCAGGTATCTCCTATTTTTACCCTGTGTATTTAGGTCTTGTCAGGTCGTACCAGCGTGCTTCAAGTTTTCAAGTTTTGTTTCTAGTCTTCCCGGTTCTGATCTTTCCGCCTGAAAGTATGCATCTTATAAATAGTTTTACATTAATATTTTATGTCTGAACTCAGAATCAAAGTTTTCACAAAAAAATAACATGGTCACTGTTGTAGAACGTTTATTTTGATTGCCGATTTTCTGCATTTATTAAAAGTCCCATCAGATAGATGGATTTCAGATGTGTCCACATAAACAGGATTATTAGAGATCTTGCAAAGCATGTAAAAGTTTTTAACTATTATATTTACCTGACTATCCACAATAATCACAGTGTTGTTATTCTTGCAAGGAGAGGGTGCAAAAGTATTGAAAACAGGAGTGCCAAAAATGGACCCCTATCTTTTTTAGATTCGTTGTTATTTGTTAAACAAAATCTCTTTCTCTGAGCAGTTGTATTAGAATAAAAATATATAATTTCCCAATTTTTAGAGCATACAATATAGCTCAATATTTGTATTTAATTTAAACAGCATTTTTTTGCTAATCTTTATCAAGAGTGACAATAATTATGGACCTGACTATATATGGTGGGAGAAGCACAATGTAATGGGGAGCTGACTCACACAGCTCCAGACAGGCACTTCCTGCTGCGGAAGTTCACAATCTCTTTACAACGCTGGATGAAACAACACCACTGGCGTCTGTCCGCAGTACAATACCAGGACACATTCCACCGAACTAAGTTAAAATATCAACACTTCCATACTACTGGTGATGTATTGGCCATGCATGCTAAGAAGTATACTAGTGGGGATATTGGGACATAGGGATGTGGTCTTGTTTTTCTAAATCTTAAAAATATATATTTTTACTTCAAGACATAATGGTCTAGGTAGGCTGGCAGATTGTCTTCATATTTGCGTTACGACATTACTGTTTCTTGTAGGACAAATATTTTAAAGAGCAAATGTGGCCTTTTTACGTGGATTCCTCTCAGGGTTTGGGTCAATTAAGTTTCAATTCAGTAAAATCAGGAAGTGAACTCAAATTGAAATGCAGAACTTTCTCAATGCTTTTCTATGAGGAAAATCCTAATTTCAGTTTACTTCCTGAATTGACTGAATCGAAATGGAATCGTTGAGAATCTCAAAAAAAGATAAATAGTTTTTTCTTATTACTTTTTACAATGATTAGTTTGAGATTCAGGCTCAGTAGTAGTGTATTCAGGCTCAGTAGTAATATTAAATCTCAACTTAATATACTACGTCACTACAGAGCCTGTTACACATCTCAAACTAACCATGGTGTTTTTTTTTGTTCCACACTGGTGCTGCACACTAGGAGGGAGCACTTTGTAGGCTTCTACACTTACTTGAAGTGGAGTCCACACGGCTGGGCCGACGAGGAGGGCCGAGGATGCTGGGAAAACGAGGCTTCTTCACCTTATCCTCCCCCTCTTTCTCAGTTTTGATGCTCTTCTGCTCCATAGAACAAAACAAATTCAAACCACACAGTCAGAGAATTTAAAGCTGGGCCAAATTTAGTAGGCAAACGTTGTGGAACGTTGCAGATAGACATGTCATGAATAGAGCTGATGTGATTCCTTATTCTACATTACACATTCTACATGTTTGTTCTATGCTATATTACTATCTGAACATTGCACAACAGCGGCCTGCTGAATGCTGCCCTGGAAAGCTGTTAGCAAGCGGGCCAAAATGTTACCATGCTTGGTACCAAGAAAGACCTCGCACCAAGAAGTGTTAGTAAAACAGTGCCACCATGGGAAGAAACAGAATGATTTATGCTACATCAATTGATGTGTCTGTGTGTGTGTGTGTGTTGTACCTTGATCTTGGGTAGGAAGTTGATGCGGACTCGTTTGGGCTCTAGGCTACGAGGTTCCTTCACTTTAACTCCCAGGTGTTTCATATATGTGAGGATAACATACTGCATAGTAGTGCTGGAACACAACACAATACACTATTAAAAGGATTCTCTGGTACTTTTGTATACTTTTTAGCCAGTAGTTCTGAAAGTAGCGCTCACGAGCCAAAAGTGGTTTTAGAAAATTGCGTACTAGGTCACAAACTCAGCAAAAAAAGAAACGTCCCTTTTTCAGGACCCCGTCTTTTAAAGATAATTTGTAAAAATCCAAATGACTTCACAGATTTTCATTGTAAAGGGTTTAAACACTGTTTCCTATGCTTTAATTAATGAACATGCACCCGTGGAACGGTCATTAAGACACTAACAGCTTACAGACGGTAGGCAATTAAGGTCACAGTTATGAAAACTTAGGACACTAAAGAGGCCTTTCTACTGACTCTGAAAAATACCAAAAGAAAGATGCCCAGGGTCCCTGCTCATCTGTGTGAATGTGCCTTAGGCATGCTGCAAGGAGGCATGAGGACTGCAGATGTGGCCAGGGCAATAAATTGCAATGTCCGTACTGTGAGACGCCTAAGACAGTGCTACAGGGAGACAGGACGGACAGCTGATCGTCCTCGCAGTGGCAGACCACGTGTAACAACACTTGCACAGGATCTGTACATTCGAACATCACACCTGCGGGATAGGTGCAGGATGGCAACAACAACTGCCCGAGTTACATCAGGTACGCACAATCCCTCCATCAGTGCTCAGACTGTCCGCAATAAGTTGAGAAATGCTGGACTGAGGGCTTGTAGGCCTGTTGTAAGGCAGGTCCTCACCTGACATCACCAGCAACAACGTCGCCTATGGGCACAAGCCCACCGTCGCTGGACCAGACAGGACTGGCAAAAAGTGCTCTTCACTGACGAGTTACGGTTTGGTCTCACCGGGGGTGATGGTCGGATTTGCGTTTACCGTTGAAGGAATGAGCGTTGCACCGAGGCCTGTACTCTGGAGTGGGATCAATTTGGAGGTGGAGGGTCCGTCATAGTCTGGGGCCGTGTGTTACAGCATCAACGGACTGAGCTTGGTGTCATTGCAGGCAATCTCAATGCTGGCGTTACATGGAAGACATCCTCCTCCCTCATGTGGTACCCTTCCTGCAGGCTCATTCTGACATGAACCTCCAGCATGACAAATCCACCAGCCATACTGCTTGTTCTGTGCGTGATTTCCTGCAAGACAGGAATATCAGTGTTCTGCCATGGCCAGCGAAGAGCCAGGATCTCAATCCCATTGAGCACATCTGGGACCTGCTGGATCGGAGGGTGAGGGGGTCCATTCTCTTCAGAAATGTCCAGGAACTTGCAGGTGCTTTGGTGGAAGAGTGGGGTAACATTTCACAGCAAGAACTGGAACATCTGGTGCAGTCCATGAGGAGATGATGCACTGCAGTGCTTAATGCAGCTGGTGGCCACACCAGATACTGACTGTTACTTTTGATTTTGACCCCACCTTTGTTCAGGGACACATTATTCCATTTCTGTTGGTCACATGTCTGTGGATCTTGTTCAGTTTATGTCTCAGTTGTTGATTATTGTTATGTTCATAGAAATATCTACACATGTTAAGATTGCTGAAAATAAACGCAGTTGCAGTGAGGACATTTCTTTTTTTTTGCTGAGTTTTTGTGCACTATGTCATTGCTCTCTCTCTTGTTCTGCTGCTGGTGCATCATGTGTATCTTGCTACTCACTCTAATGGCGAGGGGCTGAAGCTCATTGGTTGAACTCAAATTGCTAGGGGGCTGGCCCACATGGGGGAAAATGGTGCAGCACATTTTCAAGAAAAACAGTTGCTTTGAAACTTGGGATTTTGTGGCTAATTGAAGTAAGACAATAATTCTGCATGTATTAACTACACATTGACACGTCCAGCCCAAAGCGGGAGGTTTAAAAAATAAATACTTGCCAAAGTTCTGGAACATGTCTTTAATTAACTGTTAACATTACCATAAATACACTTTCAATTAACATTAAAGGTCCAGTACAGCAGTCTTGATCTTAATAATATGAAATAATTTACACTCATTCAACCATCATATTGATTAACTGCAATAATATTTATACTTTTTAAAAGAAAGTCTCATGATAAATAAAGGTCTCTCAAGGCTCTTTGAAAACAGTCATAATATGACACGTTATCAATCATTAGAAAAACATTCGGGGAAAATCTAATGAAAAGGTTAAGACACGTTTCTTCAAACCTGACCTGATCAGTTTTTACTATCACCGTATTCTTCAATACGATTAATTATGTCAGAACAGGGTCGAGTTCATAAGGGAGTGCAACCGAAAAATAAAATTGTATTTTTGCATTGGACAAGACCAGGTAGTCCCTTGCCATTTCAGTCTGTTCTCTTCCACTTGGTGCCTAATGAACAAGACCCAGGCCTAAGTGAAAGTGTGTAGTACCAGAGATCTCCAGCAGATAGAGTGAGAGGACTCTATGACAACCACTGATGGCAGACTCTCAGGATGCATCCCAAATGGCACCCTATTCCATATATAGCGCAATACTTTTGGGCAAAAGTAACCTGTGCCACGCCAACAACTTTTCTCACAGGATGGATACACAACATGCTGATGGAATTCATGGAACTCAATATACTTTAAAATGACTAAAACCAAATCGAAACTATGTAGAAATTATAAGGACCTGCATTCATACAGTTTATTGACTGTGTCCAGCTCGCTAAAAATCACTGAATAGAGTATTAAACCAAGTATCAGAGAACATGATTCCAATACACTTTGACTTCAGAACAGGGCCCGCATTCACAAAGCATTTGATAGTAGGGGTGCTGATCTAGGATCAGGTTCCCGGTCAATATAATAATATTCATTATTATCCAAAAGAGGCGAAATTATCTTAGATCAGCATTCCTACTCAGAGAATACTGGCCCAGATAAAGTATGTGTGATTCACCTTGACCTTCACGAGTAATTGAACACATACATTTGCATTGTAGTCATTTAGCAGAAACTCTTACCCAGAGCGATTTACAGGAGCAATTTAGATTAAGTGACTTTCTCAAGGGCACATTGATCGATTTTTCACCTAGTTGGCTCAGGGATTCGAACCATCAACCTTTCAGTTACTGGCCCAACGCTCTTAACTGTTAGGCTACCTGCCGCCCCAACCCTGCTACAACCCCTGTACGACAACACACACTCACTTGAATTCATTCAACAATCAACACTGCTACTTCCACTGTCTAGAGTAAACTCTAGCATGACAGCAGACCTATCAAGTCTTATTCTGACATCATGTGGTTATAGTTAGATGGAACATAGAAAAATCCCACTTCTTACCACTTCTCCTCTTCTGTGGGCTGTGACGTCAGCCTGGAAGGATAAAAACACACACAGGGTGAACTGACGCTCACACACAAACCACACACAGCTTCCCTTATGCTACAAAAATATGTGAAGTCTGCTGGTGCAATGATAATACAGTTCCATTAGCCTATGGGTTTATGTCAGGGATGGGCAACTTTGATAGGGGTGGGGGCCACAAAAAAATCTGAACTCATCATGAGGGGCCGCAGTGGCTGGCAGGTCTGCGTACCCACATCCATAACCGCATATGCAGTCAGAGCTGGCCCTAGACGTTTTGGGGCGCTAAGGGAAATTTTGTTGAGGGGCCAACATTTTAAATGGCCCCCCTCTTGACAGCAGAGAGAAAAAAGTTTTAGAGTTAATTTCCTGCAAGTCTTCACATTTTTCAATAGGGTGGAGAGAAATGTTTGCAGTTTTTAATGTGATATCTGAGTGAGAGTGGCTAACAAAATCAAAGGGGGCCCCCAGTCAGTAATTCAACCATGATTACCAAGTTTAGATCGCTGGCTAGACTAACTTACAAGTCTCCATTTTTTGGGGCAGTGCTGACATGCTGACATGGGCTAATTGAGTGACTTTCAGTGAATGACATAACAAGAGAAAAACTGCTGATGCACAAACACATTTTGAAATTGAACCTGGTGTATTCTACTATTCGAACTCACTACAGTAAGTAGACACAGCGACTGAGGATTTTTCTCTTATCAAAAAACACCCCAAAAGCCAGTTTCAAAAGGCTATCCTATCTATCTACAGCCCTGTAATCTGTCCAGTCCAGAGTGTTTGAGGCCCGGAGAACAGAGACACGCAAGCACTCACTGACCTGGAAACAACCACCAGAATGGCTGTGCGTGTCTGTGTAACTGGAGACAACACACTTTTGTACTCTAACCTACACCTTATGCCATTACCAGACTAGATAATCCTTATTGAGCTGATAACTTCATGCTACTGTGTGTGTGTGTGTGTGTGTGTGTGTGTGTGTGTGTGTGACAAATAATGTGTGTGTAAGAAAGAATGAGCAATTGTACACTACATTCACCTCCTGTCTATCTCAAAGTGGAAAACAGAGACAACAGCTTTCTTTGACCGTACTCATTCAATAATCTTGATGATGCTGGTAAAGTCTGTGTCTCTGTATGTGTGTGTGTGTTTCTGTCCCTGTGTGTGTATGCATGTATTTCAGAGACTTACAAGACGTCCTCTATCTTGGAGATGATGTGTTCGGCACAGGAGCGTTCTCTATCCAGCGCCACGCGGTCTCTCACCCTCTCTGTGTCCAGTTTAGACAGCTCCCCCTCTGCCAAGGTCAGACCCATGCTGCGCTTTTGCCTGTAGACACATACAGGCAGACACACACAAATGAATAGACAAAAACAGGCAGACACACAGACGGATACGAATGCGCACACACACACACACACACACACACAAATGATTAATACATACATTAGTTATGTGAACATCATCATTGAGAAGTGAGTGTTTGCACGTGTGTGTTTGTAGTGTGCATTTATGGTGTGTGTGTGGGTTTGTAAATATACTAAATATAATCACATCAACAAATAATTTATTAAAACACACTATTTTGCAAAGAAGATCTACAGTAGCCACAACAGCACTCTGTAGGGTAGCACTGTGGTGTAGTCGGAGGACAGCTAGCTTCCGTCCTCCTCTGGGCACATTGACTTCAATACAAAACCTAGGAGGCTCATGGTGTTCACCCCTTTTCATAGACTTATACAGTAATTATGATGTCTTGCAGCATGAACTGACATGTTGTTCACCCAATCAAAGGATCAGAGAATGAATCTTGAACTGAAAGCATAAGCTACAGCTAGCTAGCACTGCAGTGCATACAATGTGGTGAGTAGTTGATTTCGAGAGAAAGACAATAGTTGAACAGTTTTGAACAAATGCATTTCTTCCAAAATGAAGGAGAAGCAAGAGAGAAATAAATATATAGAGAGATGTTTTCACATTTTTTTCACTTTCACTTACTTAGCTAGCAAATGCAGCTAGCTAGTTCAGCCTCCTGAATCACCCTGCTCAAACAGAGGGATGCTATGTTAGCTAGCTGGCTATGAGGTCAAGGTAAGCTTCAGGTTTTACGCCGTAGTAACTGCTTACTGCCTGATTGTAGCAGGTTTACTAACGAGTTAGTTCTAATAGCTATGCTGACTATGATGTTACTTTAGCTAATATGGTGACAACGATGTAGCCTGTGTGTAGTGGTTTGGCCTGGTCACATACAGCTGATGTGGTGTGCATTGAAGTCCACAAGTGAAGGGAAGAGGTGAGGAGGAGAGCACATAGATGCGAGAAGGAATACAACGTGACTGTGTTTACGCGTGATCAGGGGTGTATTCATTCTGCCGATGCTGTTGAAAAAATAATTCTTAAACGGAACAAAATGTGAATAAAATACTTGTAATTGTCCAATGGAAACTCTCATTTGCAACTGTTGGACTAATGATTACATCCTATATCAGTTAGATGTAGGCAAGAGTGTGCAAGGTGGTATTGAATTTCACTGTCTGTCCATGTGTCACTGGCTCTCACCTCAAATTTGTCTCACAACCTGTGTGCACCTATGTTGTAAACTTTCATTCATAGGCTAGGTTGTAGCAACCTCATGATGGGTAGAGGAAAAATGTTAGTGTCATGTTGTAGCCTAAACCTATTGCTGTTACATTGAACTGGGTGAATGGAATGTATTATTATAATTATTTATTATCTATGCATAGTCACTTCACCCCCACCTACATGTAAAAATTACCTCATCTTCTTGAACTGCACGGTTGGTTAAGGGCTTGTAAGTAAGCATTTCACGTTAAAGTCTACTCTTCTTGTATTCGGCTCATGTGACAAAGTTTGATTTGATTTGAATTTGAATGACAGTCATCCAATATGCTGTAATAGAAACAAGGCCATGCTCATGAAAATAAAATGTCGTCCCTCATCT
Source organism: Oncorhynchus mykiss (assembly GCF_013265735.2). NCBI lineage: Eukaryota > Metazoa > Chordata > Actinopteri > Salmoniformes > Salmonidae > Oncorhynchus > Oncorhynchus mykiss. The sequence continues at coordinate 46,172,998 of NC_048576.1, read as the reverse complement.
TAAACGGCACTGACCGCCACTGGTGTACATGTGTCTGTCTAGATGCGTGTGTGTGTGTGTGACCTGAAGTCCTCTAGGTTCCCCTGGATGTCTGGTAGCAGTGTGTCCTGTAGCAGCTGTGTGTACTGTCTGTGTAGCTCCTCTGGGATCAGCTCAGGTCTCCGCCGATCTGGGAACACACAACAGCATGTTAGCCAACACACACACACACACACACACACACACAAACACACACACACACAGTCTTCCTTTTTTGGAAATGTTCTAATCAATTACACTAGACGATACACAACTGTATTGCTATAACTGTTGCTAAACTTATACAAGACCTGAAAGGATTATATGAAAACAAAAAGGGTTGAAACAGCTTACCTAGTTCAGAGGCAATAGACTCAGGCACAGCTACTTTCAGATTCTGCAAGGGAAAAATAGTCAAATATCTAACCAAAACAAAAAGAATAGAGACTTTCAGCAATTCAATCCCAACAAACACAAATATAATTTCCTTTGCCTCCAGCATAGCAGATAAAGACTGTACATTTAATTAACAGAATACTAAGCATCTTGCAGATCAGCAGAAGCACACCGTTAGTAAAGGAACTTGGCTCTCTAGACACACTCACACCTAAGTGGACAAAGATTCCTCAAGCAACATAAGGAAGACTGGAGAGAAGACAGAAGAGCAGAAAAGAGGATCTGATGGATGGTGCTGGGTTTTTAATTCACACACGCTAGTAATGTGCGGGTTGACTCATAATCCACCGTCCCTGCGGTTATATCCGCGGGGAGGGTTTAGGGTCATGAAATACTGTGTGGATGAAGGGTGGGTGGCTGGCTGGCGGGTTGAATAAAGAGAAATACCTTAAAATAATACCTTAATAAGTCCATAAATGTATCATTCTTATGCTATTTATATCTGTATGCTACATTTCTTTAATTATGTGACGCTATCTGGTACCAGTGCATAAGCCTAAGATTTAGGGCCTAACAGTACGTGCATCAAATAGCCTGCAAGCCAATTGCCAAATACTTTTGGGAACGGGCAGAAAAAGTTAACGTCAATCCACGGCGGCTAAAAAATAACTTTGTCTTTGCTTGAATAAGAGAAAAGCTGAGAAATGGAGAGTTGAATATAAAGTGAAGGGAGGGCCAGAAAAATAATGTTTGGAAAAGATTTGGTGAAGTGGTAAAAGAGGATGATAGCATTGCCGGCTATGTTATGTGTGATGATTGTGAGGTGCTGTACAAATTAGACAGTCAGAAGACAGGGACTTCAAGTAGGCCTATGGCACGTCAAGGAAACTATAGCCTACTGTTCAGATCGGTTAAATGGAAAATGAAGTCTGGACACTGATTGTAGGTCTATAACCTCTAACATAGTGTTAATATTTTTATTTGATTTAACCTTTATTTAACTAGGCAAGTCAGTTAAGAACAAATTCTTATTTACAATGACAACCTAGCCTGGACGACGCTGGGACAATTGTGCACTGCCCTTTGGGACTCCCAATCACGGCCGGTTGTGATACAGCCTGGAATCGAAACAGGGTCTGTAGTGACGCCTCGAGCAGTGACCGCTACGCCACTCAGGATCCTACAGAAGTAAGCGTTTCTTGCAGTAAAATTATATACCAAATGTAGGCAAATAAAATGTACTCTGGAACAGCAGTGGAGAAATATGATTTCTTTCTTTCAGCATCTTGAGAAAATGTGAATGCGCAGTTAGATGCCATCTGTAGAGGTGCTATCTTTATTAGCAGCTGATAGTATTTCAACCACACATAAAATATGCATCCAAGCCAAACTTAAATCTTATCAGAACATGTTGGGTCGTTTTCACAGCTTTCTATTTCCTTACAACCGGTCAAACTGATGTCATTTGAACATTTTGTCCAGAAAATCATAGGTGCGGGGGAGCTGTTGCTGTGGGACGTTAAGTGTGTTGCTTAAGGGCACAACGACAGGCAATGACATCTCGGGTTTGATACCAGCAATCCTCCGGTTGCCAGCTCATCTCCTGCCAGATTTTCCCCGTCGGATCCAGAGATTCGAACGGGCAACCTTCTGGTTGCAGGCTCGCCTCTCTAACCGCTAGTGTGTTTGTATGCATGTGTAATTGCATGCGTCCATGCGTGCCTTTGCGTGTGCTCCCACATAATGTATGTGTACATGTGTGTCTTACCGCTGCTCGGTCCATAAAGAAAGTATAGAAATCCATGAAGATCCGTCTGGTCTCTTTGGAGTTGGTCTGCTTGTACAGGTCGGCGTAAAGGTAGCACAGCTAGGAGAGGACAAGGACAACGTTAGGTCTTAAATACCAAAGTGCTAGAGAGTAACTGCTGTATTGTTTATTAGGGATGCAAAATGTCACCATATTTTCTGGATTTTCATTTTATTTTATGACAGTTACCAGAATTTTGAACACCTAGGCCTCTATTTAAACAAACCTAACACAATGGTAAATCTAAGCGCAGGCAGTAACACTGTGTCAGAAATATTTTAGCCATTTTCACTATTACAATTTTCGGTGCACTTGCTGCCGTTGCGGTGAAAGGGCTGGGTTGTGATGAATAAACAAGTTGTGGGTGTGTCGAGGCTAGGCACTTCATTGGCCAATCAGAACGTACTCCATGGTGAAATATGTGACTCGTTTCAGGAAACTAGGCATATGGCGCACATCACTACTTCACAGGAGCGACATTTGAACATACATATTTTTTTATCAAAATGCGTTTTTGGGCAGGAATGCCTGTCATGTGACTTAATAAACTTCATGTGACTTAATTTTTCGCTTCTGTCTATAACGTGAGCTGTTAAGTATGTGTGACAGTCCTTTCTACCAAGCCGTTTTTGAAAGACATAACATTAGCCATTGAGACCCACAAAAGTTGCTAATTTCCTCAACAACATTGATGCCCTGAATTTAGCAGGCGCTATCGACAGATGGGCTACTTTCTGCACACGTCCTTAGTCCTGTATTGACGCTTTGCCTGTTTGATGGTTCGTCTGAGGGCATAGCGGGATTTCTTATAAGCTTCCGGGTTAGAGTCCCGCTCCTTGAAAGTGGCAGCTCCAGCCTTTAGCTCAGTGTGGATGCACTGGTTGGGGTATGTACGTATGGTCACTGTGGGGACGACGTCATCGATGCACTTATTGATGAAGCCAATGACAGATGTGGTGTACTCCTCAATGCCATTGGAGGAATCCCGGAACATATTCCAGTCTGCGCTAGCAAAACAGTCCTGTAGCTTAGCATCTGCTTCATTTGACCACTTTTTTATTGATCTAGTCACTGGTGCTTCCTGCTTTAATTTTTGGGAGAGCTTTGTATGCATATCTGTGTGTGGAGTATAGGTGGTCCAGAGTTATTTTCCCTCTGGTTGCATATTTAACATGTTGATAGAAATGAGGTAAAACTGATTTAAGTTTCCCTGCATTAAAGTCCCCAGCTACTAGGAGCACCGCCTCTGGGTGAGCGTTTTCTTGTTTGCTTATGGCGGAATACAGCTCATTCAATGCTATCTTGGTGCCAGCCTCTGACAGCTACAAAGAATATAGATTAAAACTCTCTCGGAGGTAATGTTGTCTGCAGCTTATCATGAGAAACTCTACATCAGGTGAGCAATGGCTCGAGACTTCCTTAGATATCGTGCACCAGCTGTTGTTTACAAAAATACATAAACCGCCGCCCCTTGTCTTACTAGACAACTGTATGTTTATATTGTGGTCGTTTAGCCACGACTCCGTGAAGCATAAAATGTTACAGTTTTTAATGTCCCGTTGGTAGTTTAATCTTCCCAATAATTAATCAATTTTATTGGCACATACACACTCTTTTTCCGCCTCCTCTTCATGCAGATCACTGGGGTCAGGGCCTGTTCCCGAGGGAGCCGTATATCGTCCGCCTCGGGCTCGTCAGAGTCGTTGAAGAAGTAAAAGGATTCTGATAGTCCGTGGTGAGAAAATCGCAGTCCTGATGTCTAGAAGTTATTTTCGTGTGGACGGTAGTGGCATCATTATGTCCCAATTTTTAAAAAATAAGTTACAAACAACACAGATAAATAAACAAAACACAATCGGTTGGGGGCGCGTAAAACGCCTGCCTTCTGCTCCAGCGCCATTTTTTCACAAGTACTATCACTGTACCGTTTACACCTTCTGTATCCTGTGCATGTGACAAATAAACTTAGATTTGATATAGCGTGTGTTTACCACATGGCCTAACATGTGAATCCTTAAAAAGATGGGTGGGGTCACGGCTTAAGAGGGTGTGAACGATGCTGAATGTGTGTAGAAAAAGAAGAGCTCTCCAGTACCAAGACATTTTCTCACAAGTGGGGATACAAGTTTTTCAACTTTCAAAGCAGAATAACTTTCCCATTGTTCCTCAACTGCAGTATATGACATGCCATTTTCTAGCTCTGAGTCTGTACTTTTATCCAATGTAAAAAACACAATTTCAAATGTTGTCACATATGTGGTTGTTTCAAGTTGTGTACTTGCGGTCTTTTATGTATTGCTTTGGAATCAACCACAATTCCAATGTTATTCCATTATAGTTTGTTAAATGGGTTACAGTAAGGAAATAACAAAATGTAGATCTATCTTTGCTAAATACGTTAACTTTAACCCATTTGCAGTCTACATTGTTCTAATTAAATCGCATGGTATAGGGGCTAGGCCTACTGTCAATTACATGCCAATAAGCAAGATTAAATAATAATTTTAATCAAATTCTAAACAAAATAACAACTTGTTTTAAATAGGCTATGTCACACTTACAGGCACCATCATTTCTTTATGTGGGTAGAAAATATTAAAACAACGCAGACTACGGAGGGTTTTACACACATCCAAACTTTTCACAGTAGCTGGATCCAATATAGATCCAATGTATACACTACCATTCAAAAGTTTGGGGTCACTTAGAAATGTCCTTGTTTTTGAAAGAAAAGCAAATGTTTTGTCCATTAAAATAACATCAAATTGATCAGAAATACAGTGTAGACATTGTTAATGTTGTAAATGACTATTGTAGCTGGAAACGGCAGATTTTTTATGGAATATCTACATAGGCGTACAGAGGCCCATTATCAGCACCATCACTCCTGTGTTCCAATGGCACAGTGTGTTAGCTAATCCAAATGTTTGTGATGATTAAAGGCCAGCATCCCGGAGTCGCCTCTTCACTGTTGACGTCGAGACTGCTGTTTTGCGGGTACTATTTAATGAAGCTGCCAGTTGAGGACTTGTGAGGCGTCTGTTAACCGTCAGAAATTCCACTTTCATATCACTCCAAAATTATTTTAAAAATACAAAAGATGCACTTACTGTGCTCCGTGTTACACAAAGAACATCAGTGGAAATTTGTGGTAAAAGAGCTAACAGTAAGTGTATCTTTTGTATTCGTAAAGTTATTTTGGGATCATAATTAAGTTAAGTAATTAAATTAAGTTTCCAAAAAGTTTCCAAGTTTCCATATCGCAACCAAAGATAATGTGTCTAGAAAGAGCGTTTTACATTCGACCAGACCACCTCAGCTAATCAAAAGGGAAGTAGAATGAGTCCAATGTAGTATTGGATTCATGAGAAGGGCTAACCTAACCTATGACATGACCCGTCACGTTATGTATTACTGCCCCCCCGTTGAAAGAAGTGACATCTCAAAAAAACACACAAACTATACAACCCAAATGGTTCCTAGCCTTCCACGCATGCTTTATGTCCCTAACACCAAAACTAAATAATATAAAAAAAATATATATATATATATGTTGATACATTTTAACTAGAGAATCTAATAGAAAAACACAACACTTTAATAACCTTGGTGTGCGCGCGTGTGTATATGTACAGTGAGTGTGTATGTATGTGGTGGTCTTACCAGAGGTGCAGGGTCAAACTGAGAGACCACATGATGGAGGAAGGCGGCCAGGTGAGCGGGCCGAGACTTGAGCAACTCTATACTCTGGAAACAACAACACTGACCATTGATCTGAGAGACAGGGAGACAGGGTAGAGATCAACAGACATGGTTGAGTAAGAGAGAGATACCAACCCTGTTGTCTTGTGGTTAAAGTGTTTTCACCCTGAGATTGAGAGGTTGGCGGTTTTTATCCCCAGTCGAATCATACCAAAGACTATAAAAATGGGACCTGATGCCGCTCTGCTTGGCATTCAGCATTAAGGAGATGGATTGCGGTAAGGCGCTGTGACAGACTAGCATCCTGTCCGGGGGTGTACTTTTACATCAAGCTGCCTCACGCTACTGGCTTGGCTTTATTTTCCCAGGCTTGCTAAGAGAGAGAGAGTCATCGAGAGAATGAGACAGACAGGCACAAAATGAGAGATAGAGAGAGATAGACAGCCAGAGACAGTCAGAGAGAGCCAGACAGTCAGAGCCAGACAGACACGACAGCTAGCCAGCAGTCTAGCACTAGTCCACCAGTACCTGTTCCTGCTCGGTGTCAAAGTAGTCATCCTCTGCTCCGATGATCTGGGGGTTGAGACAGGTCAAGGGGCTGCCCACACTACACTGGAAGTTACAGTTCTGAATCACACATACACAGACATGAGCATGACTTCCTTCTAAATCTAGTTTTGGGAATATACAAATATACTGTGTGTGTGTGCGCATCTGTGTCTCACCAAGTCCGGCGTGTCCTCGGCGTCAGGCGAGGGGCAGGAGTTGAGGCTGTCTCGGGGGGTGGTCTTTGGGTTATGGCAGAGGGTCTCTCTTTGGCACGGACTCTCAGGGAGGGGACTGAGAGACACCTGAAATACAGAGAAAAATCTGTCGATGTGCCCTTGAGCAAGGCAGTTAACCTTAATTTGTTCCAGGGTTGCCTGGCTGACCCTGTATAAGGCATATTTCACAGCACCTATTGGGTGTATGTGACAATAAAACATATGATGATTATTTTATTTATTTATTCCAGTACAATGGTATTATATTGAGAATGCCAATTCACACGTAGTAGACATGGAGCGTCTGTCTGGTGGTGATAATAAGACAGGCTAATTGGCCAGGTTGACTCACAGTGATATTGGTCCAGGTTCCATTGCTGCCACTCTCTACCTGCGAGGAGGGGGTCTGCTCTCCATCGGCCCCCCCCTCACCATCCCAGGGGGAGAGGGAGCCATCCTGAAAACACACACACCTACTATAAATGGGTGGTAGGCCAGGCAGTAACTGCGCTGTCCCTTTTAGAGTGTGTATGTACCTGTGAGATGAAGACAGCAAGAGAGTGTTTGTGTCTATGGGAGAGAGAGTGTGTTTGTATACATATGCACGTACATGTGTGTGAGCATATGTACGTGTGTATACGTAGGTGGGTATACCTGAGGTGTGCCTGTGGCCTTTCTGAGTTGGCCACGTAGCATAGGACTGTGTTTCTTGGCCTCCTGGATGTCCTTCAGTAGTTTCGCTGTGGGGTTCCTGCTGTACTCCTCCTTCATAGCCTAGATATAACGTGACATAACACAGGACACGTTAGGAGAGGAATTAGGTAGGAAGTGGGGGGGAAGAGAAGAGTAGGTGTATTCTAAGTGTGAGTGAGTGAGTGAGTGAGTGAGTGAGTGAGTGAGTGAGTGAGTGAGTGAGTGAGTGAGTGAGTGAGTGAGTGAGAGAGAGAGAAAGTCAGAGGGAGAGTGTGTGTGAGTGTACATGCATGTTTGTGTGTCCAGTTCCCACAGTCCTAGTTTTAGTTCATGGTCTATCATAGAAGGAAGTGAAACTAAGAGGATGGCAAGATGTGGTCAGTGTTTATCAGTGGTTACCCATGGCAACTGTAGTGTATCTGTTTAGTGGTAAAAATTATTGGCTTTTGGAAAATGTAACCACTACTTTCTTAACAAAAATGAAAGGCATTCATAATAAAAAAAAAGACTTACAACAGAAATAGAAAATCTAAAATTACACATCAATGGTGAAAATACATATAATACAGAAGCACTGAATATTCTAGAGGCAAAACAAAAGGACTTTGAGGGATTTATTCAGGAAATATTAGCTTTCATTTATAAAAAAAATAAAAAAGAGAATATTTGATGGAGAATGCCAAAAAAATGCATCAAAGGTTTTTCCTAAACCTTCAATATAGAAACGTGACCAAAAATAACTTACAAAAAAATTGTTAAATGATGGAGAAATCCTTATCTCACCAACAGCGATCTTGCATGAGGAAGCAAAATATTTTTAACAAATGTTCTCTTGTATTGCTCATAGAACCAAAAAGTCCCTACCAGATATTATTCATCACGATCAGATGAGATTCTTAAAAGGTATATAAAAGATAAATTGAAGGCAACATTAGACATCCACTAGAAATAATGGAAAACTATGAGAATGCAGGGAAACCAGATATAATCTTTATTGCGTAATTTCAGAAAACATTTGATACAGTACATCTAGAATATGTTTATAAGTGCCTGGATTTTTTTTACATTCTGGAGAATCTCTCATAAAATGGTTAAAAGTCAGGTATAACAAAATAATAAATAATGGTTACTTCTCTGAGAACTTTGAATTGTCAAGAGGCGTAAAACAAGGTTACCCTCTATCAGCATACTTATTTATTATGGCCATTGAACTGTTAAGTTGAACTATTTAGCATTATGGCTAATGATAACATTAAGGGGCTAAAACGGCTTAGAAACAAAAGTATCGATCTATGCCAATAATTCAAGTTCTCATGAGTCCTCAATCTTCAAGGGCCTCAATGTGAACATAGATCATTTCTCCAGTTTCTCTGGACTAAAACCCAACTACAATAAGTGTACTCTATATTACGGATTAGGCCTCTAAAAGATACAAACTTTAAATTGTCATGTGTTCGCCTGGTTAAATGGTCAGATGGTTAAGTCGAAAAAGATACTAACTTTATCCCGAAAAAGTAGAGCGATCTTGCAACAATAAATGTTGATCAAAAACTTAGCAAAGTTGCCTCTCCACGGTTTCAAGATTCTATCTATTTGCGGGAAGAATACCCAGATGAATTCTCTAGTGATATCGCAGTTTACATATTTGTTCATGGTTCCAGGAGAATCCTGTTTCAAATCATGCGATAGAAAAAAAAACTTTATCTGGAATGTCAAACCAGATAAAGATAAATGAGCATATTTATAATTTATAAAACTATTAAAATAAAACATCTCTCTTAAAGCCTTCATTGTATCTAAATCCAAATGGGTTTTCTAGGAAAGATACTAAGAGAGGCCCATCATATGTTTAAGACTGGGCTCTTTGGCTTTTTGCAGATCAAGGGTAATTTCAGTGTAGGAAAGGATGAAACAGTGTCTGTGCCACCAGTAAGTACAGATAGTAGTATAAATCCCCTCACACGGTCCCCGCAGCCGGACAACTTTCTGGAGGGAAATGCTGTAGGAATGTTCAACCTTTGTCGCTCATTCAGTTGACAGGAACTTTTAACCGGTTCTCCTCATTAACCTGTTGAGTCTATGGGGGCGCTATTTCGTTATTGGATAAAAAACGTGCCCGTTTTAAGCGCAATATTTTGTCACGAAAAGATGCTCGACTATGCATATAATTGGCAGCTTTGAAAAGAAAACAGTCTAACGTTTCCAAAACTGCAAAGATATTATCTGTGAGTGCCACAGAACTCATGCTACAGGCGAAACCAAGATGAAACTTCAAACAGGAAATGAGCAGAATTTCTGAAGCTCTGTTTTCCAATGTCTCCTTATATGGCTGTGAATGCACCAGGAACGAGCCTGCACTTTCTGTCGTTTCTTCAAGATGTCTGCAGCATTGTGACGTATCTGTAGGCATATCATTGGAAGATTGGCCATAAGAGACTACATTTTCCAGGGGTCCGCCCGGTGTCCTTTGTCTAAATTGGTGCGTAATCTTCAGTTGCGGGCATTTTCTCCTGGGATTCAGGACAGAAAGCACACTTCCACGAACGATATATCATCGAAGAGATATGTGAAAAACACCTTGAGGATTGGTTCTAAACAACGTTTGCCATGTTTCAGTCGATATTATGGAGTTAATTTGGAAAAAAGTTTGCCGTTTTGATGACTGGATTTTCGGGTTTTTTTGGTAGCCAAACGTGACGCACCAAACGGAGCGATTTCTCCTAAACAAATAATCTTTCAGGAAAAACTGAACATTTGCTATCTAACAGAGTCTCCTCATTGAAAACATCTGAAGTTCTTCAAAGGTAAATGATTTTATTTGAATGCTTTCCTGGTTTTTGTGAAAATGTTGCCTGCTGAATGCTAATGCTAATGCTAACGCTAAATGCTACGCTAGCTAGCTACTGTTACACAAATTATTGTTTTCCTATGGTTGAGAAGCATATTTTGAAAATCTGAGATTACAGTGTTGTTAACAAAAGGCTAAGCTTGAGAGCTAGCATATTTATTTCATTTCATTTGCAATTTTCATGAATAGTTAACGTTGCGTTATGGTAATGAGCTTGAGTCTGTATTCACGATCCCGGATCCGGGATGGCTAAGTGCAACTTTAAGCAGCGAGTCGGAGTCAGAGGCCGAGCCTTCTCTGGCCTCTAACTCCTCCCATTCCAGGGTCTGAGACGCCGAAGCCTCCCACCATTAGATCTGACAAATTGAAAACCCTAGTCATTGGTGACTCCATTACCCGCAGTATTAGACTTACAAACGAATCATCCAGCGATCATACACTGTTTACCAGGGGGCAGGGCTAACGACGTTAAGGCTAATCTGAAGATGGTGCTGGCTAAAGCTAAAACTGGCGAGTGTAGAGAGTATAGGGATATTGTTATCCACGTCGGCACCAACGATGTTAGGATGAAACAGTCAAGAGGTCACCAAGCACAACATAGCTTCAGTGTGTAAATCAGCTAGAAAGATGTGTCGGCATTGAGTAATTGTCTCTGGCCCCCTCCCAGTTAGGGGGAGTGATGAGCTCTACAGCAGAGTCTCAAAACTCAATCGCTGGTTGAAAACTTTTCTGCCCCTCCCAAAAGATACAATTTGTAGATAATTGGCCCTCTTTCTGGGACTCACCCACAAACTGGACCAAGCCTGGCCTGTTGAGGAGTGACGGACTCCATCCTAGCTGGAGGGATGCTCTCATCTTATCTACGAACATAGACAGGACTCTAACTCCCCTAGCTCCACAATGAAATAGGGTACAGGCCAGGTAGCAGGCTGTTAGCCAGCCTGACAGTTTAGCGGAGTCTGCCACTAGCACAGTCAGTGTAGTCAGCTCAGCTATTCCCATTGAGACCGTGTCTGTGCCTCAACCTAGGTTGGGCAAAACTAGACATGACAGTGTTCGCCTCTCACAAGAATAAAGACCTCCTCCTCCATTCCTGCCATTATTGAAAGAGATTGTGATACCTCACATCTCAAAATAGGGCTACTTAATGTTAGATCCCTCACTTCCAAGGCAGTTATAGTCGATTAACTAATTACTGATCATAATCTTGATGTGATTGGCCTGACAGCCATGGCTTAAGCCTGATGAATTTACTGTGTTAAATGAGGCCTCACCTCCTGGTTACACTAGTGACCATATCCCCAGTGCATCCCGCAAAGGTGGAGGTGTTGCTAACATTAACGATAGCACATTTCAATTTACAAAAAAAAATGAAGTTTTCGTCTTTTGAGCTTCTAGTCATGAAATCTATACAGCCTACACAATCACTTTTTATAGCTACTGTTTACAGGCCTCCTGGGCCATATACAGCGTTCCGCACTGAGTTTCCTGAATTCCTATCGGACCTTGTAGTCATAGCAGAAAATATTCAAATTTTTGTGACTAATATTCACATTGAAAAGTCTACAGACCCACTCGAAAAGGCTTTCGGAGCCATCATCGACTCAGTGGGTTTTGTCCAACATGTCTCCGAACCTATTCACTGCCACAGTCATACTCTGGACCTAGTTTTGTCCCATGAAATAAATGTTATGGATCTTAATGTTTTTCCTCATAATCCTGGACTATCGGACCACCATTTTATTACGTTTGCAATCGCAACAAATAATCTGCCCAGACCCCAACCAAGGATCATCAAAAGTCGTGATATAAATTCTCAGACAGCCCAAAGATTATTGGGTGCCCTTCCAGACTCCCTCTGCCTACCCAAGAATGTCAGAAGACAAAAATATGTTAACCACCTAACTGAGGAACTCAATTTAACCTTGTGAATACCCTAGATGCATTCGCACCCCTAAAAACTAAAAACATTTGTCATAAGAAACTAGCTCCCTGGTATACAGAAAATACCCGAGCTCTGAAGCAAGCTGCCAGAAAATGGCGCCATACCAAACTGGAAGTCTTCTGACTAGCTTGGAAAGACAGTACTGTGTAGTATCAAAGTGCCCTCACTCCTGCTCGATCATCCTATTTTTCCAAATTAATTGAGGAAAATAAGAACAATCCCAAATTAAGTTTTGATACTGTCGCAAAGCAAACTAAAAAGCAGCATTCCCCAAAAGAGGATAGCTTTTACTTCAGCAGTAATACATTCATGAACTTCTTTGAGGAAAAGATCATGATCATTAGAAAGCAAATTACGGACTCCTCTTTAAATCTACGTATTCCTCCAAAGCTCAGTTGTCCTGAGTCTGCACAACTCTGCCAGTACCTAGGATCAAGGGAGACACTCAAGTGTTTTAGTACTATATCTCTTGACACAATGATGAAAATAATCATGGCCCTCTAAACCTTCAAGCTACATACTGGACCCTATTCCAACTAAACTACTGAAAGAGCTGCTTCCTGTGCTTGGCCCTCCTATGTTGAACATAATAAACGGCTCGGTATCCACGGGATGTGTACCAAACTCACTGAAAGTGGCAGTAATAAAGCTTCTCTTGAAAAAGCCAAACCTTGATCCAGAAAATATAAAAAACTATCGGCCTATATCGAATCTCCCATTCCTCTCAACATTTTTAGAAAAAGCTGTTGCACAGCAACTCACTGCCTTGCTGAAGACAAACAATGTATACGAAATGCTTCAGTCTGGTTTTAGACTCCATCATAGCACTGAGACTGCACTTGTGAAGGTGGCAAATGACCTTTTAACGGCGTCAGACCTGTCCCAGTGCTCCTAGAACTTAGTGCTGCTTTTGATGCCATCGATCACCACATTCTTGGCCTGGTTAAGATCTTATCTGTCGGAAAGATATCATTTTGTCTCTGTGGATGGTTTGTCTTCTGACAAATCAACTGTAAATTTTGGTGTTCCTCAAGGTTCCGTTTTAGGACCACTATTGTTTTCGAAAACATAAATGTTAACTTTCACTGCTATGCGGACGACACAGAGCTGTACATTTTGATGAAACATGGTGAAGCCCCAGAATTGCCCTCCCTGGAAGCCTGTGTTTCAGACACAAGGAAATGGATGGCTGCAAACGTTCTACTTTTAAACTCGGACAAAACAGAGATGCTTGTTCTAGGTCCCAAGAAACAAAGATATCTTCTGTTGAATCTGACAATTAATCTTGATGGTTGTACAGTCGTCCCAAATAAAACTGTGAAGGACCTCGGCATTACTCTGGACCCTGATCTCTCTTTTGATGAACATATCAAGACTGTTTCAAGGATAGCTTTTTTCCATCTACGTAACATTGCAAAAATCCGACATTTTCTGTCCAAAAATGATGCAGAAAAATGTATCCATGCCTCCAATTGACTCAAATGATGTCAATTAGCCTATCAGAAGCTTCTAAAGCCATGATGACATTTTCTGTAATTTTCCAAGCTGTTTAAAGACACAGTCAACTTAGTGTATGTAAACTTCTGACCCACTGGAGTTGTGATACAGTGAATTATAAGTGAAATAATCTGTCTGTAAACAATTGTTGGAAAAATTACTTGTGTCACGCACAAAGTAGATGTCCTAACCAACTTGCCAAAACTATAGTTTGTTAACAAGACATTTGTGGAGTGGTTGCAAAACAAGTTTTAATGACTCCAACCTAAGTGTATGTAAACTTACGACTTCAACTGTATATAACCGTAGAAAACGGTTGCAGGTCGGAGGGCCATCTAACAAGTACAGATCGGAGGGCCATCAAGCGAAACAGACCAATGAAGCACGGATAAACGGCGGGAGTATCTATGACTCTCTGAGGACCCACATCCTCCGCTTCTCCCTTCCCTCGGCGTGGGGTTCTGGGTCGGGAGGGTGGCTTCGGCTCTCACAGGAGCTCCGATCCCTGCATCGCCATGTCGCCTGGGTTGTGCCCGACCGGCTCCATCCCCCCTTTCCCCATTAGGCACGGCTGCATGGCGCACCCCCAATATCAAGGTGCACATGGGCCTATTTATATAATGAATATGAATTCACATGGCAGAAATAATTAAATATTAACGCATTAGACCTCTCACTAAAGGAGTCAGTCATACAAAAGTTATACTTAAATCCAAACTGGTTGGTGATTATAAGAGTACATGGCCATGAAGGCTAGATCATTTTTCAAGCTGTTCAAAACATTCATAGATGTGGTCATAAACAGTGGTTATAGATGGTGCAACCGGTCAGAACCTTAGGAGAAAATGTCAGTTGGCTTTTCATAGCCGAGCATTCAGAGGTCAAGACAGCAAGTGTATGTGCGAGAGAGAGTGACGTGTGGAATATAGGGTGGAATATAGCAATAATAATGTCAGTATAATATGCAGTGCAATAGGATTTGAAGCAATAGTCTACCTGCGTGTGGTCAACTATTTCAGCACCTTTTCACATTGCTCTAAGACAAGCATGGCAACTGGTCTTGATAAATCAATTAAATTTTATTTTCACTGAATCTCTGTTTGGGTATTGGTTAGACTACAATTAGGGTGTGGACATGTTATTATTTTACTCTTAGTACTGTAGCCTACTCCCGACCGGTCAGGTTGAACAGCGCCACATTTTCTGAGGGTTTCATTTTTCTTGTAATAGAAACACCATAATATTTATCAAATTAATTAAGCAACATTTCTTAAAATCAATCTCATATACTCTGTTCTTACAAAAAAGGTTTTAAATTCTCTTGTACAGCCAATATTAAAGACTGTGAAATGCTTCTCAAAGATTCCCTCTGGTGGTCAAACTATCACTAACTAGCATTAATGGAAATAATGGCTGACACTTAAATAACGTGCCATTTAGTTCTGCGGCAGCCCGCAAGGTGTGCTGCAGTATGGCGCAACTTTCACAGGAGGAACCATTGTACAGAGCACAAACATAGGTACAAGGTGAGCATTTAATAATTGAAATGTTTTCATTTACAAGTATTGACCTTGGCCGAATCGATGTAGGTACATAGGTAAGTGCATAGACAATGTCATCCCCACAGTGACTATACGAACGTATCCAAACCAAAATCAATGGATTACAGGCAGTATTCACGCTGGGCTAAAGGCTAGAGCTACCGCTTACAAGAAACGGGACACGGACGCTTACAAGAAAGCCTGCTATGACCTCCAACAACACATCAAACACGCAAAAGGAATATTTAGGAGGAAGGTGGAAACCTATTACACCAGCTCTGACGCTAAAATTAATTCAAATGTTATTTGTCACATGCGCCGAATACAACCGTGAAATGCTTACTTACAAGCCCTTAACCAACAATGCAATTTTGAAACAATGCAATTTTAAAACCTCTACAGGATCAGTGTCCCCCCTGCGGGACGGTTGTGATTAGCATGACGTTGTAAGTAACAAGAAGACATGTCTTATATGGACAGAAAGCTTAAATTCTTGTTACTAACTGCACTGTCCAACTTACAGTAGCTATTACAGTGGAAAAATACCATTGTTTGAGGAGAGTGCACAACAACAAAAAACTTATCACAGCAACTGGTTTGATACATTCACCTCTGAAAGTAAACAATATACTTATATTCAGTAATCTTGCTCTGATTTGTCATCCTGAGGGTCCCAGAGATAAAATGTAGCATAGTGTTGTTTGATAAAATACATTTTTATATTCAAATGTAGGACCTTGGATCTACCGTTTGAACCTCTGCTGTGTCTGGCCCCACACCCCCCCATCTAGATGTATGAAGGTTAGGTGTCTTTTCTGTAGGGAAGCTAATTAAACATAATGTATTACATTCCTGGGATTGTGTAAACTTACATTTTGTATTACCATATCATTTTTGTATGTTCTCTATAATTGAAAATGTATCAATTTACCAATTTGGCACATTTGGGCAGACTTGATACAACATTTTGAACTGTAATGCAATGGTTCATTGGATCAGTCTAAAACTTTGCACATATACTACTGCCATCTAGTTTCCAAAATCAAAATTACACCTAGAGTCCTAAGTCATACTTTTTTTGAAAACGCATGTTTTTTTTTTTTGTGTTATCTTTTACCAGATCTAATGTGTTATATTCTACTACATTAATTTCGCATTTCTACAAACTGTTTCCTTTAAAATGGTATCAAGAATATGCATATTGCTTCAGGTCCTGAGCTACAGACAGTTAGATTTGGGTATGTCATTTTAGGTGAAAATTGAAAAAAAAGGGTATGATTCTTTTAGGAAAATACTTACTAAATAAACTAATGTAAAAAAATGTAAGTAACAAAATAACAATAAAGAGGCTATATACAGAGGGTACCGGCACCGAGTCAATGTGCAGGAGTACAGGTTAGTCGAGGTAATTGAGGTAATGTGTACATGTAGGTAAGGGTAAAGTGACTATGCATAGATAATAAACAGTGAGTAGCAGCAGTGTAAAAAAGGGGGGTGTTAATAGAAATAGCCCGGGTAGCCAATTGATTAGCTGTTCAGCAGCCTTATAGCTTGGGGGTAGAAACTGTTAAGATGCCTTTTTGACCTACACTTAGCCCTCCGGTACCGCTTGCTGTGCAGTAGCAGAGAGAGCAGTTTATGACTAGGGTGGCTGGAGTCTAGGCAATTTTTAGGGCCTTCCTCTGACACTGCCTGAAATAGAGGTCCTGGATGGCAGGAAGCTTGGCCCCAGTGATGTACTGGGCTGTTCGCACTACTCCCTGTAGCACCTTGGCCGAGCAGTTGGGTCAAGTGCCATTGTTGATTAAGTGTTTTATAAAATTATTTGAGGTGAGGAGGAGGATTGTTAAAGATACTATTTCAGGAGAACAGAATATGAGTTGGCCTACTGTATGTTATCTGGCTATGCGCCATGCCATAGGCTCGTTCATTTATCAGACAAGATACGCTTATACAGTACATTCGGAAAAGTATTCAGACCCAATTCATTTTTTTCATCTCAAGGATGATCAATGGATACAGGATGCACCGGAGCTCAATTTCAAGTCTCATAGCAAAGGGTCTGAATAGTTAGGTAAATAAGCTATTTCTGTTTTTTATAATTCATTTGTAAAAATGTTTTTTTTTAAAACGTTTTTGCTTTGTTATTATGGGGTATTGTTTGTAGATTGATGAGGGGGAAAAAACGATGTAATACATTTTAGAATAAGTCTGTAACGTAACAAAATGTTGTAAGAGTGAAGGGGTTTGAATACTTTGCGAATGCACTGTAAGTCCCGTGTCATTATTTTATATTATATGATTTTACAGTAAGAAGAATATAACTCAACTTCGCCGAATAAAATAAAAGAGGATATTCTTCATATTCAGGAGCAAGTCTGCATATGAAGTGGCTACCTTGAGCATAAAAGTGATCATTTGAAACATGTCCTATATGCTAGATTTAGAATTATTTGGAAACTTTAGTTGTGAATGAAATCAAAACATATATGGGCTGCATGATGCGACTATAGGATATTAATGGTTTGAAAAGGTCACAAAAAAGCTTGCACTATGTTCCTTGCCTCAGGCTGCAAACACTGTTCTCTTATCAAGTGATAATATTTTCACCCATCAGACTATTCTCAATTTAATATTGTCTTTATTGATACTGTATGTAGAAATGGGCAGGACATTAATATGCACTCGAATAGTGAATGGAGGCCGCTTTCCTGCCAGTTAGTTTTTCCATGCTGGGTAGGCTACTCATGTTATTTCACTACATGTATCAACCACTGTTTGAGGAGCATGTAGCCTCTCGCCATGTGACAGGTGATATTTCTCCCAAACTCTGTATGTCATGGGCTCTCCAACCCTGTTCCTGCAGCTACTGTGCGCTGAATTTGGGAAACCAATTGAAATCTGTTCGGGAACATTGATAGTAACATGTTTTCACAAGGAAACATAAAATTCAACTGTTGACAGTCCCTCTCTCTGCATGCTTGAGAAAGGAATGAAGGAGAGAGAGATGGAAACGCATGGTGTTCAGATATTCTGTAGCTAAAGGTAATGTGTCATCCTGTATGAGGAAAAAAAACTATTACTAGGCTATTCAAAATCAAATACAAATTCACTATAAATGTAGGCTAACTCTTTAAGCAAGTTGGGTACTACCAATGCATGTCCAGAGGGCATTAGAAGAGATTACAATGACGGTCATGTGTGGCTCAGTTGGTAAAGCATGGTGCTTGCAATGCCAGGGTTGTGGGTTTGATTCCCATGAGGGACCAGCAGATGCTGGATAAGTGCATCTGCTAAATGTCAAAAATATACATGTATAGTGGTAATAAGGTCACTGCAACAACCCTAGGTAAGTCTAAGGCTGAAGAGGGTGTGAACGATGCTAAATGGGAATAAACAAAGAGCAGCACTGTAGCTGTTCAATGTGAAAGGTTATCTTTATTATACAACAATAGGCAATTTAATACTGTTAATGGTTTGCCTAGTGGAGAATGTTCAGAGAATCCATTTAGGCAATTTGGTGAAAGTATTTCTTCTCTAAATATATGTTTCCCAAGGATTCATGTAGAGCAAAATGTTTGAATGCCTTTTTCTCCAAAATGGGATTACTAATGTATAAATTTTTAAAGCAGCATTACTTCCCCAATTTCAAATTTCGGAACATAAGACTGAAGAGAGATGGGGGTGGTCACATGTTGTTCAAGGAAACTCAGTGAGTATTCTATGCTACACTGGAATGATGCCACTACTATGGATGCTGCTAGGAACTGAATTGTGCTGTAAATTAACATAATAAATAAGCAGCAACATGCGCAATGACATCATTAAGCGTTGATGACAATTTCATGTGTGAATTATTTTTATTAAATCTGGGTCTGTATTTGGGCTTCTGAGTGGCCCAGCGGTCTAAGACAGTGCTAGAGGCGTCACTACAGACCCTGGTTCGATTCCGGGCTGTATCACAACTTGCCGTGATCGAGAGTCCCTTAGTGCGGCGCACATTGGCCCAGCGTCGTCCGGGTTAGGGGAGGGTTTGGCCGGGGTTGGCCGTCATTGTAAAATAAGATTTTGTTCTTAACTGACTTGCTTAGTTTAATAAAGGTAAAAAATTCAATAGGAATCATATAGTATCATTGATGTACAGGGCGGACCTGAGATGCTTCATGAACATGGCTCCAGGTCCTATGAACCTAACTATATAAAAAAACATTGTCAATTCCAAAGAATACTCTCATTCAAATCAAAGATAAAAAATTTGACTAGATGACTGTCTCATCTCCTCATGTAGAAAACTTCAGAGTATGGTGATACTATGTGTGTGTGTGTGTGTGTGTGTGTGTGTGTGTGTGTGTGTGTGTGTGTGTGTGTGTGTGTGTGTGTGTGTCTTGCCTGTAAGTCCTGCTGCTGCTTGGACAGCATATTCTGTAAGATGTCCACCTTCTGGCTGTGTACAGCGTTATTCTCCTCCTTAGGGACCAACCAAAGTAAAGAAAAACATAAATTATAAGACTGTTTGCTTCCGGACAGGACAGCGACAAGTGCAGCAGAGGGAGAGTGACAGATTTATGAAAAAATTGAGGAAACTAGTGAGAGAAGCGTGAGAATACAGATCCAGTTAGAAAGTGAAAGAGGTAGAGTGAGTGGGGGTGGGTGTAAGCTGAAGTGGGAAAGAGGACGGGGGGATGGGGACGGGTGAAGAAGGGATGTGGAACTGTGGAGGCTAAGAGAGAGACAGAGGGAAAGAACAAAAGAGGCACACATCTGAAATGGCACCCTACTCTATATAGTGAAAAGGATGCCATTTCAGTTGCAGCCACAGAGCAAAGGTGGCCGGCCGTCAGTCGTACCCAGAGGGACAGCGGGGAGATGATGTGGTCCTGGGAACTGGTGGAGGTGGAGCAGTGCTCCCCTGTTCCCCCCATTGTTCCCGGAGAGTGGGGTGAGGAGAGGGACGACGACAGGACCCCTGGGTCTCCACCCTCGACTTCTGACAGGGGGACTTGGGCCAGTCTCGGGGGCCTCCCCAGCACTGTGAGGGCCACATAGGAGCCCGCTGACACAGAGAGACAAGAGAGTTTGGTTACATTATAAGCAATTCAAAATGCATTAAAGCCTACTACTTGTTAGCTTTAAGAAAGTGTGTCTCTTGAAGAGCCTATGATTTTTCATGTCTATGAACAATTAGATATAAAACAGCAACTTTGACTTACATTTGATTAACTTTACGACTTCTACATGGTTTGAATGTGTTACTAAGCTCCCGTTAACCTGCAACAAAAACAGAACATCTGCTATATGTCACAACATCAATCAAAATGGAACACTTTCTATGGGAGGACTATGCATTCTGTCCCAGATTAGAAACCCCATATTAGTTAATGGGTACATTCAACAGGAGCAGGCGTACATAACTCTTTCCATGCAAAGAAACACCTTACTTCTTTCTAAATGTTCATTCATTTTAAATTGACATTTTAGTAATTTAGCAGACACTCTTATCCAGAGCGACTTATAGGAGCAATTAGGGTTAAATGCTTTGCTCAAGATAACATCAACAGATGTTTCCCCTAGTTGGCTCAGAGATTCGAACCACCTATCTTTCAGTAAAATGGCCCAACCTGCAGCACTACCTGCCCATTCAAGTGTAAACATCCATACATCCATGCATGACTAAGTGAAGATTTTACTTAAAGGGAAGCTGTACCTATAGACTACCATTCATTGCAGAAATGCTAATTAACAATGTCTCACAAAACTACCTTCAACTTTTTAAAACTGAACACAGAGACATAAAATTGTATCAATGAGTTAATCTGACTCTGGGTAAGTAGAAAAATGGCTTGATTGCCAAAGTCTCACACTATCTCATTAGGAGAAAGTTGGGATTCCCCCACACAGACTAACAATTCATTTTCTGCACTGACACTATGCACAGCATGAAGGCATCCTGCCCTTTCCAATGACATTGGAATACATTGTCATGTTATGGTGTAGCTCCTCATCAACCCAGCAGGGGGCAGAGTGGGAAAGTATGCAGGGGGCCTAATCCATGACCCACAACCTACATTAGTACCCTGCAGGGTTCTCTTGTCTGAGGCGGGATGAAGTTGCCCCAACACACTGATCTTGGGTCAGTTCAGCATTTTCCCTACTTTGGCTAAGTTTAGGGGATACTGATCCTAGATCTGTACCTAGGGGAAACTTCACCCTGATCGGTTTCTGTCTAAGAGACAATGGCAGAATGAAGTTCCCCCTTCACACTGATCTAAGTTCGGTTTAGCATTTTGGTTGAAATGCATAAGGTAAGATTTTGGAAAGATAACCCTTAGATCTAGGATCAGTTTATCTCGGACAATAATAAAATTGCGAAATTGCGTCAGATGCTTAATTAAGTTCTGGGGGGGAGACATGTTAGAAAATGTACTAGCGAAGTCTCCACCCCTCTAAACAAAAACTCTCAGCAAGTCTCGGGCAAGTCTATGGGCCAAATAGAACCTGCGAAATTGTGCCCGAACAAAGTTCCTCGTTAGTCATCCCATCCCACAGTCTATTGACAGACGCTACTACATGCATCTGTCAATTAAAGATTAGGCTAAGGGTAATGTCTAGGAAGAGTGTAATGGGCCCCAGAGAAGGAATGAGCCTCACCTTGATGATCCTATCACCCGTCTGGACTCCCGCTCGCATGGCAGAGCCATCTGCAGAAGAAGACAGTACAGGACACGTAATGGGAATGAGAATTATAAAAGGTTAGCGATATTACTGTATCCAACTGTATAATGACACATTCAGAGATAAATCCAATACATTTTATTGTTGACTTGGATATCAAGACTATATGATGTAGAATATATATTAATATTCTGCTCCCAATCAAACATGTTGATCTAACGTCAAAAGGTTTACATCCCCAAGATATGCACTTACATTTCCTTAAAACATTATATATATTATACATACATTTTTATATGGGTGGCCCTAGTGGGAATCGAACCAGCTACCCTAGGGTTGCAAGCACCATGCTTTACCAATTAAAGGAATACTTCGAGATTATTGGCAATAAGGACCGTTATCTACTTCCCCAGAGTCAGATGAACTTGTGGATACCATTTATGTCTCTGTGTCCAGAATGAAGGAAGTTAGAGGTAGTTTCTCGAGTGCCAATGCTAACTAGCATTAGCGCAATAGGTATCATCATCATTTCCTTGACTACAGCGCAGGAAGGTGTAGATTAGAATAGGATGGAAAAGGCCTTACCCTCTTTGACCAGCTGCACAAATACAGGGTTGTCTCCGCTCACCGTCAGCCCAAAGCCGTTCTCATCTTTCTGAATGATCACACAACGCTGGACAAGCCCTACACAGACAGACAGAAGATAAAGATATGGTGTGTTACTCACCATCACCACACAACACACGGGTTGGCACAGTGAGAGGAAACAAGGATGGCGATGTGGGACACGGTATGCGTGACGGGGCATAATACGAACTGTGGGTGTCAAACTGTTTTCCTATACATAGGGCAATGTGTCTGCTTGGTGGCGGAGGTACTCTTTCAATAGCTCAGCTCTGTATTTATGGCTAGTAGTTTTTATAAAATGTTGACGAGGCCTGAGGAAAATGGCTTTTGAAGCTTCTATTGAGTGGCAGAAATGAATGATTGATACCTGTTTTCAAATACTTAATACACCCCAGTTATTATAGCACTCCACTCTCCTTCAAAAGCCTTTAACACATGGATGCATTTTGAAAAGTGCTTATTGTTGTTAAAGGGATAGTTCAGCTAAATTGCATATTAGATATTTTTCACAGAATACAGAATAGCACAAATGTGTGGATTGCAGTCACTCGTTGTCCATAGACTGCTTTAGGGTAAGGAAACAAATATCTAAACAAATTTGCTGAACTATCCCTTTAATATCAGTATGATGCCAAGATAGGCTGTTATGAATAATGGCATAACACATGACCCTCTAAGAACCCAGTTTGACACTCATATGAGGACACGTTGTTTGGGGAACATTGGTATAAGTGACAACAACACCCCCTGTCATGTTTGCTTGAACACAGATTTTGAGTTGTTTGAGTTGCAAATAGAGACACACACAAGATCACACCAGTTCACAGGCAGGTCAGTTTCACTAACAGGTCAAACACAATGGTTCAGCCAAACCAATATCGTCATTATATTCAGGGAGTGCATATTGTAAAAGTCAAATGAGAAAGCAGATTAAACTAGTAATCCAGGTTGCAGGAGGCACAGCAAGACATGTTGCAATGTCAAATAATGGCTAATGTTGCAACCCAACAACTTATGCAATGTATTGCTTTGGTTTTGTTAAACTAGCCACTGACACTGACTGACGCTGTACATATTTTTTTCCGCATAGAAAAGTATTGGGTGGACTGCATAAGTTTTTTTTTTTTTCAGGGAAAAAAATTGGATGGAAAATAGATATCAGTGTAAATGTCATGCAGAAAATATAATGGACATATATATTTTTTAAATAATATAATCTTTGAGAACTAACAATCAAAACCTAGACAGACAGTCAGGGAGAATCTAAAATTTACAAAATGATGCATTCAGGAGTATTTTGTCATGACATGCGGCCCCCACTGACTTTGTTATAATGTTTGAGGCACTCAGATTGCATACGAACATGGTATAAGTCATGGCAAAAAGTGTAGAATTGCAGGAAATGTGCTTTAAAACTGAAAATGTTCTCTCAGTCCCATGGAAAAATGGTGTATGATTGCACAAAATTTGTTTTAAAACCGCAACATTTTATCTCCGCAGCCAAGAGGAGGACATCAAAAAATTTGGTGGGTGACCACGCCATTCGCCACGGCCACCACCTAAGCCCCCATTTGAAACAGAAAAAAACCTGCTATAATAGCATTTTCTAGCCAAGAACCAAAGTAAATTCATGTCCCCCAGTTAGCATGCTTTAAATGTCATGCCCAAATCACATCAAAGTTATTGGGCTACACAATCCCTTTCAGATATGAGCTGGACATGAAATTGAAAGCGTGCTAACTGGGGGACATTGACATACATTGGTTTTTGGTTACAAAATGCTAACATTAACGGTTGGTGGCAGTAGCTAGCTTAATGACAGCAAAGCATGTAAATAAATAGGTCATTTGGCTGAACTGCCCCTTTAACATTTTAGAGTCAAATGTATTTTCATGCCTAAATAGGAGTCTTCATTCATTGACTTAAACAGGTGTATTTTTACCTCCATCAAACCCTCCTGATAGCGTTCCTTCCTCAACCCAAACATCTTCCTTCACGCTACTCTGGCCATGTAACACTAAAACATCCAAACACTGTGGGAAAGTTCACTGCCAGGGCAATAAAAGGCAAGGCTTAGTTTAATCAAAATAAAATAAACTGAGAACAAAGGAGGTGTAGGACTCGTGTTAGGGCGTGAGTGAATGACTGGGGGACACATGGCAAAAGGACTGGGGACTTCTCCACAGAAAAACAGTCACCACACACCAACAGGGTATATCTCAATAGGGGGGGGGGGGGGGTGCAAAATGTCCACTTCTACTTGCATCCCTTAGTTTGCACTGAACTTAACAGATTGGATAAGTGATAGGTGAAATGTGAAAAAAAGCCTAGTCCTGGTGAATCTGGCTTTCACCTGTCCACTGGCCAGTTACCACATGCCAGATGAAGGAAATGACAGGAAAAGGAAAGGAGGTCATTTAAAAGACTATTGAGAGACAGCCGTTTAGACCATCTTACCACAGGACTCGGAGGGGATTCCCTCGGCTACTACACAGCCAGTCTGCTGCACAGGCACGTCTAGTACAACACGTCAGACAGTACACATGGTAAAGTAACACAACCAGGACACACAGAGGGGAAAAAAACACCAAAAGCCAAGAAAATTAAAAAGGAAACATTGGGAGGTGAAAATAAACAATGACAGAAAAAAAGAGTGAAAGTCTTCTTCCCCAGTGTGACTATGCACCTTACAGTCTGAATTTTGTTGCAAATAGTAATTGTTTTTGATAACGCACCCTTGAAAAAAAAGAAACTGAAATGGTAACTGAGGGTATGAATGTTAAAAAAGATGAGCAATATTCAAACAAATAATGATTCAGAGGAAGGCCTAAAATGGCGCTTATACAAAGAAAACGAAGGCATAAAGGTAAACGTTTCTCAACCTTTTTTGTTTTTTCCTCCTAGCGGGACAGCTTACATTAAAACTAGCTCTGTATAACTGACCAGATTAGAGTCTCAGGGACCGTTCAGCAACATACCATGGACCGGAGGTTGAGAAACACTGATTTTTACTGTATATTGTTAGGCTTAAATGGCATGTTTCCATTATTCCCTAGAACTACAAGTAACATTCACAATACACCAACAACCTTCTGTGGTACCAGACCATACAGAACATCCTATGAGGGTATTTTTACATCAACAGCGAATCAAAGCACAATTACAATTCAGACCTGGAACCTTAGTGTAGTGGACACCATACCACTTCTCTGTTTATTCCAATTTCTCAGTGAGAAGAACAGTGTTCAAAGAGACAACGCCCAGTACTGAGGATACATTTACACTACAAACAGCTTTGACTAGGAAACATGCTGTCACCAGGGCATTGAATAGTCACTCCAAGAAAGTCTTTCACATAGTCTAGCAAGAGAGGGATTTTGGTGCTGCGTTTGTCTGTAGAGCAGACTACCTCATCACATGACTAGGGCTCAAAGTACACTTTCAACCTCGAACTCCAGCAGCCGTGACTGTGTGTGTCTTTCATCCTCAGACTCCAGCAGCAGTGACGTGTGTACGAGTGTGTATTACTGTGACTGTGTGCGCGTGCGTGTTGTGTGAGAGAATGTGTGTGTTTCATTTTGCTGCTGCTGGCATTTCCCCAGCCTAACAGAAGATAAGCATCAGCCTGGTGCTGCGTGTTTATCTGTCTGTCAGCTGGGGAGCCACGGCGCTCCCATTTCACCCCCCAGCCCAGACCAAACATTAGCTCCTAGTCTCCAGAGTGGAGCTTTAATACCAGGGTCATATTCATTAACAGTCTCGGACCCTAGGCAACACAAACCCTAGGCAAATGATACATTGTGGGAGGCAATAAGAATCTTGTTTTTTGTTGTGAAACATTTTCAGTTGAAAAACGGTTTGCGACAGAAAACATAAAATGTACCTTTCTTATTGGACAAGGTAGTCCAACCCCGCTTCGGTTTGTTTTCTTCAGTTTGGTGTCTAGTGAATAGACATAGTCATTACACTGGCGCTACAGCAGCAACCTAGGCTACAGCATGTCACCGCATCACTTTCTCATGTTGAGACACTGCATAATTAACATTCCATTATCTAATGTGAGACAGTGAGAGAATTGGCGTGCTACCTACCGCAGGATCAATGACAATTTTACAGACCGAAAGGGGACGATACCAAATGATTGTATTCAGCATGCATCGATGTCAATGGGAGACTAAAGGCCTTAGTTAAATACAGGGACTGCGATAATATACAGGAACGATACATTTTAGTTTGAAACGATTCGGTGCGATTCGATTTGATTAGAGGAACGAATCAATGCGATTCGGTTTGATGCGATACGATTTAACATGTGTTGCATAAACACATTCATTTTCCATTCTGTTGCTGATGGAGCTCATGAGCTGGGCCTCTCTGACCTGGATCTGTCTGAGCTAACGTGTGTGTTTGTGTGTGTAAATGATATACACCCTCCTTATATTGAGTTACACGCCCATTTGTCCTCAGAACAGCCTCAACTCATCGGGGCATGGACTCTACAAGGTGTCGAAAGCGTTCCACAGGGATGCTGGCCCGTGCTGACTCCAATGCTTCCCACAGTTGTGTAAAGTAGGCTGGATCACCTTTGGGTGGTGGACCATTCCTGATACACATGGGAAAATGTTGAAAAACCCAGCAGTTCTTGACACGCCTGGCACCTACTACCTACCATACCCCGTTCAAAGGCACACAAATATTGTCTTGCCCATTAACCCTCTGAATGGCTTTAAAATCCTTCTTTAACCTGTCTCCTCCCCTTAATCTACACTGATTGAAGTGGATTTAACAGGTGACATCAATAAGGGATCAGAGCTTTCACCTGGTCCTTATATGTCATCGAAAGAGCAGGTGTTCCTAATGTTGTGTGCACTCAGTATATATGTCTATGTTGTATTTAGGTACCTGAGCTGAGAAAAAAGGTAAAGTGGGCATCTACCACTCCACTATCAGTTAGGGAGGGGGCATTGTTTGCTTTTATCCCTCCCCCTACAGCTTTCGAGGAACGGGACACGGACACTTACAAGAAAGCCCTCTACGACATCCGACGAGCCATCAAACATGGAAACGGTCAATATCGGACTAAGATAGAATTCTACTACACCAGCTCTGAAGCTCGTTGGATGTGGCAGGGTTTTCAGAATATTATGGACTACAAAGGGAAACCCAGCTATGAGTTGCCCAGTAACGCAAACCTCCCAGACGAGCTGAATGCCTTCTATGCCCGCGTCTAGGCAAACAACTGTGATCGCTCTCTCCGTGGCTGATGTGATTCTCAGAGCTCTGGCAAGTATCTACACAGACATTTTCAACATCTCCTTGTCCCAGTCTGTAATCTCCCAACATGTTTCAAGCAGACCACAAGTGCCAAGAACCTGCCTAAATTACTATTGTCCCGTAGCACTCACATCTGCAACCATGAAGTGCTTTGAAAGGCTGGTCATGACTCACATCAACACCATCATCCCGACATCCTGGACCCACTCCAATTCGCATACCGCACCAACAAATCCACAGACGACGCAATCTCTATTGCACTCCACACTGCTGTCGCCCACCTGAACAAGAGGAATATCTATGCGAGAATGCTGTTCATTGACTACAGCTCAGCGTTTAACACCATAGTCCCCTCCAAGCTCATCACCAAGCTCAGGACCCTGGGACTGAACACCTCCCTCTGCAACTTGATTCTGGACCTTCTGAAGGCCGGCCCCAGGTGGTGACGGTTGGTAACAATACATCTGCCACGCTGATCATCAACACGGGCCCCTCAGGGGTGTGTGCTTAGTCTACTCCTGTACTCCCTGTTCACCCACGACCATGTGGACACGCAGCACCATCAAGTTTTCTGATGTCACTACAGTGGTAGGTGATGAGACCGCCTACAGGGATGAAGTGAGAGGCCTGGCAGTGTGGTGACAGGACAACAACCTCTCCCTCAACTTCAGCAAGACAAAGGAGTTGATCGTGGACTACAGGAAGCGGAGGGGCGAGCATGCGCCCATCCACATCGATGGCGCTGTAGTGGAGAAGGTCGAGAGCTTATTATTATTCTATTTTTTTTACAGCTTTTTCTCACCAAGTTCGTGACATCCAATTGGTAGTTACAGTATCGCTGCAACTCCCATACGGACTAGGAAAAGGCGAAGGTCGAGAGCAGTAACACGACTCTGCCAAGCCGCACTGCTTATTGACACACTGTTCGCTTAATTCGCTGGGCCAAATTGTGCACCGCCTCATGGGTCTCCCGGTCGCGGCCGGCTGCGACACAGCCCGGAATCGAACTGGGATCTGTAGTGACGCCTCTAGCACTGCGATGCCTTAGACCACACCGCCACTCGGGAGGCCCAGATCCTCATAAAGTTACATGCATACAGCGGCACCATTGAGAGCATCTTGACTGGCTGCATCACCACTTGGTATGGGTTCTGCACCGCCCTCGATTGCAAGGCGCTACAGAGGGTGTTGCAGACAGCCCAGTATACAGTATATCACTGGGGCTGAACTCCCTGCCATCCAGAAACTGCATGCAGTGTCAGAGGAAGGCCCGGAATATTGGCACACTTACCAGTAGGGTCAAACTCCTGCAGAGGTGGGACTGTGTTTTTGTCACTCTTGGGTTTCTTGTCTGGGGGGTGGTCCTTGCTGAGAATGCTAAGGGTCCTGGGTACACAAAAACACAGATGGCATGGTGAGTAACACACACACAGACAGACAGACAGACACATCGGTCTAGACACATGACAGCTATCATCCAGAAAGTGAGGTCAAAACAGGTACTTTAAAGCTTGGACAGAGAGATTGAAAACAGCTTCTATCTCAAGGCCATCAGACAGTTAAATAGCCATCACTAGCCGGCCAAAACCCAGTACCCTGTCCTGAACTTAGTCACTGTCACTAGCCGGCTACCAATCGGTTACTCATCCCTGCACCTTACAGGCTGCTGCTCTATGTACATAGACATGGAACACTGGTCACTTCAATAATGGAACATTGGTCACTAATAATGTTTACGTACTATACTCCAGACTCCGACATTGCTCGCCATAATATTTCAAAATTTCTTAATTCCATTCGAAACACATTAAGTGTAATCTTAATATGCTGAACAGAGTGTAAGGAGGTATGGGGTCCTAAAGCCTAATCACATCGGGATTAATCCACTCAAACACAGGGCTGCATCTAATAAGGTTCCATTACGGACACAGGTGTCCCAACTCTTGGGGGCATATGATTTATTTTGTGGTAAGACTTTCTAGTTATACGCAGATATTCATCTGGATGTCACGATTGCAGTCCTTCGTGATGGACAATGTGGACAAAGATTAACGAAACAACAACTGGGAACCCTGCAAAAACAAAGTTGAGAAAGGATTAAAAACTATAATACTACTCTTTGTCATTGGTGAAGTCCTGTTCTAATTCTATATTGTGATGCCTATTCAGATTGTCTAGACAGGATCATTTTCGCCAACTGCATGAAGACTCCTTGGGCCTGTAGAATTTTGACATTCGTGAGATACGGAAATGTTAAGTCAAGCAACAACTGATTAAGCATGTACCTGGACTAAAACATGTTCATTAGAGAATTTATTAAAAGTGTTTTCTTCATTCGCTACCACATGTGACTATATTCTACAACTTTGTATTGCCATTGCATGCTACGTCAAGAATGTTACACAATGGACATACACTACCAGTCAAGTTTTTGGAACACCTAGTCATTCAAGGGTTTTTCTTTATTTTTTACTATTTTCTACATCGTTGAATAATAATAGTGAAGACATCAAAACTATGAAATAACACTTACGTAATCATGTAGTAACCAAAAAAGTGTTAAACAAATCAAAATAAATGTTATATTTGAGATTCTCAAATAGCCACCCTTTGCCTTGATGACAGCTTTGCACATGCTTGGCATTCTCTCAACCAGCTTCATGAGGTAATCACCTGGAATGCATTTTAATTAATAGGTCTTAGAAGTTCATTTGTGGAATTTCTTTCCTTCTTAATACGTTTGATCCAATCAGTTGTGTTGTGACAAGGTAGGGTTGGTATACAGAAGATAGCCCTATTTGGTAAAAGACCAAGTCCATATTATGGCAAGAACAGCTCAAATAAGCCAAGAGAAACAACATTCCATCATTACTTTAAGACATGAAGGTCAGTCAATATGGAACATTTCAAGAACTTTTAAAGTTTCTTCAAGTACAGTCACAAAAACCATCAATTGCTATGATGAAACTGTCTCTCATGAGGACCGCCACAGGAATGGAAGACCCAGAGTTACCTCTGCTGCAGAGGATAAGTTCATTAGATTTACCAGCCTCAGAAATTGCAGCACAAATAAATGCTTCACAGAGTTCAAGTAACAAACACATCTCAACATCAACTGTTCAGAGGAGACTGTGTGAATCAGGCCTTCATGGTTGAATTGCTGCAAAGAAACCACTACTAAAGGACACCAATAAGAAGAGGAGACTTGCTTGGGCCAAAAAACACGAGCAACGGATATTAGACCGGTGGAAATCAGTTCTTTGGTCCAAATTTGAGATTTATGGTTCTAACCGCCGTGTCTTTGTGAGATGCGGTGTTGGTGAACAGATGATCTCCGCATGTGTGGTTCCCACCGTAAAGCATGGAGAAGGTGTTGTGGTGTGGGGGTGATTTGCTGGTGACGCGAACTGTGATTTATTTAGAATTCAAGGCACACTTAATTATCATGGTTACCACAGCATTCGGCAGCGATACGCCATCGCATTTGGTTTGGGCTTAGTGGGACTATCATTTGTTTTTCAAAAAGGACAAAGTCCCAACACACCTCCAGGCTGTGTAAGAGGTATTTGACCAAGGAGAGTGATGGAGTGCTGCATCAGATGACCTGGCCTCCACAATCCCCCAACCAAATTGAGATGGTTTGGGATGAGTCGGACCTGAAAAGCAGCCAACAAGTGCGCAGAATATGTGGGAACTCCTTTAAGACTGTTGAAAAAGCATTCCAGGTGAAGCTGGTTGAGAGAATGCCAAGAGTGTGCAAAGCTGTCATCAAGGCAAAGGGTGGCTATTTGAAGAATGTGAAATATAAAATATAGTTGTTTAACACTTTTTGATTACTACATGATTCCATGTGTGTTATTTCATAGTTTTGATGTCTTCACTATTATTCAACAATGTAGAAAATAGTAAAAAAAGAAAGAAAAACCCTTGAGTAGGTGTTCTAAAACATTTGACCGGTAGTGTACATTTTCAGAAACGATACGTATATACAGTAAATGTACAGTTCCGGGGAAACCAGGGCACCATAAAGCACCTTAGAGTAGAACTGCTGATCCAGTATTAGGTCCCCCATGTACAGCCTAGATCAGCCCTCCTACTCTGATGCACTTTATGAATACAAGCCCTTGTCTCCCTGGTCATCTGCATGTTTCTGTATACTTAGGTTTGTGTTTCTGGTAGTGATATCCTCAGTGAGCCACAGCCAGCTTCTAATCCCCGACTTTGCCAAGTTGCCGCTGGTACTGCCCATAAGATGCTGCTAACCAGTAGAGTGCACTATCATAGGAACATCTGTCATCCTCTGCTTACACAACACATGATCACAACCACCACCATAACTTAGGGGGACCAGAAATGACTTAAGACCAGACCCACTAATTCATTTCATAATCAAACGGGCGGTGGTGTGACGATGCCAACATAAGCCCCATGTCCTCAGGCACCTTCTGGCTCCCAGTTGTTCCACTGGCTGGCATATCAAACACGTAGATCCTTACCCTACCCTGATCCCTAAGTCTGACAGATAGGAGGATGGGAGGGATCTTCATATAAATAGCACAGGCCCCCCTCTCTCCCTCTCTCTACCCCTCCACATCCTTCCGCGGGTGGTTTTTGTTTTTGTTGCTGTTCCTTCTCTCAGACAATGGGGCCTGAACTTTGAACAATGGCGTTCACGTCAAAGCTAACTTACTACACTGCAGCATTGTGGGACAGATTCCCGGAAACAGAGGGGGCTTCTGGCAGGGCTCCCATTTCCTGTCCTGAATGTGGGCGGGTGGGGGATGAGAGGGGAGGAGAAGAGGAGGGGGAAAAGGGTAGTGGGTATCTTTAAAAGAAGGCAAGAGGGGTATGATTTGGAAAATCCTGTGCTAGTACCCAGACTACAGAGCTCGTAGTTGAAGGTCTCTTTTGACAGAAAGAAATCACTCAGTCTAACCATGGACGAGATCCATAATATAACATTTACCGAATACACTGCGATACAACACTCCACCGCTACTGCCTTGAATTTGAGAACACCTCTTTCTATTTTAAAAGTTACTTAATTTGACCAAATAGCGCCGTTTATAAAAGGAAATTAACTTCATTCAATAAAAAATCTGACATCAAGCCAGTCATATTGAACCCCTGCCAAATAGAGAGACATGGGATTCACTACTATACTGTCTGAGAACAGGATGAGCTTTTAAACTGGTTCTCCTCTGATGTGCCTTGAGGAGATTAGGACAGGATAGGGGATAGACTGTATGGGTGAGGAAAGACATCATGCACACTGGGTGGTGGCTAAGCAGCTAGCTGAGAAGGGGATTAGCTGATATTTAGACCCTTAAATGCAGACTCATTCAAAATGGAGAAAGAGAGGCCTAATTGATACGTTGAAAGGCTGAGGGGAACAATGAACTTGTTATCGTGTTCAAGCTAACAAGGCTGATCAATGGAAAACAAGATCCAAGGGCAGGGAAATCGATTGCTAGCCTTTAACTATTATCCGTTAGCTTTAGCAGAAGGTTAGGTCCCACTGCAAGTAGCTTTTAATTTATTTAGTCTTGTTATAAAATCAATTCCTTTAAGGTAGGAACCATGAGTTTTTACTTACCTAAGTAACAACACAGTGTGGTCAAAGACTAAATAACTTAGTGAGAAAGGGAAAGGGCATACTGTACCTAGTCAGTGGCAAAACGGAATGCATTCAATTGAAAAATATCCACCGCATTTAACCCAACCCCTCAATCACAGAGGTGCGGGGGACTGCCTTAATCAATGTCCTCGTCATCGGTGCCCGAGGAGCAGTTGTTGCGAGGGTGAACTGCCAAACTATCAGTACAGCGTCAGTGTCAGCATTGATGGAGACAAACCGGGTAAATTCAATATGGATTTACCTCACTATTATCACTATTGGATTAGCTGACGTTCCCTTGGCCGGTGAAACGGCCTCTCTCTTGAAGGCCTCGCCATGACTCTTCTTTGACTTTGGTAGCCAACTCAGCCATCAATCGGTAAGTCTCCACTCCCTCTACTTTATATCTGTTGTTCTAGACTAGTTTATATTGTTTTGTTCTAGACTAGTTGTTCTCTAGCTTAATAGTAAGCTATGTCGACCATGGTGGTTTACATTATAGAGAATAGGCTGGCATACCGCGTCCTCCATATTACGTCACAACCCGCAAATGTTTTTTCCGCCATGACTTTGTCATTTTTCGGAATTCTGATCAGTTTAATGAAAAAAACTAAAAAAATAGGAAACTGAGATGTCACTTTGCATTGGGACTTTTGGTGCGTATTCTAATACAAATCAATGTTACATGTGGTTAAGTTTATGCTACCGAGCCTTTAAATTGAATAATCTTGATCAATATTCCTTTTATGTTCTACTTTAACAATAAAAGGCCAAGTTAACACCATCTAGCAAGAGACCACTCAGATATGGACAAGTATGTAGCGAAATAATTGAATGATCCTTCAATTTATTACAGTAAATACTACCCAAAAGCAAAATAAAATGGGTAAATTAGCAAATATATAGCCTTGGCAGTGCAGCAATGGCTGCCTAAAGAACGTTTTAAATGGCAAGCAAAAAATCATTACTCATGAGACACTGCATGTAAACAGTTCTGTGATTGTCACATCCCATTGCCTCTCTCGTGAAATTACTTGTCTATTTTTCAATGACCAATGTCGTCAAAGACACTTATTACTAAGACATAAAATATTTCAAATTGGAACTTTATCATAGGAACAACAATGCAAAAAAAGTTTGACAGCTAATGCTATGAAGGAATCATCTTGGCTTCACATCCTCTTTGATGTTACTGACTGACCCCAGTTTTGCACAAGTGAACAAGGTAGAGGGGGAAAAAATGAAAACAGCACAAGAGTTCTACAGAGGGATGCACTCGAGGGTGTCCATTTTGTGCCAGTCCCATACGTAGAGGATTGAACACCATTCCTGTATGCCTCGAACATGACTACCTCACTCTTCATTGCAGTTCATCGCTAAAACTGTTTCAACAACAAATTGAGTGCCGGAAAGTGCTCTCACTCAGTGATGCCTGCTAAGCTAAATGAAGCTTCTTGGAAAGTGTGAGTAAGGTAACAGGTTTGCCCAGGAAACCTGGCACGGGGACACTGTTGTTTTTTAAGATTTCTAAGACTATCAGGTCTATGGAGAGGTTCAAAACAACACAGAGAAGAGTGGGAAAGTGAGAAAGGGAAGCAGCACTGCAGCGGCAGGACTTGAAACGGTACGTCTTTGGGATATGACCTGATCCCTTTCGATGTAGACAAGCTACAGGGCCAGAGAGGCTTAGGGGTCATTCCACTTCAAAAAGCACAAGAATGAGGACTTCGACACCCACCATCTCAAATTGTTCTGAACTTGTTTCTTTAGTTAGAAATAGATAAGATCAGCATTTCAGCAACATTATTTTGATGAAATATAATTTGATCTGAGAAATTAAGCTAATTTATTGCAACCAAATTGGCCATTTTAATTTATAGGATTCATATAACATTAAATAAATATAGTACCTAACATTAGAATTGGACAAAACTTCATCCTAACAATGAGTAAGACATGAGGAATTAAAAAAAAATGTAAATAGCCACCCACGGACCCCACACACCAAGCAAAACCCAACGGCCAGTATACAGTATAATTTCTCTGTTTGACAAGTAGCATGAAGCTGCGGCTTGGAGTATTATTTATTCATTCTATGTATTGTATTCTCTGTGAAGTTTATGTTTTTTTTCACTGTTCAGAGAAATTAGCCATTGAAGTCTCCTGCATTGTTACTCCTGGGCCAACCCAGAGCTGGCACAGTATTCAACAGGACTTTATCTCATGTTGAATTCTGTATTTTGCTCCCCTGTTTCGTACCTTTTTTTACAGGGCTGTAACCCTTTATTTTGTAGTTTGCAAGTAAAGGCAATGAACATTGAAAAGCATGTGGATAATCCACATTTTACCACAGGTAAAATGGTAAATGTCACTAATCACATAAGAGATATTTCCTAATAATTTTATACAAATAAATACATAATGGTTTATAAATTATATCATTTTATTAGGTTTGTCAGAACATTTTAGTCACTTTCCCATTTCTCCATCTAATTTTTGGGCTTCATGTGAGAATTGTACCATAGGGATAGCCCTCTCAGAGAGCTGCCACTTGTTGGACTATTCAAGGAGAACTGGGTTGAAGCATTAGGTTGCTAAGAAAATGACAAACTAAATTGCTTTCATGGAGGACTGATATGTGAGAATAACCACACAATTTATTTTCATCAATAGCAAAAGCTATTGGTTTTCTACCTAAAGTTGCAAAGAAAATGTTGTGATACATTTGATAAACACAAGAGACCTGAAAAATGGACAAAAGCCCAGTAGAAGGAAAAGGGCATCTAGTGGGCGAAACCTGGTAATTTCACTTAAGCCTCTAATAGTGCTGAGCGATTAGTGCTTTTTGAAGTGGGTTCGGTTTCAGTTAGGTTTTAGATAATCAGTTTTTGATTTTAATCAATAAATGTATTATGTGGGTTGAATGCTGTAACAATACAACACTTCATGGTATTGACTGCCCATTACTATCACTTATTAGGGCTCTAACAACTTATTCACATTACTTTAAATATTTTGGTTGTGCATATTAGATATTTGTTTTTAGTATGACGATGACTTTGTAAGTTAATTAATACAAACTCAATAAAGCATCCTATATTCACATTACTTTAATAACATATTTCAGTTGTCGTGTATATTTAAAAAAAAGAAATTGATTACTTATTTCATTCCAAATCATCATCTCTGCTCAGGCAATAGCAACCAGCCAGCCATCGATCTCTGTGCTCTCAAAAGAGTAATCCTATTCAGGCTTGTAGCCTAGCTGGTTAGCTGCCTGCCAGAATCACTATTTCAGTAGTTATTCAAAGTAGTGTAACAACCCTGGGTTTATAAGCGCGGAAACCGTCCCTGCCGCACGAGCATGCTTTTGCGGCACAGTCGATAGCGCGCCTGACCTCGGGCTCAAAGGTCGAGGGTTCGAGGCCTGCTCCCTGCCTGTTTCATTACATTGGTGTCAGAAGTGCTCCTTTATGATCTAGTCAGGTCATTACAGTAGAGAAGGCATACTTTTAAGACTGCTAAATAACAACTATCAATAAATTAGATGTATTGTCGGGCAGAGATACCTAAGCAACTTCTCTATAGCCCTTGTTCGCGACGCATTCCTTCCCACTCCCTCCCTCCCTCCCTTCTTTTCCGTGTCTGTCTGTCTGGCTTGCCCCACAGGCTTGTCCATGCAAGAACAAATGAAAATAGGCAGCTGTAGGCACAATGGATTCTGGTCAATATAGTTAATTAACACATTTTCTGCGCTAACTATGATGAATATTATCCTGTTGAAAACTACACCTATAACGTCCCACAGTTCATGCTTGATTTGTGCGTTGAGCTCACAGGACAAAAAACGAAATGGAATTAAAATAATAAATGAGTTATTTAAAAAACAAAAGTAAACTGAAGTTTCGACTCATCTCTCAGCACTAACCCCTAGAGTTGATTGACGCACCCGGACATCACACGGTGACGCTTTTTGAAATTTGAATGGCTCCCTGTGTGTTTATGCTAGAGACGTACCGTTTTGTGCAGTGGCAGTAGCTCAATCCCCTCTTTCCACCGATATAAAACTTGCCCCAATTCCATAACATGGGGCTTGTGAAAGCGGTGTTTTTCTACACGAAAGTCATCATGAAAGTCTGTAAAACCCAAACCTTTTCAGCTAAACTAATGAGTCACCACCATCAAAAGATAACTCCCATGAACTGTTTTACTCTATGACAAGTTTTACTCTATGACAAGTTTCACATTACACCAGTTTTAAAGTCTCTGCACTGGTTTTAGAATACATTTTAAGATTATTCTATTGGTTTTTTAATCAATCCACGATTGTGCACCCCAATGCATGTCAGACATGCTTTTAAGTTATGTACCCAGTAGGTCCATCAGGTCTTCTGGTACTGGCCTTTTAACTATCCAAAAGCCTAGGAGGCATGGAGAGGCAGGCTTTAGTTACAATAGCCTGCCAGAGAACCTGGGGGAGGCCGAATCTGGACATATTTAACCCTACTATTATGTTGCGGGTCAATCAGACCCATTTCCACTTTTGAGATGTGGGGTGGCAGGGTAGCCTAGTGGTTAGAGCATTGGACTAGTAACCGAAACGTTGCAAGTTCAAATCCCCGAGCTGACAAGGTACAAAATATGTCGTTCTGCCCCTGAACAGGCAGTTCCTAGGCCGTCATTGAAAATAAGAATTTGTTCTTAACTGACTTGCCTAGTAAAATAAAGGTAATTTTTTTTTTACAAAAAATACTAGTGAACCTCTTTTTTTTTCTCCATGAAATTGACTTTTCCTCATTTAGGGTCATGAACCTAACTTCAAAATGTAGACACACTGATGTGTTGTGGAATGTCTGTGTATATTTTGTATACAAACATGATGTTGTGGGTCATTTTGACCCGGAGGCTTTTTACACAGGTCCAAAATAAACAAGTGTCTTTGATTTATTTTGTTTTGACTGGTTTTGGTGGCATTTTTACAATTATGTTTGGGTGAAAAGGAGCTTTCCCAAGCTTCTCCTCAGTGGGAGAGCACCACATCTCTGACACAGACACTCAAAAATGAGCTCCAAAAGATTTTCAGTCAATGAAGCTTTATCACAAATTCTGGACTGTGCTTTTTTTAGTCTTTCAGTTTTTATTGTTATTCTTTTGTTTTTATCCTCCAGTGTTTTCCTGTGTAATAAATATTTCTGTTTTTATTTTCATTGTTTTGTTTTTCTCCTGTGAAGCGCATTGTGTCTGTGCATCCATGTCTGAAATGTGCTATATAAATAAAGCTTGATTTGATTTATAGACGATAAATGCACAAACTCCAGTTACGCATATTTTTCCATTTTGTGCAAGCGCTTACCAACCGATTGTGGAAAAATGCAATAAGAAGAGACTTGCTTGGGCCAAGAAACACACACAATGGACATTAGACTGGTGGAAATGTGTCCTTTGGTCTGGGATTCAAAATGGAGATTTTTGGTTCCAACCGCTGTGTCTTTGTGAGATCCGGTGTGGGTGAACGGATGATCTCCGCATGTGTGGTTCCCACCATAAAGCATGGAGGAGAAGGTGTTATGGTGTGGGGGTGCTTTGCTGGGGACACTGTCTGTGATTTATTTAGAATTCAAGGCACACTGAAGCAGCATGGCTACCACAGCATTCTGCCATCCCATCTGATAGTCCCATTAGTGGGACTATCATTTGTTTTTCAACAGGAAAATGACCCAACACACTTCCAGGCTGTAAGTGCTCAGCATATGTGATAACTCCTTCAAGACTGTTGGAAAACCATCCCAGGTGAAGCTGGTTGAGAGAATGCCAAGAGGGCGCAAAGGGTGGCTATTTGAATAATCTCAAATATAAAATATATTTTGATTTGTTTAGCACTTTTTTGGTTACTACATGATTCCATATGTGTTATTTCATAGTTTTCATGTCTCCAATATTATTCTACAATGTAGAAAATAGTAGAAATAAAGAAAAACTCTTGAATGAGTAGGTGTTCTAAAACGTTTGACCGGTAGCGTATATGCATATTGAGTGGTTTTAAGCAGGTGCAGGAGATCTAAGAATAAAGACTGCACATACAGCCATCTATACTCACACTGAAACATCCTTAAAACAATGTTCCATGGGAACGCAGAGACTGAATCCATTCCATGGTCATTTCTAACTGTAGTTTTCAAAAGGGGAGATGCCATACCATTATATAGTACATAACATAATTTGAATATGACTCTGAGCTTCAAGAAAAACTATGTCATGATGATGATGTAACAAATGGCAAATGTTACTGAGAATGACAACACTTGAGTTTGTGTCTGGGGTCAAGGCTACTTTAGCTGCACTGCAGCAGTGCTGTAAGGCTAAACCCCCCTGTGAGGTCATGGGGAGGTGAGAGATGGGGCTAGAAGGAGACATGCTCCAATCAGGCGAAGGCTGGGGAGGCTTGGGCAAACAAATGATTCACCAGCAGCTGAGCTGACAACACCGCCTCGGGGAACCAGCTACACTCACTTCGTGTGTGTGTGTGTTTATTGTCTGCCAGCAACATTGTGTGCGCCTTTCACACCAGACTGGTGCTGAGGTAAGCTCATAAAAGCCCCTGTAGTGTGGAGGCCCCCTGGGGTGTCTGCCATAGACCAGGCTACTATGCAACCTGCCACAGGTCTGATTCCATTAGTCATCCATCGGGCCCCCCAGATAGGCCTGTGCATTTGGCTTCCCAAACAGAATACAGTGTACCACCCATCCGTATCGATCGTACATACAGCACAGAGACCGACACAGAGAGACCTAGCCCACCACCCACACACCCCAACACGGTGGAGGAACTGACACACATGAATCAGATTCCAGTGATGTGTAATAACAGCACCTTGGATTAACCTTCAAGTTTAGGGCAGATCAGTGAGCACTTGGCTCATTAATAGTTAATTAGCCCAGAATGTGAATTAAGCACAGTATAAGAGGGTTGAGTGTGAAAAGAATACTATAAAAGAGTCATTCACAACCACTAGTTTTCTGCTTTGAAAAATGATATGTTCTTTATTCTAAATCCGAATATGCTATTGAGGAGCAGTTGATAATTAGATCTGAAAAAAATTAGATGAAGCCACACAATAGCAGAAAATGAACTAAATCATCATGATATACAGTTGAAGTCGGAAGTTTACATACACCTTAGCCAAATCCATTTAAACTCAGTTTTTCACAATTCCTGACATTTAATCATAGTAAAAATTCCATGTCTTAGGTCAGTTAGGATCACCACTTTATTTTAAGAATGTGAAATGTCAGAATAATAGGAGAGAGAATGATTTATTTCAGCTTTTAATTCTTTCATCACATTCCCAGTGGGTCAGAAGTTTCCATACACTGAATTAGTATTTGGTAGCATTGCCTTTAAATTGTTTAACTTGGATCAAATGTTTTTGGTAGCCTTCCACAAGCTTCCCACAATAAGTTGGGTGAATTTTGGCCCATTTCTAATGACAGAGCTGGTGTAACTGAGTCAGGTTTGTAGGCCTCCTTGCTCGCACACGCTTTTCAGTTCTGCCCACAAATTTTATATAAGATTGAGGTCAGGGCTTTGTGATGGCCACTCCAATACCTTGATTTTGTTGTCCTTAAGCCATTTTGCCACAACTTTGGAAGTATGTTTGGGTTCATTGTCCATTTGGAAGACCCATTTGCAACCAAGCTTTAACTTCCTGACTGATGTCTTGAGATATTGAAGCAACATATCCACATAATTTTTTTCCTCATGATGCCATCTATTTTGTGAAGTTTACCAGTCCCTCTTGCAGCAAAGCACCCCCACAAAATGATGCTGCCACCCCCATGCTTCACGGTTGGGATGGTGTTATTCAGCTTGCAAGCCTCCCCCTTTTTCCTCCAAACATAACGATGGTCATTACAGCCAAACAGTTCTATTTTTGTTCCATCAGACCAGAGGACATTTTTCCAAAAAGTACATTCTTTGTCCCAATGTGCAGTTGCAAACCATAGTCTGGCTTTTTTATGGTGGTTTTGGAGCAGTGGCTTCTTCCTTGCTCAGCGGCCTTTCAGGTTATGTCAATATAGGACTCGTTTTACTGTGGATATAGTTACTTTTGTACATGTTTCCTCCATCATCTTCACAAGGTCCTTCGCTGTTGTTCTGGGATTGATTTGCACTTTCCGCACCAAAGTACGTTCATCTCTAGGAGACAGAACGCGTCTCCTTCCAGAGCGGTCCTGAGCGGTATGACGGCTGCGTGGTCCCATGGTGTTTATACTTGCGTACGATTGTTTGTACAGATGAACGTGGTACCGTCAGGCATGGAAATTTGGAAACTGGAAATTGCTGCTAAGGATGAACCAGACTTGGAGGTCTACAAATTTCTGAGGTGTTGGCAGATTTCTTTTGATTTTCCCATGATATCAAGCAAAGAGGCACTGAGTTTGAAGGTAGGCCTTGAAATACATCCACAGGTACACCTCCAATTGACTCAAATGATGTCAATTAGCCTACCAGAAACTTCTAAAGCCATGACACCATTTTCTGGAATTTTCCAAGCTGTTTAAAGGCAGTCAACTTAGTGCATGTAAACTTCTGACCCAATGGAATTGTGAAACATTAACTTATACGTGAAATAATCTCTCCAAACAATTGTTGGAAAAATGAATTGTGTCATGCACAAAGTAGATGTCCTAACAGACCTGCCAAAACTATAGTTTGTTAACAAGAAATCTGTAGAGTGGTTGAAAAAGTTAATGACTCCAACCTAAGTGTATGTAAACCTCCGGCATCAACTGTAGATCAAATGGCACTTATAGTAGAATATCAAGCTAAATGTACCAAACTCAATTTGAGGAGGCATTTAACCACATGGGGTGGTGGAGAGAATGGAAAGAACAATCAAATCAATCCAATTCAATGCTCATCTCCAAGTGAATACATTAGAGAGATCAATAGTGGCAGCCCCTCGTGTCAAAACTAGGGTG
Organism: Oncorhynchus mykiss; assembly: GCF_013265735.2. Taxonomy (NCBI): domain Eukaryota; kingdom Metazoa; phylum Chordata; class Actinopteri; order Salmoniformes; family Salmonidae; genus Oncorhynchus; species Oncorhynchus mykiss. Next base: position 46,130,615 of record NC_048576.1, on the reverse strand, counting down.
AGCGGAGGCGAGCCATGTCCTAGCTGTCTGGCTAGAGGTAGCCTAATGACGGTAGTGGAGTCAGTGTCACAGCTTTGGCAGCTGAGGAGACGATTTTCCACATCGCTACACAAATCAATACCCCAGACATGCTTCAATTACATCGATTCAAAATATTTCAGTCTCTGCCGACTGACTGGTTCAAACAACCAAATTGACAAGTCGTCCGTGAAGACAACACAAGACAACAACCTTTCAATGGTTTAACTGGATCATGAGGGTTTGAGTAAAACTCTTGTGCCGTACCAGACAGTTCATTTCACAGTTGTCCTTTGGTTATCAAGCACCTAGCCTCTGATTATGCATGTTTGCAATAGCAGGCCTACACTGTGCCTGTAAATAATCCAAAAAGCTGTGTAGTAGAAAAGGCTAATTTTATAACTCTTATGGCCCATAACGAAGACATATCCCTGACAGTGTGTGTGTTTCATGTCTTGCCTATTCTACATCTGTAGGGTGCAGTACAGTACAGTACAAAGCTCTTTAAGAAGTAACTCTTGGTGGTACTTAGAGCAAAGTTAATTGCAGATTTATTTTAAACAGCGCTGGAACATAATCCCTTCTCCTGAGAGCGCTTGCCAAACATAAAACACTGGGTCGATATTGTCCACAGCAGGGTTTCCTAAACTCGGTCCAGGGTTAAAGAGTTAAAGAGTTACTGCGACATTCTGGCAATGGAGTTAGGTTACTTACCCAGAGTCAGATGAACTCGTGGATACCATTTTATTGTCTGTTTGCAGTAGGAACGAACTTAGAGGTAGTTTCACCAGGCAATGCTAACTAGCTTTAGCGAATTGACTGGAAGTTTACAGTGTATGCTACCGTACCTGTAGACTTCCAGTCATTGAGCTGACACCTGGGTATGTAGAAAATTGCGCACTCTCTCTTTAAATAGTTCTCATCCTTTTTCCCTCATAATATCGAAACAAGTTCATTGGTAACTGACTTTGCCAAGATTTCATGATTGACAATAGGCCACCAATGGCCTTAAACACTTCTGCCTCTGCCTCTTTTTAAAATAGTGAAATAAAGCCACTGTAAGACAGTGCCGCTTCATTGAGTGTATTCACATTATAGAAGACTAATGCCCTGAAATACACTTTGTTTACTATAGCTAGCTGCATTTCCTCTCATTTCAGTGACCAGTCAAGCACCACACAAAAAACCCTTAGAACCATTGTAGCCTACCTTGCCAGGTTCATGAACCTTGCTAAGGTTAGATCAGGTTGAGTAACCTACAGAAAGTATTCACACCCTTGACATTTTCCAAATTTTGTTGTGCTTCAAAGTGGGATTAAAATTGATTTGTCATTTAAGGTCAACGATCTACATAAAATAGTCAAAATAGTAATGTAGTAGTGAAAATAAGTCAAAAAGTAAAAATAGTCATGTCAAAGTGATTTAAAAAAACATTTATTATAAATTGTATGAAAAATAAAACACATATCTTGATTAGATAAGTATTCAACCCCGAGTCAATACGTTAGAATCACCTTTGGCAGCGACTACAACTGTGAGTCTTTCTGTGCAAGTCTCTAAGAGCTTTGAACACCTGGATTGTATAATATTTGCCCATTATTATTTTAAAAATAATTATTATAAATTTTCTTTACCTTTATTTTACTAGGCAAGTCAGTTAAGAACAAATTCTTATTTTCAATGACGGCCTAGGAACAGTGGGTAGGGGGCAGAACGACAGATTTTGTACCTTGTCAGCTCGGGGATTTGAACTTGCAACCTTTCGGTTACTAGTCCAATGCTCTAACCACTAGGCTACCCCAAAATTATTCAAGTTGTGTCAAGTTGGTTGTTCATTGATAGAAAGCCATTTTCAAGTCTTGCCATAGATTTAAGCTGAATTAAGTCAAAACTGTAACTAGCCACTCAGGAACATTCAATGCTGTCTTGGTAAGCAACTCTGCATCATATTTGGCCTTGTGTTTCAGGTTATTGTCCTGCTGAAAGGTGAATCTCTCTCGCAGTGTCTGTTGGAAAGAAGGCTGAATCAGGTTTTCCTCTAGGATTTTGCCTATGCTTAGCTGTATTCCATTTATTTTTATCCCCAAAAAAACTCCCTAGTCCTTGCCGATGACAAGCATACCCATAACATGATGCAGCCACCACCATACTTGAAAATATGAAGAGTGGTTTTCAGTGATGAGTTGTGTTGGATGTGACCCAAACATATCGCTTTCTATTCAGGACAAAACGTTGTTCACATTTTCTGCAGTATTACTTAAGTGCCTTGTTGCCCACAGGATGCATGTTTTGGAAAATTTATTCTGTACAGGCTTCCTTCTCTTCAATCAGTCATTTAGGTTAATATTGTAGAGTAACTACAATGTTGTTGATAAAATCCTCAGTTGTTTCCTATCACAGCCATTCATTTTTTTATTTAATCTTTATTTAACTAGGCAGGTCAGTTAAGAACAAATTCTTATTTACAATGAAGACACTGTACCAACTAGGCTACAGCAACAAAAAAATGATTGACCTACCCCAACCACGTGTATGATTAGCATTATAGCTAAAAACCTGTCTGATAGGCCCAGTGTGACTGCTGCCTACCTGCCTGCCCCTTCTTCAGTGTTCAGGGAGTGTCTCCTCTTGAGGCTATTTATAGCCACAAAGTTATAGGCAGGACAATAAAATGATACACTGGTGTAAAATACTTAATTTGCACTTAGTATTTTTACATAAGTAGTTTTCTGGGTTATATGTACTTTACTTCTATTTGACTACTTTTACTTCATTACAGTCCTAAAGAAAATAATATACTTTTTACTCCATACATTTTCCCTGATACACAGGTAGACCTACTTCTATATGTGTGTCATTACTCAAGACTGACAGGAGCGCTCCAAACAAAAGACAATGAATAAATTGACAACTTGTAAATTAAATGAAAGTGTAGCCTAGGCAGCGGCGTACACAGGTAGGCCTGAATTTGATCTCAGGTCTACCCCAAAAATGTCCCAGAAATAATTCAATATAAATTGTTTTATTTTATTATATTTTTAAAAGAAACGCATGTGAGATTTAATTTCTATGGGTAATTTTATTATAATGTAACAAAGAAATAGTCCGCGACAATCAAGTTGTCTTCCGACTATTGGTTAAAAAAAAATGTAAACTTCATATCGTGGTTTACCTCAACAACCTGGCAACATCACGTGGCTAAACTTTGTAGCGCATAAGCTAGCAAGCTCTGCCACACTAGCTTACTCAAATTGACTCACCAACTAAGGTAATTTAGCAGTTTCTAGCAATGGAAAACCAAATGCCGATTGTATTTTTTTTTTTTAAACCTAGCGTCTGGAGGAAAAGGAGAGTGTGCCAGAAAATAATTTGGATCAATCTACTGATAGCTTCCAGAATGAGAGGTTAACAGGTGGCGCCAGGATAGAAACAACTGCAATCGCCATCACGACCAGGCATGCTTGCCTACCCCACCATCACCTCTCGTTCTTGATGTGGTGGGCGGGGGTGAACCTGCAGTAGGTCCACCGACAGATCTGTCTGCCATTGATGAACCAGCCTGTCAACCAAAGCTAGCAAAGTTCCCTTCAAGTATGATAAATGGCAAATCACGCTGCTTTACTTCAAGGTGGAATGACCAGTCGTGTGGATTGAGTATAGTAAAGCAAAATATTTTTAAAAAACAAGAAAAACTCACAAGAAATGCTTGCTGCAAACACGAGAATAGCAAATTACATGCAAGTGCCCTTGGAAAATGTTAATGCAACAAGGCGACCCATGGGCCTAGAAGTCGTGGGATTGTGTTGAACCAAATGAATGGTGATGCAAACATTGATTTTATAGAAAGAAACCGTGCACATGTTAAAGTGGTCATAGATATTGTTCTAATGTGTGCAAAGCAGGATATTCCACTCAGAGGGCATACAGAAACCGATGAGCCAATCAACAAAGTAAAAGTTTTTTGAAATCTTCAATTTCAACTCAAATTATCTCAGAAATACAAAACAGGCTTAATGAGCTACCTCGCAATTCCACGCTTATGAGCTCCAAAATTCAGAACGAGTTGATGAAGTGTGTAGCATCATTGTTACTGTGGAGGATAAAAGATGAAGTTCATTCTGCGCCTTCCACGTATTTTGCCATACTAGCAGATTAATATAAAGATCACTCTAAAACGGGAACTTATTGCTGTGTGCATCCGATACATTCATGTTGGAATGATTACAGAAAGAGCTGTTGGGTTTGTGGAAACTGACGATTTGTCTGCAACCAAAATTTCTCTGTAAATACTCAAAGTGTTGCAACCCCTGGACTTGGATTCCACTCTGTGTGTGGGTTTTTGTTTTTGATGACACTTAAGTTGTCAGAGAACAGAGGAGGGATATGTGTCCTACTAAGGCAAACATTTGAGCAAGCATTATATGTGCTTTGCACCTCCCACCGTCTGAATTTGGTTCTGTGCAGCGTGGCAAAAGTGTCGGGACATGTCAGTACTTTTTTTGACACAGTAAATCAGCTACATACATGTATGAGTGGATCCCACAGACATGCTCAATTCATAGAAGTACAGAAAGAGTTGCATCCCGATAGACCGTGTATTGAGCTAGAAAGTTCCACAGATGTACGGTGGATTTCAAAATCAGGGTCTGTGAGTAAAGTGCTGTTACTGCTAGATGTAATTTTAGAGGTTCTTGCAGAGTTTTCAGAGGCTTCTGGACAAACCAAATTAGAAGCCAAATTGGGCCATGCAAAACAAATCCGGTTAGTCACATTTAGTAAATTGTTTGACACTAGTGACAAAGCTTTACATTATCTGTGACGGACTGTTTTGGTTTAATTGAAATCCTCAAAAGCAGCTTTCTACGTTTGGAGAAAACTCGGGGGGAGACTTTGATAAAGTTCTAAAGCTAACTGAAGAGATGATGATTAAGCATGATATTAGTAATTGGGATGTGAATGCATCACGGCATCTAAAACTGCCTGTAAAATTGGCAGACAGTGTAGTCAACTTCATTAGGGAAAACATCCAGCATCAAGAGTGACAGTGACCTGAGGCAAATTTGGAACAATATTCTAGACAGACAGATTAGAGTTGAACTCAAGATTTCAAGAAGACGCATACGGGACCATGCAAGCGGCAGCCTCCTTTTCCAAAGAATCCCAAACCTGCGGTCTTAAAGAGCAACTGAAGACCACATGCGATCATTATGCAATATCAATTGAGGATGCTGAACTCATTGTTTTTATTCAGCAGTTGAGTCGCAAAATGAACATGGGAAAGAGTGACTTTTCCTCCATAATAAATGTACTTGACAGCTGCCCTGATAAAATTTTCCCCACTATAAACTCTCTGTTAAGGATCATTGGTCACTCTTCCAATGACATCATGCAGTGTGGAGAGACATTTCATTTCAACAACAAAAATTGTCTTCGCACATCAATGACTGGCGCCCGGCTGAACGACTTCAGTTTGCTGTCTTTTGAGCATGAACTGACTGATACATTGGATTATGATGAAATCATCACCATATTCAGCTCAAAGCCTCCCTGTCTGGGCCTTGTGATGTACAGTTGAAGTCGGAATTTTACATACACTTAGGTTGGAGTCATTGAAAATCGTTTTTCAACCACTCCACAAATTTCTTGTTGACAAACTATTGTTCTGGCTAGCCGGTTAGGACATCTACTTTGTGCATGACACAAGTCATTTTTTCCAACAATTGTTTACAGACGGATTATTTCACTTAATCACAATTCCAGTGTGTCAGAAGTTTACATACACTAAGTTGACTGCGCCTTTAATTAAACAGCTTGGAAGATTCCAGAAAATTGTGTCATGGCTTCAGAAGCTTCTGATAGGCTAATTGACATCATTTGAGTCAAATTGGAGGTGTACCTGTGGATGTATTTCAAAGCCTACCTTCAAAACTCAGTGCCTCTTTGCTTGACATCATGGGAAAATCAAAAGAAATCATCCAAGCCCTCAGAAAAAAAAATTGTAGACCTCCACAAGTCGGGTTCATCATTGAGAGCAATTTCCAAAATGCCTGAAGGTACCATGTTCATTTGTACAAACAATAATACGCAAGTATTAACACCATGGGACAACGAAGCCGTCATACCGCTCAGGAAGGAGACACGTTTCCTAGAGATGAATGTACTTTGGTGTGAAAAAGTGCAAATCAATCCCAGAACCTCAGCAAAGGACCTTGTGAAGATGCTGGAGGAAACAGGTACAAAAGTTACTATATCCACAGTAAAACGAGTTCTATATCGACAAAAAGGCCGCTCAGCAAGGAAAAAGCCACTGCGCCAAAACCGCAATAAAAAAGCCCGACTATGGTTTGCAACTGCACGAGGAAAAATAACGTTCTTTTTGGAGAAATGTCCTCTGGTCTGATGAAACAAAAGTAGAACTGTTTGGCCGTAATGACCATCGTTATGTTTGGAGGAAAAAGGGGGAGGCTTGCAGGCCGAATAACACCATCCCAATCGTGAACAGGGGTGACAACATCATGTTGTGGGGGTGCTTTGCTGTAGGAGGGCTTGGTGCACTTCACAAAATAGATGGCATCATGAGGAAAAAATATATTGGATATATTGAAGCAACATCAAGACATCAGTCAGGAAGTCAAATATTGGTCTCAAATGGATCTTCCAAATGGACAATGACCCCAAGCATACTTCCAAAGTTGTGGCAAAATGGCGTAAGGACAAAGTCAAGGTATTGGAGTGGCCACCACAAAGTCCTGACCTCAATCCAATAGATAATTTGTGGGCAAAACTGAAAAAGCGTGTGTCGAGCAAGGAGGCCTACAAACCTGACTCGGCTACACCAGCTCTGTCAGAAGGAATGGGCCAAAATTCCCCAAACTTATTGTGGGAAGCTTGTGGATGGCTACCTGAAACGTTTGACCCAAGTTAAACAATTTAAAGGCAAGGCTACCAAATACTAATTGAGTGTATGTAAACTTCTGACCCACTGGGAATGTGATGAAATCAAATCTGAAATAAATCACTCTACTATTATTCTGACATTTCACATTCTTAAAATAAAGTGGTGATCCTAACTGACCTAAAACAGGGAATTTTTACTAGGATTAAATGTCAGGAATTGTGAAAAACTTAATTAAAATGTATTTGGCTAAGGTGTATGTAAACTTCTGACTTCAACTGTAGGTCACACCTTATGATACGTCTACTAAAAGGTAAGGTACCATTTTATAGTACCACTGCCCGCCGTGGTATAAATTGTAACATCAAATATAGGCTTGTTTGCCTATTGAAATGAAAGTGCGCCTGAAAATGAGTTTTTTTAAAAAATGAGCTCCAAGTACTATGCACTATTATAAAACGATTGTATTATGAAATATTATACGGGCATCCTTAATGTGTTAGTCCACTCAGACATGTGTCTAATGTGCCATATTTTAAATATATATATGCAACAGCCCCCCTGCCTCTTATCTGGTGGACTCATTAAACACAAACACTTAATTTGTAAATTGTTGGAGTGTGCCCCTGGCAATCAATATTTAAATAATAATAATAATAAAAATAATAATAATAATGCCATCTGGTTTGCTTAATATAAGGAATTTTAAATTATTAATACTTTTACTTTTGATGCCTAAGTACATTTTTGCAATTACATTTGCTTTTGACAATTAAGTTTATTTAAAAACAAATACTTTTAGACTTTACTCAAGTTGTATTTTACTGGGTGACCTTAACTTTCACTTGAGTTATTTTCTATTAAGGTATCTTCACTTTTACTAAAGAATGACAATTGGGTACTTTTTCCACCACTGAAACTATACAACAACAATACACTCATGTCTTGGATACTAAAAATACCAGACAATTCCTTTGAGATGATCACATCAGAGTACAGGCTGAACCACACAGAAGCCCAGTTTCCAGCCACCGCAGCCCTAGCTAAGATGAAACTTATGCCTACTACATCTTAGTATGTGCAGTGTGAGAACCCATTGATTCATGTTTTGGAGTAGCACTAACGTATGATTCATTGACTGTAAAAACAATTGGGTAATATATGATCCCTTTTCAAACAGCCCCATCTTTACCTCTTTGTTGTCGGCATTCACCTTCTATATTGCAACTGACTTAGCTGCAACTGAACAAGAGACAAACTTTGCCCTGTTCTTGCGACCGTTGTCCCAGTAACCTGATGCAGCAAGCAGCATTGATCAAGTTCTAAATTCCTCAATAGGGATCCGGTCTAGAATTATGTTTTTGACTGCGCCTACAGTCTTGCTTCAGTACTGCTGCTTAACTGACGCCCGGCCCAGAAAGACAATTTCCATAGACTGCCACACGGAGAAGTCAGATTAGAAAATTCCTAAAAAGACACTTTAGTTGTCACTTTTGAGCACAAAACATCCATTGAATTGTTCAAGTAAATTGGCCGCAGGGACAATTTATCACTCACAGCCGGAGATATTAACATTTTATGTTCATCCAATGTCTGCCATGTTTTTGGATGATGTGGTGTCATTGCTACTGGCACTGCTCGCACTGATTACTAGTGTGTATGTGAAGTTGGGCCATGTAAACCGGATGCAACCCGGATAGACGGTCGAAGAATCGGCGATTGTGAGTAGATTACGTTGAAAACAACGGTTGGACTGCTTGGATGCAGTCTCCAGTTAAATTCACAAATCAAATCAAATCAAATTTATTTTATATAGCCCTTCGTACATCAGCTGATATCTCAAAGTGCTGTACAGAAACCCAGCCTAAAACCCCAAACAGCAAGCAATGCAGGTGAAGAAGCACGGTGGCTAGGAAAAACTCACAACAGTTAGTTAGCAGCTCGCCATACTTGTAAATAATGACCTTGTATTGTGTTAATTTTCCTGTCATGCTGAATAAATATTGGCTACAGTTAAACTCAAAACGTTGTCAGATATGCTCTGGTAATATGAGCTGGCTAGCAAGCTAGATAGCTAACTTATCTAACAAGCTACAAACCAAAACATTGTCTAGAAAGTAGCTGTTAGTTTCCTGGCTTGCTTGATATACATATCCTAAATACATTTTTTTTACTGATTTTTGGGGGGAGGGAAAAAAAAAGAGAAATAGAGAGAAATAATAGAATAAAAAATAATAATGCCGGCAATACCTTTTATGATAATTAATAAAAGTTTACGGCAAAATGTCTAGGTTTGAAAGGTGTATAAGACTGCAAACAGCAGGTAAATGAACTTACTAAGAAGTTAAGAGAACATAGGCTTAAAAATAAAACCCATAGATATTCATGTGACTCATGTTTCCCTTCCAAAATGGCATCAAATAAGTAAGCCTGGGAGGGACATATCAAGATGGCACGCTAGTTTGTGGAACATGCACAGAAGATCCGCAGAACCTGAGCTAACTATAACTATTGGGGCTCTAAATGTGTTCCTACTTTGTTTAGGGAGAACAAAACCAAAAGCCCTTTGCTCAGCAGTTGTCTTTCTGATAGGGTAGGCCTAACAAAGAGTGAGTGTGAACAGTGTGCAAACATTTCAATGGTCCTCCACACAGCTGCTGTCTATGCATGTGTGGGAGAATACCACACCTAGGTCAAAACACAGAATCCCAAACACATAAACCCACAGGAGATTTGCTGAAAGGTATCCTGCCATTTACAAAAGGGAAAAGCAGGGTACCGTTAATTTCCAGCCAAAAATTACCCTTGATACAGAATAGCAGATAATCCCCAATTCCCTGCTTGTTTATTGTATTAAACTTTTAACTAGGCAAGTAAGTTAAGAGCAAATTCTTATTTACAATGACGGCCTACCAAAAGACCTCCTGCGGGGACGGGGGCTGGAGTAGCACTAACATTGGTGGCGAATCTGATGACTGCATGCTAAAGAACATCTAGCCGCTCAAGAACACCCTTAAAACCTCTTTGGGATAGGGGGCAGCATTTTCACTGTTGGATAAATAGTGTGCCCAATTTCAACTTCCTGCTACTCATGCCAAGAATATAAGATATGCATATTATTAGGCTAGAACACACTCTGAAGTTTCTAAAACTGTTTGAATCATGTCTGTGAGTATAACAGAACTTATGTAGCAGGCAAAACCCGAGAACTAACCATTCAGAATTTTTCTTTTTTGAGGTCACTGTCTATTCAATGATATTTCAATGGGAAACGAGATTTGGACATCTTGTTTGCAGTTCCTACCGCTTCCACTGGATGTCCCCAGTCTTTGGAAATAGGTTGAGGTTATTCCTTTGTGTAATGAAGAAGTACGGCCATCTTGAATTTGTGTAATTTGAAGTGTACATTTTGAGAAGGCGCATGACTGGAAAAGTAGAGTGAGTTTGTTGCCTTCCTGTATTGAACACAGATTGTCCCGCCTACAATTTGATCAATTGTTAACGTTTAAAAATACCTAAAGTTGCATTACAAAAGTAGTTTGAAATGTTTTGGCAAAGTTTACAGGTAACCCTTGAGATATTTTTTAGTGACGTTGCGCAAATTGGAAGCTGTTTTTTTCTGGATCAAACGGGCCAAATAAATGGACATTTTGGATATAGATCGATGGAATTAAGCGAACAAAAGGACAATTTGTGATGTTATGGGACATATTGGAGTGCAAACAAAAGAAGCTCGTCAAAGGTAAGGCATGATTTATATTTTATTTCTGTATTTTGTGTGGTGCCTGCAAGGTTGAAATATGCTACTCTCTCTTTGTTTACTGTTGTGCCATCACCAGATAATAGCTTCTTATGCTTTCGCCGAAAAGCCTTTTTGAAATCTGACATGTTGGCTGGATTCACAACAAGTGTAGCTTTAATTTGGTATCTTACATGTGTGATTTAATGAAAGTTTGAATTTTATAGTATTTTATTTGAATTTGGTGCTCTGCATTTTCCCTGGTAATTGGCCAGGTGGGACATTTGCATCCCGCCTATCCCAGAGAGGTTTTTTATTTTTTATTTCAAGTTCTCATTTACAACTGTGACCTGGCCAAGATAAAACATAGCAGTGTGAACAGACAACAACACAGAGTTACACATGGAGTAAACAAACAAGTCAATAACACAGTAGAAAAAAAAGAAAGAGTCTATATACATTGTGTGCAAAAGGCATGAGGAGGTAGGCGAATAATTACAATTTTGCAAATTAACACTGGAGTGATAAATGATCAGATGGTCATGTGCTGGTAGAGATACTGGTGTGCAAAAGAGCAGAAAAGTAAATAAATAAAAACAGTATGGAGATGAAGTAGGTAAATTGGGTGGGCTATTTACAGATGGACTATGTACAGCTGCAGCGGTTAGCTGCTCAGATAGCAGATGTTTAAAGTTGGTGAGGGAGATAAGTCTCCAACTTCAGCGATTTTTGCAATTCGTTTCAGTCACAGGCAGCAGAGAACTGGAAGGAAAGGCGGCCAAATGAGGTGTTGGCTTTAGGGATGATCAGTGAGATACACCTGCTGGAGCGCGTGCTATGGGTGGGTGTTGCCATCGTGACCAGTGAACTGAGATAAGGCGGAGCTTTACCTAGCATGGACTTGTAGATGACCTGAAGCCAGTGGGTCTGGCGACGAATATGTAGCGAGGGCAAGCCGACTAGACCATACAGGTCGCAGTGGTGGGTGGTATAAGGTGCTTTAGTAACAAAACGGATGGCACTGTGATAAACTGCATCCAGTTTGCTGAGTAGATTATTGGAAGCTATTTTGTAGATGACATCGCCGAAGTCGAGGATAGGTAGGATAGTCAGTTTTACTAGGGTAAGTTTGGCGGCGTAAGTGAAGGAGGCTTTGTTGCGGAATAGAAATCCGACTCTAGATTTGATTTTAGATTGGAGATGTTTGATATGAGTCTGGAAGGAGTTTACAGTCTAGCCAGACACGTAGGTACTTATAGATGTCCACATATTCTAGGTCGGAACCATCTAGGGTGGAGATGCTAGTCGGGCGTGCGGGTGCAGGCAGCGAATGGTTGAAAAGCATGCATTTGGTTTTACTAGCATTTAAGAGCAGTTGGAGGCCACGGGAGGAGTGTTGTATGGCATTGAAGCTTGTTTGGAGGTTAGATAGCACAGTGTCCAAGGAAGGGCCAGAAGTATACAGAATGGTGTCGTCTGCGTAGAGGTGGATCAGGGAATCGCCCGCAGCAAGAGCAACATCATTAATATATACAGAGAAAAGAGTCGGCCCGAGAATTGAACCCTGTGGCACCCCCATAGAGACTGCCAGAGGACCGGACAACATGCCCTCCGATTTGACACACTGAACTCTGTCTGCAAAGTAGTTGGTGAACCAGGCAAGGCAGTCATTAGAAAAACCAAGACTACTGAGTCTGCCGATAAGAATATGGTGATTGACAGAGTCAAAAGCCTTGGCCAGGTCGATGAAGACGGCTGCACAGTACTGTCTTTTATCGATGGCGGTTATGATATCGTTTAGTAACTTGAGCGTGGCTGAGGTGCACCCGTGACCGGCTCTGAAACCAGATTGCACAGCGGAGAAGGTACGGTGGGATTCGAGATGGTCAGTGATCTGTTTGTTGACTTGGCTTTCGAAGACCTTAGATAGGCAGGGCAGGATGGATATAGGTCTGTAACAGTTTGGGTCCAGGGTGTCTCCCCCTTTGAAGAGGGGGATGACTGCCGCAGCTTCCCAATCCTTGGGGATCTCAAGACGATATGAAAGAGAGGTTGAACATGCTGGTAATAGGGGTTGCGACAATGGCGACGGATAGTTTCAGAAATAGAGGGTCCAAATTGTCAAGCCCAGCTGATTTGTACGGGTCCAGGTTTTGCAGCTCTTTCAGAACATCTGCTATCTGGATTTGGGTAAAGGAGAAGCTGGGAAGGCTTGGGCGAGTAGCTGCCGGGGGGGGGGGGGGGGGGGGGGCTGTTGGCAGAGGTTGGAGTAGTCAGGAGGAAGACATGGCCAGCCGTTGAGAAATGCTTGTTGAAGTTATCGATTATCATGGATTTATCGGTGGTGACCGTGTTACCTAGCCTCAGTGCAGTGTGCAGCTGAGAGGAGGTGCTCTTGTTCTCCATGGACTTTACAGTGTCCCAGAACTTTTTGGAGTTAGAGCTACAGGATGCAAATTTCTGCTTGAAAAAGCTGGCCTTTGCTTTCCTGACTGACTGCATGTATTGGTTCCTGACTTCCCTGAACAGTTGCATATCGCGGGGACTATTCGATGCTATTGCAGTCCGCCACAGGATGTTTTTGTGCTGGTCGAGGGCAGTCAGGTCTGGAGTGAACCACGGGCTATATCTGTTCTTAGTTCTGCATTTTTTGAACAGAGCATGCTTATCTAAGATGGTGAGGAAGTTACTTTTAAAGAATGACCAGGCATCCTCAACTGACGGGATGAGGTCAATATCCTTCCAGGATACCCGGGCCAGGTCGATTAGAAAGGCCTGCTCACAGAAGTGTTTTAGGGAGCGTTTGACAGTGATGAGGGGTGGTCGTTTGACTGTGGACCCGTAGCGGATACAGTCAATGAGGCAGTGATCGCTGAGATCCTGGTTGAAGACAGCGGAGGTGTATTTGGAGGGCCAGTTGGTCAGGATAACATCTATGAGGGTGCCCTTGTTTACAGATTTAGGGTTGTACCTGGTGGGTTCCTTGATGATTTGTGTGAGATTGAGGGCATATAGTTTAGATTGTAGGACTGCCGGGGTGTTAAGCACATCCCAGTTTAGGTCACCTAACAGAATCACATCAGCTGATATCTCAAAGTGCTGTACAGAAACCCAGCCTAAAACCCCAAACAGCAAGCAATGCAGGTGTAGAAGCACGGAACAGAACAAACTCTGAAGCTAGATGGGGGGCGATCAATTCACAAATGGTGTCCAGGGCACAGCTGGGAGCTGAGGGGGGTCGGTAGCAGGCGGCAACAGTGAGAGACTTAATTTTTTAAATTAGTAGTTCGAACTGTTTGGGTATGGACCTGGAAAGTATGACATTACTTTGCAGGCTATCTCTGCAGTAGACTGCAACTCCTCCCCCTTTGGCAGTTCTATCTTGACGGAAAATGTTATAGTTGGGTATGGAAATCTCAGAATTTTTGGTGGCCTTCCTAATCCCGGATTCAGACACGGCAAGGACATCAGGGTGGGCAGAGTGTGCTAAAGCAGTGAGTAAAACAAACTTAGGGAGGAGGCTTCTGATGTTGACATGCATGAAACCAAGGCTTTTTCGATCACAGAAGTCAACAAATGAGGTTAACTGACGATCTATAAACCACGTCTCCGTAATATAGCATGGGTAGGATGGTCATCTGAATCAGGGTTAGTTTGGCAGCTGGGGTGAAAGAGGAGCAATAGCCTGCAGCTTGGATATGTGCTGAGAGAAGGACAGTATACTGTCTAGCCATACTCTCAAGTACTTGTATGAGATGACTACCTCCAGCTCTAAATCTTCAGAGGTTGTAATCACACCGGTGGGGAGAGGGGCATTCTTCTTACCAAACCACATGGCCTTTGTTTTGGAGGTGTTCAGAACAAGGTTAAGGGTAGAGAAAGCTTGTTGGACACTAAGAAAGCTTTGTTGTAGAGCGTTTAACACACAATCCAGGGAGGGGCCAGCTGAGTGTAAGACTATCATCTGCATATAAATGGATGAGAGAACTTCCTACTGCCTGAGCTACATTATTGATGTAAATTGAGGAGAGTGGGGGACCTAGGTTTGAGCCTTGGGGTACTCCAATGGTGACAGGCAGTGGCTGAGACAGCAGATTTTCTGACTTTATATACTGCACTCTTTGAGAGGTAGTTAGCAAACCATGCCAAAGACCCCTCACACCAATACTCCTTAGTCGGCTCACAAGAATGGAATTGAATGGTCTACCATATCAAAAGCTTCAGCCAAGTCAAAAAAAATTACAGCACAACATTGCTTAGAATCAAAGGCAATGGTGATGTCATTGAGGACCTTTAAGGTTGCCGTGACACATCCATAACCTGAGCGGAAACCAGATTGCATATCAGAGAGAGAGAATACTACAGACATCAAGAAAGCCAGTTAGTTGATTATTGACAAGTTTTTCCAACACTTTTGATTAACAGGGCAAAATAGAATTTGGCCTATAACAGTATAACCCTTTAAATAAAGGATGTACCTACCCAGAGAAGAGAGACAGGTTAGAAAGGTCAGAGATAGCCTCTAATGATAGGGGCAGCAACCTCTACATGATCAGTGTCCCATCCTCGGGACGGTTGAACTAACGTAGGCTAATGTGATTAGCATGTGGTTGTAAGAAACAAAATAAAAATCCCAGGACATAGACATATTTGATATGGGCAGAAAGCTTAAATTCTTGTTAATCTAACTGCACTGTCCAATTTGCAGTAGCTATTACAGTGAAAGAATACCATGCTATTGCTTGAGAAGAGTGCACAATTATGACCTTGAAAATGGATGAATAAACCAATTAGGCACATTTGGGCAGTCTTGATACAACATTTTGAATATATATGTAATAGTTCATTTGATAACTCTAAAACGTAGTGCTGCCATCCAGTGGCCAAAGTCTAAATTGCACCTGGGACAGAATAATTCCTTATGGCCTTTCTCTTGCATTTCAAAGATAGTAGCGATGTTTTTTTTCTTTGTATTATCTTTTACCAGATCTAATGTGTTATATTCTACTACATTAGCTTCCACAAACTTCAAAGTGTTTCTTTCAAATGGTACCAAGAATATGCATATCCTTGCTACAGGCAGATAGATTTGGGTATATTATTTAAGATAAAAATTGGGGGGGGAAAGGGGCTATCCCTAAGTTAATGAAGCTGCCAGTTGAGGACTAGTGAAGCGTCCGTTGTTCAACTAGACAACTAATGTACTTGTCCTTTTGCTAAGTTGTGCACCGGGCTTCCCACTCCTCTTTCTATTCTGTTAGAGCCAGTTTGCGCTGTTCTGTGAAGGGAGTAGTACACAGCGTTGTACGAGATCTTCAGTTTCTTGGCAATTTCTTGCATGGAATAGCCTTCATTTCTCAGAACAAGAATAGACTTACGAGTTTCAGAAGAAAGTGCTTTGTTTCTGTCCATTTTGAGCCTGTAATCGAACCCACAAATGCTGATGCTCCAGAAACGCAACTAGTCTAAAGAAGGCCAGTTTTATTGCTTCCTTAAATCAGAACAACAGTTTTCAGCTGTGCTAACATAGTTGCAAAAGGTTTTTCTAATGATCAAATAGCCTTTTAAAATGCTAAACTTGGATTGGCTAATAAAACGTGCCATTGGAACACAGGAGTGATGGTTGCTGATAATGGGCCTCTGAATGCCTATGTAGATATTCCATAAAAAATCTGCCATTTCCAGCTACAATAGTAATTTACAACATTAACAACGTCTAAACTGTATTTCTTATAAAATGTATGTTATTTTAAAGGACGGATTTTTTTGCTTTCCTTTCAAAAACAAGGACATTTCTAAGTGACCCAAAACTTTTGAACGGTAGTATATACAGTTGAAGTCAGAAATGTACATACACTTAGGTTGGAGTCATTAAAACTCATTTTTCCAACCACTCCACAAATTTCTTGTTAACAAACTATAGTTTTGTCAAGTCTGTTGTGTCATGCACAAAGTAGATGTCCGAAGTCATTTTTACTTATAATTCACTGTATCACAATTCCAGTGGGTCAAAAGTTTACATACACTAAGTTGACTGTGGCTTTAAACAGCTGGGAAAATTCCAGAAAATTATGTCATGGCTTTAGAAGCTTCTGATAGGCTAAATGACATAATTTGAGTCAATTGGAGGTGTACTGGAGGTGCACTTCCTGACTGTAAGGAAGTACACCTCCAGTACACCTCCAATTCACTCAAATTATATCACTCCTGTGATGGTCGCAAATGGGTCTTCCAAATGGACAATGACCCCAAGCCTACTTCCCAAGTTGTGGCAAAATGACCAAGGACAACAAAGTCAAGGTATTGGAGTGGCCATCACTAAGCCCTGACCTCTCCCATAGAACATTTGTGGGCAGAACGGAAAAAGCGTGTGCGAGCAAGGAGGCCTACAAACCTGACTCAGTTACACCAGCTCTGTCAGGAGGAATGGGACAAAATTCACCCAACTTATTGTGGGAAGCTTGTGGAAGACTGCCCCGAAACATTTGACTCAAGTTAAACAATTTAAAGGCAATGCTACCAAATACTAATTGAGTGTATGTAAACTTCTGACCCACAGGGAATGTGATGAAATAACTAAAAGCTGAAATAAATCTCTCTACTATTATTCTGACATTTCACATTCTTAAAATAAAGTGGTGATCCTAACTGACCTAAAACAGGGAATTTTTACTAGGATTAAATGTTAGGAATTGTGAAAACTGAGTTTAAATGTATTTAAAGGTGTATTGAAACGTCCGACTTCAACTGTATCTCACACCGGGGGGGGGGGGGGGGGGGGGTATTTGGTAATGGTCCGTTAGTGCAGGAAGTTGGCTGATGATTCGATGGTAGTGATAAAGGCGCGGCGGGGTGTAGCTAGCGACTTTACCACTTATCTGCAGCCAGGCCAGATGTTGCCAGCTGGGTAGGCTTGCAGAATGGGTTTTGTCTGTGTTCATAATGTACGAGTGTGTGTGTTTAATGTGTTTGAGTGTGTCCATGCATGTTTATGTGTGCGCAATTTGCATGTGAGAGTGTGTGTGAAGATAGCGGCAGGGTGACTGCGCCTGCTGTTGAGAATCACGCTCCAGTGGGCTTGAGTAACGAGGCATGCGGGGGAGACAGGAACAGGAACTAGAGGCCTGCAGGTCCAGGTGCACTGCCTCAAACAGAGCTACAAATGAGACAGCAGTAGCAACAGCGGTCCCCACTCTCTCTCTTTCCCTGGTGCATATGACACTTATACCAAGCCAACTCACTGAAGCATATGGCTAATTCCCTTCACCTACTCATGCAATTCCTATGTTGCGTAAATAAAGTTGCTTAATTGTGACTGTGGGGTACAATGTGATTTGAAGCTCTGAGCAAATGACAAAAAGAAAATGGCTAAATTAAATAAATGAGATAAGTCACTGACTCATGAATGATGGATAGTTTTGAAAATAAAAATGAAACAAATATACCGGCTTATTGGACATGAAAGATAGACTTAATATACCCAACAGGTGCATATTTCCATGTGGTCACATTTTCACATTTTTTCTTCTTTTTTTTTACTGACCTTCTCATTGAGAACACAACTCATGTTTAACATTATACATAGGCCTAAATCACAAGTCCAGAAAAAAATTCAGCAGCTATAACACTTCTCTAGAATGTTTAGATTGGCACGTCTCTCTCTCACTTTCTCTCTCCAGACATGGGCTGACTCTGACTTCACTTCAGAGAAGCAGTCTCTGAGGTGGGCTGCTATCAATCCAACTCACTTCAGGCCAACACAATATATTGGGCTACATAACAGCCATCCTGGACTGTAATGTTCAGATTTTAGTTTCCCCCTCAGCAACACGATGTGCTTGACATCTTACCCAATTACTGTATAATTCTGAGGGAGAAGGTCATCAGTATGCCTGTTGTAGCTGCTATGAAAGCACGCTATAGAAGACAACAATATCAAAGGACAGAATGCTGTGTTGCTAATGACGGATACCGGGCGCATGTTTGGGTATGCTTCAAGAAAATGAGCACATGCATATTTCAAATGATCAATTGCTCATGTAAAACCAGTTTAAGGTTAACGTATGGCTAGGGCTGTGAAGATTATGGCTTTAGAAAAAACATCAGTGGGATGTTGGGGTCAGTGTGAGAGTCGCAAGTCAGACTATCCCGAGGAAGTCCTTTTCCTCCCTCTTCACTGCTGGAAGAGGGAGGGAGGAGAGAAATAGCAGGGAGGAGGGGGAGGAGAATGGGAAAGAGGCTGCATATTACTGGCAGTTTCCATGGTGACTGACGCAGCTGGGAAAGTTGAGTGCTGGGAAAGTTGAGTGCTTCATCACGTGTGTGGGGCATGAGGAGCTGTGCTGGACTGCACTGCTCTCACACACACATAAATGCACGAGCACAGACAGACACACACACCAGGCGAGAGGAGAGCGAGAGCTGAGCAAGTTTACTCCTTCTTCAAGAGGGGTCTCTCTCTTTCTCCCTCCGACACTTCCTGTGGGAACTGAGCACTAAGGGCCCACAAACAGACACACAACATACAGGGCATTCGGAAAGTATTCAGACCCTTTGACTTTTCCCAAATTTTGTCATGTCACAGCCTTATTCCATAATAGAGTACATTTTTTTCTCCCCTCATCAATCTACACACAATAACCCATAATGAAAATGCAAAAACAGGTTTATAGACATTTTTGCACATTTGTATATTTTGTATACATAAGTATTCAGACCCTTTACTCAGTACTTTGTTGAAGCACCTTTGGCAGCAATTACAGCCTTGAATCGTCTTGGGTATGACACTACAAGCTTGGCACACCTGTATTTGTGGAGCATCTCCCATTCTTCTCTGCAGATCCTCTCAAGCTCTGTCAGGTTGGATGGGGAGCGTCGCTGCACAGCTAAAAGATGGTGCCGAAGAACATGGCTGACGTTTTACATTCTCCCAACCAATTGTGCTATTTTTATTAATTTCTTTACTTATTGTGTACATAAAGTTGCTGCTACTGTCTCTTATGACCGAAAATAACTTCTGGATATCAGAAAAGTGATTACTCACAGCGGACTGGAATAAACTTTTTCCTTTAATATGTTCCGGAATTCGTCCAATGGCACTGAGGAATACACCACCTCAGTCATCGGCTTCATCAATAAGTGCATCGTTGACGTCGTCCCCACAGTGACTGTACAAACATATCCCAACCAGAAGCCATGGACTACTGGCAACATCCGCATCGAGCTAAAGGCTAGAGCTGCCGCATTCAAGGAGTGGAAGACTAATCCGGACGCTTATAAGGAATCCCGCTATGCCCTCAGACAAACCATCAAACAAGTAAAGCGTCAATACAGGATTCAGACTGAATCCTACTACACCGGCTTTGACGCTAGTCAGATGTGTCAGTGCTGGAAAACTATTACAGACTACAAAGGGAAAACCAGACGCGAGTTGTCCAGTGACGCGAGCCTACCAGACGAGCTAAATGCCTTTTATGAAGCATGTACGAGAGCATCAGCTGTTCTGGATGACTGTGATATAACGTGAACAAAACCTTTAAAACAGGTCAACATTCACAAAGCTGGTGGGCCAGATGGATTACCAGGACGTGTACTCAAAGCATGCACTGACCAACTGTCAAGTGTCTTCACTGACATTTTCAACCTCTCCCTGACCGAGTCTGTAATATCTACATGTTTCAAGCAGACCACCATAGTCCCTCTGCCCAAGGAAGCGAAAGTAACCAGCCTAAATGATTACCGCCCCGTGGCACTCACGTCGGTAGCCATGAAGTGCTTTGAAAGGCATGGTTCACATCAACAGCATCCTCCCAGACACCCTTGACCCACTCCAATTTACATACCCCCCAACAAATCCACAGACGACGCAATCTCAATCGCACTCCATACTGCCCTTTCTCACCTGGACAAAAGGAACACCTATGTGAGAATGCTGTTCACTGACTACAGCTCAGTGTTCAACATCATATTGCGCACGAAGCTCATCACTAAGTTAAAGACTCTGGGACTAAACACCTCTCTCTGCAACTGGATCCTGGACTTCCCGACTGGCCGCCCTCAGGTGGTAAGAGGCAATAACACGTCTGCCACGCTGATCCTTAACACTGGGGCCCCTCAGGGGTGTGTACTTAGTCCCCTCCTGTATTCCCTGTTTACCCACCACTGCGTGGCCAGACACGACTCCAACACCATCATTAAGTTCTGACGACACAACAGTGTTAGGCCTGATCACCAACAACGATGAGACAGCCTATAGGGAGGAGGTCAGAGAATTTGTGCCAGGACAACAACCTCTCCCTCAATGTGAGCAAGAAAAAAAAGGAGCTGATCGTGGACTACAGGAAAAGGCGGGCCGAACAGGCCCCCATTAACATCGACGGGGCTGTAGTGGAGCGGATCGAGAGTTTCAAGTTCCTTGGTGTCCACATCACCAACAAACTATCATGGTCCAAACATACCAAGACAGTCGTTAATAGGGCACGACAAAACCTTTTCCCCCTCAGGAGAATGAAGAGATGTGGCATAGGTCCCCAGATCCTCAAAAGGTTCTACAACAGCATCAGAGAGCATACTGGCTGGTTGCATCACTGCCTGGTATGGCAACTGCTCGGCATCTGACCGTAAGGCGCTACAGAAGGTAGTGCAAACGGCCCAGTAAATCACTGGGGCCAAGCTTCCTGCCATCCAGGACCTATATACTAGGCGGTGTCAGAAGAAAGCCCATACAATTGTCAGAGACTCCAGTCACCCAAGTCAGACTGTTTTCTCTGCTACCGCACGGCAAGCGGTACCGGAGCTCCAAGTCTAGGACCAAAAGGCTCCTCAACAGCTTCTACCCCCAAGCCATTAGACTGCTGAACAATTCATACAAATTGCAACACAAATTTACATTGAACCAACCCCCCCTTTTTTACACTGCTGCTACTCGCTGTTTGTTTGTTTGTTATCTATGCATAGTCACTTCGCCCACATGTATAGATTACCTCAACTAGCCTGTACCCCTGCACACTGACTCAGTACCGGTGCGCCCTGTATATGGCCTCAATATTAGTATTCTAATTGTTTCTTTTAGCCTACTTAGTAAATATTTTCTTCTTATTTAACCGCACTGTTCGTTAAGGGCTTGTAAGTAAGCATTTCACGGTAAAGTCTACACTTCTTGTATTCGGCACATGTGGCAAATAAAGTTTGATTTGATTTTCAGGTCTCTCCAGAGATGTTCGATCGGGTTCAAGTCCAGGCTCTGGCTGGGCCACTCAAGGACATTCAGAGATTTTTCCAGATGCCACTCCTGCATTGTCTTGGCTGTGTGCTTAGGGTTGTTGTCCTGTTGGAAGGTGAACCTTCATCCCAGTCTGAGGTCCTAAGCGCTCTGGAGCAGGATTTCATCAAGGATCTCTGTACTTTTAGAATAAGGCTGTAAAGTAACAAAATGTGAAATAAATCAAGGGGTGCAAATACATTCCGAAGGTACTGAATATTATTACAGTGCCTTGCGAAAGTATTCGGCCCCCTTGAACTTTGCGACCTTTTGCCACATTTCAGGCTTCAAACATAAAGATATAAAACTGTATTTTTTTGTGAAGAATCAACAACAAGTGGGACACAATCATGAAGTGGAACGACATTTATTGGATATTTCAAACTTTTTTAACATATCAAAAACTGAAAAATTGGGCGTGCAAAATTATTCAGCCCCCTTAAGTTAATACTTTGTAGCGCCACCTTTTGCTGCGATTACAGCTGTAAGTCGCTTGGGGTGTGTCTCTATCAGTTTTGCACATCGAGAGACTGACATTTTTTCCCATTCCTCCTTGCAAAACAGCTCGAGCTCAGTGAGGTTGGATGGAGAGCATTTGTGAACAGCAGTTTTCAGTTCTTTCCACAGATTCTCGATTGGATTCAGGTCTGGACTTTGACTTGGCCATTCTAACACCTGGATATGTTTATTATTGAACCATTCCATTGTAGATTTTGCTTTATGTTTTGGATCATTGTCTTGTTGGAAGACAAATCTCCGTCCCAGTCTCAGGTCTTTTGCAGACTCCATCAGGTTTTCTTCCAGAATGGTCCTGTATTTGGCTCCATCCATCTTCCCATCAATTTTAACCATCTTCTCTGTCCCTGCTGAAGAAAAGCAGGCCCAAACCATGATGCTGCCACCACCATGCTTGACAGTGGGGATGGTGTGTTCAGCTGTGTTGCTTTTACGCCAAACATAACGTTTTGCATTGTTGCCAAAAAGTTCAATTTTGGTTTCATCTGACCAGGGGCACCTTCTTCCACATGTTTGGTGTGTCTCCCAGGTGGCTTGTGGCAATCTTTAAACAACACTTTTTATGGATATCTTTAAGAAATGGCTTTCTTCTTGCCACTCTTCCATAAAGGCCAGATTTGTGCAATATATGACTGATTGTTGTCCTATGGACAGAGTCTCCCACCTCAGCTGTAGATCTCTGCAGTTCATCCAGAGTGATCATGGGCCTCTTGGCTGCATCTCTGATCAGTCTTCTCCTTGTATGAGCTGAAAGTTTAGAGGGACGGCCAGGTCTTGGTAGATTTGCAGTGGTCTGATACTCCTTCCATTTCAATATTAATCGCTTGCACAGTGCTCCTTGGGATGTTAAAGCTTGGGAAATATTTTTGTATCCAAATCCGGCTTTAAACTTCTTCACAACAGTATCTCGGACCTGCCTGGTGTGTTCCTTGTTCTTCATGATGCTCTCTGCGCTTTTGACGGACCTCTGAGACTATCACAGTGCAGGTGCATTTATACGGAGAATTGATTACACACAGGTGGATTGTATTTATCATTATTAGTAATTTAGGTCAACATTGGATCATTCAGAGATCCTCACTGAACTTCTGGAGAGAGTTTGCTGCACTGAAAGTAAAGGGGCTGAATAATTTTGCACGCCCAAATTTGTTAAAAAAGTTTGAAATATCCAATAAATGTCGTTCCACTTCATTATTGTGTCCCACTTGTTGTTGATTCTTCACAAAAAAATACAGTTTTATATCTTTATGTTTGAGGCCTGAAATGTGGCAAAAGGTCGCAAAGTTCAAGGGGGCCGAATACTTTCGCAAGGCACTGTATATTAGAGGTCGACTGATTAATCGGAATGGCATGGCCGATTTAATTAGGGCCGATTTCAAGTTTTCATAACAATCGGTAATCGGCATTTTTGGACACCGATTATGGCCGATTACATTGCATTCCATGAGGAGACTACGCGGCAGGCTTATTACCTGTTACGCGAGCGCAGCAAGGAGTCAAGGTAAGTTGCTAGCTAGCATGAAACTTATCTTATAAAAAAAAACTATCTTAACATTAGCACTAGTTAACAACACATGGTTGATGATATTGATATTATCATATAATCGATGCGGTGCCTGTTCATTTATCATCGAATCACAGCCTACTTCGCCAAACAGGTGATGATTTAACAAGCATATTTGCGAAAAAGCACTGTCGTTGCATCCAATGTGTACCTAACCATAAACATCAATGCCTTTCTTAAAATCAATACACAAGTAATATATATGTATATGAAGGTTAGTCAATCTGGAAAATGTCAAGAACTTTTAAAGTTTCTTCAAGTGCAGTTGCAAAAACCGTCAAGCGTCATGATGAAACTGGCTTTCATGAGGACCGCCACAGGAATGAAGACCCAGAGTTACCTCTGCTGCAGATGATAACTTCATTAGAGTTACCAGCCTCAGATTGTAGCCCAAATGAATGCTTCACAGAGTTCACGTAACAAACACATCAACAGTTCAGAGGAGACTGTGTGAATCAGGCCTTCATGGTCAAATTTCTGCAAATAAACCACAACTAAAGGACACCAATAAGAAGAAGAGACTTGCTTTGGCCAAGAAACACAAGCAATGGACATTAGATAGGGTTGAAATTTGTCCAAATGTGAGACCGCCGTGTCTTTGTGAGACACAGAGTAGGTGAACGGATGATCTGAGCATGTGTGGGTCCCACTGTGAAGCATGGAAGAGGTGTGATGGTGTGGGGGTGCTTTGCTGGTGACACTGATTTATTTAAAATTCAAGGCACACTTAGCCATCATGGCTACCACAGCATTCTGTAGCGATACGCCATACCATCGGGCTTAGTGGGTTATAAAAACTCTGAACACCAGAAGACGTGACAGCAAAATGGATGCAGGTGACGTGACAAACTCGAAACGGGGGAATGGTTGGTTGCTGAGGAGGTAAAGAGGAAGTCAGATGTATGGAATACATTTGACTGGTTGTGGAAAATACTGGAGATCAAGAAAAAGAAGATAAGGAGCAAGCACTGCATGCATATTATTTGTGCCAAACAGGTGCTGTTAGATTACAATATCATTTTTCTGGCCCTTTGGAACAATGTAAACAACACTAAATTATAAGTGTAGAAGAGTCTGTTGTAATTATTATTATTTTATTGTTTTTGAAAAGCCTTTATTATTGCAAAGACCAAGACAGTAGCATGCATTCGTGAATACTGTTGCTGACATGGAATGGTTTATTTATTGTTTATGCTAATATTTCAAAGGTTGCTTTGTTATTTTAAAACTAAAATGCTTCACTGCATTTCAAATCATGAAGGACACATATGCTGTGTGATGACATGAACAAATTAATAATTGATTGATACAGTAGCCTATATAAGTACTGAAATATAGGCCTACGGTACAGTATTAAGTCTAAACAGGACTCGCTCTTAGGCCTACAGCCCGATGGTGGTTATACAAGGCTGCTATACTAAGCCTACTAATGATAACATTACTTAAGATAATGATCATAACAAAAACAACAACGAGATCAAGGAGGGTTATTATTATTACAAATATAATTTCTCTAACAAATTGGAACAGTGTAAACAAATAAATCATAAGTAATTCTAGAGAGGCTGTTCTAAGGGGTGAAAAAAACCTGTCTAAACCCTTTATTACGGCATAGGAAAGATTAAAAACTGAATTTGTAAAATTGTTTATCCGACGTTGTGATTGCTAGACGCTTGGTGCTCACGAAATCAGTAGGCTATTAAACAAACAGTCAAACAGGCTACTGAAGCAGGATCTGTATTATTTTTTTACACACACACACACACACACACACTACACACACTACAGCCAGGCACATTTAACAGTTAGGCTGTTGATTATAGACCTAATGAAGTTTGGCGTTTCCTCTCTCCTCACTATTCTTAGACAATTAAGGATTGTTTTCTCATCTCCTAAATGCACTGCTGTCTCCGGCGGATTGTTCTCAACGCCAACATGCTGGGTAACCTTGCTCTTATGCACATAGCAACATGATCTATGAAAAGGCACCAATTCAACAGCGCCCTGATGTTTCAAAACAACGGAGAGTGACCGCTATCCAACGCGGGACAAAGCGCATTTGTTAGTGTTGCACCATTATTATTATTATTATTATTATTATTATTATTATTATTATTATTATTATTATTATTATTATTATGTAATATAACCATATACAATTTCAGTAGCACGTCTTAGAGTGATGAACTGTGCCATCTCCCTCCACAATGGATTAGTCCACTCAGACAGGAGCGAATCAGACAGGTGTCTTGTACACCATCATTTATTTAAATTTTTCTTGCTATATGCTCGACTAAAGAAATCTCGGTCAACCAACAGCCTATCGACCAAACAATCGACCAGTGGACTAAATGGGGTCAGCCCTAATTTCCCATTACGTCAAGTAGCATACATCAAGTAGCTCGATTTTAGCTCAGTCATTGGCTACTTTCACTAAGGTAGTAAACTGCTTCAATGCCTTTGATTGTGTAATATAGATAACGCTTCCTTCTCTGTTGTTTCAGAGACTCCAAGGAAAAGGAACCAAAATCAGTCATAGAAAGTGGAAGAAAGTATCATTTCTTTGCCATATACCAATTCTAATTCTTATAATCTGTGGCCATGTCCTGTCCACTGCAATAACCTAAATGTTCTGGCTTCTGAAGCAGAAGCAATAACCAAAAGCATGAAGAGAGCAAAGTGACTGTCGACACAAAATACCACAGACATTATGAAAAGTTAGGACAGAAGTATGTTCCCTGAGAGGCATGTGACTTGCTGCTGCATCACATGTGGCAAACAGACAGCAGAGTGTAGAAACAGCTGGGCAAAGCTGTAAGAGTGAGAAACTGTGTGAGTAAGAGAGAGAAAGAGATTGCTTGAAAGGGGTTTAGCACAGTTGGAAGGCATGTCGAGGTATCAGCACAGACCTCAACAATTCCTGAGTTGACACTGCTTAGCCTGGGCCTTGACATCTTGTCACTCGCTGTTCCGTGGAGCCAACGTTTCTCGGCAACTAGATATTACCATTTCTTCCTGACTCTGGCAGGATAAAGCCTGGCCACAGATTCAGTTTTGGCCACACTGCATTCAAGGACATCTGACGGAATAAATAGACGGAATAAAATTACATAACTGAAATTCGATTGAAGTCATGTTTGACTATCTCGTCTTGTAGTAAAGCATCTAGATCCATGAAGTTGAGACTTGTTTGGTCCATCTATTCTTTGCATAATACTGCGCGATCCACCACACCGCATTTAACCATGAAAAGATGTCTGGAAATATGGCTGAATATAAACAGTGTAGTTATTCCAAAATGCCGGTACAGGGACAAGGTGGAGTCACTGCCTACAAAAATAGCCACGTCACAGACACCGAAGTCATGCTTCCAGACAAACTAAACACCTTCTTTGAGAATAATATAGCGCCACCGTCACGGCTCGCTTAACAAAGACTGCATCCCCCCCTCGCCGTCTCCGTGGCTGATGTGAGTAAAACATTTAAAAACCTTTTAACCTTCGCAAGTCTGCTGGCCCAGACGGCATCCCTAGCTGCGTTCACTGCCTGTTCATACCGCTACCATTCAGACGGTGAGGTCAGTACAGGTGCATCAAAGCTGGGACCGAGAGATAGAAGCTGTTTTTCAATCTCAAGGCCATCAGACTGCTAAACAGAAATCACTAACTCAGAGAGGCTGCTGCCTACATTGTTACCCAATCACTGGACACATTAATAAATGGAGCACTAGTCACTTTAAACAATGCCATGTTTACGTATCTTACATTACTCATAATGTAAGATATGCTAGCTAGCTACATGTCTTAACAAAGGACACCACTATTTAAGTAACCATTTCAATAGAATGTCACTGCAACAACTGTTGACAGGCGTAGCTGTTAAATTCACTCAGGCTATCTACATTTTGGGCTCCCGAGTGGCGCAGCGGTCTAAGGCACTGCATTTCAGTGCTAGAGGCGGCACTACAGACCCTGGTCAGTAAATGTTGGCAAAAAAGTCTTAATTGTTGCCATCAGTACTGTTGCAGTCACCAACGCTCTGGATAACATAAATCAGGCTAACCAGCTCTGCTAGGGCAAGTAAAATGGTCAGTGAACTGTTCTCTCATTTGTGTCTGGAAGTAGCTAGCAAGCTAGCCAGTTAACTTGGGTGCTTGACTGCAGTTGTTGGGACAGAGCGCTCAGATAAACCCTTAAAGAGATAGTGGGGCTAAAACGCAAGAGGGTGTGAACAATGCTGAATGGGTATAGACAAAGGAGAGCTCTCCAGTAGGCGTACCAAAAAATTCAAAGGCCATTTTCTCAAAAGTGAGGTTACAAGTTTAGCAACTTTCAAAGCAGAATTACTTTCCCATTGTGCCTCAAATGCAGTGTGTGATATACCATTTTGTAGCTTTGCGTTTACATTTTATCCAATGTAAAACAAAACACAATTTAAAACTTTTCTCCATACTGTAAGACCAAATCAAGGCAGTATGTCACAATTGCTTTGTAAAGAAAATATTTTTTTTACCTTTTGTTAATAAAATACTTTTTCTGCAAACAGATCCTTCTGTAGGTATTATTACATTACAGTTTTTAATCCCGGTACTGAGTCAATGTGAGGTAATGTGAAGCGGCTAATTGTATAGCTAATAGGCTAGGTGTTTGTAGATCGAATGAGGTGAATGAAGCTACAGCAACAAATGTGATAATGGCTGCGGTCATTTTCGCTTGTTTTAGCTGTTCTCCAAACAGAATTTTAGAGTTTTTAAATTGAATAGAAATGCAGTAAATGAGTGAAAGGAGAAAAAGGAGAAAGGGACAAAAAGAGGGAAAGAGACAGCTGGTCACATTACTAAGGCAAACAATAACCTAAGGAGGACATAATTACTAAAGGTTGTAGCGGTTTGTGTAGACATTTGAAAAAAAGGGCCTGTAGGACCTGTCTGGTCGACTGAGATGATGACAAGGCAGAGCAACGCCATATCATGGACAAACCTCTTCCCATTTTACCAACCATTGAGTCTATATGTTTTGACCATCAAAGCTTGCCATCTGGGGTTATACCCAGCAGTTTAGTCTCTCAGCTTGCTCAATAGCCTCATTATTCAATAATCGATCTAAACAAGGTTTAGAGTTGAGCGAATGATTGTTCCCTAAAATTATGCTTTTAGTTTGAGATATTTACCACCAGCCTATTGCTAGTTACCCATTGTAAAACTAACAGGAGCTCTATGTTAAGTGTCTCATTTATTGACTTGACGTGTATACTGTTGAGTCGTCAGCATACCTAGACACAGCTTTATATAAGATTAATGGAAGGTAATATTTAAAAACAGAAAACAATAAAATGGCCCTAGCCGGCTGGTTATGATCAATGACATCAAAAGCTTCACTGAACAAAACACCTCCCATAATCTTCTATCAATTTCTTTCAGCCAATCATCAATCATTTGTCAGTGCCAAACACCTGCCCGGTATGCTTGTAATCATTAAGGACTGAGGAGTTTGTCACGATTCAAAATAAACTGAATGGAGCAAAGCACAGGCATCCTGGAGGAAAACTTAGTTCAGTCTGCTTTCCACCAGACACTGGGAGATGAATTCACCTTTCAGCAGAACTATTACTTAAAACAAGGTCAAATCTACAATGAAGTTGCTTACCAATAACACAGTGAACGTTCCTGACTTCAAGTAAATCTATGACAAGACCTGGAAATGGTTGTTAAGCAATGATCAACAACCAATTCGACAGAGCTTGAAGAGTTTTGAAAAGAATACATTTGGGCAAATGTTGCGCAATTTTAGGTGTGGAAAGCTCTTAGAGACTTACCCAGAAAGACTCACAGATGTAATCACTGCCAAAGGGGCTTCTACAAAGTATTTACTCAGGGGTGTGAATACTTATGTAAATTAGATATTTCTGCATTTCATTTTCAATACATTTGCAAAAAATTATATGAACATGTTTTCATTATGGGGTATTGTGCGTAGATGGGTGAGGGGGGGAAATCTATTGGATCCATTTTGAATTCAGGCTGTAACAACAAAATGTGGAGTAGGTCACAGGATATGAATACTTTCTGAAGGCACTGTATGTATGCTTAGTGTGCATATCACTTTTTCCCCGCTTCATCCTCTCAGGACAGGGGGCTCTCCTTCAACTGGAAAGGTTTCTTGTAGTCTGTTTATGGCTTCATCGGCACTTGTGAATTCCATCCTTTCCGTTGAGATATGATTCCTTTGTCCTCCAGTGACTGTCTGATCTGAATTTATTGCTTGCTATTTTTTGTCAGCCTAGCAGACAGGTCCTGGACGATTTCAAATGGATTGACCATGGTTTCTGATTTCCTACCTCCCCGTGCCTTCAGACGGTTGACTTTGGTCTGATAGTTCCACAACTTGAAGATTACCACGTGAGGGTACCTAACAGTTCTGTTTCACGCCGATCCTATGGTACCGTTACAGATCCTCTGGTGATACAGCCACGTCAAGTTCCTCTGATATCAGTTTGACCACGTAGCTGGAAAGGTCTCAGTTTTCCTCGTCTTCTGGGAAGGACAATATTCCCAGGCTGTTTCGTCTCATTCTGTTTTGATGCTGGTCCAATTCATATTGTTAAGTTTGCAACTTTGTTGTCTTGCGCACGCCTTGTATGTGCATGTCTGACACGATAGACTACTTTTCGAGCTAAATCTACTTTAACAATAGATTGTAGCAGTTTGTTTTGGTGTACATTGAGAGCATTTTAGCTATGTTTTCCTGGATATCCTTTAGCTGTTCATTACTCTCATTTGTATCTCCAGGTTATTTGTAGAAGCCAGACAAAAGTTTAAATTAAGCCTCTAAAATTAATAGATCAATAATCAGCTAAGCAGAAAGCTACCATTTCATTGTAGGATATGATTTGTTGATATATTTTAACTAATGCAACCACTACATCCATCTAACTTCCTCCATGTGTAGGAATACTGATGTTAAGATATTGGTATCCCAAGACAGACATTCATATGACCATAAATAGTTAATTCAACTCCACTCACAAGCAATTTTGCATGAAATAAGTAGAGAGATAGTCAAAACATTGTGGCTGAACGTCTGCTCAAATACATACAAGGCCCTTGATGCTGTAATTTGCAAAGGGTGCAGAATGACAGCGAGGCTCCACTCATTCCCATCCTGCACCACTCTGACCAGCAGCTCTCAGGAAGGGCTGGTGGCCTGGCCGGGCTGACAGACATTGTTTATCAGTGATGTCACCACTTCCCGCGAGAGTGGGTGGAGTGAGGGGAGAGAGAAAATACACATATCAGCTAAACTGTGTGACAAAGAGCAAATAGAACCAGTTGCATTTCCCAGCCTTCGTCAGTGATTCAACTGCATCACACTTCCAATTGGCCCTGAATGCCCTGAACCTCTGTGGCAGTCAGTCATGGACATACAGACATAGTTTTAATGTCATGTGCAGAAGTACAGTGAAATGCCTTTACTGCAAGCTCTAAACCCAACAATGCAGTGATCAATATCAATGTAGTACTAAAAAAAATTGCATAAGGTAGAACAAAAACAAGAAATAAAAATAAGAAAAACACGAGAAAGTAAGAAGCTATATACAGGGTCAGTTCCAATACCATATTTTCAATGTGCAGGGATACTGGAGTGATAAGAGGTAGATATGTATAGGGGTAAGGTGAATTGGCATCAGGATGAATGATAAACATGGTAGCAGCAGAGTAAAGGAAGATTTTATGTGAGTGTGTGTGCGCGTGAGTATAGAGTCAGAATAAATGGGTGTGTTGGAGAGTCAGTGTGTGTATGAGCAGGATTGTGCCAGAAGGTGGAGGAACTCTTCTGCTTAGGCACGGTGAAGGAACTCCACCCACTAGTATGCATTTCTGCAGGTGGCCATCAGAGGTAAGATATACTGGAGCCAAACCACAGAAAATCTGCATAACCCACAGCATTAAGGTAAATTCACACACTACAGATACGAAAGGTACAGAGAGTAGTGCAGTGTTGCAATGTCGTTTCTCACCAGTTGCTCCTTGTAATGCGCAGCGGCATCTGACAGTTGTTTTGCTACCTGGAAATTGAGACGCGCCGTAACATTCCTTGCGAAGACATGAGGGGCAGTATTGAGTGAGTTTTGCAATGGAAATCCTACCCTGTGTCTACATCACATCTCTTCTAGTATCCCTTCTGGTATAAACACAGAAGAGATGGACATGCAGCTAGTTTTCTGCTACTGCTATTCTACCTGCAATCATACATCTTTGTGCTTTTATTTCAACATTTGCTACGCTCAATTATGTCTCTGTCCAGATGAGGAGCATCTGTGCGAGGACGTGAGACGATACGATGACCTCTGCAATCCTTTGATGCAGTTGTAGTCGGTTAAAGTTAACAGCTGGAAGGAGATAATCACAAAATTTGAACACTGATACCGATAAAGTAAAATTTAGAACTATTCGGAAACCGGTATGTTCGCAAATGAAAAGGTGAAGGAAACGAGGAGTGGGGCTGCAGCCGAATGCCCAGTTGGCTTGGTACTTAAGCGAAACATCGTCAGACAGACACCAATACGGTATGTTGTCTTGTAATGCAGCGGAGTCCTTTTCTGCAGTGTGTTTTTGATCTTGGTTTAGCAGGCCTAGTTAGAACATGTGAAATCAACTCGTTTCTGGATGGGAGAAATTGTGAGTGGGAAATATCCTGTGCCTGTGTTGTCATCATAACGATTAACAGGGCTAGTTCAGATACCGTGTGTATGTGTGCTATTTAGATTGAGATGTTCATGAAATCTGTTCTTGAGTGAGCATTTAAACTCAAAGGAGCCCATAGAGATGTTTAAGATAGCAATGTATTCTAAAGCATTCGCCATCTGCTTGTAGTAGGGCTGGCGATGTGGCCTAAAAATTATACAGTATCTAATTATTTTCAAAATTTAAAAATCTATACAAAAGTATGTGGCCACCACTTCAAATTAGTGGATTCAGCTATTTCAGACACACCCGTTGTTGACAGGTGTATAATATCGAGCACACATCCAAGCAATCTCTATAGACAAACATTGGCAGCAGAATGTCCTTACTGAAGAGTTCAGAGAATTTCAACATGCCACCTTTCCAACAAGTCAGTCAAATTTCTGCCCAGCTAGAGCTGCCCCGGGTCAACTGTAACTGCTGTTATTTTGAAGTGGAAACGTCTTGGAGCAACAACGGCTCAGCCGCGAAGTGGTAAGCAACGCAAGCTCACAGAACGGGATCACCGAGTGGTGAAAGGCGTAAAAATCATCTGTCCTCTGTTGCAACACTCACTACCGAGTTCCAAACGGACTCTGAAAGCAAGGTCAGCACAAGAACTGTTCGTCGGGGGCTTCATGAAATGAGTTTCCATGGCCGAGCAGCTGCACACAAGCCTAAAATCCCCATATGCAATGCCAAGTGCTGGCTGGAGTGATGTAAAGCTCGCCGCCATTGGACTATGGAACAGTGGAAACGGGTTCTCTGGAGTGATGAATCACGCTTCATCATTCTGGCAGTCCAACGGACTAATCTGGGTTTGAAGGATGCCAGGAGAACGCTACCTGCCCGAATGCATAGTGCCAAACTGTAATGTTTGGAGGCGGAATAATGGAATGGGCTGTTTTTCATGGTTCGGGCTAGGCCCCTTAGTTCCAGTCAACGGAAATTGAAACGCTACAGCATACAATGACATTCTGGACAATTCTGTGCTTCCAACTTTGTGGAAGGCCCTTTCCTGTTTTAGCACGACAATGCCCCCCATGCACAAAGCAAGGTCCATACAGAAATTGTTTGTCGAGATCGGTGTGGAAGAACATGACTGGCCTGCACAGAGCCCTGACCTCAACCCCATTGAAAACCTTTTGGTGTACTTTTGACATACACTACATGACCAAAAGTATCTAAATTCTCTAAATAATCTTAAATGCGCACATTCTCTAAAATATACCTAGGCTAAATAAAAGCCTTCAACCATGAGAGCCACTAATAATTTAATTATTTTCTCAAAACAGTTAATCACATAAAAATGCCCCCTTTTGTATTATTTTTTTTACCCGAACCATGCAAATGACATTTTATTGGTCACATATGTTATTGCGGGTGTAGTGAAATGCTAGGACTAAGGAAGGTGGGTACCAGGCTGAAAAGTACCACCGGCACCTGGTAACCCAAAGGCCCAAGAGAGAGTGGGCAACCCAGAGTCCGGTAGTTCAATGCTGCAGATCTGGATTACAGGTTATGATGCAATGGCCATAATGTGGCTTCTTCCTTGCTGAGCGGCCTTTCAGGTTATGTCGATATAGGACTCGTTTTACTGTGGATATAGATACTTTTGTACCCGTTTCCTCCAGCATCTTCACAAAGTCCTTTGCTGTTGTTCTGGGATTGATTTGCACTTTTCTCACCAAAGTACTTCCATCTCTAGGAGACAGAACACATCTCCTTCCTGAGCGGTATCACTGAGTTTTGAAGGTAGGCCTTGAAATACATCCACAGGTACACCTCCAATTGACTCAAATTATGTGAATTAGCCTATCAGACGCTTATGAAGCCATGCTCCAAGCTGTTTAAAGGCACAATCAACTTAGTGCATACAAACTTCTGACCCACTGGAATTGTGATACAATAAATAATCTGTCTGTAAACAATTGTTGGAAAAATGACCTGTGTCATGCACAAAGTAGATGTCCTAACCGACTTGCCAAAACTATAGTTTGTTAACAAGAAATGTGTGGAGTGGTTGAAAAACGAGTTATGACTCGAACCTAAGTGTATGTAAACTTCTTACTTCAACTGTAGATATTCCATAAAAATATAAATACATCTGCCCTTTCCAGCTACAATAGTCATTTACAACATTAACAATGTCTACACTGTATCTCTGATCAATTTGATGTTATTTTAAATGGACAAAAAAAAGTGCTTTCATTTAAAAAACAAGGACATTTCTAAGTGACCCCAAACTTTTGAACGGTAGTGTAATACTTCAAAGTACTATTTAAGTAGGGGGTGTCTGTACTTCACTATTTATATTGACCATTTTTACTCCACTACATTACCAAAGAAAATTATGTACTTTTTACTCCATTCATTTTTCTTGACGCCCAAAAGAACTCATTACATTTTGGATGCTTTGCCGGACAGGAAAATGGTCCAATTTACAAACATATCAAGAGAACATCCCTGGTCATGCCAACCGACTGCCTTTGATCTGGCAGACACCCTAAACACAATTGCCTAGTTTGTAAATGTTGTCTTGAGTGTGCCCCTGGCTATCCGTAAATAAAAAAAATAAAAAATAAAAAAACAAGAACTGTGCCATCTGGTTTGCTTTGAAATTATTTTTACTTTTGATACTTTCACTCAAGTAGTATTTTACTGGGTGACTTTCACTTGAGTCATTTTCTATGAAGGTATCTTTACTTTTAATCAGGTATGACAATTGGATACTTTTTCCACCACTGCCTTTTTCCAAAAACACGCATTGCTTGCGGTACATTATGTTTAGAGCAAAAGTGTCAGGGCTCTTAACAAAACTCCCCCAGTCAGAAGATACTAAAGCAGTTAGCGTTTATGAATGGGGTAGGAGAAAATCAGACACATCTAATAATATTAGAAAGGGAAAGGGACATGGGATTTCATAACAAACAAAAATTCCATCATGTGTATTGCTAGACTACATTACAATATGCTGATAGTTACATTGAAATACCAATACAGAGCCGTGGGAAGGGATACATGCAACGGCATAAGCAGTATAGGAGTTGAGCTACCATTCATGCGTCGTGGGAATGAGATATTATTTACCTGTCAGTGAGTGTTGACTGTGTCTCGCTCATTGGGCTTCCGTTTGTTTTTTCCACACGGATTTTATCCAACTAACGTTAGCATTTTCATCAAAATGACAAACTGTATTTTGGAGAATGGCTTCGTCTTGGCTTTCAATGTCCGTCCAAGGGCGTTCCACAACGATTCAAATTCGTTTAATCCATTAAAATAAGAACATATGGGTTCAGTGTAGACTTCAATTCTTTGGTGTATTTAGTTTTTTCAAATATTGATGTAAAACAATTGTTCCAGACAGAAGACATCAGACTGTAAACGCTCTTCTTCAGAACCATTACGGGGGCGTGAATTAAACAACGTATTGCCAATGATACATTGATAACTCTGAGTATGGTGAAATGTTACTAGAAATGAAACGTTAACCTCTCAATATCTTTAGGAGAAACATTAATTGCGAACGCACTGTATCATGGGCATCGCCTGCCGCTGCTTGCGTCCGTCTTTGTCAATAGACTACCGGGAAAGTATTAGCACTGGCTACCTATTGTTAATTTGTTTCCATGTGAAATAACACTGCACAAAGTTACTAATTCGACCAATGTTTTGACAAGATTGGTCTAATCGTTCTGAAGATTCCTTGTTTTAGTTTTCTTTTCATTAAGTTCTCTCAAATGAAGCTTGGTTTCTCTCGAAGTTGGTCGCTTATTTACCTTCCAAAATGTTTTCATGGTAAAATTCCCATCCGATTCCCCCCTTAACCAAGACGGATTTGGTCCTTCATGCCCGGAAGAATGTCGACAACAAAGTGATCCTTGCTGCGTTCTAAAGGTTTTCACGAAATTTGAAATATTGTTTCACCACTCCGTTCCAAATACCGTTTAGATTACATGAGCGATCCTCACAGGCCTTACGCTCTTTACTGTACTATAGTGCGGATGGAAATTGAAATAATTTTCCCACCCCTAAAAAGGGAGAGGAAAAAATATATACAAAAATATCACCTTTCCTCTTGGGCCAAACCGGGTCCCGACACAGCAATTCGTAACAGCAACTTTTGAAAGCAACACAGATCTCGACAAATTCCGTTTTCAGCAGCCTAGTTTATTTTGCGGTTGAGACTTCTACGTTTCATTGAATTACAGTATGTATTTGAATCAAAACACCTAGGTACGTTTTCGGAATAGAGCTTTCAAAACCTTTGATGTCAGTTTAGTTAGGCTGGCTAAATGGGATGGTCATGATTCAACATCTTATCTTCATGCTATATATGACAGACCAGTAGATGGCCCATTTACTAAGCCTATTATTGCACATTCCAACAGATACTTTTTAATATAATGCTTATTTGGCTATCAACTACATTATATTATATTGGCTAGATATATATGTATAGGCTCTTTAAGTAGTAGCCAGGCCCAGCCAGTCAATTATTTTATTCTTTTTTTTCCACAAAAGGGCTTTATTACAGACATTGAGGAAATGTTCACATGGTATATATAAGCAATCATTTATAATGTTTCTCTGTCCGCTTTTGTATGTTTAGTATATAATCTAGATCATACATTCTATTGTACTAGGTACTGATTTATTGATTTTCTGATGTACACTACATGACCAAAAGTATGTCTTTCCAAAATCATAGAGTTGGTCCCCGTTTGCGGCTATAACAGCCTCCACACTTCTGGGAAGGCTTTCCACTAGATGTTGAAACATTTCTGTTGCGACTTGCTTCCATTCAGCCACAAGAGCATTAGTGAGGTCAGGCACTGATGCTGAGCGATTAGGCCTGGCTCACAGTCGGCGTTCCAATTCATCCCAAAGGTGTTAGTTGGGGTTGAGGTAAGGGCTCTGTGCAGGCCAGTCAAGTTCTTCCACACTTTGTGTACAGGGGCATTGTCATGCCACAAAGTTTGTCTACAATGTCATTGTATGCAGTAGCGTTAAGGTTTTCCTTCCCTGGAACTACAGGGCCTGAACCATGGAAAAAAGCCCCAGACCATTAATCCTCCTCCACCAAACTTTACAATTGGCATTATGCATTCGGGCAGGTAGCGTTCTCCTGGCATCCGCCAAACCCAGATTCGACCATCAGACTGCCAGATGGTGAAGCGTGATTCATCACTCTAGTGAACGAGTTTCCACTACTCCAGAGTCTAATGGCGATGAGCTTTACACCACTCCAGCCAACGCTTGTCATTGCGTATGGTGATCTTAGGCTTGTGTGTGGCTGCTCGGCAATGGAAACCCATTTCATAAAGCTCCCGACAAACAGTTATTGTGAAGCACAAGGCAGCTTGGAACTCGGTAGTGAGTGTTGCAATCGAGGACAGATGATTTTTACGAACTATGTGCTTCAGCACTCGACTCTCCCGTTCTGTGACCTTGTGTGGCCTACCACTTCGCGGCTGAGCCGTTGTTGCTCCTAGACATTTCCACATCACAATAACAGCACTTAGTTGACCGGGGCAGCTCTAGCAGGGTGTAAATTTGACTAACTGACTTGTTGGAAAGGTGGCATCCTATGACTGCGCCACGTTGAAAGTCACTGAGCTCTTCAGTAAGGCCATTCAACTGCCAATGTTTGAAATTAAATTGCATGGCTGTGTGCTCGATTTTATACACCTGTCAGCAATGAGTGTGGTTCAAATAGCTGAATGCACTAATTTGAAGTGGTGTCCACATACCTTTGTATATGTAGTCTGCGATCCAAACACTTAAAAGACACACCCTTGTCCACTTACCCTCGCACTTGGGGGAATCCCCGTCGCCATCTTGGCGGGTGGTCCAAATGATTAGCCAAGCAAGGGAAGTTTGCAACATAAGCCCCTCAGCCCTCGTTTTTAGTCAGCTTTGTGAGTGTACAATTATGTTCACTCCGGGGCCTGAGACTCCCCATAATTAAATGTGTAACGATTGTACACCCGCTAAGAAAAGTCTGCGTAAACTTAAAAACAACATCAAAGGAGAAGTCAGCATACAAGTGTAAGTGAAAACGAATACAAATAAGTTAGAAATTGTGCTACTAATGCACGACGGCACAAACACGTATTGTAAAAAGTAAATCTGTTTTTGTCTGGTTATCTTTTGGAAATTGTAGAAATAAAACATTTTCCTTCTTCAGAAGATCCAGCTAGGCAGGCTAACATTAGTTAGCTAATTCATTTGCTAGCTATCATACTGTAGGCGTATATTAATAACTATACATTTCATATAAGTAGACATGCATTCATAATTGACTGTAGAGTATATAAAGCACCAACAAGCTACCGGTGGCTGAAAACGCAATCATTGCGGGATGAACGAGTGTCGATTTTTCAGCCAAAGGTGGTCCATTTAAAAATCCCTCCCTCACTTCCACACACAGGTGTGTGTGTGCTGACAATTTATACTGATGATGGCCTGAGGCAAAATCATTTTTGTTTTGTTTTCACCTTTTATTTATGCACTTTTTTGCACTATAATATCTTCTTTGGCACCATGATGCTTCAATAAACATAATTTTGCATTCAAGCCTCAGTTTTAAATCTATTCCTTTTTTCTACAGTGTGCGGTTCTCTATTTCTTCCAGCAGCCCTGTTACTGTATATTAGCCCAAAATTCTTTCAGTGTACCATTTATAGTAGGCTACATTCTGCATGACAGTCTTTTAAGCTGCATTGTATACACTGAAAAAAAAAACTGATGGTATTTCCTCCTTTATCTCCCTTATCTATGATCAGATGATGTTATGTCTGGTAATATATCCGACTCTCCAAATCTTTAGCCAATTGTCTGGACAATCTAAGTACTGGGTAATTAGTCATTATATAGCCTACCATGCTTAATGCATTTTACCTGGCTGCATAACGTACGGTGCATCAATTGTCTCATCACAAATCTTAATTATAATCAGGATTAGTTATAGGATGTTGCAGTCATTATTTAGTCATAAAATAACCACTAAGAGGTGCATCAAGGTGGCTCTGACATTCAGTTCAATGCAATTTGTTATAGTAGGTGATTGATGCCAATACCTCCCCATATACCTCCTTAGATCTATGATCAATAGAATCAGCCGTACAAAAAGAGATTCCAGAAATCATCATGTTTAATATAGAACATGTGTACCTGCTGACAAACAATAACAGTATTCAGTGAGTGAACACTTGACCACACCACTTGCATCAATACTGATAGGTAGGGGCCTACTGTCGTGGAGGAACTGCCCTTTGTGCAATTTCAATCTTGGCTGCACACTTTCTCATGATGCTCATGGAAAAATGCAATTGGAGTACACTGTCACCCAGAGGACATATAATGTATTGCAAGACCACTTTAAAGGGGGCTGAACTTCCTTGTTTTTTGGCTTAGCCATTAAAACTTCTTCAGGGTCGGTGGGTCCCCTGTAGGACGTTGAGATTAGCATGCGATTAGCATGAGGTTGTAATTAACAAGAACATTTCCCAGGACATAGACATATCTGATATTGGCAGAATGCTTACATTCTTGTTAATCTAACTGCACCATCCAATTTACAGTAGTTTTTAGTGAAATAATACCATGCTATTGTTTGAGGAGAGTGCACAGTTTTGAACATAAAAAAGTTATTAATAAACCAATTAGGCACATTTGGGCAGTCTTGAAACAACATTTTGAACAGAAATAGAATGGTTCATTGGATCAGTCTAAAACTTTGCATATACACTTTTGCCATCTAGTTGCCAAAATCGACATTGCAGCTGGGCTGGAATAATACATTTCTTGCATTTCAAAGATGAAAGTGCAAAAAAAATGTAAAAGAATGGTTGTTTTTTTGTTTGTATTATCTTTTACCAGATCTAATGTGTTATATTCTCCTACATTCCTTTCACATTTCCACAAACTTCAAAGTGTTTCCTTTCAAATGGTACCAAGAATATGCATATCCTTGCTTCAGGGCCTGAGTTACAGGCATTTATATTTGGGTATGTCATTTTAGGCGAAAATTGAAATAAGGGTCCGATCCTGAAGAGGATTTATTAAAGCGCAACTGGAAGCAATAAACAACTTCTCTGATAGAAAACGGCCAATGTGGCATCGATATTAGTCAGAAACATTTATTCTAGTGTCAAAATTGTGCTCTAACCAATTCTACGGCAGGACACACCACAGTGAGACGGATGGTTTGTCGGCACTGGTGGTTTGTTCACATAGCAGGTTAGAATAACTCATGTGGGAGGTTATAAGAACTAACTTGACAGGTTATGAGACCTAACCAGGTAGGTTAGGATAACTAATGTGTCAGGTTAGGAGACTGATGTTAAGGTTAGACAAAGGGTTAGGGTTAGGCTTAGCTAAAATTCTACAGTTGTCAACAACTGTTATCCTCGACACGACAACTAGATTGAGCTGAAATGGTAGCCACAATGGTACAAACCATCAGTCTCGACAAACCATCAGTATCATAATACCTGCCCATCAGCGCAGCGGATCTGACTTTCTTTACATAAGACAACAATTATCAATTTTCTTTACTTGAGAAATCCTGCCCAAGAACCTTAGGTAGATGTACAATTGCACGACTAAAACCTCCTCCGCAAAAATGTCCAAATTAATTACAGGTTGCTTAAATTATCATAGATTCATTCAGACTATTTTAGGGAAGTAATACTGGCTTTGTTCATATGGCGTCTCATGGGGAACTAACATCAGTAACTGTGGCTAGTTAGGGACCGTCAATGTTGCACATCTTTCAGTTGTATCATTAATTGCTTTCAATATTTGTTTATGAATTTCTACAATTTATAGTTGGTTTGAGGTTTTCAAATCTTAGAAATTTGGAGCTATTGACATTTTTTATATTGTCTCATGTACATTGTGTTATTTACTGATGGTCCATAACTAGCCCCATAGGGATATCGAATGTCAGAGCAAGTTGTGCAGCTGCTCTCTGAATTGATGATCACTTGGGTGCTGCCAGCTGTGGGTATATGCACAGGATTAAAATAAACAGAACATAATGAAAACTGTTATGGTACCCTTCATTCTGTGACATTTTTTCCCCCTATAATCTCGCAAATCTCTGTTTTGCACGAGACTGACTTTATGACCAAAATGATATACGTTGTAGTCAATTTTTACACTAGAATAAATTTCTGAAGATCATCCGTTCACCTACTCTTCGTCTCCCAAAGACACGGCGGTTGGAACCAAAATTCTGAAATTTGGACTCATCAGACCAAAGGACAGATTTCCACCGGTCTAATGTCCATTGCTCGTGTTGGCCTAAGCAAGCATTTTCTTCTTATTGGTGTCCTTTAGTAGTGGTTTCTTTGCAGCAATTCGACCATGAACGCCTTGGGATAAAGGCGCCGGAGGGGATGGCTGGCGTTTTACGGGCTCCTAACCAACTGTACTATTTTGTTAGTTTTTTCGCATTATTTGTAACTCAATTTTATCTTTAATGAGTCCGACGCAAAGGATTAAACTGCTTTGTCAAGACAAGGCCCAAATCCCTGTCGTATTATTGGCCAATGTGCAATCATTGGAAAACAAACTGGACAATCTACGATTAAGACTATCCTACCAATGGGACATTCAAGACTGTAATATTTTATGTTTCACCGAGACATGGCTGAACAATGACACCGATAATATAGAGCTGGCTGGCTTCTCTGTGCATCTGCAGGACAGAGCAGCTGCGTCTGGTAAGACACGGGGCGGGGGGGTGTGTCTATTTGTCAATAACTGCTGGTGCGCAATGTCTAATATTAAAGAAGTCTCGAGGTATTGTTCGCCTGAGGTAGAATACGGCATGGGACCCGAGATCCTCAAAGTTCTACAGCTGCACCATCGAGAGCATCCTGACCGGTTGCATCACTGTCTCCTATGGCAACTGCTCGGCAACTGACCGTCATGCGCTACAGAGGGTAATGCGTACGGCCCAGTGCACCACTGGGGTCCAGCTTCCTGACATCCAGGACCTACAGTACCAGTCAAAAGCTTGGACACACCTACTCATTCAAGGGTTTTTATTTTATTTTACTATTTTCTACATTGTAGAATAATAGTGAAGACATCAAAACTATGAAATAACACATGGTATCATTTCATAACCAAAAAAGTGTTAAACAAATCAAGAATATATTTTAGATTCTTCAAAGAAACCCTTTGCCTTGATGACAGCTTTGCACACTCTTTTCATTCAACCGGATTCATGGAATAGTCACATGGAATGCATTTCAATTAACAGGTGTGCTTTGTTAAAAGTTAATTTGTGGAATTTAATGCGTTTGAGCCAATCAGTTAGGGGCGGTATACACAAGATAGACATTTGTGGTAAAATAACAAGTCCATATTATGGCAAGAACAGCTCAAATAAGCAAAGAGAAACGACATTCCATCGTTACTTTAAGACATGAAGGTCAGTCAATGCGGAAAATATCAAGAACTTTTCAAGTTTCTTCAAGCGCTCTGAAGAAACTGTGTCTCATGAGGAATGTACACAGGAAAGGAATACCCAGAGGTACTTCTGTTACAGAGGATAAGTTCATTACAGTTACCAGAAATTGCAGTCATGAGAGCTCTAGAGCAAGTTTTTATCAAGGATCTCTCTGTACTTTGCTCTTTTCATCTTTCCCTCGATCCTGACTAGTCTGAGAGTCCTTTAGGTGCCTTTTGGCAAACTCCAATCGGGCTGTCATGTGCCTTTAATTTAATTTAAAGTGTCTTCCGTCTGGCCACTCTACCATAAAGGCATGATTGGTGAAGTGCTGCAGAGATGGTTGTCCTTCTGGAAGTTTCTCCCATCTCTACAGAGGAACTCTGGAGCTCTGTCAGACTGACCATCAGGTTCTTGGTCACCTCCCTGACCAAGGCCCTTCTCCCTCTTGATTACTCAGTCTGGCCCTGGGGCCAGCTCTAGGAAGAGTCTTGGTGGTTCCAAACTTCTTCCTTTTATGATGGAGGCTGCTGTGTTCTTGGGGACCTTCAATGCTGCAGACATTTCTTGGTACCCTTCCCCAGATCTTTGCCTCGACACAATCTTGTCTCGGAGCTTTACGGACAATTCATTTGACCTCATGGCTTGGTTTTTGCTCTGACATGCAGTGTCAACTTATGTAGACAGGTTTGTGCCTTTCCAAATCATGTCCCATCAATTTATTTTTTATCTATTTTTAATAAATGTGAAGAAAAAAATAAAAACCTGTTTTCACTTTGTCATTATGGGGTATTGTATATAGATTTTAAAAAATCGATTTTAGAATAAGGCTGCAACGTAACAAAATGTGGAAAATAAAGGGGTCTGAATATTGTCCGAATGCATTGTACGAAGCTAATGTATGCAGTAGGAGGTACTAAAGGATCCCGTGTGTCACCAGCCTGCAGTTCCACTCCTTGCCACGCTGGCCATTCACACCTACAAAAATAGCATTGTTGTCACTCTACAGGTGAAACCAGAGTCCTCTTGACATTACTATGCAGTAAAAGTAACATTCTGATCAAACAGAGTCAATGCAATATCTAGGCTTACATTAGTATTATTTCTGCTATAGCTTTATACCCAAATAGCCCAAGCACATAATATTCATATCACACCCTTTTTATTTTAGTGTTAATATTTTAAGTCATTG
The DNA here is from genome assembly GCF_013265735.2 of Oncorhynchus mykiss. Lineage (NCBI taxonomy): Eukaryota > Metazoa > Chordata > Actinopteri > Salmoniformes > Salmonidae > Oncorhynchus > Oncorhynchus mykiss. Next base: position 46,086,241 of record NC_048576.1, on the reverse strand, counting down.
TTACATTTTGTTAAGTAGCTAGGTCTATACTGTGTCAATGTTAATCAAACAACAGGCTTATTCTTTCTAAACTTAGCTTAGGCTACATTATGTCATTTCCAAACATGTACCATATGACACACTTGTTTGGTCCAAAATCTAGGCTATTTTAAGAATATGATTAAACAGCAAAACAATTTAATACATACATGGCCCTACCAGCCATAGTAATAGGCTAGTAACAATCAAGACCATAGCCAAAATGCTAGCATACAAGCATAGCCTCAGTGGTGTAAAGTACTTAAGTAAAAATACTTTAAAGTACTACTTATGTAGTTTTTGGGGGTATCTGTACTTTACTATTTTTTATTTTTAGTACTTTTACTTTTACTTCACTACATTCGTAAAGAAAAGTATGTACTTTTTACTCCTTACATTTTCCCTGAAACCCAAAAGTACTTGTTACATTTTGAATGCTTAGCAGGACAGGAAAATTGCCTAATACACACACTTATCAATAGAACATCAGTGGTCATCCCTACTGCCTCTGATCTGGTGGACTCACTAAACGCACATGCTTAATTTGTAATGATGTTGGAGTGTTGAATTTTACCCCTGGCTATCCGTAAATAAAAAACAAGAAAAGGGTGCCATCTGTTTTATACTTTTACTTTTGATGCTTAAGTATATTTTAGCAATTACATTTACTTTTGATACGTAAGTATATTTAAAACCAAATACTTTAGACTTTTACTCAAGTATTTTTTTACTGGGTGACTTTTACTTGAATCATTTTCTATCTTTGCCTCGACACAATCTTGTCTCGGAGCTTTACGGACAATTCATTTGACCTCATGGCTTGGTTTTTGCTCTGACATGCAGTGTCAACTTATGTAGACAGGTTTGTGCCTTTCCAAATCATGTCCCATCAATTTATTTTTTATCTATTTTTAATAAATGTGAAGAAAAAAATAAAAACCTGTTTTCACTTTGTCATTATGGGGTATTGTATATAGATTTTAAAAAAATCGATTTTAGAATAAGGCTGTAACGTAACAAAATGTGGAAAATAAAGGGGTCTGAATATTGTCCGAATGCATTGTACGAAGCTAATGTATGCAGTAGGAGGTACTAAAGGATCCCGTGTGTCACCAGCCTGCAGTTCCACTCCTTGCCACGCTGGCCATTCACACCTACAAAAATAGCATTGTTGTCACTCTACAGGTGAAACCAGAGTTCTCTTGACATTACTATGCAGTAAAAGTAACATTCTGATCAAACAGAGTCAATGCAATATCTAGGCTTACATTAGTATTATTTCTGCTATAGCTTTATACCCAAATAGCCCAAGCACATAATATTCATATCACACCCTTTTTATTTTAGTGTTAATATTTTAAGTCATTGTTACATTTTGTTAAGTAGCTAGGTCTATACTGTGTCAATGTTAATCAAACAACAGGCTTATTCTTTCTAAACTTAGCTTAGGCTACATTATGTCATTTCCAAACATGTACCATATGACACACTTGTTTGGTCCAAAATCTAGGCTATTTTAAGAATATGATTAAACAGCAAAACAATTTAATACATACATGGCCCTACCAGCCATAGTAATAGGCTAGTAACAATCAAGACCATAGCCAAAATGCTAGCATACAAGCATAGCCTCAGTGGTGTAAAGTACTTAAGTAAAAATACTTTAAAGTACTACTTATGTAGTTTTTGGGGGTATCTGTACTTTACTATTTTTTATTTTTAGTACTTTTACTTTTACTTCACTACATTCGTAAAGAAAAGTATGTACTTTTTACTCCTTACATTTTCCCTGAAACCCAAAAGTACTTGTTACATTTTGAATGCTTAGCAGGACAGGAAAATTGCCTAATACACACACTTATCAATAGAACATCAGTGGTCATCCCTACTGCCTCTGATCTGGTGGACTCACTAAACGCACATGCTTAATTTGTAATGATGTTGGAGTGTTGAATTTTACCCCTGGCTATCCGTAAATAAAAAACAAGAAAAGGGTGCCATCTGTTTTATACTTTTACTTTTGATGCTTAAGTATATTTTAGCAATTACATTTACTTTTGATACGTAAGTATATTTAAAACCAAATACTTTAGACTTTTACTCAAGTATTTTTTTACTGGGTGACTTTTACTTGAATCATTTTCTATCTTTGCCTCGACACAATCTTGTCTCGGAGCTTTACGGACAATTCATTTGACCTCATGGCTTGGTTTTTGCTCTGACATGCAGTGTCAACTTATGTAGACAGGTTTGTGCCTTTCCAAATCATGTCCCATCAATTTATTTTTTATCTATTTTTAATAAATGTGAAGAAAAAAATAAAAACCTGTTTTCACTTTGTCATTATGGGGTATTGTATATAGATTTAAAAAAATCGATTTTAGAATAAGGCTGTAACGTAACAAAATGTGGAAAATAAAGGGGTCTGAATATTGTCCGAATGCATTGTACGAAGCTAATGTATGCAGTAGGAGGTACTAAAGGATCCCGTGTGTCACCAGCCTGCAGTTCCACTCCTTGCCACGCTGGCCATTCACACCTACAAAAATAGCATTGTTGTCACTCTACAGGTGAAACCAGAGTCCTCTTGACATTACTATGCAGTAAAAGTAACATTCTGATCAAACAGAGTCAATGCAATATCTAGGCTTACATTAGTATTATTTATGCTATAGCTTTATACCCAAATAGCCCAAGCACATAATATTCATATCACACCCTTTTTATTTTAGTGTTAATATTTTAAGTCATTGTTACATTTTGTTAAGTAGCTAGGTCTATACTGTGTCAATGTTAATCAAACAACAGGCTTATTCTTTCTAAACTTAGCTTAGGCTACATTATGTCATTTCCAAACATGTACCATATGACACACTTGTTTGGTCCAAAATCTAGGCTATTTTAAGAATATGATTAAACAGCAAAACAATTTAATACATACATGGCCCTACCAGCCATAGTAATAGGCTAGTAACAATCAAGACCATAGCCAAAATGCTAGCATACAAGCATAGCCTCAGTGGTGTAAAGTACTTAAGTAAAAATACTTTAAAGTACTACTTATGTAGTTTTTGGGGGTATCTGTACTTTACTATTTTTTATTTTTAATACTTTTACTTTTACTTCACTACATTCGTAAAGAAAAGTATGTACTTTTTACTCCTTACATTTTCCCTGAAACCCAAAAGTACTTGTTACATTTTGAATGCTTAGCAGGACAGGAAAATTGCCTAATACACACACTTATCAATAGAACATCAGTGGTCATCCCTACTGCCTCTGATCTGGTGGACTCACTAAATGCACATGCTTAATTTGTAATGATGTTGGAGTGTTGAATTTTACCCCTGGCTATCCGTAAATAAAAAACAAGAAAAGGGTGCCATCTGTTTTATACTTTTACTTTTGATGCTTAAGTATATTTTAGCAATTACATTTACTTTTGATACGTAAGTATATTTAAAACCAAATACTTTAGACTTTTACTCAAGTATTTTTTTACTGGGTGACTTTTACTTGAATCATTTTCTATGAAGGTATCCTTACTTTTTATCAAGTATGACAATTGAGTACTTTTTCCACCACTGCATAGCCTACATACGGTACCTTTATCCTTTTCTCTCCACAAGCATCATAACCTGTAATCCAGATCTGCAATATCAACAACAAATGTCTGCCATCTTCAGCCTCCATATGTGTTGCTATTACCTTTCTGATCTGCCTCAAAAAGTCAGTCCAAAAAGGCCTGGCACATTTAAAATGGAGTGCATGTTCACTTTTTCACTGCAATAAAATGTCAAGGAAGCCTACCACAATCAATTAGTCCCCTAACTAGTCTAAATCCCTTCCCCTTGGTTCTCAAGCAGCTTTAGCCTCTTATGAGATTAGTTGATTTCCTCCAATTATATACCCTGGCTGTAGACCAAGCAAGTAATATAAGGCACTACAGTTACTCTCTCCTCGAAATACTACATGCAACAGTCTCTATGACTGTAACTGTGAGGATAATAGAATTGAGTGAAATATAGGCTAGCCTTGGACATTGTAGTGACTATAGGCTCAGCCAGGTCGCCCGTGATACAAGTCAGTATTCGATATCCATCCATGTTTGAGGTTGTTGGGAGAAGATGTGGAAAACGGCCACTAGGGGCAACAGTGAGTGCTGTTACGTTAAAGTGGGGTTCAGTTGTGCTAGGGTGTTGTGGACGGGATGGTGGATGAACATCTGCCTCTGATTCCAAAGGTTGAAAGTTTGAATCCAGCAATATAGTCATTGCATTCTAGCAATATGGGTGTCACGACTTCCGCCAAAGTCGGTCCCTCTCCTTGTTTGGGCGGCGTTCAGCGGTCGACGTCACCGACCTTCTAGCCATCGCCGATCCACTTTTAATTTTCCATTGATTTTGTCTTGTCTTCCATCACACCTGGTTCCAATTCCATCAATTACATGTTGTGTATTCAACCCTCTGTTCCCCATGTTTGAGGTTGTTGGGAGAAGATGTGGAAAACGGCCACTAGGGGCAACAGTGAGTGCTGTTACCTTAGAGTGGGGTTTGGTTGTGCTAGGGTGTTGTGGACGGGATGGTGGATGAACATCTGCCTCTGATTCCAATGGTTGAAAGTTTGAATCCAGCAATATAAATGTATTTTTGTTTTAAGCCTATCCAAAAAGTTAACCTGAAGACAGGTAGCCTCAAAATACAGACTTAATCATGCAAATGAGCAACAGTGCTGAATTCAGTCTGGATTTCAAGGTGACAAGCATTACAAGCCTGGCAATTAAAGGCGAGTCAAGTGTGCAGGGTCTACAAGCATCATAACACATTCTTGGAAACTAGTGTTTCCATGTTTGATTAGGCCCAGGCCTCCTAATTTCTCGTTGGGACTGAGTTAATTACCCTTAGAGCTATGAAGCAGACAGGTGACAAATGGCCTCTTTACACTATACTACTTTGATGACCCAAACTAGGTCCAGTAGAGATACAGTACTTGTGAAGTGTAAAGAGACGGATCTAGATTCAAACCTCTCTTTAAGAGAGTTGGGAGACATCTTACACCACATTACCTCTGATGGGTAAAGTGTAAAGACAATAGCTGTCCCACACCACATGTCCCTGCAAGAATGACCTCAATTACCCACACCCAAGAGACTCCACTAAAACTAGCTACAATGTAACAAAGTGTGTTTAATGAAAGTAATAAACTGTAACAATGTATGAATTGGACCATTGATAGATCACACTGAAACACATTGCAGATTTTAAAGTGTGATGCACTTCTGAAACATTCCTTAAAAAATACCAGTGCTGATTTTTTTATGTTAATCATTTCATTTTTCTAAAGTTCTGGCCCCTCTATAATATTGAATCATTTCACAACCTAAATATATTTGCAAACATTATATACACAAATACAAACAATAGACAACATCATTATGTAAGATTGCTGTCTTTTACTATGTACACCTTCACACAATTATTGTCACACCTGAACCCCTGATGAATAACAAAGAAAATATCCAAATGAACCTCACTGTACCCAATACGATAACACTTTACTTGACACCCAGGGTCATAACACATGATGACATGATCATAACCATGCCATGATATGTCATAACAGATGACATAACTTGTCATAATAGGATCACAACACTGTCATGACACAAATTTAGACCTGTTGTGAAATATATTACGTTATTTTATGGCTGGTTATGACACCTACATAAGAGTGTCAAACCCGACAAAACTACCACACCAGGCAAAACATTCCATTACACCACAGCCTACTTGTTTGTGCTATATAACATTTTCTGAAATGTACCATATTAAATTAGCATTGTAACTGTGCACACATTGATGTCAAACATGCACCTACCCCAATGCTCTGTTTCTAATGACTAGGATGAACACAGAAACAGATTTCAGGAGCACGGGAAGACTATTTTTGACTGATTACAGATGTAAGGGCATGTATGTGATAGGCCTATCTTGCTTATATGATTATGATGGTCATACTGCTTCTTGGTAGTGTCATATTTTCTTAGTCCAAGTAAAGTGACACAGTATAGTCATAATGTTTCTTGACAGTGTCATAAGTGTATTTTCTTAGTCCATGTGACACAGGGTGGTTATAATGGTTTATGACCGTGTCAAAAAGTATATTTTCTACAAGTTAGTAGAAAATTATTTAAAATAGTTATTTAAAATAAGATGGGGGGGGGGGGGACATGACTGTAAAGAATTCATAACAAAAATAAAGGACAAAGGACAAACTTTCAAATGAAAGGAAACTTCTTGGCAGGGACAAAGCATTTGAATAGGTGTCATAACCAGCCATAAAATAACGCAATATATGCCACAACAGGTGTAAATATATGGGTCATGACAGTGTTAAGACCATGTTATGTCAGGTGTTATGACATATTACGATATGGTTATGACCATGTCATAACTTGTTATGACGCTGGGTGTCAATTAAAGTGTTACTAAACAAAACAATGTACATGGACAGCTCAACTGAATCCAACATATACAACTGTATAGGCTACATGCATTTTCCGGTGGTCAAATACATTTAAATAAAATGTAACCTTTATTTAATAAAGGCCATTTAAAAATGTTTGCCTACCCAGGTTTTTTTTTTTACACCTTTTTCAAATAGAAAAACAAAAAAAATATTTTCTGTGTTCACAACAATGCCTAAACCACATCAGGGGACGACTTTTGAGGTCTAGGAAAAATCTAAGAAATTTAGTTTTTTTTTGTGTGTAGTTGCCCTTTATTTCAGTGAGCATGCCCTGCACTGTTGTTTGGTGAGTAGATTTTATGTAGTGCAGTAAGCACATACACTACCGTTCAAAAGTGTGGGGTCATTTAGAAATGTCCTTGTTTTTGAAAGAAATCTACCATTTTTGGTTCATTAAAATAACATCAAATTGATCAGAAATACAGTGTAGACATTGTTAATGTTGTAAATGACTATTGTAGCTGGAAATGGTAGATGAAAAAAAATGGAATGTCTCATAGCCGTAAAGAGGCCCATCAGCAACCATCACTCCTGTGTTCTAATGGCACGTTGTGTTAGCTAATCCAAGTTTATAATTTTAAAAGGCTAATAGATCATTAGAAAACCCTTTTGCAATTATGTTAGCACACCTGAAAACTGTTGTTCTGATTAAAGAAGTAATAAAACTGGCCTTCTGTAGACTAGTTGAGTATCTGGAGCATCAGCATTTGTGGGTTTGATTACAGGCTCAAAATGGCCAGAAACATAGATCTTTCTTCTGAAACTCGTCAGTCTATTCTTGTTCTGAGAAATGAAGGCTATTCCATGCGAGAAATTGCCAAGAAACTGAAGATCTCGTACAACGCTGTGTACTACTCCCTTCACAGAACAAAAATGTGATTTTAAACCTAACCCTAACTTATGAAGGCCAATGTGTTGGTCCACCAGACCTTCTGCGCATTTGGGCAGAAGTGTTTGAGGTTAGGAGTAATGTGAATAACATGACATCACTTTAGAGCCTTATGCCATGCTTCAGCACAACATGTCACCCTTTTATAAAGCACATGTTTATATCACATTTGACATAGTGGGTTATGGCAGTTGACATTGGTGATTATGTCACATAGTTAGGCCACATTTATGAACCCTTTATAAACCATAAAATACAGTTAAAGATACTGTGCAACACATTTATGTAGTGCTTATGAAGGCATCATGAAGCTTCTATAATTTGAACATAATTTAAAGCGGGACCAAGTATTGTATATGACATTTGACAATATGTGTGTTTGATGGATTGTATCCATTTCTGATTCCCTTCATTGACATCGGTAGTTTTAGTTCTCTTCCACAACAGGCAGGATTTCTCAGTGGTGATAGGGCATAGGGTTCCATGTGCGATACCACGACCTGAAACGTAAACATAACAGATTCATCGCTCATCTGTACAATGCCATGTTGCCATTACAGCACTAGAATAATCTTCTGGGTGTCTCTAAAATGACACCATATTCCCTATGTATTGCATTACCTTTGACCAGGCCATAGGGCTCTAGTCAAATGTAGTGTACTATATACTGTGGGTAATGGGGTGCAATCTGTTCAGATGTGATTGGCTGTGGTGAGAGGTGAGTCCCTTACCCTGGTGAGCTGAAGGATTGGTTGACCTGGGAGGTCAAAGCAGGGGAGCCAGACGAGAGTGCGCCGAGCGAAGGCCCATGACTAGGACTATTAGGAGAGGGACTCGATGACACTAGAGCACAAATGAATAAACTCAATTTAACATGCACACTCACTTCACGAGAAAGCTTGAGACTTCATACAGTGAGTTTCATATGGATGAAGGTTTTACAGGTTAGATTTCTCAGACAGTGTGGATTTCACACAAATGTCTTCATGCCCTTCACTTTTACAGGTCTTAAGTACTACAGACTACGGTGGGGTCCAAAATGACTGATACCTTTGATAAAGATGAGCAATAATGAGTGTATAAAATGAATGATTCAAGTACTGAGCTATATTGTATGCTGAAACACATTTATACTAATACAATTGCTCAGAGAAAGAGATTTTGTTTAACAAGTAATCAAAAAAAAAATCTTTAAAAGGTCAGGATAAACATTATTGACACCCCTAATGATTCTTATAAATAAAGTAGTCAAAAGTTCAGTGTTTGGTCCCATATTCCTTGGACGCAATGACTACATCAAGCTTGTGATTCTAAAAACTTGTTGGATGCATTTTCAGTTAGTTTTGGTTGTGTTTCAGATTATTTTGTACCCAATAAATATGAATGGTAAATAATGTATTTGTCACGACTTCTACCGAAGTCGTTGCCTCTCCTTGTTCGGGCGGTGCTCGGCGTTCGACGTCACCGGTCTTCTAGCCATCATTGATCCATTTTTAATTTTCCATTGGTTTTGTCTTGTCTTCCCACACACCTGTTTTCAATCCCATTCATTACCTGTTGTGTATTTAACCCTCTGTTTCCCCTCATGTCTTTGTCAGAGATTGTTTTATTGTTAGTGTTGTTTATTTGTTGTGTTGGTGCGCAACGGGTCCTTGTATCCAAGTTTTTTCATGTCTGTACGTTTTAGTGTTATGGAGCATGTTCTGTGGACATTTATTAAAAGACTCCATTTACACTCCATTTTGACTCTCCTGCGCCTGACTTCCCTGCCACCTATACACACGGCGCTGACAGAATCTCTGACCCTAAAAATATGAAGTCAGCAGAAGAGGACACTACGCCCATGGAGGTGGAGGAATGTGTCCGGGAACAAGCGGAGGTGATTGACTGTTTGAGCACTGTAATGGATCGCATTGTCCAGAATATGGATCGCTGGGAGAGACAGGGAGTTTCTCCAGCGCCACCACCACCACAACCGCAATCTCCCTTGAACACTTTTTCCCCTCCGGAACCGAAGATCCATTTATCCCTACCCACGGGATACAACGGAGATACTGCCGGCTGCCAGGGTTTCCTCCTTAAGCTGAACTTGTATCTGGCCACGGTCTCCCCAGTACCATCTGACCGTGAGAAGAGTTACGCCCTCGTCTCATGCCTCAACGGGAAAGCCCTGGAATGGGCCAGCACTGTGTGTAGAGAGGAGGATGCGGAGTTGGACCATTTTGAGGAGTTCACCCGCCAATTCCGGATAGTATTCTAGTATTCGACCATCCACCCGAAGGCAAAGCAGCGGGTGAGCTCCTCTTTCATCTGAGGCAGGAGACGAGGAGTGCACAGGAGTTTGCTTTGGAGTTTAGGACCTTGGCTGCCGGCGCTGGATGGACAGGGCCCTGATCGACCATTACCGTTGTAGTCTACGCGAGGACGTCCGTCAGGAGCTGGCCTGTAGATACACCACCCTCACCTTCGACCAGCTGGTGGACATGTCCATCAGGCTGGACAACATGCTGGCTACTCGTGGACGTCTAGATCGGGGTCTGGTTGTTCCATCCTCCCGCACCCTCTCTCCCGAACCTATGGAATTGGGAGGGATGGTGCGCAGGGAGACCGGAGGGGGTTCCCGCTCGAGCACCATTCATGGTCGCAGAGGGCACACTGCTGGTCGGTGCCGGGTTGGTTCCTCTGGGAATAGAGAAGGCAGGCAGGGCATTCTGGCATCACCCCAGGTGAGTAGGCACCATTCTCATCCAGAGCCCTCTGTTGCACTAATGTTTGTCTCGGTCACTTTTCCTGATTTTTCCCTGCATTCCCAGTATAAGGCGCTAGTAGGTGCGGTAAAAGTTTAGCTCATAGTTTAGGGATCCCTATTGTTTCTGTGGATATGCCTTTCCCTATTCATGCCTTAGATAGTCGACCATTAGGGTCAGGGTTTATCAGGGAGGTAACCGCACCTTTGTGTATGATAACGCAGGAGGGTCACAAGGAGAAGATTAGTCTTTTCCTTATTGATTCTCCTGCGTTTTCTGTGGTGCTAGGCCTACCCTGGTTAGCTTGTCATAACCCCACTATTTCTTGGCCACAGAGGGCTCTCACGGGGTGGTCGCGAGAGTGCTCAGGTAGGTGTTTAGGGGTTTCTGTTGGTGCTACTACAGTGGAAAGTCCAGACCAGGTCTCGACCGTGCGCATTCCCCCCGAATATGCCGATTTGGCTCTCGCCTTCTGTAAAAAGAAGGCGACTCAATTACCACCCCATCGACGGGGGGATTGTGCGATAGATCTCCTGGTAGACGCTGCATATCCCAGGAGTCACCTGTATCCCCTGTCGCAAGCGGAGAAGGAGGCTATGGAGACATATGTCTCTGAATCCCTGCATCAGGGGTTCATTCAGCCATCCATTTCACCCATCTCTTCGAGTTTCTTTTTTGTGAAAAAAAAGGATGGCAGTTTACGCCCGTGCATTGATTATCGAGGTCTAAATAAAATCACAGTGAAATATAGTTACCCGCTACCTCTGATCAATACGGTTATTGAGTTAATGCATGGGGCACGCTTTTTCACAAAATTGGATCTCAGGAGTGCGTACAATCTGGTGCGTATTCGGAAGGGTGATGAGTGGAAGACGGCATTTAGCACCACCTCAGGTCATTATGAGTACCTTGTCATGCCATATGGGTTGATGAATGCTCCATCAGTTTTCCAATCATTTGTAGATGAGATCTTCAGGGACCTGCACGGGCAGGGTGTAGTGGTGTATATCGATGATATTCTGATATACTCCGCTACACGCGCCGAGCATGTGTCCCTGGTGCGCAGGGTGCTTGGTCGCCTGTTGGAGCATGATCTATATGTCAAGGCTGAGAAATGCTTGTTCTTCCAACAATCCATCTCCTTCCTAGGGCATCGGATTTCCACTTCAGGAGTGGAGATGGAGAGCGACCGCATTACAGCCGTGCGTAATTGGCCGACTCCAACCACGGTAAAGGAGGTGCAGCGTTTTTTAGGGTTTGCCAATTACTACCGGAGGTTTATCCGGGGTTTTGGTCAGGTGGCTGCTCCCATTACCTCACTGCTAAAGGGGGGCCCGGTGCGCTTGCAGTGGTCGGCTGAGGCGAACAGGGCTTTTGGGCACCTGAAGACTCTGTTTACCTCGGTGCCTGTGTTGGCTCATCCGGATCGCTCTTTGCCATTCATAGTGGAGGTGGACGCATCCGAAGCTGGGATAGGAGCAGTGCTCTCTCAGCGTTCGGGTACGCCACTGAAGCTTCGCCCCTGTGCTTTCTTTTCAAAGAAGCTCAGCCCGGCGGAGCGAAACTATGATGTGGGGAACCGAGAGCTGTTAGCTGTCGTAGAAGCCTTGAAGGTGTGGAGGCATTGGCTTGAGGAGGCTAAACACCCTTTTCTCATCTGGAATGACCACCGCAATCTGGAGTACATCCGGCAGGCGAAGAGACTGAATCCTCGCCAGGCAAGGTGGGCCATGTTTTTCACTCGTTTTGTGTTTACTCTTTCTTACAGACCAGGCTCCCAGTACGTTAAGGCAGACGCATTGTCTCGGCTGTATGACACAGAGGAGCGATCCATGGATCCCACTCCCATACTCCCAGCTTCGTGTTTGGTGGCGCCTGTAGTGTGGGAGCTGGACGCGGACATTGAGCGGGCGTTACGTGCAGAGCCCTCTCCCCCTGAGTGTCCAGCTGGTCGTCTGTACGTTCCGTCTGCTGTCCGCGACCGATTGATCTATTGGGCTCACACGTCACCCTCCTCTGGTCATCCTGGAATAGGTTGGACGATGCGCTGTCTTGATGGGAGGTACTGGTGGCCCACTTTAGCTAAGGACGTGAGGATTTATGTTTCCTCCTGCTTGGTGTGCGCCCAGTGCAAGGCTCCTAGACACCTGCCCAGAGGTAAGCTACAACCTCTACCCGTTCCTCAACGGCCGTGGTCGCACCTGTCGACCAAGGCCAGTTCATGGAACGTCTCGGGGTCTCGATCAGCCTTACTTCAGGTTTTCACCCCGAGAGTAATGGGTAGGTGGAGAGAGTGAACCAGGATGTGGGTAGGTTTCTGCGGTCCTATTGCCAGGACTGGCCGGGGGAGTGGGCGGCTAACCTCTCTCCCTTCCAGTGCGTAGAAGCCAAGGTTGAATGTTTCAGACGACTGTTTCAGGCACGCGGAGGAGTCCGTGTCTACCTTCAGCAGGCTGTGACGTGCCAAAAGAAGAACGCAGATCGCCACCGCACTGAGACCCCGGGACCGGGTCTGGCTCTGGACCCGAAACCTGCCCCTCCGCCTGCCCTGCTGGAAGCTGGGTCCGCGGTTTGTCTTCCATCACACCTGGTTCCAATTCCATCAATTCCATCAGTGTTGTGTATTTAACCCTCAGTTCCCCCCCATGTCCTTGTCCGTAATTGTTTGTTGTAGTGCTTGTGCACGTTATGCTGGTGTGTACTGGGTTTTGTTTGACCCGTTTATTGTATTGATTCTGTTTACGGTGGTTTATGGTTATTAAACTAAACCGGTGTAAATCAGTTTCCACTCTCCTGCGCCTGGGCCAGTTGCATGGCATTACAATGGGACCAAATACTACATTTTGTCATAAATTAAAGTAGTCTAATTTTTAGGTGTGTCAATCATTTTGACCCCTAACTTTTTGAGAAAAAGATATTACTTGTTACAGAAAATCTCATTTTCTGAGCAATTGAATTAGTATAAAATAATATAATCTCTTCATTTTTTGGAGCATACAATATAACCTTTCAATTATTTATTTGATACAGTCGTTATTGCTCATCTTTATCAAGGGTGTCAACCATTTTGGACCCCACTGTATATGAAGTTGTCTTAAATACAGATTATATGAAGTGCATATGGTGACACTTGCCTCCTCCTGAAGCAAGAGGGCTGTATGATCTGGACGTGGAGGCCTGAAACAGGGTGTTACATGAAGGCTAGTGGGAAAAAAATAAGACAATGTACTGAAAATGTTGTAGTGTACATAATGCATTACTATTACACTACTCTTTTATTACCCAAATCTTATCATATACCAGTGAAGAGCGAAAGCCCCTAAAAAGCAACTTCTCATTTTGAAAACGGCCTACGTGCTATCGATCGGAGTCAGAAACATTTATGCTAGTGTCAAAATGGACACTATTAAAATATTATAATGTTGGTCATCAAGTCAGTCTCATCCAAAACTGAAATTTGCGAGGTTATAGGAAAAAAAGGTATGTCACGGAATGAGGGGTACCTTCAATCCTGCCCATATGCCCACAGCTGGAAGCACCCAAGTAATAATCCATTTTGAGTGCAGCTGCACATGACCCAATCATAATGCCCATGATATCCCTATGGGTCTTGTTAGGGACCATCAGTAAATTACACAATGTACATGAGACAATATTTTAAAAGGTTAATAGCTCTAAATTCCAATGACTTAAAACCCTCAAAACAACTATAAACTGTAAAAATTCATATAAAATATTGAAAGCATTTACAATGTGTAATTTATTGACGGCCCCGACCTAAAATCAACTTTGCCACTGTGGCACACCAGCCACGCTAATTGGCGAAAGCAATAGCTTGACTGGGCAACTTCTTAATGACCAAGGCGAAAAATGTGGCCAAATCAGAAAGTTCAGCCCCCTTTAAAAATATATAGGCTTTCAAGTTGACTTGAAAATATAGAGCTACTGTACATATTCCTAACTGGCCACTTTACTATCAGGAAAAAAACATACAACATTTTACCAAAACATTATCACTAAGAGATTTAAAGCTAACCATTCTGGGGTTGAAGTTATGTGATTTCATGGGTGAGGTGGACACAGGGCAGTAGATCCTCTTTTCCTTCTGTCTACGGTTACAGAACCACACCCGCACCACCTCCTTCTCCATAGACAGCTGCTCTGAGATCAGTGTGATCTCCTCCGAGTTAGGCTTGGGGTTCTGAATAGAAACATGGGTATAATGGTATTACTGTAGATGCTATTAGCATCTATGAACCTTTATAATGCCTTATAATATGGCATATAATATGTAGCTGCTCTGATATAATTGTGATCTTCTCTGAGTTGTGATTAGGGTTCTGAAAAGAAACCTTGGTAGTTAACTGTAAAGCCTGCAAGTACAATGCTTATGACTTATTATAAGCATGCATGAGCTTCTATAATGTCTTATAATAAGCCATATCATATGTATCAACATTGCAACTAACTTGAAATGGCTGCTATGTAGTCACTCAAGTGCCACAACAATGTGCATGAAGGTGAATTGTTTTGCTCCCTGCATGAAGTGTTCTTAAATACAAATTATATCAACAGTTCCTAAATGATGTATTTATGGTTGGAAGTGCAGGGGACAACGTTAGTGTCATGTATTGTCATATTATGTCTTGTTCCTGTTCTTTCTCTTCACTCCGTCTCCCTCTGCTGGTCGTATTAGGTTACCTTCTCTTCCTCTCCTTCCCCCAGCTGTTCCTCATCTTCTCTAACTACCTCGTTCACCCTTTTCCCACCTGTTCCCTTTTTCCCTCTGATTAGGTCTCTATTTCTCTCTCTGTTCCTGCTTCTGTCTTTGTCAGATTCTCGTTTGAGTTTCTCATGCCAGAACCAAACTATGGTCTTGTTTGCTTCACCCTTGTCCTGTCCTGTCCTGTCGGAATCTGCCTGTTCATCTGATGCTACGTGTGATCAGGTACCTCTGTCCTCTAAGACCCCCGCCTACCCACAGAGACCAGCAGTCTGTCGCCGCTAACCCAGCAATTCTCCTCTGCTGCTAAGAAGGGGACTCTAACCCAGCTATTCACCTCTGCTGCTAAGAAGGGGGACTCTTCTGTAAATATCAGAAGGACTTTATGATTCATTTGTCGCCCTCTCTGCGGGTTGTCTATTTTGCCATTATATATATCCAAAGAGGATCTATGTCTTCCCTGTGTTTTGACATTAAAGGACTCTGTTTTTGTTAAACCGCTTTTGGGTCCTCACTCACGTGCATAACAGTTAGGGGATAGACAGAGTTAACTCACGTCAAGAAAGCGTTTCTCCAGGGTGAACTTGATGTTGGTTTCAATGCTTGTTCTCTTTTTCCTTTTCCTTCCATAGCCTTCCATCAGGGGGGGTAGAGAGGCAACGTTGGCCATAGAGTCCGAGGGAGAATTCTCTGATGTGGAAAGAGATAGTGAACATGATTTTTAATTATTTTTTTGAGCCAATAAAACAAAAATAAATATCCCCTCGGCATAGAAATTAACAGTACAAGTGTGTAAAGACATCAGCAAAATATGTTATACACTATAGTACCTGCGTCGCTCAGCCACTTCTCCAGTAGCGGCTTCAACTTGCACATATTTTTGAAGCTCAGGTTGAGTGCCTCGAAGCGGGAGATGGTAGTCTGACTGAAGTCATTCCCATACAGTTTCCCCATATCCAGGCCTACATCACCCTGGAACACACACAGGATATATTTGAATCTGATTATGGCAAACTTTCAAATAATAATGTTATCTCTTTGAAGTAGTTTGACTACAGAAAACATGTCACTTCACTACTGTCTTTGCACTGTGTGTGTTACAACTATTTCAAAGTGTGCAAGTACACCAAGTACAGAAGTTAGGTGGCATAACAAGAGCGAGGCAGTAGCTTCAAATCCCAGGGCTGACAGGAACATTTGACTTTGTCATGACTTATGCCTTGTTTATATGATATCTGAGTGAGAGTGACTAACAAAAATGATTACTACAATATTTAGATAATTGGCTAGACTAACTTACCTAGAGATCTATCAAATGTTAGCTGACGTGGGCTTATTGAGTGACTGACAGTGACTGACATAACAACAGGAAAACATTTGATGCACCATCAAATTTCTAAATTGCACGTTGTGTATTCTACAATACTAACTAACAATAAGTTGAGACCCCACTGACTTCCTAAAATAAAACCACATTTTATTGAATTTTTTGGGGGTTTGGCTGTGGGGCCCTAAGAGGCTGCTTATTTCGCTTACACCTAGAAACGGCACTGACGGTATGTGTGGTGTCCGGGGCTTAGGGAAAATAACAAGATAGCAAAAATACAAATAAAGCTATATTGTATTTTGAGCCAGTGGTCCTCAGTCTGTACCTGGGTGAAGCCCAGTTTGATGCGTCTCTGTTTGAAGGCCTTGGCAAACTGTTCCAGCTCCTCTAGGTCGCTGGGATCGTCCTGCTGGGGGGCCCCGATGTGTTTGGGGACCTGCAGGTGGGACATGTCCACGTGTCCTTCCATGGACGACGACGTCAGGCCCGACCGACTCATGGCCTTTAAGGAGGAGAAAAATCGTTAAATGGATGATAGAAAGTGTTGTATATGTGTTCAGCTATGTGAAAATTTTAGCAGTGTTAGAAACCTTGTTCATATGGAAATGTAACAGTTTTTTGTGATATGCAAATGTTCTCTTCATATTTCCTCATCACTACACTAAGTGTACAAAACAGTAGGAACATCTATTCATTCCATGACAAAGACTGCAAGGTGAATCCAGGTGAAAGCTATGATCCCTTATTGATGTCACCTTTTAATTCCACTTCAATCAGTGTAGATGAAGGGGAGGAGACAGGTTAAAAAATGATTTTTAATGCTTGAGACAATTGAGACATGGATTGTGTATGTGTGTGTCATGACGTTGCCCTCTTTGGGTACAGCAAGCCCATCCCCCCTCTCCCTGTCTCACCCTTTCCTCCTTCAACTAGGCTGCTGTGGTCAGAGAGAGGTCGTAAATTCCTGAGGATCTCCTCATGGTCACACAGGACAGAGATAGAGTGAAGTTTCATAGAGAACAAAGGAATTTCTTCCACCTCACATAACTTGAGGCCCGAACAAATTTCATGTTCCGGAGAAGGTATAAAAGATCGGTGAAGAATTCAGCTACGAACTGTTCCGTTTGTTACAATTTGGGGAAGCTCATGTGAGACGGTGTGGCCACATTACCATAACGCTGTTTATATAATAGTCTCAGATATGAGGTTTACATCTAATTGTTGTATAAGATGAATGAGTGAGTATGATACTGTTTACACAATTTTACAATTTGATTTTGGACTGTTTAATGAAGGAAATGCCAATTCCTTTTTGAGTTTAACCTCATGAAGCTAGGGGGCACTATTTTTACGTTGGAAAAATAACGTTCCCAAAGTAAACGGCCTATTTCTCAGGACCAGATGCTAGAATATGTATATAATTGACAAATTAGGATAGAAAACACTCTAAAGTTTCCAAAACTGTCTAAATATTGTCTTTGAATATAACAGAACTGATATAGCAGGCGAAACGCTTTGAAAAATCAAACCAGGAAGTGGCTTCTATTTTGAAAACTCCATGTTCCATAGCCTCCCATTGCTCCATTTAAAGGGATATCAACCAGATTCCTTTTCCTGTCATTTCCTCAAGGTGTCAACAGTCTTCAGACATAGTTTCAGGCTTTTGTTTTGAAGAATGAGCGTGAACGACCACATTGCGTAAGTGGATAGGTGGGGGCTCTCAGAGTGAATTGTGCGCAAAAGAGAAAGGCGGCCATTGTTACTCCCGGTCCTAGTGAAAAGCCAACTGTCCCGGTTTATATAGTATCGAATAGATATTTGAAAAACACCTTGAGGCTTGATTATAAAAAACGTCTGACATGTTTCTGTGGACATTATGGATAAATGTGTCATTTTTGTCTGCGTTGTCGTGACCTCTCTTTCCGGTGGATTCCTGGGCATAACGCACCAAACTAATGGAGGTATTTGGATATAAAAAATATATTTATGGAACAAAAGGAACATTTGTGTCTAACTGGGAGTCTCGTGAGTGAAAACATCCGAAGATCAAAGGTAAACGGTTAATTTGATTGCTTTTCTGATGCTAAGTGTACTTATTGTTTTGTCGAGCGATCGATAAACTTACACAAACGCTTGTATTGCTTTCGCTGTAAAGCATAATTTCTAAATCTGAGACGACAGGTGGATTAACAAAAGGCTAAACTGTGTTTTGCAATATTGCACTTGTGATTTCATGAATATGAATATTTTCTAGTAATATTATTTGACTGTGGCGCTATGCTATTTCCGCGTTGCTGATGACAATTATCCCGGATCCGGTATGGGTGGTTCAGAGAGGTTAACTGAATCAGAGGACCGCCCCTGAGCCCAGTTAGGGTCAGGCATCCTGGGACAGCCCCTTTTCTGCAATTCCGAATAAAACCCAAATTTGAGAAATTATCACCAGACCATGTTTCTCTCAATCACGGGAGTACAAAGGTTGTAGACCATTGCTGAATCTTTTAACCTAACCACGTGGTTAAACTCTTAGACTATCGATACCGACAGAACAAGAACAATTATTTTATATTAATTACTAGTCTGCAGCTAGGAATTCGGTATCATTGAACGCGAAGAACGACAACCGCTGAAACATCCATTCTATAACAAATGAATGAATGTCACTCTGAACTATTCCCTCTAACCAAGACAGATAGAGACAGAGAGACGAAACTCTCCAACAGAAACAAACTTTTCAACAGTGATCAAGACGACACACTGAGCGTAAATATATTGATTGATTGCAATTGTTCCCGAATGAGTGAGCGTTCATGTGCATTTCAATTGTTATAATTATCACTCTAGTGACTTCTCAGCTGACTCCCCCTTTTGTCCACCAAGCCGCGATGCCGGTTTAGTCCACTAGGGCACATTTCCTATCATTTCTTGTAACCATATTAACTTTGTTGTTTTGTTTATGCATTTCTGTGAATTACTTAGTTAGTAATAAATAAATTATTTAAGAAAATTTATGTATGTATGACTCATAGTAAAGACTGGGTTCGTGCAGATAACCAACAATTTACGACGTTTGGAATGAAACTAACATGAGGTAAAGTAAATCATTCATTAATCAGAAGACTATGGATCAGATATGAAAATATCTAAAAGGTTACATTGGGAAATTATAACCTTGTAATCTGAATATTGTCCTTGCTGCCTTGACTTCCTAGTTAATGACGGTTACATTATTAATCAATCTAATCGCGTAATACTAATTACAGAATCTTTGATAAAACTAAGTCTTCAATTTAATGATAGTAAAGACACAACATTTTTGGTGCCCCCTGTGAGGAATCTAAGATAGAATTAGACTTTGCTGTGGAATTCTATATATCAATTGTGCAAACAGAATTGTACAAACAGACTGCTTTGTATACATTCAAATTGGTTGTGTGTGTGTTCCCATTTGAAGAGGCTACAGAGCACCTCCGGTAGTGGTCGTTAGCGTCAGAGCAATGAGTGATAAATTCCAGATTTAGTCCGTTAGTCCTAACGGTACTATTTCTGTCAGTCAATTTTAACTTCTAGAGCCAGTAAGGTTCGGAATTAGAGGATAGATCTTCGGCGTTCGAGCCAAAGTATTTAGCTGCCTACCGCACTTCACCACAATTTACGGCGTTTGGAATGAGACTAACGTGAGGTAAAGTAAATAATTAATTAATCAGAAGACTATGGATCAGATATGAAAATATCTGAAAGGTTATATTGGGAAATTATAACCTTGTAATCTGAATATTTTCCTTGGTGCCCCGACTTCCTAGTTAATTACGGTTACATGATTAATCAGTCTAATCGCGTAATACTAATTACAGAGAATCTTTGATAAAACTAAGTCTTCAATTTAATGATAGTAAAGACACGACATGTGCCATTCAGAGGGTGAATGGGCAAGACACAGTATTTAAGTAGGTGCCGGGCACACTGGTTTGACGCTGCTAGGTTTTTCACACTCAACAGTTTCCCGTGTGTATCAAGAAAGGTCCACCACCCAAAGGACATCCAGCCAACTTGACACCACTGTGGAAAGCATTGGAGTCAACATGGGCCAGCATCCCTGTGGAATGCTTTCGACACCTTGTAGAGTCCATGCCCTGACGAATTGAGGCTGTTCTGACGGGAAAAGGGGTGGCCAGCCCGCTCATTAGGCACGATTAGGTGTCCGCTTATGGCGGAAAATTGACGAGGGCGGAATTTTCTGAGCTAAACTTAGCAAGACGCACCTCCAACAACACATATAACCTCACATAGGCCTAATTCTGCCCCTTAACAATTACAATTTCTCTCAAGCAATGGCATAAGGGCTTTTTAGCTGCCATGTGATAAGCAGTGCCCACTTTGTCAAAATATTTAGCTTGTCCATTCCCAGCGCGCCTCTCCAGTGTGCTGTTTGAGAGATGCATCGCTGTGGCGCTCCACCAACAAATGTAACATAAATCATGTAGTACGTATAGGATATGGTAGAAAGAGTATGTGGCCTTTTCTGTAGCCTACAGGCTTGAGATAAAAATGTATGACAATGTAATGAGACTGACACTTTGTACATCATGCGCACCCAATCAAATAAAAAAAGCACTGCCGTGTTAACAAACAACATATCCAAAAACCAGGACAGGTCAAAGTAAAATGGAAAATATGTCATGGACATTCACAACTGTTGCACAGGACCTTTGCATAATTGTCATGATTAGTGCTTTCAAGTTTGTATCCGTACATTTTTGACAAGCTGATCATAGCAGAAAAATAAAATATTTATGCATTTCCCACTGTGTGAACACATTGCAAATAGTCACATCCATTAGTCACAGGAATCAGGACTAATAAAGTGAATGCAATGACCTGTTTTACAAATGGTGGGCCTATCACATGGACGGGCATATATAAAATTTCCCTGCGGCCAGACCGGACGTCTTTTTTTGTGTTTTACAAAACTTGCGGACTCCTTCACCGCAGTCAACGTGAGTAAAAAATTTAAACGTATTAACCCTCGCAAGGCTGCCGGCCCAGACGGCATCCCTAGCCGCGTCCTCAGAGCATGTGCAGACCAGCTGGCTGGTGTGTTTACGGACATATTCGATCAATCCCTATCCCAGTCTGCTGTTCCCACATGCTTCAAGAGGGCCACCATTGTTCCTGTTCCCAAGAAAGCTAAGGTAACTGAGCTAAACGACTATCACCCCGTAGCACTCACTTCCGTCATCATGAAGTGCTTTGAGAGACTAGTCAAGGATCATATCACCTCCACCCTACCTGATACCCTAGACCCACTCCAATTTGCTTACCGCCCAAATAGGTCCACAGACGAAGCAATCGCAATCACACTGCACACTGCCCTAACCCATCTGGACAAGAGGAATACCTATGTAAGAATGCTGTTCATCGATTACAGCTCAGCATTTAATTACTTAGTACCCTCCAAACTCATCTTTATACTCGAGACCCTGGGTCTCGACCCCGCCCTGTGCAACTGGGTCCTGGACAATCTGACGGGCCGCCCCCAGGTGGTGAGGGTAGGAAACAACATCTCCACCCCGCTGATCCTCAACACTGGGGCCCCACAAGGATGCATTCTCAGCCCTCTCCTGTAGTCCCTATTCACTCATGACAGCATGGCCATGCACTCCTCCAACTCAATCATCAAGTTTGCGGACGACACTACAGTGGTAGGCTTGATTACCAACAATGACGAGACAGCCTACAGGGAGGAGGTGAGGGCCCTCGGAGTGTGGTGTCAGGAAAATAACCTCACACTCAACGTCAACTGCTGCCTACATACTGACTCAAATCTCTAGCCACTTTAATAATAAAAAATTGGATGTAATAAATGTATCACTAGTCACATTAAACAATGCCACTTTATATAATGTTTACATACTCTACATTACTCATCTCATTTGTATATACTGTACTCTATACCGTCTACTGCATCTTGCCTATGCCGTTCGGCCTTCGCTCATCCATATATTTATATGTACATATTCGGATTCATTCCTTTACACTTGTGTGTATAAGGTAGTTGTTGTGAAATTGTTAGATTACTTGTTAGATATTACTGCATGGTCGGAACTAGAAGCACAAGCATTTCACTACACTCGCTACACTCGCTTCACTACACTCGCATCTGCTAACCATGTGTATGTGACCAATAAAATTTGATTTGATTTTACAAACAATAGGCATGGACTCTACAATACCACGTGGATGGCCATTCATAAAACACAATTTCAGGCAACACTGTAGGCTACACCTCAGTAAGCATGGACCGACGCCAACGCCTTTTTGATGTCTTATTTTGGTGCAGTCCGGACCGGC
Source organism: Oncorhynchus mykiss (assembly GCF_013265735.2). Lineage (NCBI taxonomy): Eukaryota > Metazoa > Chordata > Actinopteri > Salmoniformes > Salmonidae > Oncorhynchus > Oncorhynchus mykiss. The sequence goes on along the minus strand of NC_048576.1, from coordinate 46,063,658 downwards.
CTTGATTTCTACATCCATTTTTTTAAATGTCTGGAAAATAAGTATTTTCAAAATCCGGAAAATAAATATTTTCTACCGTTATTCAGAACCAACAAGGAACCTGATTTCAATGACCGGAAAATACGTATTTTAAATGTACGGAAAATATGTATTTTCACATTTCATTCAGAACCTAAATTTAAACTAACTTCACAATCTGGAAAAAACATATTTTAAATGTCTTTTAAATGTAATTTTGCTTACTGGGACTATTCTAGTTTTGCGGGGTGGCATTTTTTTGGTCTCGACAAAAATGGCAAGGACCGGCCCTGAATTCAATATTAGGAAGGTGTTCTTAATGTTTTGTACACTCAGTGTATATCTGACTGATGTCAGTGAAAGTTCCATGTTACTGTAAGACCTTATCCCTCTCATGGTATGTCCTGTAAAAAGATCATTCGGTTATCAAGTTCAAGGATCCGGATGCATAACCTGTATTGTTGCCCTTTAATCTACTCAGCAAATGTGGTCACTTGACTTACAGCTAATAATGTCAACTGGTGTAAGAGGTATGATTTTTACCTGAGGTGTTAGTGCTAACCCAGGCTGATGCTGGAGGAGACCTGACTGGCTCTGGGTGGGAAAGTTGTGCAGATTCTGCTGCAGAAGTGCTACACAGGGGGAAAAAATTGTTATTGATACAATTTGCTTGGAGAAGTATCATAGATATTGTAAACTTCCCAGATTTTTCAGAAATCCTCGTTGAAGGATTCCCAGTTGGAGGATTCCCTCCCTGCTTATTCTCTCCTGGTTTTCGGAGTCCTCAAACTGGTATACTGTATCTGGAAAAACTGGGAACTGTGGGAAAGTTTACATGATACATGTTTACCTTGATGCCCCGTATGTTGTGTCTGAGAGAGGAGGAAGGAGGAGGGGGATGAGAGGTGGTGAGAGCCTGACATAAGCACCAGCTGCGGCATGGTGTGGAGGGAGGGGAGCTCCTGTGGAAACAGAAATACTATCTTAGATTTTTCATTTATTTAATCTTTATTTATCCAGATGAGTCTCGTTTAGATAAAATATATTTTGCAAGAGAGACCTGGATGTAAACCAAAAAACAACCAACAAAATGCATTCCTTACAGAATGACCATTTCCTCCTATTCTTAGAAAATGATCAATAATCATAGCTTTACGTGACATTAAACATGGGGCGGTATATACAGTGCCTTTAGAAGGTATTCACGCCCCTGGACTTTGTCCCGTATTTTGTTGTTTTACAAAGTGGGATTAAAATGGATGTAATTGTAATCTACACAATATACTCTGTCATGTCAAAGTGGAAGAAAAATTCTAACATTTGTAAAACATGAATGAAAATAAAACACCTATATATCTTGATTAGATAAGTATTCAACCCCCTGAGTCAATATATGTTAAATTCACCTTCACCTTTGATTACAGCTTTGAGTCTTTCTGGGTAGGTGTCTAAGAGCTTTGCACACCCGGATTGTTTAATATTTGCTTATTATAATTTGTTTAATTCTCCAAGCTCTGTCAAGTTGGTTGTTGATCATTGCTAGAAAGCCATTGACTTGCCATAGATTTTCAAGGTTATTTAAGCCAACACTTGAATCCATTTTAAATTCAGGCTGTAACACTACAAAATATGAAAAAGTAAAGGGGTGTGAATACTTTCTGAAGGCACTGTATCAAGCGTAATAGAGTAGGAGTGCTGATCTAGGATCAGGTCCCCCCCTGTCTATATAATCATATATATTATGATTTAAAAGGTAAAACTGATCCTAGGGCAGCACTCATATTTTAAGACACTAGATACATATGGCCCCTGATCTACTGAGCCAGAAGATGCCTGACCTACCACTGACAGCTGGCTTGCCTGGACTCCAGGTATTGGTGATCCTTGTGCCGGGTGACATGTTTTGTGTGCATGGAGAGAGTCGTTGAGGTTCTCTGTTTTAATCTGTGAACCAATCACATGACAGTATTACTCACTTTCCTACTTCCTGCTGTCTGATGTTGACATTGTCTTTAGAAGAATAACAGTCCATTAACACTGTCTTGTCTTTTTCAATGGAAATCTGCATATCAATTGTGTATGACCAATTGACATGGAACAACCAGGCTGACATTTGGCCTATGTTGTCATAGATCACAGTGTGTGTGTCTGTCTCTCTTTCTATGTGTGTGTATGTGTATCTCTGTCTGTGCGTGTGCACGTGCGCGCGTGTGTGTGTGTGTGTGGACTGGTTGGGTTAGGCTGCTGGACTTGTTTAACAAGATACAAACTGTGATAAACACAACTCCCCTCAGGCAGTGCAGTATGCAAATGTCTCACCGGGGCTCAAGGCAGTTTCTGTAACCCCCAGGACTAAAACAATAAACCTCTAACAATCTCCCAATGCCAATTGGAAATACATAGTTTACGAATAACTTATAGGCAATAGGTTATAATAATAGGAAGACATTTTGAGGTATATAAACAGCTGTGTGAAAAATCTGATGATCTTAGTTTAACTGTCCAGCAGTCTATTCAGTTCCTGTAATACGATAGTAGAAGTTCTTATGACATTATTTACACTGTCTATCGTACATTACTTTCAGTAATGGATCACTGATCACAATCAATGTTCACAATCAATGTTTTTCTTATAAAATCGTACAAGTACCAATTGTCTCAAGACATATGGCATGAAGTAAAAACCTTTCAAGTTTTTCTATATCGAATAAATTGCAAACATGGTTTTCCTGTAACGTCCTACTATAAATCTGTTCTCAGACGGAAAGTGGCTCCCACTTGAATGAATTCCCATTTATGGAGAGTTAATCTGAAGTTAGAATTAAATATGTTTTCTATACTCACTTGTCTTTGTTCAATGTCTGCAGGAGAAAGTAAATATCAAATATTAGACAGCCAAATATCACAATGCCCTTCCTAGCATATTAGGGTTACACTGGGTTAAACTACCTTTAGTTTCTAAGAATAGGCCTACACATGAAGTAGCGCTCTGGATAACAGCATGGCTCAGGGATGGGCAACTGGCGGTCCTCTCCGTCCCTATTGCAAAAATGTGTAGAATTGCAGCAAAATGTCTTTAAAAGTACAAAATGTTTTCTTCTTTCAATGGCAAAATTGCAGGATATCTCTCCACTGTTAAGTGGGGTCCTAAAAGGTTTTGCTCGCAAGGTGGGGGGGACCCAACTCAACTAAATTTCACTTAGGGCCTCCAAAAGACTACGGCCAGTTCTCGCTGCATGTGTGGGTATGGATGTGAGTATGCAGACCCGCAAGCTACTGCGGCCCCTGATTATGAGTTCAGGTTTTTTTGTAGCCCCCACCCCCATCAAAGTTGCCCATCACTGGTATGGCTGGTTTTTCATAATTAAGCTACAAGAGGGAATACTAAGCAAATCATGAAATCCTTTCTAATAACTTTCATGAATAAGGCATTATAAATGCTTGTATATAATGCTATATATATATATATACATATATATATATATATATATATATATACATATATATATACATATACATATATATATACATATACATATATATACATATATATATATATATATATATATATATATATATATATATATATACATATACATATATATATACATATACATATATATATACATATACATATATATATATATATATATATATATATATATATATATATATATATATATATATACTGTATATAAACTTCAGACGGGCCTGGCTTAAGCAGGGGGACACGTCTGGCACTGCAGGATTTGAGTCCCTGGCGGCGTAGTGTGTTACTGATGGTAGGCTTTGTTACTTTGGTCCCAGCTCTCTGCAGGTCATTCACTAGGTCCCCCCGTGTGGTTCTGGGATTTTTGCTCACCGTTCTTGTGATCATTTTGACCCCACTGGGTGAGATCTTGCGTGGAACCCCAGATCGAGGGAGATTATCAGTGGTCTTGTATGTCTTCCATTTCCTAATAATTGCTCCCACAGTTGATTTCTTCAAACCAAGCTGCTTACCTATTGCAGATTCAGTCTTCCCAGCCTGGTGCAGATCTACAATTTTGTTTCTGGTGTCCTTTGACAGCTCTTTGGTCTTGGCCATAGTGGAGTTTGGAGTGTGTCTGTTTGAGGTTGTGGACAGGTGTCTTTTATACTGATAACACGTTCAAACAGGTGCTATTAATACAGGTAACGAGTGGAGGACAGAGGAGCCTCTTAAAGAAGAAGTTACAGGTCTGTGAGAGCCAGAAATCTTGCTTGTTTGTAGGTGACCAAATACTTATTTTCCACCATAATTTGCAAATAAATTCATTAAAAATCCTACAATGTGATTTTCTGGATATTTTTTTCTCATTTTGTCTGTCATAGTTGAAGTGTACCTATGATGAAAATTACAAGCCTCTCTCATCTTTTTAAGTGGGAGAACTTGCACAATTGGTGGCTGACTAAATACTTGTTTTGCCCCACTGTATATATATATATAATGCTTGTTCATAATGCTTTAGAACTTTTTTATAAACGTTTATAAATTGTTACGCTCGTAACACTTGTAATTATTTATAAATGTTTACAAATGATGAAGTACTTGTTTATTTTAAATAATTTATGAATGCTCTTTCATGACATTTATTATAACGTGTTATAATAAACAACACACAGAGACACCATGCCCTGAATTGTATCAATATATAGGATAATAATATACAAGATACAGCTTCTTGGCACTAATCATATCTATCCTAATCAGGGGTATAATGTATAAATTCAATACAGCCATATGGATGATTCACCACCATATGGAGTGATTAAGAAGGTTATGATAATTTTAACCCTACACTGGCACCCTCCCTTCAATACAACAATACCATGTGACAGACAGAGAGTGCAAAGGTCTGCTGTGATAGGTAATCTTCCCTCATTTGAATTTCAAATGGAACCTCTGGGAGTTTGTGGCGAGCGATGTGCCTGCTCGACCCACAGTATGGAAATCTCCCCCCCCCCCACCACCACCCTGTTCAGAGGCCAACCCTCCAGTATGGAAATCATCAAGCCATGCAAATCAGCTGCGTAGTCCTGGCAACCTTTTCAGGCCCTTCCATTGTAATGTTTACAGACCCCCAGGGGCACTGTACACACGGACTAAGGGACCTATTCATTCCGCGTAGCGGAAATTCAGCTTTACAGCGTGATTGAAATTTAAAGGCAATGTTCTCGGTTTAGTAAAGACTGTATTCACGGTAAATGCTGCATATGTCAGCTCAATCGAAAATTACCTTTAAAGCCGCAATATCTAACTTTGGCAACCCAACCAAATTCACATAATATTGTGTTATTGATCTGTCATTCTCATTGAAAGCAAGTCTAAGAAGCAGTGGATCTGTTCTATGTGAGCTATTTCTATGCTTCTCGTTCTTCAGTTAAATGTTTTATTATTTTAATTTCGGTTCTGTAAACCATCTTCAAACAGCTGAAAATACAATATTTTTGTTTATGTTAAAGATATTTCACAGCGGTTTAGATGGTACAAAGATTCTCTACACTATACTTGCTTGTTTTGCCACATAAACTGAAATTAGGCTAACTATTAGAATTAGCAACCAGGAAATGGTGGAGTGATTTTTGCAAAGTGGGGTGGCAGGTAGCCTAGTGGTTAGAGCATAGGGCCACTAACCGAAAGGTTGCTAGATCGAATCTCCGATCTGGCAAGGTAAAAATCTGTCATTCTGCCCCTGAACGAAGCAGTTAACCCACTGTTCCTAGGCCGTTGTTGTAAATAAGAATTTGTTCTTAACTGAGTTGCCTGGTTAAATGAATAAAAAGGTCTTTACATTTCTATTGCAGATTCAGAAATGTTTCAGCTTTACAGATTGAATAGAGCCCTAACTCCAGACCCAGAACTATAATGGAACTGGGTTTAACTTCCATATAATGGTTATATCACACCCCTTGCAATTCTAAAATCTCTGATAAAAATTGTCTTATGATTTTGTTTCCCATAATATACATTACCATACTAATAGTAATGGTAATGGAGTTGACACAGAATAGACTGTCTGGTTGCATGCTCTGGGTGACTACTCAGCCAGGATTTCAGTAATGGGACTGACAGATTCTGAATCAAGTGTCAAAGCCCTCCATCCAGGATACACTGCTGTGGAAATCAATGCACCTCTGAAAGTGATATCTGGAAAGCCACTTTCTGCAATTAATCATTGTAGTTATACATCAATAAATATTGATAACTCAGCAAATAGGCTGTTTCTGAATTTCTTATTTGTATTTCTCATCTGTTTTTGTTCTACCTTATGTAGTATGACAGTGCATTCGGAAAGTATTCAGACTCCTTCCATTTTTCTACATTTTGTTGCCCCACTGCCTTATTTTATAATAATGACAAAGGGAAAACAGGTTTTTAGAAGTTTTTGTGAATGTATAAAAATAAAAAATAAAATGAAATATGTTATTTACATAAGTATTCAGACCCTTTGCTATGAGACTCGAAATGGAGCTCAAGTTCATCCTGTTTCCATTAATCTTGATTTGAGTCCACCTGTCGTAAATTCAATTGATGGGACATGATTTGGAAAGGCACACACATGTCTATATATGGTCCCACAGTTGACAGTGCATGTCAGAGCAAAAACCAAGCCATAAGGTTGAAGGAACTGTTCGTAGAGCTCCGAGACATAATTGTGTCGAGGCACAGATCTGGGGAAGGGTGAAGCATTGAAGGTCCCCAAGAACACAGTGGCCTCCATCATTCTTAAATGGAATAAGTTTGGAACCACCAAGACTCTTCCTAGAGCTGGCTGCTCGGGCAAAGTGAGCAATCGGGTAAGAAGGGCCTTGGTCAGGATCCTGATGGTCACTCTGACAGAGTTCCAGAGTTCCTCTGTGGAGATAGGAGAACTTACCAGAAGGACAACCATCTCTGCAGCACTCCACCAATCAGGCCTTTATGGCAGAGTGGCCAGACGGAAGCCACTCCTCAGTAAAAGGCTTCTAAAGGACTCAGACCATGAGAAACAAGATTCTCTGGTCTGATGAAACCAACCGCCACATCTGTTGGAAACCTGGTACCATCCCTACGGTGAAGCATGGTGGTGGCATCATCATGCTGTGGAAATGTTTTTCAGTGGCAGGGACTGGGAGACTTGTCAGGTTCGTGGGAAAGATGAATGGAGCATAGTACAGAGAGCTCCTTGATGAAAACCTGCTCCAGAGCGCTCAGGTCCTCAGACTGGGGCAAAGGTTCACCTTCCAACAGGACAACCACCCTAAGCGCACAGACAAGACAACACAGGAGTGGCTTCGGGACAAGTCTCTGAATGTGCTTGAGTGGCCCAGCCAGAACCCGGACTTGAACCCGATCGAACATCTCTGGAGAGACCTGAAAATAGCTGTGCAGTGATGCTCCCCATCCAACCTGACAGAGCTTGAGAGGATCTGAAGAGAAGAATGGGAGATACTCCCCAAATACAGGATTGCCAAGTTTGTAGCGTCATACCAAGAAGACTCGAGGCTGTAATCGCTGCCAAAGGTGCTTCAGCAAAGTACTGAGTTAAGGGTCTGAATACTTATGTAAATGTCATATTTCAGTTTTTAAATGTGCAATAAATTAGCAAACATTTGTCATTATGGGGTATTGTGTGAAGATTGATGAGGGGACAAAAAATATATATTTTAGAATAAGGCTGCAACATAATGAAATGTGGAAAAAGTCAAGAGGTCTGAAAACTTTCCGAATGCACTGTACATTGTTATTGATCACTACATTGTTGGGTTTAGAGCTTGCAAGAAAGGCATTTTGCTGTACGTGTGTATGTGACATTAAAACTTGAAACCGATAAAAGGTCTCCATGCTCTAGTATATTATACAATTACTATTCATGAATTTGCTTAGGGGATATCCTCTCAAAGGTACAATTAACCCACAGAGAACTATCTTATCTTATTTCATACAGACCTTTCATTGAAAGAAAAAAAGAATTAGGGAGTTATGTTGTTTGATTCATTTTGGTTCATTTGTGTTGAAAAATACAATAAAACAATGAACTGTAAGCTGTGGGAAGGGACTCATGATAACATTACTCTCAGGGCAAAACGATAGAGATATTTTCCTCTCTTAACTGATGGTCTAGCATAGCGTTGTGGCTATTAGTGTTAGATTACATGAAATTCATAGCTGGTGTGATCCTGATGTGATCCTATGAGGTGAAGTTGATTCAACTTGAAAGGTTAATGCAACCAGCTACTGCTGCACTCATATTTCAAGGTTTCTCAACCTTGGAGCAGGAAAGTTCAACTAACATTCATTCCTGAGTTCTCTCAACACATTCGCCAATGTTTCTACTCCTAGTGTACTCAAACGATCCCAATTGTATTACATTGATTTGTTTGAATAATATGAATGAAGCTGGGGCAACATCATGATGGAAACGGATTAAAAAACGATTTTTGGAAGATTATGTCCAAAACTTTAAAACAATGAATTCACTTCCATACACTCTGAATCCAAGTTCCACATTTTCATTGAGTTTGTTCCGTGTTTCACCACCTCTCCCATGTCACCTAATAGCCTGGGGATGTGGCAGCTTCTCTGCAAACAGCTTGAGGTACAGACAGCACATCCTGGTAGAGCCTCCAACGGACAGAATCAACACATCCTATTTTAGAAACACTTGTTCATAGTAAAGTGTTATTGAGGGAGATGTTTGCTGTTGATAAGGTTCTTTCAACCAGAAAAATTGTACAGAGAAATAATAATTCACTATTCACACTGTGGTAATCAATACACCCTAACTCCCCACTTATCAGTAAAGGATTGTAGAAGAAATGTTGATAAATACTAGAGAGTTTGTGGAAAATATAGCTTAAAGCTACAAAACAAATGTACAGACACACCATAACTACTTCAGAAATAAACTTTTAGGATTAAAATAACCATAGCAATGTAAAATCTTCATGCTCTGTATGGAAGCGCCACATGCCCATGCATCCAAAATCCATGAGGACAGTCGTAACATACGAATAAGCAGAAATTTAAAGTAAAATTCTGTAAGGCTATTTTGTTTTAAACACCACCATCACCAATAAAAAAAATTTAGCAGGTGCAATGGAGGAAAAAAGTTTACATCACAATTTGTTCAGATACACCTGACAAGAGTTAGCGACAAACAAACAAATTGAAAATAAACATTGAAAATCAGGTGAAACATCCTTACCTGCTTGTTCATGGTGAGCCTCTGAGTGTTCCACACCATCTGTGCTCATCTTAATATCTGTAAATGATAAATACTGCTGATTTTCCTAAAGGATTGTAACTTCACTGGGACAGTGCAGCACACAGCTCTACCAGTAAAAATCAAATTGAGGTTATTCTAATGCAGTTTACTTTCAAATTTTCTCCGACATGTGATTGCTGTTATAATATTCATAAGTTGGAGGGTATCCCCATTCAGTATTGACCACAGTTACTCCAGCTCTCCACCCTATCTGAACTCAGTCAAAACCAGATGAATCAAGTCAAGAGACACTCACAAAGTTTGTTGAAATGGCTATTTTTTGTTGTTGCTTTTTATTACATTGAATATAAGTATGTAACACTTGAACAGGTAATTTATTCATTTTGAATAAAAAAATAAATACAAAATAATTACCTGGATTGAAGAATTGTTCCACTCACTGGTTTAGATAGCACTATGTGAATATGTCCTTTTTTTTCTCTAAAAACATGCTGGTATTGGGATAGAAATTTCACAAACCAACTAGTGCTCATCTGCATTTACCTAAGTGGGATAGTGGAGGAACATTGACCTTTTTTTAGTATCCCACACAGGCAGATAGAGTCATTTGCATAAGTCTCTCTGTGTGTCCTATCCAGTCTCAGTTATTTTGCATAAAACAACAATGGGTTGTCTGCGAACTTAGGAAAGTTGCTCTTCAGTGTATGTGTTTATATAAAGGGAAGTATAAAGGGAAGGACAGCATATCGCAATGGCATAACTTCGCATCAAAGCAGGGCAAATTCGGGAGAGAATTATAGTTATTTGTCACTATGGGAGGAGATTGAAATCTACCAATGGGCAGAATAAATGAGCAGACTGCCAAAATGTGGGTAACACTTTTTAATAAATTTAATGAATAAACTGTATTTAATTATCAATAAATGTAAATTTCGTTATTTGTAAACATTTATAAACATGTGCACTTACAGGCATTGTAAGCATTACAGTTCATTAGCATTTCTAACATTTTATAACTGTATAAAACGTTATGACAGGTTTGGTTCGAAGTGCATTATCATCTGCTTCTTTTCACTACAAGACAACATTGTGCTGAGAGGATGCCACAACCACAGGTCTGTCTGCCTGAATGACATGAAGAAAAGAAGGCATGGGACACACGAAGACCTTCATGCAAATTGATTTGGTCAATCTTAAAACAGATAAAGAGAATACTGGTGTCCAGTGGGAGAATGGCCCTTGTGGCTGAGTCAGCAGCTACCTTGCTCCTCTCTTTGGTTGGCTTGTTGAAACAGCATATTCAACGGTCTTTCGTGCCATTGGATACGCTCCTTCACACATTGCTCCTACAGAAAGACAAATCCGCACATGTGCGTGCACACACATACACCATAAGGAAATCTGGAACCGTGCTCAACCTCGGACCCATGTCAGCTTGTCGTCTCCTAGACACATGCATTCAACACAGTTCTCCAATTAATGCACACATTCTGACAGGTTAGAGACCCAGCCCTAGGACCCACAGACCAAGCGAGTGTAGCGATAGCAGTAGGTTAACTGATCGGTTTTGGAACACTACGCATATGTCATTCATTCAATTGTTGCCTCGTTTCATGAAACGTCATAATCTGCCACACCAAATTAGGTTACAAATCAGTTAGACTATGTTTTTATGGATATTGATGAATTAATGAATCAATAGTCATTTATTCACTTTGCAGATAATGTAGTTTTTCTATATGTGGATCAAAATGTGGTTATAGGCAAATCTGGTCAGATGGTGCTTTAATCAAGACTGCTGGATATTAAAGGTTTGTTTGATGCAGTTTAACAGCAACGTTTCTAAAAACTATGACTTATAATTTAGCTACAGGCTAAGCCTATCATAAAGCTGTCAAGTCTCCTAAATGTATTTTGTCAGGCAACCTTCAGTCCAGTCATCACCAGAGGGCAGTCAAACTCCACAATGGATATTTGTGCATTATGTATACGGTGGCTTCGGAAAGGATTCAGACCCTTTAACTTTTTCCACATTTTGTTACGTTACAACCTTATTCTAAAATGTATTAAATAGTTTTTCCCTCCTCAGTCTACACGGAATATCCCATAATGGCAAAGCAAACACAGGTTTAGAAATGTTTGCTAATTTATTAAAAATAAAAAACAGAAATATCACATTTACATACTGTAAGTATTGAAACCCTTTACTCAGTACTTTGTTGAAGCACCTATGGCAGCAATTACAGTATCCAGTCTTCTTGGCTATGACACTACAAACTTGGCACACTGGTATTTGGGGAGTTTCTCCCATTCTTCTCTTCAGATCCTCTCAAGTTCTGTCAGGTTCAATCAATCAATCAATCAAATTTATTTTATATAGCCCTTCGTACATCAGCTGATATCTCAAAGTGCTGTACAGAAACCCAGCCTAAAACCCCAAACAGCAAGCAATGCAGGTGAAGAAGCACGGTGGCTAGGAAAAACTCCCTAGAAAGGCCAAAACCTAGGAAGAAACCTAGAGAGGAACCAGGCTATGTGGGGTGGCCAGTCCTCTTCTGGCTGTGCCGGGTGGAGATTATAACAAAACATGGTCAAGATGTTCAAATGTTCATAAATGACCAGCATGGTCGAATAATAATAAGGCAGAATAGTTGAAACTGGAGCAGCAGCACAGTCAGGTGGACTGGGGACAGCAAGGAGTCATCATGTCAGGTATTCCTGGGGCATGGTCCTAGGGCTCAGGTCCTCCGAGAGAGAGAAAGAAAGAGAGAATTAGAGAGAGCATATGTGGGATGGCCAGTCCTCTTCTGGCTGTGCCGGGTGGAGATTATAACAGAACATGGCCAAGATGTTCAAATGTTCATAAATGATCAGCATGGTCGAATAATAATAAGGCAGAACAGTTGAAACTGGAGCAGCAGCACAGCCAGGTGGACTGGGGACAGCAAGGAGTCATCATGTCAGGTAGTCCTGGGGCATGGTCCTAGGGCTCAGGTCCTCCGAGAGAGAGAAAGAGAGAAGGAGAGAATTAGAGAACGCACACTTAGATTCACACAGGACACCGAATAGGACAGGAGAAGTACTCCAGATATAACAAACTGACCCTAGCCCCCCGACACATAAACTACTGCAGCATAAATACTGGAGGCTGAGACAGGAGGGGTCAGGAGACACTGTGGCCCACTCCGAGGACACCCCCGGTTGGATGGGGAGTGTCTCTGCACAGCTAGTTTCAGGGCTCTCCAGAGATGTTTGATCGCGTTCAAGTCTGGGCTCTGGCTGGGCCACTCAAGCACATCCAGAGACTTGTCCCTGAATGTCTTTAGGTGCCTTTTGGAAAACTCCAAGCGGGCTGTCACTTTCTTTTTACTGAGGAGTGGCTTCTGTCTGGGCACTCTAACATAAAGGCCTGATTGGTAGAGTGCTGTAGTGATGGTTGTCCTTCTGGAGGGTTCTCACATCTCCACAGAGGACCTCCAGAGCTCTTTCAGAGTGACTATCGGGTTCTTGGTCATCTCCCTTCTCCCCCGATTGCTCAGTTTGCCCGGATGGCCAGCTCTAGGAAGAGTCTTGGTGGTTCTAAACTTATTCCATTTAATAATGGAGGACACTGTATTCTTGGGGTTTTAGATGTCTAGATTGTGCATTATGATGTTAATATGCCCACAAATCCAGCTTTGCAAATATTGACACCCAACAGAAGAAGTATTAGGCCTAGTATAAAGACTAATAAGGATTTTAATTTGTCAAAGTTAGACATCTTTAGGAAACATTTTTGAACTTCAACTGCAGATTTTTGACATAAAACATTTTAAACCATATAATTACTTTCAAATCAAACAACACAGTGACAAGTTAAGGCACTTACCATCAACCAATAATTTATAGATTTAAAAAAAATAAAGGTTTATGTTTTGTTCCTGGACGTATGCTTTAGGTCCATTTTTGAAAAATCCCTTTTGTTTGTAACAGTTCTTCCCTCAGAGAGACACATGAGCAGTTATCATAATGTACCAATGACATGCAGAACAGCAATCTTCAGTACAAGCTTCACCACTGGCACTTTGGACATTACGTTTGAAAAGTTGAATAAATATATAAGGGACAGAAAGACTACATAAACTTTTCAGTCCGCTAGTTTGTGTCTTCGGGTTTATCACAACAAGATAGTAAATCTGAAAATATATTGTTGATCAAAGAGGTAAAAAAAAAGTATTGACAAAAAGTAGAACAGAGAAGTTCCCAGATATAAGTTGGCTGATGAATATCTCATACCACCATGAATATGACAGCACAATATTCACAGTTAATCACTTTATTCTGTATACCTATAGTATAAACATGACTTAAGTCAGTTTCTGCATATGATGCTACACGCTGATGCATTTGACAGCAATGACAAAACCCTTCCAGCGAGCCAAAAAATTGGTCCCTATAGTTCAAGGTAAGAGTGTGGATATTGGTTACAGACTGTACTGTTTCAATACTCTAGTTCTTTTAACAGAATGTAAATAATTGGCTTTATTTTGCATTAAGTAAATAAAAACTACATCAGTTAAGTGATTCATTCACTACCATGGATGAATGTTTTCTCTTGAGCAGATCCACCATCCAATTTTACCCCAACGGAGCACTGAATAGCACTGACTGATGGCATCAAATCAAAACATTCATCCATAGTAGCATGGGCAATTCCATCTAGGTTGGGCGATATTACAATTTTCACATTGTCGATTTTCCCCCATTAGGCTCCTGTCTAGCTGCCCTAATACAGACACTTGCATGCTTAGGAAAATAATTATTATATATGGACTCAACACTAAACACACCACTGTAGGAAACATTCAACATCAAAAACACATGGTTACAATAGATATGCTACTGTCTGGTTGAATCCAAATACCTTGGTGGTAAGTCAGAGACACTCTGTCTGAAAATAAGTTAGTGTAAGTCTAAGTGTACAAAATGTTAAGAACACCTGATCTTTCCATGACATAGACTGACCAGGTGAATCCAGGTGAAAGCTATGATCCCTTATTGATGTTAAATCCACTTCAATCAGTGTAGATGAAGGGGTGGAGACAGGTTAAAGAAGGATTTTTAAGCCTTGAGACAATTGAGACATGAATTGTGTGTGCCATTCAGAGGGTGAATGGGCAAAACACAATATTTAAGTGCCTTTGAACAGGGTATGGTAGTAGGTGCCATGCACACCGGTTTGTGTCAAGAACTGCAATGCTGCTGGGTTTTTCACGCTCAACAGCTTCCTGTGAGTATCAGGAATGATCCACCACCGAAAAGACATCCAGCCAACTTGACACAACTGTGGGAAGCATTGGAGTCAACATTTGGGCCCCTTGCAGAGTCTATGCCCTGATGAATTGAGGCTTTTCGGAGGGAATAACTCAATATTAGGAAGGTGTTCCTAATGTTTGGTATACTCTGTATACACTTCAAGGCCTCTTGCCAATCCCCTGCCATGCTCAGTCCAGATGTGCACGGTAGGCTAAATGCCTTCTAGGAAAGAACTAAGGGCAAAACCAGCTGCTTTAGGTCTCCTCATCCCATGGGCAGAGCTGTTTATGGGGGACGTAGTAGTCAAAGCGGTAGCCCTTGCTGCAGCTCCTGATGCCACACTTGTACGGGTTGGTCCTTCCAGCCGCGCCCCGGCGGCTGCGGCAGTATTTGAGCAGGCAGGGGAGCCACTCCAGACGTAGGTGATAGCTGCAGAAGCATGGCTGCCACGGGTCCAGAGTGGAGGGGCATCGCTGCAGACCAGAGACGTCCACTGTCTGGGGCAGGGGCTCAAACTCAATGGCCTCTATTCCTGTAGAGACATTTTGACTTTCGATCAAAGAATGTCTGTTAAAATGCATGGCAATGAACTTCATAGCTGTGCAGATAAACATCCAAAAGCTTAGGGACACTTAGGCAACAATATGGGGAAAAAAAGCTAGGATAGACAGAATGAAAATGTTCCTTTAAAACACCCAAACAACACTAACAGAGCATCTGAATGGAAGCCAAACTCACCTTTATCCAGCCAATGCTTGGTGTCAGCTGTCCGGGTATAAAACCCCTCATGGGCCTCCTTACACACGTTGTGGATGAGTGTGTTGAGGTGCCCTGCATGACTCACGTTCACCACCATGTCCATGTGGAGGTGTTCCACCCCACGCTTCTCCTCTGCCGTGCGCACCAAGTGGGGGTTCTTCTGTAGAATCCCATCACAGAACAGCTATATTTTAAAATGCTAGGAAGTTCAAAAAAGGACAAGTATTGCTGGTAGAATAAATTTAGCAATATAAGTAAGCTCCACTACTTTGTGTGAGGATTAACAGTTTGGTGGTAAGTTAGATAACTTTGTGCATAATTTTGACATTATGGGCTAGTGATGAAGATACTGTATTGAAAGTCCAGGACAAGGCTTATTCTGTGTCTGGGAAACCAGCCCAATAACATGTTATTATAACACAAAATGGGTCGGTCCACCAATCCGGTGCCTTTTGAGAAGTTTTTTAAAAAAGTTCTGTCGTCAGCTTCATAGAAACACGTATGTGGGAAGAGGTTAATTTTTTTTTTTTAAATACTCCACTACCAGTCAAATGATAGAACACGACGCACAATTGGCCTATTGTCGTCCGGGTTAGGGAGGGCTTGGCCGGTAGGGATGTCCTTGTCTCATCGCGCACCAGCGACTCCTGTGGTTCGCGCTAACCAAGGTTGCCAGGTGCATGGTGCTTCCTCCGACACATTGGTGCGGCTGGCTTCCGAGTTGGATGCGCGCTGTGTTAAGAAGCAGTGCGGCTTGGTTGGGTTGTGTATCGGAGGGTTGTGTATCGGAGGACGCATGACTTTCAACCTTCGTCTCTCCCGAGCACGTACGGGAGTTGTAGCGATGAGACAAGATAGTAGCTACTAAAACAATTGGATACCACGAAAAAGGGGTAAAATTCAACAACAACAAAAAACTATCTTGGAAAGTCTACACATTCTAGTTCAGATTCACATGGAATTGTTGAGCAATTTATATGTTTAAATATGAAAATATTAGCTTCTAAATGAGAGAATTGGTTTTCATGAGTGAACTACGCTCAACTCAGTGGCCCCACCCATGTGAACAGCCATCGGTTGTAAACGATGAAACACGGCCCTCTCTCCTAACCCTATATAAGCCCCTTTACAAAAATGTAACTTCCTGTTCCAAGGACGTGAGGACTTGCGGTCCCCACGTTGAAAGAACAAAGACCACCTACAGAACTAAGCCAACCTCAGCAGGAACCTAATGAAATTAGCATCGAATTTCAACGTGAAGATGAAGGTCAACACACCGAAAGGATGAATTTTGACTATGCCAGCCAGAATATAGCATGAGCTTAAAAGTATGGCAACTTGGTATGAACTTCGAACTCTTATTCACTAAAGAAGTGATACCTCCAAGCCGTTGCGTTAGCGCAGCAACTGTAGACGTGGGCTAGGAGAGGATGGACAGAGTATCTGTTCTACCACATGACGACGGTACTACCATGTATCCAGTTTACCACCAGAGCCATTATTCAAAGGACAAGAGATCCCTGCTGGGAAACCCGGTCTACTCTCTATGACCAATCTACCAAAGCGCATTATAGAGAAGATTGCCCTATTTGGTAAAAGACCAAGTACATATTATGGCAAGAACAACTCAAATAAGCAAAAAGAAACGACATTCCATCATTACTATTAAGACATGAATCTCAGTCAATCCGGGAAATTTCAAGAACTTTGAACATTTTTTCAAGTGCAGTTGCAAAAACCATCAAGCCCTATGATGAAACTGGCTCTCATGAGGACCTCCACAGGAATGGAAGATCCGGAGTTACCTCTACTGCAGAGGATACGTTCCTTAGATTTTCCAGCCTCAGAAATTGCAGCCCAAATAAATGCTTCACAGAGTTTAAGTAACAGACACATCTCAACATCAACTGTTCAGAGGAGACTGTGTGAATCAGGCCTACATGGACGAATTGCTGTAAAGAAAACACTACTAAAGGACACAAATAATGAGAACAGACTTGCTTGGGCCAATAAACACTTGCAATGGACATTAGACTGGTGGAAATGTGTCCTTTGGTCTGGAGTCCAAATTGGGGATTTTTGGTTCCAACCGCTGTGTCTTTGTGAGACGCAGAGTAGGCGAACAGATGATCTCCACATGTGTATTTCCCACCGTAAAGTATGGAGGAAGAGGTGTTATGGTGTGGGGGTGCTTTGCTGGTGACACTGTCTGTGATTTATTTTGAATTCTAGGCACACTTAACCAGCATGGCTACCACAGCATTCTGCAGTGATACGCCATCCCATCTGGTTTGGGCTTAGTGGAACTATAAATTGTTTTGAACAGGACAATGACCCAACACACCTCCAGGCTGTGTAAGGGCTATTTTACCAAGAAGGAGAATGATGGAGTGCTGCATCAGATGACCTGACCTCCACAATCCCCCAACAACAGACAAATTGAAATGGTTTGGGATGAGTCGGACCGCAGAGTGAAGGAAAAACAGCCAACAAGTGCTCAGCATAATGTGGGAACTCCTTCAAGACTGTTGGAAAAGCATACAAGGTGAAGCTGGTTGATAGAATACCAAGAGTGTGCAAAGGTGTCATTAAGGCAAAGGGTGGCTACTTTGAAGAATCTCAAATGTAAAATATATTTTGATTTGTTTAACACTTGTTTTGGCTACTACGATTCCATATGTGTTATTTCATAGTTTTGATGTCTTCACTATTGTTCTACAATGTAAATAGTACTGTAATGAAAATAGTACAAATAAAGAAAAACCCTTGAATGCGTAGGTGTTCTATAACTTTTGCCCGGTAGTGTATATAAAGTGCCTACTAAGTGCCAAGTAAAGTAACATGGTTGACTGTGTAATAGGGTTGACAATAAATCCCTTTGTGACAGGGGGAATAGAAGATTGTTGTGTGCAATACGAATTGGCAATTCAATTCAATTCATTTAAATTGAAACATTTCTAGCCTGTCTATCTAGGGGCTAAAGGGTTGACATGTTACGCACAACCCCTTCAGTTTTCCAACACAAAACAACAGAAAATTGCCAAAAAGTATAGAACCAGCTCACCTGCTTTTAAACTATGATATGTTCAATGTAAAAAAAAAAAAAAGGAATAGTTTCACCATATTGAAAAGACAGTTCGGTTTGCGTAACAGTTGATCTTAATGAGGGAAAGGAAAGGGAAAGGGGGGGACCTAGTCAGTTGTACAACTGAATGCCTTCAACTGAAATATCTTCCACATTTAACCCAGCCCCTCTGAATCAGAGAGGTGTCGGGGGGCTGCCTTATTCGACATCCACGTCTTCGGCGCCCGGGGAACAGTGGGTTAACTGCCTTGCTCAGGGGCAGAACGACGACATATTTTTACCTTGTCAACTTGGGACAGACGTAAATGAATCACTAATCATATTAAATACATTATCTTCGTCAAAATTGACTTCCTCAAAGCAACAAAATAACTAGGGCTTTACCATGATGGTGAAAACTTGAAATGTTGGGGTTAAGGCTTCCTAGAAGTCACAGTGAAATGCTGAATTTTGGGACTTTAGCAAGTCTTTATGGATAATTCAATAAATCTATTTTTAATATCCATGTGGTCTATATTAAAAGGGTACTTAATTTAATATAAAAAGCTTTTAAAATTCAATATTAGTGCAAAATGTATACTTAAAATATCAAAAGGGATGGAAAAGGCTACTCTCTCATGTAAAGACCCATCTCTTATAATAACACCATTGGTACAATACCTCCACATCCAAAACCTGTCCCTAGTTACCCCTCCCTATGCCCTATATGGGAATGATGGCCCAGATTATGAGGGACAGTGGTGGTTTGTTGCAGCAGCTCACCTGTCTGAGGCGAGCCATGGACTCAGTGGGGATGATCTCGTGGTGATCGAGGCGCGAGACAAAGCACAGCACCTGGTATTGGTTCTGGCCTTGCTCTGGCTCCCCCAGGATCAGAGCTCGGACGATCCTCACATCCTGAAAAAAAGAGAGCGAGGAGAGAAATAGGAAATATAAACAGGATATAAATTCACATATTAGTGAGACACTATACACTGAGTGTACAAAACATTAAGAAGACCTTCCTAATATTGAGTTGCTCCCCCCATTTTGCCCTCAGAACAGACTCAATTCGTCAGTGCATGGACTCTACTAGGTGTCGAAAGAAACTACATACATACTGCATGGTATAAGGGAACCTTTGTGTAAAAGTGCTGCCAAAACTCCACTATGCGTTTGGCATAAGGACAAACCATAAATAAGTAACTACTATATCAAGTGTCATGTCTGTTATGAGGGCTGACCTGACCTGACCTAGAAACATGAGACCTGAATCCAACCCTATACCCACATCTGTCACAATGCTACACTGACTTAATTTTGGCTATCCCAAAATTGACTATGTTTACATGCACACAATACTATGATTATTGTGAATACTCATTAATATAATACTAAGATTAACATGCTTTGCAAGAAGAACGTTTAACCTTATAATGCGGTTAACATGTACATATCTGATAATCAGGCTACAGTGCCTTCAGAAATTATTCACAACCCTTTACTTTGTCCACATTTGTTGTGTTACAAAGTAAAATTAAAATGGATATGATTGCCATTTTTGGTCAAATTTCTACACAAAATACTCTTTAATGTCAAAGAGGGAGAAAAAAATCTAACATTTGTAAAAAATAAATACATTTAAAAAATCTAATGTATCGTGATTAGATAAGTATTCAAGCCCTGAGTAAATACATGCTAGAATCACCTTTGGCAGCGATTACAGCTGTGAGTCTTTCTGGGTAAGTCTAATAGCTTTGCACCCCTGGATTGTACAATATTTGCGCATTATTACTTTTAAAATTATTCAAGTTGGTTGTTGATCATTGCTAGACAGCCATTTCCAAGTCTTGCCATCGATTTTTAAGTCAAAACTGTAACTCAGCCACTCAGGAGCATTCAATGTCATCTTGGTAAGTAACTCCAGTGTATATTTGGCCTTGAGTTTTAGGTTATTCTCCGCCTGAAAGGTGTATTTACTCTTTCAGTGTCTGTTGGAAAGTAGACTGAACAAGGTTTTCCTCTAAGATTTTTCCTGTGCTTAGCTCTATTCTATTTATTTTTTTCTCATAAAAAGAACCCCATAGTCCTTGCTGATGACAAGCATACCCATAACATGATGCAGCCACCACCATGCATGAAAATGTGACGAGTGGTAGTCAGATATTATTATTAGATTTGCCCCAAACATAACGCTTTGTATTCAGGACAAAAACTACATTTCTTTCCCAATTATTTTGCAGTTTTACTTTAGTACCTTTATTGGCAACATACTGCATGTTTGGGAATATTTTATTCTGTACAGATCTCCTTTTCACAGTTTTTTCACAGTCTCAGTTTTCTCCTATCCCAGCCATTAAACTCTGTAAGGGTTTTAAAGTCACCATTGACATCATGGTGAAATCAATGAGCAGGTTCCTTCCTCTCCTGCAACTAAGTTTGGATGGACGCCTCTTTTGTTTGTAGTGACTGGGTGTATATTCAATGCCTGCTTTTTAATGGTTCTTTGCGAACCATAAAAAATGAAATTCACTGCTCGACCGAGGGACCTTACAGACAATTGTATGTGTGGGGTACAGAGATGATGTAGTAATTCAAAAATCATTCTAGCCCTCAGAAAACTGAACACATGAATGTTCTTGCAACGTTCCATTAAACGCGTCTATGACATTAGCACTATTATTGCACACAATGTGAATCCACGCAACTTACTATGTGAATTGTTAAGCAAATTTTTGTTCACAAACTTATTTAGGCTTGAATATTTATTGCCTCAAGACATTTCAGCTTTTAATTTTTAATTAAATTTGTAAAAAATGTAATTCCACTTTGACAGCCTGAATTTAAAATATATACAATTTAGTTTTTTTGGTCACTGGCCTACACATGATGCCCCATTTCATGCGTAGACCGGTGACCAAAAATAATACATTTAATATATTTTAAATTCAGGCAGTGACACAGCAAAATGTGGGAAAATAAAGGGGTGTAAACACTTTCTGAAGGCACTGTACCTAATAAGACTTTTAAAAATGCAGAAAATCGCCAATCAAAATAATCCTTGTATCACAAGCGTTCATATTATTTTTGGGAAGCTTATTTTATTCTGAGTTCAGACATATGCAGTTTGTATGTGAAAACTATTTCTAAGATAGATAGTCTACTATAATTTCCGAACACACTTCACTCGTACCAAGGAGGGAGGCTCGTGAAAGCACATGTGCAAATCAAATACACTGCATTAACTCCGATTAAGGTGTTACATTTTCTAATAATTCATAAGATAGCAACAACAACAAAACTGGTGTTTCAATTTGTTGATGGTTACTCCGCTTATGACCTTAGCATAATTAGGATTATGCCAATCTCAGAGTAGTGTCATAATCAGTTGAATATATTAATATAATGTTTAATAATTATTGTGCATGTAAACATACTCATTCTTAAAACTCCCAGTAGAACACAAAGCCGAGGTAAACATCCCAGTCGGCTGAGTAGACAAAGGAAGACAAGGCTATCTTCTCTTCATTTACCCATCCCATTGGGTTGATCACCCTCTGAGTAAAACAAGTACCATGATTCAAACACTATGGTCCTCAAGTTGGAGATGTCGATAATGAGGTCAGGGAAACTGTGGAGTGGTTGAGGAAGAAGAAGAGAAGAAGAAGAAGGATGGGGGACTCGTTTCCCCCACTGTGACGGTATAACATCCAGAGGAGCAGATGGATGGGGTATACAGAGTGGGGGAGGGGATGGGAGCATTCCTGGAGGGGCCTGTGTACAACTTGATGGCCACCTACAGGTCTCTACACAGTCTACGCAACGGATCCGCAATGGATCTGCTGGAGGTTAGTTTGCATATGTACTTTTGTGAGGCTGAATTTTTGGAATGCAACGCAAATGGAGCTCCATAGCTCTGTCTGCGTAGACTGTGAAATCACTGTGGTGGGCCCTTAACCTCTCAATGGGCAACAAGTGATTGTCTAATGACTAGCATGATCACTAGAGTCCAAGGAAAGCTAAAGTGAGACATGGTTTGGGGATTGACCCGACAAGATAGGAGGGATTCACACTGACAGAGGATACAGAAACAAAGCCATTTAAATAGGGATTAGGCCGCAAATTGAGAATATCACCACAGTCTGTGAACAAAGCATCAAATGTCTTTATATAAATCTTTGAACAAAGTACCCTATAACTTAGCTTGATTAAAACGCTTACTGAACACACTAACACTGATAAAATCATCATGAACAAAAAAACAATGTCAAATGTTACTTTCTCAATAGGATTGTATTTTTACCAATAACTGCACTGATGCTGAAAAAACATAGCCTGTACAAAACTTAAATCCGACCTAACAAGCTTCCATGGGGCAGCTAATAGCTGGAGGTGAGGGTGCGGAGATGAATGCGTAGTTGGCTCATCATGCATACAATCTGATATAACCTGCATGGGTTTGCTGCTGCCCTGGTTCTTCATGGGGGCTGGGTTGGCATGGTAAATACCTCTCACTGACAGACAGAAGAAACGCACCACAGAGCCTCCGATGACAGGTCAAACTGCAGCTCCCATATGGATGAAGTGAGAGGTGACTCTTTTCCTTCATCTTATCCCCATGCCATCACAACCTGGGACCAAACAAATGACAGATGGCTTGGGAATCGCACCAATGGTTGAATTGAGATAAATTCAACAGGAGATATGTGTATGGTGGTGTATGAGGGAGATTTACATTTCTCAACTAGGGTTGAGGCAGAGGGATATTTTCCGGTTTTAAAAACGAAGGTTTCTTAAGGTTATGCTGAAATAGCGTTCAATGTATGAAGTGGATGTAACTTGTGGGCCACATGATCACCATTACAGTCGTATACAACAGTCTACAATCCTGGGTACCTTTAACATCACTCCAGCTTGGCAGGCCTCTCACAACTGGATACAGATTGTTCCCTGTCTGGTGAAAAATGCAATATGGCTTGAAATGTCATGGTATTGACATTAAGTTCTGAAAGGCAAGAGTATTTTGTGGTTGCCTAAAATGTTGATTCATCTGTTCACCTATAGAGTGAGGGGGAGGAATAGGGGAGGAACCAGAAACAAACAACAAAGCTGCCAAAACAACTTGAAAAATAATACCAGAATGCATCTGGAATTTTCAGCCATTGATGCTTGATTCTCTGAATATTGCACAGCCCATTTACTTCTTAAACAATAATGATGTTATTCTCCAGTTAGACTCTGTCCTCTTTCTGCTCCCCCACTTACACACCATAGGAAGACAAATATTCCCTTCATTTTTTAAATTGCACCTTTTCAACAGGTTCCTCTACAAGATGAGATGTCTCGCCTGGCTGTACAATAACTCCACTCTGGCAGCTGGCCTTCAGACCAATTCCAACTTTCCATAAATCTGCATAATGCCGACAGGAGTAGATTGGAAGCACGTGCATGGAGTGAGGGAGGACTATTTGTCTTTGGTATTTCATCCCTCACACAAAAAGATTGCTGCAAAAGGGCAGTAATTTCAGTCGGCTGTGGTACTTTGGAAGCAGTAATTGCAGAATAACTGCAGTTATTATACTGCAGTAAAAAAAAAAAAAAAAAAACTTATTTTGGACGCCGTATATACAGCATACTGCAGTTATACTGCACTCTGACTGCAATCTTTTCTCGTAAGGGTTATGAAAATATTTGTCAGTTTGGCAACACAGCAGCATATAGTTAAATAGATATACAGTAGGCATATAGATAATGGATAGGCCTTTATAACATAATGTCCAGGATATCTATATAATAGACAGCCTAATGGTGTGTGTATGTGTGTTTATATATATTGGTAGTAACATAATGCAGCATATTACAAAGTTCTTAAAAACTGTTGTAAATATTTACATTGAAGAATATTGACTTAACTCACCCGTTTGAAATCAAATACCACAGTAATATGAGTACCATCTCCTTGCTTGAACTCGACTGTAATGTCATCATTCTCACGGTTGGCGTCCAAAATCTCCTCCCCAATTAGTCCATCACTTAAACGCACTCGTACTTTTAGTTCTGAACAAATCCCAAGCGATACAAGAGTTACCACTAGTAGAGAAATCCGAACTGGTGGCGATATCTCCCTTGCAAACATTCTGAAACTCATGGAATAACTTTAACTATTAAAAATCTGTCTTACTACCCTCGTTGCAAATCATCTTGAAATCGGTCGCAAATATTTCCAAAATCAACGAAAAGTCCTGAAAAGTCTGCATAAAGTTCAATCTATGATCCACAGATTTTATTCAGTATTGTGAAATCTCTGCAAATGTTGGTGGCTACCATCCCGCATTGATCGTTGTGTCGCCCGAGTACATTCTATATTCTGGTACATTGTAGCGTTTCTGACGTCTGTGAATATAACGTTCTTGTGCACAATCATTAGGCTACTGTAACATTTGCGCTCTTCGTTCAGACGACTTTAACCAGACTTATATTGTGGCAGCCTTCATGAAAAATTAGAAGTCCTCATTTGAGTTTACTATCCCGTTCCCGTCACTTCCTCTGACGAACCTACTGCACTGTAGGCCTATTGTGGACAATTGCGGGCTCGCAAACCTAAAGAAATATCACTCCCCTAACAATACTTCCCAAGAGGCGCCAATGACATCTGTGGCTGGTTGCAGAATAAATTAACTCCTGTTCCATTGATTCAATAGTTTGCGCAATAATACACTTAAATGCATCAATGTGCCCAATTGTTATCCTAAGTGCCCAATTGTTATCCTACGCCTAGGGAAAGTAATTATTGAGCTTGACCAAACTGTTCTAGGGCATACAGATAGATCCCATGCCAAGCAAAGGATAGGTCAACTTAAAATCCGCCCGTGTCTGTCCCCCCAAAAACAACATTAGATCGATTGGGTAATACATGTCTTCTAATAAGTGGTATTTAACAGGTTTAACAGCAACTTAATCACCAAGCCAGTGATTTTTGCCATATTATAACATGTGCTGTTTTAATTGCGTTGTTTGATCTATAACCTGTTAACATGGTCAAGCAAGTTAATGTTTATAAAATGTTCGGACGACTAACCAACTATTGAAGTCGCAAAGAAAACAGCAACTGTCTCGATTCTTCCAGCACCATTTCAACATAATCAAATCACCTACAGTATGCTTTGTCTAATACAGTTACAACTAAAAGATACCAAACATGATGTAGTTCAATCAATCTAAACTAAATATGATGTGGATGTCCATGGTTATAATTTATCTGTGAGTGTGTGCGTTCATGCAAGTAGAAAACATGATGACTCACCCTTAGAGAAATGCCAATGTCACCTGCCTCTCTTTCATGTTGACAAAACGATGATCTATGACTGTCATACAGTGCAGGCTTTGATGTTGTTGCTGTCTCAGGCTACCTGGAGAAAATGCTTGCTCCCTAGAATTTAGGAATTGACGGTTGGATCAGAATTGCCTGGGATTTATGACTGTATGGTTGGATCAGAATTGCTATTATAATAATTGGTCAGTACAGAGAAATAAGTAAAACCACAAGTCCAAATCCCTATCTCCACCCATGGCTAATTTAGAGAAGGGCCAATTGTAGTTAGCTAGCCATTGGAGGACAACACAACTAGATGTAACAATAAAAATAATAATGTTTGGTTTTTGATGTGATGTGATTGGTGTGAAGCCAAAACCAAACTGGCTTCTCTTGACACTTTTTTTGGTGTGCCAGGACCATTCACAGTTGAGCTTGCTCAGTTTAGCTCAACACTCATTGGCTATTATCTTTATATATTTTTTGATCAAGGGAGTCCAAATGCTCGCTGGCTTCCCTTGCATTCAATGCTATGGATGGCAACATATCATACTCATAGTTATAATTGTAATCATGAAAAAGATACATTTTTAAATGGCTAAAAGATAGTTGTTTACAGGGAACTCACTCTACAACTATAGATGAGGTTGGGTGGAAAAAGGACTGGGAGGGAGAAATATATCATTTTAAATATGCTATTGGACCAAAAACTGATTTAGCTAATTAATCTATATTGTCCAAATAATGATGATCCACACTTCTTTGGATATATATAAAGTCATCTATTGAGCTCACAAGTAACAAATACATGTTTCATTATGGTGGGAGATTACATTAAGTATCTCAATGGATCATAAAGGAAATCACATAACACACTATCACCCTGCACTTAAGATCACACATATCATGGATACATTAGAACTAATGGATAATATGGAGGCAAAAAAAAAACTGACCTAGTGAGATGAAAATGGAGGAGGCTTAATCAAGCTCGACATCTTGACTACTTCCTTGTGTCATTCTCGCTGGCACCAAAAGTTTAAAAAATAAGTGTTGATAGGAGACCAAATGCGATCGGACCACCATCTAATTGGCCTCCATATAACTCTTACTGAATTTCCACGTGGACGGGGGTATTGGAAATGTAATCAATGCTTATTGGATGACAATTTGATCTTAAATGGTAACGACGTGGGCCGAGAGTCGGGAAGCAAGTTCAGGGAGTGAATGTTTTAACAAATAAACAGAAACATAATACAAAACAAGAAACTCGAACAGCACACAGACATGAAACGGAAACAATGACGCCTGGGGAAGGAACCAACGGGAGTGACATATATAGGAAAGGTAATCAGGGAAGGGATGGAAAGTGTTGCCCTGTCAAGCAGAGTAAAACAAGGCTGTGTGTTGTCTCCATATCTATTTATTATGGCCATTGAAATGCTAGATATTAAAATTAGATCCAACAGGAACATCAAAGGGTTCGAAATCCAGGGGTTAAACATAAAAGTGTCAATGTATGCCAATGACTAAAGTTTCTTCTTAAGTCTGCAATCTGGATCCCTGCATGGTCTCATTGAAGATCGAGATCACTTTTCTAGCCTATCTGGACTAAAACCCAATTATGAGAAGTGCACCATATTACGTATTGAATCGTAATATGGGCTGATGGTGAAGTAGACATACTTGGTATTTATATCTCTAAAAATATAAATGAACTTACCACAACCAATTTCAATAGAAAGTTGGTCAAAATAGACAAGATTCTGTAATCATGGAGAGGTAAATACCTGTCTATTTATGGAAAAATCACATTGATTAACTCTTTGGTCCTATCACAGTTTACTTACCGACAAATGGTGCTGCCTAATCCAGACGACTCGTATTTTAAATCATATGAGCAAATAATATTTCACTTTATTTGGAACGCTAAGCAAGACAAAATTAAAAGTGCCTATTTATATAATGAATATGGGGGCTGAAATGTTTCAATTTTAAAGCATTAAACCGCTCACTAAGAGCTTCACTCATACATACGTTATACTTAAACCCGAACTGGGTCTCCAGTAGATTATTAAGAAAGGCCACGAAGTGGTAGGCCACAAAAGCTCACAGAACGGGACCACCGAGTGAAGCGAATACCGTGTAAAAATAGTGTCAAATTCATCTATCCTCGGTTTCAACACTCTCTGACGAGTTCCAAATTGCCTCTGGAAGCAACTTGCCTCTGGAAGCACAATAACTGTTCGTTGAGAGCTTCATGAAATTGATTTCCATGGCTGAGCAGCCGCACACAAACCTAAGATCACCATGCGCAATGCCAAGCGTCAGTTGGAGTGGTGTAAAGCTCACCGCCATTGGACGCTGGAAAAGTGGAAACACGTTCTCTGGAGTGACAAGTCACTCTTCACCATCTGGCAGTCCGAGGGACAAATCTGGGTTTGGCAGATGCTAGGAGAATGCTACCTGCCCCAATGCATAGTTTGATGGAGGAGGAATAATGATCTGGGGCTGTTTTTCATGGTTCTGGCTAGGCCCCTTATTCCCGCTACAGCACAGAATGACATTCTAGACAATTCTGTGCTTCCAACTTTGTGACAACAGTTTGGGGAAGGCCCTTTCCTGTTTCAGCATGACAATGCCTCCGTGCACAAAACGAGGTCCAAACAGAAATGGTTTGTCGAGATCGGTGTGGCAGAACTTGACTGGCCTGCACAGAGCCCTGACTTTAACCCCATCAAACACCTTTGGGATGAATTGGAACGCTGAGTGCGAGCCAGGTCTTGTCACCCAACATCAGTGCCCGACCTCACTAATGCTCTGGAAGCAAGTCCACGCAGCAGTGTTCCAACATGTAGTGGAAATCCTTCCCAGAAGAGTGGAGGCTGTTATAGCAGCAAAAGCGGGACCAACTCCATATTAATGCCCATGATGTTGGAATGAGATGTTCGACGAGCAGATGTCCACATACTTTTGGCCATGTAGTGTATAAGAACTGCTACAAAAAACAACACTTTATTCAACACGTCAAGTTTTTCAATTTAAATTATTATACAAAATTCTTGCCACCAACAGAATGCTACATATAAGGGGCATATAACAATCTAAACTGCATATTTTCCTGCGAAGAGACAGAATCATTAGATAATTTATTACGGTATAGCCCCTATGTAGCTTGTTTCTGGTCACAGGTTCAGGAATGGCAAAAAAATCACAACATTCATTTAAAATGTATCCTACAAATAGCAGTGTCGGATGATTTGGAAAGCCATAGTCAATCTATCAACAATAG
Source organism: Oncorhynchus mykiss (assembly GCF_013265735.2). Classification (NCBI taxonomy): domain Eukaryota; kingdom Metazoa; phylum Chordata; class Actinopteri; order Salmoniformes; family Salmonidae; genus Oncorhynchus; species Oncorhynchus mykiss. The sequence goes on along the minus strand of NC_048576.1, from coordinate 46,034,688 downwards.
TAAAATAGGTTTTAAAGGTTTTCATATTTTTCTGACAATCTGTGGATATAATTAGATTCAAAAGGTTAAACATAAATTTAAAATATCACAGCACAGTATGGCACATGGAAACCAAACGAGGGTGGTCTACGGTGATAGGTGGGATGTGCTGAGAGTAGCTGAGGGGTGGGATTAAGGAGTTTATGATCAGTAATCATATTATTGAAAACACTACATACCAGAGTAAAATCTAATGTATGTACAGTACAAAAGTTTGGACACACCTACTCATTCCAGGGTTTTTCTTTATTTTGACTATTTTCTACATTGTAGAATAATAGTGAAGACATGAAAACTATGAAATAACACATGGAATCACGTAGTAACCAAAAAAGTGTTAAACAAATCTAAATATATTTTCGATTTTATATTCTTCAAAGTAGCCACACTTTGCCTTGATGACAGCTTTGCACACTTTTGGCTCTCAGACAATGAGAAGCAAGATTCTCTGGTCTGAAGAAACCAAGATTGAACTCTTTGGTCTGAATGCCAAGCGTTACATCTGGAGGAAACCTGGCACCATCCCTACAGTGAAGCATGGTGGTGGCAGAATCATGCTGTGGGGGATGTTTTCAGAGGCAGGGACTGGGAGACTAGTCAGGATCGAGGCAAAGATCCTTAATGAAAACCTGCTCCAGAGTGCTCAGGACCTCAGACTGGGGCAAAGGTTCACCTTCCAACAGGACAACAACCTTAAGCACACAGCCAAGACAATGCAGGAGTGGCTTCGGCTTCTCTGAATGTGCTTAAGTGGCCCACCCAGATCCCAGACTTGAACCCGATGGAACAGCTCTGAACAGACCTGAAAATAGCTATGCAGCAATGCTCCCCATCCAACCTGACAGAGCTTGAGAGGATCTGCAGAGAAAAATGGGAGAAACTCCCAAATACAGGTGTGCCAAGCTTGTAGCGTCATACCCAAGAAGACTCGAGGCTGTAAATGCTGCCAAAGGTGCTTCAACAAAGTACTGAGTTAAAGTTCAGAATACTTATGTAAATGTGATTTTTCCATTTATATATTTGGGGGGGCCCCCGACTAGTGGCATGTATTCATGGATGCCAAGGGAAGCCAGACTTACCCAAAATATTGACCAAGAAAAAATACAAAAAAATATTAGGTCTCTGTGTTTCATAATCTTCTTTCAATTCGCAAGAGGCTGAATATACCTCACTGGAGAAAGCATCCGAGTGAAACAGTGCCCCTCTGTCTCTGTATGTGTAGCCCATCTATCTGATGCTGTCTGGTCAAAAAGAACATGATGTGTTTTTTTAATAATTTTGTATTATTATTAACCCATCTCTCTTCAGAGGACAAAAATAGCTGTTTTTGTTTTTACAGCTTTTTTGTTAGAGTTAGATATACATACATTTTACATACATGGTCCTATCATATATATAAAACCCTCTTAGGCCTCACTCCCCCCTATCTGAGATATCTACTGCAGCCCCCATCCTCCACATACAACACCCGTTCTGCCAGTCACATTCTGTTAAAGGTCCCCAAAGCACACAATTCCCTGGGTCGCTCGTCTTTTCAGTTCGCTGCAGCTAGCGACTGGAACGAGCTGCAACAAACACTCAAACTGGACAGTTTTATCTCAATCTCTTCATTCAAAGACTAAATCATGGACACTCTTGACAGTTGTGGCTGCTTCGCGTGATTGTAGTCTCTACCTTCTTGTCCTTTCTGCTGTTGTCTGTGCCCAATAATGTTTGTACCATGTTGCGCTGCTACCATGTTGTGTTGTCATGTGTTGCTGCCATGCTATGCTATTGTCTTCCTGTAGGTCTCTCTTTATGTAGCATTGTGTGTCTCTCTTATCTCTCTCCTGGGCTCCCAAGTGTTGCAGCTTTCTAAGCCACTGCATCTCATTGCAAGAGGTGTCACTACATTCCCTGGTTCGAACCCAGGCTGTATCATATCTGCCTGTGATTGGGAATCCAATCGGGTGGCGCACCATTGGCCCAGCATCATCCAGGTTTGGCCGGGGTAGGCCGTCATTGTAAAAAATAATTTGTTCTTAATTGACTTGCCTACATACATACAAGGTAAAACATTTGGCATGATGTGTGTTTTGTCCTATATATTTATTTAATATTTGTATTTTTAATCCCAGCCCCCGTCCCCGCAGGAGGCCATTTGCCTTTTGGTAGGCCGTCATTGTAAATAAGAATTTGTTCTTAACTGACTTGCCTAGTCAAATAAAGGTTCAATAAAAAATGTTTTAAAAAATATATACAGCATTCACATGACAATATATGCTGCATACAGTACCAGGCAAAAGTTTGGAGACACCTAGTCATTCAAGGGTTTTTCTAGAGTTGTACTAGATTTCTACATTGTAGAATAATAGTGAATAAATGAAAACTATGAAATAACACATATGGAATCATGTAGTAAGCAAAAAAGTTTTAAACAAATAAAAATATATATTTGAAAAATCTTCAAAGTAGCCACCCTTTGCCTTGATGACAGTTTTGCACACTCACTATTCTAAAATGAAGAAAATAATACATATATATATATTTTATATATATAAACCCTTGAATGTGTAGGTGTGTCCAAACTTTTGACTGGTACTGTACATACTGTACCTTACTTTGCTCATAATGATGAAATGTTACAAGAATTGTCAGTCTGTGAGAAAAAAGAAGCCTGCACACAGTTTGATCTCAGGGTTGCATGATTATCCCAGAACCAGTACACTTTTTGGATGTGTATATTATTGCCTGGTTTTTAAAGACTGAGATCTATCTAATCCATGGTGTGTGGTGTCAGAGTGGTTTTCAGCACAACTGTGTAAGGGGCCACTGACGAGACAGGGTATAGGGCCCCTTTGGCTCCTATTGTGTGATTGATTTACAGGCACTGGTCAGAGCTATGGATAAGGGGTGCTTAGTCTCTGTAAATACAGGGGCCACAATTACATATTTGTTGTGTTGTGTAATCAACATTACATAAATTACCAAAGCAAATTGAACATCAATTTGTGGAGGAATGCACATTGTTTCGTTGAGGACTTTCATCTGTGTTACTTCATATTCTATCATCATTTTTAGTGTCAGTTGATTAGCTTGAAAAAAAGGAATATTGCCACAGAAGGAGTAGCCTATTGCCAAATCGTCCATTTCACTTTACCCCCTATAACACCTTCTCAACTCAGTATTTGTGTCCATGTGTAACAGTGCCTTTAATATATCAGCAACTCCTCTTAGTTTCTGCCTGTTTTATGTAAGACATCTAGCAACATAGACATGTTACCATTGCACAAAGATTGGCCAAGATCACATTTTCTCATTATTCAAAAGGAACAAATTGTAGCGTCTTCTCCCTGCTACACATCCTTTATGGTGAATACTCTCACCACAACGTCTGCTGACATCAGGCTTTCTCATTCTTGCTCAGTGATCTCATGTGTATACTTAGTGTCGCAGACTTGGCGGAGTCTCTATAAATACAGTGTACTTCTCCTCAGAGGGGAGACATACCGGCATAGCATAGATGAGCATTCTGTCTAACCCCGCCTCCCTCCCACTGCCCAACCCGCAAAGTGCAAAGTCTAGGGCATTCTGCTCAACACACGTCTCTCTGTGTTTCGGCATTCCTCAGTTCAGAAGATTGTTTTCTAATACGCTGTCTAAGCAGGGTTAATTGTGGCAAGTGTATCATGGTGATATCCATCACTCAAAACTGTCTCACCTCTATGTGTGTGGCATACCTTTTAGTGATGGGGGGAAATCGATACAATTACATATCGCAATATTATTTTTGGCCGATATTATATTGCTATTTGACTTCAAGTATCGATTTGTAAAAAAAAATGATATATTTGTTAATGTTAGTTAGCACTAGTCATCTGTACCTACGCCAAAACTCTGGTATTTTTCTTCCTATAGCTTGTTCTTCATCTTCTTTATAAATAGTGAGCCAACATGTTTTCAGCACTTTTATTTCCCTGACTGATCAAAACTAGTTTTCTCTCTTTTGTCTCTCTGCAGCAGACTCTGCAGCAGACATAGTGAGCAATATGTTTGGAACATCAAATTGCAGTATCGAATGCCAATACATATAGAACTGTGAGAATCGCAATATATATCGTACCGGCACCTTGGTATCGTAATCATTTTGTAACTGGAGGTCCCTGGCAATTCCCAGCCATTAAGGGTGGTAGTCGTTCCTCTCACAAAAGCTTAGGTACGATAGAGTGAATAATACCTATGAATCAATCCCACTGTTAAGATTTTGATGCGTTTGCATCTAAAAGCTGTATTGCTATAGTAGGTTACATGGCCTAGGCTGAAATCAAAAAACAGTAGTTCAAAAGAACAAAATATTGGATTATTAATTTACCCAACAATTTTTAGGCAGTCTTGTAAAGGACAACCCTATATCCATTTTACTAGATCTGGTAAAAATTTTGTTGGAGATCTAGCCATATTGTTTTTGCCCCAAAACCACCAAATGAGTCTTTAGCTTCTGTAAGAGGAAACCATGTGGGAGAACTGGATGACCTCTTCTTTGCTCCAGACCCGACAGATGTTAATTCTCTCACCTTCAAACTTAATGAACTGATCGATAAGGTCGAGCAACCTGTAGGTTCCAATTGGAACAATATGTGGCTCACCACCTGGATTCAAATTTTGTTATTTTTTTACATTGGATGAAAGTAGAGACTCAGAGCTACAAAATGGTATATTATACACAGCATTTTTGATGGGTCATGTCAAAGAAATGCTATAACCCTCAGCCATATCCAGTGGTGTAAAAAGTACTAAATTGTCATACTTGAGTAATAGTATAAATCATTTCTAATTCCTTATATTAAACCAGACGGCACGATTGTATTTTTTTTTTAAATAGCCAGGGAACAATGTATTAGTATTAAAAGTAAAAATATAAACCATTTCAACTTCCTTATAATAAGCAAACCAGACGGCACAATTGTATTATTTTTCAATTGATGGATAGCCAGGGGCACACTCCAACACTCAGACATAATTTACAAACGAAGCATGTGTTTAGTGAGTCTGCCAGATCAGAGGCAGTATGGATGACCAAGGATGTTCTCTTGATAAGTGTTTGAATTGGACAGTTTTCCTGTCAAAATGTATGGTAATGTACAGATACCACAAAAAAATAACTTAAGTAGTACTTTCAAGTATTTTTACATCACTGCCCAAATTCCTTCACAACAGTACATTAGCATACTTTATATACTGTTACACATCACATAAGATTACATACACAAATTAAGGCCATGCAACCTAAATTGAAACCTGAGTGAGGTGCACATGTACAGTACATAAACAGATGCATGCGCCATATATTTAAGTTGTGGACACTTGAGACGGTCACATGATATTGTTGCGGTATGTCACAAAATCATGATACGACCACACAAATCAATATTCATTTTATTTATCAATATTTTGCTAAATCTTGCTAAGTGGATGGTCTCTACAGAAGGTGTAAACAGTACAGCCAAATGGTTACTTGCATAGCAGCAATATCAGAAATAGATAGTGTCAATATAAATAAAATATACAGTATGTACAAGAACAATAACGATATCAGTGATATACGAGGTAGTTACAGTGCCTTGCGAAAGTATTCGGCCCCCTTGAACTTTGCGACCTTTTGCCACATTTCAGGCTTCAAACATAAAGATATAAAACTGTATTTTTTGTGAAGAATCAACAACAAGTGGGACACAATCATGAAGTGGAACGACATTTATTGGATATTTCAAACTTTTTTAACAAATCAAAAACTGAAATATTGGGCATGCAAAATTATTCAGCCCCTTTACTTTCAGTGCAGCAAACTCTCTCCAGAAGTTCAGTGAGGATCTCTGAATGATCCAATGTTGACCTAAATGACTAATGATGATAAATACAATCCACCTGTGTGTAATCAAGTCTCCGTATAAATGCACCTGCACTGTGATAGTCTCAGAGGTCCGTCAAATGCGCAGAGAGCATCATGAAGAACAAGGAACACACCAGGCAGGTCCGAGATACTGCTGTGAAGAAGTTTAAAGCCGGATTTGGATACAAAAAGATTTCCCAAGCTTTAAACATCCCAAGGAGCACTGTGCAAGCGATAATATTGAAATGGAAGGAGTATCAGACCACTGCAAATCTACCAAGACCTGGCCGTCCCTCTAAACTTTCAGCTCATACAAGGAGAAGACTGATCAGAGATGCAGCCAAGAGGCCCATGATCACTCTGGATGAACTGCAGAGATCTACAGCTGAGGTGGGAGACTCTGTCCATAGGACAACAATCAGTCGTATATTGCACAAATCTGGCCTTTATGGAAGAGTGGCAAGAAGAAAGCCATTTCTTAAAGATATCCATAAAAAGTGTTGTTTAAAGTTTGCCACAAGCCACCTGGGAGACACCCCAAACATGTGGAAGAAGGTGCTCTGGTCAGATGAAACCAAAATGGAACTTTTTGGCAACAATGCAAAACGTTATGTTTGGCGTAAAAGCAACACAGCTCATCACCCTGAACACACCATCCCACTGTCAAACATGGTGGTGGCAGCATCATGGTTTGGGCCTGCTTTTCTTCAGCAGGGACAGGGAAGATGGTTAAAATTTATGGGAAGATGGATGGAGCCAAATACAGGACCATTCTGGAAGAAAACCTGATGGAGTCTGCAAAAGACCTGAGACTGGGACGGAGATTTGTCTTCCAACAAGACAATGATCCAAAACATAAAGCAAAATCTACAATGGAATGGTTCAAAAATAAGGTGTTAGAATGGCCAAGTCAAAGTCCAGACCTGAATCCAATCGAGAATCTGTGGAAAGAACTGAAAACTGCTGTTCACAAATGCTTTCCATCCAACCTCACTGAGCTCGAGCTGTTTTGCAAGGAGGAAAGGGAAAAAATGTCAGTCTCTCGATGTGCAAAACTGATAGAGACATACCCCAAGCGACTTACAGCTGTAATCGCAGCAAAAGGTGGCGCTACAAAGTATTAACTAAAGGGGGCTGAATAATTTTGCACGCCCAATTTTTCAGTTTTTGAATTGTTAAAAAAGTTTGAAATATCCAATAAATGTCGTTCCACTTCATGATTGTGTCCCACTTGTTTTTGATTCTTCACAAAAAAATACAGTTTTATATCTTTCTGTTTGAAGCCTGAAATGTGGCAAAAGGTCGCAAAGTTCAAGGGGGCCGAATACTTTCGCAAGGCACTGTATATGCATACAATCAGGGGTAAAGTGGCTGAGCAGCAGGATAGAAAAAAATAGCAGCAACGTATGGCGTGTTTGTTAGGAGAGAGTCATGTGAATAGAGGCACTGCAGATAGTGCTGATGACTGGTCCGTCCAAACCACGCATGAAGGGAATCTATATTCAGAGAGCGTTTCTGTCCTGCCCTTGACTTTGGTGCAGGGCATGTGATGTCCATAGCCTCAAAAATATAGTTTGTCCAGTCCAGGTGGTGCTTTTACAGGCAGACCATATATGGGAGGAAGGATGCTAGCGTTGCGCAGCAACTGAAACCTGGTCCCGACTGAATCCGAACACTCCTTGGCGACAACACCACCAGGCGTCAGAGCATTGAAGCTATAAAACAGGGAATAACAAAAACAACAAAAAATCCAAAGACAACACAACCCTGCACAACATCAATTCACCTCCCAAGTTTAGATAAGAATAACCTCATACAAAGAAAATCATTTTTTACCTGAAGTTCTGGTACTGCTTGATCTGTGGCAGCGGCCTGAAGGACAGAGTCAGGTGTTGTTGCCAGACATAGCTTTCCACCAGCACTCTACCATCCTCCAGTACAACCAGCTGTGGGATGTTGACACATGTCACAGTGCTGTCCTTCACAACACCAGCAATCTTAGACAAGGTATTCACTCGGGTCTTTCTGAAGCCCTGTTTCATGAGGCCAAAGCACAAGTCAGGGGCAAACTTGATGTGGCCTGTGATCAAGAAGTGAAGGTCCAGATTGTGGTAGAGCTTGTGCATGGTCCTCCAGGCACAATACCAGAGCACAAACGTATTGTTTTGGCCACTGCAGTTATCACAATTCAGGTCCACATGTGTTTTCCCAACTCCATAGTTGAAGAAATTGTGCATGTAGGCAGCTCTCTTTTTGATGACTGTATGACTGGTGGATTAGAGTCAGGCGTGTTCTACTGATTAATGCTGATAGAAATTCCAGATACAAATACTTCAGCATTATCATACAATAGATGTGAAATGGCATTCCGAGATAACATCACTACACACAGCTCATACAGGTAATGTTAGCTACTGAAGCTAGCCAGCCATCTAACGTCAGCTGGCTAGTTAACAGCAAAGTTTTAACTAGCAATACAAACCGATTGTCATAGCTAGTTAAAGTTAACCAATAAGTTCAATGTTAGCTAGCTACCATTAGGCTATAACTGATCAAAACTAGTTCTCATGCTCCGCAAGGCAATCAAACAAGCTAAGCGTCAGTATAGAGACAAAGTAGAGTCGCAATTCAACGGCTCAGACACAAGAGGTATGTGGCAGGGTCTACAGTCAATCACGGATTACAAAAAGAAAACCAGCCCAGTCACGGACCAGGATGCCTTGCTCCCAGGCAGACTAAATCACTTTTTTGCCAGCTTTGAGGACAATACAGTGCCACTGACACGACCCGCAACCAAAACATGCAGACTCTCCTTCACTGCAGCCGAGGTGAGTAAAACATTTAAACGTGTTAACCCTCGCAAGGCTGCATGCCCAGACGGCATCCCCAGCCGCGCCCTCAGAGCATGCGCAGACCAGCTGGCTGGTGTGTTTACGGACATATTCAATCGATCCCTATCCCAGTCTGCTGTTCCCACATGCTTCAAGAGGGCCACCATTGTTCCTGTTCCCAAGAAAGCTTCCGTCATCATGAAGTGCTTTGAGAGACTAGTCAAGGACCATATCACCTCCACCCTACCTGACACCATAGACCCACTCCAATTTGCTTACCGGCCAAATAGGTCCACAGACGATGCAATCTCAACCACACTGCACACTGCCCTAACCCATCTGGACAAGAGGAATACCTATGTGAGAATGCTGTTCATCGACTATAGCTCAGCATTTAACACCATAGTACCCTCCAAACTCGTCATCAAGCTCGAGACCCTGGGTCTCGACCCCGCCCTGTGCAACTGGGTACTGGACTTCCTGATGGGCCGCCCCCAGGTGGTGAGGGTAGGTAACAACAACATCTCCACCCCGCTGATCCTCAACACTGGGGCCCCACAAGGGTGCGTTCTGAGCCCTCTCCTGTACTACCTGTTCACCCACGACTGCGTGGCCACGCACGCCTCCAACTCAATCATCAAGTTTGCGGACGACACAACAGTGGTAGGCTTGATTGCCAACAACGACGAAACGGCCTACAGGGAGGAGGTGAGGGCCCTCGGTGTGTGGTGTCAGGAAAATAACCTCACACTCAACGTCAACAAAACTGATTGATTGTGGACTTCAGGAAACAGCAGAGGGAACACCCCCCTATCCACATCGATGGAACAGTAGTGGAGAGGGTAGTAAGTTTTAAGTTCCTCGGCGTACACATCACAGACAAACTGAATTGGTCCACCCACACAGACAGCATCGTGAAGAAGGCGCAGCAGCGCCTCTTCAACCTCAGGAGGCTGAAGAAATTTGGCTTGTCACCAAAAGCACTCACAAACGTCTATAGATGCACAATCGAGAGCATCCTGTCGGGCTGTATCACCGCCTGGTACGGCAACTGCTCCGCCCACAACCTTAAGGCTCTCCAGAGGGTAGTGAGGACTGCACAACGCATCACCGGGGGCAAACTACCTACCCTCCAGGACACCTACACCACCCGATGTCACAGGAAGGCCATAAAGATCATCAAGGACAACAACCACCCGAGCCACTGCCTGTTCACCCCGCTATCATCCAGAAGGCGAGGTCAGTACAGGTGCATCAAAGCTGGGACCAAGAGACTGAAAAACAGCTTCTATCTCAAGGCCATCAGACTGTTAAACAGCCACCACTAACATTGAGTGGCTGCTGCCAACACACTGACTCAACTCCAGCCACTTTAATAATTAAAAATTGGATGTAATAAATGAACCACTAGCCACTTTATATAATGTTTACATACCCTACATTACTCATCTCATTTGTATATACTGTACTCTATACCATCTACTGCATCTTGCCTATGCCGTTCGGCCATCGCTCATCCATATATTTTTATGTACATATTCTCATTCATTCCTTCACACTTGTGTGTATAATGTAGTTGTTGTGAAATTGTTAGATTATTTGTTAGAAATTACTGCATGATCGGAACTAGAAGCACAAGTATTTCGCTACACTCGCATTAACATCTGCTAACCATGTGTACGTGACAAATACAATTTAATTTGATTTGATACCTAGCAGTTTAAACCTGGAGCCTTGCGCACGGTTCACAACAACTAGACCGTTGTCATTACACTCATTAAAACCATGATTAATGAGTATTATTAGGGTAGATTTATAGGACTACTGTTCTACCCCTATTGTACACTTTTTTTTACCTTCCAATATTTAATGGATTTAAAAATGTAATACGGCAACTTTCAGGATGAATAACATTGAAAGACATGTATTTAGCGTGCAAGTGAACCTCACTTGCAAAGCCCATTAAGCACCTGCATAAGGTAAGTCTGAATACTAACTACTGAGAAATGTGTCGGAAAGGCGTGCGCAGGAAAGGCGTACTTTCCTAAGTTTGAACGGGGGATACTACATGATCGAGGGATACTAGTGTTTAGTATAGTATTCTACAGTATTCTACAAAATGTAGGCGCCCCTGCACTGGCCGAGGAGAAGATATTCACTATCAAAGAAAATAGCCCCTCATAGAACTATATAGAATCCATCCAACGCCACACCCCTTGCAGGTACAGAGTACACGCACAATCAATTCTCATTTCTATAACCCTAAACACTTCTAGAGAAACGTTAGTGAACTCTGATACTCTGCTGCACTCCATCTCTTAGTGTGTCAGCACCAAAATGGCAACATCCATGGATTCGATCAGTTGTTCGATCTGCCTGGATCCACTGAAGGATCCTGTGGCTATTCCCTGTGGACACAGCTACTGTATGGGTTGTATTAAGGATTACTGGGATCAGGATTACCAGAAGGGTGTCTACAGCTGCCCACAGTGCAGACAGACTTTCATTCCAAGGCCTGTTCTCAACACAAACACTTTGCTGGCTGAATTGGTGGAGAGTCTAAAGAAAACAGGGCTTCAAGCTGCTCCTCTTGCTCACTGTTATGCTGGACCTGGAGATGTGGAGTGTGACGTCTGCACTGGGAGAAAACTCAAAGCCGTCAAGTCCTGTCTGGAGTGTCTGGCCTCTTACTGTGAGACTCACCTTCAACCTCACTATGAATCTCCTACATTTAAGAAGCACAAGCTGGTCAAAGCCTCCACACAGCTACAGGAGAAGATTTGCTCTCGTCATGACAAGCTGCTGGAAATGTACTGCCGTACCGATCAGCAAATTATCTGTTACCTCTGTATGATAGGTGATCATAAAGGCCACGATACAGTGTCAGCTGAATCAGAAAGGGCTGAGAGACAGGTAAGGACATAAACTGTATTATTTACAGAACACTTGAGCAATTAACAAGTCATTTTATGCATGGCAGTAGTATTTGATTTCAAACGTGTTTTTTTAATGGAAACTTTAGTTACACTAACGTGCGTGTGCATACATACACACCTCCATGTGGTATGGGCATTGACTTATCATAAAGTTTGACGTAGACAGACACTTTTGCAAATGGTCTATGGAATGAAAATGGAAGATTTGTTTCTCTACAGAGGCAGCAGGGGGAGAAACAGAGAATCCAGAAGATAGAGAAAGAGATGCAGACAGTTAGACGTTCTGTGAAGTCACTGAAGGTGAGTTTTGACCATTTACATTTATTCACTTAGCAGTGAGTGACTTACAGTAAACTATACTGCAGAGCCAGTGAGAACCCCAGTGAACCCTACTGTGGGGAACCTGCTTATCTGGTGTCCTGGTGAGAACGGAGTAACTGGGCTGGTTCAAATGGAACCCCTCCTCTCTGTGTCTTAACAGCGGTCTGCACAGGCAGCAGTAGAGGAGAGTGAGAAGATCTTTACTGAGCTAATCTGCACCTTTGAGAGAAGGTGTTCTGAGGTGAAGGAGCTGATCAAAGCCCAGGAGAAGGCAGCAGTGAGTCAGGCTGAAGGACTTCTGAAGCAACTGGAGCAGGAGATAGCCAAGCTGAGGAGGAGAGACGCTGAGCTGGAGCAGCTTTCGCACACAGAGGATCACATTCATTTCCTCCAGGTGACATCACTGGTTTCGCTCTCCACAGGAGCAGGTGTCACTGTAGAAAGTGATCGTTTCAGCCATTCCCAATTTGATCCCCTTCCCCTTGGTCCCACTCCTAACCCTTCAATGTTTGCGAGATCTGTACAGTGGAAGCTTCACCACTACACTGCTTATACCTATAAAGACCCTTCAGGAATGCTAACATCAAGGGGTTAGGGCCAATGGGAAGGGATAGGGAGTGATTTGGGAATGGCTGAGCGTCTTCCTCAACAATAATCTATTCCCTGTTTCCTCACTCTGTAGACTTTGCAGTCCCTCTGCGTCTCTCCTGGATCTGAGGCCTTACTGAGCATCACTGTCAACCAACATGTCTCTTTTGAGGATGTGAAGAAATCAGTGTCTGAGCTGAAAAATCAAATAGAAGTTATCTGCTCTGGGGAAATTGCCATGATCTCTGCAAAAAGTAGGTCTAGGTCTTTTTGAAGGACATTGCTAGAAATGAAATGTGCTTCATCCTATCGGAGTTAATCTCACTGACATAGTGATTTCCTTAGGTGATCTAATTTGAACATAGATGAATGTTTATACTCAGTGAAGAACCACTCTCAAGCTGGGATTCAATGCACGGTACATTATAGCGCAGCACACTATAACATACTTTTAAAGGTTATTTACACTTGAGCTGACATTTACCATGAATGCAAGCTCTGCGAACGTAGGGGAAAATGCCTTTAAAAAGGCCTATTGTCTGCTTGGTTGTTCCATGAAAAGAGCACCTTTTGCATCTCTTTGATATTTTAAATAGAAATTGTGCACCACTATTGCATTTTAAAAGCTATTTATATTGAATGAGTTGCCCTTTAGTATAGACAACATGGAGAATTCAATACTGAATACAATCTGAATTTAGTGTGCATAAAAATGTTAACACACTTTAAACCCACTTAACCCTAAAATGTCTACAAGTTTTCACCATCATTGTAAAGCCCAAGCTTTTTTGTTGCTTTGACAAAGTCATTTCTGAAGATTACTATTAATCTATATTTCATGTCATTAGTGATTCATTTAAAAGTTTGTCCTTAATTTTACAGTCAACCTGGTTACGTGAACTGAACTCTCAATTTAATATGGCGAAACTATTCCTTAAAATTTTTTTTTTTTAAAAGTCAAAACAAACATTTAACATCTAATAGTCAAATCATTGTGTAAAAGCTGGTGATCTGGGTCTACTCTTTTTGGCCATTTTCTGGTGTTTTTGTGGTGGAAAATGCAGCGGGTCGAATATAACACGTAAACCCTTTTACCCATAGATAAACGGGCTTTAAATATTTTAACAATTTAAATGCATTTGTGGAGCTTGCATTCAATTGCCACTCCCTGTTGCGCACAACAAGCTTCCTTTCCCCCTAAACAGGATTTATTGCTGATTTAAGATGACATCGTCAACCCTGTTACTTCATTTGGCACTTAATAGGCACTTAGTATAGTAAAAAAAAAAGGATTACCTCTTGACATGGGAAAATGTGTTTTTAATGAAGTTGAAGATATGCTCTTTATGACAGAATGTTACAATTAGGTGAAAAAGGTTTTCTGACGAAGTTACACTTCTCAAAAGGCACCCAATTGGTAGAATCCCCTTAATGTATAGTGCCCTGTGCCTTACATTGAACCCCAGCCTTAGTTTCTTCACCCGTTAACTTCCTGTATGTTTATGTAATGATCAGTGTGGACCAGTGATATTTGATGTTCTTTATCTCCATAGTGACAAAAGTCCAAATTTTTCACCCCGTTGAGCCCTGTAGTCTCACGTCATTCAGCACGCCTCAGTCTGAACTGTTAGTTGGTGAACTAGCGTCATGTAGAAATGATACCACCTTTCAGAAGATAAGGCCTGAACCCAAGACCAGAGAAGAGTTCTTGGAATGTGAGTGTGCATGCATGTGTGCGCGCACACACACACACACACACACACACACACACACACACACACACACACACACACACACACACACACACACACACACACACACACACACACACACACACACACACACACACACACACACACACACACACACACACACACACACACACACACACACACACACTTTCACCTACTTTTTCTTTGTCCTCAGATTCCTGCCAGCTCACATTGGATCCCAACACAGCTAATAACTGGCTGTGTCTGTCAGAGGGGAATAGGAAGGTGACGTGGAATCCATGGAGTAATAAGGCCCAGCCTTATCCTGACCATCCAGACAGATTTTCCACCTATGAACAAGTCCTATGTAGAGAGGGTCTGTCTGGAACCTGCTACTGGGAGGTAGAGTGGAGCGCATTCAAGGCTTATATAGCCATCTCATATAAAGGGATTGGCAGAATAGGACGTGGTGATGAGTGTTGGTTTGGAGGGAATGATCAGTCCTGGAGTTTGGTGTGTTGTTCTCTCCTTGGCTGTTATTTCTACCACAATAACAAACGGACTGCCATACATGTGCCCCGCTCTTCCAGAATAGTAGGAGTGTACCTGGACCATAGGGCAGGAACTCTGTCCTTCTACAGCGTCTCTGACACAATGACCCTCCTCCACAGAGTCCAGACCACATTTAATCAGCCCCTCTATCCTGGGTTCTGGATTTATGCTGGATCATCTGTAAAGATACTGAACCAGTGATTAACTTTGTTGAAAATACAGCCATGCTACTGTATATGACATGTTCAACTATCCATGTTGCAAGATTTTAGCATTTTTAAAAGATTTGATCACTCTTCGCAATGTCAGCACGTAGTTCTGATATCTACCCTAATAATCCTCACTAATCATGGGATTGTGGTGACAATGGTCCAGTCCTCGTGAACTGTGCTCAAGGTTTAAACTGCTACATATGGTTTGCGTTCTATAATGATTCAAATAGGCTACATGTCCCAAATGATTGAACATCTTGTAATACGTTAGCCTTAGAAGATGCCCTATTGCTAGCGATCCTCAGGAACAACCACACGAATGTGACAGAGGAAAGAAAGTTAAACTAACAATGCAATGGAATGATTCAAAATGTAAGGAAATTAACACTAAAGTCAATGAGAGTTATAAATGTATGTGGGTCTAACTGGCGGTGATGTCCTATAGTGGCTAATATTTAACACGATTCAAATTGTAAAGAACACTGTGAAAAGTCCGGGCATATAATTAAAACATTCTAGAGATCCTAAATCAATTGATTTGGCGCTGTAGTGTCATTTGCACATGGCTACAGAAGGCTATAGTTTGGGTCTCCAAATTGCATACCATTATTAGACCAGTATTTCATAAATGTCACTGTGGAAAAGGTGATTTGTTGATATGCTTCAGTTTGCTGCCGTATTACTTGTTTCACATTTGTCTCCAGGGATCACAAGGTAAAATAGGTCTAAAACAATTGTAATTTATGTTTACAATTCCCTTATCGAAACCGCTCACTCACTTATTTACTCTTATCAATAGCTCCTATCAATTTGTAAATGACAGTGAATGGAGAATGGTGTTATTTCTATCAGAAAACAAATAAATGAGATGTTCCACTTGGAACTGACAGGTTGCTCAACCTTATTCATAATTTCATCACGCGTAAAGGTGGTGGAAGTATGAGTGCATTAAGTCAATTAATCTGTAGACACACCTCCGCCACAGCTTTATTTGTTTTTAAATCTCCACCCCAAACGAATAGCGGGTGAATGGCATGCTTTTCTCATGCTTAAGTTCAAGGTCCGTATACACGTAGAGAGAAAAGAGCATAAAAAAGGGAATTATTTTCCATTTACACCGCTTAACTTGGGTAGGAATTCCCCCTTGGTGAATAGAATCCTAGAATCCTATTGACTCTTGGAACTATGACGACCCAGTCCTATGGTTCCAGTTTACTATGGAACTAATCCTGACTATCACAGATATGATGGATTTTCACTGAGGTCTAGCTTAAATTTCACGTTTTATTTCAGTCTAAAAAAAGACTTCATGAGAATTGATTACATTGTTGATTGTAATATTTTGGTTTTAGACAAACAGATAAATAGACATACAGAGGGATGAGTTTCTACACAAAAATATAGTGTTGTGTGTGTGTGTTAGTTAGACAAGTATTGCTGTTCTTTGTCTGTGACCAAATCTATATTCATTTTTTTTATTTGAGGGGGGACTACATACAGAAATTCATATAATTTAATAGTTAGCTTGCATCACAGAACCAAAAAAGTAACAATACATTTAGTATGTAAAAAATAAAATAAAAAATAATTGTGCCTCCACCCTTTCTGAATGGCTGTGTTAATCATTTCATGTAACAGTGAAACTAATTGGTTAATTGATCTCAGTAGCAGTACTGTCCCAACCAGGTGATTTGCTTTTCTCCAATGCCCTTTTAAGTTCATGGAGAGAGCTTTGGGCTCCCATATCTTTAAAAAAGGACTCAGTCTGGCTTGGTGTTGATTTATACTCAGAGGTGTACAATTCTTTATAGAAGCAGAATAATCTTTGGTTGATTAATTTGGGTTCTGATAGTAATTTACCTGACACAGATTCAATAGCTGCAATATCCACTAACCAATCATTACGTCGAAGCATGTTAGCTATTAGATGACTGGGTCGATTACCATGAAAGTAATGGTTGAGTCTAACTCGATGGTTGGCTAATTCTGCTCTCTGTCTAATCAATATATTTAGTTCTGTCAGAGAGTAGTCACTACCTGAAAAAAGTGTTTGTTTACATCGTTAACAACTTTTCCAATTATGATATCTTCTTTAATTGTGATTTATTCAGTCCGGAAGCAAATACATTTGCATTGTTTTTAATGATAGCTTTGATGGTGTCCCATAAAGTCAAAGGATGATAGACTGAGTTTTTGTTAATCATTATGAATGAATTCAATTCAGTTTTAAATTGGTCACAGAAATTAGGATTTTGTAGTAAGGAAACATTAAAGTGCCATCTTGTGGCTCTTTTAGCAGATTCTGAAATGTGTGTCTGTCTGTAAGCATGATGATCACAAGGGGGGCTGGGGAAGGGGAAAGGGGGGGGGGGGGCGCCGCGCTGCGCCACCGTCCTGTTCAAGTGCGCACAACAGGACAAGGTGAGTCTAAAAATGTCTTCTATGCTGCTGCATATATGATGTAATATGACAGGGAGATAAAGTTGAAGTCGGAAGTTTACAGACACTTAGGTTGGAATCATTAAACTTGTTTTTCAACCACTCCACGAATTTCTTGTTAACAAACTATAGTTTTGGCAAGTCGGTTAGAACATCTACTTTGTGCATGACACGTAATTTTTCCAACAAATGTTTACACAGATTAATTCACTTATAATTCACTGTATCACAATTCCAGTGGGTCAGAAGTTTACATACACTAAGTTGACTGTGCCTTTAAACAGCTTGGAAAATTACCTACCTTCTTACTCAGTGCATCTTTGCTTGACATCATGGGAAAACCAAAAGAAATCAGCCAAAACCTCAAAAAAAATTATAGACCTCCAAAATTCTGGTTCATCATTGGGAGCAATTTCCAAAAGCCTGAAGGTACTACGTTCATCTGTACAAACAATAGTACGCAACTATAAACACCATGGGACAACGCAACTGTCAAACCTCTCAGGAAAGAGACGCGTTCTGTCTCCTAAAGATGAACATACTTTGGTGCGAAAGGTGCAAATCAATCCCAGAACAACAGCAAAGGACCTTGTGAAGATGCTGGAGGAAACAGGTACAAAAGTATCTATCTCCACAGTAAAAGGAGTCCTATATCGACATAACCTGACAGGCCGCTAAGCAAGGAAGAAGCCACTGCTCCAAAACCACCATAAAAAAGCCAGACTACGGTTTGCAACTGCACATGGGGACAAAGATTGTACTTTTTGGAGAAATGTTCTCTGGTCTGATGTAACAAAAATAGAACTGTTTGGCCATAATGACCATTGTTATGTTTGGAGGAAAAAGGGGGAGGCTTACAAGCCGAAGAACACCATCCCAACTGTGAAGCACAGGGGTGGCAGCATCATGTTGTGGGGGTGCTTTGCTGCAGGAGGGACTGGTGCATTTCACAAAATAGATGGCATCGGAGAAGGAAAATTATGTGGATATATTGAAGTAACATCTCAAGACATCAGTCAGGAAGTTAAAGCTTGGTGGCAAATGGGTCTTCCAAATGGACAATGACTCCAAGCATAGTTCCAAAGTTGTGGCAAAATGGCTTAAGGACAAGAAAGTCAAGGTATTGGAGTGGCCATCACAATGCCCTGACCTCAATCCTATAGAAAATATGTGGGCAGAACTGAAAAAGCGTGTGCGAGCAAGGAAGCCTACAAACCTGACTCAGTTACATCAGCTCTGTCAGGAGGAATGGGCTAAAATTCACCCAACTTATTGTGGGAAGCTTGTGGAAGGCTACCCGAAACATTTGACCCAAGTTAAACAATTTAAAGGCAATGCTACCAAATACTAATTGAGTGTATGTAAACTTCTGACCCACTGGGAATGTGATGAAAGAAATAAAAGCTGAAATAAATCACTCTCTACACTATTATTCTGACATTTCACATTCTTAAAATAAAGTGGTGATCCTAACTGAACTAAAACAGGAAATATTTACTAGGATTAAGTGTCAGGAATTGTGAAAAACTGAGTTTAAATGTATTTGGCTAAGGTGTATGTAAACTTACGACTTCAACTGTACATAGTGGGATCATGATGCTTGTCCTGGGTCATGGTCTTGAGGCACTAAATGGAATAAATTTATTTTTAAACTTGCAATTTTACTTTTAAGTTGAGAGAATTCTCAAAATATGGGAATGTGATAGAAAAATGACATTTACATGGTTTGTTTGATATTAATAGTTAGCAATTAATACTTAACAAACAGGACATTTCTGTTTTGTTTAATTCTGGTCACCAGCATCCAAAAGACCACGAAAGCTGGGCACTAGTGTCCAAAACACAAGCTGGTCACCAGCGAAAACACAAGCAAGAATGGTCACCAGCGAGAACACAACAAAGGCTGGTCACCAGCGAAAACACAACAAAGGCTGGTCACCAGCGAAAACACAACAAAGGCTGGTTAACAGTGAAAACACAACGAATGCTGGTCACCAGTGTCCAAAACACAATGAAGGCTGGTCACCAACTTCCAAAACACTAAAAAGGCTGGTCAGCTGCTTCCAAAACACAAAAAAGGCTGGTCAGCAGCTTCCAAAACACAACGAAGGCTGGCCACCAGCATCCAAAACACAACAAAGCCTAGACACCAGCAAAACACAACAAAGGCTGGTCACCAGCGAAAACACAACAAAGGCTGGTTACCAGTGAAAACACAACGAATGCTGGTCACCAGTGTCCAAAACACAATGAAGGCTGGTCACCAACTTCCAAAACACTAAAAAGGCTGGTCAGCTGCTTCCAAAACACAAAAAAGGCTGGTCAGCAGCTTCCAAAACACAACGAAGGCTGGCCACCAGCATCCAAAACACAACAAAGCCTAGACACCAGCGAAAACACAACGAAGGCTAGACACCAGCGAAAACACAAGCAAGGCTGGCCACCAGCGAAAAGACAAGCAAGGCTGGCCACCAGCAAAAACACAACAAAGACTAGACACCAGCAAAAACACAAGCAAGGCTGGTCACCAGCGAGAACACAACTAAGTCTTGTCACAGGCGAGAACACAACCAAGGCTGGTCACCAGTGTCCAAAACACAACAAAAGCTGGTCACCAGTGTCCAAAAGACAACAAAAGCTGCTCACCAGTGTCTAAAACACAACAAAAGCTGCTCACCAGTATACAAAACACAACAAAAGCTGCTCACCAATGTACAAAACACAACAAATGCTGGTCACCAATGTCCAAAACACAATAAAGACTGGTCACCAATGTCCAAAACACAATAAAGACTGGTCACCAATGTCCAAAACACAAGCAAGCCTGGTCACCAGTGTCCACAACACAAAGAAGCCTGGTCACCAATGTCCAAAACACAACGAAAGCTGCTCACCAGTGTCCAAAACACAACGAAGGCTGGTCACCAGTGTCCAAAACACAACGAAGGCTGGTCACCAGCGTCCAAAACACAACAAGGCCGGTCACCAGCATCCAAAACAAGGAAGCCTGGTCACCAGTGTCCAAAACACAACAAAAGCTGCTCACTAATGTACAAAACACAATGAAGGCTGGTCACCAATGTCCATAACACAACAAAGGCTGGTCACCAGTGTCGAAAACAAAAGGAAGCCTCGTCACCAGCATCCAAAACACAACAAAGGCTGGCCACCAGCATCCAAAACACAACAAAGCCTGGCCACCAGCGAAAACAGAACGAAGTCTGGCCACCTGCGAAAACACAACGAAGGCTGGCCACCTGCGAAAACACAACCAAGGCTGGCCACCTGCGAAAACACAACTAAGGCTGGTCACCAATGTCCAAAAAACAACAAAGACTGGTGACCAGTGTCCAGAACACAATGAAAACACAACAAAAGCTGGTCACAAGTATACAAAACACAATGGAGGCTGGTCACCAGTGTCCAAAACACAACGAAGGCTGGATACCAGCATCCAAAACATAAAAGGCTGGACACCAGCAAAAGAACAACAAAGGCTGGACACCAGCAAAAACACAACAAAGGCTGGACACCAGCAAAAACACAAGCAAGGCTGGAAACCAGCACAAACACAAGCAAGGCTGGACACCAGCAAAAACACAAGCAAGGCTGGACACCAGCAAAAACACAAGCAAGGCTGGACACCAGCAAAAACACAAGCAAGGCTGGACACCAGCAAAAACACAAGCAAGGCTGGTCACCAGCAAAAACACAAGCAAGGCTGGTCACCAGCAAAAACACAAGCAAGGCTGGTTGGCAGCAAAAACACAAGCAAGGCTGGTTGGCAGCAAACACACAAGCAAGGCTGGTTGGCAGCAAAAACACAAGCAAGGCTGGTTGGCAGCAAAAACACAAGCAAGGCTGGTTGGCAGCAAAAACACAAGCAAGGCTGGTTGGCAGCAAAAACACAAGCAAGGCTGGTTGGAAGCGAGAACACAAGCAAGGCTGGTTACCAGAGAGAACACAAGCAAGGCTGGTTACCAGAGAGAACACAAGCAAGGCTTGTCACCAGCGAGAACACAACCAAGGTTTGTCACCAGTAGAGGTCGACCGATTAATCGGAATGGCCGATTAATTAGGGTCGATTTCAAGTTTTCATAACAATCGGAAATCGGTAATTTTGGACGCAGATTTTAATTGAATCTTTCTTACCTGGGAATATAACTAGGGAAGTCAGTTAAGAACACATTCTTATTTTCAATGACGGCCTAAACCGGTGGTTTAACTGCCTTGTTCAGGGACAGAATGACAGATTTTTACCTTGTCAGCACAGGGATTCAATCTTGCAAACTTGCGGTTAACTAGTCCAACTCTCTAACCACCTGCCTCATGAGGAGCCCGCCTGTTACGCGAATGCAGTAAGAAGCCAAGGTAAGTTGCTAGCTAGCATTAAACTTAATCAATCATAATCACTAGTTATCACACATGGTTGATGATATTGCTAGTTTATCTAGCGTGTCCTGCGTTGCATATAATCGATGCAGTGCGCATTCACGAAAAAGGACTGTCGTTGCTCCAACGTGTACCTAACCATAAACACCAATGTCTTTCTTAAAATCAATACACAGAAGTATATATTTTTAAACCTGCATACTTAGCTAAAAGAAATCCAGGTTAGCAGGCAATATTAACCAGGTGAAATTGTGTCACTTCTCTTGCGTTCATTGCACGCAGAGTCAGGGGATATGCAACAGTTTGGGCCGCCTGGCTCATTGCGAACTAATTTGCCAGAATTTTACGTAATTATGACATAACATTGAAGTTTGTGCAATGTAACAGGAATATTTAGACTGATGGATGCCACCCGTTAGATGAAATACGAAACGGTTCCGTATTTCACTGAAAGAATAAACGTCTTGTTTTCGAGATGATCATTTCCAGATTCAACCATATTAATTGACCTAAGGCATGCATTTCTGTGTGTTATGTTATAATTAAGTATATGATTTGATAGAGCAGTCTGACTGAGCGATGGTAGGCACCAGCAGGCTCATAAGCATTCATTCAAACAGCACTTTCGTGCATTTTGCCAGCAGCTCTGCTGTTTATGACTTCAAGCCTATCAACTCCCGAGATTAGGCTGGTGTAACGATGTGATGTGAAATGGCTAGCTAGTTAGCGGGGTGCGCGCTAATAGCGTTTCAAACATCACTCGCTCTGAGACTTGGAGTAGTTGTTCCGCTTGCTCTTCATGGGTAACGCTGCTTCGAGGGTGTCTGTTGTCGCTGTGTTCCTGGTTCGAGCCCAGGAAGGAGCGAGGAGAGGTACGGAAGCTATACTGTTACACAATACTAAAGTGCCTATAAGAACATCCAATAGTCAAAAGGTATATGAAATATGGCCTCCCGAGTGGCGCAGTGGTTAAGGGCGCCAGCTGTGCCACCAAAGACTCTGGGTTCGCGCCCAGGCTCTGTCGTAACCGGCCGCGATCGGGAGGTCCGTGGGGCGACGCACAATTGTCGTCCGGGTTAGGGAGTCTTCAATATTCCCAGGTAAGAAGTTTTAGGTTGTAGTTATTATAGGAGTAATAGGACTATTTCTCTCTCTACCATTTGTATTTCATATACTTTTTTTTTTTGTTTGAATTTTGCCCCTTTTTCTCCCCAATTTCGTGGTATCCAATTGTTAGTAGCTACTATATTGTCTCATCGCTACAACTCCTGTACGGGCTCGGGAGAGATGAAGGTTGATAGTCAAAAACGGAAATATCACATTTACATAAGTATTCAGACCTTTTAATCAGTACTTTGTTGAATCACCTTTGGCAGCGATTACAGCCTCGAGTCTTCTTTGGTATGACGCGACAAGTTTGGCACACCTGCATTTCTGGGGCTCTCGAGTGCCAAAAATCAAATCTCATTTAATGGTCACATACACATGGTTAGCAGATGTTACAGTGAGTGTAGCGAAATGCTTGTGCTTCTAGTTCCGACAATGCAGCAATATCTGACATGTAATCTAACAATTCTAGATGTACATACCTCAGTCAGTCAGTTAGGAGCTAACCTCTCCCACCTGTTGATATGCTGCAGATCCAGTGAGGGGGATGGAATACCACAACCTGTATGAAACCTGAGAGGGAGCGATCCACTACCAGCGCTTTAAATAATCACCCATTTACTCTGCAGTTGCCAAGGTACCGTTTCTACAGTGAAGTAGGCTTTCCACTGACCCTGTCACATCTTCCACTCCTTTCAGGAAACCATGAATTGGGATCATAGTGGTAGAATCTCAATATTCTCTTGATTCCTCGCATCCTCTCTCCTTGCCTCCAATGCAGTTTGAGTCTAGGAAAGAGGATGTGAGGAATAAAGGAAATACTGTTGAGATGCATCCATGGTGGTAGAACAGAATGAAACATTGAACTGTGCATGCGTTTACCTTTGATGGCCTGATTTGGTAATGCCTACTCAATGGGTTACATCAGATGTGAATGGTGTTCATCAGGTGTTTCCACATTGAGTTCAAACCACGTTCATTCATCACTAATATCAATAATAAAGTGGGCTTGTTCTGATTAACTAATAGTTCACCTGGGGTCGAGGAAACGAAAGATCCAGATGGTGTTAAAAGTACAGTGCCTTGCGAAAGTATTCGGCCCCCTTGAACTTTGCGACCTTTTGCCACATTTCAGGCTTCAAACATAAAGATATAAAACTGTGAAAAAAATTGTGAAGAATCAACAACAAGTGGGACACAATCATGAAGTGGAACGACATTTATTGGATATTTCAAACTTTTTTAACAAATCAAAAACTGAAAAATTGGGCGTGCAAAATTATTCAGCCCCTTTACTTTCAGTGCAGCAAACTCTCTCCAGAAGTTCAGTGAGGATCTCTGAATGATCCAATGTTGACCTAAATGACTAATGATGATAAATACAATCCACCTGTGTGTAATCAAGTCTCCGTATAAATGCACCTGCACTGTGATAGTCTCAGAGGTCCGTTAAAAGCGCAGAGAGCATCATGAAGAACAAGGAACACACCAGGCAGGTCCGAGATACTGTTGTGAAGAAGTTTAAAGCCGGATTTGGATACAAAAAGATTTCCCAAGCTTTAAACATCCCAAGGAGCACTGTGCAAGCGATAATATTGAAATGGAAGGAGTATCAGACCACTGCAAATCTACCAAGACCTGGCCGTCCCTCTAAACTTTCAGCTCATACAAGGAGAAGACTGATCAGAGATGCAGCCAAGAGGCCCATGATCACTCTGGATGAACTGCAGAGATCTACAGCTGAGGTGGGAGACTCTGTCCATAGGACAACAATCAGTCGTATATTGCACAAATCTGGCCTTTATGGAAGAGTGGCAAGAAGAAAGCCATTTCTTAAAGATATCCATAAAAAGTGTCGTTTAAAGTTTGCCACAAGCCACCTGGGAGACACACCAAACATGTGGAAGAAGGTGGTCTGGTCAGATGAAACCAAAATTGAACTTTTTGGCAACAATGCAAAACGTTATGTTTGGCGTAAAAGCAACACAGCTCATCACCCTGAACACACCATCCCCACTGTCAAACATGGTGGTGGCAGCATCATGGTTTGGGCCTGCTTTTCTTCAGCAGGGACAGGGAAGATGGTTAAAATTTATGGGAAGATGGATGGAGCCAAATACAGGACCATTCTGGAAGAAAACCTGATGGAGTCTGCAAAAGACCTGAGACTGGGACGGAGATTTGTCTTCCAACAAGACAATGATCCAAAACATAAAGCAAAATCTACAATGGAATGGTTCAAAAATAAACATATCCAGGTGTTAGAATGGCCAAGTCAAAGTCCAGACCTGAATCCAATCGAGAATCTGTGGAAAGAACTGAAAACTGCTGTTCACAAATGCTCTCCATCCAACCTCACTGAGCTCGAGCTGTTTTGCAAGGAGGAATGGGAAAAAATGTCAGTCTCTCGATGTGCAAAACTGATAGAGACATACCCCAAGCGACTTACAGCTGTAATCGCAGCAAACGGTGGCGCTACAAAGTATTAACTTAAGGGGGCTGAATAATTTTGCACGCCCAATTTTTCAGTTTTTGATTTGTTAAAAAAGTTTGAAATATCCAATAAATGTCGTTCCACTTCATGATTGTGTCCCACTTGTTGTTGATTCTTCACAAAAAAAATACAGTTTTATATCTTTATGTTTGAAGCCTGAAATGTGGCAAAAGGTCGCAAAGTTCAAGGGGACCGAATACTTTCGCAAGGCACTGTATGTGTGTGAATCTTAAATTGTACTATTTTACCTATATAGTACACTACTTGTGACCAGTCCTAAAGGAAGTAGTGTACATTTGGGATGAACACAGGTGCTGTGGCACCAGGATATATGTTCTTGAGTGCTTTTATATTTAGATAACTGAGTATAGTTTCTGTGTAGCCATTTCCTATCTTCTACATTATAGAAAATAGAAGATAAAAACATCCTAGGACAAGTTTACACCAGTTATCCTAACTGTTATGGTGAGGAGTTGCTTTTTACATATTAGGTAGACTTCCCCTGTAATCAATCATTCCCATTGAATATGAATTTTACATGAAGCAAAACATGCCCTTTTAATGAAATACTCAAACTCATATTCATCTGATGTTCATACATTAAATGCACATATTTATTTGTTTACATTTTAGTCATTTTTGGAGACGCTCTTATCCAGGGTGACTTACAGTAGTGCATACATTTTCGTACTGGTTCCCCATGGGAATCAAACCCTCAGCCCTGGCGTTGCAAGCGCCATCCTCTACTAACTGAGCCACAGATGTAAATCATGTAAAAAAAAATACATCTACTTTGAATATACACTGAACAAAAATAAAGAACATTTAAAAGTGTTGGTCCCATGTTTCTTGAGCTGAAATAAAAGATCCCAGAAATTTTCCATATGCAAAAAAGCTTATTTCTCTGAACTTTCGTGCACATATTACACTGAACAAAAATGTAAAATGCAACAATTTCCAAGATTTACAGTTCATAAGGAAATCAGTCAATAAAAAAAAAAAAATCCTTAGGTCCTAATCTATGGATTTCCCATGACTGAGAATAGAGGTACACATCTGTTGGTAACAGACAGGTTAAAAAAAATTTTTAAAGTATAAAAAAAAGTAGGGGTGTGGATCATAAAACCAGTCAGTATCTGGTGTGACCACCATTTTCCTCATATAGCGCGACATCTCCTTCACATAAAGTTGGTCAGGCTGTTGATTGTGGCCTGTGGAATGTTGGTCTACTCCAGTTCGGCGGCTGTGAGAAGTTGCTGGATATTGTCGGGAACTGGAACACGCAGTCGTACATATCAATCCAGAGCTTCTAAAACATGCTCAATGGGTGACATGTCTGGTGAGTATGCAGGGCATGGAAGAACTGGGACAGTTTCAGCTTGCACAAATTGTTTACAGATCTTTGCGACATTGGGTTGCACATTATCATGTTGAAACATGAGGGGATGGGGGCGAATGAATGGCACGACAATTGGCCTCAGAATCTCGTCACGGTATCTCTGTGCATTAAAACATGAAATTATCTGGCAAGAGCTCTGGTGGACATTCCTGCAGTCAGCATGCCAATTGCACGCTCCCTCAAAACTTGAGACTGTGGCATTGTGTTGTGTGACAATACTGCACATGTTAGAGAGGATTTTTATTGCCCCCAGCACAAGGTGCACCTGTGTAATGATCATGCTGTTTAATCAGCTTCTTGATATGCCACACCTGTCAGGTGGATGGATTATCTTTTAGAAATGCTCACTAACAGGGATGTAAACCAATTTGTGCACAACATTTGAGAGAAATATGTATGTACATTTTCTGCAATATTTTATTTCAGCTCATTAAATGTTGCGTTCATATATTTGTTCAGTAAAGATGTGTACCTAAAACTGAGTATACAGTGCATTCGGAAAGTATTCAGACCCCTTCACTTTTTCCACATTGTTACATTACAGCCTTATTCTAAAATGGATTAAATAAAACATGTTCTATATCAATCTACACACAATATCCCATAATGACAAAGTGAAAACAGGTTAAGAAATGTTTGCAAATGTATTACAAATAAAAAACAGAAATTCCTTATTTACATAAGTATTCAGACACTTTGCTATGAGACTCGAAATTGAGCTTAGGTGCATCCTGTTTCCATTCATCATATTTGAGATTTTTCTACAACTTGGAGTCCACCTGTGGTAAATTTAGTTGTTTGGACATGATTTGGAAAGGCACACACCAGTCTATATAAGGTCACACAGTTGACAGTGCATGTCAGAGCAAAAACCAAGCCATGAGGTCGAAGGAATTGTCCGTAGAGCACAGAGACAGGATTGTGTCGAGGCACAGATCTGGTGAAGGGGACCCAAAAATAATCTGCAGCATTGAAGGTCCACAAGAACACAGTAGCCTCCCTCGTTCTTAAATGGAAGAATTTTGGAACCACCAAGACGCTTTCTAGAGCTGGCCGCCCAGCCAAACTGAGCAATTGGGGGAGAAGGGCCTTGGTCAGGAAGGTGACAAAGAACCCAATGGTCACTCAGAGAGCTCCATAGTTCCTCTGTGGAGATGGGAGAACCTTCCAGAAGGACAGCATTCTACCAATCAGGCCAGATGGAAGCCACTCCTCAGTAAAAGGCACATAACAGCCCGTTTGGAGTTTGCCAAAAGGCAGCTAAAGGACTCAGACCGTGAGAAACAAAATTCTCTGGTCTGATGAAACCAAGATTGAACTCTTTGGTATGAATGCCAAGCCTCACATCTGGAGAAAACCAGTCACCGCTAATCACCTGGCCAATACCACCCCAACGGTGAAGCATGGTGGTGGCAGCATTATGGGGATGTTCTTCAGCGTCAGGGACTGGGAGACTAGTCAGGATCGAGGGAAAGATGAACGGAGCAAAGTAAAGTGAGTTCCTTTAAGAAAACCTACTTCAGACCTGATTAGGGCAAAGGTTCAACTACCAAAAGCACAACGACCCTAAGCACATAGCCAAGACCACGCAGGAGTGGCTTCGGGACAATTCTCTGATTGTCCTTGAGTGGGTCTGCCAGAACCCGGACTTGAACACGATCGAACATCCTTGGAGAGACCTGAAAATAGCTGTGCAGCGACACTCCCCATCCAACTTGACAGAGCCGGAGAGGATCTGCAGAGAAAGCTCACACTAGCTTTAACCACGGCGTTAGCAGGCATGCCTAGGCAAGTGCAGGGGGGTGGCCTAGCAATACGTGCCTCGGAGGGAGACGTCTGCATAGTGTGACAATTTCCAATGATTTGTGAATCTGTTCAGACCAAACTAGCACAACAGCTAAAATGGCTTTAAAAAAATATTATTTCAGCTTCTAGGGAGAAGTATCTTACAAAATAACTACACTATGGCATTCACTAATCAAACTGTTTACGTTTTATAGAAATGTTGGTATATTTGTGGATTTTTTTGTTTGTTTACTTACTCAACCTTAAATGTTTACTATATTTTGCTACTTCACTCAAGTAAAGCTTTTTAAAGTCAACTAACAAATTTGTTTTAAACACTAACGAAATTCTCAATTTCTTCCACCCGATGCACCATCATATTTCTCTTCCCAAATGATACTCAAACTTTTTCTAATTTCTCATGAGTGAAAGTGTATTAGTCTGAGATTATTATTTCTGATTAAATATGTGCTCTAACTTCCCCATAGTCCAAAGTAATAAGGTTAATATAGTCAAAGTAATCAGACTAGATATTTTTACATTTTGAACTTTGACTATATTTCACCACTTCACTTAAGTAAATCGATTTAAACTTCTTCCACAAACATACTTTAGGAGCTGACGCAAGTCCTAACATTTATCTTCATGGACCCCCCCCCCCCAAATAAAATAAAACAACCATTCTATCAGATGTTTCAGCACTCTGACCGAGTTGATAAAAATTATAATTTTTCTTCATTCGAGTGGTATACACAGAACCAATTGTGTTTTTCCCCAGTTGCTTTGACTCTGAACCATATTAAAAGTAACATCTTTGAACCAAAATGTATATTCTAATCAGACAGATGGTGTTGACAGTTTACGGGTGTGACCATGGTGATTCCAATATTGTTTGTTTAAATCTATCAAAAGTGGAGCACTTTACAGACCATGAGTGGTCCCGTTGCAAAACATGTGCATGTAATGAGGACACAAATGTTAAAATGGTGCCAGAGCAGAAGGCAGACGTTTTACATACCCCCAACCGATTGTGTTTTTTTGTTTATTACTTTTTTTATTTTCTTTTTAAACTATTTTTGTACATAATGTTGCTATCTCTTATGACCGAAAATAAATTATAGACATCAGGACTGTGATTACTCACCATGGACTAGCAGAATCCTTTTTCTTCTTTCACGACTCTGACGAGCCCGAGGGGGAGGATATAAGACTCCCTCGGGAACAGGCCCGACCCAAATGATCTGCGTGAAGAGGAGGCAGAGAAAGAGAGGCCGGAGGCCGGGCTGCCTTCTGAGGAGTAGGCGGCGATCGAATCGAGGACCGAGCATGCCCCCATTCTCATCGACGGAGCTGCAGTGGAGCAGGTTGAGAGCTTCAAGTTCCTTGGTGTCTACATCACCAACAATCTAACATGGTCCAAGCACACCATGACAATCGTGAAGCGGGCACGACAAAACCTATTCCCCCTCAGGAGAATGAAAAGGTTTAGAATGGGTCCTCAGATCCTCAAAAGGTTCTACAGCTCAACCATCGAGAGCATCCAGACTGGTTGCATCACTGTCTGGTATGGCAACTGCTCGGCCACCGACCGCAAGGCACTACAGAGGGTAGTGCAAATGGCCCAGTACATCACTGGAGCCAAGCTTCCTGCAATCTAGGACCTCTATCCCAGGTGGTGTCAGAGGAAGGACCTGAAAATTGAAAAGACCCAGCAACCCTAGTCATAGACTGATCCCTCTGCTCCCACGCGGCAAGCGGTACCGGAGCACCAAGTCTAGGTCCAAGAGGCTTCTAAGCAGATTCTACCCCCAAGCCATAAGACTCCTGAACATCTAGTCAAATGGCTACCCAAACTATTCACATTGCCATTATTTTATGCTCAAATAATGCAACAAAATCAAAATAATTTCTACTCTATTTGGGGGGGGGGGGATTGTCACGACTTTCAAGAAAACCAGACTTTTAAAAACCCATCTACATCATAATACAGCCTGCCCTCTGCATACGCTTATGCATGTCATCATCTGGGTCATTACAACTACCGGTAACTGCATACCTCCCCCTCAATTCAAAATGTATTTTCTGCCACCTATAGCAATGCCTCTCACTACAACAAAGCAGAGGGTCCCCAAAGTAAAATGATCACCTTAATAACATGGGCCACTAGCGAGGATGGGACCAATGTGTGAAATGTAGATCAAAAGGAATGGAAGACCAATTCATTGGAAAATATATATATATATATTATTTAAAAATGTGTCAAGTGGACACTGGTCACCTGCCTGTTGTTGGTCAGAGGGCATAGTTGTCATGTGCCATTGAAATGTTTACAAATCAAAATCACATGAAAACATTGAGTGAGCTTGTTCTGCATGGCCCACAGTTCTACTATAACAGGGTGATCAGATTAAGAGCTTACATCTGTAGCACTCAACTTGCAATTTGGGAGCCCGGCGACAAAAGTCAAATCCCCCTGTTATTATACTAATGGGCGGCAGGTAGCCTACTGGTTAGAGCATTGGGCTAGTAACCCAAAGGTTGCTGTGATCGAATCCCCAAGCTGACAAAGTAAAAATATGTTGTTCTGCCCCTGAGCAAGGCAGTTAACCCACTGTTCCCCATGCGCTGAAGACGTGGATATCAATTAAGGCAGCCCCATGCACCTCTCTGATTCAAAAGGGGTTGGGTTAAATGCGGAAGGCATTCAGTTGTACAACTAGGTATTTCTCTTTCCCTAATGGTTTGCCAAGTCTGATGGTTTCTACGGTTGTGGCTAGATGGTACAGCTCCATCAAGTTATTAACCTCATTCTTAACCTTAACCTCATTCTCCTATGTTAATACTCCTAACCTGCTGCGTTAGTTCTCCTAACCTGCGATGTAAAGTCACTTCTGTCCGTAGCTGGCCACAACCGTAGAAACCATCAGTATCACCACACCCCGCTCAACATGTGAGGCCCACTATGAGGGGTGGAGTCAAAAACAAAACAACAACCAAATGCATGTGGTGGATACAAACAAATGTCTAATCATTGATCAACAAACATTTCCATCAGAAACAAATGGAAGGATGTGATGGTACTGTCTGAGAAATATTCTTGATTTTTTGATTGGTAAAACAATTTATCCTTATCTGCACTGGTTTAGTTAGTGACAACATTTTCCGCCACAGCACTTGATTACAACTGAAAACTCCTCCTTCGCTGCTCGGCGTTCTCCAGATTGTGCAAAACATGCACGCCCAATTTAGCTTGCCCAATGCTAGCATGTGATTTTAACTTATAGTAACCATTGAGGAGAGATTGGGGAAATGCAGTGTGCACATTATTTTAATAATAAGATGAAAGATGCACACAGCCCCGAGAGGGGCAAACAGAGAAAAAAAATATATATACAAAATAATCATAAAAAAGGCATAAGAGAGAAAGTGCTTTGCGACCATTTGAAGAAAGGACATATTCTCTCTCTCCGTCAGATGGTCCCAAAATATCAATGGCCCCTTCCTCCTTTTTCAGATCCTTTCATCCGCTGGTGACGGGGTCTGGGGCCATTAAGGATGAAGGATGAAAGGATCGGCACCCTATAAATCTTGATGCACCTCAGGGGTTAGTTCTTGGTCCTTTTTCCTGCGTCCTTCCTTGCATGTGTGATACGGTCTCTTGTCCCAGGCACCCACTCATATTTCTTTGAACCTGACAACACAAGGCGAGATTAGCCCATTTCAGAATGGACCAAATACAAACCTATTCTGGTCATTAACATAGGTACCAAATCATTGGATCATATTAATTCAATGTCATTTTATATTTGAGGACTGGAGGAGAAGCAAGCACCACATAATCTTCAACTGAGTATCCTCTCTGAAAATGTTGCAAGTAAACACGGTCCCTAGCACTTTCTCAAACTTGCTGGAGAGAGGCTAATGCTATGGAGTCAGTTTGGGAAGTGGAATAAATGAGGGGCAGTATAGAGCCATGAGGTGCACAATTGTTGTTGGGGATGGAGCCTGCTTTATTTGGCAGCATTATTTGACAGGATGTAAGGGTTAGTTTGGGACTTGGAATAAATGGGACAGTGTGAGAGTGGCCGGTGCCTTGCACAGTTGTGGATATTGGGGTGGATACAGCTTCCTTTTAGCTTTGACACTTAGGTAGCTCAAAGAAAGACTCCTTGGACTGTAGTGTAATTCCATTATGACAAACCAGACATGTTACATGGTGAATTATGGGTAATGTAGTACTGCTATAGTTTCCAAAACAGCCTACTATGACATATGTTAAACTTGATGTCACAATGGCTCTTAACCCTTTACATTCGCATAAGGGTTGAAAATGGCAGATTTGGGCACTGATAAACGCCTAAACAGGAACGCAGTGGCTGTACAGTATCACGCTATACATAACGTCTCTGACAGCCATTCTGAACTTGAGCACCTCACACGACAAGAAGTTGCCCCCATCCCTGCATCTAAATTGGGCAACTTTTCACATTTCTTGTTGTCTGAGTGAGGGAAATGCTATAAACTCAGAGGACTATGTATTTTGAAAGATGAGATAAGATGATTATAATAAATACCACGTCATACAAGCAAGCCAAACACCTTTGAGTCCAGAGGTGCACTTCACATTTCCATATCATAAAACTCACGTCGTATAGTTAGCGTTTATGATCACTATGTTTGACGTACAGTTACTAGATGACATTGCATCATACACTGGGTTGTTCTGACAAGGATGAGCCTGTTTGTCTATTGTGAAGAAAATTTGCCACGGCACATGAACCAGAATGCACTCATGCCTCCTTTCTGTGCGCGCCAAAATTATGATCCGTTTCCCTGAATTGCATTGTTAAAGCCTAACACTAAGATCCTATTTTATAAACGTAGCTAGTCATGTTGGCAATAGTACAGACTTTCAAATTATGCCCACCTGACAGATTGAGATTTATTAATGAACCGTTTTTTTGGTATGAGTAAACAACAGTAATTGTGTTGTGTGATGGCGGGGATGAAGGGCTGTGTACCAAAGAAAACAACTAAAAGTGTGGTTGCTCTAGTTCCTCAACGGCACTGCTAGGAGTGCTCAAAAAAAGCACCTTATAGTTAAAGACTGTGCGTATCCAGAGTATTTTCTGATTTTGTTATCAACAAATACGGCGAAAAGTACAGTAAATAAAATGCACATAAAATCAACAGTGTAATGTTTGGATTCAGTCTTGTGTCCTCACAACTTTGGTCTAAGAATTTTTGCATGATCTCCAAATTGTTCCCTTTCATTGCTACCATGGTTATGCATATGCTTTTCATATTTCTTCTGTAAGAAACATTTCAATTTAGCCCTATCCATATAAGCCAATTTCCACAAGTGCAAAGGGTTAATCGCAGTTGCCCAGTGTATATAGATTTGCAGAACATGGAAAGGTGCTTGTAATCAATAAACCGTTACTTGATGCTGTGAAAGAATAAAGAACCCTGAGCGCTCAGTGAACAGAGAAGATTCTGTGTCACATTTGATTGAGCGTCTAAGACCCAACTCAAGTCATCCATTCAAAGACAATCATGTCTCAAATCCTATGGGAACCGGTTGGAAAAATAGAACTCTCAAGACGTAGGTTGTCCCAGGTTGATAGTGATTGATTACCTATGATGCCTAAAAATAGCCTGAGGTGTAACTGCAATTTTTTTCTTAAACTGTCCAATTAAATTCTCACTTTTAAAAGTTAATATTCTGTTAACGCATACCCAAATATTATTGTCGATTCATTCTATACATGTATAAATTGGAGAAAAAAATGAAGAAAAAAAAAACATTTAAAAAAAACACACCTTAAACTTGTATCAAACAGAATGTTTAAAAGAATGCTTGATATTTCCTCATAGAGGATGAGCTGGCCAATAAGTGGTCTACTCGCATTAATATTTTTTATGGCCGGAATACGCCCACACCATTCCAAAACATAAAATATGCTTTTTAACATACTTAATTACCATGTTTTGGAAGAAAACTATTTCACTGATATTTTAATTAATTTCAGGTAATATTTCATAGAAATGTGGAAATACTGGACAGTTACTTTAAAGCTGGCCAATTAATAAGCAGCCTGGAGGCCCCTTTGGAGTAGAATAATGGGCACCCTTAACCTCCAGGGAGAGGCTAATGTACAACAGCCCTACTGAGGAGCCATTTTTGTGCACACGCAAGTTCAATTGCAAAAAAAAAAATGTACCCTTAAGGAGCCAGTATTTGGTCACTCCTTAGATACACAAACTTATTATTTTATGACTTATTGCACTTAGAAGCCTCTTCAACTTAAAAAAATGAAACCAGCTTTTGATTTCCTGATTGGTGATATAAGTGGTGTATTCATGAGTGGCTCACCCTCTTTGTCTGGGGCTGTGTCCACACCAGCCCCTCACCTCCTTATACACCAGCCTGGACAGCAGCTGGAAAACAGGAAGACAGCACACTCAACACAGTTTACCAACCTCAAACAAATTGAGATGGCTTGGGATGAGTTGGACCGCAGCGTGAAGGAAAAGCAGCCAACAAGTGCTCAGCATACGTGGGAACTCCTTCAAGACTGTTGGAAAAGCATTCCTCATGAAGCTGGTTGAGATAATGCCAAGAGTGTACAAAGGCGGTGGCTACTTTGAAGAATCTCAAATAGAAAATATATTTTGAATTGTTTAACACTTTTTTTGGTTACTACATTATTCCATATGCTTCATTTCATAGTTTTTAGGTCTTCACTATTATTCTACAATGTAGAAAATAAAGCAACACCCTGGAATGAGTAGGTGTGTCCAAACTTTTGACTGGTACTGTATATATGGTTTTAGATATATATAAAAAAACACATTTTCCACATATTTATAACACAAATGTTTTTATAAGAAAGTATTCAGACCCCTTCCCATTTTCCACATTGTTACGTTACAGCCTTATTCTAAAATGGATTAAATAAAAAAATCCTCATCAATCTACACCCAATAACCCATAATGACAAAGTGAAAAACAGTTTTAGACATTAGCAGAAATGTTTTGGTACCACTCTCCAGATCTGTGTCTCAACACAATCCTGTCTCAGAGCTCTACGGACAATTCCTTCGCCCTCATGGCTTGGCTTTTGCTCTGACATGCACTATCAACTGTGGGACCTTATATAGACAGGTGTGTGCCTTACCAAATCATGTCAAATCAATTTAATTTACCACAGGTGGTTTCCAATCAAATTGTAGAAACATCTCAAGGATGATCAATGGAAACAGGATGCACCTGAGCTCAATTTCGAGTCTCATAGCAAAGGGTCCGATTACTTATGTAAATAAGGTTTTCCTGTTTTTCTTTCTAAAAAAAACGTATTTATCCTTTGTCTTTATGGGTTGTTGTGTGCAGATTGATGAAGAAAAAACTATTGAATCAATTTTAGAATAAGGCTGTAACAAGGTCTGAATACTTTCCAAATGCACTGTACAAGCTCCCAGTAATGTATTGGATAAAATAGAAGCTTGCAACATTTATTTTTTAAAAGTAGCTCTCATGGTAGAAAATGTTGGAGACCGCTATTGCACACAATCCACAGGTATAGCACCTTCTTTGTACATGTGGCTCAAATATTGCACTGATTTATAAAACAAGACTAAAAACTAACCAAACAGGCGAGGATATCAGCAGTGATCAGCATGAAGAAGACATTGTTCCACCCCGTCGGAGAGATTACCCCTGCTAACAGAGGACCTAGGGCAGCACCTACAGGACAGTCAGAATAACAGTCAAACACTTGAGCAGGGGAAACCAAGCACCTGAAACCAGGGGCTACATTTATCAACCGTGTGTAAATGTCTCACTAAATTGTTGATTCTAGGATTTGCAGGTAACAACAAATTGGGATTTATCAAACTGGCGCATACGTTTTCATTGATAAATCAGAGCCATATTATATTTGCGCGAGCGTTACAACCCCGCCTGGGAAACGCCCCCATTCACCTTTTATGGTAACAAAAACACCCTCATTTGCTGTATGATTTGGAGATGTTGGAACTGGGCCATGACAGGTTGTAAAGTAAAGCGCAATGGTACATTTGATCACATTTATGTAGAGATATGCACAGAATGTTTTGTCTTGACTTTTTCAAACAATTGCATGCCGCCTATAGCGAGTGCCAAACACTAGCAGCACATTCTGGAAGTATCATTTTCTATTCGAACAATGTGAAAGTAGGACTAAATGCTATTGCACACTTCTATTGAAAATGTAACACTTTTCAATAGATGATTGTGTTTCTATCTCCTGCCTTGGTATAGGATCTGAATGTATATATTGGCTATGATGGTGCGCTCCTATCGCACAGCTATACTGTAGCCTACTGTATATTCATACTATCAAATATATTAAAATTGGCTACCGGTCTATTTAATTTCTAGCATGTTTGGCTATTAAATGAGCGATGAATAAATGGTACACTATTATATGTTGTGTAGCGGGAATAAACCAGTCATGTCAGAAAAGGACAGTCATGTCCTGCAATATGATCATGATTTAGGCCTATATACCGTAAAACTTCAATTAAAAGCTCAACCTCAAATGGCCACCTGTCCCTTTAAATAGCTGGGCAACGGCACGCATTTCAGAAAATAAACGCTGGGTTTGAATTGTTTACGAGGTTACCATGGATTACCATGAATTGTTTACAAGGTTTAATGTTTGATTTGTTACATTAAATAATTCAGTAATGACAACAAAAAAATATTCTGTTTTATATCACCAGTAAGAAACTGCACGCCATTGGCTGCTAACAGCTGAGAACTGCTAGCTAACGATCAAGCACAAAAACAGTCAACAACTTTGGGGGTACAGACCCCTAGAAATCATCCGAAAGTAAGAACTGCTGAAAATGCAGTCAGAGGAGAATAATTATTCCATCAAGTAATGTTTTTTTCTGTCTAAATAGAGACATACTACGACAAAAGAAATGTGACATAATGTGTAAATGATAACACAGTGCATGAAATGAATAATTGGCTTAAAATGTTAGAAGTGAATGTTGGATCCAAGCAATTAACTATGCAAATGAGAAAAAAAGCTGTGTGCATTAAGGAAATAGATGCCTAGTTCAAACAGAAACCTATCTCTAATAAGCGCCTGTTGTGTTCAGTGATTTAAGCAAATAAATGCCAAAGCTATTAAATCAAGTTTTACGGCAATAAAATAAACACAATAGGCTACATGCTGCCATGCGATCTCCTTACCCACGGCAAATGCATCCGTTTTATCATTAGGTGTTTTTATTCGTCTAGTATTATTACAATTCCGATGTATCAAACACCCACATTTCCCTCAAAAGAACAATATTTGCTTGCAATACAATTGATCAACCACTAGAAGTGAGATATGCGTGGAGATACCCCTACTTTCACATCGTGTTCAAAATGGTTAAATACCAACCTTTGGGGGAAAACTGGCACACGCAATGTTTAGAGGCTTTTTTGTGTGTGCACGCAGCTTTGATAAATAAGGCCCCAGGTCTGGATATACAATTTGATTTGGGACAACAATCAAAAAAAGTCTGCCTTTAGAACACTACATGATTTACAATGGAAAATAATTGTGCATGGCAATTAGCCATGGACCTTGTACATGAACAACTGTATAAAACAATTTGTCAATTGCCACATTACACTGCAATAAGTGAGCATTGAAGTGAATCTCGAAACATAGGTGACCTCAAATAAATAAATAAAAACATTCCTTCATGCATTGACACAGGCGCACATAAATGCACCACAGCCCCACTAACCCATTACTGGTCACCATTACAAGCGTCAAAACTAAAACAACAAAATCAGCACCAATCCCCGATGTGGCCCAGACATTCCCCGCATACCTATTGACCCTGTGCCGTCAATTATGGCCGTGACCGTTGACAACGCTCTAGAGTTTCCACTCAGGCTCTCATGTGTCCCCTATGAAAGGAAAAACACTCATTATGAATCAACATTGAATCCTATTCCTCAATTTGTCTCCTCGATTCCTTGCGTCCTCTCTCCTCAAAACGCATTGAAGGTGATTGTCTGCACCTTGAATCGGTTTGAGAAAGAGACAAGGGAGACAGAATGCAAGGAATCGAGGAAAGACGCATTAACATAGAGCCGTGGACTAACAGGGGATGTAGGGGGAGTTAGGGCAATGAGGAGCTTATCTCCTCCGTGTGACTTCGGGAGAGGTGAGGACCTCATGTTAGAGGCATGAAGTGGTCCATTCTGGAATGGATATGCTTACCAGGTCAGCAGACACAGCGGTGGTGATGAGGGCGTAGGGTCCGTTCACCAGGGCTCCACACACCAACAGCATCCCTACGGTGCAGAGTTACACAACAACACAGCACTGTGAGAGAATCAGGCATGTACAGTACGCTAGCTGGCAGATAGCAAGGGTATTTTTAAAGAAGATTTATTGTGATATGTGGTTATGTTGATTGCCTACTTCAGTTGAATGCACCGAATGTAACTCGCCCTACAATGTGTTAAATTGGAGCATTGATGTAGTTGTTAGCAGGAGGGACTGAGACTAAAATGGCTGTATGGTTTTAAAGTCAAATGCCATACAAAAAAAAAACAAATGTATCTCTTACCGATTGTGGTTGCTAGGCTATACTGTCCAATGTGGTTGTACAGGAACAGCTAGGAAATCAAAACAAACATTTGGACTGGATTTTGGATAAAAGGTGGCACTCTTGAAGGATTTGCTCATGATTTAATAACCCACATGTAAACCCAAAGGAAAATATTTAGCTATGCTGAAAAACAGATTGACACAATACTGTCAAGGACCTTGCAACCTATCACGAAATATTTCTCGGTCAGCGGGTGAATTTCACTGCCAATTCCAGAGCTACAAGTGCAGCCAAATTCCTTTTTCAGTCCACCAGGCAGTCATATTTACATGACATATGCAGTACCAGCATCAAAAGTTTGGAGCCGCCTACTCATTCAAGGGTTTTTCTTTATTTGTACTATTTTCTACATTGTAGAATAATGGTGAAGACATCGAAACTATGAAATAACACATATGGAATCATGTAGTAACCAAAAAAGTGTCAAACAAATCAAAATATATTGTATATTTGAGATTCTTCAAAGTATGATGACAACTTTGCACAATGAGTAGGTGCGTCCAAACTTTTGACTGGTACTGTATGTGATCAACACATTTACTGAGAGAATTTCCTCTTTTCATTAGTGAACATAAAGTGTGTCCAGTAAAGATTTGCAATTCAGGCATTTGTGCAGGCCTTTCCTTTCATGATATACAGTACATTTTTGCCCAGCACCGGTTTTCTAAAGATTGGAATGTGCATATTACTCTCAAATGCCACATTTACAATTCACAGAGAAGTCATGAGTGTACTATAATAAAGAGACATGTCCATGGTGTTACACATGGTAAAAGCCAGTTTTTTTGTGTGAGTGCACACTCACCATAGGAGCAGCCACTATTAACATGACACAGCAGGTTGAGGCTCTGCCCCCAGTTTGGTCCGACACCAGTCCAGCCACAACGCCTCCTGTAGACACACAACACACGCTTAACACAGACTTAACACGTAGGGGAAAATAGCAGTCCTACATCATCTGAACATATTCAGCCTTTGAGGAGCTGCATTGAAGATCAATAGTAAGTGCTCAGACACCAATACAGTAGGAGCAAATCATTGGGCAATTCTAATGAGAACTTTTCTGACTGCAGACATCACTTGGTATGTCTATGTTTTGTTATGACTGCAGAAACCCCTCGTTATGTCTATGACTTGTTATAACTACAGTGTAGACAAAACATACAGATCAATCAGAGAAGAGCTTCCTGGTTCCTCATATGATCTCTCAGAGTATTGTGCGATAAAGGTTACCTAATTCCATATAAAGTCAGTCACATGACTGTTAAGGCTTACCCACAATTCCTCCTACATCAAATAGTGTTGACATGTCCCCAGCTTCCTTGGGGTCAAAATGGGCTGAGGAAATAAACATTCTGAATTTTTAGCGACACAGTGTATGCCAAATTAACTAATGGCGCATCTCAAAATGCAAAGCACATCATTATCAGCTTATAAGCATTGATATCATTTGAAACCTCAGGTGAACTGTCAACAAATAGGAGCTAAACTGAGTACGTACCAACATTAGAGATGTAGAGAGGAAGCCAGTAGAGAAAGGTGTAGCTAACAAGCTTAGCGAACAGCAGACAGAGGGAGAACTCCATTACACCCTGTAAGATAATATATCACACAAACTCAGCAAAAAAAGAAACATCCGTTTTTCAGGACCCTGTCCTTCAAAGATAATTAGTAAAAATCCAAATAACTTCACAGATCTTCATTGTAAAGGGTTTAAACACTGTGTCCAGTGCTTGTTCA
Organism: Oncorhynchus mykiss; assembly: GCF_013265735.2. Taxonomy (NCBI): domain Eukaryota; kingdom Metazoa; phylum Chordata; class Actinopteri; order Salmoniformes; family Salmonidae; genus Oncorhynchus; species Oncorhynchus mykiss. The sequence continues at coordinate 45,993,601 of NC_048576.1, read as the reverse complement.
ATGAACCATAAACAATTAATGAACATGCACCTGTGGAACGGTCGGCTAAGACACTAACAGCTTGCAGACAGTAGGCAATTAAGGTCATAGTTATGAAAACGTAGGACGCTAGAGGCCATTCTACTGATGCTGAAAAACACCAAAAGAAAGATGCCCAGGGTCCCTGCTCATCTGCGTGAACGTGCCTTAGGCATTCTGGAAGGAGGCATGAAAACTACAGATGTGGCCAGGGCAATAAATTGCAATGTTCGTACTGTGAGACTAAGACAGCGCTACAGGGAGACAGGACGGGACAGCTGACGTCCTCGCAGTGGCAGACCACATGTAACAACATCTGCACAGGATCGGTACATCCGAACACCACACCTGCGGGACCGGTACTGGATGGCAACAACTGCCCGGGTTACACGAGGAATGCACAATCCCTCCATCAGTGCTCAGACTGTCCGCAATAGGCTGAGAGAGGCTGGACTGAGGGCTTGTAGGCCTGTTGTAAGGCAGGTCCTCACCGACAACAACGTCGCCTATGAGCATAAACCCACTGTCGTTGGACCAGACAGGACTGGTAAAAAGTGCTCTTCACTGAGGAGTTGCGGTGTTGTCTCACTAGGGATGATGGTCGGATTTGCGTTTATCATTGAAGGAATGAGCGTTACACCGAGGCCTGTACTCTGGAGCGGGATCGATTTGGAGGTGGAGGGTCCGTCATGGTCTGGGGCAGTGTGACACAGCATCATCGGACTGAGCTTGTTATCATTGCAGGCAATCTCAGCGCTGTGCGTTACAGGGAAGACATCCTCCTCCCTCATGTGGTACCCTTCCTGCAGGCTCATCCTGACATGACCCTCCAGCATGACAATGCCACCAGCCATACTGCTCGTTCTGTGCATGATTACCTGCAAGACAGGAATGTCAGTGTTCTGCCATGGCCAGCGAAGAGCCAAGATCTCAATCCCATTGAGCACGTCTAGGACCTGTTGGATTGGAGGCCTAGGGCCATTCCCCCCAGATGTGTCCGGGAACTTGCAGGTGCCTTGGTGGAAGAGTGGGGTAACATCTCATAGCAAGAACTTTCAAATCTGGTGCAGTCCATGAGGAGGAGATGCACTGCAGTACTTAATGCAGCAGGTGGCCACACCAGATACTGACAGTTACTTTTGACCCTCCCTTTATTCGGGGACACATTACTCCATTTCTGTTAGTCACATGTCTGTGGAACTTGTTCAGTTTATGTCTCAGTTGTTGAATCTTGTTATGTTCATACAAATATTTACACATGTTACGTTTGCTGAAAATAAACGCAGTTGACAGTGAGAGGGCGTTTCTTTTTTTGCTGAGTTTATTACACACTGGTCATAGAGCAGTCATAGCAACTGTCATAACAATAAATCAAAACTGGATGGTCTTCAGAGATATATGGAAGTGGTTGAGGGTAGCTGAATGCTGGGACTAAAAACAAACAAAAGATAACTCATGTAAAATATACTGTACATGAAATGTATGCAATATGTTTATACTGGAAGTGGAAGCCTAAGTATTGTTGTCTATTAGTTTACTCCAATTAAGGGAGGGGTGGTAGGGTTAGGGGAAAATAATAAATAAAGAAAATATTAAAAAAATAACAAAAATATAAAAACGCAACACTTTTTTTTGTTTTTAATTTAGCTTAAGAAACATGGAACCAACACTTTACATGTCGTGTTTATATTTTTAGTTCAGTGTAGTTTACTACAATTAGGGGGGTGGGGGGGTGAAAATAATAAAGGAAAATATTTGTAAAAATGTATTTAAAATAATATTTTATAAATATAATAAATGATCAACGATGAGTCACAACAGAAAGCAAATGAAACAGCTTGAAATTAAAGTAGATAGTGATCCGCACTCACAGGTATCCTGAGGGCCCCACAGAAGCTGATGGCCTCGGTGTGCTCCTCTGTCGACTCGGAGGAGATAGAGTTGGACAGGCCAGGACTGCTGAAGATCTCCTCGCTACTAGATGAGTTTTGTAAGAGAGGCTCCTTCTCGTTGTCCTCCTGCTCATACACAGCCATTAGCATTGTTCTAACCAGGGCTACAACTATTGACTATGTTTTATGTATAGTCTAACATGTCTTCTATTACTCTATAATATCAAGTCTTTCGAAAGAAAGGGAATTAATACAATGACAAAACATTGGTCAAAACAAAACCAGGCCATAATCTGGTGGGAGCTGGTAGCATAGAGGTTACAAAAGCAGGGCTGATATCAAATCTCAGGTGCCACCGACACCGACTGCCCTTGAGCAAGGCAGCCCTTCTCTATAATACTAAAGGCACCCATTACTTCATATGTTCTTTGGTTATACTTACATGGTGCTGCGGAGGGCTGCAGCCGACATCTTCTGGTTCTGTGACAAAAAAAAAAGAAGGGTGTGCTCACAAATCCATTTTCATGTCAAAATACGTCTTGGGACGAGCCTATTCTCATTTTACATGTCTAAATGAAAACAGTCTAGGTTGAATATGAAATTCATGCAGAGTAAAAACTCTCGGATAAATCCTGTCGGGGGAACGCAACATGATCCATTTTCAAACTAGGTTAATAAAAACGTACCCTCCATAATAACTTTCTAATGGCAATGAATATTGTATACCATTTCATTTGGATTCTATGATCTACGGTATCAAGCTTCAATAGGTTGCAGTGGTTTATGCAGTCAGCACTATGGTCCTGTTGACATGTTTTGAACATCTCAAAGTAAGAATAGTGATCTAGGATCAGGCCCCCTCTGTCCATTCATTATAATCTAAAAGGCAAAACTGATCCTAGATCAGCACTCCTACTTTCTCTATGAAAACAGACCCAGAGGTCAAAGGTCACACTCACTCTCCACCAGGAAGAAGAAGCAAAGAATGCCCGTGGAAGCGATAATGATGCCGGGCACGATGAAGGACATGCCCCAGGCCGAGGATACAAAGATGCCGGCGATGAGCGATCCCAGGATATTGCCTACCGAGGTGTGCGAGTTCCACACGCCCATGATGAACCCTCGCCTGGAGGGAGAAGGGCAGACACACACAGATGGGATGGACACGAAAGAAGTGGGTTTAGAAACATTGTACATCTTGACAGTGAAAGGTGAGACAGTGAGCCTGCTTACATTAACTTAACTTGAACATAGGGAATTTATTGGAGTGAACTCAATATATACTTAAAACATTCAACATACCGGTACTAAATACTGAGGACAGCTTCCGGCAGTGAAATGCTGAATTGGAAACTGGACATCTGTAAATTGTTCCTATTTTGAATTTCCAAACACTCATTACACTCAAACAAAGGAAGTGACCGGAGAGTTCTGTTTTTAATTTCACATAATGTGACTGACCTTGAGCAACAAACAAAAAAATACCCTACACAATATGGAAAAGGGGTACTGATACTGTGCACTCAGCATTGCTGAACCAGTCAAGAGTAAGAATATGTCTCACTCACTTCCCCTTTCCAAACCAGTTCCCAACGCAGGCCACCACTGCAGGCCAGCCCGTTGTCTGCACTAGTCCATTCATTGCCTAGGGAAGTAAGAGGGAGATTTAGAGTTTTAGATGCTTTTAATTTCAACATTAAATATGCCCCTATACCCAACCCGATGAGAGGAAAAAAAAAAGATGGGAGAGATGTTTTGTATTCCCATGAGAGAGATACAAACAAGGACACAGAAAAGAGAAGGGGGCTGGGCCGGTTACCCACACCATTATATTATCACACACATAGCCTTGAGAAAAGCACTGGCATGGAAACAATCCCTCAGCCTCCCTCACACGCTCTACATCATATGATACTGCTGATCTGTCATGTGATAGTGCCTAAAGCCCCCATGCCAACTTTTACCTGACTTTCCCAAGTTGTTTTGTTGCTGCATATGCTCAGATAGGAAAACTCATGAATGTGCATGCATACACAAGGCCCAGTATACACAGTGTGGACAAAGATGTAACTTTAAACTGTTGTTTTTCAGTACCAGGCTGTGTTCATTAGGCACGAAACACAAGACAACTGACTGAAACAGAGGGACTACCAGGACTTCCCGTTGCAAAATGTTTCCGCTGCAAACTCTTATGAACATGCCCCAGGTCGGGCCTGAACTCAAAGGTAACTATGGGGCGGGGTGTAAGCGAGTGACAATGGTTTTAGAGGAGATTTAACCCTTACCTGGACGAAGGCGTAGTACCAGATAGAGTGGATGTTCCAGTAGAAGCCCAGGCCAAACAGACATGTGAAGAGACCACTGAGAAGCATCCCGGTGGTCAGGTAGTAGCGCAAGGGCACGCGCTCACCAAATATCCCACTGTCAAAACACACAACACAACTCCTTGTAGTGAGGTTTAATACACACGCAAGCACACACACCCACAAAAAAAATGATAGAATTTACATCATTCTGCCTACCTGAAAAACATGCCAACGGCATAAGCAACGAGGAAAGAGTTGTCCACGGCTCCAAACAGCGTCTGGTAGTTGTCCTGGTCTGGAGAAAACGAGTTGGCACAGAAAATGTCAGAATGAAATCTGCTGTCGTAATGCTTAAACAGCAACATAAAAACTGATTCATTCTACTGACATGGTGTGCTTTCTATATTCTCAGAAACACTTTGGAAATGTGTTGGAAGCATTTTTATTCCTTTTTAAAAATGAACGAATAAGTCAAGTCAAGCCAAGGACTCACCAAATGGCGCCCAGTCACACCAGGTTTCATTGTCAGTTCCGTTGAGGTTTGGTGGCCGAATGAGGGTGGAACAATTTTTGTGCAGCTCACTCTGTATATACATAGGGCAATAACCAGAGATTACACACATGGACACAAAACACTAGGCCTTCAAGACGCAACCAGCTTAAACATCTCGAAACAAAAACAGCCACTATCATATAACTATCTCAAAAATGACTATGTTAACTATTGTAGTGCAACTTGAGTGTTCTAGGGCTTTTGTGACCTAGAACACTTAGATATGTTAGAATATAGAGCTGAACAGTGTGGCCTTACGTTAAGATGCCTGGTTAAATAAAGGTTACATTTAAAAATACAAATAAATAAGATAACGTTTCATACAGGTTTGTGAAGTCAGTGTATCACCTTGACGATGCTGATGGGTTTCCGGGAGAGATGGTAGCTGGTATAGAAGAGAAAGGTGAGGAAGAGGGTGAAACCTCTGTACCTGCACAGAGAGTAGAAAAAGAGCTCATTCTAATGTTGTCCAAAGCAAATACTATGCCATCAACAACCTCACCTTTGTCAAAGCACACACACATTTTTTGGACAGTCTCTTATACATTATCTAGAGGTCTACAGGGCTTGGGTATTATGGGATGTTAGTCTCATAAGACAGGGAGGGGGAGAGAGAGGGAAAAAGATTTTAAAAAAGAGAGAAGGAGAGAGAAAGGCTTCAAACTACCATCCTGAAGAAGGATCTGAGGAGAAGAGAAAACAAAACAATTGTTCACATGGTCTTGTCTGTACAGTAGGCAGTACACATAGGCTTGTTTTTTAGTGGGAACCAAACAGGGTATTCAGAAGAGTTAATCACGGCTGAGAGCAGTACAGGGACTTAGCTGACACGAGGTGTACACTGCACAGGAAGGAAGCTAGCTACACCACACACGCTCTGTATTGACCTGTTTACATTTCCTGGAGTGGAAAGGAAGGCTTTACCACATTTAGATTTTAGTAACACACCTCACTCAGAACCTGGTGTAAACTCCTCATCCTCAAGCTAATTGCACACAACACATAAGATGCATCCAAAAAGACACCCTATTACTGAACTACTTTTGTCCAGAGCGCTATGGACCCTGATCAAAAGCAGTACACTAGGGCCTTGGTCAAATGTAGTGACTACTGGGATGCCATTTCGGACACAAACATTCAGGAGAAAGTGTTGTGCACAAGACTCAACCTGCAGTGACCTTTACAGTTTGACTGACTAAATCTAGGACAAAGTGTGACTATTTGGTCAGGTTTATGGAACAACCTAGATCAGTGACAGCAATAATCCAGAAAGTATTGTGGATTGATGAAATGTTGTAGAAATCCAACAGTGTAGATGGCCTTCACCTAGGATGTTTTCACATAAAATTTGATTCTTCTTTTTGCACAAGACATCTTTGAATATGGGGTTTAAAGTGAAAATAACACAATTGTGGCCCACAATTCATGGCGTTTCAACATTGTGGGCATTCCTGCATCTGCAGGAAACCCTCTTTATACCTCAACTGGTCCATTTTTAAGCTAGGACCCCAGTACACAGGCGGGAATAGGTGGCGGTAATGCACCATAACGTTGGATACCAAACACAGATAAAACCCACAGAAGAAGAATAGGCAGGGGAGACAACGCTAGCTAGCTAGTACAACGGTAGACAGTGTCAGGTCGCCCAAAAAGTTACATATTGCAGCTTTAAAGTATACTTATTTGAAAGTTCTAATGTTAAAAATGTCCCTACTACAACAAAATACTTAAAGCTGCAATATGTAACTTCTTGGGGCAAACTGACCAAGTGCACATAGAAATGTGAGTTATAGATCTGTCACTCATTAAAAGCATGTCTAAGAAGCGGTACATCTGTTCTATGTGCTCTATTTCCATGCTTCCTATTCTTAAGTTTTGTTTTTGTGTCTTTTACTTTCGGTTTTGTACACCAGCTTCAAACAGCTGAAAATACAATATTTTTGGTTATGGAAAATATATTTCACAGTGGTTTAGATGGTTCAATGATTTTCTACACTATACAGAGCCAAATTTCAGTTTGTAACAAAACAATCAAACTATTAGAGTTTTAGCAACCAGTTTGCTAAAAATGAAACATTTAATTTAAAATACTGTAGAATTCTATTAATTCCTATAGACTATAGAGGACTGTGTCTTCTGGGGAGTTCCAATATGGTCGACCGGTGACTTCAAAGCCTCTCATTGGCCAAAACATAGCATTAGCAATCCAAGGTTTATATACATCATTGGTTTTAACTATACTAGAGGTCGCCCGATTATGATTTTTCAATACCGATTTTTGGAGGACCAAAAAAAGCAGATGCCGATTAATCGGCCGATTTTTATATATATATATATATATTTGTAATAATGACAATTACAACAATACTGAATGAACAATCAACACTTTTATGTTAACTTAATAGAATACATAAATAACATCTATTTAGTCTCAAATAAATAATGAAACATGCTCAATTTGGTTTAAATAATGCTAAAACACAGTGTTGGAGATGAAAGTAAAAGTGCAATATGTGCCATGTAAAAAGGCTAACGTTTAAGTTCCTTGCTCAGAACATGAGAACATATGAAAGCTGGTGGTTCAATATTCCCAGTTAAGAAGTTTTAGGTTGTAGTTATTATAGAAATTATGACGCATTGACTATTTCTCTCTATACCATTTTGTATTTCATATACCTTTGACTATTGGATGTTGTAACAGGCACTTTAGTATTGCCAGCCTAATCTCAGGAGTTGATAGGCTTGAAGTCATAAACAGCGCTGTGAAGCAAGCATTGCTAAGAGCCTGGCAAACGCAGTAAATTTTGAATGAATGCTTACGAGCCTGCTGTCGCCTACCACCGCTCAGTCAGACTGCTCTATCAAATGATAGACTTAATTATAATATAATAAACCCACAGAAATACGAGCCGTTGGTCATTAATATGGTCAAATCCAGAAACTATAATTTCGAAAACAAAACATTTATTCTTTCAGTGAAATACGGAACCGTTCCGTATTTTATCGAACGGGTGGCAACCCTAAGTCTAAATATTGCTGTGACATTGCACAACCTTCAATGTTATGTAATAATTATGTAAAAGTATGGCAAATTAGTTCGCAATGAGCCAGGCAGCCCAAACTGTTGCATATACACTGACTCTGCGTGCAATGAACGCAAGAGAAGTGACACAATTTCCCTAGTTAAAATTGCCTGTTAACATGAATTTCTGTTAACTAAATGTGCAGGTTTAAAAATATATACTTCTGTGTACTGATTTTAAGGAAGGCATTGAAGTTTATAGGAAGGTACATTTGTGCAACAATTGTGCTTTTTTCACGAATGCGCTTTTGTTAAATCCTCCCCCGATTGGCGAAGTAGGCTGTGATTCAATGATAAATTAACAGGCACCACATTGATTATGCAACGCAGGACAAGTTAGTTAAACTAGTAATATCATCAACCATGTGTAGTTAACTAGTGATTACATTAAGATTAATTGTTTTTTATAAGATAAGTTTAATGCTAGCTAGCAACTTACCTTGGCTCCTTGCTGCACTTTCAAAACAGGTGGTCAGCCTGCCACGCAGTTTCCTTGTGGAATGCAATGTAATCGGGCGTCCAAAAATGCCGATTACCGATTGTATTGAAAACGGCCCTAATTAATCGACCATGGAGATTAAATCGGTCGACCTCAACTATACGTAATGAACAGTGACGATTTTAGCATGTAAATCTTGGTGGGGCAAACACCCCAAAAAATAGCAAATATGCATGCCAGCAAAGGCACTACACAACACTAAACGATACATTAATTGCACTATAAAAGTGGCAAACAGTGCCCACAAACTGTTAGGGCCTACATAAAGCTGTCCCAACACCTTACCACTGCTACACCTGGCTACATCAGCGGAGCCTTGTCTGGCAGAGAAACAGTTCATTCAGCCTCATTTACTGCCTTTAAAAAAAAGGCTGACTTGCTTAAACAAAATGTGGTTTCTCCTGACAATTGAGATGTACAAACTATGGCATAAGGGGATGACGATAAGAGCAATCTGTCATTTCAATTAAGACATTAATGAGCGAGCTAGGACGGACGCAGCCAATATAACTATTTGTTCAGCACTTTTGAAATGTAGAGCGACAGAATTCAGAACATGGGCCGGTCTTACCCCGAGTTCCCGACTTGGAATTCTGAGATGGATGACAGTTCAAAATGTATTTTCCCCAGTTGGAGCTTGTTGTTCCCAGTGTTCTTGAACTCACTGAAGTCAGAGATTTGCCAGTTCCGAGTCTCCAGTTGTTTTGAACACGGCAGAAGTCATGCTGGATTGACAGCATGGCTAATGTTTATCTTTTTAAGCTTGGAAAAGAGACCCTTAAACCTAGACTTGGACCACACACCCATTCCACTGAATAACAGGCTAGTGATTGCTTTGCAATGCTTGCAGTTAGCCACTGATTCCTTCCACACCACTCATTGTTGAATTTGCGATTTCCAACATAAACTAATGTTTATGTCCAATGGCCGATGAGCACCGATACATTTTATTTATAATTTATCTTCATAAGACAAGGTTTGAAAATTATTTGCCAGTAGATTGTCGACTTGATTCATGGTGATGACTGCTAGCTAAGATTTTGAAAATATGATGTTGACATTATCAGTCCAATAAAAGCTACGGTAGATATAACTTGATTTGACGTCATTTTATCTGTGTCCAATGACCTTGTGCTTTCTTGGATGGGCACTTCTAATTCTAACTATATGGCAGCACCCAAGCTGCTTGAATTTTCGAGGTAGCTGACTATTGTTGGCTATTTAGCAGCCTGATGGTCTATAGGTAAAAGCTCTTGGCCACTGGCCAGTCTATCAGTTTTTGCCATGATGCTCCTGAACCCTAACCTTAACCTAGCTAACGTTAGTCACCTAGCTAACATTAGCCACAACAAATTAGAATCTGTAACATATCATTTCGCAAATACGTTACATATTGTATGTTTGCAAATTCGTAACATATTGTGGATATCCACAAATGAATACATATCATACGAAACGTAACATTTCATACTACAGAATTATACAAAATGCTTTGAGACCAGGTTACAGCCTCATGTCTAGCCAATCATAGACTTCTATCTGATTAGGGACAAAATCATCAACCTACATACTGTACAATGCAATAGCTTTGTTTGCATAAAGGGTGTCACACACACACACACAATAGAATTCAAAGACAGTAGAAACTTACCAGCTGTCTCTTGAGAAGGACGTGATCAGTCTGATACCGGGAGCCAAAGAAGACCTCATCTTGGGTGGAGGTCTTCGACCTTCGAAAAACTTGTTAAAACCGCTTACACGTTTCTCTCAGACATGGCATCAAAAGTTAGTTCGTTGTTCTTGTATACATCCAATTGATATGGTCTGTTAAAAAAATAAGACTACAAAAATATATAAAAACAGCACAAAAGCAAACTGAAAGTCTATACATGGGACTTTCAAAAACAGCTTCTCACACAGGTTCGAGCACCAGTGACTTTGAATTTTTTGTTACAATATTCCATTGATATTTTTCCCACTTTGATTATAAAAACACTGGTTTATTTATTTGTTTTGTTTAAAGTGTAATAATTTAAAAAATAAACAAATGTTTAAAAAGCACACTGATCAAAACAGCTTCAGTCGCTTGGCTATTCCTACTTCCTGTTAATGGGTGAATCTCCGCCAACAATGAATTCCCATAGATTTCCATGCATGCTTGAGCAAGCTGATAGCGTTATAAAAGCCGGTTCCTATAAATACTCTATGCACTTCTCTACTGTGTCACATGCACATTAGTCCACATGTTTACGGATTCTGTCCATAATAGTTCAAGGGTAGCCATTTCCCAATATTTTCCAAGCCCAGCCGCGGTACCAATACAAATCTTCCCGAAGTGTGTGGACATGTGATTCCCGTATATGACGTCACGGCATTAAAGGAGCGATGACTGATTTACTCAAGTACAAAACCACCACCACCACAGAAAATTATGCGTTGTCTTCTGTCAATCAAATGTGGTACAGCCTACTTAGAGCAGAAAATAAAAAGACATCAATGTGTTTGAAATGTAAATTATGCTCCTCTAAAATTACAGATTGAAAAGTTTCTAGGGTCATGAGTGGAGCAAGCAACAGCAGCTCCTGAGTGGTGCAGTGGTCTAAGGCACTGCATCTCAGTGCATGACTGTAGTCTCTGGTTCAAATTCAAACATCACTGTTGTCCCTGGTTTAAATCCAGGCTGAGTTGCAACTGGCTGTGATTGGGAACCCTATAGGGTGGTTCACAATTAGCCCAGAATCATCTGGGTTAGGCTGCCATTGCAATTAAGATTTGGTTCTTAACTGACTTCCCTAGTTAAAGAATTCAAAAATTCAGATGTTGAAAAACTGTGCTGAGAAGGACAATGTAAAAATAAAATAGTCAGTACGGGTTGGTTTGGATCAACACAATCCTTTGTTTGAAAAAAATAGTGAAATTTTCCAGGGCGGAAACACCTTGAGGGTGGTCATATGTCTCATGATTACAGGGTTTATGAACAGTGTGTTACAGTGACAGTGGGAAACACACCAGACTTTCAAATAAAGCGTTGAGAAAATCTCTCATTATTAGGTATCTTAAATTAGAACAACACACAAGCAATTTGTAAAAGAAATCTGTGCACTCATAGTAACAAATCAAATCAAATTGTATTGTAGTTCTAAACTTTCTACTGTCCTGTCGATGTGGATAGGGGGGTGCTCCCTCTGCGGTTTCCTGAAGTCCACGATCGTCTCCTTTGTTTTGTTGACGTTGAGTGTGAGGTTATTTTCCTGACACCACACTTCAAGGGCCCTCACCTCCTGCCTGTAGGCCGCCTCATTGTTGTTGGTAATCAAGCCTACCACTGTAGTGTCGTCTGCAAACTTGATGATTGAGTTGGAGGCGTGCATGGCCACGCAGTCGTGGGTGAACAGGGAGTACAGGAGAGGGCTCAGAACGCACCCTTGTGGGGCCCCAGTGTTGAGGATCAGCGGGGTGGAGATGTTGTTACCTACCCTCACCACCTGGGGGCGGCCCGTCAGGAAGTCCAGTACCCAGTTGCACAGGGCGGGGTCGAGACCCAGGGTCTCGAGCTTGATGACGAGTTTGGAGGGTATTATGGTGTTAGATGCTGAGCTGTAGTCGATGAACAGCATTCTTACATGGGTATTCCTCTTGTTCAGATGGGTTCATTATGGTTCATTAATAGTTCATTATGGTAGGTGCTCTCATTTCTCAGGATTGTGGCATTGATTCATTTGTTTTAATGTTACTACATGGATGCAAACTCAAAGGTTTTAAGTGCGCTTTTCTGATAAGAGTGCCTTGGTATTTTTGGATGGTCTTTATCAGGGTTCCTCAATAAGCGGCAAGCAGGTGATTTTATTTGGCCCCCAAGGTGAGAATTTTGATATAAAAAAAAAGAGATGTAATTAATTGTTGCACATAAGACAAAAATCACCCGGAAATCAGTTCAAAGTGATTTAAATTTAGGATATCTGTTCCCAAATATTCCCATGCATTACTAGAGGTATATGTGCTAACTATTCCAGCACACAACTAGAGGCATATGTGCTTGTATTCAGTGATGTAAAGTACTTTAAAGTACTACTTAAGTAGTTTTTTTGAGTATCTGTACTTTACTTCTACATATTTTTTGACTACTAGTACTTTGACTTCACTCCTTTTTTAAAGTAAATAATGTACTTTTTACCCATACATTTTCCCTGACACCCAAAAGCTTATATTTATATTGCTTAGCAGGACTGAAAAATGGTCAGATTCACACACTTATCAAGAGAACATCCCTGGTCATCCCTACTGCCTCTGATCTGGCGGACTCACTAAACACAAACACTTTATTTGTAAATGATGTCTGAGTGTTGGAGCAGTGGCGGTTCTATCTTGTGTGGTTCCCTGGGCGAGACCTGAGGTCAACCTACCCCTGCCCCCCTCCCCATCTCGTACTTCTGAGTGGGACACCTTCTCAGGCAGTAGCCTGCCTAGCTCACAAACTAGAATCAGAGAGCCCACTTCGACAAGGTTAATTGACCCACAGTCGCACACAGTGACATGATATCCTTGACATGACGTGCAAATGAGAGATAGAAAACCGATTGCACAAATGTCACCATTCCGATTTATTTTTGGGCAGGCACCCCGCGCCTAAATCCACCGCTGTGTTGGAGTGTGCCCCTGGCTATCCATAAATAAATAAAAACAAGAGAATTGTACTATCAGGTTGGCTTAATATGAGGATGATTTATACTTTTACTTGTACTTTTGATACCCAAGTATTCAGTGGCAAGAAAAAGTATGTGAACACTTTGGAGTTAACTGGATTTCTGCATAAATTTGTCATCACATTTGATCTGCACTTCATCTAGGTCACAACAATAGACAAACATAGTGTGCTGAAACTGATAACACGCAAATTATTGTATTTTCTTGTCTATATTGAATAAATCATTTAAACATTCACATTGTAGGTTGGAAACATATGTGAACCCCTAGGCTAATGGCTTCTCCAAAAGCTAATTGGAGTCAGGAGTGAGCTAACCTGGAGTTTAATCAAGGAGACGAGATTGGATATGTTGGTTAGAGCTGCCTTGCCCTATAAAAAACACTCACAACATTTTAGTTTACTATTCACAAGAAGCATTGCCTGATGGGAACCATGCCTCGACAACAAAAGACATCTCAGAAGACCTAAGATTAAGACTTGTTGACTTGCATAAAGCTGGAAAGGGTTACAAAAGTATCTCTAAAAGCCTTGATGTTCATCAGTCCACGGTAAGACAAATTGTCTATAAATGGAGAAAGTTCAGCACTGTTGCTACTCTCCCTAGGAGTGGCCGTCCTGCAAAGATGACTGCAAGAGCACAGCACAGAATGCCCAATGAGGTTAAGAAGAATCCTAGACTGTTAGCTAAAGACTTACCGAAATCTCTGGAACATGCTAACATCTCTGTTGATGAGTCTACGATACGTAAAACACTAAACAAGAATGGTGTTCATGGGAGGACATCACGGAAGAAGCCACTGCTGTCCAAAAAAAACATTGCTGCATGTCTGAGGTTTGCAAAAGTGCACCTGGATGTTCCACAGTGATACTGGCAAAATATGCTGTGGACAGATGAAACTACAGTTGAGTTGTTGAGAAGGAACACACAACACTATGTGTGGACAAAAAAAAGCCACAGCTCACCAACATCAAAACCTCATCCCAACTGTAAAGTATGGTGGAAGGAGCATCATGGTTTGGGGCTGCTTTTCTGCCTCAAGGCCTGGAAAACTTGCTATCATTGACAGAAAAATGAATTCCAAGTTTATCAAGACATTTTGCATAAGATTGTTAGGCTATCTGTCTGCCAATTGAAGCTCAACAGAAGTTGGGTGATGCAACAGGACAACGACCCAAAACACAGAAGTAAATCAACAACAGAATGGCTTCAACAGAAGAAAATACGCCTTCTGGAGTGGCCCAGTCAGAGTCCTGACCTCAACCTGATTGAGATGCTGTGGCATGATCTCAAGAGAGCAGTTCACACCAGACATGCCAAGAATATTGCTGAACTGAAACAGTTTTGTAAAGAGGAATGGTCCAAAATTCCTCCTGACCGTCGTGCAGGTCTGATCCGCGCCTACAGAAAACATTTGGTTGAGGTTATTGCTGACAAAGGAGGGTCAACCAGTTATTAAATCCAAGGGTTCACATACTTTTTCCTCCCTGCACTGTGAATGTTTACACGGTGTGTTCAATAAAGACATGAAAACGTATAATTGTCTGTGTGTTATTAGTTTAAGTAGACTGTGTTTGTTTATTGTTGTGACCTAGATGAAGATCAGATCAAATCTTATGACCAATTTATGCAGAAATCCAGGTATTTTCAAAGGGTACTTTTTCTTGCCACGGTATTTTAGCAATTACATTTACTTTTGATACTTAAGTATATTTAAAACCAAATACTTTTACTCAAGTAATATTTTACGCAGTGACATTGACTTTTACTTGAGTCATTTCCTATTATCTTTACTTTTACTCAAATATGACAATTGAGTACTTTTTCCACCACTGCTCCTATCCCAACATCATGAAGGTTTGAAATGATTGTTTTTGTCAAATACTATATCTGTTTTGGCTTCTTGCAGTAAATTCTCTATACAAATTCTTTATAATTATGTTCCGGCCTCCCGACCATCTGCTCAAGAAAAAAATTGTACCGCGGCTGAATGTTATTGGGGACCTCTGGTCTATATCCTACAAGTATAGCCTCCAATGTGGCCTTTCATATTCTGTTTTGGTTAAAACTAAAACATACATTCACTCATCTGACTACAATAGGAAACATTGTGACCAATCAACCTCACAATGCAATGAGTAACACATTAATAATACATTGACATAAAAAAAAAAACAATTCAATCATAGGTCTGTGGTCTCAGACAAAAGTCACTCTTTCCCCATTTTATAGGAAATTAAATCAGCAGACAACATTTTCAGCCCACTCTTTTTCCATAGGAATGGAATAATATACACTGAGTGTACCAGACATTACGAACAGCTTCCTAATATTGAATTGCACCCCTTTTGCCCTTGGAACAGCCTCAATTTGTCAGGGCACTGAATATACAAGACGCTGAAAGCATTCCAGAGGGATGCTGGTCCATTTTGACTCCAGTGCTTCACACAGTTGTGTCAAGATGGCTGGATGTCCTTTGTGTGGTGGACCATTCTTGATACACATGGGAAACTGTTGAGCATGAAAAACCCAGTAGCGTTGCAGTTCTCGACACAAACCTGTGCGCCTGGCACCTACTACAATACACCGTTCAAAGGCACTTAAATATCAACCTCTGAATGGCACACATACACAATCCATGTCTCAAGGCTTAAAAATACTTATTTAACCTGACTCCTCTCCTTCAGCATCACTGATTGAAGTGGATTTAACAAGTGATATCAATAAGGGATCATAGCTTTCATCTGGTGAGTCTGTCATGGATGTTCTAAAAATGTTCTACACTGTGTATACTGTCATAGGAAGGATTAGGAGACCATCAGTGATTATGCCCACTGCCGCATCCAAAATACATTATAGGACAAACACCAATGAAGCATCATCCTGAGGTTCAAAGATAAATTGTCAGGTGTTTTTAAATCAGGACAGACTTAAACCAAGTGTACATCTCTGACAAAGCGAATGACAGATTATTAAATTAAAACCACATACAAAACAAATCCCATCATGTTTTAAGGAATTACAACTGATAAGTATTCAAGAGAGAGACGGCAAGGTTTGATTTAAAATCAGTCGCACTTCAAAATGACATGTAAAGGAAAGGGAGATACCTAGTCGGTTGTAATTGATTTGACTAAAAACAAAGAGGGCAGAAATTCAAATGTATTTTATTTTTGATCCTTTGCAAGGTGTCTAAGTTCCTGTGAGCTGTGGTTTGATTCCTGGATTACTTCCTGGGTTAAAGGGCGTGCATGGAGGCGATCCGGCGAGCCAAGGCCCGCTGGTAAGTGGAGTGGCTCCCATCCTTCAGATCATAGCTCAACGGCGCAGACTGCAGAGCCTGGACATAGGCTGGATGAAAGAGAAAGGAAAAATGATCCATCCCATTCCAAGCACATCATACTGATCCTCAAGGCCATGTTCATCAGGGACCCAACATAGGAGAACGGACTGAAGCAGGGAGGGACTACACTACCCGTCCAACAAGAAACTCAAATTTAAAAAATTTAGGTTGCAACGCTTAAACAATATATATGTTGCGTACCCTAATAAACACGATCCAGATAGGCTTGAAAAGAGACAAATCTACATAGGGAAGAATAAAAATAGGGACAATAAGGAAGGAAGTTGATACTTTATATGAACAGGAGGTCACTAATGGGTAACTGGTACACATTAGTGGGTTCATGTTGCGGGACCTTGAAATACTTGTGTTAATTACTCCTCGAGGCATGTTACTAACAGGAACTGAAAAATGAATGCTTTAGGAAATAGTGAATTCTATCTAGTTTTCCCACAACATCGACACCCCCTAACTTTGGACACTCTCTAGAGTTTGGAGGATTAAACCACTTGGAGCTCAACATTTAAATGGCCTGGAAAATAACGGTACGTTTTGCGACTAATGACTCTCTTCTATCTAGCTGACCACTGAGTTTCATTGCAGTTTATGTAAGTTAGGTTTTGAGAGTTTTCAAAAAAGTAATATATACAGTTGAAGTTGGAAGTTTACATACACCTGTAACGGTTCTCTTGTTGTGAAGTAGAGGCGGACCAAAACGCAGCGTGGTGGTTGTTCATTGTATTTTAATGAAGACACTATACATGAACAAACTAACGAAAACAAGAAACGTGAGAACTCAAAACAGCCCTATCTGGTGCAAACACAAAGACAGGAACAATCACCCACAAACACACAGTGAAACCCAGGCTACCTAAGTATGATTCTCAATCAGAGACAACTAATGACACCTGCCTCTGATTGAGAACCATACTAGGCCGAAAACATAGAACTGCCCCACAACATAGAAAAACAAACAGACTGCCCACCCAACTCACGCCCTGACCATACTAAATAAATACAAAACAAAGGAAATAGAGGTCAGCACGTGACAGTACCCCCCCCCCCAAAGGTGCGGACTCCGGCCGCAAAACCTTGACCTATAGGGGAGGGTCTGGGTGGGCGTCTGTCCGCGGTGGCGGCTCTGGCCCGGGACGCGGACCCCACTTCGCCATTGTCTTAGTCCGCCTTATTGTCCGCCTCCGTGGCTTACTCACCATGCCCACCCCTCTCAATGACCCCACTGGACAGAGGGGCTGCTTGGGACAGAGGGGCAGCTTCTCGGGACAGAGGGACAGCTGCTCGGGACAGAGGGACAGCTGCTCGGGACAGAGGGACAGCTGCTCGGGACAGAGGGACAGCTGCTCGGGACAGAGGGACAGCTGCTCGGGACAGAGGGACAGCTGCTCGGGACAGAGGGACAGCTGCTCGGGACAGAGGGACAGCTGCTCGGGACAGAGGGACAGCTGCTCGGGACAGAGGGACAGCTGCTCGGGACAGAGGGGCAGCTGCTCCGGGCGGAGGGGCTCTAGCGGCCCCTGGCTGACTGGCGGCCCCTGGCTGACTGGCGGCACTGGCGGCCCCTGGTTGACTGGCGGCGCTGGCGCTGGGCTGACTGGCGGCACTGGCGGCCCCTGGTTGACTGGCGGCACTGGCGGCCCCTGGCTGACGGGCGGCACTGGCGGCCCCTGGCTGACGGGCGGCACTGGCGGCCCCTGGCTGACTGGCGGCGCTGGCGCTGGGCTGACTGGCGGCACTGGCGGCCCCTGGTTGACTGGCGGCACTGGCGGCCCCTGGTTGACTGGCGGCACTGGCGGCCCCTGGCTGACGGGCGGCACTGGCGGCCCCTGGCTGACGGGCGGCACTGGCGGCCCCTGGCTGACGGGCGGCACTGGCGGCCCCTGGCTGACGGGCGGCACTGGCGGCCCCTGGCTGACGGGCGGCACTGGCGGCCCCTGGCTGACGGGCGGCACTGGCGGCCCCTGGCTGACGGGCGGCACTGGCGGCCCCTGGCTGACGGGCGGCACTGGCGGCTCCTGGCTGACGGGCGGCATTGGCGGCTCCTGGCAGACGGGCGGCACTGGCGGCGCTGGGCAGACGGGCGGCACTGGCGGCGCTGGGCAGACGGGCGGCACTGGCGGCGCTGGGCAGAACTGGCGGCGCTGGGCAGACGGGCGGCACTGGCGGCGCTGGGCAGACGGGCGGCACTGGTGGCGCTGGGCAGACGGGCGGCACTGGCGGCGCTGGGCAGACGGGCGGCGCTGGCGGCGTTGGGCAGACGGGCGGCGCTGGGCAGACGGGAAGCTCCGGCAACGCTGGGCTGAGTAGCTCTCCTAGCGCCGAACAGGCGGGAGACTCCGGCAGCGCTGGAGAGGAGGAAGGCTCTGGTAGCGCCGGAGAGGCGGGAGACTCCGGCAGCGCTGGAGAGGAGGAAGGCTCTGGTAGCGCCGGAGAGGCGGGAGACTCCGGCAGCGCTGGAGAGGAGAGAGCCCCTGCAAGGATGGGCCGGAGAGACAGCCTGGTACGGGGAGCTGCCACCGGAGGGCTGGTGCGTGGAGGTGGTGA
The DNA here is from genome assembly GCF_013265735.2 of Oncorhynchus mykiss. NCBI lineage: Eukaryota > Metazoa > Chordata > Actinopteri > Salmoniformes > Salmonidae > Oncorhynchus > Oncorhynchus mykiss. Next base: position 45,974,643 of record NC_048576.1, on the reverse strand, counting down.
CGGATAGACCGGACCGTGCAGGCGCACTGGAGCTCTTGAGCACCGAGCCTGCCCAACCTTACCTGGTTGAATGCTCACGGTCGCCCTGCCAGTGCGGCGTGGAGGAATAGCCCGCACTGGGCTATGCAGGTGAACCGGAGACACCGAGCGCAAGGCTGGTGCCATGTAAGCCGGCCCAAGGAGACGCACTGGGGACCAGCTGCGTAGAGCCGGCTTCATGGCATTAGGCTCGACGCTCAATCTAGCCCGGCCGACATGCGGAGCTGGAATATACCGCACCGGGCTATGCACCCGCACTGGAGACACCGTGCGCACCACTGCATAACACGGTGCCTGTCCGGTCTCTCTAGCCCCCCGGTAAGCACAGGGAGTCTGCCCAGGTCTCCTACCTGGCGTAGCCATACTCCCTGTTAGCCCCCCCCCAAGAAATTTTTGGGGCTGCCTCTCGGGCTTCCTTCCGCGCCGCCGTGCCTGCTTCGCCAACTCCATTCTCTGATAACCTTCCGCGCACTGCTCCATCGAATCCCAGGCGGGCTCCGGCACTCTCCCTGGGTCGGCCGCCCACCTGTCGATCTCCTCCCAAGTAGTGTACTCCATGCCATTGCTGTCCATAACGTCCTCCTTTCGCTGCTGCCTGTTAACACGCTGCTCGGTCCGAGTGTGGTGGGTGATTCTGTAACGGTTCTCTTGTTGTGAAGTAGAGGCGGACCAAAACGCAGCGTGGTGGTTGTTCATTGTATTTTAATGAAGACGCTATACATGAACAAACTAACGAAAACAAGAAACGTGAGAACTCAAAACAGCCCTATCTGGTGCAAACACAAAGACAGGAACAATCACCCACAAACACAGTGAAACCCAGGCTACCTAAGTATGATTCTCAATCAGAGACAACTAATGACACCTGCCTCTGATTGAGAACCATACTAGGCCGAAAACATAGAACTGCCCCACAACATAGAAAAACAAACAGACTGCCCACCCAACTCACGCCCTGACCATACTAAATAAATACAAAACAAAGGAAATAGAGGTCAGCACGTGACAACACCTTAGCCAAATTCAATTAAACTCAGTTTTTCACAATTCCTGACATTTAATCCTAGTAAAAAGGCTCCGTCTTAGGTCAGTTAGGATCACCACTTTATTTTAAGAGTGTGAAATGTCAGAATAATAGTAGGGAGAATGATTTATTTCAGATTTTATTTCTTTCATCACATTTCCAGAGGGTCAGAAGTTTACATACACTCAATTAGTATTTGGTAGCATTGCCTTTAAATTGTTTAACTTGGGTGAAACGTTTCGGGTAGCCTTCCACAAGCTTCCAAAAATATGTTGGGTGAATTTTGTCCCATTCCTCCTGACAGAGCTGGTGTAACTGAGACAGGTTTGTAGGCCTCCTTGCTCGCACACGCTTTTTCAGTTCTGCCCAAAAAATGTTCTACAGGATTGAGGTCAGGGATTTGTGATGGCCTCTCCAATACCTTGACTTTGCTGTCCTTAAGCCATTTTGCCACTACTTTGGAAATATGCATGGAGTCATTGTCCATTTGGAAGACCCATTTGCGACCAAGCTTTAACTTCCTGACTGATGTCTTGAGATGTTGCTTCAATATATCCACATAATTTTCATTCCCTATGAAGCCATCTATTTTGTGAAGTGCACCAGTCCCTCTTGCAGCAAAGCACCCCCACAACATGATGCTGCCACCCCCGTTCTTCATGGTTGGGATGGTGTTCTTCAGCTTGCAAGCCTCCCCCTTTTTCCTCCAAACATAACGATGGTCATTATGGCCAAACAGTTCTAATAAATACACACTGTAAAGGTTTTCCTCCTCTTCCTCTGAAGAGATGTAGCAAGGATCTGACCAAGATGCGGCGTGGTAAGTGTCCATGGTTGTTTATTTTAAAAAACATAAACTGAACACTCAATGAATACAAAACAATAAACGTGAACAAAACCAAAACAGTACCGTGTGGCGAACAAACACAGACACGGAAACAAACACCCACAAAACAACAGTGAAACCCAGGCAACCTAAGTATGATTCTCAATCAGAGACAACTAATGACACTTGCCTCTGATTGAGAACCATACTAGGCCCGAACACAGAAAACCAACCTAGAAACACAAAACATAGAATGCCCACCCAACTCACGTCCTGACCAACTAAAACAAACAAATAACACAAGAACTAGGGTCAGAATGTGACACACACACACATTTTGTGGGACACGCTGTATATTGTAAAATTTGACTGCATGACAGACCACACATCATTTACTATCCAACTTTTTACCTAAATTATTCATACTCATTCATATGTTAGTTTTAAACTGTTATCTACATTCTCAAAAGCTAAGATTAATCTGTAAAACAAATAATATTATTTGGTTACAACCCTGAAGATGATGTTGGTGGGCTACGCAATGAAAAGTTGACAGGCAAGTTTGTTTGTTTTTTACTGGAAGGCTGGCCAACTCATCAACTATCTAGTAAACACTTCAGATACAAGGTTGGTGTCTCTTTTTTGAACAAAATTAAACTGAAGTATCTTGTAATTGAACAAAATAGTAAGGTAACTGGGGACCGTATGCCGATAATACAAGCCTCCCCCTTTTGTTTTGCTAAAGGGCTTATCAAAAAAGCTGATTGTAGTAGTATTTCCACTGAAATGTCAAACGTGCTAATTTCTAACCCGTTTGCTAACATTTTTACGACACCAATAATCACAAAACATTGATAGTTTGATCACAAGATAACACTGGTGAAGGTCATTTAAACGCGGTTGAATATGCCGATAATACGGGGTGCTAATCTACGTGGAAATGATACATACTTCATATGAAAAACATACAGCAAGGGTGCAAGTCACCTACCTTGGCTTGCAGCAGGTCAAAGAATAACTGTACCTTTAACTTTACTGTTCTATTGGATGTATCCAATTGACTTGTGGTTGAGACATTTAGTGCTGATTGTACACTTACTGACAGTTGTGGCTGCTTTGTGTGATGTATTGTTGTCTCTACCGTTTTGCCCTTTGTGCTATTGTCTGTGCCCAATGTTTGTACCATGTTTTGTGCTGCTACCATGTTGTGCTGCTGACATGTTGTGTTGATACCATGTTGTTGTCATGTGTTGCTGCCTTGCTATGTTGTTGTCTTAGGTTACTCTTTATGTAGTGTCGTGGTGTCTCTCTTATCGTGATGTGTGTTTTGTCCTTTATTATATTTTTAATTCCCCGTCCTCGCAGGAGGCCTTTTGCCTTTTGGTAGGCCGTCATTGTAAATTTGTTCTTAACTGACTTGCCTGTTAAATAAACGTAATGAAAAATGTAAAAACACCTTTAGAGTTGTGGTAATTTGCGCAGGTGTCAGGATGGGAGTCCCAAAAACTGTCTCCGCAGCAACAGAGAGGGGGGAGCTCTGTCTTCTCCAGAGCTATGCTCTCCATCAGAGCTCTCAGAACCTTGATGTACCTGCCACAGAACACAGTACAATCTTTATTGGTCCATTTGCTGTCACAGGGCCCAACTTGTTACATAATTAACATGCACAACATAGGCTGGGACACAGGGCCTTATTTTCTAGGTTCACCAGCACAAACACATTTAGGTCCAGTTTCCTGGAGTCATATTATTCCTGGACTAAAAAGTACTTTCAATGAAGATTATATACTGAACAAAAATATAAAACACAACATGTAAAGTGTTGGTCCCATGTTTCATGAGCTGAAATAAAAGATCCCAGAAATGTTCCATACGCATCAAAAGCTTTCTCTCAAATGTGCACAAATTTGTTTACATCCCTGTGGTGTGGCATATCAAGAAGCTGATTGAACGGCATGATCATTACACAGGTGCACCTTGTGTTTGGGACAATAGAAGGCCACTAAAATGTTCAGTTGTGTTACAACATAATGCCACAGATGGCTAAAGTTTTGAGGGAGCTTGCAATTGGCATGCTGGCTGCAGGAATGTCCACTAGAGCTGTTGCCAGAGAATTTAATGTTAATTTATATACCATAATCTGCCTCCAACTTTGTTTTAGAGAATTTGTCAGTACATCCAACTGGCTTCACAACCGCAGACCACGTGTAACCACGCAAGCCTGGGACGTCCACATCTGGCTTCATCACCTGCCGGATCGTCTGAGACCAGCCACCTGGACAGCTGATGCAACTGGCTGTGTGTAAATATGGTCACTAATAAAGGTTATTTGGTAGCCATCTTGGAAGGGCCTGGTTGTATATTCATAAACACTAGAACCCTATAATGTAGTTCTAACTGACCTTTATCACCTGTCTCTATCAGTTCCTCCTGGTCTTCTTGTGGCCAGAGCAATTGAGTAGCTCTATAGTCAGTACCAAACTGAAAACTATGACCTGCAGGATAAGGCTCTCTAACTAGCCTCTCACACACCTGCAGCACACACAGGTATGTAAGATTGATTATCAGCGGTCGCAATAGATGCATTTTAGCATTAAAGCAGTCTTTTTCATACAAGTAACAGCACCCAGAGACTAAAAGAGTTAAGCACCTCTTAACTCAAAGAAAACCATATAGACTGATAAACAAACACAAACACTAATCGCTATAGCTTGACTAAAGTAATGGTAGAATAAGCACGTGCCTCACAGGACTGTATGTGGTTTGGGGAAATGGGAGTGTTTGGAAATTGGAGAACTGTTAAAAAGAGAACACTTGTTGTGACCGACCGGATTGTTGTCGAAGGTGACAGCCTTTCTCCCATGACCTTCGTGAGATTCAAAGTTCTGAAAAGGGGAGTCTTGTGGGAGCTAAGAACTATAAAGTTATATCCATTGAAAAATAATTATAAATTCATAGAGGTAGAAAACGTTTTTCTCGAATTCTATGGTTATCTGACATTTTTGTCAACACTGACTTTGGCCAGTTAGAAAGGAGCAGTGTAAACGCACGTCTCTGGCTGGAGACACTTTCCATATTCCCTCAGGGAGCTCTGACATCACTTCTTCATCTCGGAACATTTGACAGGCCACCAGTCTGTGTCTGACCTGCCTCTTGACTTTGCTGAGCTGAAAAACCAGAACCAGCCCGTATTAATATCTATTTTATCTATAGAGCTAATGACAGCACTAATGGTAATGTCACTGAATTAGTATGTTCAGCCAGCAAGACTGCAACAGCTGTGTAAATAATCCATCTGCATCACTGAGGATAAAAAGGGCAAGTCGCCTAGGTCTATAAAGAGCAGAGATCAATGATGGATATAGATGCACATTAGATATAGATGCAAAAAGTTACATTGAGTCAGAATATAGCGCTGGGTCTCAATCTAAAAATCAGACTCACAGAATCCATAACAGTATCAACTCAGTGCTTGCGTGGCCTTATTCAATGTTTTCATTACAGCAGATAAAGAAATATTACTGACTATGTTTGCTTTACTCTACCCTCAAATAGAATCTGACACTGAAGCAAAAAAATGTACATTGAGCTTTATACTCCAGCATTTAGGATTTGAGATCAAATGTTTCACAGTACATAATGTCACATTTTATTTATATTTATATTTTAAACTATTTTCTACATTGTAGAATAATAGTGAAGACATCAAAACGATAAAATAACACATGGAATCATGTAGTAACCAAAAAAGGGTTCAACAAATCAAAGTATATTTTAGATTTGAGATTTTTCAAAGTAGCCATCCTTTGCCTTGATGACAGCTTTGCACACTCTTGACGTTCTCTCAACCAGCTTCATGAGATAGTCACCTGGATGCATTTCAAGTAAACAGACGTGCCTTGTAAAAAGTTAATTTGTGGAATTGTTTTCCTTGTTAATGTCAAACCTTGATTTGTTGAACCTGTCCTTCTGCTTGTCTCCACCCCCTCCAGGTGTCACCCATCTTCCCCATTATCCCCGGGGTATTTTTACCTGTGTTTTCTGTCTGTCTGTGCCAGTTCGTCTTGTTTTGTCAAGTCAACCAGCGTGTTACTCCGTACTCCTGCTTTTTCCTCTTATCTGTTTTTTGCTAGTCCGCACGGTTTTGACTCTTGCCTGCCTTGACTCTGTACCTCCTGGACTCTGACCTTGTTATGATCTTTTGCCTGTCCACGACCATTCTCTTGCCTGCCCTTTGGATACTAATAAATATCAGAGACTCGAGCTATCTGTGTCCCGTGTCTGCATCTGGGTCTCGCCCTGTGCCCTTATACTTAATGCATTTGAGCCAATCAGTTGTGTTGTGAAAAGGTAGGAGTGGTATACAGAAGATAACCCTATTTGGTAAGAGACCAGACCAGCATATTATGCCAAGAACAGTCCACATTATGGTAAGAACAGCTCAAATAAGCAAAGAGATACGACAGTCCATCATATTACTTTAAGACATGAAGGTCAGTCAATCCGGAACATTTCAAGAACTTTGAAAGCGCATTCGAAAAAAACATCAAGCGCTATTATGAAACTGGCTCTCATAAGGACCGCCACAGGAAATGAAGACCCAGAGTTACGTCTGCTGCAGAAGATAAGTTCATTAGATTTACCAGCCTCAGAAATTGCAGGCCAAATCAATGCTTCACAGAGTTCAAGTAACAGACACATCTCAACATCCACTGTTCAGAGAAGACTGCGTGAATCAGGCCTTCATGGTCGATTTGCTGCAAATAAACCACAAATAAAGGACACCAAGAAACAATAGCAATTGACATTAGACCGGTGGAAATCTGTCCTTTGGTCTGGTGAGTCCAAATTTGAGATTTTTGGTTCCAACCGCTGAGTCTTTGTGAGATGCAGAGTAGGTGAACGGATGAGCTCAGCATGTGTTGTGCCCACAGTGAAGCATGGAGGAGGTGTGATGGTGCTTTGCTGGTGACACTGTCAGTGATTTATTTAGAATTCAAGGCACCCTTAACCAGAATGGCTACCACAACATTCTGCAGCGATACGCCACCCATCTGATTTGCTACTCACCGGGAGCCTCTTAGGATCCCTACCCCTTGACCTCTCTTTTTCTACTTTCTTCACTGCTTCAGCAAAAGACACCTCCTGTACAACTCATAACCGTGGCAACCTCAACCTGCCTCTGTCGCTTCTGATCTCCAGCACCATGGGAACCCCTACAATGAACACATACCGCTTCTTTCACCGATACTACACATTCCTTTGTCTCATGACCTTCTGTACACTTCTCACATAGGAACCTCCCTCCTACACACTGCTGCCACATGCCCATAAGCTTGGTACCTGAAACACCTACTTGAGTTATTTTGGTTCACGCTACAGAATCTGTGAATGCAATCTAAATGGTCGTACCAGATACCAGTCAATGTGGTTTGAGTTAACCAGGCCCATTCTAGCCCGTTCAAAATGTCCTCTCGGCTCAGAAGCACAGAGCAAACATTAGGAATAGAAGTGAGTTGATTGTAAATATATTTGGGCTGTTATAATTCAATAAACAGATGTAATCAACCTGCCTCTGTGTTTTCCTTGCCCTGGGCAATTTTTTTGATACATGGTAAAAAAGCAGCAACAAGTGGTGGAGAGTATACTTTCTGTACCCAATAAGGCCAGGCTTTTCTTTAGGTTGTGGACCTGACAGCATTGACAACACTTGGACACATACAGACACACAAATTCCCGGTCCTGGTGTTCACCTCTGCACCTGTGGTCCACTGATTGAGTCCCCCTTCTGCTGTTTTCACTGTCTAAATTGGTCTACTACTGGGGTGTTAATCATTGGGCGCGTGTGTATTTATTTGAGCTACTCCTCACTCTTTTGTTTGAATTTCAACCCTGTGTTTTGTGTACGTGTGTGTTTGGTCTTCGTCCCCGTGCTTTTACATGGCACGCCGTAATTTGGACTGAATAAAAAAAAAACTATTACGCATTCCTGTGCCTGTCTCCTGAATCATATATAACCGACGTGACACATAGTCCAGCGGCTACAGGAAAAAATTGCTGATAGCACCACCAAATTTCACACACAGCTGGGGCATGTCTAAATAAGTATTTTTGGCTATAGTACAATCACAGATTTTGTCCATTACCCCCCTGGTTGGCCATTTCCAATATGGCCACCAACCAACTGCATGCATATTGGACAAGATTCATTTGGCAATACAGTGCCATGCGAAAGTATTCGGCCCCCTTGAACTTTGCGACCTTTTGCCACATTTCAGGCTTCAAACATAAAGATATAAAACTGTATTTTTTTGTGAAGAATCAACAACAAGTGGGACACAATCATGAAGTGGAACGACATTTATTGGATATTTCAAACTTTTTTAACAAATCAAAAACTGAAAAATTGGGCGTGCAAAATTATTCAGCCCCTTTAAGTTAATACTTTGTAGCGCCACCTTTTGCTGCGATTACAGCTGTAAGTCGCTTGGGGTATGTCTCTTATCAGTTTTGCACATCGAGAGACTGAAATTTTTTCCCATTCCTCCTTGCAAAACAGCTCAAGCTCAGTGAGGTTGGATGGAGAGCATTTGTGAACAGCAGTTTTTAGTTCTTTCCACAGATTCTCGATTGGATTCAGGTCTGGACTTTGACTTGGCCATTCTAACACCTGGATATGTTTATTTTTGAACCATTCCATTGCAGATTTTGCTTTATGTTTTGGATCATTGTCTTGTTGGAAGACAAATCTCCGTCCCAGTCTCAGGTCTTTTGCAGACTCCATCAGGTTTTCTTCCAGAATGGTCCTGTATTTGGCTCCATCCATCTTCCCTGTCCCTGCTGAAGAAAAGCAGGCCCAAACCATGATGCTGCCACCACCATGTTTGACAGTGGGGATGGTGTGTTCAGCTGTGTTGCTTTTACGCCAAACATAACGTTTTGCATTGTTGCCAAAAAGTTCAATTTTGGTTTCATCTGACCAGAGCACCTTCTTCCACATGTTTGGTGTGTCTCCCAGGTGGCTTGTGGCAAACTTTAAACAACACTTTTTATGGATATCTTTAAGAAATGGCTTTCTTCTTGCCACTTCCATAAAGGCCAGATTTGTGCAATATACGACTGATTGTTGTCCTATGGACAGAGTGTCCCACCTCAGCTGTAGATCTCTGCAGTTCATCCAGAGTGATCATGGGCCTCTTGGCTGCATCTCTGATCAGTCTTCTCCTTGTATGAGCTGAAAGTTTAGAGGGACGGCCAGGTCTTGGTAGATTTGCAGTGGTCTGATACTTCTTCCATTTCAATATTATCGCTTGCACAGCGCTCCTTGGGATGTTTAAAGAGTGGGAAATCTTTTTGTATCCAAATCCGGCTTTAAACTTCTTCACAACAGTATCTCGGACCTGCCTGGTGTGTTCCTTGTTCTTCATGATGCTCTCTGCGCTTTTAACGGACCTCTGAGACTATCACAGTGCAGGTGCATTTATACGGAGACTTGATTACACACAGTTGGATTGTATTTATCATCATTAGTCATTTAGGTCAATATTGGATCATTCAGAGATCCTCACTGAACTTCTGGAGAGAGTTTGCTGCACTGAAAGTAAAGGGGCTGAATAATTTTGCACGCCCAATTTTTCAGTTTTTGATTTGTTAATAAAGTTTGAAATATCCAATAAATGTCGTTCCACTTCATGATAGTGTCCCACTTGTTGTTGATTCTTCACAAAAAAATACAGTTTTATATCTTTATGTTTGAAGCCTGAAATGTGGCAAAAGGTCGCAAAGTTCAAGGGGGCCGAATACTTTCGCAAGGCACTGTATCTCCGTAAATAATTGGCACTTACTGTCACGACTTCCGCCGAAGTCGGTCCCTCTCCTTGTTCGGGCGGGAATTCGGCGGTCGACGTCACCGGCCTTCTAGCCATCGCCGATCCACTTTTCATTTTCCATTTTGTTTTGTCTTACACACCTGGTTTCAATTCCCCAATTACTATTAGTTTGTTATTTAACCCTCTGTTCCCCCATGTTTGTTTGTGAGTAATTGTTTATTGTATAGCGGTCCGTATTTGTGGCCTTGTATTTATACGACGTGTATTGTTATATTAATGAGTAAAATTGCTTTCATTACTCATATCTGCTGTCCTGCGCCTAACTCATCTCACCAGCTACACACAGACGCATTACACTTACAGACCAATTATGGCTTAAAATGTTTGAGAGGGTCTGGAAAAAGACAATAAAATGCCATTTATACAGTGCATTAGGAAAATATTCACTCCCCTTGACTTTTTCCATATTTTGATACGTTGCCGCCTTATTCTAAAATGGATTAAATAAAATGTTTTCCTCATCAGTCTACAGACAATACACCATAATGAGAAAGGGAAAACAGCTTTTTAGAAGTGTTTGCAAATGTAATAAAAAAAAACTGAAATACCTTATTTACATAGGTATTTAGACCCTTTGCTATGAGACTCGGAATTTAGCTCAGGTGCATCCTGTTTCCATTGACCATCCTTGGGACGCTTCTACAACTGGATTGGAATCCACCTGTGGTAAATTCAATTGATGGGGCATGATTTGGAAAGGCACACACCTGTCTATATAAGGTCCCACAGTTGACAGTGCATGTCAGAGCAAAAACCAAGCCATGAGGTCGGAATTGTCCATAGAGCTCCGAGACAGGATTGTGTCGAGGCACAGATCTGGGGAAGACTACCAAAAAATGTCTGCAGCATTGAGGGTCCCCAAGAACAATGTCCTCCATCAATCTTAAATGGAAGACGTTTGGAACCACCAAGTCTCTTCCTAGAACTGTCCGCCCAGCCAAACTCCACCAATTAGGCCTTTGGTATAGTGTCCAGATGAAAGTCACTCCCTCAGTAAAAGGATTGGCTTGGTCACTTTTCTAATTTTCTCCCCAATTTCGTGGTATCAAATTGTTTTTTTAGTAACTACTATCTTGTCTCATCGCTACAACTCCCGTACGGGCTCGGGAGAGACGAAGGTTGAAAGTCATGCATCCTCTGATACACAACCCAACCAAGCTGCACTGCTTCTTAACACAGCACGCATCCAACCCGGAAGCCAGCCGCACCAATGTGTCGGAGGAAACACCGTGCACCTGGCAACCTTGGTTAGCGTGCACTGCACCCAGCCCACCACAGGAGTCGCTGGTGCACGATGAGACAAGGATATCCCTACCAGCCAACCCCTCCCTAACCCAGACGATGCTAGGCCAATTGTGCATCGCAACACGGACCTCCCGGTCATGACAGAGCCTGGGCGCTAACCCAGAGTCTCTGGTGGCACAGCTGGCGCTGCAGTACAGCGCCCTTAACCACTGCACCACCCAGGAGGCGGCTTGGTCACTTTTACATGACAGCCCGCTTGAAGTTTGCCAAAAAGCACCTTAAGACTATCAGACCATGAGAAACAAGATTCTCTGGTCTGATGAAACCAAGATTGAACTCTTTGGCCTGAATGCCAAGCCTCACATCTGGAAGAAACCCCTCATGCTGTGGGGATGTTTTTCAGCGGCAGGGACTGGGAGACTAGTCAGGATCCAGGTAAAGATGAACTGAGCAAATTACAGAGAGATCATTGATGAAACCCTGCTCCAGAGTGCTCAGGACCTCAGATTGGGCTGAAGGTTCACCTTCCAACAGGACACCGACCCTAAGCGCACTGCCAAGAAAGTGCAGGAATGGCTTCGGGACAAGTCTCTGAATGTCCTTAAGTGGCCCAGTCAGAGCCCGGACTTGAAGCTGAACGAACATCTCTGGAGAGACCTGAAAATATCTGTACAGCGACTCTCCCCATCCAACTTGATAGAGCTTGAGAGGATATGCAGAGAAGAATGGGAGAAGCTCCCCAAATACAGGTGTGCTAAGCTTGTAGCGTCATACCCAAGAAGACTCAAGGTTGTAATCGCTGCCAAAGTTGCTTCAACAAAGTACTGAGTAAAGGCTCTGAATAATTATGTAAATGTCATATTTCCATTTTTTTTCCATTTAAAAATCTGTGTCTGCTTTGTCATTATGGGGTATTGTGTGTAGATTGATGAGGGGAAAAAAGAATTTGTGGAAAAAAATGTGGAAAAAGTCAAGGGGTCTGAGTATTGATTAGTCACTCCGCTGAACTCCTGCAGCACTGCACCCTATTTATACTCAGTTTTCCAAAATGACCACCAACTAGCTCCATAGGGCCGTTTTGGACAGGTCACATGGCCATATCTCCATAAATAATTGGTATATAGAGCACAATTATGGCTTAAAATGTTTGAGGTGGTCTGGCAACACAATATGTCACAAAATGTCTCCAAAAAATTAACTAAAATGACTGATTCTTCAACATACTTTCCTCCTCATTTTCAGTACTTTACATTTAAACACTCTGATGAAGGTACACTGACCAAATGCTCAGCTATAATTCAAATATCTTTGCATCTGACTGGAAGTGTGCGGAGACCTTTTTCCTGTTTCTCCAGTTTTGCCTTTTGCTTCCAGCACCTTCACGAATCAGCTTTGGGTATTTGGTAGATTCTGCCTATTATCTACATTTAAACACTTAAAACTGTCAAATGGGTGTTCCCTAAAGTATACTAATTACAATGATACAAAATATGATATTCTGTTTTAAATCAATTTGAAGAAATGACAAAAAACCTTCCCTGTACTTACTTCTCTGTTCTTAGAATGCTGAAAATGCAACCATGGACATGAAGCCATTCCGATAGAAATCTACCTTTTTGAATGGGATGTATGGGACACGATACTAAGACTACCAGTACTTATTATGCAAGCACTGTTTTGGTACATGTACTGTACTGTTTTGGTACATGTACTTCATTATACTCCACATATATCACACAATATTTTGAAATCATTAGGAGCATGCTGAAATGTTATCCTCTCAACCGAGGGATCAAAATATCAACAAAAATCTGTGTTTTAGACAGGATTTTGGGCACAATTTTGGTTGTATTTTCAAAAACAACTTAAAAAATGATACATGATCCATTTGATTGTATTTTCCACACTACCTTTAACATTTTTAACCACCATTAGGCTTAATATACTGTACCACTTACTAATGAAGTTATTGCCAATTCAAATGACAGAATTTTCAGGGACATTTCCACCACATTTCTGTGTAAGTTTAAAGTACACAGGCATATTTGGCTCATTTTATTGTGTTCTCCACACCACCTCAAACATTTTAAGCCATTATACTGGACTTGCTAAATGTACAGTAGCCCTTATCAAGCTATCAGTTACACTCATGCAAATAACTCCGTGAGAAGCAGTGCTGTTTTGGACGACAAAAGTACATTACAGTAGTATAGAGCACAGAATCTCTTCAACAATAACTGCACTAAATGTATGAAATAAGGAATAAGAGCCAAATATAACATTTTACTAGAATACAACTGAATGCTTGATATTGCTCAGCTAGGTGTCCCTAGGGAGAAATAGCATTGAAGCTAATGCAAAGTAGTTAACAGCTAACTCAATTATTCATCTTTTACAGAAACATGAAAATTATGTGATATACATTTATCTTGTGTTAACAAATAAACAGACATTGCATCATACAAAGCTTATAAAGAAGGATGTTGAAGGATTGTAACTACTGTGTCCCACTCGCACATCGCTTCAATTCTGAAGCTGCTTCCTGTCACATGACACAAACAGGTAAATTCTACACTGCGGCACTTAAACTGCCACTAGGGGGTGCTAAACAACTAACAGGTCCAAAACACTCCCCGCCCGGTGTCTTTAACGATCCCACATAAACCAAACTCTGACCATTGGGGTCTTCCGAAGAAAGGAGGAGAACCACTTTGGAAATAGGCCGAGAGAAGACCTTCATAGTTTCCTCCTTGGCAACTCGCACGTTGACTTTCCTCACCATCTCATCCCGACTGGGAAGGGTCTTCACAATGATGGCCATAGGCCATTCCTTTCTTTTAGCCTGACTGTTCTTCATTAAGACATCCCCTTCTTTAAGATCTCTCCTCTTGTCCAACCACTTGAGTCGGCTCTGCAGCATGCAGAGATACACCCGCCGCCACCTGTTCCAAAAGGTGTCCCCTAGACTTTGTACCTGCTTCCACTCTTGCTTGTGGAGTTCTACTTCCCTGAACTTGTCTGGTGGAGGAGTGGGGACACCAATCTTCTGGGTCAAGAGCATAGCTGCAGTGAGGATGAGGGGTGATTCTGGGTGTGAAGATACTGGGATGAGAGGCCTGGCATTTATCACAGCAGTGAACTCGGCCATCAGTGTTCACAGGACTTTGTGTGTAAGGAATGAAGATTCACCTTGGAGGAGCATGCAGTCGCGGATACGATGTGCAATGCCAATCATCCGCTTCCATGCACCACCAATATGGGATGAGTGAGGGGGGTTGAACACCCAGGTACATTTATCAATCAAATCAATCAAATTTATTTTATATAGCCCTTCGTACATCAGCTGATATCTCAAAGTGCTGTACAGAAACCCAGCCTAAAACCCCAAACAGCAAGCAATGCAGGTGAAGAAGCACGGTGGCTAGGAAAAACTCCCTAGAAAGGCCAAAACCTAGGAAGAAACCTAGAGAGGAACCAGGCTATGTGGGGTGGCCAGTCCTCTTCTGGCTGTGCCGGGTGGAGATTATAACAAAACATGGTCAAGATGTTCAAATGTTCATAAATGACCAGCATGGTCGAATAATAATAAGGCAGAATAGTTGAAACTGGAGCAGCAGCACAGTCAGGTGGACTGGGGACAGCAAGGAGTCATCATGTCAGGTATTCCTGGGGCATGGTCCTAGGGCTCAGGTCCTCCGAGAGAGAGAAAGAAAGAGAGAATTAGAGAGAGCATATGTGGGATGGCCAGTCCTCTTCTGGCTGTGCCGGGTGGAGATTATAACAGAACATGGCCAAGATGTTCAAATGTTCATAAATGATCAGCATGGTCGAATAATAATAAGGCAGAACAGTTGAAACTGGAGCAGCAGCACAGCCAGGTGGACTGGGGACAGCAAGGAGTCATCATGTCAGGTAGTCCTGGGGCATGGTCCTAGGGCTCAGGTCCTCCGAGAGAGAGAAAGAGAGAAGGAGAGAATTAGAGAACGCACACTTAGATTCACACAGGACACCGAATAGGACAGGAGAAGTACTCCAGATATAACAAACTGACCCTAGCCCCCCGACACATAAACTACTGCAGCATAAATACTGGAGGCTGAGACAGGAGGGGTCAGGAGACACTGTGGCCCACTCCGAGGACACCCCCGGACAGGGCCAAACAGGAAGGATATAACCCCACCCACTTTGCCAAAGCACAGCCCCCACACCACTAGAGGGATATCTTCAACCACCAACTTACCATCCTGAGACAAGGCTGAGTATAGCCCACAAAGACCTCCGCCACGGCACAACTTAAGGGGGGGGTGACCACATCAGTGACTCAACCCACTCAGGTGACGCACCTCCTCCAGGGACGGCATGAGAGAGCCCCAGTAAAGCCAGTGACTCAGCCCCTGTAATAGGGTTAGAGGCAGAGAATCCCAGTGGAAAGAGGGGAACCGGCCAGGCAGAGACAGCAAGGGTGGTTCGTTGCTCCAGAGCCTTTCCGTTCACCCTCCCACTCCTGGGCCAGACTACACTCAATCATATGACCCACTGAAGAGATGAGTCTACATTTATGTTATTGGAGATACAGTTGAAGTTGGTTGGAGTCATTAAAACATGTTTTCAACAACTCCACACATTTCATAACAAACTATAGTTTTGGTTGGTTAGGACTTTACTTTGTGCATGACAAGTCATTTTTACAACAATTGTTTACAGACAGATTTTTTAACTATATGATGAATTCCAGTGGGTCAGAAGTTTACATACACTAAGTTGACTGTGCCTTTAAATAGCTTGAAAAATTCCAGAAAATGATGTCATTGCTGTAGAAGCTTTGTCAGGACCCGATTACAAACTCGGGTCTCCGGTGTGAGAAACAGTCACTTAGCAAACTGAGCCACTAATAGTCGGCAGAACCCAGAAGATGAGGCAGACACAGCAGTATTTGAGACAGTGTTTTAATAAAGTAAAAAGGAAAGTACTTCAGGCAAAAATATAAATCCACAACGTCAAAAGTAATTTCAAGAAAAAAAGGTAATCCTCCAAGTGAAAAGGTAAATCCACAAGGTGGTAGGTACAGCAGAAAAAAGCCTCAAAAGATAATCAAAAATAAATAAACGAGAACAAAAAGAGCGTACCACATGTTCACAGCATCACTGGGGTTGGGTGATAACATTCAAACACAGAGCAAAGAACTGAGGAAAACTAAGGGTTTAAATACATTCAAGGGAAACGAGGCACAGGTGCAAATAATAACTGGGAACAAGGGAAAACAAAAGGGTCAAAAGAGCACAATGGGGGCATCTAGTGGCAAAAACCGGAACAATCTTGGCCAAATCCTGACAAGCTTGTGATAGGCTAATTTACATCATTTGAGTCAATTGAAGGTGTACCTGTGGATGTATTTCAAGGCCTACCTTCAAACTCAGTGCCTCTTTGCTTGACATCATGGGAAAATCAAAATAAATCAGCAAAAAATTGTAGACCTCCACAAGTCTGGTGTCACGTTCTGACCTTAGTTCCTTTGTTTTGTCTTTGTTTTAGTATGGTCAGGGCGTGAGTTGGGGTGGGCAGTCTATATTATTTTTTCTATGATTTGGGATTTCTGTGTTTGGCCTGGTATGGTTCTCAATCAGAGGCAGCTGTCAATCGTTGTCCCTGATTGAGAACCGTACTTAGGTAGCCTGTTTTCGCCCTTGAGTTGTGGGTGATTCTTTTCTATTGAGTGTTTGTAGTCTGCACCAGACAGAACTGTTTCGGTCACGGTGTTGTTTTGTATTTCAGTGTGCAGTTTGATTCATTAAATATTAACATCATGAACACATACCATGCTGCGCATTGGTCCTCACCTTCTTCCACCACCAACAACGGCCATTACATCTGGTTCATCCTTGGGAGCAATTTCCAAATGCCACGTTCATCTGTACAAACAATAGTACGCAAGTATAAACACCATGGGACCACGCAGCCATCATACTGCTCAGAAAGGAGACGCTTTCTGTCTCCTAGAGATGAACGTTCTTTGGTGCAAATCAATCCCAGAACAACAGCAAAGGATCCTTGTGAAGATGCTGGAGGAAACGGGTACAAAATTATCTATATCCACAGTAAAATTAGTCCTATAGTCGACATAACCTGAAAGGCCGCTCAACAAGGAAGAAGTGAGGTGTGGAAACACTTTGTTGCTTTTATGAATTTTGTCTTGTTGCTCTGTCTGTATGCTATGTCTTGCTTGTCCTATGTTGCTATTGTCTATTAATTGTTTTTAATAACCTGCCCAGGGACTGCGGTTGATTAATGTGCACTGTCCCTGTTAAAATCAACTCAAGTCACTGCTCCAAAACCGCCATAAAAAAATACCAGACTAAGGTTTGCAACTGCACATGGGGACAAAGTTCGTACTTTTTGGAGAAATGTCCTCTGGTCTGATGAAACAAAAATAGAACTGTTTGGCCATAATGACCATCGTTATGTTTGGAGGAAAAAGGGGGAGGCTTGCAAGCTGAAGAACACCATTCCAACCATGAAGAACGGGGGTGGCAGCATCATGTTTTGGGGGTGCTTTGCTGCAGGAGGGACTGGTGCACTTCACAAAATAGATAGCATCATGAGAAAGGAAAAGGAAGTTAAAGCTTGGTCACAAATGGGTCTTCCAAATGGACAATTACCTCAAGCATACTTCCCAAGTTGTGGCAAAATGGCTTAAGGACAACAAAGTCAAGGTATTGGAATGGCCATCACAAAGCCCTGACCTCAATCCCATATAAAAGTTCTGGGCAGAACTAAAAACTGTGTGCGAGCAAGGCCTACAAACCTGACTCGGTTACATCAGCTCTGTCAGGAAGAATGGGCCAAAATTCATCCAACTTATTGTGGGAAGCTTGTGGAAGGCTACCCGAAACATTTGACCCAGGTTAAACGATTTAAAGGCAATGCTACCAAATACTAATTGAGTGTATGTAAACGTCTGACCCACTGGAAATGTGATGAAATAATAGGTGAAATAAATCATTGTCTCTACTATTATTCTGACATTTTACATTCTTAAAATAAAGTAGTGATCCTAACTGACCTAAGACAGGGCATTTTAAGTGCGGTTTTAGTGCCAGCCTCGGTCTGTGGTGGTATGTAGACAGCTATGAAAAATACAGATGAAAACTCTCTAGGTAGATAGTGTGGTCTGCAGCTTATCATGAGCTACTCTACCTCAGGCAGGCAAAACCTTGAGACTTCCTTAGATATCGTGCACCAGCTATTGTTTACAAATATGCATGGACCCCCGCCCCGTGTCTTACCAGAAGCTGCTGTTCTGTCCTGCCAATGAAGTGTATAATCCATCAGCTGTATGTTCTTAATGTCGTCGTTCAGCCACGACTCAGTGAAACATAAGGTATTACTGCTTTTAATGTCCTGTTGGTAGGATATACGTGCTTTCAGTTCATCCCATTTATTTCCAGCGATTGAAGGTTAGCTAGCAAATCAAATCAAATGTATTTGTCACATACACATGGTTAGCAGATGTTAATGCGAGTGTAGCGAAATGCTTGTGCTTCTAGTTCCGACAATGCAGTAATAACCAACGAGTAATCTAACCTAACAATTCCCCAACTACTACCTTATACACACAAGTGTAAAGGGATAAAGAATACAGTATGTACATAAAGATATGAAAGATATGAATGAGTGATGGTACAGAACGGCATAGGCAAGATGCAGTAGATGGTATTGAGTACAGTATATACATATGAGATGAGTAATGTAGGGTATGTAAACAGAGTGGCACAGTTTAAGGTGGCTAGTGATACATGTATTACACAAAGAAGCAGTAGATGATATAGAGTACAGTATATACATATGAGATGAGTAATGTAGGGTATGTAAACATTATATTAAGTGGCATTGTTTAAAGTGGCTAGTGATACAATTTTTCCATCAATTTCCATTATTAAAGTGGCTGGAGTTGAGTCAGTATGTTGGCAGCAGCCACTCAATGTTAGTGGTGGCTGTTTAACATTCTGATGGCCTTTTTTCAGTCTGTTGGTCCCTGCTTTGATGCATCTGTACTGACCTCGTCTTCTGGATGATAGCGGGGTGAACAGGCAGTGGCTCAGGTGGTTGTTGTCTTTGATGATCTGTATGGCCTTCCTGTGACATCGGGTGGTGTAGGTGTCCTGGAGGGCAGGGAGTTTGCCCCCGGTGATGTGTTGTGCAGACCTCACTACCCACTGGAGAGCCTTACGGTTGTGGGCGGAGCAGTTGCCGTACCAGGCGGTGATACAGCCGACAGGATGCTCTTGATTGAGCATCTGTAGAAGTTTGTGAGTGCTTTTGGTGACAAGCCAAATTTCTTCAGCCTCCTGAGGTTGAAGAGGCGCTACTGCGCCTTCTTCACAACGCTGTCTGTGTGGGTGGACCAATTCAGTTTGTCCGTGATGTATACGCAGAGGAACTTAAAACTTACTACCCTCTCCACTACTGTCCCGTCGATGTGGATAGGGGGGTGCTCCCTCTGCTGTTTCCTGAAGTCCACAATCTTCTCCTTTGTTTTGTTGACGTTGAGTGTGAGGTTATTTTCCTGACACCACACTCTGAGGGCCCTCACCTCCTCCCTGTAGGCCGTCTCGTCGTTGTTGGTAATCAAGCCTACCACTGTAGTGTCGTCCGCAAACTTGATGATTGAGTTGGAGGCGTGCATGGCCACGCAGTCGTGGGTGAACAGGGAGTACAGGAGAGGGTCTCAGAACGCAACCTAGTGGGTCCCCAGTGTTGAGGATCAGCAGGGTGGAGATGTTGTTACCTACCCTCACCACCTGGGGGCGGCCCGTCAGGAAGTCCAGTACCCAGTTGCATAGGGCGGATTCGAGACCCAGGGTCTTGATGACGAGCTTGGAGGGCACTATGGTGTTAAATGCAGAGCTGTAGTCGATGAACAGCATTCTCACATAGGTATTCCTCTTGTCCAGATGAGTTAGGGCAGTGTGCAGTGTGGTTACGATTGCGTCGTCTGTGGACCTATTGGGGCGGTAAGCAAATTGGAGTGGGTCTAGAGTGTCAGGTAGGGTGGAGGTGATATGGTCCTTGACTAGTCTCTCAAAGCACTTCATGATGACGGAAGTGAGTGCTATGGGGCGGTAGTTGTTTAACTCAGTTACCTTAGCTTTCCTGGGAACATTAACAATGGTGGCGAATGCTGCCATCAATCCACGGTTTCTGGTTTGGGAATGTTTTAATCGTTGCTGTGGGTATAACATCGTCAATGCACTTTCTAATGAACTCGCTCACCGAATCAGCGTATTCGTCAATGTTGTTGTTGGACACAATGCAGAACATATCCCAATCCATGTGATCGAAGCAGTCTTGAAGCGTGGAATCAAATTGGTCGGACCAGCGTTGAATAGACCTGAGCGCGGGAGCTTCTTGTTTTAGCCTCTATCTGTAGGCTGGAAGCAACAAAATGGAGTCGTGGTCAAATTTTCCGAAAGGAGGGTGGTAGAGGGCCTTATATGCATCGCGGAAGTTAGAATAACAATGATCCAGGGTTTTACCAGCCCTGGTTGCGCAATCGATATGCTCATAGAATTTAGGGAGTCTTGTTTTCAGATTAGCCTTGTTAAAATCCCCAGCTACAATGAATGCAGCCTCAGGATATGTGGTTTCCAGTTTCCAGTTTCATTCAGGGCCATCGATGTGTCTGCTTGGGGGGAATATATACGGCTGTGATTATAATCGAAGAGAATTCGCTTGGTAGATAATGCGGTCGACATTTGATTGTGAGGAATTGTAAGTCAGGTGAACAGAAGGACTTGAGTTCCTGTATGTTGTTATGATCACACCACGTCTCGTTAATCATAAGGCATACCCCCCCACCCCACTTCTTACCAGAAAGATGCGTGTTTCTGTGTGTGTAGTTTGTGTAGTTTGTGTGTGTAGTTTGTGTAGTTTGTGTGTGTGTGTGTAGTTTGTGTGTGTGTGTGTAGTTTGTGTAGTTTGTGTGTGTGTGTGTGTAGTTTGTGTAGTTTGTGTGTGTGTGTGTAGTTTGTGTGTGTGTGCTGAGACACAGATTTGTGTTTGATTATGGCCATGTGTCTTGTTTATGTCACACTACTTGAATGAGAGAAACAGATCATGCTCTACTGACTTCCTGGTTTAAGTCAAGTTGTAACAGATCTGTTCAGTAGACACTTTTTTTATAACCACCGAAGGAAGACTTTGCTCTTGCTTGTCAAGCTATGGCTCTGATTTCTTGTACATTCAAGCCTTTTAAATACCCTTCAGTTAACAAACCATCTGTAGCTCTTTATTGAAGCACAACTTCAACTAATATTGGATCATTAATTTGACAAATAAATCAGAGGAACACTGCTGTTCTGTATCTAAGGCCGTCTACCGATGGGATACGCACATCACTATCTGGAGTCGGTCGGTGTGGTGATTGTCTCACTGAACTGTAGCGAAGCTTTCATCCAACTGATATTCACAAGCATCATAACAATTGACTTAAATGGAAAAAAAGTCTGGAGCTTCTCGCACCCTTTGTAAATATACTCTAAAGTGGCAAGAGTATCAAAATAACTGTCAGGGACTGTATGGGGAAAATGGTTCTATTGTTAAAGGTTCTTTGTTGAAAGGGTTCTCCCTGGAACCAATAAATGTGTCTCCTACAGGGACAGCCAAAGAACCCTTTATAAATCCTCTTTTTTTGAAAGCTATATGTTTTTCAGACATAGTTTCGCAGAAAGAAAGACAACAGGGTACAGTGTGCTAACACAGCTTAAGCTCTCCATCCACTAAAAATATCCTCTTTCCTTTCAGACAGTGATTAAAAATGTATTCAACCCCCAGTTTCCACAGATGTCTCGTTCTGCTTCTCAAGCGAAAGGCAATCTAGGCTACCTAGAAACACATCAAAGTCGTCCAGCTGACAGGAACAGGAAGTTCCTCAAAACACAGAGACTTCCTGTTGTCAGCCCGAGGTGACAGACATTTGTTTCAACTGGCTCATGGAGAGGGGCAAATGCCATGCTGGCAGAACCAGTTCCTCACAATCTCCCACTCCCTGGCTAACACTAACGTAGGCCTGCACTAATTCATCTCCATCTCGCTGACAGCGGCCATTCTTCAGCCTTCTACCCCGTATCAACACTGTCTGAGTTACGCCTGACCTGGCAACCCCCAGGGTCACGGGACCATTCGTAACAGACAGGCCTCTGCATTCCAAAGCCGAAGTTCTTTTGTTTCGTCTTTTAAAAAACCTTTTTATTTTATTTTTTAAAATCTGCTTCAAAGTGATTTTTCAGAACAAGGTCAATGAAGAGTATAGTGAAGTCAGTTTCTCAGTGGAAAGACTGACAGGGTCTGCCCCATGTTCCCTCAGCCTTATCTTTTCTGAGCCCTATGTTCCTTCAGCCCTATCTTTTCTGAGCCCTATGTTCCCTCAGCATGTCAGCCCTATGTTCTCTCAGCACCTCAGCATTCACTTAACCAATTTCAAACAAAATTGGCACGTGTATCGTATTTTATTAGAGGTCTGTTATAAATGCACGCTTAGGGTTTACCAAATAATTGTTGCGAGTGTTAATCTTAATCGTCTTATTTCATTCAGTCACTTGGTATAATATACTATGGCAAGTCAACGACCAATCCTATTCACCTGAAGAAAAATGAAAATGAAACGGGCCAATGGATGCTGGGGCTCGAGATTCAGCTCCGACTTAGATGTCTGTTAGTGGGGGAGCGTACTTTGAGTTTTTTTCTGTTTGCTGAAAGCTAAGCACTTTCTGCTCTGCTTGTGTAGCTAATGCTTCCTTGCTTGGGTAAGAGGACCAGTGGTAAGAGTTCAAAAAGGCTAACCAGACAAATTTTAACCTGCAACCTCATGCATGGAGTTTCTCAATGAAAAGTAAGTGCTGTCCTGTTTGCCTGGAGTGGAACCACACTCAGGAGGCTTGCTGGGAGAGAGCAGCAGCAGTGGTTAGAGTTAGAGTGAGGAGTGAGAGTGAGGCTCATTCCGGTTTCTCTGGCAGTGTTCAGAGTCTGGATTCCAGGAATTATATACTATCCCTGGTTGGCTCTGGACGGTTTTCAGAGTGTGAATCGGATGGCATCTGTACAGGGAGCCTAAAGC
This sequence comes from Oncorhynchus mykiss, assembly GCF_013265735.2. NCBI lineage: Eukaryota > Metazoa > Chordata > Actinopteri > Salmoniformes > Salmonidae > Oncorhynchus > Oncorhynchus mykiss. The sequence goes on along the minus strand of NC_048576.1, from coordinate 45,951,508 downwards.
CCCGGTTTTGGATTCGGTGGGGGAGTGTGAACCATTGGTGGTTAATGCACCGTTGATGGAGCTGTGTCATAGGCTGGCAGATCACCTGGGGTGGATTGGCCATCTTCTCATCCACAGCAGAGTTCCTCCAGGTTTGGGTGAAGTTATTTACCTCCTGTCCATGCAGCGCTTACCCATGTTTAAAGATTTCGCTGATGACCTGGGATTCCCCTCATTCAACCAGGCTCCCTGTACAGATGCCATCCGATTCACACTCTGAAAACCGTCCAGAGCCAACCAGGGATAGTATATAATTCCTGGAATCCAGACTCTGAACACTGCCAGAGAAACCGGAATGAGCCTCACTCTCACTCCTCACTCTAACTCTAACCACTGCTGCTGCTCTCTCCCAGCAAGCCTCCTGAGTGTGGTTCCACTCCAGGCAAACAGGACAGCACTTACTTTTCATTGAGAAACTCCATGCATGAGGTTGCAGGTTAAAATTTGTCTGGTTAGCCTTTTTGAACTCTTACCACTGGTCCTCTTACCCAAGCAAGGAAGCATTAGCTACACAAGCAGAGCAGAAAGTGCTTAGCTTTCAGCAAACAGAAAAAAACTCAAAGTACGCTCCCCCACTAACAGACATCTAAGTCGGAGCTGAATCTCGAGCCCCAGCATCCATTGGCCCGTTTCATTTTCATTTTTCTTCAGGTGAATAGGATTGGTCGTTGACTTGCCATAGTATATTATACCAAGTGACTGAATGAAATAAGACGATTAAGATTAACACTCGCAACAATTATTTGGTAAACCCTAAGCGTGCATTTATAACAGACCTCTAATAAAATACGATACACGTGCCAATTTTGTTTGAAATTGGTTAAGTGAATGCTGAGGTGCTGAGAGAACATAGGGCTGACATGCTGAGGGAACATAGGGCTCAGAAAAGATAGGGCTGAAGGAACATAGGGCTCAGAAAAGATAAGGCTGAGGGAACATGGGGCAGACCCTGTCAGTCTTTCCACTGAGAAACTGACTTCACTATACTCTTCATTGACCTTGTTCTGAAAAATCACTTTGAAGCAGATTTTAAAAAATAAAATAAAAAGGTTTTTTAAAAGACGAAACAAAAGAACTTCGGCTTTGGAATGCAGAGGCCTGTCTGTTACGAATGGTCCCGTGACCCTGGGGGTTGCCAGGTCAGGCGTAACTCAGACAGTGTTGATACGGGGTAGAAGGCTGAAGAATGGCCGCTGTCAGCGAGATGGAGATGAATTAGTGCAGGCCTACGTTAGTGTTAGCCAGGGAGTGGGAGATTGTGAGGAACTGGTTCTGCCAGCATGGCATTTGCCCCTCTCCATGAGCCAGTTGAAACAAATGTCTGTCACCTCGGGCTGACAACAGGAAGTCTCTGTGTTTTGAGGAACTTCCTGTTCCTGTCAGCTGGACGACTTTGATGTGTTTCTAGGTAGCCTAGATTGCCTTTCGCTTGAGAAGCAGAACGAGACATCTGTGGAAACTGGGGGTTGAATACATTTTTAATCACTGTCTGAAAGGAAAGAGGATATTTTTAGTGGATGGAGAGCTTAAGCTGTGTTAGCACACTGTACCCTGTTGTCTTTCTTTCTGCGAAACTATGTCTGAAAAACATATAGCTTTCAAAAAAAGAGGATTTATAAAGGGTTCTTTGGCTGTCCCTGTAGGAGACACATTTATTGGTTCCAGGGAGAACCCTTTCAACAAAGAACCTTTAACAATAGAACCATTTTCCCCATACAGTCCCTGACAGTTATTTTGATACTCTTGCCACTTTAGAGTATATTTACAAAGGGTGCGAGAAGCTCCAGACTTTTTTTCCATTTAAGTCAATTGTTATGATGCTTGTGAATATCAGTTGGATGAAAGCTTCGCTACAGTTCAGTGAGACAATCACCACACCGACCGACTCCAGATAGTGATGTGCGTATCCCATCGGTAGACGGCCTTAGATACAGAACAGCAGTGTTCCTCTGATTTATTTGTCAAATTAATGATCCAATATTAGTTGAAGTTGTGCTTCAATAAAGAGCTACAGATGGTTTGTTAACTGAAGGGTATTTAAAAGGCTTGAATGTACAAGAAATCAGAGCCATAGCTTGACAAGCAAGAGCAAAGTCTTCCTTCGGTGGTTATAAAAAAAGTGTCTACTGAACAGATCTGTTACAACTTGACTTAAACCAGGAAGTCAGTAGAGCATGATCTGTTTCTCTCATTCAAGTAGTGTGACATAAACAAGACACATGGCCATAATCAAACACAAATCTGTGTCTCAGCACACACACACAAACTACACACACACACACAAACTACACAAACTACACACACACACACACAAACTACACAAACTACACACACACACACAAACTACACACACACACAAACTACACAAACTACACACACAAACTACACAAACTACACACACAGAAACACGCATCTTTCTGGTAAGAAGTGGGGTGGGGGGGTATGCCTTATGATTAACGAGACGTGGTGTGATCATAACAACATACAGGAACTCAAGTCCTTCTGTTCACCTGACTTACAATTCCTCACAATCAAATGTCGACCGCATTATCTACCAAGCGAATTCTCTTCGATTATAATCACAGCCGTATATATTCCCCCCAAGCAGACACATCGATGGCCCTGAATGAAACTGGAAACTGGAAACCACATATCCTGAGGCTGCATTCATTGTAGCTGGGGATTTTAACAAGGCTAATCTGAAAACAAGACTCCCTAAATTCTATGAGCATATCGATTGCGCAACCAGGGCTGGTAAAACCCTGGATCATTGTTATTCTAACTTCCGCGATGCATATAAGGCCCTCTACCACCCTCCTTTCGGAAAATTTGACCACGACTCCATTTTGTTGCTTCCAGCCTACAGATAGAGGCTAAAACAAGAAGCTCCCGCGCTCAGGTCTATTCAACGCTGGTCCGACCAATTTGATTCCACGCTTCAAGACTGCTTCGATCACATGGATTGGGATATGTTCTGCATTGTGTCCAACAACAACATTGACGAATACGCTGATTCGGTGAGCGAGTTCATTAGAAAGTGCATTGACGATGTTATACCCACAGCAACGATTAAAACATTCCCAAACCAGAAACCGTGGATTGATGGCAGCATTCGCCACCATTGTTAATGTTCCCAGGAAAGCTAAGGTAACTGAGTTAAACAACTACCGCCCCATAGCACTCACTTCCGTCATCATGAAGTGCTTTGAGAGACTAGTCAAGGACCATATCACCTCCACCCTACCTGACACTCTAGACCCACTCCAATTTGCTTACCGCCCCAATAGGTCCACAGACGACGCAATCGTAACCACACTGCACACTGCCCTAACTCATCTGGACAAGAGGAATACCTATGTGAGAATGCTGTTCATCGACTACAGCTCTGCATTTAACACCATAGTGCCCTCCAAGCTCGTCATCAAGACCCTGGGTCTCGAATCCGCCCTATGCAACTGGGTACTGGACTTCCTGACGGGCCGCCCCCAGGTGGTGAGGGTAGGTAACAACATCTCCACCCTGCTGATCCTCAACACTGGGGACCCACTAGGTTGCGTTCTGAGACCCTCTCCTGTACTCCCTGTTCACCCACGACTGCGTGGCCATGCACGCCTCCAACTCAATCATCAAGTTTGCGGACGACACTACAGTGGTAGGCTTGATTACCAACAACGACGAGACGGCCTACAGGGAGGAGGTGAGGGCCCTCAGAGTGTGGTGTCAGGAAAATAACCTCACACTCAACGTCAACAAAACAAAGGAGAAGATTGTGGACTTCAGGAAACAGCAGAGGGAGCACCCCCCTATCCACATCGACGGGACAGTAGTGGAGAGGGTAGTAAGTTTTAAGTTCCTCTGCGTATACATCACGGACAAACTGAATTGGTCCACCCACACAGACAGCGTTGTGAAGAAGGCGCAGTAGCGCCTCTTCAACCTCAGGAGGCTGAAGAAATTTGGCTTGTCACCAAAAGCACTCACAAACTTCTACAGATGCTCAATCAAGAGCATCCTGTCGGCTGTATCACCGCCTGGTACGGCAACTGCTCCGCCCACAACCGTAAGGCTCTCCAGTGGGTAGTGAGGTCTGCACAACACATCACCGGGGGCAAACTCCCTGCCCTCCAGGACACCTACACCACCCGATGTCACAGGAAGGCCATACAGATCATCAAAGACAACAACCACCTGAGCCACTGCCTGTTCACCCCGCTATCATCCAGAAGACGAGGTCAGTACAGATGCATCAAAGCAGGGACCAACAGACTGAAAAAAGGCCATCAGAATGTTAAACAGCCACCACTAACATTGAGTGGCTGCTGCCAACATACTGACTCAACTCCAGCCACTTTAATAATGGAAATTGATGGAAAAATTGTATCACTAGCCACTTTAAACAATGCCACTTAATATAATGTTTACATACCCTACATTACTCATCTCATATGTATATACTGTACTCTATATCATCTACTGCTTCTTTGTGTAATACATGTATCACTAGCCACCTTAAACTGTGCCACTCTGTTTACATACCCTACATTACTCATCTCATATGTATATACTGTACTCAATACCATCTACTGCATCTTGCCTATGCCGTTCTGTACCATCACTCATTCATATCTTTCATATCTTTATGTACATACTGTATTCTTTATCCCTTTACACTTGTGTGTATAAGGTAGTAGTTGGGGAATTGTTAGGTTAGATTACTCGTTGGTTATTACTGCATTGTCGGAACTAGAAGCACAAGCATTTCGCTACACTCGCATTAACATCTGCTAACCATGTGTATGTGACAAATACATTTGATTTGATTTGCTAGCTAACCTTCAATCGCTGGAAATAAATGGGATGAACTGAAAGCACGTATATCCTACCAACAGGACATTAAAAGCAGTAATACCTTATGTTTCACTGAGTCGTGGCTGAACGACGACATTAAGAACATACAGCTGATGGATTATACACTTCATTGGCAGGACAGAACAGCAGCTTCTGGTAAGACACGGGGCGGGGGTCCATGCATATTTGTAAACAATAGCTGGTGCACGATATCTAAGGAAGTCTCAAGGTTTTGCCTGCCTGAGGTAGTGTGGTCTGCAGCTTATCATGAGCTACTCTATCTACCTAGAGAGTTTTCATCTGTATTTTTCATAGCTGTCTACATACCACCACAGACCGAGGCTGGCACTAAAACCGCACTTAACCTTTCTGATCTCCCCATCCCGGATCCGGGTTCGTGAATACAGACTCAAGCTCATTACCATAACGCAACGTTAACTATTCATGAAAATCGCAAATGAAATGAAATAAATATGCTAGCTCTCAAGCTTAGCCTTTTGTTAACAACACTGTCATCTCAGATTTTCAAAATATGCTTCTCAACCATTGCAAAACAAGCATTTGTGTAACAGTATTGATGGCTAACGTAGCATTTAGCATTAGCATTCAGCTGGCAACATTTACACAAAAAAACAGAAAAGCATTCAAAAAAATAATTTACCTTTGAAGAACTTCAGATGTTTTCAATGAGGAGACTCTCAGATAGCAAATGTTCAGTTTTTCCTGAAAGATTATTTGTTTAGGACAAATCGCTCCGTTTTCTGCGTCACGTTTAGCTATGAAAAAACCCCTGTATCCAGGATTGTGTAAATCTATCAGCAAGCTCATTAGCATAACACAACGTTAACTATTTATGAAAATCGCAAATGAAATGAAATAAATATGCCATCTCTCAAGCTTAGCCTTTTGTAAACAACACTGTCATCTCAGATTTTCAAAATATGCTTCTCAACCATAGGAAAACAATAATTTGTGTAAAAGTAGCTAGCTAGAGTTAGCATTTCGCGTTAGCATTTAGCGTTAGCATTAGCGTTAGCATCCAGCACGCAACATTAACAAAAACATAAAAGCCTTCAAATAAAATCATTTACCTTTGAAGAACTTCTGATGTTTTCAATGAGGATACTCTCAGTTAGATAGCAGATGCTCAGTTTTTCCAAAAAGATTCCTTGTGTATTAGAAATAGCTCCGTTTTATACATCACATTTGGCTACCAAAAAAAATCCATAAATTCAGTCCTCAAAACGCAAACTTTTTTCCAAATTAACTCCATAATATCGACTGAAAACATGGCAAACGTTGTTTAGAATCAATCATCAAGGTGTTTTTCACATATCTCTTCATTGATACATCGTTCTTGGACACATGCTTTCTCCCCTGAATCAAATGGTAAAGTGGAAGCAGCTGGCAATTGCGCACCGAATTCGACGCAGGACACCAGGCGGACACTTGGAAAATGTAGTCTCTTATGGTCAATCTTCCAATGATATGCCTACAAATACGTCACAATGCTGCTAAGACCTTGGGCGAACGACAGAAAGTGTAGGCTCATTCGTTGCGCAATCACAGCCATATAAGGAGAGAATGGAAAACAGAGCTTCAGAAATTCTGCTAATTCCTGGGTGATGCATCATCTTGGTTTCGCCTGTAGAATGAGTTCTGGGGCACTTACAGACAAAATCTTTGCAGATTCTGAAACTTCAGAGTGTTTTCTTTCCAAAACTGTCAAGAATATGCATAGTCGAGCATCTTTTCGTGACAAAATATCGCGCTTAAAACGGGAACGTTTTTTATCCAAAAATGAAATAGCGCCCCTAGAGCTCTAATTAACTTGGATTAAATGTCAGGAATTGTGAAACTGAGTTTAAATGTATGTAAACTTCTGACTTCAACTGTACCTCTCAACACTCTCTGAACTGGAGTTTGATCCATCCATACTCAGGTCTCGGCAAGCATCAACAAAGTTTGTATCGCAATCTGAACGTATCTGGTTTGCCTCTAGTTGAGAAGTATCTTCTCAGGGCGTTTATGAAGCTTGAAGCACTTAATGATTCAATTACTTCCGTGTACAGCTCTTGTGCACATACACGGGAACATCACCACTCACCTTTTGATATTGGCATGTCCTCCTCTGGTGCTGCGAGACCACTTCCCATGGGCCGAAAACGTCCGCGCCTACGAAGGTGAAAGTTGGTCCTACCTATAGCCGCTCAGCTGGCAGTTCTAGCATCTGCTGGTGTTCCGTCTTCCCGCGGAGCTTCTTGCATGAGTGCACTGCTGATACATCTCTTAGCTCCAACCAACCAGAGTCCATCTGTTCGGATGGCACCCTCTGTGAAATGTTTCACAGCTTGTGGTGATGCACAAGCAAGGTTGCCAGGTGGTGAAGACCTGGAATGATGATGCGGTTGACATAGTTTGTTCCTAATTTAGATTGCTCGATTCGGCTTCCAACTCTGAGCAGTCTGTCACTGTCTACGATAGGATGCAGCCTTCGTAGACTGCTGTCAATAGGAAGACTGCGTTCTGCTGCTATGCACCTAAATTGCTCTGCATAACATTTGTCTTGGATACTCTTTATCACAAGGACTTTGGCTCTTTCCAGCTCCTCTTCAGTGGGGATCTTCAGAGAGATGTGCCATCCGTGGAAGCTGTTCTCTTGTGCAGGCTGAGAGAAGGTCCGAGCTATGTGGATTAAGAGTGTTATTGTCCTTATGAGACTGTTCCACTTGGAGAAACGCTGAGCTCCAAACGCTTTGAGCAAGTTCTTGGAGACTTGAGTGACATTAGTTGTCACCTGTGGCCGTATCTCAGAAGGCAGAGTTGATAAGGTCAAAATACTTTAGCGGTTAGGAGGAGTGTAGGGCTGGATTCTGTAGAAAGGCTAGTCCTGACAGCCATGTTGTGTTGCTGAGGAGAGCTACTGTTACGGATCTAGATTCATGGTCAGCTGGGTTTAGATCTGTGGGCATGTACCGCCATTGGTCTGGGGACGTGTATTGCCGGATATGCTGAACTCTGTTGCTCACATAGACGTAGGGCCACCTTGTTTGGTAGTGGAAGTAGAAAGCACCACTTTGCTGTCCGAATAGTATGTGATGCTGTCAAACTTCAGATCCACCTCCTCAACTATCAACTCTGCGATCTCGACTGCCAGCACGACTGCACATAGTTCCAGTCTGGGGATAGTGAGTTCTGGCTTAGGAGCCAGCTTTGCCTTGCCAAAGACAAAGCTGACTTCACTTTTTCCATCTTGAGTGGTGACCTTCAGGTTAGCTGCAGCTGCGATAGCTTTCACCTGATGCATCTGCCCTTCATGACAACTATAGCACCGACGTCACAGGAAGGCAAAATAGATCAAAGACAACAAACACCCGAGCCACTACCTGTTCACATTAATACCAACCAGAAGGCATGGTCAGTACATGTGCATTAAACTGGGACCGAGAGACTGAAGAACAGCTTCTATCAAGGACATCAGACTGCTAAACAGCAATCATTAACTCAGAGAGGCTGCTGCCTACATGGAGACCCAATCACTAGCCAAATGTATCACTAGTCACTTTAAGCAATGCCACTTTAATAATGTTTACATATCATACATTACTCAAATTACATGTATATACTGTATTTTATCCGTCTATTGCACCTTGCCTATGCCGCTCGGCCATCGTTCATCCATATATTTATATGTACATATTTGCATTCACCCCTTTCAGATTTGTGTGTATTAGGTAGTTGTTGGGGAACTGTTAGATTAGTTGTTAGATATTACTGCACTGTTGGAAACAGAAGCACAAGCATTTCGCTACACGCACATTAACATCTGCTAACCATGTGTATGTAACAAATCAAATTTGATTTGGATTTGAAGACAAAGTTCCTTGAGCTGATTATTAGAGGTCGAGGAAGACATGTAGGTGCTAAGTCTTGAAGGGAATCTCTCCATTTGTTCCATTTCTCGTCCATGTCTGCGGGAAGGGGTGAATCCCAATCTTATGCAAGCGTGGAGAGCTCTCAGGAATAGCCTGCCTTTTTTTATGGTGACAGGGCTAGGAGGCTAAGTGGATCATATAGGCTATTAACCGTAGAGAGCATTCCCCTGCGTGTGAATGGCTTCTTGTTGTCTATGGCTTGGAATGTGAATGTGTCTGCTGTGATGTTCTAAGACACTCCTAGACTGTGCTGTAAGGGGGAGATCAACAGTGAAGAGGTTTAGATCCTTAATGTCCTTTGCCCTGTCGTCAGTGGGAAACGCCTCCATCAGCACAGGACTGTTGGAGGCAATTTTGTGTAGCCTGAGGTTAGATAACGCAAGCATTTCCTGTGCTCGACCTAGGACACTGATGGACTCTATTTCGGTAGCAAATTACTTCAGTGTGTCATCGACGAACCTTCTCACATCGAGGCCAAAGTCATCCTCTTCTTCCTTGGCAGTACTCCTTAGGCCGTATACAGTTGAAGTCAGAAGTTAGCCAAATACATTTAAACTCAGTTTATCACAATTCCTTACATTTAATCCTAGTAAAAATTCCCTGTCTTAGGGCAGTTAGGATCACCACTTATTTTAAGAATGTGAAATGTCAGAATAATAGTAGAATGATTTATTTAAGCTTTTATTTCTTTCATCACATTCCCGGTGGGTCAGACGTTTACATACACTCAATTAGTATTCAGTAGCATTGCCTTTAAATTGTTCAACCTGGGTCAATGTTTCAGGTAGCCTTCCACAAGCTTTGCACAATACGTTGGGTGAATTTTGGCCCGTTCCTCCTGACAGAGCTGGTGTAACTGAGTCAGGTTTGTAGGCCTCCTTGCTCGCACACGCTTTTTCAGTTCTGCCCACAAATTTTCTATAGGATTGAGGTCAGAGCTTTGTGATGGCCACTCCAATACCTTGACTTTGTTGTCCTTCAGCCATTTTGCCACAACTTTGGAAGTATGCTTGGTGTAATTGTCCATTTAGAAGACCCATTTGTGACCAAGCTTTAACTTCCTGACTGATGTCTTGAGATGTTGCTTCAATATATCCACATAATTTTCCTCCCTCATGATGCCATCTATTTTGTGAAGTGCACCAGTCCCTCTTGCAGCAAAGTACCCCCACAACATGATGCTGCCACCCCTGTGCTTCACGGTTGGGTTGGTGATCTTTGGCTTGCAAGTCTCCCCCTTTTTCCTCCAAACATAACGATGGTCATTATGGCCAAACAGTTCTATTTTTGTTTCATCAGAACAGAGGACATTTCTCCAAAAAGTACGATCTTTGTGACCATGTGCAGTTGCAAACCTTAGTCTGGCTTTTTTTTATGGCGGTTTTGGAGCAGTGGCTTCTTCCTTGCTGAGCAGCCTTTCAGGTTATGTCAATATAGGACTCGTTTCACTGTGGATATAGATACTTTTGTACCTGTTTCCTCCAGCATCTTCACAAGGTCCTTTGCTGTTGTTCTGGGATTGATTTGCACTTTCCGCACCAAAGTACGTTCATCTCTAGGAGACAGAACACGTCTCCTTCCTGAGCGGTTTGGTGGCTGCGTGGTCCCATGGTGTTTATACTTGCGTACTAATGTTTGTACAGATGAACGTGGTACCTCCAGGCTTTTGGAAATTACTCCCAAGGATGAACCAGACTTGTGGAGGTCTACAATTTTTTTTCTGAGGTCTTGGCTGATTTCTTTAGATTTTCCCATGAGTTAAAGCAAAGAGGCACTGAGTTTGAAGGTGGGCCTTGAAATACATCCCCAGCTACGCCTTCAATTGACTCAAATTATGTCAATTAGCCTATCAGAAGCTTCTAAAGCCATGACATCATTTTCTGGAATTTTCCAAGCTGTTTAAAGGCACAGTCAACTTTGTATGTAAACTTCTGACCCACTGGAATTGTGATACAGTGAAATAATCTGTCTGTAAACAATTGTTGGAAATATTACTTGTGTCATGCACAAAGTAGATTTCCTAACCGACTTGCCAAAACTATAGTTCATTAACAAGAAATTTGTGGAGTTGTTGAAAAACGAGTTTTAATGACTCCAACATAAGTGTACATAAACTTCCAACTTCAACTGTATATGGCGACAACAGGGGACGGGCTATTGCCGAAGACATGGACACGCATTCTGTAGTCCACAATTGTTGCGATACCACAGGAAGCAAAGGAAGTCTCTGTGATCCTCCATCATCCCGAAGCAGTGGAACATGTGCTGGATATCAGCACTGATGGCCACAGGTTCTTTCCTGAACCTCTTGAGTATCCCAACAGGCTGCCGTTGAGATCAGGGCCTGTGGGGAGTACATAATTGAGGGAGACTCCTTTGAATGGTGCACTTGAGTTGAACACCACACGGCTCTGGTCTGGCTTTATAGGGTGATAGACTCCAAATGGAGGTACCAGCATTCTTGACCTTCCTGGTAGAGCTACCTCTGCATGGTCGTTGATGAACGATTTCTGCATGAACTCTACGAATTGCTCCTTCATCTGAACCTGCTTTGCTAGAGTACGACGGAGTGAGGTGAGACGACTGTAAGCATACTCCATATTGTTTGGCAACCATCATCTGGGTTTCTGAAAGGGAAAGGGTGCGAACCAGCTGTTGGAGTGGTCTTGGCAGACCTCGTTGTCCGTGATCTGAAGGAATCTTGAGTCGTCAATCGAAGGTGCAAAGTTTGAATGCTAGCTGTGCGACAGAAGATTGGCTGACCCAGGTTCTCTCCGGTAAGTGTCAGTGAGTTGTGTTGAAGGTTTGGCTCGTCAAGGATCTTCTGCGGTGCTCCGTAACTGAGCTTCTCTTTCACCCTAACCTGACTGTTGCATGGGCTGAAGTAGGTTGGACGACCATTTTCCAAGATGGATGTCTTGAACGAACTCACCTGAGATGGTTTGCGGGCACCTCTGAGACACACATCCCCGACAAAAACCCAATCTAGGTCTAGCTTCTGGGCAAATGGAGCATCGTCTGGACCGTTGATTTCGTTCCTCACTTTATGTACTCTCAAGACAACTCTGCCTAAGAAGAGAAGTATGTCGGCATCGGAATCCAGAGGTGGGATCTCGTCTGCGATGCGTCTCAGGTGACTGTGGTGGCGAGCTGAGTGGTTGTTAGGGACTTGGTTACATTCGATGAGCGTGGGAAGGCGGAGACTCATCTTCTCGTCGAATGACTCCACAACGTAACCACGGGCCGTCCTTCCAGCTGTCTCTGTTAGTACCACGCATCTTGAGTGTGTATGGTGATGAACTACCTTTTGACCTTGAAGCTGTTGAACTCTGATCTTGCTTTGTTCATCCAGTATAGCGCACATCCTTTTTGATTATTCACGGCATCCTTCTGGAACACATTTATGAAGCATATCTTGGAGCATGCTCTCACGCTTATTCCTTTTCCACATACCGCGGTGCACTCAGATGTGACCTCCTGATTGGCTGGTTCCTCTTCCTCCCTGCTATGCTCTAAAGAGGAAGGGGATGAGCTTAACTTCCATGGAGCTGGACCAGGATGGAGTGCTGAGAGGTGCCGGCCGCTTTCACATTCGTTGCATTTCACCGTTACCTTACAGTTCTTGGCGAGATGATTTGTGGAAGAGCAGCACTGAAAACACACAGTTCTCTTTGAGGTACTGTTTGCGGTCTTCCAGGGACTTCTCTCTGAAACCTCCACACTTCTTTAACGGATGAGGCTTGGTGACCTACGTAATCTACTTTGCAGATTTAACGTCTGGTTTCTTCTGATCCCCCGTGTTCTCTTTTGAAGATACTTGTATTTTGTGGACAGATATTGTCTTCCCATGTCTGTCTTGCTCGTCTCTTCTGACAGGTGCCGAATGGGAGGAGAAGAGGTTGAAGCTGGGGTCTGCCCTGACTTTGGCTTCTCTACGGATGAAGTTGGCGAACATCCAGAATGGAAGGTGACATTGTTTTTATAGCCTGACGTTTGACCCATATGATGTCCACGTTTCCTGCAGGCCATATGGGAGCTTCTCTACGATAGGGCTCACCCCTCTGGATGTCTCCAGGTATGATAGGCCAGGTAGGTAGCCATCTTGCTTTGCAGCTTCGAGCTCCAATAATAGATCTCCAAGGTCACAGAGTGTCTGGGGTTCTTTATTTGTCACGTTTTTTGCAGTACGGGTCATGACCATAGGGCTGATGTCACTCTCTCTACACTGGTTGGCTACACATGCATTTTGCTCTTCTCCAGTAGCTGAATCAAGTTAGACCTGCTTGAAATACTTTTGCAGATAAATTGCTCATTTACATCTATGGAAATAGGCTGTTTGATTTAGGCCCACTGAAAAGTCCAAGTTAGAGCGAGTGACAGTTTTCTAGTGAGAAAACATGGTAACAACACCTAATTGTTATCCAGGCATCTCTGTTCTGTGGAGAAATTGTGTATTGTCTCCACTCTCCAATGTATTCATTCATGTTTATGTTGGGATAGGCAGATGAATTGCTTTCTTCTCCACGCCTCAAACACAAAGCCACAGTCGTCACTGAACAGGCATGCTTTTGTCCTCTTGGTGAAACTGTGAATCAGCAAACACATTCTCTCTGTGTGTTCAAGAACAGAATGATGAGCATTAGACAAAAAGGAACAAGTTACATAAAGCTTGTACTGTACTGTGTTGAAATGATGTCCCCTCTGTTTTATTGCAGGGCACAAACATTCCCTGTGAACAGAGATGAAGAGATTGCATTGATGTCGACCACGATGACTGTCTGAAGAAACCCTATGTAAGCTGCATGAATAAATGTCAACAAAAAAAATACAAACCAACAATATTAAGGACAAAGTGTCTGAAACATTCAAACTTTCCCTAAAGTTTAACTTTAAGTGAAACAAATTTAGAAATGACGACAAATGTATTCCTCATACCTTTATTGAACATCTCTACTGATGTGTACAGTGCATCCTTTGTTTTTCTTAACAAATTCTATGAATCTAGACAAAGGAAAACAAATATTGAATGATTATTCAACTATGATACCAAGAACACAGACGATTAGTAGTTCAATTACAAACATCCACACCATACAAAATGTACTAAAATAAATTGGTAATGCACTAAAAGAAACTAAACTGACCCATACAGTTGTGGAGGATGACAGTGTATTTACAAATCCATTGAGGAGAATATTAAAGTGCTGTGTTGGGTTCTGAGACAAACATTACTGCACTATTACGTCATAAAAACATATTTACATGCATACAGTCACCATGTGAACATACAGAAATATACACATCTCTCTGCAGCTCCAAGGCATGGACCACAGGGGCAATGGTGTGTGGAAGCTTTTTTTCCTGGCCCAGCTTCAACACACCAGGGTCATATTCATTAGGGCACTGAAAATAAACTGTTTTAAATCCTTTTGCAAAGAAAAAATAAAATGAATGTCCAGTTTGTTCCCTTTGGTGCCTATGTTAAAATTAATCATGGTCTTAAATTTAGGCCAGATGTGTTAGTGCTGGGCTGAAACAAAAGCCTGCACACACTGAATCTCTCCAGGACTTGCATATAGACAATCAGGGCTGAGTGGTGCCATTGATCTCCAGTATGGGGGTGGGCTCTTCCAACTGAGGGGCAGTTAGTATGCCCCCTGGGTTGCGGAACATGCGCCTGGAGCTTCTAGTGCGGGGCGGGGAGGGGGTGGAGGTTTTGCTCTGCAACTTGTTGTTGTGATGTGAAGGGGGGGAGCTGACTGGGGTGCGAGGGTACCTGCGAGAAGAACGGGCAGGGGGGTCAGGGGAGTGTGAGGAGGGGGGCAGGGAGCTGCTGTAGCTGGGAGGGCTTCTAGGTGGTACAGAGGGGAGGACCAGGCCTCTGTTGCCGGGGGAGTCATGGTCTTCCTGAGGGGAATCCTACAAAGAGGGGAACCAAGTCAATACACACACACAATGCTCTCTAAACAGGTGTAGTGGCTGTTGAGATATTGAGATATTGTGGTCATCCTACCAGCTGAAAAGAGGGTTGAGAAATAAAAATGTACAAACCCCCACAGTATCTCTGTCCATTTTATCGATTTAATAAATGAACATTTATTCAGACAAGGGTTTATTTAGTTATGTTTTGAGTCAGATAGTGATGGTGACAGATTTACATGTTTTTTGTTATTTCGAGAGTTACCTTTTTGAGGATGTAGAGTGCCACTGGATTCTTGCGTTCATGTTCAGTCATAATTTTTGGTAAAACTCGAACTGAACAGGATGAAAAAGACATTGGATGAACACCTTTGGTGCAGTACACATTTTTTAATGTATTATTATGAATAAATTGGAAATATAAATAAAAGTTATTATTAGTTTTCTTACCTGCATGATTGATTTGGGTATAATCAGGGTGTTCTAATAAATGCCTTGGCAGGCCTGCCAAACCTCTGGGCTTCATTTGCCGTTTCTGACGTTCTCTGCATAATAAACGCACAATGTATGTGAGATTAAACTGTGTGCTAAAATGATACAGTATACAACTGTTAAACCCTCTAGAGTCTAAGCCCTGTCTTTGCCAGGGGATAGGGGGTGGGGGGTCTAAGCTAACATATGGAATTGTTTTAAGATGTTCATACCAAGGATAATTTAGCTATTTTATTTTTTTTATTTTAAGAGCCCTTGATGTATCAAAAAAAATATATACAAAAATTATTAGATAAACATTTTATTAGGCATTACTGCTATTAGCCAATAGAAACACATTGAACAACAGATTCAGTACATGGAACAACAGCCCCCCCCCCAAAAAAAAAATATCTAAAGGAACTTTGTTTTGTAGTGTCTGTCCTATACCTGAGAGATATAAGAAAGATGAGGATTTTTTTTAACATGTATTTATTCCTTTATTTTAGGCACTAAACTATCTCCATACATACTTCCATACGTTTTTTTAAACTGGTACCTTCAAATAGGTCTCTTGAGGCTTGTGGGCCTTAAAGAAATTGACTGTCAATATGCTTCTGCCTTTTTACCACTCTTCTCACTGTTTTCCCCTGACCATAGGACCGTGAGAATGCTATTCATTGACCACAGCACAGCGTTCAACACCATAGTACCATCAAAGCTCATCACTAAGCTAAGGATCCTGGGACTAAACACCTCCCTCTTCACAACTGGATCCTGGACTTCCTGACGGGCAACCCCCAGGTGGTGAGGGTAGGTAGCAACACATCTGCCACGCTGATCCTCAACACTGGAGCTCCCCAGGGGTGCGTGCTCAGTCCCCTCCTGTACTCCCTGTTCACCTATGACTGCATGGCCAGGCACGACTCCAACACCATCAGTAAGTTTGCAGACGACACAACAGTGGTAGGCCTGATCACCGACAATGACGAGACAGCCTATAGGGAGGAGGTCAGAGACCGGGCCGGGTGGTGCCAGAATAACAACCTATCCCTCAACATAACCAAGACTAAGGAGATGATTGTGAACTACAGGAAAAGGAGGACCGAGCATGCCCCCATTCTCATCGACTGGGCTGTAGTGGAGCAAGTTGAGAGCCTCAAGTTCCTTGGTGTCCACATCAACAACAAACTAGAATTGTCAAACACACCAAGACAGTTGTGAAGAAGGCACGACAAAGGCTATTCCCCCTCAGGAAACTTACAAGATTTGGCATGGGTCCCGAGATCCTCAAAAGGTTCTACAGCTGCAACATCGAGAGCATACTGGTTGCATCACTGCCTGGTACGGCAATTGCTCAGCCTCTGACTGCAAGGCACTGCAGAGGGTAGTGCATACGGCCCAGTACATAACTGGGGCTAAGCTGCCTGCCATCCAGGACCTCTACACCAGGCGGTGTCAAAGACCCCAGCCACCTCAGTCATAGACTGTTCTCTCTACTACCGCATGGCAAGCGGTACCAGAGTGCCAAGTCTAGGACAAAAAGGCTTCTCAACAGTTTTTTTCCCCAAGCCATAAGACTCCTGAACAGGTAATCAAATGGCTACCCAGACTATTTGCATTGTGTCCCACCCACCACCCACAAACCCTCTTTTACGCTACTGCTACTCTCTGCTCATCATAAATGAATAGTCACTTTAACCATATGTACATGCTACCTCAATCAGCCTGACTAACCGGTGTCTGTATTTAGCCTCACTACTTTTATAGCCTCGCTACTATATATAGCCTGTCTTTTTACTGTTGTTTTATTTCTTTACCTACCTATTGTTCACCTAATACCTTTTATGCACTATTGGTTAGAGCCTGTAAGTAAGCATTTCACTGTCGGCGCACGTGACAAATAAACTTTGATTTGATGTACAGACAGAGAAGCATCCAGAAACATGCAGCGAGTGAGACAACCATCAATAAGCTAGTTCTTACTTCTTGGAAGGCCCCCAGCAGGCGCATACTGTAACCAAGGTGATGAGAAGAAAAATACCCCCGGTGGAGAGAATGATGTAGAGGGAACTCCTCCCTGTGGGGGGAACACAAGAGGGTCAGGTAGATAGCAGTGTCACAGGTTGTGTCCCAAATGGCACCTGTTTCCCTATTCAGTGCACTACATTTGACCAGGGCCCATAGGGCTCTGGTCAACAGTAATGCACTATATAGGGAATACGGTACTATTTGGGTGGTAACCACACAGGAAAATAAATGTCACAGGAGAGCTACTTAACAGTATGTTCAAGCAGAATTACAGTATGTACTTTCTCCCCCGTCCTCCCACGTACACACTCATGTCTCTGTGATGTAGTCATGTACTGCATGTATAGCCAGTGATCGACTTCCCTCCCACGCATTCTGTTTGCTAATGGTACATTACAATGATGTTTTTCCCCCCTCTAGAGTGAGGGCTTTGGGTTTATTTTATTTTACAGAAGCTATCATGATTTGCATTTGCCTTTATTCACCCCTTCCCTAAAGTACAAGGACTTGCTTTTCAGTGAAGTATTTGTTTCATGCCCTAGGCTTGAACCACTGACTTGTACGCCTAAGAAAGCGCTCTGAGATGAAATTATGAAAATAACTTCAATTTTACTTAGTGAGTACTTACTAAAGAAGCCTATATCATGGGTTAGAGAGTGCGAGAGTATTACAGGAGTTAGCTACATTTCTCCATCCTCATCCCTCAACTTTATAGCAAAGCAAGTAGTGGGGCTGCCATTTTACAGAAAACCAGATTGCAGATTGTGGCTTTAAATTGCCACTGGTTCAAGCCTATAGTTCCACTGTTAAGCCTACTGTAGATAGTGAGTTTAATGGGCAGGCTCTTCATGCTGCCAATAGGGTTCTCCACCATGCAGCCGTAGATGTCATCATCCACCATCAGCACCCGCACAATTGTCAAGAGCTTCTGGTCAGGTGACAACTGCAGGCGCGTCTCATTGGTCAGCGGTTTACCGCCTTTCTGCCAGCTGTACTTGGCATTGGTTCCATTGTCGTGGGAGCAGTTGAGGGTAAAGTGCTCGCTGAGCTCCAGCACTGAGGAGGCCTCCATGTGGACATAAGGCCTGGATATGGGCTCTATGGAGAAGAAGCATAGTAGTCACACATGTTTCTGAAATACCCCAATGAAAAGATTAGGATCTCTTGTTCGTTCAGGGTCAAAGGTTATGCTGATATGATGGTGAAAAAATGTGTCACGAGTCAGCTAATGTACATATACAACTTCTCAGGTGACCCTTCTCAGGTGACCCATGTGACAATGACTTCACAGGTTCAACACTGTTTTGGCTACTGTCCCTTGCACTTTCCTTGACAATTCAGCCCATTCATACAAATTCATGCAATTCAGCCCAGTCTTATGAATGAGAAATATAAACAAAAATGTCAAAAAGCTTTTGGTTTTGTCACAGACAATGCCAGAAGTCCCTGCAAGCAGTGCCTCTTTAATGCAAGTCATGTCACAGAGGACTATTCACCAACCAATTTAGTGACCTTAGTATCCACCCTGAAATTGGTAGTCATACCAAAGACTCCAAAAATGGTAATCAATGCCTCTGCTTGACACTCCGCATTAAAGAGATGGATTAGGGATAAGGTCCTGCAATAGACTAGCATCCTGTCCAGTGGGTGTACTTGTATATCAAACTGCCTCACGCTACAGAATAAGGACATAGGCTACTACCCTATGGTCCATTCTGGCATGGACAAGGCTTACTTTTCCAAGGCTTACTTACTTACACTATGAACCACCTACCATCCACAGTTAGGTCGATACTCCCTTCTCCAGTGAATGTATCATCCGTGATTGAAATCTCCACTTCGTAGGTGCCCTCGTCCGAGAGCTTGAGGTTGTGGAGCAGGAGGGTGCCATTCTCAAACACCAGGATGCGGTCCCGGTACTCTGGCCTCAGGTTCCCAATGATCTCGGTGCCAATGGACTGGACCACAGTGACAGGCTTGTCGTCCCTCTTCAGCTGCCACTTGATGACAGGCGCGTCGGGGCTGGAGCTGCTGTAGCGGACGGAGAGGAGTGCCTCCCCGCCCAATGTCCCCCGGATCAGGGAGCCAGGGCTGGTGATGTTGACCCCCTCGACACTTCCTAGTCATAGAGGAGATGGAACAGACTGGATGTATAAGATCCACCTTATTGTATCTAGTCAATTTATTCAGGTTATAGTCTCCTGGAACATGTGTAAGCACCACCATACATATTATATTTTGCATATTTGTATTCTTTATCTTATCAGATTAGAGTCAAATTACACAAATGTAATTTACACGCATGTGAGACAGATTAACTGACACATTACACCGCAGTAGGCACTAGCTGCATTGCCACTTCAGATTGTAACAAGTGTCTTTCAAATAGGCCTAGTAGCAAACCATCCAACAACCAGCTTTACCCAGATCGTGTACCCAAGGAGACTTGGCCCACTTCTTAATGGAAATGTACTGCCTTTCCTATTCCATTACTCTGTGAATGTTAGTGTTCTGAAGAATATTGGACTGTCCACAATCTCCACACCAGTACCACCATCCCAGCCGTAACTAGGCGGTCTTTTATTGAGTGGCATGCTTCTTTCCAATCATCGTTAACAGGTCATTGTCCGGGCATATGCTTAGCTTCCTCCTCTCAGCCCCTTAGCTGTTTCAACAACATATTTCAAACAGTCTAAGTTATGGCCAACAGATTTTGCAGCAATACTTTCTGAGTTCATTGACCAGAGGTTTCATCTCTGTGAGGGAAATAGCCTACAGTATGTGTTCAGAGTGGGCTAATAAAGTGAGAGCCAAATGGCTGTATCTAGCTCTGCTGGCTGTTGTTGTGGGTGGTAGGCTGCTGATGACTCGACTGTGGGCACTGGGCCCCCTCCTCCATTGGGGCAGAGTGTGCTGAAGCGAGCCTGCGTGGCAGCACTGCATCACCGTGGTAACGGCTCACAGTTCTCTGGGACCGCTGTGATGAGCTGACAAAAGTGGCGATTGTTTGGACCAACTTCCTCCCTGGCAGTCCATGAAAAGAGCCCTCAGAGCAAACACGAGGTCCCCGATTGGCTGAGCCCGGAGACAGAGGACCCCAGTGATTCTGCTGATGACAACACAATCGCACCTCTTCCCATGCTTGTGTCTTCACACCTTTTTTATATATCTCATGTAAAGTTAGAATGATATATTTACAAAAGTTTAGATTCTTCGTATATCTTCCCCTTTATGTTTCTAGGTCGTACCTCAATACCCTGAGCTCAGGTCCTTCACCAACCAACATCTGCCCTTTCACCATGATCCTCTCTGCTTGGAGGATCCTCTGATTGCCATTCTCACAGAGCAGTTTGGCTCCATGACATCACCATTCATACTGGTGGAGGACTTTGGCTAACCTGCTAAACCAACCGGAAGACATTTGAGTAGTGTAGTGCCCACATGGGCTCTAGAGAGGTCAAATACAAACACTTAAACTCGTTAAAGTCTGAATCTTGTGGGCCGGTTTCCCAAACCCAGATTAAGCCATCCTGGACAAAAAAAAGTATTTCTCAGTGGAGAATGTCCATTGATAGTACATTTTACTCCAGGACTTTTTCTGGGTCCTGATGTGACTGCTTTCTAACAAATAATATACTGTATCTTCATCAATTTTTAAATCCACAGATTGTGTTGTTTTTTGAGTGTCATCAACTTGACTACAAAATGGTTTTCTAGTAATTTAGAATTACTGTACTGTGTGGCATTGTGCTTTCAGATTGAATGAAAATACACAGAGTGTACACACATTATGAACACCTTCCTATTATTGTGTTCCACCCCATTTTGCCCTCAGGGGGGCATGGACTCCACAGGGTGTCAAAAGCGTTCCACATGGATGTTGGCCCATGTTGACTCCAATGCTCCCCACATTTGTGTCAAGTTGGCTGGATGTCCTTTGGGTGGTAGACCATTCTTGATACACATGGGGAAACTGTTGAGCGTGAAAAACCCAGAAGCTTTGCAGTTCTTGACACACTCAAACCTGTGTGCCTGGCACCTACATGCATACCACAGGAGATTAGTGGCACCTTAATTGTGGAGAACGGGCTCATGGTAACGACTGGGGTGGAATTAGGGGAATGGTTCTGTGTGATTCAGTTGGTAGAGTATGGCACTTGCAATGCCAGGGTTGTGGGTTCAACTCTCATTGGGGACCACTACAAACAAATATGAAAATGTATGCACTCTCCTGTAATTTGCTCTGGATAAGAGTGTAAATGTAACATTGTTCAAACACATGGTTTCCAGGTATTTGATGCCATTCTCCCTTCAGCAGCATCCTGTGCTGCATACCCCATTCAAAAGCACTTGAATCTTTTGCCTTGCCCATTCTGAATGGCACACATACACAATCCATGTCTCAAGGCTTAAAATTCCTTCTTTAACCTGTCTCCTCCCCTTCATCTACACTGATTGAAGTGGATTTAACAGGTGACATCAGTAAGGGATCATAGCTTTCACCTGGATTCAATTGGTCAGTCTATGTCGGGGAATTTATATATAAAGATATATATATATATATCTATATATGTTTTTGTAAATGTTTTATTTAACCTTTAATTAACTAGGCAAGTCAGTTAAGAACAAATTCCTATTTTACAATGATGGTGAAAAGAGCAGTGAAGTGGATTTCACAAGCGACATCGGTAAGGGATTGTAGCTTTCACCTGGTCAGTCTGTCATGGAAAAAGCAAGGGTGCCTATTCTTTATTTGTTTAATCTTTATTTTATCAGGGAGTCATACTGAGACCGAGGTCTCTTTTACAGATGAACCCTACATTTAATAAATTACAGAAAATACACACATCAAAATAGAAATACAAAATGCAAGCAGAAAGAAAAACACGTTCATAATCTTTTTTTTTAAACACATTCATAAAAAATTTAAATAAAACACAATCAGTAATAAGGTCCTCAATCAGCTTTCTGAATTCACCTAGAGGCACCAAAACATCACATTTAAGAACATTTTGAAGATTGTTCTACAGATAAAGTGCAAAAAAACAAAAAGCTGATTTACCTAACTCAGTAGAGACCAAAAGAAACCAAAGGAATGTTATGTACACTCAGTGTAAGCTAATATATAACAAGGAAACGCTTATTTGCTTGTTTGACATGGACAAAGTAGGCATAATTGAACATGTTCTTGCAAGTAGAATATGAAAAACACAAAATGTATGTGTCCAACCTATCAGACAAACAAATCTCTGTCAGAAACCGTTTACTTGTCCACTCCATTCTAAATACCTCCCACCCACATTGTCTTGCCTTGGGTTTCCCAAAAACAGGGGAAAGTTTCCCTTACCTGACTGGGACAAAACAAGGAGACACCAGAGTAGCAAAAGTTGAGGAGCGGCTATGGCTTTTGAGAGAGCCTCTCTCTCTGCCTTCATCTTGGGTTTAGCACTCCGTTTCTGTCCCAGACAATTAGCATGATTTGTCCACTCTGGCCACGTCCCCCAGAGAGCGCACAGCCATTCCTCCAAGGCAGGACTCCACTAGGACTGGGTGCACTGCACAACAAAGCAACGCACCAGCAGGGCAAGACAGACAGAGTGATGTGTGTGTGTGGGGGGGGGGGTTGGTTGGTTCTTCTATCCTTGTGGGGACCTAGAATCCCTAAAAGTCCCTACTAGGAGAAAAAACAAGGAAAATGTGCCACATCCCCGTGTGGACAAAAGCTATTTTAAGCTTAGTGGTTAGGGTTACAATTAGGGAAAGGGGGATACCTAGTCAGTTGAACAACTGACTGCATTCAACTGAAATGTGTCTTCTGCATTTATCCCAACCCCTCAATCAGAGAGGTGCAGGGGGCTGTCATAATCAACATCCACGTCATTGGTGCACGGGGGAACTGTTGTTCTGCTCTGGGGCAGAACAGATTTTTACCTTCAGCTGAGGTATTTGATCCAGCAACCTTTCGGTTACAGGCCCAACGCTCAAACCAATAGACTACCAGGGTAAGGGGTTAGTGGTTAGGGTGAGGGGTTAGGTTAGGATTAGGGTCAGGGCATGGGTGGGCAAACGTTTTGTCTTGAGGTCCACATCGGGATTTTGAAATTCAACGGAGGGACACATTTTTTGGGGGACCAATTGTTTGTTAAAATCAATTTGCAGCGGCCTCCCGAGTGGCACAGTGGTCTAAGGCACTGCATCGAAGTGCTTGAGGGGTCACTACAGACCCGAGTTTGATCCCAGGCTGTGTCACATTGGCCGTGCATGGGAGACCCATGAGGCGGCGCACCATTGGTCCAGTGTCGTCCGGGTTAGCAGAGGTTTTGGCAGGCCAAGATTTCCTTGTCCCATCATGCTCTAGCAACTCCTGTGGTGGGCCGGGTGCATTGCACGCAGACACGGTCGGCAGGTGTACGGTGTTTCCTCCGTCACATTGGTGCGGATGGCTTTTGGGTTAAGCAGGCATGGTGTCAAGAAGCCACTTCAATCCGGCACACGAGACAAAAAGAAATGTCTTGCGGGCCTATTTTCTCCCCAATTTCGTGGTATCCAATTGGTAGTTACAGTCTTGTCCCGTTGCTGCAACTCCCATATGGACTCGGGAGAGGCGACGGTCAAGAGCCGTGCGTCCTCCGAAAAATGACCCAGCCAAGCCGCGGCCACTGCGACCTGTATGCTCTCGTTGGCTGGCCATCGCTATTTTTGTCGCCAAATCCACTGGCTCCAGGTCATCTATAAGTCTGTGCTAGGTAAAGTCCCGCCTTATCTCAGCTCACTGGTCACCATAGCAACACCCACCCGTAGCACGCGCTCCAGCAGGTTCCAGCTGGAGACTGATATCTCCCTCTCTAACTTTAAGCATCAGCTGAAAGAGCAGCTTACCAATCACCGTACTTGTACACAGCCAATCTGTAAATAGCACACCCAACTACCTCATCCCATATTGTTATTTATCTTTTTGCACTCAAGTATCTCTACGTGCACATTATCATCTGTACATCTATCACTGCAGTGTTAATGGTAAATTGTAATTATTTTGCCTCTATGGCCTATTTATTGCCTTACCTCCCTAATCTTCTACATTTGCACACACTGTACCTAGATTTTCTATTGTGTTATTGACTGTATGTTTGTTTATGTGTAACTCTGTGTTGTTGTTTTTGTCACACGCTTTGCTTTATCTTGGCCAGGTCTCAGTTGTAAATGAGAACTTGTTCTCAACTGGCCTAGGCGAGACCTAATGCAGACACAGGAGGCAGATGGTTGGAGTCTCACAATGTTTATTAATCCAAAGGGGTAGGCAAGAGAATGGTCGTGGACAAGCAAAAAGGTCAAAACCAGATAAGAGTCCAGGAGGTACAGAGTGGCAAACAGGCTCGTGGTCAAGGCAGGCAGAATGGTCAGGCAGGCGGGTACAAAGTCCAGAAACAGGCAAGAGTCAAAACGGGGAGTACTAGAAAAAGGAGAATACAAAAAGCAAGATAACGGGAAAAACCACTGGTTGACTTGGAAACAAACAAGACGAACTGGCACAGAGAGACAAGAAACACAGGGATAAATACACTGGGGAAAACAAGCGACACCTGGAGGGGGTGGAGACAATAACGAGGACAGGTGAACCTGATCAGGGTGTGACACTACCTGGTTAAATAAAGGTGAAATAATAAATAAATAAGGAAATCAGTCAATTGAAATAAATTCATTTGGCCCTAATTTATGGATTTCACATGACTGGGCAGGGGTGCAGCCATGGGTGGGCCTGGGAGGCCATAGGCCTACCCGCTGGGGAGCCAGGTTCAGCCGACAGAAATAATCCTCAATTTGTGAGGCCGGTTGGACATACTGCCAAATTCTCTAAAACAACGTTGGAAGCAGTTTATGGTAGAGAAATTAACGTTAAATGATCTTGCAACAGCTCTATTGGACAATCCTGTAGTCTGCATGCACACTGCACGCTCAAAACTTGACAAATCTGTGGCATTGTGTTGTGTGACAAAACTGCACATTTTAAAGTGGCCTTTTATTGTCCCCAGCACAAGGTGCACCTGTGTAATGATCATGCTGTTTAAATCAGCTTTTTGATATGCTACACCTATCATGGTGGATGGATTATCTTGGCAAATGAGAAATGCTCAATAGGAATGTAAACTAATTTGTGCACAACATGAGAGAAATATGTTTTTTGTGCGTATGGAAGATTTCTGGGATTTTTATTTCAGCTCATGAAACATTATACATGTTGCGTTTATATTTTTGGTCAGTGTAGTTCACTACTTTTGACCAGGGCCCATGGTCAAAAGAACACTATATAGGAAATATGGTGCCATTTGGGACACATCCAGGGTATATGGCCAAATACAGTTCTTGATGAATGGAAGGTGGGTCTTCAGACTCCTTTACTTTTCCCACATATTGTAACGTTACAGCTTTATTCTAAAATTGATCACATAGTTGTTTTTTTACCATCATCAATCTACACACAATACCCCATAATGACAAAGCAAAAACAGGTTTAGACATTTTTGCAAATTGAAATTTCAAAATTTACATAAGTATTCAGTACTTTGTTGGAGCACCTTTTGGCTGTGATTACAGCCTCGTGTCTTCTTGGGTATGACACTACAAGCTTGGCACACCTGTATTTGGGGAATTTCTCCCATTCTTCTCTACACATCCTCTCAAGCTCTGTCAGGTTGGATGGGGAGCATCGATTCACAGCTATTTTCAGGTCTCTCCAGAGATGTTCAATCAGGTTCAAGTCCCCCCCCCCCCCCCCCCCCCCGATTGCTCAGTTTGGCCAGATCTGAGGAAGAGTCTTTGTGGTTCCAAACTACTTCCAGAACAGAATGATGGAGGCCACTGTTCTTGGGGACCTTCCATGCTGTAAAATACAGTGCCTTGCGAAAGTATTCGGCCCCCTTGAACTTTGCGACATTTTGCCACATTTCAGGCTTCAAACATAAAGATATAAAACTGTATTTTTTTGTGAAGAATCAACAACAAGTGGGACACAATCATGAAGCGGAACGACATTTATTGGATATTTCAAACTTTTTTAACAAATCAAAAACTGAAAAATTAGGGTGCAAAATTATTCAGCCCCTTTACTTTCAGTGCAGCAAACTCTCTCCAGAAGTTCAGTGAGGATCTCTGAATGATCCAATGTTGACCTAAATGACTAATGATGATAAATACAATCCACCTGTGTGTAATCAAGTCTCCGTATAAATGCACCTGCACTGTGATAGTCTCAGAGGTCCGTTAAAAGCGCAGAGAGCATCATGAAGAACAAGGAACACACCAGGCAGGTCCGAGATACTGTTGTGAAGAAGTTTAAAGCCGGATTTGGATACAAAAAGATTTCCCAAGCTTTAAACATCCCAAGGAGCACTGTGCAAGCGATAATATTGAAATGGAAGGAGTATCAGACCACTGCAAATCTACCAAGACCTGGCCGTCCCTCTAAACTTTCAGCTCATACAAGGAGAAGACTGATCAGAGATGCAGCCAAGAGGCCCATGATCACTCTGGATGAACTGCAGAGATCTACAGCTGAGGTGGGAGACTCTGTCCATAGGACAACAATCAGTCGTATATTGCACAAATCTGGCCTTTATGGAAGAGTGGCAAGAAGAAAGCCATTTCTTAAAGATATCCATAAAAAGTGTTGTGTAACGTTTGCCACAAGCCACCTGGGAGACACACCAAACATGTGGAAGAAGGTGCTCTGGTCAGATGAAACCAAAATTGAACTTTTTGGCAACAATGCAAAACGTTATGTTTGGCGTAAAAGCAACACAGCTCATCACCCTGAACACACCATCCCCACTGTCAAACATGGTGGTGGCAGCATCATGGTTTGGGCCTGCTTTTCTTCAGCAGGGACAGGGAAGATGGTTAAAATTTATGGGAAGATGGATGGAGCCAAATACAGGACCATTCTGGAAGAAAACCTGATGGAGTCTGCAAAAGACCTGAGACTGGGACGGAGATTTGTCTTCCAACAAGACAATGATCCAAAACATAAAGCAAAATCTACAATGGAATGGTTCAAAAATAAACATATCCAGGTGTTAGAATGGCCAAGTCAAAGTCCAGACCTGAATCCAATCGAGAATCTGTGGAAAGAACTGAAAACTGCTGTTCACAAATGCTCTCCATCCAACCTCACTGAGCTCGAGCTGTTTTGCAAGGAGGAATGGGAAAAAAATTCAGTCTCTCGATGTGCAAAACTGATAGAGACATACCCCAAGCGACTTACAGCTGTAATCGCAGCAACAGGTGGCGCTACAAAGTATTAACTTAAGGGGGCTGAATAATTTTGCACGCCCAATTTTTCAGTTTTTGATTTGTTAAAAAAGTTTGAAATATCCAATAAATGTCGTTCCACTTCATGATTGTGTCCCACTTGTTGATTCTTCACAAAAAAATACAGTTTTATATCTTTATGTTTGAAGCCTGAAATGTGGCAAAAGGTCGCAAAGTTCAAGGGTGCCGAATACTTTCGCAAGGCACTGTAAATGTGGTACCCTTCCCCAGATCTGTGCCTCGACACAATCTATTCTCGGAGCTCTACGGACAATTTCTTCAACTTCAAGGCTTGGTTTTTGCTCTGACATGCGTGATCAACTGTGGGACCTTATATAGACAGGTTTGTGCCTTTCCAAATGATGTCCAATCAACTGAATTTAGCACAGGTGGACTCCAAGTTGTTGAATCATCTCAAGGATGATCAATGGTAACAGGATGCACCTGGCTCAATATTTTGTCTCACAGCAAAAGGTCTGAATACGTATGTAAATAAGGTCTTTATGTTGTTTTTTTTTTATTACATTTGCCCCCAAAAATTAAAAAGACCTGTTTTTGCTTTGTTGTTATAGGGTATTGTGTGTAAATTGACGAGGACGTTCTTTTATTGAATTAATTTCAGAAAAAGGCTGTAACGTAACACAATGTGGAAGTAGGGATGAGGTCTGAATAATTTCTGAATGCACTGTACTTTTAGGTGGATATTATAAAGGTTAATATTTTTTCAAATAAAACAATGGGCAGTTTGGGTTGCAGTTGTATGTACCTTTTTGTGTAAAAACAAACAGAATAGGCTATGTCTGGCTTGCAAATTTGTTGTGTTTTTTTCATTATGGCCCTTGCACTAATTGAGCTTGACACCCCTGATATATTTAAAAATGTATATATTTAACCAGGCAAGTAAGTTAAGAACAAATTCTTATTTACAATGACAGCCTACCCCGGCCAACCCTAACAACACTGGGCTAATTGTGCACCACCCTATGGGACTCCCAATCACACCCGGTTGTGATACAGCCTGGAACCACTGAGATGCAGTGCCTTAGACTGCTGCGCCACTAGGAAACCCAGTATCTTCAACTGAATGTAAACAAAATACCCCCTCCCCATCAATGAAGTCTCATTGATACCAGCATAGTCTTATATTGAGATATATCAATTAATTATATATCAATTCATTTACATTTCACAGATCCATGGGTGTAAGACCTCTGGGCTACTCTATTTGTTTGTCTTCATCGATCCTCTCTGGCACTTATCACAGTTCTTATGCTCTGATGACACCCCCTGCTGTTTGCTTTACACCATAGCAAGCTCACGTGGCCACGACTAGTTCAACGAATAGTGGCGAAAAGTGACAAAACCAAACATTTTTATTGTAGAAATGTAGAAAATGAAGAAAACAACATATCCGGCTCAGCAAATTTGTGTACACGAGACGGCAGGGTGGTATTCATTAATGCACACCATAGCAAAGCATTTTATAACAGAAAATGTAAGTGAGCATTTCTTGTTTAGTTCCCAGTGAATATGACACAGTACTTTGTGTGCACTTAGTAGCCTCGCCTATAAGGGGCTTAGATTCGGATTTTGTAGGTTGTGGTGCTTTTTAATGAGTACTCTATTGTAAACGGTTCCATTTCCATTATGTGCTGTCTCCCAACCTGGAGTGGTACAATTCAATTCCATTACACCCCACCCCCATGCTAACTCCTGCAGATACTCTGCACAGGAGTGTGTTTGGCTGTGTCAGTGCTTGTCTGTGTTTTAACATGCTTCAAGTGCCCTGCCTACTGTAGCCATTGACAGGCTCTTCCCATTTGTGGTAGTGGGTGAGTGAGACCTGAGAGGGGACACCATTATAAAGTATCCCAGAGATGCCATCTGGCCTAGCTCAAACCCCACGTTATCTATTTTGATAAATGTCTTTACTTTTTCATTAGGCTTAATACACACATCCATTGGGAACCATTGTACTGTTCAATGCTACTGTCAAACATTTTAAGGCTCTATGGTAAGGGTGCCATTGTGTTGATCCACTCATTCCCCCCTGCTCCTCTCAATGCTCACCTCAACCTTCATAATACCTTCATATGCCCGACCACACCTCAGAAATTGTGCTACGATGACTCTCTTTAAACTGCGTGTTAATTCACAAAACATGAGCTATACTCACTCGTTCTCCACAACTCCTAGTGCCGTGTTTCAAACCGACAAGACCAGAGGAGGAGTAAAATAACAGTGGCTGTGGTGGGTTGCTATTGGAAACCCTCTGAAAAATGAATCTTTCATAACTCTCACCTCGGTGAGTTGAGTCTGCATTAGCATCCCAGAGCTGATTCCCACTCCATGGCAGTGTGAGTGGGAGCCTACGTGGGCGGCCCGTTGGGCTCAGAGCGACCCGGGTGCAAGTCTACACAGGAGGGTTCAACTTCAAGAAGAGCAACATAAAAATATCTGATCTGTGGCTCCATGCCGTACGGCTGGGGCTGTTGTGTCTTTGCTATCTCGGTGCCTGAGGTTGAGGGTTCAAATTCAAATGGGAAAACTGGCTACATGTGCTATAGTTAGTAA
Organism: Oncorhynchus mykiss; assembly: GCF_013265735.2. Lineage (NCBI taxonomy): Eukaryota > Metazoa > Chordata > Actinopteri > Salmoniformes > Salmonidae > Oncorhynchus > Oncorhynchus mykiss. The sequence continues at coordinate 45,921,386 of NC_048576.1, read as the reverse complement.
TGAGGATATTTGAATGAATATGTGGTGCTGCTTAGTCTGCGGCTATACGCTACAGTGTCTATTTCATGGAGGGGGTTTCAGTTCAGAAAAGGAAACAGTTGAGGCAATCACCAGCAAACTGTTCTTATCCTCGAGAATGAGCAAAGAAACGGTTGCAAAGCTAAGTCACAATTTGTACAGCCAAGCACTCCTTGACTGAGATGGCAACACCAAAAGAAATAGCAATAAAATACACAGCAACTTGGCTTTTTTTTTGACAACTATCAACCACCCACTCTAACATCTACATAGCAACCACCACCACCACCCCAATCAAAAGCACCGAAATGATCTGTCTCACTTAACAGTTGCTGATGTGGCTAACGTATGAATCCTGTATCGGTAGCGTGCTTCAGCCTTTGCCCTTTTAGCTGGCGTTAAATATAACTGAGGTAGCTACTGTCAGGAGAGAAAACAGGACAAGATAATTACCACACGCTCCAGTTTCCCTTGTCCTCCCTTTACCATTGTGATTTGTGCATAGTAATTAAAACATGAGAGCTGCTGGTATAAAGTTACACACAGTGTGCATTTGCTTAGGGAATGTGCATGGTGCTGCTGTTCTCATGTACATCAGCGTAGGTTGCTGATGGGAGGATGTGTGTTTGATGTATTTGTTCCACCTATTCTGCACCAGCCATTACCATGAGCCCGTCTTCCCCAATTAAAGGTGCCACCAACCTCCTGTGATGTACATACAGTATGTGTGTGTTTGGGGGAGGGGCGTCTATGTGTGTGTGTGTGTGAGCGCGAGAGACAGGAGAAAATAGAGATAAAGAGAGACAGTGAGAAAATAAAAGGGTGGGCGGGTGTACAAACCTTTGTTGCAGTAGGAGCGAAATCCTCCTAAAAGCTTTCCAAACGGATGAATTCCAACATGCAGTGTAAAGGTGTTCTGATGTGTTATTCTGCAAGACTGAACATAGCGAGTGCATTTCACTGTATACATTTTTTAACCAGCATCAGTTCTACATGGGAGACAAATTTGCTAGATTTAAAAGATTGATTAGCCACAACTCAAGGAAAGGAAATCAAGCTGTTAAGGGCCTACGGCAAGAAGAAGGTAACAAACTTGCTTCAATCATTATTCCTCTATTTATTTGGTTTTCACAGCTATCAAACCAGCCAAACACCATACAGACTTTCACACTTGTCTGTTTTTATTTAACCATGTAGATACTTTACTTTTAATGAATATATATATATATATATATATATATATATATATATATATATATATATATATATATATCAGGGACAACCAAAGAAACAAAGTCAAAGAAAAAAGTACAAAGAAAATGGTGCCATTGGGTCATATCCCCATAAATAACGAAACATTAACATAAATCAATATGTCACATCCTGAGCAGTTCTATCAATTCTACTTCAATCAATGTCACTTTATTAGAGTGACACAAAACACACACAAAGAAAGTTACTTTTATATTGTAAAATGTATATGATTATATAGCCAGTTAAGTGAGCACAAATATACATTTCCCAAATCAACTGTCCACCTTGTCATTACACTTGCTCTGGAAGGAGCAAAGTCCCACGTCACCCTTCAAATCCATCAAAACATACGTTTCACTTGAGTGCACTTGTTTTGTTTACAAAAACAAAAAAAATCATGGCGTGAAATATTATTTTGGGTCACAGACATTTACCCTGATACTAGTGGAGGAAGGGGAGTGTGTTTGTGAACAAGAGAGTGTGTGTGAGTGTATGTGTGTTAGTGAGAAGGAGAGAGTTCACTGATCAGGTACACCAAACCTACATCTAGTTAGTTCTATTTGTGTGGTACGGTGAAATTTTTTCTCTTCATGATAACAGGTCTTGATATTGCAGTAGCGTGCGTGTTTCTGCCAGGATCCGCTACCTCACAGTACAGGAACCTTTCTCTTTCCTCTACTTCTGCTCCTGTCGCTTCTGAAAAGCATGCGCACACACACACACACACACACACACACACACACACACACACACACACACACACACACACACACACACACACGGCATCACAGGGTGAATGGGTCAAACTCATTAGCATAATGATGGCGATCTAAAAGACAGCTTTTAAAAGGTTCACTGGATGATGAGAAAGAAACAAAAGAAAGACAGAAAGCTAGAAACAAAGAAGAAAATGAAGCTTTTTTGAACATGAATGACAGAGGTCAATCCCAGACGCGCACCTTTAAATCTGTATTGCTAAAAGTTATGAGAGGACATTATGACACCAAAAGTGCAGGACGTCCAAAGAAAATGATATACTAAATATACACTCTATTATACCTAACCATCATGGGGTCTTATCAAATGTTTTGAAGTAAATAATATTCTGAAAAACTGTCAGACATGATGCTATAACTTAAATGATAGAAAATACTGTATGTGCAAAACTCCTCGTTGTCTTCAAATATACAGTATGTGACTGGTGTGAGCGTTCATTACTCAGTGGAGATCTTGCACTCTCATGACATTAACTGAATTATTGCCTAGCAACACGCAATTAAGTCTGCATCGCTTGGAAAGCTTTTTTTCCCCATCTGGGGATTGGTGATAGGAGGCTGGCTGGGTTACTGATTCCTTGTGGAACACACAGTAGATGTGTCATGCCCATAGCGGGCACAAGGGCACATGCCCCCTCAGATTTTCCCTGTTTTGTAATTTTTCTGATGTTAAATGAAATATTAAACTTTATTTTTAAGTCCACGTTTTATCATAATTATTTATAGAAAGATCTGTCATATGTATTTAGAGGAGGAGGCACACTGACCTGACCAGGCAAAGAGTACCCCCCCCCCCCTTCTCCCTAAGGAAGTGGTTCCTTCCAAGGTGCACCACATAGCAAAGATATATTAGGCAGGACGTTAGACACTAGTTAGTGCGTGCAGACAGTATCATCAGTGAGGAGGAGAGTGTAGTGACACACACAGCGTTTGATTTGATTTGAGCTGCCAGTGATGAGCAGGACTTGCAGGAGGTATATTTGTAAAATTATTTGATCAAGCTATGTAGCCTATTGAGTCCTTCTTGATGAATAAATACAATTAAAATGTTTTGCTGTTTCTGTAATACTAGCCACCTAGCAATTTCATGAAGATGGCTTTAACTTGCCAGCTAGATAGTTTCCCAAACTAGCTACCAAGCCATTTCAGGTTCTCAATCAAGTTAGAGTAGCGTGTCTAACTATCTTAGCTGGCAAGGTTGCTAGACTTTAGAAAAGCAAACAATTACTAAATAAGACTCACATTCCTTTCCATCTTTTACCCAAATTTTAGCAGAGAAGCATATTTCCTTTGTTAGAAAAAATAACCACCAGTCTGGAGGATACAGACAGTTTAAGGGATATTTATTTTATACCTTTATTTAACTAGGCAAGTCAGTTAAGAACAAATGCTTATTTTCAATGACAGCCTAGGAACAATGGGTTAACTGCCTTGTTCAGGGGCAGAACGACAGAATTTTACCTTGTCGGCTCAGGGATTTGATCTCGCAACCTTTCGGTTGCTCATCCAACGCTGTTACGGTGCGTGAATGAGGACCCAAAAGCGAATTAACTTAAACAGAGCTTCTTTAATTACCAAACATAGGTAGGCTCAGACGGACCGGCAGATTCCGACAGGACAAGACAAGGTTACAGCAAACATGACGACAGTCTGGTTCAGGCATGAAACACAACAAACAAGAATCCGACAAAGACAGGAGCAGAAACAGAGAGAGATATAGGGACCTAATCAGAGGGAAAAAGGGAACAGGTGGGAAAAGGGGTGACGAGGTGGTTAGGAGGAGACAAGGCACAGCTGGGGGAAAGAGGGGGAGAAAAGGTAACCTAACAACGACCAGCAGAGGGAGACAGGGTGAAGGGAAAGGACAGAGACAAGACACAACATGACAGTACATGACAGTACCCCCCCACTCACCGAGCGCCTCCTGGCGCACTCGAGGAGGAAACCTGGCGGCAACGGAGGAAATCCTCGATCAGCGCACGGTCCAGCACGTCCCGAGAGGGAACCCAACTCCTCTCCTCAGGACCGTACCCCTCCCAATCTACGAGGTACTGGTGACCACGGCCCCGAGGACGCATGTCCAAAATTCTACGGACCCTGTAGATGGGTGCGCCCTCGACAAGGATGGGGGGGGGGGGGGGAAGACGAGCGGGGGCGCGAAGGACGGGCTTGATGCAGGAGACATGGAAGACCGGGTGGACGCGACGAAGGTATCGCGGAAGAAGAAGTCGAACTGCGACAGGATTAATGACCCGAGAAATACGGAACGGACCAATGAACCGCGGGGTCAACTTGCGAGAAGCCGTCTTAAGGGGAAGGTTCTGAGTGGAGAGCCAAACTCTCTGACCGCGACAATATCTAGGACTCTTAGTTCTACGCTTATTAGCAGCCCTCACAGTCTGCGTCCTATAACGGCAAAGTGCAGACCTGACCCTCTTCCAGGTGCGCTCGCAACGTTGGACAAAAGCCTGAGCGGAGGGGACGCTGGACTCGGCGAACTGAGATGAGAACAGCGGAGGCTGGTACCCGAGGCTACTCTGAAAGGGAGATAGCCCGGTCGCAGACGAAGGAAGCGAGTTGTGGGCGTATTCTGCCCAGGGGAGCTGTTCTGACCAAGACGCAGGGTTGCGAAAAGAAAGACTGCGTAAGATGCGACCAATAGTCTGATTGGCCCGTTCTGCTTGACCGTTAGACTGGGGGTGAAAGCCGGAAGAGAGACTGACGGAAGCCCCAATCAAACAGCAAAACTCCCTCCAAAATTGAGACGTGAATTGCGGACCTCTGTCCGAAACGACGTCTGACGGAAGGCCATGAATTCTGAAAACATTCTCGATGATGATTTGTGCCGTCTCTTTAGCAGAAGGAAGCTTAGCAAGGGGAATGAAATGAGCCGCCTTAGAGAACCTATCGACAACCGTAAGAATAACAGTCTTCCCCGCTGACGAAGGCAGTCCGGTGACAAAATCTAAGGCGATGTGAGACCACGGTCGAGAGGGAATAGGAAGCGGCCTGAGACGGCCGGCAGGAGGAGAGTTACCGGACTTAGTCTGCGCGCAGACCGAACAAGCAGCCACGAAACGACGCGTGTCATGCTCCCGGGTGGGCCACCAAAAACGCTGGCGAATGGAAGCAAGCGTACCCCGAATGCCAGGGTGGCCGGCTAACTTGGCAGAGTGAGCCCACTGAAGAACGGCCAGACGAGTAGGAACGGGAACGAAAAGAAGGTTCCTAGGACAAGCGCGCGGCGACGGAGTGTGAGTGAGCGCTTGCTTTACCTGCCTCTCAATTCCCCAGACAGTCAACCCGACAACACGCCCCTGAGGGAGAATCCCCTCGGGGTCAGTGGAGGCTACTGAAGAACTGAAGAGACGAGACAAAGCATCAGGCTTGGTGTTCTTAGAGCCCGGACGATAAGAAATCACGAACTCGAAACGAGCGAAAAACAGCGCCCAACGCGCCTGACGCGCATTAAGTCGTTTGGCAGAACGGATGTACTCAAGGTTCCTATGGTCAGTCCAAACGACAAAAGGAACGGTTGCCCCCTCCAACCACTGTCGCCATTCGCCTAGGGCTAACCGGATGGCGAGCAGTTCGCGGTTACCCACATCATAGTTACGTTCCGACGGCGACAGGCGATGAGAAAAATACGCGCATGGGTGGACCTTGTCGTCAGAGAGGGAGCGCTGAGAAAGAATGGCTCCCACGCCCACCTCTGACGCGTCAACCTCGACAACGAACTGTCTAGAGACGTCAGGTGTAACAAGGATAGGAGCGGATGTAAAACAATTCTTGAGGAGATCAAAAGCTCCCTGGGCGGAAACGGACCACTTAAAGCACGTCTTGACAGAAGTAAGGGCTGTGAGAGGAGCTGCCACCTGACCGAAATTACGGATGAAACGACGATAGAAGTTCGCGAAGCCGAGAAAGCGCTGCAGCTCGACGCGTGACTTAGGGACGGGCCAATCAATGACAGCTTGGACCTTAGCGGGATCCATCTTAATGCCTTCAGCGGAAATAACAGAACCGAGAAATGTGACGGAGGAGGCATGAAAAGTGCACTTCTCAGCCTTCACAAAAAGACAATTCTCTAAAAGGCGCTGGAGGACACGTCGAACGTGCTGAACATGAATCTGGAGTGACGGTGAAAAAATCAGGATATCGTCAAGGTAAACGAAAACAAAGATGTTCAGCATGTCTCTCAGGACATCATTGACTAATGCCTGAAAGACAGCTGGAGCGTTAGCGAGGCCGAAAGGAAGAACCCGGTATTCAAAGTGCCCTAACGGAGTGTTAAACGCCGTCTTCCACTCGTCCCCCTCCCTGATGCGCACGAGATGGTAAGCGTTACGAAGGTCCAACTTAGTGAAAAACCTGGCTCCCTGCAGGATCTCGAAGGCTGAAGACATAAGAGGAAGCGGATAACGATTCTTCACTGTTATGTCATTCAGCCCTCGATAATCTATGCAGGGGCGCAGAGACCCGTCCTTCTTCTTGACAAAAAAAAACCCCGCTCCGGCGGGAGAGGAGGAGGGGACTATGGTACCGGCGTCAAGAGCTACAGACAAATAATCTTCGAGAGCCTTATGTTCGGGAGCCGACAGAGAGTATAGTCTACCCCGGGGGGGGGGGGGTGGTTCCCGGAAGGAGATCAATACTACAATCATACGACCGGTGTGGAGGAAGAGAGGTGGCCCTGGACCGACTGAACACCGTGCGCAGATCGTGATATTCCTCCGGCACCCCTGTCAAATCACCAGGCTCCTCCTGTGAAGAAGAGACAGAGGAAACAGGAGGGATAGCAGACATTAAACATTTCACATGACAAGAGACGTTCCAGGAGAGGATAGAATTACTAGACCAATTAATGGAAGGATTATGACAAACTAGCCAGGGATGGCCCAAAACAACAGGTGTAAAAGGTGAACGAAAAATTAAAAAAGAAATGGTTTCACTATGATTACCAGAAACAGTGAGGGTTAAAGGTAGCGTCTCACGCTGAATCCTGGGGAGAGGACTACCATCCAGGGCGAACAAGGCCGTGGGCTCCTTTAACTGTCTGAGAGGAATGTCATGTTCCCGAGCCCAGGTCTCGTCCATAAAACAGCCCTCCGCCCCAGAGTCTATTAAGGCACTGCAGGAAGCTGACGAACCGGTCCAGCGTAGATGGACCGACAAGGTAGTGCAGGATCTTGAAGGAGAGACAGGAGTAGTAGCGCTCACCAGTAGCCCTCCGCTTACTGACGAGCTCTGGCCTTTTACTGGACATGAAGTGACAAAATGACCAGCGGAACCGCAATAGAGACAGAGGCGGTTGGTGATTCTCCGTTCCCTCTCCTTAGTCGAGATGCGGATACCTCCCAGCTGCATGGGCTCAGCACCCGAGCCGGCAGAGGAAGATGGTAGTGATGCGGAGAGGGGGGCAACGGAGAACGCGAGCTCCTTTCCACGAGCTCGGTGACGAAGATCAACCCGTCGCTCAATGCGAATAGCGAGTTCAATCAAGGAATCCACGCTGGAAGGAACCTCCCGGGAGAGAATCTCATCCTTTACCTCTGCGCGGAGACCCTCCAGAAAACGAGCGAGCAAAGCCGGCTCGTTCCAGCCACTGGAGGCAGCAAGAGTGCGAAACTCAATAGAGTAGTCTGTTATGGATCGATTACCTTGACATAGGGAAGACAGGGCCCTGGAAGCCTCCTCCCCAAAAACAGATCGATCAAAAACCCGTATCATCTCCTCCTTAAAGTCCTGATACTGGTTAGTACACTCAGCCCTTGCCTCCCAGATTGCCGTGCCCCACTCACGAGCCCGTCCAATAAGGAGAGATATGACGTAGGCGACACGAGCAGTGCTCCTGGAGTAAGTGTTGGGCTGGAGAGAAAACACAATATCACACTGGGTGAGGAACGAGCGGCATTCAGTGGGCTCCCCAGAGTAACACGGCGGGTTATTGATTCTGGGCTCCGGAGATTCGAAAGCCCTGGAAGTGGCCGGTGGATCGAGGCGGAGATGGTGAACCTGTTCTGTGAGGTTGGAGACTTGGGTGGCCAGGGTCTCAACGGCATGTCGAGCAGCAGACACTTCCTGCTCGTGTCTGCCTAGCATCGCTCCCTGGATCCCGACGGCTGAGTGGAGAGGATCCGAAGTCGCTGGGTCCATTCTTGGTCGGATTCTTCTGTTACGGTGCGTGAATGAGGACCCAAAAGCGAATTAACTTAAACAGAGCTTCTTTAATTACCAAACATAGGTAGGCTCAGACGGACCGGCAGATTCCGACAGGACAAGACAAGGTTACAGCAAACATGACGACAGTCTGGTTCAGGCATGAAACACAACAAACAAGAATCCGACAAAGACAGGAGCAGAAACAGAGAGAGATATAGGGACCTAATCAGAGGGAAAAAGGGAACAGGTGGGAAAAGGGGTGACGAGGTGGTTAGGAGGAGACAAGGCACAGCTGGGGGAAAGAGGGGGAGAAAAGGTAACCTAACAACGACCAGCAGAGGGAGACAGGGTGAAGGGAAAGGACAGAGACAAGACACAACATGACAGTACATGACAAACGCTCTAACCACTTGGCTACCTGCCGCCCCAGGTATGCTTAGATATGCAAAAAATAATTGGTTTAAATGTAATCTGGCACCTTATGATAATCATATTTATGTATTACTTATGATGCCATGATATGTATCATGTTTCATGTAAGACCCAGATGCAGACAGTGTCGGAGTAACAAAAGTTTATTACTAGTACAGTGGCAGGCAAACGACAAGTCAAGGGCAGGTAGAGGTCATTAATCCAGATAGGGTGCAAAAGGGCCAGAACAGCAGGCAGTCTCAGGGTCAGAGCAGGCAGGGGTCAATTCAGTGTGGTGTGGCAAGGTACAGAACAACAGGCAGGATCAGGGCAGGCAGAATGGACGAAAACCGGGAAAAACTAGAAAACAGGAACTAGAACAGACAGGAGCAAGGGGGGAAAAAATGATACCTGAGAAGGACCGACCGGGCTCTCTTCCAGGTATGGCTACAGAAGCAGACAACATCTGGGCCGAAGGTATGCCGACCTCTTAATCTTGCTCAGGGAAGAGCGGGTGCTGATACCCCAGGGAACACTCAAAGGGCAACGGACCCGTGGCAGAGCAAGGAAGGGTGTTGCGGGCATATTCGACCCACACTAGTTGCTGGCTCCAGGTGGTGGGGTTGGCGGAGACCAGGCAGCGCAAAGTCATCTCTAGGTCTTGGTTGGCTTGCTCCAACTGGCCATTGGACTGGGGGTGGAACCCGGAGGACAGGCTGGCCGACGATCCAATGAGTGCAGAACACCTGCCAGAAACGGGAAGAGGTCTGAGGACCCCAGTTCAGTTGGAGTCCATGGATCTGGAAGACGTGCTGAACCGTGAGCTGGGTCGTCTCTTTGGCAGATGGCAGCTTTGGAAAAACAGTCCACTACAGTCAGGATGGTGGTGTTGCCATCAGACAGGGGGAGACCCGGGGTGCGGCTGGGAACGCTGCGCCTCACAAACCTGCTTCCTATTCTCCTGCCGTTGCCAGGCATGAGGTGGGAAGGATGGTCTCAGGTTCCCGAGGTTATACCCGTGGGGCTATAGCGGCGTGACAGCGCATCCAGCTTGACATTCTTGGATCCCGGCTGGTATGAGAGGGTGAAGTTGAACCGGGTGAACAGCAGGACCCACTTAGCTTGCCTGGAATTGAGGCGTGGAGATATTCCAGGTTCGTCCACACAATGAACGGATGTTTCGCCCCATCCAGCCAGTGCCTTCACTCCGCCAATGCCATCTTCACCACGAGAAGCTCACAATTCCCCACATCACAGTTCCTCTCCGGGGTGTTGAGGCAGTGGGAGAAGAAGGCACAGGGATGTAACTTGAGGTCCATGTCAGATCGCTGGGACAGGACAGCCCCCACTCTGAAATCCGAAGCATCGTCCTCCATCACAAACAGGAGGGACGGGTCAGGATGAACCAAGATGGGAGCTGTGGTGTTTGAGATCCTGTAATGCCCGGTCAGCAGCTGGGGACCACGTGAACCGAACCTTGGGAGAGGTGAGTGCAGACAGGGGGGAAGCCAGGTTGCTGTAGTCGCGGATAAAGCAGTGATAAAAGTTGACGAATCCCAGGCACGTTGCAGCTGTACTCTGGATGTAGGCTGGGGCCAATCCACCACCACTCTCACCTTCCCGGGATCCAGCAGTACACTCCTTGCAGCTATGTTGTAACCCAGAAAGGGATGATGGAGTGATGGAATTTGCACTTCTCTGCTTTTACAAAAAGCTGGTGCTCCAGGAGACATTGGCGAACCTGTCAGACGTGAAGCACGTGTTCTTGGATGGAGTGGGAGAAGACGAGGATGTCATTGATGTTAACGAAGACGAACCGGTTCAACATGTCATGGAGAACATCATTAACCATAGCCTGGAACACAGCAGGGGCGTTGGTAAAACCAAATGGCATGACCAGATACTCTTAGTGACCACTGGCCGTGTTGAAGGCAGTTTCCACTCGTCCCCTTCCCGTATCCGCACCAGGTGGTAGGCATTCCGTAGGTCCAGCTTGGAGAACACGGTGACCCCCTGGAGCAGCTCGAAGGCCGAAGAGATGAGAGGTAGTGGGGTAGCGGTTCTTCACCATGTTGTCATTGAGACCCCGGTAGTCGATGCACGGGTGCAGGGTTTTGTCCTTCTTTTCCACAAAGAACCCGTCGCTGGTGGGGGAGGCAGAAGTACGGATGAACCCTGCAGCTAGGGGGTCCTCATTGTAGGTCTCCATAGCCTTGGTGTCCGGACACAACAGAGTACAATCATCCCCGAGGCGGAGTAGTACCTCTGAGAAAGGGCAGTCAGAGGTCAGTAATCCAGATAGGGTGCAAAAGGTCGAGAATGGCAGGCAGTCTCAGGGTCAATAATCCAGTCTGGTGTGGCAAGGTATAGAACGGCAGGCAGGTTCAGGGTCAGGACAGGCAGAATTGTCAAAACCGGGAAAAACTAGAAAACAGGGACTAGAACAGACAGGAGCAAGGGGAAAACCACTGGTAGGTTTCACGAAACAAAATGAACTGGCAACAGACAAACACAGAACACTGGTATAAATACACTGGGGGTAATGGGGAAGATGGGTGACACCTGGAGGGGGGTGGAGACAAGCACAAAGACAGAAACATATCAGTGTGTGACTGGTATGTGCCTGTATTGATGATGTGTGTTATGATCACATGTACCGTGTTGTAATTTGGAAGCCATGTTAGTGCAGTAAATTGAGATGAGTGATTTACAGTCAAATGACACCCTCATTAAAATTATAACTGAACAGAGGTATGCTTAAATAACTTATGCAGAAACATAGACATACAGTATATAATGATTATGGAACTAGATTGCAGGAAAAAAGCACTTTCACATACATTGTGCCCCCTCTAAAATAATGGGTGCATTACGTGGGTGCATCACTCTAGTAAAAGTAATAGTAATAGAAAGAGTAAGAGTAATGCTTAGGGTAATAGTTAGTAATATGGCCATGGCCATTGTGTATCAATATTAAATTGTGTATAAATGTTTGGTACTGACACTGCACTATGATTCAGTGCATGACCAAAAGCATGTGGACACCTGCTCATTGAACATCTCATTAACAAATGATGGGCATTAATATGGAGTTGGTCCCCCTGTTGCTTTTATAACAGCCTCCACTCTTCTGGGAAGACTTTACACTAAATGTTGGAACATTGCTGCGGGGATTTGCTTCCATTCAGCCACAAGAGCATTAGTGAGGTTATGCACTGATGTTGGCTTATCAGGCCTAAACAATGAACCAACTCATAATATTACTACCCTGCATGAATCTGCAGGTAGCTAACCAACCAGCTTCATTGTTAGCTAGCTAGCTAACTTTAGGCTATAACTAGCAATGCAATTGCCTCTGAGATATGAATAATATTACTACACAGATCATACAAGTAACGTTAGCTAGCGAGCCAGCCAGCTAGCTTTAGCTAGCTAGCTAACAGTACGCTTTAACTTTCTGACAAAATTAGAAACGTATAATATCTGAAAATGTAGCTAGCTAGACTATCTTACCCATATACATGGACGGATGCTTCTCCCTCTTTGTCACGGATGCCATGGTTGGCCTTAGTTTGAAGATGTAATTCGGAGATAGGTGTTTTATACAACAGTCTTCTGTGCGTTCTCTTTTCAACTCCCTCTGCATATTTGCAATCAAACCGCTGAATTTTCTCCAACTCCTTAGCTATCATACTCTGCTTCCACCGGGCATTCCGATGTTTTCAAAACTCAGTCCTCCAGAAAGTGGAGACCAACACTTTTGCAGCGTTAGAAAGTATTACCTAGACATACTGACCAGCTCATGTTATAGACAGAAGCATGCTACATGGCAGACCAATCCAAACTCATCTCTCGGCATTTCCAGCTCATCCATTATCTCAGCCAATCATGGCTAGCGGGAAGGTTCCTGTATTTTTCCGTGGCTAAACAATCTAGGCTCGTAATTTAACAATTTTATTTGTATTTACAGATGGCAAGTTTGTTATTAAGGCACATGAACGTTCACACGTTCCAGAAGGCATTTCTGCCAAAAAACACATTTTGATTAGAAATATAAGTGCCTGATTCAGAGGAGTGGGGTTAAATGGAAGACACATTTCAGTTGAATGCATTCGCTTGTACAACTGACTAGGTATCCCCCTTTCCTTTTCTCTCTTGTGAAGTAGTGACATATGACATACGCGTGACATACACCTAGTATCCTAAATCATAATACACCCTCAGTTTCCCTCCTAAGACCAAAGTTCTTAACCTTATCCCTCTCTCTTACAGCTCTTGTGCTGTCTTTCCACAACTTGTACTACACCCATACAAATTTCTGTCAACATTGTTGATGGCAATTACAGTTTTTATTTCTGATTCTACAAAATTCTGGCAACTTTCCCAGAATTCCCAGGGTTTCCAGAATATTCTGGGAATTCTGGAAAAGTTACCAGCTTTTTGCCAACCTAATTCTGCTTAAGCTTTCACCTCCTCCCTGGGTTTGTCTTCCTTCATTTTCTTGCGAGTCATGTGACCACGGAAGCTGGCCTGGATCTTGGCAGCAGCCTTGTTGGCCTCGGGGTCATCCAAGGGGATGTCCATGATGTCCTCCTCGTGGGTCTTGGGACACCCGTCCTGAGAGGGACAAACAACACGGTTGGGGTCAGTTCCACTTCAATTCAGTTAATTCACTTAACTGAAATTCCAATTCAATGTTTTTTCTCATTTAAACAAGACCAATATCAGCTGTTCTCATCCCATTCACTGATTGACTGTTGTACCATTTGAAAGCCAGCCTGGGTGCCAGTCTGTCTCTGCTTTAGACAACTTGTTGCTGTTAAGCGATACAATGGATGGCAACGTGTAATTCTGAATAGAGTAACAGATTTCACAGATTTCACAGCGATAGGTTTGATAAATTCGCCTCTGAAGGTGAAATGTGTCCTTACATTCTGACATCTTGCTCTGATTTATCATCCAAAGGGTCCCAGAGATAACGTGAAGTGTCATTTTGTTAGATAAATTCCTTTTTCATATCCTAAAAAAGTCCATATAGCATGCACAATCCATTTTGTATTTCCACTCATTCAATTTGCAAAGAAAGGAAGCCTTGAAAATCTAACCCTAAACGTTGTTTCAACCATTCAAATCACGTTCGTATTTATTCCTCAGAGATCCTAGAATATAACCATACTTCACTATAACATTAGGAGTATAGTATATCCTATAGGACACCAAATGTGGTTAGAGAGCGACGCCTTCATGGCACGCCAATGATGTGGGCGGTCTTCACTTGATTGACTTTGTCAAATAAGCACCAATCGGGGTCAAGCAAAGCTAGCTAGATAGCCAAATGAGCTGGGCTTTACGGGGGTATCTGTTGCAAAATGTTGCTGCTAACCTTGTGCGACATCAAGCCTTTTCCTTTTGGATAAAAATTATAATAATATGGAGAGTTATGAAGTTATGAAAACTGGGTGTTTTGCAAATATTGAACTTATAATATGGCTACTAATACTGGAAAAGCTAAATCAAAGTCCAAGAATACAGATTTTACGATATTCTTGCAGAAAAATGTAATGTGAATGTAAATGTCTCCTTCACGATTTGCCCAAATGCACCTGGGTGACTTCATACTAAATGGCATGTAGTTTGCTCAGAGTGATGGCTAGATTTGGGACTTTTCTGTTGAATTTCAAAGATGGTAGAAAAAAACTGTTGTTTTTTTCTTTGTATTTTCTTCTACCAGATCTATTGTGTTATATTATCCTACATTCAATTCACGTTTACACAAACTTCAAAGTGTTTCCTTCAAATGGTACCAATAATATGCATATCCTTGTTTCAGGGCCTGAGCTACAGGCAGTTAGATTTGGGTATGTCATTTTAGGGGAAAATTGAAAAAAAAGGGAGCTATCACAAATTATTGACTCCCCGGGAACGTGTACTTGGTTGCACAGCCAACGGCCAAGATAACTGCAGACAAATGCTTTTTATAACCATCAATGCGCTTGCTGGACCTTTCTACTGGCAATTTGGGCAACTTTTTAGCAGCAAACTGATCTGATTCTTCAATGTTTTGAGGGGTGCCCTCCACCAACTGCTGTTTTCAGATCGCGCCATAGGTTTTGGATGTAATTCAGATCTGGACTCTTCGCTGGTCACTCCAGAGCAATCCAGCATCTAGTCTTGAACCATTTCTGGGTGCTTTTTTATGTGTGTTTGGGGTCATTGTCCTGTTGGAATACCCACAACCTTCAATTGAGACGCATCTTATGGGCAACCCCACAGCATTATCAACCCTCCCCCATCTTTGATTGGAGGGAGGGTGTTCTTTTCATTGAATGCTTCATTTGGTCGTCACTAAACACAGCACTGATATGTATTGCCAAAGAGCAATATAATTTTGTTTCATTGGTCCACAGAACATTTCCCCCGGGATTTAGGCTTGTTTAGGTGGGTTTATGAGAAGTTCAATCAGGCTTTCTTGTGTCTTCGTCAGCAATGGGGTCTTCCTCACCGCAACCTTCCTCGGGAGTAGCAGGTAGCCTAGTGGTTAGAGCATTGGGCCAGTAACTGTAAAGGTTGCTGGATCGAATCCCCGAGCTGACAAGGTAACAATCTGTCGTTCTACCCCTGAACAAGGCGTCCAAGTAGCTAGCTCCTAGGTACCAATAATTTGGGCCATGCCATTTGTCTTTATGTTCTAAGTTACAATTGTACATTTAAGTTTACACAAATAAAATTGGTTCTGCAATGTTGAAAATCCAATAACAAGGTGTAGAGACTATTTTTTTAAACATTTTATTTCAGCTTATTTTAGAAATAGGGAATTATTTAAGTACAGTGCAAGGGTGCCAATATATTTGGCCGCAACTGTATCTGCCTAAGGCAGGTAACTTACTGTAGTAATCTATAAAGACAGCTGATAAACGTTTAGGTTGCTATCTAACTCTGATAAGATGATTTGATGGTCCGATATTGAAAGTTTGAATATGTATGATCTGCATGAAGGAGAGTTGGGCAAGAAGTATGGCTATGAGTCAAGTGGACCAAATATTCTACTCCATGTAATGAGGTATAATTTCCAAACACTTTGATACAAATGAAAGTGGCACACAAATGGTGCTCAGAATTTACTTAAAATAGAAAAGAAAATAGAAAAGACATCAGAATGACAAGGGCTAGAACACAGTATTGGTACTATCAGGAATCAAGGTAAAACCAGAGCAGAGGCCAAGGTACAGGACGGCAGGCAGGCTCAGGGTCAGAGACAGACAGTGGTCAGGCGGGCGGGTACAGGGTCAGAACAGGCAAAGATCAAAAACCAGGAGGACGGGAAAAAGAGAGACTAGGGAAAAACAGGAGCTGAGACAAAATACTGGTAGGCTTGAACAAACAAGACGAACTGGCAACAGACAGACAGAAAACACATGTATAAATACACAGGGGATAACGGGTAAGTTGGGCAACACCCGGAGGGGGATGGAGACAAGCACTGTTAGGGATTTCCCTTCTTTCTTCTTCCGAAGAGGAGAGGCGAAAAGGATCGGAGGACCAATATGTGGTGTGGTAAGTGTCCATGGTTCTTTTAATACGAAATAGTACACATGAACAAATGAATACAAAAAACAATAAACGTGGAAAACCTAAACAGCCTTATCTGGTGCAAACAAACACAGAGACAGGAACAATCACCCACGAAACACTCAAAGAATATGGCTGCCTAAATATGGTTCCCAATCAGAGACAACGATAAACACCTGCCTCTGATTGAGAACCACTCCAGGCAGCCATAGACTATTCTAGACAACCCCACTAACCACAATCCCATGACCTACAAAAAAACCAAGACAAAACACACCACATAAATAACCCATGTCACACCCTGGCCTGACCAAAATAATGAAGAAAACACAAAATATTAAGACCAGGGCATGACAGTAACCCCCCCCCCCCCACCTGGCGTCCTACCTGGGCGCATACCTGGTTGAGTGGGGTGCCGGCACTCAGAGAGATGAGGCCTGGGTCCAGGACGTCCCTAACGAAGACCCAGCACCTCTCCTCCGGGCCATAACCCCCCAGTCAACCAGGTACTGGAATCCCCTGCCCCGAGGTCGAACCTTCAGGAGGCGTCTCACCATGTACGCCGAGCTGCTGTCGATGAGACGAGGGAGAGGGATGGGCCTGGAAACAGGAGACTAGGGGCAGTTAGTCATGATTTTAACTCTGGACACAGAAAAGGTAGGGAAAATACAGAGGGTACGGGGCAACAGAGGACGAACAGCAGAGTGGCTAATGATCTTGGAGCGGGGGGGAAAGGTATCGGCTTCTGGGCCAGTAGCCGCGGCACTATAGCGGAGTGCCAGCGCCTCAGGCTTGACCTTCTTGGATACCGGTCAGTGCTGCGGTAGAGGAGTGGCCTGGGAAAATTTCCAAGCACCCAGGACGTCCCGGGGCAGGCAGAGCTGACTTCAAGTTATTAGTGTGGCAGGATGGGCTCCAGCCCATGATAGCACCAGTTGCACAGTCAATGGAGGGATTGTATCGCTGGAGCCAAGAGAATCCCAATACCACGGGAACCTGCGGAGACTCAACCAGCAGGAATTGGATCATCTCGCTGTGGTTCCCCAACACTCGTAGGTTGACAGGGGTGGTCTGGTGGGTGACCCGGCATATAGAGCGCTCTAACACCCATGGGAATGAAGAGGGGTTGAGTGGGGATGCCCAGCTCGGACGCCAGTCCATGACTCTCACACCGGCCCCCGAGTCTATGAGTACCTGGAGAGACTTGGACTGGTCGACCCCACCGTAGGGTGGCATGAAGAGGGGGGCAAGTAAGGGGATAATAACATGTATCCTTAAGACCCACCAGAGTACTCACTCCAACGAATGAGCTGGGTCTCTTGAAGAGACAGGTAGACACATAATGACCGACAGTACCGCAATACAGACAACTCTGGGTATTCAGTCCGTGTACGCGTTCGACTGGAGGCAGCCTAGCCCTGCCGAGCTGCATCGGCTCGGGAAGAGGCAACTCGGCTGTCTTCGGGGGATCTTGGAGGAACTCGGCTAACCTCGGATCCTCTCGGGGAATTCCAGAGTTCACCAGATGCAAGGTGGGATCCTTGAGTGAGCGAGTGAGTGAGTGAGTCTTATGTTCCCGTAACCGTCCATTGTTCCGGATGGGGACAAGCACAAGGACAAGTGAAACAGATCAGGGCGTGACAGGTATAGTATAACAGTAGATAGGTTATCACACATACCTGCTTATCAACTTGTAATGATCATTTGGGTCACTTAAAATACGATGTAATCGACATTAATAACCTATAACCTAAAAGATATATAAAAAAAAAATACTAATATGTCAATTTATCATTCCACACAAATAACATAGTGACATGAAACATTGTACCGTCATATCATTGCGGAGCGGATAAACAGACCGTCTCATAGAGTGCATTGTTCAACTCTAAGGAATATGCTTAGGAACAGAATCCCTCATGCTTTGTTTATAAGCACGCAAGCCTCCTGTGCTCTGTCTGTGCCTTTCCACCCAGGTCCTATGGGGTCTTCAGTTTCCATCAGCACATCTATTTCCTCTTGGCTGTTAGGGGATGGCTACTTCCCAAATGGCATCATATTCCCTATATAGTGCACTACTTTGACCAGAGCCCTGGTCAAAAGTAGCGCACTATATAGGGAATAGGGTGCCATTTTGGACACAGATGATGTTTCAATGTCAGGGAATCAGAGGCCAGAAGACTTCCTTGTACAATAAGGCTTGCTAGACATGAAGGTCGTTTAGTGAAATGAAAGCAACATCCTCGGGTGAGTTTCACGTACTATAGCTAAGCCGAGGAAACCAAGGGTATGTTATACACGAAGTGTGGCCTAAACTATCTGACTTTTACAGAGGAAAATCGGTAGACCCCTCTATTGGGTGATGTTTCCTTTTCTTGATATTGGCCTCTAACACTTTACTTAAAGACAAATGATATAATGAATTATGGTGCATTAATAATTATGCATTATGCATTATTGACGTAAGCATATATGACCCCTTATGATGTCTTAGCATTATTTCACAATAATCCTGAATAATCAGCCATATTGAGTAAGGCATAGCATGTTATGACTGCGTAATTAAACATGATACGGGCTCATACATACTTACAACAAGTTATAATGCATTATGCCCGCTGACCAGAGTTATTTCAATTATCTGGTCACATAACCAAAACCAAAGACAAAAGAGGGATTTGAGTAGTGGTTATAACTGAAATATATCGGTGGCAGTTACATTTGCCAAGAAACATTGTTCACTTAACAAACACATGATTTCTCAGAGTATACTATAAATGGAAACAAGAGATTAAAGATGGCATATTTAAGTTGAGTGTCACCCCATCTCTTTTCATTATTTCATTAGAATGCTCTAGGGCGGAAACACAACAAACAATGTACTCTAGCTAAAAAAAATCCAAGCTCTGTCAATATATACACTTTTAATGTAATTATCAATCATTGTCCAACTCATCTCTGACAGTATGGATCTTCAAACTATGCCGGTCAAATGACTAGGGAGAGTTAGTATGCAAATGACCATCTGTCTACTCAGTCACAAGCACACGGTAGCAAGTCTTCAAATTATACACAGATAATTGCTGTTTCTCGAAAGCTCGAAAGTCTAGGGTCCTCCCACAAACAGACAACCTTCGGGCCCACGCAGTTCAGCAAGGATGAGTTTTGTAGCGTACCAACGGGTGCTATCCATCCAGATTTTTTTTGTTGTTGCAAGAAATCCTCAACCCCTACTGAATATATTTATCTCCCTTTGCCTAAATCTCAATAGAATAAGTTGCCTATTTTGGATTGTTTTTGAAGATCTCATATTCTAAAATGATTCACATAGTACAATTCAGTGAGTATAGTGGGGTCTCAGGGCAATTCGTATTATTCTATATGTAAATTTGTGACACCCCATTTAGTGTGATGTACATTACATCATATTATAAATGGAATAGTGGTCGTACAATATCCGAATTACAGGACATATAGTGTCTTACGTCTTATTTGGTTATACAATATACATACGAATTGGATTATGTACCTTCTTATACATCTTGGAAGAAGTACCATATTACACGTCTTTTTCTGAGACCAGGTTGCTTGTTGCGAATAACAACAAATAACATTTTAACTGAGTCAGAATAATTGAGTCTGAATCATTATGAAATGAGGAGACATTATAAGGTGTGATGCATGCTTATGACAAGTCTTACGCTGCATTATAACACAGTTATACATTATATCTGCATTATCGCACAAACCAGTCATTGGAGTAAGCCTGGATTTTCATGAGTGATTTGCATGCGCCTGTGCTTATTATACTAAAGCTCACACAAGGTATTTTCCCCCATCAAATTTTGTCACTTCTCATCCTATCTTTCCAATAATTATCAAGCAAATTAATGTCGGACTGAAAATTACATACAGCTGAAAACACAGTTGACTAAAACAGTACAAAAACAGAATGTAAAATAAATACATCTGAGTAGTTAAACACATCTCTCAACAGTTCTATGCACGTTTGATATGAAAATAATCACATAATGCCAGTCTGAGCCTGCAGCTGCTCTCCCACCTCCATGATTAGCAGGCTAACCCAGCCAATAACTACAATGTCTCATCATTGTTTCTAAATGGATCTACATTTGTGGTGCAATTTTGCATTGAGTCACAGGTCAGCTTTTGTTTTGCAGAGCAAAAACGCACTGGCTTTGGAACGCCAATTTTCTTGGACTAAACTGTGCCTGGATGCCTGAATGTTGTTTTATCCTAATTATTTAGGCCTACTATATCTATTATTTCAACTTGTCTCCCGTTATTTTCATTATGAAATAAATATATCAAAGTAGCCTAAAACATAATAAATAAAGTTCAACATTTTAAATGATTGCACTTCATAATTTTTTACAAAATAGCCTAGATCGATACTTACATTTAGACATTCCATTGCGAGAGAATGGAAAACAAAAATCCTATATAGAAACGTAAAGTTCACTTCTCAGAGTTTTTGGTTGATATTTATGAACAATCCCCGTCTCCGTTCGTGCGTTTCTCTCCGGTGGATCTTCTACTCCTGTATGGCAGTGCCTGTGTGAAGCTAGCCACAATAGTGGAATTTTCGGTTCGCCATCAAAATAAAAGTCCCCTAATGAAAGTGATTCAAACGGATACAGTAGCTTACGCACATTCATTCTCCAATCAGCTGCTAGCAGTGCAGGAACGACCTCTGACGTTATCCTTGCTCTGCCCTATGATCACAAAACAAAACATTACAAAAGTGTAAGAACATTTTGAGGTTATAAGTAATTAAAAGCATTGATGGGAATATCACATATAAATAGAAAATATCTATTGTAGAATACATTTTCCCTCATGATCCTCATAATATTACATACGATTGTTTTCCCCCTTATCGATCAACACACAATACCTAATAATGACAAAGCATTTACAGGTTTTTAGAAATGTTTAGCTAATTTCTTAAAAGTAAAAAACTGAAATATGACATTTATATAAGTATTCAGACTCTTTACTCAGTTTTTTGTTGAAGCACCTTTGGCAGCGATTACAGCCTCAAGTCTTATTGGGTATGTCACTACAAGCTTGAAACACCTGTATTTGAGTTTATCTCATTCTTCTCTGCAGATCAAGGTTGGATGGGGAGCATTGCTGCACAGCTATTTTCAGGGTTCTCCGGAGGTGTTCAATCAGGTTCAAGTACAGGCTCTGGCTTGGCCACTCAAGGACATTCAGAGACTTGTCTCGAAGCCACTCCTGTGTTGTCTTGGCTGTGTGATGAGCGTCGTTGTCATGTTGTAAGGGGAACATTCGCCCCAGTCAGAGGTCCTGAGCGCTCTGGAGCAGGTTTTCATCAAGAATCTCTGTACTTTGCTCCGTTCATTTTTCCCTGGATCCTGACTAGTCTCCCAGTCGCTGCCGCTGAAAAACATCCCCACAGCATGATGCTGCCACCACCATGCTTCACCGTAGGGATATGCCAGGTTTCCTCCAGACGTGATGCTTGGCATTCAGGCCAAAGAGTTCAATCTTGGTTTCATCAGACCAGATAATCTTGTTTCTCATGGTCTGAGTGTCCTTTAGGTGCATTTTGGCAAACTCCAAGCATACTGTCATGTGCCTTTTACTAAGGAGTGACTTCCATTTGGCAGCTCTACCATAAAGGCCTGATTGGTGGAGTGCTGCAGAGATGGTCGTCATTTTGGAAGGTTCTCCCATCACTACAGAGGAACTCTGGAGATCTGTCAGAGTGACCATCGGGTTCTTAGTCACCTCCCTGACAAAGGCCCTTCTCCCCCTGATAGCTCAGTTTGGCCAGGCAGCCTGCTCTAGGAAGAGTCTTGGTGGTTCCAAAATTCTTCCATTTAAGAACGATGGAGGCCACTGTGTTCTCGTGGACCTTCAATGCTGCAGACATTTTTTGGCACCCTTCCCCAGATCTGTGGCTCGACACCATCCTGTCTCAGATCTCTATGGACAATTCCTTCGACCTCATGGCTTGGTTTTTGCACTGACATGCGTGATCAACATTGGGACCATATATATACAGTTGTGTGCCTTTCCAAATCATGTCCAATCAATTGAATATACCACAGGTGGACTCCAATCAAGTTGTAGAAACATCTCAAGGATGATCAATGGAAACAGGATGCACCTGAGCTCAATTACGAGTCTCATAGCAAAGGGTCTGAATACTTATATACAGTGCCTTGCGAAAGTATTCGGCCCCCTTGAACTTTGCAACCTTTTGCCACATTTCAGGCTTCAAACATAAAGATATAAAACTGTATTTTTTTGTGAAGAATCAACAACAAGTGGGACACAATCATGAAGTGGAACGACATTTATTGGATATTTCAAACTTTTTTAACAAATCAAAAACTGAAAAATTGGGCGTGCAAAATTATTCAGCCCCCTTAGGTTAATACTTTGTAGCGCCACCTTTTGCTGCGATTACAGCTGTAAGTCGCTTGGGGTATGTCTCTATCAGTTTTGCACATCGAGAGACTGAAATTTTTTCCCATTCCTCCTTGCAAAACAGCTCGAGCTCAGTGAGGTTGGATGGAGAGCATTTGTGAACAGCAGTTTTCAGTTCTTTCCACAGATTCTCGATTGGATTCAGGTCTGGACTTTGACTTGGCCATTCTAACACCTGGATATGTTTATTTTTGAACCATTCCATTGTAGATTTTGCTTTATGTTTTGGATCATTGTCTTGTTGGAAGACAAATCTCCGTCCCAGTCTCAGGTCTTTTGCAGACTCCATCAGGTGTTCTTCCAGAATGGTCCTGTATTTGGCTCCATCCATCTTCCCATCAATTTTAACCATCTTCCCTGTCCCTGCTGAAGAAAAGCAGGCCCAAACCATGATGCTGCCACCACCATGTTTGACAGTGGGGATGGTGTGTTCAGCTGTGTTGCTTTTACGCCAAACATAACGTTTTGCATTGTTGCCAAAAAGTTCAATTTTGGTTTCATCTGACCAGAGCACCTTCTTCCACATGTTTGGTGTGTCTCCCAGGTGGCTTGAACTAAATCTAAATCTAAACTAAACTAAATCTAATGACTAAATCTGAACTTTTATTTAACTAGGCAAGTCAGTTAAGAACAAATTCTTATTTAGAATGACAGCCTACTGGGGAACAGTGGGGAACAGTTAACTGCCTTATTCAGGGGCAAAATGTTCACCTTGTCAGCTCAGGGATTTAATCCAGCAACCTTTCGGTGACTGACCCAACACTCTAACCACTAGGCTACCTGCCACCCCTAATATGACATTATAATTTCCACAACTTTGCCATGCAACACAACAGAACACAACACAAACTAAAGCTGAGCTGAGCCACCAATGTGTTTCTAGGTAGTAAGGTGTCAATCAGCACACAAGCAAATCAAATCAAAGTTTATTGGTCGCGTACACAGTTTAGCAGATGTTATAGCGGGAACAGCAAAATGCTATTAACAACTCAAATAGCACTGTAACAGACAGGGGTGCAACTATGGTTTTAGAAGTGGGGGGACATTATTTTTTATTATGATTTTTTTTTTAATCCAGTCGGATAAACACTCCAAACAGCCTACCTACCACTCTGAGGCGTCCGCATGGCCCTAAAGTACACTTTTGGCTCGCTTTGTACCATATTCCAAGGATAAAACTAGGGGAGACAAAAATGCAATTTCAGAATGTGGGGTGTCCCCTCCCATCTCTAGTGAAAGTTGGTAACAGTAATCCCTGGTAACAGTAATCCAAATGTATCTACAGTTGAAGTCGGAAGTTTGTATACACCTTAGCCAAATACATCGAAACTCAGTTTTTCACAATTCCTGACATTTATTCCTAGTAAAAATTCCCTTTCTTAGGTCAGTTAGGATCACCACTTTATTTTAAGAATGTGAAATGTCAGAATAAGAGTAGAGAGAATGATCTATTTCAGCTTTTATTTCTTTCATCACATTCCCAGTGGGTAAGAAGTTTACACATGCTCAGTTAGTATTTGGTAGCGTTGCCTTTAAATTGTTGAACTTGGGTCAAACACAAGCATCCTACAATACGTTTGGTGAATTTTGGCCCATTCCTCCTGACAGAGCTGGTGTAACTGAGTCAGGTTTGTAGTCCTCCTTGCTCGCACAAGCTTTTTCAGTTCTGCACAAAAAATTTTGATAGGAATGAGGTCAGGCCTTTGTGATGGCCACTCCAATACCTTGACTTTGTTGTCCTTCAGCAATTTTGCCACAACTTTGGAATTATGCTTGGGGTCATTATCCATTTGGAAGAAACATTTGCGACCAAGCTTTAACTTCCTGACTAATGTCTTGAGATGTTGCTTCAATATATCCACACAATTTTCCTTTCTCATGATGCCATCTATTTTGTGAAGTGCACCAGTCCCTCTTGCAGCAAAGCACCCCCACATCATGATGCTGCCACCCCCGTGCTTCATGGTTGGGATGTTCTTCGACTTCCAAGCCTCCCCCTTTTTCCTCCAAACATAACAATGGTCATTATGGCCAACAGTTCTATTTTTGTTTCATCAGACCAGAGGACATTTCTCCAAAAAGTATGATCTTTGTCCCCATGTGCAGTTGCAAACCGTAGTCTGGCTTTTTTATGGCGGGTTTTGGAGAAGTGGCTTTTTCCTTGCTGAGCGTCCTTTCAGGTTATGTCGATTATAGAACTTGTTTTACTGTGCATATAGATACTTTTGTACCTGTCTCCTCCAGCATCTTTACAAAGTCCTTTGCTGTTGCTCTGGAATTGATTTGCACTTTTCGCATCAAAGTACGTTCATCTCTAGGAGACAGAACGTGTCTCCTTCCAGAGCGGTATGACGGCTTCGTGGACCCATGGTGTTTATACTTGTTTATTCTTGCGTACTATTGTTACAGATGAACGTGGTACCTTCAGGCGTTTGGAAATTGCACCAAAGGATGACCCAGACTTGTGGAGGACTGCAATTTATTTTCTGAGGTCTTGGCTGATTTCTTTTGATTTTTTTAAATGTCAAGCAAGGAGGCACTGAGTTTGAAGTTAGGCCTTAAAATACATCCACAGGTACACCTTCTACTAACTCAAATGATGTCAATTAGCCAATCAGAAGTTTCTAAAGCCATGACATAATTTTCTGGAATTTTCCAAGCTATTTAAAGGCACAGTCATCTTAGTGTATGTAAGCTTCTGACCCACTGGAATTGTGATACAGGGAATTATAAGTGAAATAATCTGTCTGTTGTCAATGGTGTGCATATTGGGAGTGGAGTCAGGTGCAGGAGAGCAAGGAGTTGTGAACAGGCGCACATTTTATTGAGGCCGGAGAAACCAACAGCCACAACAGCCAATAGGCAAAAGTGCAAATCGTGCAAACAGTCACAATAATATTGTTCAAACAAATAAACATACCCCGTGACAAAACACGGAATAAACTAATATCAGTCAAGTGTGTCAAAATTGACACGTAACACAAAACAATTTCACACAACGATATGAGGGGGAACAGAGGAATAAATACATGTAGTGTGATTGGGGAATGAAAAACAGGTGTGCAGGGAACAAGACCAAACAAATGGATAAATAGGAAATGGAGCGGCGATGGCTAGAAAGCCGGTGATGTCGACCGCCGAATGCTGCCCGAACAAGGAGAGGAGCCGAAGTCGTGACATCTGTAAACAATTGTTGGAAAAATGACCTGTGTCATGCACAAAGTAGATGTCCTAACCAACTTGCCAAAACTATAGTTTGTTAACAAGAAATTTGTGGAGTGGTTGAAAAACTAGTTTTAATGACTCCAACCTAAGTGTATGTAAACTTTCGACTTCAATTGTATATACACCGGATGAATTTACACAAGATATACTATGAAGGATATGTACAGCAGTATATATATTAGTGAGCTATGTCAAGAATCCGGTATATAAATAAATATGCAGTATGTATAAACAGTGTAACTAAAATGCAATATACTGTAGTAGAAATATTAGAATTAGCTATGTCGAGAACACAGTATTTAAATACACAGCACAAAACCCCATGGCAAAATGGATACAATTGCAGGAATTTAACTTCCAGACCAGAGTCTGGATTATAAATATATACTGTACTGTATGTATGTGAATGGTGTGTATAGACAGTATGGGCAGTATGTGAATAGAAAAGGTGTGTACAGCAGTAGTTATAGAGGTTGAACCATCACCATGACCAGAATACAGTATTAACAGTACCATTCAAAAGTTTGAACACACCTACTCATTCAAGGGTTTTTCTTTATTTTTATTATTTTCTACCTTGTAGAATAATAGTGAAGACATCAAAACGATGAAATAACACATATGGAATCACATAGTAACTGTTACAATTTCTAACGATGGTGAGTGGAGGAGTCAAGCGCAGAGAGCAGGTAATTCAGTACGTGGATATTTTATTCCATAGACTGTGGAACCACGACATGCAAAACACCAGGGCGCATGAAACAACCCGTCCCAAAATACAAAGGACTAAAAACTGCCCAGAAAAATACTGATAACACTCGTACATAGATAACAGGAAACAAGCCCGCACAATTACCCAGCGGGCCTAGTGCCCTTAAATAGCCTACAAACAAACACTAACTCAAAACAGGTGTACCCAATTAAACCCAATAAACAGAAACAAACTGAAAGGGAATCGATGGCAGCTAATAGGCCGGCGACGACAACCGTCGAGCGCCGCCCGAACAGGAAGAGGCACCATCTTCGGCGAGATTCGTGACAGTAACCAAAAATATATTTAATATTTGAGATTCTTCCAAGTAGCCACACTTTGCCTTGATGACAAATTTGCACACTCTTGGCATTCTCTCTACCAGCTTCATGAAGTAGTCAGCTGGAATGCATTTCAATTAACAGGTGTGCCTTGTTAACAGTTAACTTGTGGAATGTATTTCCTTTAAGGCAATCAGTTATGTTGTGACAAGGTAGGGGTGGTATACAGAAGATTGCCTAATTTGGTAAAAGACCAAGTCCATATTATGTCAAGAACAGCTCAAATAAGCAAAGAGAAACAAGCAACAGTCCTGTAACGAAAGCGCTGAGAGTCGGGAAGCAAGTTCAGAAAGTGAGTGTTTTAATAAAATAATACAAAACAAGAAACACTAACAGCACACAGACAAGAAACAGAAATAGAAACAATGATGCCTGGGGAAGGAACCAAAGTGAGTGACAAATATGGGGAAGGTAATGAGGGAAGTCCAGGTGAGTCTGATGACGGGCAGGTGCGCGTCACAATGTGACAGGTGTGTGCCATAACGAGCAGCCTGGTGACCTAGAGGCCGGAGAGGGAGCACACGTGACAAGTCAATCATTACTTAAATGTTTTACTTAAAAATAAATGTATTTCACCTTTATTTAATTAACCAGGTAGGCCAGTTGAGAACAATGTATAATTAACAACTGAGACCTGCCAAGATTGAGCAAAGGAGTGCGACACAAACAACACAGAGTTACACATGGGATAAACAAACCTAAGTCAATAACACAATAGAAAAGTATATATGCAGTGTGTGCAAATGTAGTAAGATTAGGGAGGCAAGGCAATAAATAGGCCATAGTGGCGAAATAATGACAATTTAACAATTAAACACTGGAGTGATAGTCGTGCAGAAAATGAATGTGCAAGTAGAGATACTGGGGTGCAAAGGAGCAAAAAAAAAAATAACAATATGGGGATGAGGTAGTTGGGTGGGCTATTTACAGTTGGGCTATGTACATGTGCAATGATCGATAAGCTGCTCTGATAGCTGATGCTTAAAGTTAGTGAGGGAGATATAAGTCTCCAGCTTCAGTGATTTTTGCAATTCGTACCAGTCATTGGCAGCAGAGAACTGGAATGAAAGTCGGCCAAAGGAGGAGTTGGCTTTGGGGGTGACCAGTGAAATATACCTGCTTGAGCGCGTGCTACGGGTGGGTGCTGCTATGGTGACCAGTGAGCTGAGATAAGGCGGGGCTTCTCCTAGCAAAGACTTATAGATGACCTGGAGCCAGAGGGTTTGTCGACGAATATGAAGCGAGGGCCAGCCAACGAGAGCATACAGGTCGCAGTGGTGGGTAGTATATGGGGCAACTTGTGACAAAACAGATGGCACTGTGATAGACTACATCGAATTTGCTGAGTAGAGTGTTGGAGGCTAATTTGTAAATGACATCGCCAAAGTCAAGGATCGGTAGGATAGTCAGTTTAACGAGGGTATGTTTGGCAGCATGAGTGAGGGATGCTTTGTTGCGAAATAGGAAGTCGATTCTAGATTTAATTTTGTATTGGAGATGCTTAATGTGAGTCTGGAAGGAGAGATTACATTCTAACCAGACAACTAGGTATGTGTAGTTGTCCACATATTCTAAGTGAGAACCGTCCAGAGTAGTGATTTTAGACGGACGGTCGGGTGCGGGTAGCGATCGGTTGAAGAGCATGAATTTAGATTTACTAGCATTTAAGAGCAGTTGGAGGCCACGGAAGGAGTGTTGTATTGCATTGAAGATCGTCTGGAGGTTAGTTAGATTCGGCCGAGAATTTAACTCTGTGGCACCCCCATAGAGACTGCCAGAGTTCTGGACAACAGGCCCTCTGATTTGACACACTGAACTTTATCTGAGCAGTAGTTGGTGAACCAGGCGAGGCAGTCATTTGAGAAACCAAGGCTGTTGAGTCTGCCGATAAGAATGAGGTGACTGACAGAGTCGAGGCCTTGGCCAGGTCGATGAATATGGCTGCAAAGTATTGTCTTTTATTGATGGCGGTTATGATGACCTTGAGTGTGGCTGGGGTGCACCCATGACCAGCTCGGAAACCAGATTGCATAGCGGAGAAGGTACAGTGGGATTCGAAATGGTTGGTGATCTGTTTGTTAACTTGGCATTCGAAGACCTTAGAAAAGGCAGGGTAGGATGGACATAGGTCTGTAACAGTTTGGGTCTAGAATGTCACCCTCTTTTGAAGAGGGGGATGACTGCTGCAGCCTTCCAATCTTTAGGGATCTCAGAAAATATGAAAGAGAGGTTGAACAGGCTAGTAATAGCGGTTGCAACAATTGCGGCGTATAATGTTAGAAAGAGAGGGTCCAGATTGTCTAGCCCAGCTGATTTGTAGGGGTCCATATTTTGCAGCTCTTTCAGAACATCAGCTATCTGGATTTGGGTGAAGGAGAAATGGGGGAGGCTTGGGCAAGTTGCTGTGGGGGTTGCAGAGCTGTTGACCAGGGTTGGGGTAGCCAGGTGGAAAGCATGGCCAGCTGTAGAAAAATGCTTGTTGAAATTCTCGATTGTTGTAGATTTATCGGTGTTGACAGTGTTTCCTAGCCTCAGTGCAGTGGGCAGCTGCGAGGAGGTGCTCTTATTCTCCATGGACTTTACAGTGTCCCAGAACTTTTTGGAGTTTGTGCTACAGGATGCACATTTCTGTTTGAAAAAGCTAGCCTTAGCTTTCCTAACTACCTATGTATATTGGTTCATAACTTCCCTGAAAAGTTGCATATCGCGGGGGCTATTCGATGCTAATGCAGTACGCCACAGGATGTTTTTGTGCTGATCAAGGGCAGTCAGGTCTGTAGTGAACCAAGGGCTATATCTGTTCTTAGTTCTACAATTTTTGAATGGGGCATGCTTATTTAAGATGGTGAGGAAAGCATTTTTAAAGAATAACCAGGCATCCTGTACTGATGGAATGAGGTCAATATCCTTCCAGGATACCCGGGCCAGGTCGATTAGAAAGCCCTTCTTGCTGAAGTGTTTTAGGGAGCTTTTGACAGTGATGAGGGGTGGTCGTTTGACCTTGGACCCATTACGGACAAAGGCAATGAGGCAGTGATTGCTGAAATCCAGGTTGAAGACAGCAGAGGTGTATTTAGAGGGCAGGTTGGTCAGGATGTCTATGAGGGTGCCCGTGTTTACGGATTTAGGGTTGTACCTGGTGGGTTCCATGATTGTGTGAGATTGAGGGCATTTTAGCTTAGATTGTAGGACGGCCGGGGTGTTAAAACCTGTTTAGGACTGCAACAGCAACAGCCAGTGAAAGTGCAGGGCGCCAAATTCAAAACAACAAAAATCTCATAATTAAAATTCCTCAAGCATACAAGTATTTGACACCATTTTAAAGATAAAATTCTCGTTAATCCAGCCACAGTGTCTGATTTCAACAAGGATTTACAGCGAAAGCACCACAAACGATTATGTTAGGTCACCACCAAGCCACAGAAAAACAGCCATTAAGCCAGCCAAAGAGAGGAGTCACAAAAAGCAGAAATAGAGATAAAATGAATCACTAACCTTTGATGATCTTCATCAGATGACACTCATATTTATATTAAAAAACGGAGTTCAGTAGTTCTAAAACATGAGGTGATTGTGCAGAGAGCCACATCAATTTACAGAAATACTCATTATAAACATTGATAAAGATACGACTATTATACATGGAACTTTAGATACACTTCTCCTTAATGCAACCGCTGTGTCAGATTTCAAAAAAACTTAACGGTGAAAGTAAACCATGCAATAATCTGAGTACAGCCTTTAGACAACAAATCAGCCAAAAAGATACTGGGTACTGGATATTGGGTAGTCAACATTTCTCAGAAATAGCATTTTAAATATTCACTTACCTTTGATAATCTTCATCAGAATGCACTCCCAGGAATCCCAGTTCTATCATAAATGTTTGATTTGTTCGATAATGTCCATCAGTTTTGTCCAAATATGTTCTTTTGTTAGGGCGTTTGGTAAACAAATCCAAAATCACGTTCAGGTCAAGAAAGTTCCGTTACAGCCTGTAGAAACATGCCGAACTAAGTATGGAATCAATCTTTAGGATGTTTTTAACATAAAACTTCATTAATGTTCCAACCGGACAATTCCTTTGTCTGTACAAATGAAGTGGAACGTAGCTACCTTTCATGTGAGCTCGCCAGACTGAGGCTGTGGCACTCTGCCAGACCACTCACTCAAAGAGCCCTCCTTTAGAGTAGAATCCTCAAAACAGGTTCTAAATGCTGTTGACATCTAGTGGAAGACTTGGGAAGTGAAACATAACTAATATCCCACTGTATATCCCAGAGTGGAGGTAAACCTGGGTGTTGAGTGATGATGAGAGAGGTTTTGTCTCTGAAGGGACAAGTTAAGACAGGTGAGGTCTCCACATGTATGTGGGGTGGGACGAAAGAGCTATCTAAGTCATTTTGAGCAGGACTGAAGGCTGTACAGTGAAATAAAACAGTAAAAACTAGCCAAGACAGCAGTAGACAGGGCATATTGACATTAGAGAGAGGCATAAAGCATTCACAGGTGTTGATCAGGAGAGCTAAGACAGCAACGGGTAAATGGCGATAGAATGGGCAGAGCGGGTCAGTTAGATACATACAGGACCTGAGTTCGAGGCTGAAGCCGACCGGTAAACGAAATGAGGTACCGTGTTATTGAAATAGTCCAGGGGTCATCAGCTGTGTAGCCGAGTGATCATAGGGTCAAAAGATCAGCAATAGGTGACTCAGGGTGCTGTTCGGTAGTCACTACTACGCTAGGCGAGCAGGGGACACAGCGTTCTGAAAAGCTAGCAGGCCGGGGCTAGTAGCTGGTTCTTCGGCGACATCGTAACAGAATAGCCTGTTGAGACCACATCGGGCGATCACGTCGGCAGTCCAGTCGTGATGGATCGGCGGGTCTCATTGTCGACAATAAAGGGTCCAGACCAATTGGCAAAAGAGGTATTGTAGCCCTAGATTAGCTGGTATATCGGCCTAGCTCGAGACTAGCTCAAGGCTAGCTGGTGATTGCTTAGGGACAGAGGCATTCGCTAGCAGTAGCCACTCGTTTGCAGCTAGCTAGTTGCGATGATCTGGAGTAATGATCCGGTGTAATGATCCAGAGCGGCAGGAATCTGGTGATATGGTAGAGAGAAGCAGTCCGATATGCTCTGGGTTGATATCGCGCTGGCAGGTGTTGTCCGAGCTAAGGCTGGCTGATGACGGGAAAAAAGGCGAGGTGTTTGTGTTTCTTGTTTGTATGTAGTTGCGTTTTTTAATTAAATTACTCTCTCCCTGAACTTGCTTCCCGACTCTCAGCGCACATCGTTACAAAATGACTTTGTTTGTTTTGGAGGTGATGTCGGGTCCAGATGTCAGAACCGGGGCTACCTGGGAGGCCTCAGGCGGTTTGTCAGATTCGATGTGTTCCCCTGCCTCAGCTGGCTCGACCGGTTTCCATACCTCAGATAGGCTCCCATGCTTCAGCTGGCTCAACAGGCTGCCATGCCTCAGCTGGGTGAACAGGTTCCCGTGCCTCTACCAAGGCTACTGGGGAGGTCTCAGCCAGCTCATCAGGTTCTCCCGCCTCAGCCGGTTCGTCAGGCTTCTGCCCCTCAGCGGAGGTGACCGGTCCGCTCCTAATCCCCGAGATCATCCCTGTGATTGGCGTCCTGCGACTGGAGCCGAACGCACCGGCTGGGGGCGAACGCATGACACTCACCTGGACTCCATCACCTCCTTGATTACCTTCTCTATATATGTAACTCCCTTTGGTTCCTTCCCCAGGTGTCATTGTTCATTGTTTCTTTGTCATTTCTGTACGTTGTTTGTGTTTCTTGTTTTGTATTTAGTTGCGTTTATTTATTAAAACACTCACTCCCTGAACTTGCTTCCCGACTCTCAGTGCAAATCATTACACAACTGTTCAGAGGAGACTGCGTGAATCAGGCCTTCATGGTCGAATTGCTTTAAAGAAACCAAAGGACACCAAAATGTAGAAGAGACTTGCTGGGGCCAAGAAACAAGAGCAATGAACATTAGACTGGTGGAAATCTGTCCTTTGGTCTGATGAATCCAAACTTGAGATTTTTGGTTCCAACCGCCGTGTGTTTGTGAGGTACAGAGTAGGTGAACGGATTATCTCCCTACATGTGCTTCTCACCGAGAAGAATGGAGGTGTGATGGTGCTTTGCTGGTTACACTGTCTGTAATGTATTTAGAATTCATGGTACACTTAACCAGCATGTCTACCACAGCATTCTGCAGCGATAAACCATCCCATCTGGTTTGCACTTAGTTGGACTATCATTGTTTTTCAACAGAACAATGACCCAACACATCTCCAGGCTGTGTACAGGCTAAATGACCAAGAAGGAGAGTGATGGAGTGTTGTATCAGATGACCAGGCCTCCACAATCACCCGACCTCAAACCAATTGAGATGGTTTGGGATGAGTTGGACCGCAGAGTAAAGGAAACGTAGCCAACAAGTGCCCAGCATATGAGGGAACTTCTTCAAGACAGTTGGAAAAGCATTTCAGGTGAAGCTGTATGAGAGAATGCCAAGAGTGTACAAAGCTGTCATCAAGGCAAAGGATGGCTACTTTGAAGAATCTAAAATATATTTTTATATGTTTAACACTTTTAGGTTACTACATGTTTCCATTTGTGTTATTTGATAGTTTTGATGTCTTCACTATTATTCTACAATGTAGAAAATAGTCAAATAAAGAAAAACCCTGGAATGTGTAGGTGTGTCTCAACTTTGGACTGGTACTGTACATTCAAGTGGGTAAAACAGTATGTAAACATTATTAAAGTGACCAGTGTTCAATGATTGTATGTACATAGTTCAGCAGTCTATAAGGTGCAGGGTAGAATAAAGGGTGAAAGCCGGCTAGTGACATTGTCTAAGGTTCAGGGCAGAGTACTTGGTCAAAAGCCGGCCAGTTTGAGCACGTGGAGATAGAAGCTGTTTAATTCAATTCAAATGGGCTTTGTTTGCATGGGAAACGTGTTTACATTGGCAAAGCAAGTGAAATAAACAGGCAAGTGAGAAGACACAAAACAATATCCACAAAAAACTATTAGAATTTAACAGTAAATATTGCACTCAAAAAAGTTTCAAATAGATAAAGAACCTTTCAAGTGTTAAATTATCAGCTATATACAGTGTTTTAGTAATGTGCAAATAGTTGTTGTACGAATAGTAGGGGAAGATAAATCAACAGTTAAATATTAGTGGTATTTACGATGCTGTTCGTGCTCTGCTGGTTGCCCTTATCTCATGGAAATGGGCTACAAATCTTGCTGCTGTGATTGCACAAGGAGGTATTTCGCCTAACAGATACAGGAGTTTATCAGTGTTTGATTTATCAACATGCCTTGACTGGGGTGGCTGAGGTACTTGATGATCTTCTTGGCCTTCCTGTGACACTGATTGCCTTAGATGTCCTGGAGGGCAGGCAGTGTGCCCCCGATGATGCGTTGGGCTGACCACACCACCCTCTGGAGAGCCCTGTGATTGCGGGTTGTGTAATTGCCGTACCAGGTGTTGATACAGCCCGACAGAATGCTCTCAATGGTGAATCTGTAGAAATCCGTGAGGGTCTTGGGGTCCAAGCCAAATTTCTTTAGCCTCACCACGATGTCAGTGTGAAGGGAACATTTCAAATCAAATCAAATCATATTGGTCACATACACACAGTTAGCAGATGTTGTTACAAGTGTAGCGAAATGCTTATGCATCTAGTTCCGACAGTGCGGTAATATCTAACAAGTTATCTAACAATTCCCCAACAACTACCTAATACACACAAATCTAAAGGGGTGAATGAGAAAATGTACATATAAATATATGGATGAGCGATGGCCGAGCGTGATAGGCAAGATGCAAAGATGGTATATACATATGATATGATTAGTGTAAGATATGTAAACATTGTTAAAGTGGCATTATTTAAACTGGCATTGTTTAAAGTGTCTAGTGATCCATTTATTAAAGTGGCCAGTGATTTTGTCTCAATGTAGGCAGCACCCTCTCTGAGTTAGTGATTGTTGTTTAGCAGTCTGATAGCTTTGAGATAGAAGCTGTTTTTCAGTCTCTCGGTCCCAGCTTTGATGCACCTTGACTGACCTCGCCTTCTGGATGGTAGCGGTGTGAACAGTCAGTGGCTCGGGTGGTTGTTGTCCTTGATGATCTTTTTGGACTTCCTGTGGCATCGGTTGGTGTACGTGTCTTGAAGGTCAGGTAGTTTGCCCTCTGTGATGCGTTGTGCAGACCACACCACCCTCTGGAGAGCCTTGCGGTTGTGGGCGGAGAAGTTGCCGTACCAGGCTGTGATACAGCCCAACAGGATGATCTCAATTGTGCATCTGTAAAAGTTTGTCAGGATGTTGTACCTTCTTCACCACACTGTCTGTGTGGGTGGACCATTTCAATTTGTCTGTGATGTGTACGCCAAGGAACTTAAAACTTTCCACCTTCTCCACTGCTGTCCCTTCGATGTGGATAGGGGGGTGCTCCCTCTGCTGTTCCCTGAAGTCCACGATCATCTCCTTTGTTTTGTTGATGTTGAAGGAGAGGTTGTTTTCCTGACACCACACTCCGAGTGCCCTCACCTCTCGTCATTGTTGGTAATCAAGCCCACTACTGTTGTGTCGTCTGCAAACTTGATGATTGAGTTAGAGGTGTGCATGGCCACACAGTCATGGGTGAACAGGGAGTACAGGAGGGGGCTGAACACACACCCTTCTGGGGCCCCAGTGTTGAGGGTTAGCGAAGTGGAGATGTTGTTTCCTACCTTTACCACCTGGGGTCAGCCCGTCAGAAAGTACAGGACCCAATTGCAGGTCCTCAGTGATGTGTATGTCTCAGTGATATGTGATGTGCATTTCAGACCCTCTCCACTGCAGCCCCATTGATGTGGATTGGGGCGTGCTCTCTCTGCTGTCTCCCGTAGTCCACGATCAGCTCCTTCATTTTGTGTACATTGAAGGAGAAGTTATTTTCCTGTCACCAATCTACCAAAACTCTCACCTCTTCCCTATAGGTTGTCTTGTCGTTGTTGGTAATCAGGCCTACCACTGTTGTATCATCAGCAAACTTATTGATTAAGTTGGGGACTTTGGTAGCCACACAGTCATGAGTAAGTAGGGAGTACAGAAGGGGCTGAAGTGCAAGCTCAGAGAAGGTCAGAGCAAAGTAATATTTGTAAGAGCTGCTGGGAACCCTAAGCCCCGGCCTGCTCTGATCTTGCTGATCAAAACTTTTTTGTGTGCTGCCTAACCAATCAGAAAGTATTTTTTATTAGGCCTAGTCCAAACAATTCTATAACTTGCAGGCGGACTGTTCAGTTTGAGAAGGAGAGCGAGAAGATGAGAAGGAGGACCTGAGGTCAATTTTGATAGCTTGCTTCTACTAAAATAGATTTGAATAAAAACAATGTGTTTCTTGCCCTGAAACATATTGTTGGAAATTGGGCTATAGCTGCTATAGCCATAGATTTGTCGGCCAATTCCCCCACCCACGATTCACTATTTAAATAGCCTACCTCTGTGTCAGTGAAGGGCTGTTAAGTATGATATGTTATGTTTTGTATGGTATGTATTAATATGTGGATGTATTAATGTATGTTACAAATTACAATTCGTATTATATGTTACGAATTTGCAAAATGTACAATATGTTAAGAATTTACTAAATGTGTTATATGTTACAAATGTGTAAAGGTATGATATGTTACGGATTCTAGCTAGATGGCTAACGTTAGCTAGGCTAGGAGTTAGGGTTAGGGGTTAGGGTTAAGTTAATGAGTTACTTTAAAGGGTTAAGGTTGGGGGAAGGGTTTGCAAACAGGGTTAAGGTTAGGTTTAGGGGAAGGGTCAGCTAACATGCTAAGTACTTTCTAAGTAGTTAAAAGTAGTAAGTAGTTGAAAAGTTGCCAATTTGCTAAAACTGTCTGTGATAAGATGGGAACCCTCAGCCTTTGGGTTACTAGACATTTGCGTTTAATGCCTACCCATCCACCCCCACCAACCACCCTACTTTTGATTTTGCAACCATCCGTCTTAGTAACCATACTAAATGTAATATATCATACCAAATGGAGTGTCTCGGATTTATGTTCAGAATAATACGAAATGCTCTGAGATCAGGCTGATGAGAGGGTATGCCATGCCATTTAATTAAAGAAAATGGCAAAAAACCCTTGTTAGCTTAAGATTAGCGGCTATCTGAATCCCTGAATAATGTCAAAGCAAATCCTCTACACAACAACAATCTCACCATTCTCTTCTATTTTATATCATGGGGTTTGTAGCTAAAAGTTTTATGTCAAGAGGAAATCTAGTTAACTGTTAACTGACTGATAGATAGCAGTAGTAGTTAGCTAGCTTATTATGTGGCTTACAACGGAAATATCAATAACATAATGACAAAGCAAAGGACAGAAATGGCTCACGCTTGTGAAACAATCAGCCTGCATTTATTGCTGTTCTAATAAAGTGCCCTAGTACGTAGTAGTGCCATCTGTATTTCCAAAACATCCATACTATTTAGCCGGGCTCAGGCAGTCTGCCCCAGTGCCCCAATGTGGGAAGAGCTCATTTGAATATCCAACTGTTTGTGAATCTCATTGACTAATGGAAGTTTAACTTACTCAAACATGTTCTCAGAGCAGAAAGGATGTTACAGTTTAGCCTTATTTACCAACCTAACTAGCAAGTAAACAATTTAAGCCTGATGGAGGTGAATGAACCTACAGCATCCAAGGTGATAATGGCTGAGGTCATTTTGTCTTGTGTTTGCTGTTCTCCAAATAGCATTGTAAAGTTTTGGAATTGCATAGAAATGTTGTAAATGAGCTTCACTTAAACAAAATCCTGGGGAGGGGGAACCCCCCCACTCAACCCCTCCTTATGGATCTCAGTAAAACTCAAACCCTGCTTATGGCCCTGGTTGGAAGGAAACCTGGATATTGACTGTAACAGTGGTTGTTTAATCTATATAGTTGAATGCACTGACTTTAAGTCACTCTGAATAAGATTGTCTGTTAAATGACCAAATTGTAAATGTAAAAATGATGTACTTTTCCATCATCACCATATTAAGAGAAGTCTATTTTCCAATACTGATCTAATTTCTATTCTGGCATGATTATGTTCTGTGAATACTGCATGTCAATGACTTTTCTCTCATTTATATCACACACTTTTCCTGATTATGTTGCAGGTTTCCCAGTGAGTGGGATATTGATTGCGGTCGTTATTGTAGTGGTGTTGATTGTAGTGGTCCTTATTAGGATCATCAAGTGTACTAATTTCAGTGATTATTCAGCTTTTCTGTCTCTCATGCAGGAAATAGTGATAACATGATTTATGAAGTATCAAACACTAGACGTGTAGCCGGAGAAGATGGCTGATGTTTTACGTGCTCCTTTTTTGTTTGTTTTTTTTGCGTTATTTGTAACTTATTTTTTAAATGATTTTGTACATAATGCTGCTGCTACCGTGTCTTATGATCGAAAATAACTTCTGGACATCAGAATAGCTGTCACGGCCGTCCTCCTCTTCATCTGAAGAGGAGAGGCGAGATGGATCTGAGGACCAATACGCGGCGTGGTAAGTGTCCATGGTCAATCTTTAATAAAGAAAGTAGTGAACACTGAACACTATACAAAACCAGTCAACAAAATAACAACCGTGAAGCTAATCCTATGGACTGTGCTGAAACAAGCCATCAACATAGACAATCACCCACAAACAAACAGTGCAACCCAGGCTACCTAAGTATGATTCTCAATCAGAGACAACTAATGACACCTGCCTCTGATTGAGAACCATACTAGGCCGAAAACATAGAAATGCCCCAAAACATAGAAAAACAAACATAGACTGCCCACCCAACTCACGCCCTGACCATACTAAATAAATACAAAACAACGGAAATAAAGGTCAGAACGTGACAATAGCGATAACTCAGCACAAACTGGCAGAAGTTTTTTTCCTTTAATGAGTCCGACGTGAAGGACATACTGCTTTCCCGTGAACAGGGCCAAATCCCCGTCATTTGCTGGAAGAGAAGACGGAGAAAAAGAGGATGAAATTCGGGCTGCCTTCTGAGAATTTGTAGGCAATCGAATAAACCCCCACTGCCTTCGGTTCTACTAGCTAACATGCCATCATTGGAAAATAAAATTGACGTCATACGAGAA
The DNA here is from genome assembly GCF_013265735.2 of Oncorhynchus mykiss. NCBI lineage: Eukaryota > Metazoa > Chordata > Actinopteri > Salmoniformes > Salmonidae > Oncorhynchus > Oncorhynchus mykiss. The sequence continues at coordinate 45,882,216 of NC_048576.1, read as the reverse complement.
AGATTAAACTTCCAATGGGACATTTAAAACTGAAATATCTTATGCTTCATGGAGTCGTAGCTGAACGACAACATTATCGGCAGGATAGAACAGTGGCGTCTGGTAAGACAAGGGGGGTGGACTATGTATATTTGTAAACAACAGCTCAAGGTTTTGCTCACCTGAGGTAGAGTATGACATGATAAGCTGTAGACCACGCTATCTGCCCAAAGAGTTTTCATCTCTATTTTTCATAGCTGTCTACATACCACTACAGACGGATAATGGAACTAAGACCACACTCAATGACCTGTATTCGCCATAAGCAAACAGGAAAATGCTCATCTAGAGGCGGCGCTCCTAGTAGCCGGGGACTTTAATGCAGGGAAACTTAAATCAATTTTACCAAATTTCTATCAGCATGTTAAATGTGTAACCAGAGGGAAAAAAAACTCTAGACCACCTTTACTCCACACACAGAGACATGTACAAAGCCCTCCCTCGCCCTCCATTTGGCAAATCTGACCATAATTCTATCCTCCTGATTCCTGCTTACAAGCAAAAACTAAAGCAGGAAGCACTAGTGACACGGTCAATAAAAAAGTGGTCAGATGAAGCAGATGCTAAGCTACAGGATTGTTTTGCTAGCAAAGACTGGAATATGTTCCGGGATTCTTCCGATGGCATTGAGGAGTACACCACATCAGTCACTGGCTTCATCAATAAGTGCATTGAAGATGTCGTCCCCACAGTGACCGTATGTATATACCCCAAACAAAAGCTTTGGATTACAGGCAACATCCGCACTGATCTAAAGGCTAGAATGCCGCTTTCAAGGAGCAGGACTATAACCCGGAAGCTTATAAGAAATCCCGCTATGCCCTCCGACGAACCATCAAACAGGCAAGCGTCAATACAGGACTAAGATCGAATCGTACTACACCAGCTCCGACGCTCGTCGGATGTGGCAGGGCTTGCAAACTATTACAGACTACAAAGGGAAGCACAGCCGAGAGCTGCCCAGGGACACAAGGCTACCAGACGAGCTAAATGCTTTCTATGCTAGCTTTGAGGTAAATAACACTGAAACATGCATGAGAGCACCAGGTTTTCCGAACGACTGTGTGATCACGCTCTCCGCAGCCGATGTGAGTAAGACCTTTAAACAGGTCAACATTCACAAGGCCGCAGGGCCAGACGGATTACAAGGACATGTGCTGCGTGCATGCAATGACCAACTGGCAAGTGTCTTCACTGACATTTTCAACCTCTCCCAATCCAAGTCTATAATGGCAACATGTTTTAAGCTGACCACCATAGTCCCTGTGCCCAACAACACTAAGATAACCTGCCTAAATGACTACCGACCTGTATAACTCACGTTTGTAGATATGAAGTGCTTTGAAAGGCTGGTCATGGCTCACATCAACACATTATCCCAGAAACCCTAGACCCACTCCAATTTGCATACCGCCCCAACAGATCCACAGATTGCACTCCACACTGCCTTTTCCCACCTGGACAAAAGAAACACCTATGTGAGACTGCTATTCATTGACTACAGCTCAACACCATAGTGCACTCAAAGCTCATTAATAAGCTCAGGACCCTGGGACTAAACACCTCCCTCTACAACTAGATCCTGGACTTCCTGACTGGCTGCCCCCAGGTGGTCAGGGTAGGTAACAACATATCCGCCACGCTGATCCTGAACACATGGGCCCCTCAGGGGTGCGTGCGCAGTCCCCTCCTGTACTCCCTGTTCACTCATAACTGCACGGCCAGGTACAACTCCAACACCTTCATTAAGTTTGCAGATGACACAACAGTGGTAGGCCGTGTCACCGACAATGACGAGACAGCCTATAGGGAGGAGGTCAGAGACCTGGCTGTGTGGTGCCAGGACATCAACCTCTCCCTCAATGTGATCAAGACAAAGGAGATGATTGTGTACTTCAGGAAAACGAGGATTGAGATGACTGTGGACTACAGGAAAAGGAGGACCGAGCATGCCCCCATTCTCATCGACAGGGCTGGAGTGGAGCATGTTGAGAGTTTCAAGTTCCTTGGTATCCACATCACCATCAAACTAACATGGTCCAAGCATACCAAGATAGTTGCGAAGAGGGCATGACAAAACCCATTCCCCCTCAGGAGACTCAAAAGGTTTGGCATGGGTCCTCAGATCCTCAAAAGGTTCTACAGCTGCACCATCAAGAGCATCACTGCCTGGTATGGCAACTGTAGTGCGTACGGCCAAGTACATCACTGGGCCAAGCTTCCTGCCACCCAGGACCTCTATACCAGGCGGTGTCAGAGGAAGGCCCTAAAAATTGTCAAAGACTCCAGCCACCCTAGTCATAGACTCTTCTCTCTGCTACAACACGGCAAGTGATACTGGAGTGGCAAGTCTAGGTCCAGAGGCTTCTAAACAGCTTCTACCCCCAAGCCATAAGACTCCTGAACATCTAATCCAATTGCTACCCAGATGATTTGCATTGCCCACCCCCCTCTCCACCACCTATTTTACACCGCTGCTACTCTCTGTTATTATCTATGCATAGTCTCTTTAATAACTCTACCTACATGTACATATTACCTCAATTACCTCGACTAACTGGTGCCCCCACACATTCACTCTGTACCGGTACCCCTGTATATAGTCTGGTTATTGTTATTTTACAGCTGCTCTTTAAATACTTGTTCCTTTTATTTCTTATTTATAAACTACATTGCTGGTTAGGGTTAAGTAAGCATGTGACTAATACACTGATTTGATTAGAATGCGTTAGAAAACAGTACAAATGTCATAAAACCTTCACTGTTATCGCACATTTCCAACTACAGTACGAGTCATAACATATAACGTAGGTTATGGATCAGGCTTTTTGTAGGGGACTTATTTGTGATTTTTTTTCCCAAACAAATGCATTTTGTTCAGTTTATGAATGTCACATTTACTGTTTTCTAGAGAGTGTTCTTTACCTTTCTCCTCTTGGGAACGTCCCAAGAAACTGGCCTCAGTGTATCCCCTGGGACTGAGCAGCCCCATGTCTACTCAAAACTGGGAGACCATAATTCAATCTCTCTCTCCACTGCCATACATACATAGACAAGGGGCTCCCGAATGGCGCAGCTGTCTAAAGACACTGCATCTCAGTACTTGAGGTGTCACGACAGACACCCTCGTTCGAATCCAGGCCGAATCACAACCGGCTGTGATTGGGAGGCCCATAGGGCAGTGCACAATTGGCCCAGCATCGTCCGGGTTTTGCCAGTGTAGGCTGTCATTGTATACAAGAATTTGTTCTTAACTGACTTGCGAGCAAGCTGTACTGTACCAATCGGGCCATAGACAGTACCATCCACTGTACCAAATCCTAGGATGGGATCAATTACTTAGGACATTCTCACAACTATCATTTTGGAACACTTGACTGTAATGCCTCTGATTATGTTATTGATACCAGTCATCTTCTCTCTCTTATGTCTGGGTGACAGCGCAGAATATCACCACAACATATAAAAAGTAAAACTGCCATACACTTCAAGTAAAAAATACATAAATATGAAAACATTTCTAAGATAATATTTTCTTAAGCATTTTATTTCTGTTCAATTCATTTTTGGGACCTGTCTTACAAAGCAGCTAGTATATGGCTAAATGATGCGGAACCATATAATACAAGAATGAAAAGTACGTCGGAAGCATTTCTGTGAAGCTCTCTTTCATGGACGTTATCTGACGATCAAAATACTGGAGTAAGTTGTGTACTTTTAGCTATCTTTTTAATGTAATATCTGATTTTAATTTCAATTATCTGTCTTTTCAGTAGGTTATTCATTTGGGATGGCTATCCATTGGTACTGAAGTTAAGATAACAAGCTTATATGGTGATGGTGAGCCAGCCAGCTTGTCACAAAACAACCCGGAGGCGCAGCTAGTGTTAGCCAGCTAGATAAATACGTTTTTGGGATGCTTGATCAAGTTATTGCATGGCTGTTTGCTACTCCTTTTGAATAAACATTCGTGCCCGTTTGTCAGCTACCTGCTGCTTCTTTTATATAGCGTTGAATTTTACAATAGCTAGAATTTAGACGTTCGCCGCTATGATGAGCCACGCCTACTTCCTGTAACCAGGTAAGCTAGTTGAGAACAAGTTATCATTTGCAACTGCGACCTGGCCAAGATAAAGCATAGCAGTTCGACACATACAACACAGAGTTACACATGGAATGAACAAAACATACAGTCAATAATACAGTAGAAAACAAAGTATATATACAGTTAGTGCAAATTAGGTCAAATAAGGGAGTCAAGGCAATAAATAGGCCATGGTGGCGAAGTAATTACAATATGGCAATTATGGAATGGTAGATGTGCAAAATATGGATGTGCAAGTAGAGATACTGTGGTGCAAAATAAATAAATACAGTATGGGGATGAGGTAGATAGATGGGCTATGAACAGGTGCAGTGATCTGTGAGCTACCCTGACAGCTGGTTCTTAAAGCTAGTGAGGGAGATGGGAATCTCCAGCTTCAGTGATTTTTGCAGTTCGTTCCAGTCAGTGGCAGCAGAGAACTGGAAGGAAAGGTGACCAAAGGAGGAATTGGCTTTGGCGGTGACCAGTGAGATATACCTGCTGGAGTGCGTGCTACGAATGGGTGCTGCTATGGTGACCAGCGAGCTGAGATAGGGCGGGGCTTTATCTAGCAGAGACTTGTAGATAACCTGTAGCCAGTGGGTTTGGCGACGAGTATGAAGCGAGGGCCAGCCAATGAGAGCGTACAGGTCGCAGTGGTGAGTAGTGTATGGGGCTTTGGTGGCAAAACAGATGGCACTGTGACTACATCCAGTAGAGTGTTGGAGGCTATTTTATAGATGACATCGCCGAAGTCAAGGATCGGTAGGATGGTCAGTTTTACGAGGGTATGTTTGGCAGCATGAGTGAAGGAAGCTTGGTTGTGAAATAGGAAGCCGATTCTAGATTTAATTTTGGATTGGAGATGCTTATTGTGAGTCTGGAAGGAGAGTTTACAGTCTAGCAAGACACCTAGGTATTTGTCGTTATCCACGTATTCTAAGTCAGAGCCGTCCAGAGTAGTGATGCTGGATGCGCGGGTTTTCCCTAATCTTAACCCAATTCTTCAACCTGCTTGTTTAATTATCTTAACCTGCTGCGTAATTTATAACCTGCTCAAAAATAACTTCCGGTCGTAGCTGTTCTTCTTTGATGAGGTTTAATGGCAATTGTTATTCAATAAATGTTGCATTACCTCCACCTACTAGACTGTAAAACTCCCTTTATTTTTTAATTTTTTTTTAATTTAACCTTTATTTAACCAAGTAGGCCAATTGAGAACAAGTTCTCATTTACAACTGCGACCTGGCCAAGAAAGCAAAGCAGTGCGACACAAACAACACAGAGTTACATAAATAAACAAATACCCTACCATCTAACACAACATTCAAATAATACAAATAAAAAAAGAACTCTACCCTAGTCCACTATTTAAATCTATGTAGTCCTACTTCAGGCCAACAACCTGAAGGGATGGGACACCACCACTTAACACACCCTGTAATGCTTCTGAAGTCTCACACACCCAAATCCCTCTCTGCAGCTGCCACCACAACCTACAAATTCTGCGACTTACTTCCATCCTTGCAGTACAGTTGATAACCATTGCTAAAAATCCAATCTTACTCTAACATATCACTTGTTGGCCTATTGCTCTGTACTGGTACAGATCTACTACTCACACCACTCTTCTCAGGATCCCCCCCCCCTTAACCCATCTTCCTCTACTTTCTTCACTGCCTCAGCATATGACAACTTCTGCGCTACTCTAACCCTGGAAACCTCAACCTGCCTCTCACTTCTGATCCCCAGCGCAATGGGCACCCCTACAATTAACACATACCACTACTTTCCCTAATGCTACACCCTTCTGAACACTTCTCACACACAGGAACCTCCCTCCTACACACTGCTGCCACATGCACATAAGCTTGACACCTATAACAATGTAATGTATTTGGCACAAAAGCTCGTACAGGATAACTTATATATCCTAACATCACTTTGTCGGGCAAAGACTCAACATCAAAACTCAAAAGAACAGACAATGACTCTTCTGTTGCGCCACCCTGTGTGCGTCGCACCAAGGGAAAAATATCACAAACACTGGGAATCTTCCCCTTCAGTTGGTCAACTTTTACATTTACTGCTACCCCATTAATCGCTCCTTTCAATGGCACCCTTTTCTTGAGTGCAAAACAATTCACATTTCTTGCCCCCATTCATTCTAATGCAGAGCGCCTTCTCCCTCTGACCAGCAGAAACAAATGATTATCACAAGACCGCTTCTGGTTACCCTCACTGATTCCACAGCATCCAACTCCGCTTTCACCCACCCTGAAAGCACATGGATCAGCAAAAAGACACTTTTTCCAAAAACACTCCTACAGTCAGACTCCTCTTCATACTGATCATCGGCCGAAGCTGTATCAAAGTGGCATATAGGACTTGAAAAAGAAGTAGGTGGGATGTTCATGGTCATTTTTGTTTTCCTAACCTTAAATTGGGACCAAAAAGCAACGGTTAGCAGTGTGGTTAGGGTTAAGGGTAAGAAATTGTAGAAATAGGCTGGGTTTATCAAATCAAATTTTATTGGTCTCATACACATGGTTAGCAGATGTTAATGCTAGTGTAGCGAAATGCTTGTGCTTTTAGTTCCGACCATGCAGTAATATCTAACAAGTAATCTAACAATTTCACAACAACTACCTAATACACACAAGTGTAAGGAATGAATAAGAATATGTACATATGGATGAGCGATGGCCGAACGGCATAGGCAAGATACAGTAGATGGTATAGAGTACAGTATATACATATGAGATGATTAATGTAGGGTATGTAAACATTATATAAAATGGCATTGTTTAAAGTAACTAGTGATACATTTATTACATCCAATTTTTTTTTTTATTATGTGGCTAGAGATTTGAGTCAGTATGTTGGCAGCAGCCACTCAATGTTAGTGGTGGCTGTTTAACAGTCTGATGGCCTTGAGATAGAAGCTGTTTTTCAGTCTCTCGGTCCCAGCTTTGATGCACCTGTACTGACCTCGCCTTCTGGGTGATAGCGGGGTGAACAGGCAGTGGCTTGGGTGGTTGTTGTCCTTGATGATCTTTATTGCCTTCCTGTGACATCGGGTGGTTTAGGTGTCCTGGAGGGCAGGTAGTTTGCCCTCAGTGATGCGTTGTGCAGACCTCACAACCCTCTGGAGATCCTTGCGGTTGTGGGCGGAGCAGTTGCCGTACCAGGCGGTGATACAGCCTGACAGGATGCTCTTGATTATGCATTGTAAAAGTTTGAGTGTTTTTTGTGACAAGCCACATTTCTTCAGCCTCCTGAGGTTGAAGAGGCGCTATTGCGCCTTCTTCCCCACGCTGTCTGTGTGGGTGGACCATTTCAGTTTGTCCGTGATGTGTATGCAGAGGAACTTAATTTTCCACCTTCTCCACTACTGTTGAGTCGATGTGGATAGGGGGGTGCTCCCTCTGATGTTTCCTGAAGTCCACGATCATCTCCTTTGTTTTGTTGACATTGTGTGTGAGGTTATTTTCCTGATACCACACTCCGAGGGCCCTCACCTCCTCCCTGTAGGCCGTCTCGTCGTTGTTGGTAATCAAGCCTACCACTGTAGTGTTATCTGCAAACTTGATGATGAGTTGGAGGCCTGCATGGCCACGCAGACATGGGTGAACCGGGAGTACAGGAGAGGGCTGAGAATGCACCCTTGTGGGGCCCCAGTGTTGAGGATCAGCGGGGTGGAGATGTTGTTTTCTACCCTCACCACCTGGGGGTGGCCCATCAGAAAGTCCAGGACCCAGTTGCACAGGGCGGGGTTGAGACCCAGGGTCTCAAGCTTAAAGACGAGTTTGGAGGGTACTATGGTGTTAAATGCTGAGCTGTAATCGATGAACAGCATTCTTACATTGGTATTCCTCTTGTCCAGATGGGTTAGGGCAGTGTGTGGACCTATTGGGGCGGTAAGCAAATTGGAGTTGGTCTAGGGTGTCCGGTAGGGTGGAGGTGATATGATCCTTGACTAGTCTCTCAAAGCACTTCATGATAACGGAAGTGAGTGCTACAGGGCGATAGTCCCACAAAGTCTGACTTGTGGTTGTGGTAACTATTTAATGACCGACTTTCATGGAGTATTGAGAATCATTAGGAATTGTGTTCTGTTGTAATAGCTAGGTATGAAGTGTCCCACTTCAGGAGGGTGGACGTGTGCTTCAGGAGGGCGGACATCTGTGCTAGCAAAGCAGAGGCTTTGGGCAGAGCATGTGAGCAGTTGGAAATCCTACTCATCTGAGATGTGCGCTTCGTGTCCTTTCCTACCACTCAGCTAAAAACCTCTTGGTGCTCAGTTTTTTTTTCTCTCCTAAACTCCTTTCATTAAAAATCACAATTTAACCAACAGCCACTTTTGTGACTACCTGGACCCCTATATGGATTTCAATGAAAAGTACTTGAATAAACATGGAAAGGGGAATGAAAGAAGTGAACATCATTTCAAATAAGCTACATGTCATATTAAACAGTATATAAACACTCTAAATAGGTCAGGAGCCAGACAGGGAGCCTAATTCATATTTAGGCTATATTATTTCAAGGCTATAGCCTACAAAGAAATACATTGTGAAGCATTTGCGAGTGCGACACAATAGGCTGGTAGGAACAAAGTGTTTGGCGTTTTAATCATTATAGTCTATACATTGCACATATAGGCTACGACTTGCTTAGAATTAAATACAACTTACATTTAAAATGACTAAGTGCCTTTGAATTCATTTTTAGAAACAAGAGTTTGGCCGGTCTGGGGCTTCTGGCTCATGCGATGGTGCCTGGAGAGCCGGCCAGCAGTGGTGAATATCCTCTCCACACTTGCAGAGCCACTGGGGATGCTAAACACCCCCTTGGGCTACTCTTGCCAGGCTGTGCAGAGATGCAGAGTTACTTTTTTTCTATAGGCAGGTCTAAAGGTTTTAAGGCAAAATAACCCAATCAAAACGGAAAGCTCCTTGAATGTGGGAATAAGCCAGGCCTATTGTGCAAAAATCTATTATGGCCTATTGTATAGATAATATAACAAAAATGAACAAATCGTTTTAAGAGATCAGATTTTTTGTTTTGGAATACTTTGCTCCAATGACACACTTGTCTACCCACCTCGTTCTTTTCTTTTAGCATGTGCCGGTAGTAAATACACCATCATGCTTTTGGGATAAGTGTCTTTTCAGATCCCAAAATGATTCTTTAGTTGTGGACACTACATCATCGCACTCCCTCACTTGCTCTTGGTCCTCATCTTTGTAAGTCACCTTGATGTAGCACCTGTATGTTTTATCAGTTTCTGTATGAAAATATATAGCGAACTCCATGACAGTAGCTAAAGTAAGGGGCTATAGCAGCACACAAGTAGACTACAAATGCATGCTGGGGTGGGCATGCCCTAAGCTTATGAAGTGAGCACTATTGGAGCGAAATTGGAGCAGGCTGACGCTCCTTTGGGATTTTCGCTCGCGCTCCAGTCAAATTGGGCACACACGCTCCACTTACCCTTTGCCAAAGATTCCAAAAAGGGCATTGTTTAGGAAGAGTAAACGGGCTAATTGAGGTATTGCACACTTCAGAGTAGGCGTTCCATAATGGAAATATGCAAATAAATGATAGAACACGCCAATAGGATCTCACTAGCTCGTGCTTGACTCTGCCCACCTCCTTGCTTGTTCTGCCCACTATGATTAATTTGTTCCCATTGGAAACAACAGACGAGCCTATCTTGGATTAGTTATAAAACTGTGGTTCAAGCCTCTGTGAGTCGAATCAGGAGGAAGTAGTACTCGCTAAGCAGCGTGACGTTAGCCTATATATAGATTTCTAACTGTATTTTGCAACGCTCGTGCACGTGACACGAACGGTGTAGTCAGCCTGTTTGACATTTTTCTAACTTGACGTTGTCTTCAGTCCAGCCAGAGTTCATTGAAGAACAGGAAGTTACCAAACCACCTAAGATGAAAATATATGGTATTCGGTGATGGCTTTATGGGTTAGCTAGCAATTTGTAAATAATTACCTATTCCTGTGAGTACTATTTTAATAGTAATGTTACATTGCCTGTTAAGCCAACTATATTATGGCTGTTGCCTCCCGTTAGTTTATTGTGATCGTAATGACGTTTGTTTTTTTATGATAATTATTAGGTGGAGGTTGCTACAGTGGAATCATCAACCTAGCTTTTAGTTAGCTAGTTAGCTGCTCTGCAGTGTTTGTTTGTTCAAAACAAATGCCATCTCTGACAAGACAGGCTCTCCTTCATATTTTGTTACAAACACTAATGTACACTTGTCTGTTCAGTAGCGGGGCAAGACATGACCTGCAGCGTAAGGAAATTCTTGTGGGGCATAAGTTGTCAGAATCTGAAAATAGTGGTGGAAAATTTGTTTTATTAAGACATTACACATTTGTACCATTTTTACCCAACAGCTCACCATTTAAAGCTAGTTAAGGAGGAAAATGATGCCTTAGAAGCCCCAATGACGGATGTTTTATTTACCAGCCGGTCCACGGGGACGCTAGTGTAATACCAGGAATACACATGAATCCTAGACAGTGCAGATCTAGCGGCCACTATTGGCTGTCTAGGCTATCGTGGCGTCCTTTACTTCTGTCTCTGATGGGTTTGGTGTCTGTATTTACAGTTGATGTTTGCCAATTTGTCAGCCATGATGACCCATGGGTTTAAGAGCAGTAAGCAAGACTTCACATTCGGACCATGGAAAGTAACTGCTGCAAAAACCCACATTATGAAATCTAAGGACATTGAACGGTAAGCTATTCCAAGTATTTTGTGTCAAATACTTTGTCTTTTTAATTCTCTGTTTAATATTCTTAAGGTTTAGTCTACATTGGGGAGATTGTTTATCGACTTAGACTTACTTTTAGTCATTCAAATCTCGTCAATTTACCAACTAAGCTGGATTGAGGTTAGTTGTTCAGGTTTCAAGCTTGACCGTTTCGTCCCAGGTTAGGGGAGGAGATGCACATGCCCTCTCTCCCAGAGATGCTGTTTGGGGACAACATCCTACGCATCCAGCACACAGACGGTTATGGCATTGAGTTCAATGCCATCGATGCCCTCAAGAGGGTCAACAACATGCATGACTCTGTGAAAGTGGCCTGTGCACAGGAATGGCAAGAGAGCAGGTACCCATATCATAAGACCTCTGTGATAATACACTAGCCACCTTCACTGTCTAAATGCTGTTGAAGTAGAAAAAAGTGGCATTTTAAATGGTTTAGTCCTAATCCGTCCTATTATGGGGAATGATCTCAGTGAGTGGATGTGGCTGTATTCCCAGGGCTGATTCTGAACACTCCAAGGAGGTAGTGAAACGCTACGACTGGACATACACCACAGACTACAGAGGCACCTTGTTAGGAGAGGACCTGCAGATGACGGTGAGAGGCTTTTTGGGTTCACACTGTGGATACAACACAATATCCCAAACACAAACATTACAAAATAAGGGACACATCTTAACTTCTATGTCCCAATTAAACTTAGACTCATATTGACATCGATGCATGACTAAGTGGAAGATTTTCTCGTAAGTCATTGGCTGTGTTTAAGACAGACTTTATTGCAGATGCCTGCCAGATCTCACATTGCTTGGATAGGTGATTAACATGTCATCTAACCACGCCATATGATATGGCAGTCTGACGCCCGACTCTGCCGTCACTGATGTGTCACACAACCATCGGTTGATGAAATGCAATGACTGCAATGTAGTTAGCCTGGAACGCAATAGTTTTTCGCATAGGCTTAATATTCTAAAGCTTTTTGGTCTCAAGATGTCTCTTGTCTGGGGGGGCATTCAGTAGGAATGAAATGGGGAGGGGCCTACCTGAATGTGTCTAATGAGAAACGTTTATATTCGTGGCAAAATATTTTATTTTTGCTATGGTGTGCACTAATGAATACACACCTGCTATTCCATCAGGCGACAGAAACGTCGGAGCGCATTGACATGGAGAAGCTGAAGGCGCGAGAGCAGATCATGTTCTTCGACGACGTGCTTTTGTTTGAGGATGAGCTGCACGACCACGGAGTGTCCATGATCAGCGTCAAAATAGTGAGTGGTACTTTCATACAGGAACTGATACTTTATGATAACATATGTCCGTCTCCGTGACAAGCACCAAAGGACATGCTCTTGTGGGGGCTGTAAGACCAGGAATAAAAAATTTAAAAAGGCAATTTTCCTATTCAACTACTTATGTTAAATGCATTTTCTGAAATGCTTGCCTCTGAGAGGCTGATGAGGTTTTGAAGAATGACTTATCCTCTTGTTACCCACTTGTGTGATACAGAGAGTGATGCCCACCAGTTTTTTCCTGCTTCTGAGGTTCTTCCTGCGAGTGGATGGAGTTCTGATCCGTATAAACGACACGCGGCTCTACCACGAGGCAAGTGTGACTGGGCTGTCCTGAGAAATGACAATCGATTAACCACCAGAGTGGATGTGCATGGGAGTCATTTTCTGTGGATATCTTTAGCAGGAAATGGACAATATTCACTGTTAAGAAGTTCAACTATGAAATGGCTAGGCCTACTTATGAAATGAGTCATCACTTACCCTGGTTTTCTTTACAGGCTGGAAAGAATTACATGATCAGAGAGTATAGTACTCGATAAAGCAACATTTCAGAATTGCAGGTGAGAATTGTATTTTCTGTTTGGAGAGTACATGTTTAGTATAGTCTTCTCCCTGAAAGCTTGGAGCACTGATGCCTCAGATCCTTAAACCCCTTTACACTCGTGGAAAAAACATGTGTGACCAGTGTTGCATTTGAACAAAAACACTTTGAAGGTTATGGGGAAATTATCACACCGAAGGTGAGGACACAACAGTTCACCTGACAGGGGATTGAATCCAAACATTAACCTGTGGATGGGCGTTTTACATTTGCTGAACTTTTTAAAGCATTTGTCAATAACGAAATCTGAAAATACTCTGGATACATTCAGTAACATAAGAATATTCATTGACATTTTGGAGTAGGTGCAGGATAAGAAAAACGATTACAATGGTTTGAGCGAGAGGTCTAACTTTTGTCTCCAAGTGGCCACACCTCCAAATTGCACATATTCTAAGTAATTTCAATGCAATTCTATGACTCAAGGAAAGCGCATTCAACTATAAGGCCTTTGGTATGATTCTGCCAGGGTTTGAGCTCCCAAACGTCCAATCTCAGGTCACTTTTAACCACAAGTGGTCAGCATTTCCACCCTTTGCTAAAAAGTATGTATGATTTTGTCTAAAACATATTGTCCAAATCATTCATGCTGCATCATGCATGTCACTGTGCAGCTGATACTATCATACCACTATTGTAGAGGGTTAGTTATTTGCAAAATCTCCCTCCTTGTCTTCCAGAACGTCCCTGCTGCTCTGTACACCGACCCCAATGAGATCTCCCAGCACTTAACCCTGAAACTGACTAAGTGTGAAAAGCTGGAGCTCCCTGAGACAGGCCCTCAGCCAGGGAACACAGAGGCCCTCCAGTGATGGAGAGCAGGCTGGGCACTATGACTGGACATCACATTCACTTGTGTCTGGACTTAAGACAAGGGCAGGCCAACCAAGGAAGAGTTTACCCTCCCTCCCTTTATTTTGTATAAACTGAGAACACTGCACCTGCCTCCCTCCACACAAAAAAAAAGTTCATAGAACTTAATTTTGGCATGGTCAAGTGGCCTCTTATTTTGAGTGTTATTTCACATTTCATCTAATGTAAATGTTTTGGTTGGAAAATTGTGATAATTGCGTCTTTTCTATTAGAACACCACATAATGGTTGTGTTGAATTCTATGTAACGTAGTCTGATACTTGAAGGTTGTGCTATGTTAAATGCATGCAGTGTTGGCTTGGATATCACAGAGATGGCTACACTGAAAAAAATATATAAACACATCATGTAAAGTGTTGGTTTCATGAGCTAAAATAAAAGATCGCAGACATTTTTCATATGTATAAAAAGCTTATTTTTCAATGTTGTGCACAAATGTGTTTATTACTGTTAGTGAGCATTTCTCCTTTGCCAAGATTATCCATCCACCTGACAGGTGTGTCATGAGGAAGCTGATTAAACAGTATGATCATTACACAGTTGCACCTTGTACTGGGGACAAAAAAAGTGCAGTTTCACACAACACAATGCCACAGTTGTCTCAAGTTTTGAGGAAGTGTGCTATTGGAATGTCCACCAGAGCTGTTGCAAGATAATTTAATGTTAATTTCTCTACCGCCTCCAACGTCGTTTTAGAGAATTTGACCTGACTGCATTTCGGCGTCGTAACCGACTTTACTGAGCAAATGCTCACCTTTGATGGCCACTGGCACACTGGAGAAGTGTGCTCTTCACGGATTAATCCTGGTTTCAACTGTACCCGGTAGATGGCAGACCTCATGTGTGGGCCAGCGGTTTGATGATGTCAACATTGTGAACAGAGTGCCCCCATGTTGTTAGCGGGATTATGGAATTAGCAGGCAATCGCTATGGACAATGAACACAAGTTTTTTTGATCGATGTTTGAATGCACAGAGATACCATGATGAGATCCTGAGGCCCATTGTCGTGCCATTCATCCGCCGCCATCACCCCATGTCCCAGTTCTTCCATGGCCTACACACTCATCAGACAGGTCACCCATTGAGCATGTTTGGGATGCACTGCATCAACGTGGACGATACAAACGAAATGTCGGGCTGCATGATGATAATGGTGGTCACACCAGATACTGACTGGTTTTCTGATCCACGTCCCTACTTTTTGTATCTGTGACTAACAGATGCATATCTATTCCCAGTCGTGAAATCCATAGATGAGGGCCTAATGAATTTATTTCAGTTAGGTGGATTTCCTTGTATGAACTGTCTCAGTAAAATATTAGAAATTCTTGCATGTTTCATTTATATTTTTGTTCAGTGTATTATGGAGTTCCATTCCTCATGTGATCAAAACATTAAAAGAGCCAATGTGTAAATAAATAAACTACACCAGAGCGGAAAGCACTTGTTTCCCTTCAGGCATTATATGCTGCACTATGGAACACAATTCTCACGTTTAGCTATCAAACCTAACTGTGGTTATGATAAAGATACATTTGGTCCAGTGGGTGTGAGATTTTTGGAGAAGGTGGAACCAAGCCTTTTGGCTGATCCCATGGGTGGTTTCAGGTTGGGTGGGAAAGATGGTGGGTGCTGTTGAGTCGGTGGAGCTTGATGTTGGTTTGTGTTTCTTCATATCAGATGAAGCAGGCGCTTTGTGCGAGGCAACTTGTGGAAGACCTGTATCTTACTTTGCGCTTAGGTACAGGGCACCATTGAAGGGAGTGATTTCTGCGGTAGCTGTAAGTTTGGAGGTAGAGCAATTTAGGTTGAAGATTCCTTGTGTTTGTGGCGCCCGCCTTTTGGTGTGACGCAGACCTGGTGGGGAGCGTGGTGAAACAGCTTTTATTCAGAGTCTTTACCTGACAAAGTAATGTTAAATATGAGTTATGCTGTTAGAGCTTTAGTGCCAAAAAGACTGCTGTGTTATAGGTGTCATGTTTATGGGCATGTTGCAGCAGTGTGTTGGAGGGAGAATCCAAGATGTGGGAAGTGTGCTGGAGGACATGGGAAAGAGGAATGTGTAGTTTTAGTGGGAAAATGTGTGTCAACGATAGGGGTGCTCATGTTGCTGGTCATTGGAGGTGTCCTGTGCGAGAGCAGGTTGAGGTTGCCAGAGTCAGAGTAGTGCAGAAGATTTCTGCTCTATACTGAGGCAGTGAAGAAAGATAGGCCAATGAGAAATATGTTTGAGTATGGTTGGCTTCTTAGCATTCATCACGATGGCTATCAACTGTACCGCAGAAATCACAGAAAATAGATGCTGTGGTGGCAGCTGCAGAGATGTACTTGGAGGTAGGTACGAGAATTGACTTCAGAAGAGTTACAGGGTGTGTTGAGTGGTAGTTTCCCGTCCTCTCAGGTCGTTGGCCTGGGATAGGATCAAATCCAATTTGATTTGTCAGTTACGCCAAATACAACTGGTGAAATGCTTACTTATAAGCCCTTAACCAACAATAAAGTTCAAGAAATAGTTAAGAAAATATTTACTAAATAAACAAGTAGATAAAAAAAAAATCTAAATTAACAAGAAAATTACATAACAATCACGAGGCTATATGCAGGGTGTACTGGTATCGAGTCAATGTGAGGGGGTACAGGTTATTCGAGTTCATTTGTAAAGTGACTTCAAATCACCCGGTATGGCTATCTGCAGCGTTAGTTCTTGGTAAATGTTGCAATTCTTCAGCCAGTCCTGGACCTGTGACCAAAAACGAGCTACATATGGACAGTACCAAAATAAATGATAGAAGGATTCTGCCTCCTTGCAGCAAAATCTGCAGAGCTGGGAAGATTGTATCCCCCATATACAGTTGAAGTCGGAGGTTTACATGCACCTTAGCCAAATACATTTAAACTCAGTTTTTCACAATTCCTGACATTTAATCCTAGTAAAAATTCCCTGTCTTAGGTCAGTTAAGATCACCACTTTATTTTAAGAATGTGAAATGTCAGAATAATAGTAGAGAGATTGAATTATTTCAGCTTTTCATCACATTCCCAGTGGATCAGAAGTTTACATACACTTAATTAGTATTTGGTAGCATTGCCTTTAAATCGTTTAACCTGGGTCAAACGTTTCGGGTAGCCTTCCACAAGCTTCCCACAATAAGTTGGGTGAATTTTGGCCCATTTCTCCTGACAGAGCTGGTGTAACTGAGTCAGGTTTGTAGGCCTCCTTGCTTGCACACGCTTCTCAGTTCTGCCCACAAATGTTCTATAGGATTGAGGTGAGGGCTTTGTGATGGCCACTCCAATATCTTGACTTTGTTGTCCTTCTGCCATTTTTCCACAACTTTGGACGTATGCTTTGGGTCATTGCCCATTTGGAAGACCCATTTGCGACCAAGCTTTAACTTCCTGACTGATGTCTTGAGATGTTGCGTCAATATATCCACATAATTTTCTCAGCTCATGAAGCCATCTATTTTGTGAAGTGCACCAGTCCCTCCTGCAGCAAAGCACCCCTACAACATGATGCTGCCACCCCCGTGCTTCACGGTTGGGATGGTGTTTTTCGGCTTAAAAGCCTCCACCTTTTTCCTCCAAACATAACGATGGTCATTATGGCCAAACAGTTCTTTTTTTGTTTCATCAGACCAGAGGACATTTCTCCAAAAATTACAATGTTTGTCCCCATGTGCAGTTGCAAACCGTAGTCTGGCTTTGTTATGGTGGTTTTGGAGCAGTGGCTTCTTCCTTGCTGAGCGGCCTTTCAGGTTATGTTGACATAGGACTCGTTTTATTGTGGATATAGATACTTTTGTACCTGTTTGCTCCAGCATCTTCACAAGGTCCTTTGCTGTTGTTCTTGGATTGATTTGCACTTTTCGCACCAAAGTACGTTCATCTCTAGGAGACTGTACACGTCTCCTTCCTGTGGTGTTTATACTTGCGTACTATTGTTTGTACAGATGAACGTGGTACCTTCAGGCATTTGGAAATTACTCCCAAGGATGAACCAGACTTGTGGAGGTCTACAATTCGATTTTTGAATGATTAACTCATCTCTGTACCCCACACATAGATTATTGTAAGGTCCTTCAGTCGAGCAGTTAGTTCCAAACACAGATTCAACCACAAAGACCAGGGGGGTTTTCCAATGCCTAGCAAAGAAGGACATCTATTGGTGGATAGGTATAAATAATATTTTAAAAAGCAGGCATGGAATATCCCTTTGAGCATGGTGAAGTTATTCATTACAATTTGGATGGTGTATCAATACACCCAGTCACTACAAAGATACAGGCATCCTTCCTAACTCAGTTGCTGGAGACTAAGGAAACCGCTCAGGGATTTCACCATGAGGCCAATGGTGACCTTTAAACAGTTACAGAGTTTAATGGCTTTGATAGGAGAAAACTGAAGATGGATCAACATTGTAATTACTCCACAATACTAACCTAATTGACAGAGTGAAAAAAAGGAAGCCTGTAAAGAATAGAACTATTCCAAAACATGCATCCTGTTTGCACCAAGGCAAGTAACAAACAAGTAATACTGCAAAAAATGTGGCGAAAGCAATTACCATTTTGTTCTACATACAAAGTGTTATGTTTGGGGCAAATCCAAAACAAGAAATTACTGAGTACCACTCTCCATATTGTCAAGCATAGTGGTGGCTGCACCATGTTATGGGTATGCTTGTAATTGTTAATGACTCAGGAATTTCTCAGGATAAAAACAAAATAAATGGAGCTAAGCACAGGCAAAATCCGAAAGGAAAACCTTGGTCAGTCTGCTTTCCACCAGACACTGGGAGGTGAATTCACCTTTCAGCCGGACAATAACCTAAAACACAAGGCCAAATCTACACTGGATTTGCTTACCAAGAAGACAGTGAATGTTCCTGAGTGGCCGAGTTACAGTTTTGACTTAAATCTACTTGAAAATCTATGGCAAGATCTGAAAATGGTTGTCTAGCAATGATCAACAACCAATTTGGCAGCTTTTGAAGAATTTTGAAAAGAATAACAGGATAATGTTGCACAATCCAGATTTGGAAACCTCTTTGACTTACCCAGCAAGACTCACAGCTGTAAATGCTGCAAAAGATGCTTCCACAAAGTATTGAGTCAGGGGTGTGAATACTTATTTAAATGAGATATTTCTGTATTACATTTTCAATACATTTGCAAAAAAAAAAAAAAAACATGTTTTCACTTTGTCATTATGGGGTATTATGTCGAGATGGGTGAGAAAAAGAAAATGATTTAATTATTTAATTTTGAATTCAGGCCGTAACACAACAAAATGTGGAATAACGCCAGGAATACTTTATGAAGCCAACCTGATAATGGACTCCTTTCTCTAGGTCTAATCTGTGTGTGTCTGTGTTCATCACAGCTGGAAAGATGCCTGCGCTGGAGGATACGTTCTATCTGAGGTTTAATGACCATCCTGGTGTCTTTGGAGACATGTGAAACCCCATCAGTAAGTGCATTTCAGTTGTAACAATTTACGTGTATTACCTAGCTGCTCTTAGAATCACAATTGATGTGTGTGTGTGTGTGTGCGTGCGTGCGTGCGTGCGTGCGAGCGAGCGAGCGAGCGAGGCACTCACCTGTCTATATAAGGTCCCACAGTTGACAGTGCATGTCAGAGCAATACCCAAGCCATGAGGTCGAAGGAATTGTCCGTAGAGCTCCGATACAGGATTTGTGGAAGCACAGATCTGGGAAAGGGCACCAAAAAATGTCTGCATCATTGAAGGTCCCCAAGAACACTGTGCGTCAAGCTTGTAGCGTCATACCCAAGAAGACTCTAGGCTGTAATTACTGCCAAAGGATGCTTCAACAATGTACTGAGGAAAGGGTCTGAATACTTATGTAAATGTGATATCAGTTTTTTATCTAGAAGAAATTTGCACAAATTTCGTAACCCGTTTTTGTTTTGTCGTTATGGGGTATTGTGTGTAGATTGATGAGGGGAATTTTTTTAAAATCATTTTTAGAATAAGGCTGTAATATAACAACCTCTGGAAAAAAGTCAAGGGGTCTAAATACTTTCCGAATGCACTGAAAATCTATGGATCAAGGTCTACATTTGTCAGGCTAATATGTCAAACAACATAAACATTAAAATGGGCTGGTACATAAATGCATATAAATCAGACACAGATATTTGTATTGTAACAAAACTCTGTTTTTATATCTCTATATCTTTTTGACTCAGAGTGATGAAATTTGGCACACATGCTCAGTGATATGAGTCTAGCCGACCTGTAAAGTATGGTTCAGAAAAAAACCTGAATGCAAGCTCATTGGCTCATAGTGGCCATATACATCTCATATGTATATACTGTACTCGATACCATCTCGCATTAACATCTGCTAACCATGTGTATGTGACAAATAAGATTTAATTTGATTTGTTTGAGATACATTCCTGGAAGATATTGCATTTAATGACATGGGTACAGTGGCTTGCGAAAGTATTCATCCCCTTTGGCATTTTTCCTATTTTGTTGGCTTACAACCTGGAATTAAAATGGATTTTGGGGGGGGTTGTATCATTTGATTTACACAACATGACTACCAATTTGAAGATGCAATATATTTTTTTATTTGGAAACAAACAAGAAATAAGACAATAAAACAGAAAACTTGAGCATGCACAACTATTCAGCCCCCCAAAGTCAATACTTTGTAGAGCCACCTTTTGCAGTAATTGCAGCTGCAAGTCTCTTGTGGTATGTCTCTATAAGCTTGGCAGATCTAGCCACTCTGATTTTTACCTATTCTTCAAGGCAAAACTGCTCCATCCAGCTCCTTCAAGTTGGATGGGTTCCGCTGGTGTACAGCAATCTTTAAGTCATACCACAGATTTTCAATTGGAAATGTTTCCCCTTAAACCACTCTAGTGTTGCTTTAGCAGTATGTGTAACGGATGTGAAACGGCTAGTTTAGTTAGCGTGGGCGCTAAATAGCGTTTCAATCAGTGACGTCACTTGCGCTGAGACCTTGAAGTAGTAGTTCCCCTTGCTCTGCAAGGGCCGCGGCTTTTGTGGAGCGATGGGTAACGATGCTTCGAGGGTGACTGTTGATGTGTGCAGAAGGTCCCTAGTTCGTGCCCGGGTATGGGCGAGGGGACGGTCTAAATTTGTACTGTTACATTGATGCTGTTGACCCGGATTACTGGTTGCTGCGGAAAAGAGGAGGAAGGTCAAAAGGGGGGTGAGTGTAACGGATGTGAAACGGCTAGTTTAGTTAGCGTGGGCGCTAAATAGCGTTTCAATCAGTGACGTCACTTGCTCTGAGACCTTGAAGTAGTAGTTCCCCTTGCTCTGCAAGGGCCGCGGCTTTTGTGGAGCGATGGGTAACGATGCTTCGAGGGTGACTGTTGATGTGTGCAGAAGGTCCCTGGTTCGCGCCCGGGTGTGGGCGAGGGATGGTCTAAATTTGTACTGTTACATATGCTTAGGGTCATTGTCCTGCTGGAAGGTGAACCTCCGTCCCAGTCTCAAATCTCTTAAAGACTGAAACAGGTTTCTCTCAAGAATTCCCATGTATTTAGTGCCATCCATCCTTCCTTCAATTCTGACCAGTTTCCCAGTCCCTGCCAATGGAAAAACATACACACAACATGATGCTGCCACCACCATGCTTCACTGTGGGGATGTTGTTCTTGGGGTGATGTGAGGTGTTGGGTTTGCGCCAGACATAGCATTTTCCTTGATGGCTTAAAAGCAACATTTGAGTTTCATCTAACCAGAGTACCATCTTCCATATGTTTGGGGAGACTCCTACATGCCTTTTGGCGAACACCAAACGTGTTTGCTTATTTTTTTTTAAGCAATGGCTTTTTTCTGGCCACTCTTCCGTTAAGCCCAGCTCTGTGGAGTGTACGGTTTAAAGTGGTCCTATGGAAAGATACTTGCCTCTGATTAATGCCCTCCTTGCCTAGACCTTGAGTTTTGGTGGGCGGCCCTCTCTTGGCAGGTTTGTTGTGGAGCCATATTCTTTCCATTGTTAAATAATGGATTTAATGGTGCTTCGTGGGATGTTCAAAGTTTCTGATATTTTTTTATAACCCAACCCTGATCTGTACTTCTCCACAACTTTCTCCCTGACCTGTTTGGAGAGCTCCTTGGCTTTCATGGTGCCACTTGCTTGGTGGTGCCCCTTGCTTAGTGGTGTTGCAGACTCTGGGGCCTATCAGAACAGGTGTGTATATACACTGAGATCATGTGACAGATCATTTGACACATAGATTGCACATAGGTGGACTTTATTTAACTAATTATGTGACCTCTGAAGGTAATTGGTTGCACCAGATCTTATTTAGGGGCTTCATAGCAACGGGAATATAATACATATTCACGCACCACTTTTCAATTTGTTTATTTTTTAGAATTTTAAAACAAGTTATTTTTAAAATTTCTCTTCACCAATTTGGACTATTTTGTGAACTGTATGTCCATTACATCCATATAAAAATCAATTTAAATTACAGGTTATAATGAAACAAAATAGGAAACATACCCAGGGGGGTGAATAATTTTGCAAGGCACTGTACATAGATGCTATATACAAAATGTGGTGCCAATATGTCCAGCGGTTCTGAAGAAGGCGTTTAAAGTGGTCCAAAATACATCAAAAGCATATTGCATGATCGTGTTTTCTGATATTTGTCAAATGTGGTAAGAAGTATAGAAGTAACTCATATTAAAACCTCTACGGGATCGGTGTCCCTAAACCTGGATGGTTGTTGCTCAATATGCAATAATGTGGCTCGAAAATGTTGTATACAACAGCCAACTTTCCAGGACATAGACATGTCTTATAGGAGATGTCCAATTTCTCCTGATGGTGGCACAGAAGGCCCACAGCTTGAACCCTGGCATTGCTGCTTGCTGCTCTATTTCTACTGTGTGCTTGAACTCATTTAAATGTGTGTGTGTGTGTGTGTGTGTGTGTGTGTGTGTGTGTGTGTACGTGCGCGGGTGCGTGTGCGTGCGTGCGTGATAGAGAGAAATAGGGTGTGTGTGTGTACGTGTGCGTGCGTGATTGAGAGAAATAGGGTGGGTGGGCATGCATTTTTTGAAATGTTTTATCACAGTCCAAAATATATTACACATGGAATAAACAAACATACAATCAATAATACAGTAGAAAAAGCTATATACAGCATGTACAAATGAGGTATGATAAGAGAGGTAAGGCAATAAATAGGCTATGGTGGCAAATTAATTACAATATAGCAATTAAACACTGGAATGGGAGGATGTGCAGAAGATGAATGTGCAAGTTGAGATACTGGGGTGCAAAGGAGCAAGATAAATAAATAAATACAGTATGGGGATGAGGTAGATTGGATGGGCTATTTACAGATGAGCAATGTACAGGTGCAGTGATCTGTGACCAGCTCTGACAGCTGGTGCTTAAAGCTAGTGAGAGTCTCCATCTTCAGCTAGTAAGAGTCTCCAGCTTCAGAGATTTTTGCAGTTCGTTCCAGTCATTGGCAGCAGAGAACTGGAAGGAGAGGCAGCCAAAGGAAAAATTTGCTTTGGGGGTGACCAGTGAGATACACCTGTTGGAGCGCGTGCTACGGGTGGGTGCTGCTATGGTGACCAGTGAGCTGAGATAAGGCGGGGCTTTACCTTGCAAAGACTTGTAGATGACCTGAAGCCAGTGGGTTTGGCGACGAGTATGAAGCGAGGGCCAGCCAACGAGAGCATACAGGTCACAGTGGTGGGTAGTATATGGGGCTATGGTGACAAGACGGATGGCACTGTGATAGACTGCATCCAATATGCTGAGTAGAGTGTTGGAAGCTATTTTGTAAATGACATCACCGAAGTCGAGGATCGGTAGGATGGTCAGTTTTACGAGGGTATGTTTGGCAGCATGAGTGAAGGATGCTTTGTTTGCGAAATAGGAAGCCGACTCTAGATTTAATTTTGGATTGGAGATGTTTAATATGAGTCTGGAAGGAGAGTTTACAGTCTAACAGACACCTAGGTATTTGTAGTTGTCCACATATTCTAAGTCCGTCCAGAGTAGTGATGCTAGTCGGGCGGGCAGGTGTGGGCAGCAATCGGTTGAAGAGCATGCATTTAGTTTTACTTGCATTTAAGAGCAGTTGGAGTCCACGGAAGGAGAGTTGTACGGCATTGAAGCTCATCTGGAGGTTAGTTAACACAATGTCCAATGAAGGGTATACAGAATGGTGTCGTCTGCGTAGAGGTGTATCAAAGATTCACCAGCATTGAGAGCGACATCATTGATGAATACAGTGGGCCCGAGAATTTAACCCTATGGCACCCCCATAGAGACTGCCAGAGGTCTGAACAGGCCCTCCGATTTGACATACTGAACTTTATCGGAGACGTAGTTGGTGAACCAAGCGAGGCAATCATTTGAGAAACCAAGGCTGTTGAGTCTGCCAATAAGAATGCGGTGATTGACAGTGTCAAAAGCCTTAGCCAGGTCGATGAATACGGCTGCACAGTAATGTCTCTTATCGATGGTGGTTATGATATCGTTTAGGACCTTGAGTGTGGCTGAGGTGCACCCATGACCAGCTCTGACACCAGATTGTATAGCGGAGAAGGTACGGTGAGATTCGAAATGGTCGGTAATCTGTTTGTTAATTTGTCTTTCAAAAAACTTAGAAAGGCAGGGTAGAATAGATATACAGTGCCTTGCGAAAGTATTCGGCCCCCTTGAACTTTGCGACCTTTTGCCACATTTCAGGCTTCAAACATAAAGATATAAAACTGTATTTTTTTGTGAAGAATCAACAACAAGTGGGACACAATCATGAAGTGGAACGACATTTCTTGGATATTTCAAACTTTTTTAACAAATCAAAAACTGAAACATTGGGCGTGCAAAATTATTCAGCCCCTTTACTTTCAGTGCAGCAAACTCTCTCCAGAAGTTCAGTGAGGATCTCTAAATGATCCAATGTTGACCTAAATGACTAATGATGATAAATACAATCCACCTGTGTGTAATCAAGTCTCCGTATAAATGCACCTGCACTGTGATAGTCTCAGAGGTCCGTTAAAAGCGCAGAGAGCATCATGAAGAACAAGGAACACACCAGGCAGGTCCGAGATACTGTTGTGAAGAAGTTTAAAGCCGGATTTGGATGCAAAAAGATTTCCCAAGCTTTAAACATCCCAAGGAGCACTGTGCAAGCGATAATATTGAAATGGAAGGAGTATCAGACCACTGCAAATCTACCAAGACCTGGCCGTCCCTCTAAACTTTCAGCTCATACAAGGAGAAGACTGATCAGAGATGCAGCCAAGAGGCCCATGATCACTCTGGATGAACTGCAGAGATCTACAGCTGAGGTGGGAGACTCTGTCCATAGGACAACAATCAGTTGTATATTGCACAAATCTGGCCTTTATGGAAGAGTGGCAAGAAGAAAGCCATTTCTTAAAGATATCCATAAAAAGTGTCGTTTAAAGTTTGCCACAAGCCACCTGGGAGACACACCAAACATGTGGAAGAAGGTGCTCTGGTCAGATGAAACCAAAATTGAACTTTTTGGCAACAATGCAAAACGTTATGTTTGGCGTAAAAGCAACACAGCTCATCACACTGAACACACCATCCCCACTGTCAAACATGGTGGTGGCAGCATCATGGTTTGGGCCTGCTTTTCTTCAGCAGGGACAGGGAAGATGGTTAAAATTGATGGGAAGATGGATGGAGCCAAATACAGGACCATTCTGGAAGAAAACCTGATGGAGTCTGCAAAAGACCTGAGACTGGGACGGAGATTTGTCTTCCAACAAGACATTGATCCAAAACATAAAGCAAAATCTACAATGGAATGGTTCAAAAATAAACATATCCAGTTGTTAGAATGGCCAAGTCAAAGTCCAGACCTGAATCCAATCGAGAATCTGTGGAAAGAACTGAAAACTGCTGTTCACAAATGCTCTCCATCCAACCTCACTGAGCTTGAGCTGTTTTGCAAGGAGGAATGGGAAAAAAACGTCAGTCTCTCGATGTGCAAAACTGATAGAGACATACCCCAAGCGACTTACAGCTGTAATCGCAGCAAAAGGTGGCGCTACAAAGTATTAACTTAAGGGGGCTGAATAATTTTGCACGCCCAATTTTTCAGTTTTTGATTTGTTAAAAAAGTTTGAAATATCCAATAAATGTCGTTCCACTTCATGATTGTGTCCCACTTGTTGTTGATTCTCCACAAAAAAATACAGTTTTATATCTTTATGTTTGAAGCCTGGAATGTGGCAAAAGGTCGCAAAGTTCAAGGGGGCCGAATACTTTCGCAAGGCACTGTATGTGTGTGTTAAATGCACATGTTTAGTATTCGTGGATGGAATACATATTTTGCTAAGCTATACTTCCTTAAGTGTTTCCATTCACCTTTAAAGTGGAACTGACAGCATTTTAGAAACATGAAATCTTATTAAAATTTGTTTATATGCACCCCCAGGAAGAATATGATACTTTTTAACATTTTCTGACAAGCAATCACTTGGATATGGTCGTTTTCACATTTTCATAAATTCTTAGAATGTTTGGGAATTATGTATACTAAGGCATTTGTGAAAATTCTATAGCAATATAAATGGGAAAGTGCATTTGGACAATTAATAGACCCTGCAGTTAATAAAACCTAATAAAAACATCTGTCTCGCCCAGGAGAAGAGTCTACACAGACTGGTGCACCATAGTCAATCAGAGCTACAGTAGGCCTTAATGCAAACAAGCCATTGCCACACAGGCCTGCCATCATTCACTTAGAAACGGACTGTGTGTTGACAGCATTGGAGGCTCCTCAGAGGAGGAAGGGGAGGACCATCCTCCTCAGTGAATTTCATAAAGATTTAAAATGTAAAACATTAAAAATGTTATCCTTTTTAGATAAAACTATACTAAATATAATCACATCACCAAATAATTGATTAAAACACATTATTTAGCTGGCTTCTGTACTCTGGGTACGGAAGTACAATGTACTCTGGGTACATTGACTTCAATACAAAGCCTTGGAGGCTCATGGTTCTCACCCCTTCTATAGACTTACACGGTAATTATTACAATTTCCAGAGGAGGTCCTCCAGCCTATCAGAGCTCTTGTAGCATGAACTGACATGTTGTCCACCCCATCAAAGGATCAGAAAATGTATCTAGTACTGAAAGCATAAACTACAGCTAGCTAGCATTGCCCTTGCTAGTTTGAATGTATTGACATTCCCAGCCTTTGTTACATTCGTCCGTTTATGTCCAAAATATTGAGTCATTGAAATTGAAACAGTGCATCCCGAATAGCGGCAGCAAACAATGTACCAGGCCAGAAGTGATTTACAGCCTTATAGCAATATTTTTGGGACTACCAAGAAATGTATTTGTGATCATGTATTAATCATGCATTGAACTGCGTCCATCTATTCTGCCAGCAATGCCTTAGTGTACGCCATGGAATGTTGAGTTAAGAAGAATCTATTTTTAAAACCTCTTATGAAGTTGTTTATGCAGCATCAACTGGGAATTTGATATTTTTGACTGATATTATGATTGCCTGTTTCATATCCGCAAAGTAGTTAAAACGCTGTCAGTTCCACTTAAATGCAATGTCCACATGCACCTGCACAGTGATACTTTACCCAGTGTACATATCACAACTGTGCAGCAGGATGGCACCTGGTAAAATAGTTTCTCCTCGTTTGAAGGAAAGGTTCATTTTGAGGGTGATTTTCCATAATTCCAGTAAGGTATCTTAAAATAGATTTCTACGACTGCTTGGTCAAAACAAGCATTGTGATTGGTTAAAATACATTCTAAGCCATACTGAAAAAAAACTGTTTCGCACGGGTAAGCCTATGACGAAAAAATAGTCATCTTGTTTTCTATTGCATCTGAGAAATCCCTGCTCATCCATTGTCCCATCAGCCCAGCCAGCCAATGAATGAACTTGATCTCCAATGTAAAAAGCATCTAGACATTATTTCCCCTTGCCTCTAGCCTAACATTTGGTTTGAAACAAAGGGGGTTTGTACAAACGTTGCTGTCTGTCTCTCAACATTTGCAGCATTGTTTCAATAGTGAATCTTGATCTCTACTGTCCAATTGACAATAACGTGTCTAGACGCGACGGACATCTTTTCTCAGTCAGTCGAAATCATGAATCAGCATAATTGTTATGGATATATACACTGAACAAAAATATGAACACAACATGTAAAGTATTGGTCCTATGTTTCATGAGCTGAAATAAAAGATCCCAGAAATGTTCCATACCACAAAATTTTTTGTTTACATCCCTGTTAGTAAGAATTTCTCCTTTGTCAAGATAATTCACCCACTTTTACACAATTCCTGGAAGCTGAAAATGTCCCAGTTATGGCCTGCAAACTTACCAGACATGTCACCCATTGAGCATGTTTAGGATGCTCTGGATCTACGTGTATGATAGCGTGTTCCAGTTCCCGCCAATATCCAGCAACTTCTCACAGCCATTGAAGAGAAGTGGGACAACATTCTAACGCCCCTACATTAAAAAAAAAGCATCTGTGACCAACAGATGCATATCTGTATTCCTAGTCATGTGAAATCCCTAGATTAGGGCCGAATGCATTTATTTCAATCGACTGATTTCCTTATATGAACTGTACCTCAGTAAAATCTTTGAAATTGTTGCATTTTGCGCTTATATTTTTGTTCAGTATAAAACAAAAAGACTTCATGACTTGGTCGAGTCTCTGGCAACCTAACCGATCGAATGAACAGACATATATTCTCAGCCAGTCGAAATCAGGAATCAACATCATTTTTATGGGTATAATGTATACAAAGAAATGTCAATTGAAAAACAGGTAAATTGACATGACATGCAGGTAGTTGCTGTCTTACCAGCTTTAGTTTGAAGTGATTGCATTAGCTGTGTAGATGGCTAGCTCCTCTGAACTGTGTCCTAACGACAGAGTACATTTTCTATGCCAGGCGAAATCGCGCATCATTAGCTCATTGTTATGGATGTGCCAAAACGGCTTAAAAAAATGCAAATTCAGCTACTTTGCTGTTAATCTAGTTGCATTGTTTGAAGCATCAAATTGTCTAATGGCTTGACGCCTCGATCACACCTAGAGCCTATTTGCGCAAAATGATACGCAGCATCATCTAGATATGTGTGCAACAAAAGTTCAACATTCACTTTCTGCTACCATTTCTGTCAAGCCTTCTACACACACAATTTGAGGCATATATTCGATAAATCAAAGGTATGTACCACACAGAATGTGCTGCAGCTGCTTCTGCAACCCAATGCTACAAGGCAAATACAGCATTCCATTGAAATGGTAGCAGAAGGTGAATGTTGAATTTTTGTTGCACACATATCCAGATTATGCTTCACATCCTTTTGCGCAATGTCGCTGTAGGGGATAGGCTACACTGGCAGATGAATGGTGGTGTGGCCCATAACTGATTGTTATCTGTGGCCAGGGAGGCATCTCTTAGTTTGAATGATGGCCCACGTCAATTCTGAATGACTTTTTTACAATACAATACGATTTTGTCCATTAGTTACAGCAGAG
The DNA here is from genome assembly GCF_013265735.2 of Oncorhynchus mykiss. Taxonomy (NCBI): domain Eukaryota; kingdom Metazoa; phylum Chordata; class Actinopteri; order Salmoniformes; family Salmonidae; genus Oncorhynchus; species Oncorhynchus mykiss. The sequence goes on along the minus strand of NC_048576.1, from coordinate 45,852,950 downwards.
TGTGAATTACACCATGACATTCAGGGGTCTCTATTGGTTGCTCTTGCGCATACCATGCATAAAAAGGGTTTATGGGCCTAATAACAAAGACCTAATTTAATGGTAAAAATAAATTACTTTTCATAGTGGCATGAAGACAAACAGTCATGATGCTTTCATCTGATTGTCAAACAAATTACTTCAAAAGTAGGCTACCTGTGCATGTTTGTCTGCTCCATAAATAATCATAACACCATGCCCAAAACGGATGCGTCGCATGCATGAGCGTTGCAAAATAAATGTACACATACATGTTATTCAATCATTGTACCCACACTGCTCGCACGCGCCAACGAGCGTCTGCGTTGCCAGGCGCTAAAATAGAAGTTGATTCTATTTGTGATGCAGAACGCGCTGCAAGTCCTGCCTCTCCCATCTCCTCATTGGTTTTTAGGAGCATTTACCCACGTGCCATCTTCTCATTGGTCTTTAGGAACATATACCCATGTGGGTGATTGAAAGATGAACTGAGGTCGGTTGTGGTAATGCACCTTAATTATGAAAGTTAGTTGCCAATTGCCATATAAAGTCCAAAGAGGAAAAAGAAGCCTGGAAGGAGGACAGATGACTAGAAACGATTTGGTTGACCGTTTTATGTGTGGATTCATTGTCGGAGTCGAGGACCTTGTGCATTTCAGGTAAAATAACAACTCAATGTTTATATCCCAGGACAAATTAGCTAGCAACAGCAAGCTAGCTAGCTAAATAGGACAAATTAGCTAGCAACTGCAAGCTAGCTAGCTAAATTGCCATAAATGTTTAATGCTTTTCAACCTGTCCCCAAATTAATATAATTGGTTCAGAGTTTGTTTTGATATTTCAACCTGCGCGTCATGATCGTGTTTTGTGTGTGGGGACAAAATCTGCGTGCGTCCGTCCGGTTTGGGCATGGTGTAACAGTGAAATGCACACTGTAAAAAATGATTTGTTGAATCTACTCAAAATATTATAGCCAACAAATGTACACATAATATTGTTAAGTTTCGTTAGGTTTTGTGAGTAGATAAGCTTGATTATGTTATTTGGATGTGGTCAAATAAACTGAGTAAAGATGATAGAAATAAAAATATTATATTAAGTTGATTGAACTCAAATAGATCCATGAAATTGTGTTATTTTAGCTGAATGATTAATCCTATTATATATTAATTCTTACATGATGTATTAATTTAGACCAACTCAGAAAGGTTCACATGTTTACTTTGGATTTACTCGATCAGATCACATAAGAGAAAAGGTATCAGGACACCAGCAATTCTTGAAAAACATTTATTTAAACATCAACGTTTTGCAAAACAGTTCTTATTAAACATTACAAAAGCAGTTTTGGAGGGGCTATGTCTGTTTTGCATGTTATTTTAGCATTAATACGTGTCACATATCAATTTGCAAACCATGTAAAAAAATATATATCATTGAGTTAATAAAGCCGCATATAAACATGGTCTCTTTTTTGTTTTCTTGAGTAAGGCAGCTCCAAAATGCAGGTGTTTCAGCCTAGGTCAGTGCTTTCTGTGGTGGTTGGGCAAGCCAGCAGAAAATACGGATTCGCTCAGTGTTCTGTCACTCATGGGGACACTATGTCATCGCCAAGTCCAAGGGTAGAGCTAGAAAATTCAAGCCCCTTGGGTTCTGCCATATAATTACATTAGAAGTGCCCATCCAAGAAGGCTCAAGGTCATTGGCCACAGATAAAAGGACTTCAAATCATATTATCTACAGTAGCTTTGTTTGGACATACTTTCAAAATATTAGCTAGCAGTTATCATCATGAATCAATTTGACAATCTACAAGCAAATCCTTTTAATCCTTTTAATCCTAATCCGTCATATGAAGAGAAATTATAGATAAAATGTATCGGTGCTCATCGGCCATTGGACAAAAACATTACACAATAAGTTTGAAATCCACAGTGTCTCCCAACCCCTACTGTCTCAGCCTCCAGGATTTATGCTACAATAGTTTGTGTCGGGGGGCTAGGGTCAGCCTGTTATATCTGGAGTATTTATCCTGTCTTATCCAGTGTCCTGTGTGAATTTAAGTATGCTCTCTCTTTTTCTCTCTCTCTCTCTTCCTTAATTTCCTTCTTTCTTTCTTTCTCTCTTTCTTTCTTTCTTTCTTTCTTTCTTTCTTTCTTTCTTTCTTTCTTTCTCTCTCTCGGAGGACCATGCCTCAGGACTACCTGGCCTGATGACTCCTTGCTGTCCCCAGTCCACTTGGTCATGCTGCTGCTACAGTTTCAACTGTTCTGCCTGCGGCTATGGAACCCTGACCTGTTCACCGGACGTGCTACCTGTCCCAGACCTGCTGTTTTCAAGTCTCTAGAGACAGCAGGAGCAGTAGAGATACTTTGAATGATCGACTATGAAAAGCCAACTGACATTTACTTCTGAGGTGCTGACCTGTTGCACCCTCGACAACCACTGTGATTATTATTATTTGACCCTGCTGGTCATCTATGAACATTTGAACATCTTGGCCATGTTTTGTTATAATCTCCACCCGGCCCAGCCAGAAGGTGACTGGCCACCCCTCATAGACTGGTTCCTCTCTAAGTTTCTTCCTAGGTTCTGGCCTTTCTAGGGAGTTTTTCCTAGCCACCGTGCTTCTACACCTGCATTGCTTGCTGTTTGGGGGTTTAGGCTGGATTGTTGCCTATGGTTCCAGAGAAGAAGAAGGGGAAAAAGGTGCAAAAACATGAGGTAGCCCTTTCCTGCAGTCAATGACCAAAATTGCCTTCTTTGGTCTCATGGGTGGAATGTTATTCATATTTTTCATAATTTCATAAATAAGAAAGATTATTACTTTAAAAAAAATCTCAAATCTGGTGTTTCAATGTCAAACAGTACATTTTAATCTTCTGTGATGTATATAAAGTGTAATGTTGGGAAACAAACTTAAAATTGAATACATTTCAACTCTATATCTGACATGGTACAGGTGACTTCTTCTTTCTAAGCCCATAACTGTGTGTATACTTTTGTTTCAAAGTCAATTTGTTTGAGACCAAGTATCCCTCAGTATGACCCTGATTTATCCCACTGCAGTAAAAGGATAATCTTCAGAAATAAGTATGTGGTAATCTGCCAAAATGAAGACAAAATGCTATGCAGACATTCATTGAGTATACAAATATTAACAACACCTGCTCTTTCCATGACATAGACTGACCAGGTGAATCCAGGTGAAAGCTATGATCCCTTATTGATGTCACGTTAAATCCATTTCAATCAGTGTAGATGAAAGGGAGGTGACAGGTTAAAGAAGGATTCTTAAGCCTTGAGACAATTGAGACATGTATTGTGTGTGTGTGTGCCATTCAGAGGGTGAATGGGCAAGACAAAATATTGAAGTGCCTTTGAACGGGGTATGGTAGTAGGTGCCAGGCTTACCGGTTTGGGTCAACTTTTAAACGTAAAAGTTTCCTGTGTGGATCAAGAATGGTCCACCACCCAAAGGACATCCAACCAACTTGACACAACTGTGGGAAGCATTGGAGTCAACATGGGCCAGCATCCCTGTGGAATGCTTTCGACACCTTTTAGAGTCCTTGCCTGACAAATTGTGTTCTGAGGGAAGGGGGGGGGGGGGGGGGGGGGGGGGGGCTGCAACTCCATATTAGGAAGGTGTACTTAATGTTTTGTACACTCAGTGTATATAGTCATAATTGGAACTCTAACTGCCTACTCTATTCTATTATATTCTGATGGCAGAGTCAGGATTTGGCATAATCAGCATGAGTCCATAGACCCATCCTGCCTGGTGTCAACTGTACAGGCTGGTGGCGGTGGTGTAATGGCGTGCGAAACGTTTTTCTGGCACACGTTAGGTCCCTTGATACTAATTGAGCAACGTTGGGTGTACCTCATATACTGGCCCTGAGTATATATAGAACCTTATTTCGTAAAGCGTTATTTAATCTCGTCCAAAGAACCAAAAGGTTCTATATAGAAACCCAAATAACAATTTTTTCTACGAGTATAGACTGACATATATAAAAATACTATTCATATTTTCTTCAACATACAAAGGACCTCATAAGATTCTTACATTTTTCCATATGGGTAAGCAATTCAGGCACGTGTAGCCTGGGAATTTGTGGAGTGCAGTCATTTGTGCAGTGGCCTTGGTTGGTGCAATGTTGGCATTTTGAATAGGGGTGGGGGGGGGGGGGCAGCTGCTAGAGGCAACAGCAGCTAAAAAGCAAACTATATCAGCTACCATCAGTTAATGACAGGGATTTGATAAGCAAGCCTTCGTCCACACGGCCTCAATCACAAGTCCCATAATCAAGTTCACCAATAAGACCCAACAGCCGTCCTGTTGAAAGTAAAACAGAGATACTGAATTAAGAGGCATGAGAATAAACCATCATCACAAGTCCCATAATCAAGTTCACCAATAAGACCCAACAGCCGTCCTGTTGAAAGTAAAACAGAGATACTGAATTAAGAGGCATGAGAATAAACCATCATCGAGCACTGAGTCTACAACAGTAGTACAGGCAGATAGCAGTACAACCAGAGATATACAGTGAGTAGCATTATCTGTGGCTTTTCAGTCATTTTTAATGAGTCTTGTGGTTCCTCACCAGTAGATTTCTTCCAGTAGATCAGTCCAGCTACTACAAAGACCACCCCCAGCAGCAGCCCACAGACACCGATCACTATCTTATTCTTCTCAGACTTAGGCAAGGAGGGGTCTGCAAATACACATTTAACAAAGATTATGGTCTCCAAACCACACGCAAAAGAAAAAGTATTTTAATCTCCCTATTCAACAGAGACATTGGGCTATACGACACAAACTGGTGAACATTTCAGAGATGACTTGTGACTGTTCTACTCTTCAGCTGATGAGTTAAGAGTTGTCTTTCCTTGTCCCCATGTTCATATTAGTGAGCCCTAAAATGAAATAGCCACTGTTCTGCAGCCCTGTTGGGGAGTCGAGTGAAGTCATTCTCACTTATACACTTACTCCACCCACACACCCTTACTCCACCCATACCCTTACCCCAGTAATAAAGTTTGGGCTCAGTCTGGCTGATGTGCTCCACCATACAGGTGATCCTCTCTCCAGTTGTGGGTGTGTACTTCAAATAGGACTGTATCTGGTAGCTCCAGAGTCCATTGGCCAGTACGTCAGTGGAGGTCACATCTGAGGTCACTTCCTCCCCGTTCCTCAGCCACGTCACTCTGATGTGTTTAGGGTAGAAGAAGTGGACACTACACACAAGGCTGGAGTCACTGGATGGCCCCTCTAGCCTCAGTGTGACATTGGGCTCAACTAGAGAAGGAGGTCAATGAATCAATGATGATACATTATAACTGGAAAAATAAGGTTTCAAGCAGAAATGTTGAGTGCTTGCTACAGAGATCTGTAGCCTAAAATGGTGGGAAATGTGCCTGACCAGCACTCCAATGTTGAATTTCCAAATTTGTCTAAATTAGGTACAGGATTTGGTTGGTAAAGGGTAAGTTTAAGATTTTGGTCGGGCTGTCAATGGGATGCTAGTCAGAAAAGTCCCCTTAGTCTGTCCCTTCCCAGCTCAAGCAGTTAAATCCACAGCCAGTAAGATTTCCAGTTGTTTATGGTTCAGTCCAACAATTCCTCCTTTATTTAGAAGAATATGGCTTTGAACTACTGTACTTTACTAGATTATTACAACTGACCTACAGTATTACTCCATGGTCTATGTTTTGTTGAAACACAATCATGTAACTGAAGAAAATGTGAGATGTTATCAAGTACTGCAGAGCATATGCTATAGACATAAAACAAATCAAGTGAAGGATAACTTCCAGTTGTTAGTGAATTGTTATAATCACCCATAAACATCTCTGTTGTGTTGTAGATCCGATTAGCATATGGCTTGCATAACACATCCATATCTGATCTCCTCCTGGGGATCTCATCTGGGTCCTCATTCCACTTTTCTGCAGATATCACTCCCCATGCTGTGTATCCTGTCCACCTCTCTGTGGTGCTGTTGTACTGAGCCACCATGATCTTGTTAAAATGATGCTCTAAAATATACTCCATGTCATGTAAATCTCTGGAGCTAAACCGACACCATGCATCATCGTGTGCAAAATCTTCATCTGAGGAATCAACTATAATAACAGAAAAAGGACATGTAAAATTATTTTTTAATAGACGGATTTGAAGGTATGCACACTTCAGAAATATAATTATTAGGATATATCTGGCGCCAGCCATTAAATGCCCCCCTGAAGAAATTGATCCAAAAATAATTTGTGCAGCCCTCCATTGAATTTCAAAATCCCTACGTGGCTCTCGAGCCATAATTATTGCACATCCTTGTCTTATAGTGTGTCAATTACTAGCTTATAACTAGCCATACAAATGTGTTGTTTCATTGCAAGAACATGGGACAAATGTAAAACACTTTTGCCTAGATTCAATCAGATCAAGCCTTAACCGCCGATCGCAGACACATGTATAACATATTGTAATGAGCCCGAGGTCCGGCGCGCTATCGACCCTGCCGCATAACGAAATAATTACAAATAATTAAAGTGAAAAATGATTAAACGAAATGATGAGGATTTCTATCATCCCAATCGAGGTGTAGATTAGGCCTAAATCTCACAATCCAGTGTTCGAATTTGTAATCAAGGCTGCATGGGATTTCTGTTAATGCGCCTCCCGTTCAACCACTTGCAATGTCCACTTTCTTTTACTGTTGAAAAGCAATCAAATCTAATTTTGGATTATGATTGTTTGAACTCACCTACTTCAGACAGAGAGGAGAAGAGGAGCAGCAGGTGGATGGGGAAGCAATTCAGCACATACATGATCAAGTCTCAGAGTTAGAACTTTTCAACTGTGGAACAACACAGGAAACTAAAGCTATGTTTCAAGAACCACCCTTTTAGACAGCTGGGAAACTTCAGTTTTGAACTCAGCAGGACCGTTGCCAACCTGGACTCAGGGGTAGAGGTAACATAGTAAATGTAAATCCAGACATTCCGATTAGTATGATATGTTACGGTATTAAGTTTTGGCTGTTCTTTATCCATTTTGTATATGATATGTTATGGATTACAATTCCTTTGATATGTTACGAATTGCAATTCATACAATATGTTACGAATTGCAATTAATACAACAGTGAAATGCTAATACGAGCCCCTAACCAACAATGCAGTTTAAAAAAATACTATTATGTTAACAATTTGCTGAACGTATTATATGTTACAAATTCCAATTTGTTTTTGCTAACGTTCGCAAGGTAGCTAGGTGACTAACATTGGCTAGGCTAAGGGTTAATGTTAGGGTTAAGGTAAGGTTTAGGAGTTAGGTTAAAATGCAGCTGTATGACGTAACTTTTAAAGGAGAAACCACTGTATGTAGATATTCCATTAAAAATCAACCGTTTCCAGCTACAATAATCATTTACAACATTAACAATGTCTACACTGTATTTCTGATCAATTTGATGTTATTTTAATGGACACAATTTTTGATTTTCTTTCAAAAACAAAGACATTTCTAAGTGACCCCAAAATATTGAACTGTAGTGTACATCAAAAGGTGCCATAATATGGGCAAATTCCTAAAACATCCACATCAAATTAAAAACATTTTTTTGATTCAATAACATGGAAAACAACCACTTTTGTGCAGTATTAATTGACCATCCTTACAAACCACTTAATGTAAATGTACATTACTGTGTTGTACATAGGCTGGTCATCTAGGTTTGTGCCTGTAGACTTTCCATCACCATGAAGAAAAACAATGCACAATACAGTAATTGAGTACATTGAGACATAAAGTGGTTTGTGATGATGTGGCTCAGTTGGTGGAGCAGCGGCATGCAAGTCTAAGGTTGTGGGTTCAATTCCCATAGGGGACAAGTACGAAAAAGTATATCAATGTTGGCACTCACTACTGTATGTTCCTTTGGATAAGAGCATCTACTAAAATGGAAAAGGAATGGGTAGACCATTTCAGTTTTCACATAAAAGTGAGTTGCGTTTGCCAAGTATTTCAAGAAACTGGAAAACATATACCAAGCAAGTATTTTTATATTCCTCAAGAATTATCAGATGAACTGTTTTGTACAGATAATTATCAGACTCATGTGACAAATGCTGTTAAACACTCAAATACATTAGTTTAAAAAAATCACAAAAGTAGTGCACTGGGCCTTTTACTAGTTCTGTAGTAGCAGACCTGCATAGATCTCTTTACTGCATTCATTTCAAGAACCATACTCTTTCACTTCCTAAACCCTTCCCTTTAGGTGAATCCCCATGGCCACTGTTAGTACATACTGTATGTTGATTCAGAGATAGTGGACAAAATTAGGGTTAGGCTTCTGTCATAAGAACAGTGTAAATATGTGCTTAAAGGGACGTCACACTCCAAAATCAAAACGTGTCCTTTGCCAAAATCCAAAAGGAAGGAAAAAATAGGCAATGTAATCTCTAGACTGGCGGTGCTTATCTTTCCCATTCATTTTGAATTTCTGGCATATGACAAGCTTTTTTAGCACCTTTATACCTAAAGTAAATGACTGTAAGTCGCTTTAGATAAATCATGTCATTTTGACATTAGACTAATTGTGGATGTCTGAAAACATTGGAGTGCAATGTCCCTGTGATTTAAATAGTAATAAGAACAATATAAAGTAAGGTCTTACTTAGTCCTGTTTCAAACGGAGTTAACTTCCCCGGTAGGACATCATTGTAAATAAGAGTTTGTTCTTAAACTGACTTGCCTAGTTAAATAAAGGTTACATAAAAATAAAACATTTAAACTTACTCTAGTATTTACTGTGGCAAATCTGTGGATGGGGGAGAGAATCAACATTAACATGTTTACTTCTCAGAGTTAGTTCCCCTCTGAGCTTTGGAAAACTGCAAGGGGAAGCATCTGCAAGGGGAGGCACCAGTCATGTGAAGGTGGAGTTGATAGTTTCATGAGATTTCGGGAAGCTAAAAATGTCGCTAAGAATCCCCTAATGTACAAAACTTAATTCAGGAACATACTTTAACTCACTGCACACCACAAAAAGAGGTTCCTGTTTGTTACTGTTAAATTCACAAAATAGATTTCTCAGAAAGGAAGCCAATAATTGAAATCCAGAAAGTATCCATGAGGCCAAATCTAATCCGAACAAATGTAATCTAGGGCGATTATTATTATATTCATACATGGAGGACAGCACTTGCAACCATTCTCCATCAATGACCTTGCTTCGAATTAAGACAGAAACAAAACATATACATTTGTTCTTAACTGTGGGACTGCAGTGGGACTGCAGTTTTGTTATTAACACCCTCATCCAGGACACACTGTTGTGTAATGTAATGGACTGTTGAAAGTTCAGTACTTTCAAACCTCACTCACACAAAAAGCCCGACACATAAATTAAATTAATTCCAGAAAAAAACATAGCAGTGGTAAAATGTTTTTTGTAAGTCAGAACATTTACATTTGAATAAGCTTAGGAATGTACCGTACTAGTCAAACGTTTGGACACACCTACTCATTCAAGGGTTTTTCTTTAAATTGACTATTGTCTATAATTGTAGAATAATAGTGAAGACATCATAATTATGAAATAACACATATGAAACCAAAAAACTATTAAACAAACAGATTCTTCAAAGTAGCCAGCCTTCGCCTTGATAACAGCTTTGCACACTCTTGGCATTCTCTCAACCAGTTTCATGAGGTAGTCACCTGGAATGCATTTCAATTAACAGGTGTGCATTGTTAATTTGTGGAATTTCTTTCCTTCTTAATGCGTTTGAGCCAATAAGTTGTGTTGTGACAAGGTAGGGGTGGTATACAGAACATAGCTCTATCATTCATTTAAGACTTGAAGGTAAGTCAATACAGAACATTTCAAGAACTTTGAAAGTTTCTTCAAGTGCAGTCAGAAAAACCATCAAGCGCTATGATGAAACTGGATCTCATTGGAACCGCCACAGGAAAGGAAGACCCAGTTACCTCTGCAGCAGAGGATAAGTTCATTAGTTACCTTCCTCAGAAATTGCATCCCAAATAAATGCTTCAGAGTTCAAGTAACAGACACATCTCAACATCAACTGTTCAGAGGAGACTGTGTGAATCAAGCCTTCATGGTTGAATTGCTGCAAATAAACCACTACTAAAGGACACCAATAAGAAGACGAGACTTGCTTGGGCCAAGAAACATGAGCAATGGATATTAGACCGGTGGAAATATGGTCTGATGAGTCCAAATGTGAGATATTCGGTTCTAACCGACATGTCTCTGTGAGACGCAGAATAGGTGAACGGATGATCTCCACATGTGTGGTTCCCACCGTGAAGCATGGAGGAGGAGGTGTTATGGTGTGGGGGTGCTTTGTGTGTGACACTGTCAGTGATTTATTTAGAAGGCACACTTAACCAGCATGGCTACCACATCTGGTTTGGGCTTAGTGGGACTATCATTTGTTTTTCAACAGGACAATGACTCAACACATCTCCAGGCTGTGTGAGGGTTATTTGACCAAGAAGGAGAGTGATGGGAGTGCTGCATCAGACGTCCTGGCCTCCACCATCACCTGACCTTAACCCAATTTAGATGATTTGTGATGAGTTGGACCGCAGAGTGAAGGAAAAGCAGCCAACAAGTGCTCAACATATGTGGGAACTCCTTCAAGACAGTTGGAAAAGCCTTCCAGGTAAAGCTGGTTGAGAGAAGGCCAAGAGTGTGCAAAGATGTCATCAAGGCTAAGGGTGGCTACTTAGAGAATCTCAAATATTATATATATATATATATATATATATACATACATACATACATACATACATACATACATACATACATACATACATACATACATACATACATACATACATACATACATACATACAGTGGGGAGAACAAGTATTTGATACACTGCCGATTTTGCAGGTTTTCCTACTTACAAATCATGTAGAGGTCTGTAATTTTTATAATAGGTACACTTCAACTGTGAGAGACAGTATCTAAAATAAAAATCCAGAAAATCACATCGTATGATTTTTAAGTAATTCATTTGCATTTTTCAAGGTGGCTCTCATTTGGACTGTAATCTTGTTGCGCTCGTGGATGAGGGTGCGCACTTCGTTATTTATCTCTGGTATTGAACATACTACATTCCGTCTTAAATTTGATCATTTGTTTACATATTAGGATACCTGAGGATTGATTAGAAATGTTGTTTGACATGTTTGGATGAAGTTTACCGGTAACTTTTGGGATTCCTTTGTCTGCATGTTGAACGAATGGAATGGGTGGATTACTGACTCAAACGCGCCAACTAAACTGACTTTTTGGGGATATAAAGGACTTTATCGAACAAAACAACCATTTTTTGTGTAGCTGGGACCCTTGGGATTGCAAACAGAGGAAGATCTTCAAAGGTAAGTGATTCATTTTATCGCAATTTCTGATTTTTGTGACACCTCTGCTTGTTTAGAAAATGTTTTTAATGCTGGTGTATGCGGGGCGCTGTCCTGAGATAATCGCATTGTATGCTTTCGCCATAAAGCCTTTTTGAAATATGACAACGCGGTTGGATTAACAAGAAGTTAATAAGCCTTCGCATAAGGCAGGAATCGTGGTCACAGGCAGGCAATGGTCAAACACAGTTAGGCAGTCTAAAAGAAACAACACATCACAACCATACAAACAGAAAGAACTGAACTAAATTGTGAGCTGATGAGACCAGGTGAGAAATAAACACAGGAGAAATCAATTAACAAAAATGAAAGACATGGATACGTTCCAGAACACAAGGTATACAAAGAAAAGCAGAACCTTACAGTATCTCCCAATTTATTTATTTTTTATTGTAAAAAAAAACACTTCTAAAAAATACAATTCACCTTCTACACTCGAATAGACAGATATCAACAGCGAGTAATGGCGTACAGTGCTGACTGTGATTTACCAATATTGCGCAGAATTTAATGTGATGATTATGACATCACATAAAATTATGGCTAGATCGCTCTAGTCCAGTGCCCCACTTCCCATCTTTATTCCTGAGACTCAGTGGCTCTCTTTCCTTTGTAGATGAAGAATATTCCAGTAGCCACCCCCAGCAGCCCAAGAGTGAGGCCCACTCCACAGAATATAGCAGGACCAGGACCAACACTGGACCCACTGACCTTATATTCTGGAAGACAAGATGTGTCACCAGAATCTGCACAATACACAACCACTCATCAGATACTGCCTTGGAATGGTTTGTTTCAGGTCTCAATTTCAGAGCTGTTTGAGTTCCTTCTTAAGGTTTAATATTAAAGTAAAGATACTGAACAAAAATATAAACGCAACATGTAAAGTGTTGATTCCATGTTTCATGAGCTGAAATAAAAGACCCCAGACATTTTCCATATACACAAAACCTTATTTCTCTCAACTTTTGTCCACAAATTTCATTACATCCCTATTAGTGAGCATTTTGCTTTGCCAAGACAATCCATCCACCTGACTGGTGTGGAATATCAAAAAGCTGATTAAACAGCATGATCATTACACAGGTGCACCTTGTGCTGGGGACAATAAAAGGCCACTCTAAAATGTGCAGTTTTGTCACACAACACAATGCCATATATGCCTCAAGTTCTGAGGGAACATGCAGTTGGCATGCTGACTTCAAGAATGTCCACCAGAGCTGTTGCCAGATTATTTAATGTTAATTTATCTGCCATAAGCCACCTCCAACGTAATTTTAGAGAATTTGGTGTATGCCCAACCGGTCTCACAACTGCAGATCACATGTAACCACGCCAACCCAGGACCTCAGCATCCGGCTTCTTCCCTGGAGGGATCGTCTAAGACCAGCCACCCGGACTCATCTGATTGGCTGGGCCTGGCTCCCCAGTGGGTGGGCCAATGGCCTCCCAGGCCCACTCATGGCTGCGCTGCCTTCCCAGTCATGTGAAATCCATAGATTAGGGCCTAATGAATTTATTTAAATGTACTAATTTCCTTATGTGAACTGTAACTCGTTGAAATTGTTGCATGTTGCGTTTATATTTTTGTTCAGTATAGAACCATGTAGAAAAATATTATGTCCTCTCTCACCCCTGGTTTTGGGGTACTTCAAGGCCGTGTGCGCCACAGTGCAGATGTAGACGTCTTCCTTTTGTGGGGTGAAACTCAGGCTGGAGAACTGGTGGAACGTTCCATCTTTATTAGGATAGTAATGACTGAGAGACAATCCCTCAGTCACCTCCATTCCATTCTTGGTCCAGTTGACTTTGACAGGTGGGGGAAAGAAATCATTCACAAAGCAGATGAGGGTATTCTCCACCCCCAGTTCCACCTCATCCCTGGGGTAGATGGTGCTCTCAGGGGCATCTAGAGGGCAACAAAAGCCTGAAACTGTATTCACTCAAAAATTGAAGTTTGTCAGACTTTCGAAATGTCACTGCCTACTGTCCCATTCATTTGGGATTAAGGCAGATACTGTACATAGACCTACTCAAAATATAGCATATTTGGTATTTTATTAGGAGCCCCATTAGCTGTTGCAAAAGCAGCACCTACTCTTCCTGGGGTCCACACAAAACATGAAACATGACCCAATAAAGAATATTAATAGACAAGGACAGAACTACATCAATTTTAAAAAGGCACAAGTAGCCTACATATCAACACATAATGTACACACAAACTATCTATGTCAAACAGGGGAGAGGCGTTGTGCTGTAAGGTGTTCCTTTATCTGTTTTTTTAAACCAGGTTTGCTGTTCATTTGAGCAATATGAGATGGAACTGTACGCTTTCTTGAATTTGTTCTGGATTCAGGGACTGTGAAAAGACCCCTGGTGGCATGTGTGGTTTGTTAAGTGTGTGCCAGGGCTGTGTGGTTTGTTAAGTGTGTGTCAGGGCTGTGTGTAAGTTTGGGATTTTCAACTCATTAAGTTTCTTATAAAAAGAAGTGATGCAGTCAGTCTCTCCTCAACCCTTAACTAAGAGAGACTGGCATGCATAGTATATGACATTAACTCCGCTCGACAGACCACTCTGACAAAGATTGATTTTGGAGACGCACAAATCATATTGAATCACTGATTATTTAGCAGTTTATGTGAGACATTTCCATCAATCTTCACTTACCTTTGATTTTTGGTATTTTCGGTACAGACTGTTTGCCCCATGCGATGCAGTCTTTGCACCAAACTCTGCTAATGGTAGCATATTCACAAGCCCTTTCTTTATCCTCTGGTGTAATAGATATGAATTTAGGTAATGTAAACACTACATCTGCTATTAGACACGTATTACTGTTTTTACTGAAGTCGCCATAGAAGACTTCATCTCCATCAATCTCAAGTCCCACCGCAGGATCACTTGACTCAAAGCATCCGTAGATAAAGTGAATTTCATGATGAACTGAAATGGGGGGAAAACACATTACTTCAAATTAATCAACTGAGGTTTATATAATTTTTCCAGGATGGTAATATCTACACTACCAGTTAAAAGTTTTAGAACACATACTCATTCAAATGTTTTTCTACATTTTTTTACTATTTTCTACATTGTAGAATAATAGTGAAGACATCAAAACTATGAAATAACACATATGGAATGATGTAGTATTCAAAAAAGTGTTATACAAATCAAAATATATTTTACATTTGAGATCCTTCAAATAGCTACCCTTTGCCTTAATGAAAGCTTTGCACACTCTTGGCATTCTATCAACCAGCTTCACCTGGAATACTTTTCCAACAGTCTTGAAGGAGGTCCCACATATGCTGAGTACTTGTTGGCTGCTTTTCATTCACTCTGCGGTCCGAGTCATCCCAAACCATCTCAATTTGGTTGAGGTCAGGGGATAGTGGAGGCCAGGTCAACTGATGCATCACTCTCCTTCTTGGTAAAATAGCCCGTACACAGCCTTGAGGTGTGTTCACTCATCCATATATTTATATGTCATATTCTTTTTCCATCCCTTTACTTAGATTTGTGTGTATTAGGTAGTTGTTGTGGAATCATTAGATTACTCGTTAGATATTACGGCACTGTCGGAACTAGAAGCACAAGCATTTTGCTACACTTGAATTAACATCTGCTAACCATGTGTATGTGACCAATACAATTTCATTTGATTTAATGTGTTGGGTCATTGAAAAACAAATGATAGTCCCACTAAGCCCAAACCAAATGGGTTGGCGTATCGCTGCAGAATGCTGTGGTGGCCATGCTTGTTAAGTGTGCCTTGAATTCTAAATAAATCACAGACAGTGTCACCAGCAAAGCACCCCCACGCCATAACACCTCCTCCTCCATGCTTTACGTTTGTCACGTCTGCTCTCTCTCCGGTGCTCGAGGTCATCAGTTCACTCATCATTACGCACACCTACCACGGTCGTTATGCACACCTGCAATTAATTTTGTGACTCACCTGGACACCATCACGTCATTTACCTCCCCTATATCTGTCACCTCCTCAGTTTCATTCCAGAGTCAGTATTGATGTTGATATGTTTCTCCTGTCCAGATGCTGTTCTTGTTTTGTTTCATGTATATTTATTATTAAATCCACACCCTGTACTTGCATCTCGTCTCCCAGCGTCTGTCAATACGGAACTGTTACAGAATGCTGACTCCACAATTGGAGGCATCATGGATGTTTTTTTATTTTTATTATAATTTTTTTGGGGGGGGTGACGTCGGGTCCGGGTGCCGCTACCGACGCAATCGGGGATACCTCAGCTGGCTCGTCAGGCTCCCACGCCTCGGCCAGACCGTCAGGCTCGCCCAGGTAGGACGGCAGGTGGCGCCCCTAGTGGGAGGGTACTGTCATGTCTGCTCCCGCGCCCCCTCTCCGGTGCTCGAGGTCATCAGTTCACTCATCATTACACACACCTGCCACCATCGTTACGCACACCTGCGCTTAATTATCGGACTCACCTGGACTCACCTGGATTTACCTCCCCTATATCTGTCACTTTCATTCTGGAGTCAGCATTGATGTTGTGTTTTTCTGTCCAGAAGCTGTTATTGTTTTGTTTCAAGTCTATTTATTATTAAATCCACACCCTGTTCTTGCTTCTCGTCTCCCAGCGTCTGTCATTACGGAAGCATTAGAACTGTGGGAAATACACATGAGAAGATCATCCGTTCACCCACACTGCGTCTCACAAAGACACGGGCGGTTAGAACCAAAAATCTCCAATTTGGACTCCAGACCAAAGGACAAATTTCCAACAGTCTAATGTCCATTGCTCATGTTTCTTGGCTTAAGCAAGTCTCTTATTCGTATTGGTGTCCTTTAGTAGTGGTTTCTTTGCAGCAATTTGACCATGAAGGCCTGGTTCACAGTCTCCTCTGAACAGTTGATATTGAGATGTGTCTGGGGCGGCAGGTAGCCTAGTGGTTGGAGCGTTGGACTAATAACCGCAAGGTTGCAAGATTAAATCCCTGAGCTGACAAGGTAAAATTCTGTCGTTCTGCCCCTGAACAAGGCAGCTAACCCACTGTTCCTAGGCCATCATTGAAAATAATAATTTGT
The DNA here is from genome assembly GCF_013265735.2 of Oncorhynchus mykiss. NCBI lineage: Eukaryota > Metazoa > Chordata > Actinopteri > Salmoniformes > Salmonidae > Oncorhynchus > Oncorhynchus mykiss. Next base: position 45,836,384 of record NC_048576.1, on the reverse strand, counting down.
TCTTAACTGACTTGCCTAGTTAAATAAAGGTAAAATACAATTCTGTGAAGTGTTTATTTGGGCTGCAATTTCTGAGGCTGGTAACTCTAATGAACTTATCCTCTGCAGCAGAGATAACTCTGGAGCTTCCATTCCTGTGGCAGTCCTCATGAAAGCAAGTTTTATCATAGCACCTGATGGTTTTTGCGACTTCACTTGAAGAAACTTTCCAAGTTCTCGAAATGTCCGGTATTGACTGACCTTCATGTCTTAAAGTAATAATGGACTGTCGTTTCTCTTTGCTTATTTGAGCTGTTCTTGCCATAATACACAACTGATTGGCTCAAATGCATTAAGAAGGAAAGAAATTCCACAAATGAACTTTTAAGAAGAAACACCTGTTAATTGAAATGCATTCCAGATGACAACCTTATGAAGCTGGTTGAGAGAATGCCAAGAGTGTGCAAAGCTGTCATCAAGGCAAAGGGCGCTATTTGAAGAATCTCAAATATAACATTTATTTTGATTTGTTTAACACTTTTTTTGGTTACTAAATGATTCCATATGTGTTATTTCATAGTTTTGATGTCTTCACTATTATTTTACAATGTAGAAAATAGTAAAAAAATTAAGAAAAACCCTTGAATGAGCATGCGTTCTAAAACTTTTGACCGTTAGTGTATATCAAACATGAACAAAGGCATTTACAGTAGTACAGCATAAAACATCAATCAAACTCTTACTTTCTGCAGAAGTGCAAACGGCTCCAGTGAGAATCAGTATAATCACAGAGTAGTTCATCTCGAAGCTCATCTGTGTGTTTGAGAGAATGCTGCAGAATCTAACTCTTTCAGTCTCTGATGGGAAGCTCTGAAAAGGAGGAAACTACAAATGTGTTGTTTCTGCTATGCAGCCAATATGGAAATTCCTTTCATTCTTACGTGACCACACACCAAACTTATACACCCAGGCCAAGTTATTAAATACTGTCGTGGAAATTCACCACTAAGGACTCAAACTCAAAGTAAATGAAGCAATCTTTATTAACGCAAGGAGAGGTTCACAAACTCAATACAAGCTTGATGAAAACTCTGAAGAGGATGTTCCCATTCAGTTATGTTATAATGCTACACAAACAAGTTATAAGCATAGATGGTTTCTGTATGGGACTGACTGACTGATACCACACAAAGGATTCTTACCTTGAAACTGACATAGTGTATCACTCCTTCTAGTTTGCCGAGCAATGTTCTGGGCGTACTACCAAATTGCTTATGAGGGAAAGTGTGGTTTCCTCTGTGCACTCAACCAGTCACTCGCGTGAACCCAACCAAGACAGGTTATTTATTACAAGAGCAGCATTGTGCTAAACATACAATCACATACACAGCATAAAATGTCCATCACAATACAATGAGTTTGTTTTTTAATGTATGATTACACATTGCTTATTTTTCTCAGTGTATTTGTTTCCTGTCTCTCTGTTCCAGTTCGTCTTGTATGTTTAGTCAAGTCAACCAGCGTGTTTTTCCCCCGTACCCCTTTTCTATTCTCTTTTGCTAGTCTTCCCGGTTTTGACCACTGCCTGACTCTGGACTACTTACCCACCTGCCTGATCATCCTGCCTGCCCTGACCTTGAATTTGCCTGCCCTTTGGTACCTATTGGACTCTGAACTAGTTTTCACCTTTTACCTGTACACGACCATTGTCTTGCCTACCCCTTTTTGGATTCAGTTAAAATTATAATACTCCAACCATCTGCCTCCTGTGTCTGCATCTGGGTCTCGCCTTGTGTCATGATAAGAACCATATACAGCACCTTCAGAAAGTATTCACATCCTTTAACTTTTCCCCAAAAAAATTGATACAGCCTGAATGTTATGAATTAAATTAAGTATTTGTGTTACTGATCTACACACAATACCCCATAAAGCAAAAATGTCATTTTGTTTTGAGAAATGTTGACATATTAATTTTAAAATTAAAAGCTGAAATGCCTTGAGTCAAGTATTTAACCCCTTTGTTATGGCAAGCCTAAATATGTTCAGGAGTAAAAATGTGCTTAACAAATCAGTTGCATGGACTCATTCTGTGTTCAATAATTGTGGGTGTCAGGATTTCGATGTGGCAGTTGTTGATGTAATGTTTGTCCCCCATGAGACACCATAGGAACAAAGCCAGTATCACTTCCTCAAAATAAGATAACTCAAGAAATCTGTAATACGTTTTTGCATTTTTGCAAAGGAGGTTTTAGTTTTACATCAATTTTACATCTAGCTAACGTGTTTGGTCCAGTATTTCACAAGTAAAAAATGCTGTTGTCTTATGTAAAAATAAAAAAAACTGATCCGCTGCACTGTTGGGCAACTGTCTGCTGTTTGTGTGTTATGTGGTAGGATTGGAGAGAGTGCAAACACCCCAGCTGTGTATCCTGTGTTAGTTGGCAAGTGAGCATAGTCTAAATCAAAACCCAACCCTCAAGTGACGAACTGACTTAAAAAACAGTTTTGGACGACACTGAGTTTATGACATAAACTAATATCGATGTCACATAGGCTGTTTTCTGTCAGAGAAGTTGTTTATAACCTTCTGATGTGCTTTAAGCAAAATAATTAACTTTTTGTCCTGAATACAAAGCATTATGTTTGGGGCAAATCCAACACAAATCATCACTGAGTACAACTCTTCATATTTTCAGGCATGTTGGTGGCTGCATCATGTTATGGGTATGCTTGTCATCGGCAAGGACTAGGGAGTTTTTTTAGGATAAAAATAAATGGAATACAACTAAGCACAGGCAAAATCCTAGAGGAAAACCTGGTTCAGTCTGCTTTCCAACAGACACTGGGATTTGAATTCCCATTTCAGCAGGTCAATCATTCAAAGCCAAATCTACACTGGAGTGGCTTACCAAGATGACATTAAATGTTCCTGTGTGGCCTATTTACAGTTTTGACCCTTGTAGGTCTAAGCACTTAGATCGCAATAATTACTAAGCTAACATAAGGCATTGTTTTAAGATGGTCATAATATGTATAATTTAGCCATTTAATTCAGAGTTTTAGGACCACTGTCTTGAACTCACCGAATTCTGAGATTAACCAGTTCCGAGTTTCCAGTTGTTTCGAACGCGGCAGAAGTCATGCTGGATTGACAGAATGGCCAGTTTTCAGTGTTTATCCTTTAAAGCTTGGAAAAGAGACCCTTAAACCCAGACTTGGACCACACACCCACTTCACTGAATAGCAAGCTAGTGATTGCTTTGCAATGCTTGCAGTTAGCCACTGATTCCTTCCAAACCACTCATTGTTGAATTTGCGATTTCCAACTTGTTGTATAATGTTATGTCCAATGGCCGATGAGCACCGATACATTTTATCTATGATATCTCTTCATAATTTCTCTTCATATAACAAGGATTGAAAATGATTTGCCAGTAGATTGTCAACTTGATTCATGATTTTGACTGCTAGTTTACTAGCTAAGATTTTGAAAGTATGATTTTTTCGTTGACACGATCAGTCCAGTCAAAGCTATATGTGATTTGACATTTTATCTGTGGACAATGACCTTGAGCCTTCTTGGATGGGCACTTCTAATGTAAATATGGCAGCACTTAAGGGGCTTGAATTTTCAAGCACTACCCGTAGATTTTGCGGTGATGTAGTGTCCCCATGAATGACAGAACACGAAGCCAATCACGGCGCAAATAGAGAGCATTACCAACCCCAACGGGCTGTATTTTCCGCTGGCTGCCCCACCACCACAGAAAGCACTGAGCTAGGCTGAAACACCTGCGTTTTGGAGCTGCCTTACTCAAGAAAGCCAAAAAGAGACCATGTTTGTATGCAGCTTTATTAACTCAATGTTTTTTGTCTGTTGCTTTTTTACATTGTTTACAAACTCATATGAGACACGCATTAATGCCAAAATAACATAAAACAGGCAACAACAACAAACATACACACACAACAAAACAAGCCATACCATGTAGTGTTGGCCCATTAGGTTTTTGACACATTCACCACTCACCCGCTGAAAGATCAGCCACAAAATGTTGGCACCATTGTAACAGGTTTTAATCAAGCCGTGGTCTCCAGCATGGGAACAGAAGAGGAAGACTTGATGCGGTGGTCTCAGGTTGGACTACTCCAAACAATCTTGGTTCTGACACACACAAGCTTTTCAGGTTCATCAACCTATTTAAATAACACACACCCAACAGCAACCTTTGATTCATGAGAGAACCTTCATAAATCAGCAGAATGTTAATAACTTATTTATTGACACTTTTTTAGTGTCTGACAGACAGAGAGGCCTGCCTCACTTCTAGTCCTTGCACTATTTTGTTTTTATGTATTATTTCTTACATTGTTAACACTTAATATTTTCTGGGCAATTACATACAGCCGGGAAGAACTATTGGATATCAGAGCGACGTCAACTTACCAGCACTACGACCAGGAATACAACTTTCCCAAAGCGGATCTTTTGTTCCCAACCACCCAGGGCATTTGAACTGTTTCCAGAGGCTGACCCAAAACAATGGCGCCAGAGAAGAGGCAGACGGAGCGGTCTTCTGGTCAGACTTCCGATGCGCGCACACCACCCACCGCTTCCGTATATATTACTCGCTAATGTCCAGTCTCTAGATAACAAGGTAGACGAAATTCGGGCAAGGGTTGCTTTCCAGAGGGACATCAGGAATTGTAACATACTATTTCACAGAAACATGGCTCTCTCTGGATATTCTGTCGGAGTCGGTACAGCCACCTGGATTCGTTGTTCGTCGCGCCAACAGGAAGAAACGTCTCTCCGGGAAGAAGAAGGGCGGGGGTGTATGCTTCATGATTAACATCTCATGGAATATAATTGTAACAACATACAGGAACAAATAATTTTGTTCACCTGACCTAGAATTCCCCACAATCAAATGCCAACCGTATTACCTCCCAAGGAAATTCTCCTCGGTTATTGTCACAGCCGTGTATATTCCCCTCAAGGCGATACCACGACAGCCCTCAAGGAACTTCACTGGACTTTATGCAAACTGTAAACCATATATCCTGAGGCTGCATTTATTGTAGCTGGCGATTTTAACAAAGCAAATTTGAGGACAAGGCTACCTAAATTTGATCAGCATATTGCCTGTAGCACTCGTGCTGGTTTAAAACACTGGATCACTGCTACTAGAACTTCCGATTTATACAAGGCCCTCCCCCGCCCTCCTTTTTGTTAAATCTGACCACAACTTCATTTTGCTCCTTCCTAAAAGCATAAACTCAAACAGGATGTACCCGTGCTAAGGGCTATTCAACGCTAGTCTGACCAATCGGAATCCATGTTTCAAGATTGTTTTGATCAATAATATCGACATATACTCTGATTCGTTGAGTGAGTTTATAAGACACCGTGGATAGATTGCGGCATTCGAGCAAAACCTAAAGTACAAACCATGGCAAGGTGACAAGGAGTATGGCTGAATACAAACAGTGTAAACAGGCAATCAAACAAGCGAAATGTCAGTAAACTGAAAGTGCGAACCACCGCATTTAACCATGGAAAGGTGATTTGAGATTATGGCCGAATACAAAGAGTGTAGTTATGACTTCTGTCATCATGAAGTGCTTTGAGAAACTAGGCAAGGATCATATCACATCCACCTTACCTGTCACCCTAGACCCACTTCAATTTTCTTACCATCCCAAAAGGTCCACAGATGATGCAATCACCATCACACTGCCCTATCCCATCTGGACAAGAGTAAGAATGCTATTCATTGACTATAGCTCAGCATTCAACACCATAGTACGCTCCAAGCTCATCATTAAGCTTGAGGCCCTGGGTCTCAACCCCGCCCTGCAATTGGGTCGTGGGACTTCCTAACGGGCCACCCCCAGGTGATGAAGGTAGGAAACAACACCTCGACTTCGCTGATCCTCAACACTGGGGCCCCACAGGGGTGCGTGCTCAGCCCCTTCCTGTACTCCCTGTTCACCCATGACTGCGTGGCCATGCATGCCTCCAACTCAATCATCAAGTTTGCAGACAACACAACAGTAGTGAGCTTGATTACCAACAACAACGAGAGGATGTGAGGGCACTCGGAGTGTGGTGTCAGGAAAACAACCTCTCACTCAACGTCAACAAAACAAAGGAGGTGATCGTGGACTTCAGGAAACAGCAGAGGAAGCACCCCCCTATCCACATCGAAGGGACAGCAGTGGAGAAGGTGGAAAGTGTTAAGTTCCTTGGCGTACACATCACGGACAAACTAAAATGGTCAACCCACACAGACAGTGTTGTGAAGAAGGCGCAACAGTGCCTCTTCAACCTCAGGAGGCTGAAGAAATTTGGCTTGTCACCTAAAACCCTCAAACTTTTACAGATGCACAATTGAGAGCATCTTGTTGGGCTGTATCACCGCCTGGTACGGCAACCTCAACACCCACAACCGCAAGAGGGTGGTGCGGTCTGCACAACGCATCACCAGGGGCAAACTACCTGCCCTCCAGGACACCTACAGCACCCGATGTCACAGGAAGGCCTTAAAGACCATCAAGGACAGCCACCCGAGCCACTGCCTGTTCACCCACTACCATCCAGAAGGAGAGGTCAGTACAGGTGTATCCAAGCTGGGACCGAGAAACTGAAAAACAACTTCTATCTCATGGCCATCAGACTGTTAAACCCCCATCACTAACACAGAGGCTCCTGCCTACATACAGACTTAAAATCATTGGCCACTTTAATAAATGGATCACTAGTCACTTTAATAATGCGACTTTAATAATGTTTACATCTCTTGCATCACTCATCTCATATGTATTGTAGAAGGCTCAAGGGTGTGGGGTTTCCACGTCAAGTTCAATAACAAAACATGAACCAGTAGCACAACTAGAATGCAAATGGGAAGTTTATTAGGGATTTAGGTACACTGGGGGAAGGAGGGGGAATTCACCAATTACTTCACAGTCCGCAAGCCGTTCTCGTTGTCCGTTCAGTTCTCCAGGGGTAATCCTCACACTCGGGTTCTCAGCCAATCCGGTTCGGTACACGAGGGGCGTAATCCGACAGTCAACGTCACAATGGGTAATCACACAGATATTGTTCTCTCTTCTCCCACTCTTCATAACGCACTTTGTTCTCACCTTACTCCTCCCCTTTGTGCAGGCTGCTTCCTCCTTTATCACCAAGCACTCCTTGGCTTAACGAACAGAGGGTAGTGAGGTCTGCACAACGCATCACCGGGGGCAAACTACCTGCCCTCCAGGACACCTACACCACCCGATGTTACAGAAAGACCATAAAGATAATCAAGGACAACATCCACCCGAGCCACTGCCTGTTCACCCCGCTATCATCCAGAAGGCGAGGTCAGTACAGGTGCATCAAAGCAGGGACCGAGAGACTGAAAAACAGCTTCTATCTCAAGGCCATCAGACCGTTAAACAGCCACCACTAACATTGAGTGGCTGCTGCCAACACACTGACTCAACTCCAGCCACTTTAATAATGGGAATTTATGGAAATTGATGTAAAATATATCACTAGCCACTTTAAACAATGCTGGTTAGGGTAGGTTTTAATAGTCACAGTGGGTACTCTGTTTATCTTATGTGCTGTTGCCTAGTCACCTTACCCCGACACATATCTACAATGCATTTGGAAATTATTCAGACCCGTTGACTTTTTCCACATTTTGTTACATTACAGCATTTTTCTACAATATTATTAATTTGTTTCCTCATGAATTTACACACAATACCCCATAACGGCAAAGTGAAAACAGGTTTAGAAGTTTTTTGCAAATGTATTACAAATGAAAAACACAAATACCTTATTTACATCAGTATTCAGACCCTTTGCTATGATAATTGAAATTGAGCTAAGGTGCATCCTGCTTCCATTGATCATCCTTGAGATGTTCCTACAACTTGATTGAAGTCTGCCTGTATTAAATTCAATTGAGTGGACATGATTTGGAAAGGCACACACCAGTCTATATAAGGCCCCACAGTTGGCACTGCATATCAGAGAAGAAACCAAGCCATGAGGTCGAAGGAATTGTCCGTAGAGCTCCGAGACAGGATTGTGTCCAGGCACAGATCTGGGGAAGGGTCCAAAAAAATGTCTGCAGTATTGAAGGTCCCAAGAACACAGTTGCCTCCATCATTCTTAAATGGAAGAAGTTTGGAACCACCAAGACTCTTCCTATAGCTGGCCGCCTGACCAAACTGAGCAATCGGGGGAGAAGGGCCTTGATCAGGGGAGTGACCAAGATCCAGATGGTCACTCTGACAGAGCTCCAGAGTTCCTCTGTGGAGATGGGAGAACCTTCCAGAAGGTCAACTATCTCTGCAGCACTCCACCAATCAGGCCTTTATGGTAGAGTGGCCAAACAGAAGCCACTTCTCAGTAATAGGCACATGACAGCCCGCTTGGAGTTTGGAGGAAACCTGGAACCATCCCTACGGTGAAGTATAGTGGTAGCACCATCATGCTGTGGGGATGTTTTTCAGTGGCAGGAACATGGAGAATAGTCAGGATTGAGGGAAAGATGAATGGAGCAAAGTACAGAGAGATCCTTGATGAAAATCTGCCCCAGAGTGCTCAGGACCTCAGGACCTTCACCTTCCAACATGACAACAACCCTAAGTACACAGCTAAGAAAATGCAGGTGTGGCTTTGTGGCAGGTCTCTGAATATCTTTGAGTGGCCCAGCAAGAGCTTGAACCCGATGGAACATCTCTGGAGAGACCTGAAAATAGTTGTGCAGCGACGCTCCCCATCCAACCTGACAGAGCTTGAGAGAATCTGCAGAAAATAATGGGCGAAACTCCCCAAATACAGGTGTGCTAAGCTTGTAGCGTCATACCCAAGAAGACTCAAAGTTGTAATCGCTGCTAAAGGTGCTTCAACAAAGTACTAAGTAAAGGGTCTAAATACTCATAAATAATCATTTTTAATACATTTTCAGACATTTGCAAAAAAAAAAAATCTAATCAAATCCAATTTAGAAGAATTCTGTAACGCAACAATATCTGGAAAAAGCCAAGGGGTCTGTACTTCCATCACTCCACTATCCCTGAACATTGTAAATATGGTATTGGAACTGACCCTGTATATAATATGCTTACTTACTTATTGTGTTCTTCATATTTGTTCTTATTTCTCGTGTTTTTTTATTTCTAGCATTACATTATTATTGATTATTGCATTGTTGGGATTTGAGTTTGCAAGAAAGTGTACTTGTGTACACTGTACTTGTGCATGTAACATTAAAACTTGAAAATTATTAATTGGAGATTTAATGTTTAGTGAAAAGTGTCCTTGTGCAAATCAGGAGTCATACCTGCATTAGCATATTTGATTCTTCTGTAATCCACCTTGTCACCTTCTGCAGTAGTCATTGTGTTTGTGGCATACCTAAAACACAGCATCACCAAAATCAACATCATCAATATTCAGCTCAGTTGGCTTGGTTTTGCTTGGCTCAGTAGTGTGTACATGGCTTGTATGTTCCACAATGCTGTGACATTGGCATAGTCACAAACTTATCTAAAGCGCTGGTAGACAGGAGTTTCAGATGTATTTGGAGGGCATGAGTGAGGTCACATGACACAGCCTAGGCCACTCACAGTGGGATCCCTCTCCACCACCAGCACCCTGTCCAGAATCATCTTCTGCTTCAGCCAGTAGACGATGGACCAGACCACCACGCCCCCTCCTACAATCACGATGTCCGTAGGAGTGGTTCTTCTCAAACGGTGTCCAGTCACTGCCAGGCATGGCGTCTGCTGCCTTCACCCTGAACGCTTTTCACTGGTTCTTTAGATCTGTGTTGAGAAATAGGAGGTTGTTATTGTTTATTTATATTAAGACATAAGGCACTTCATTGAAGAAAAGCCTTTGATGTGTCATTCTAGCTATAACTAAGAAAACTACTCAGTTCTACTCAGTTCTTCTCGCAGAGGAACTTGATGATAATACATGGCATTCACACCAACTACAAGAAGAATTGCAACATATGATATTTTTACCTTTCATTTAAATTTAAAATCAACTGAAAATATGTATGGGATTCATTTCAACATGTCAACAAAAAGTATTGCAGCAAACAGCACTAAATGTCAACAATCAAAATGCATGTAGTAGTTTATCATCATTTACAATATATGAATATGAAATGTAATGAAAACTTTTGGTAAATTAGCTAACTAGCTAATTAGGACATAGCCCATTCACAGAAGTTAACTACCTTTAGCACCTATTGTGATAGTATCTTCTTCCTGGGGGACTTTTGTTTAGCCCTTACACTTGTGGAAATTGGCCTATATGTACAGGGACAAATTTAAATGTTTCTAACAGAATAACTATAAAAAGCATATGCCTAACCATGGCAGCATTTGAAAGAGAACACTTTGGAGATTATGGGGAAATTATCAGACCAGAAGGTGAGGACACAACAGTTCCCCTGAAAAGACTGAATCCAAACATTTCCACTGTTGATTTTATGTGCAGTTTACATTTCCTGTACTTTTCACAGCATTTGTCAAAAACAGAATAAAAAAATACTCTGGATACATTCAGTAAGAAAGTAAGAATACTAATTACATTTTAGCATAGATGCAAGATAAGAAATAAGGATTACAAGGGTTTGAGTGAGGTCTAACTTGTGTCTCCAAGTGGCCACACACTTCTCCAAACTGTGTACATTTCCTAAGTAATGTCAATGCACTTTTATGACTCAAGGAAAGACCCTTCTGCTATAAAGGTGTTTTTTTTAGCTCTCCTAGCTTTGCCATTGAGGAACTGATACACTTGTTGTTTTTTGTTTGGCACACAGCCCTACGTAATTACTGTAGTTGCTTACGCAATCCAAAAAACGTTCCATTATAAATCGCAATCTGGGTCAGGTGGGCATCATTTGAATACTTATTCTATTGCCAACATGGCTAACTAAATTATAAATTCCGATCTCAACGTGTTAGGCTTTCAAAGGGCACTTCAGACAACGCGATTATAACTTTAATGCGCATAGAATGGAGTCATGAGTGCGTTCAAGTGCCTGTTCCGCAGCTAATTTTTCCACAATACAACAAACATAGGCTGATTCTGTTCAGGACATGTCGTCCTTGTAAAGGTGTCCGAATGCTTCCCAGACGAAACAGTTCGGGACAGTTTGTGCATATATTAAACTGACGACATTTTGTGACGTTTTTGTTAATTTTGGTATTCGACAAGTTATTTTTTGGTTGTTAGTGCAAACCGAAGTCGGTAGCCAAAGTCTACGCCCCTTTGTCAGTGATTGATCAACAGTAGGGATTCTTCAATTAAGTGTTTGTTGTCATTCAACAAACACTATCAGATCCACTAGCCCGTCAGCTAACATGTTTTTATACAATAATGTTATAAAATAATGTTAGCTGACGGGCTAGTTGATATAAAAATGTTTTGCTTATTGGCTAGTTGATCTAGACATTTTCTGACAAGTTATAAATAGCTCTCTAAGGTATGCAATAACTAACATTACACTAGGAACTAATGATGCACCACCCAATTTATACTATTACAACTTTCCAGACTAAGTGTAAAGCTGGACTGAGTTTCTTAAAAAAAAAAAAGCCTACACCTCCGGCGCCCCACAGTTCGGCAACCACTGACCTAAGCAGAGGCTAAGCAGGACCTAGCATGACCTCAGCCATTAGCAGACTTAGAATTTTGTTTAACAATATTAAAAAAGGATTCCGTTACCAACAGTAATACAAATAACAAAACATTATTAATAATGCTACTACTATTAATAATAATAGTAGTAACAATATTAATAATAGTATTATTATTATAGTAGTCAAAACACTTTTAAATTGCATTGTTATTTAGCCAATTCATATTGGCCATTCAGTACATTTTTCATATTGGATATAATGCACCGTAGTACTCAATTTCCTGTACATTGTTTTACAGTAAAGGGGGGGGTCCATTCTACTTAGGAACACCTCTAGTTTCCAAATCCACAGAGTGTACAACCCAAGGAGCGCCACTGCTCATTCTGCGGCCCTTAAATAGTAGCCTAACGGTTTAAATCCAATCCGTTTTTCATATTGGACATACACATTGCACTGTACAAAAGTATCTGTGGATTTGGAAACTATAATGGACTCACCTTTTACTACGATACAATGTACAGATAATTGTGTATGGTGCAATATGTATGTCCAATGTAAAAAACATTTGGGGCTACCAAATATATATATATATATATATATATATATATATATATATATATATATATATATATATATATATATATATATATATATATAAACATAAATATACAAAAATATAAATATATATTTTATATTTTATTGTAATTGCCATTAAGGTCAATGGGTGAAAAGTAGGTGAAAAACATAGTTGGGATATCAGGGTGTCTACAACAGAGGACATTTCTTGATAAGCTCTTATGTCAAGGTCACACCCCAACACGTGATATTATTGAAAACGCCAGAGTGTCCTCTCAAAGGGACAACAGGACAGTGGCTCATATGGCCTCAGAGATATGGAACAAAGACGGATGTTCACTAGGGATGACAAAAATGAATTGCTGTGTCTCTAAAATAATTTAGCAAATATTTGTCCTAATTATTCATTTACAAAGTATACCGGACGTGACTTTTATTCTGAAGGAATAAAAAAAAAAAATCCGTGACCCGGAAGTACTTATTTATTCTAGCCCACTTCACAGCGGTCTGAATAACAATAACAACCATTCGAAGGAAACGACAGAGAAAGGTAAGGAATGTTTTCTCAATGCCTTTTCGAAAGAGATGTGGTCCAGTTGTCTGATTATTATTGTTATGCACCATTAATTGAGGTGCAATATATGCCTTAAGTACATGAGCATTTCTTTACCCGTCCAAGTAGCTACTGTTTTGGGAACCAGATTCTCTATTTAAACTAATTGGTGGTCGCACAGTATCAAAAAACAACCAACCAGTTCAGAATACAAAAACGGATACATTATGCCATTGTTTATAACAATGTAACAATGACGTCGCATTGCCCGACAATGACGTCGCATATAATACTTGTTATGTCGTAGATTGCCTTCTACCCTGAAGAGGCTATAATATGGACACACCTGGTGCCCAAATTTACAAATTGATGACGTTTGTTGCACAGCGAGAGTCGAGTGGATACGAACAGATTCTGTTCAGTCAGTCTTGATGATGAGCCCTTTCCATTTATCTAGTTCATGGCCGTGTTCGGATCAAAGCGACTGCCAAATGACTGATCTATTATTATCAATTATACTTACACATTGACTTTAAAATCCTGGTTCACAGTTACCAAGCTATCCACAACTCTGGAACCAAGTAAATGTCTGCACTCCTCCTACCCCATGGGCACCCCACACTTACCCTTTGCCACTCCATCTACCTTCAGCAGCCCAACAGCAGTCCAACAGCAGTCTAAAAACTATGGGTGACAGGGATTTAGGTTGTGCGGCTCCTTGGCTGTGGAACACACTTTCAGTCACTGTCAGGGCCAGGGTTGCCATGTCAAGCTAAAGTGTAAAGCCCAATGACCCCTGAACCTGCCCACAAGGCCTGAAAACTAGCACCTTTTATTTTGTTCCAGCAAGAAAGTTGCCACATTTACCCATGAAACCCCTTTTCCATAAAGTTATTGTGAGAATTCAGGGTTTATTGATGTCATTTTTAACGAGGTAGGCTAAGAAGCTAAATTCATTTTACCATTAAAATAATAATTCTTGCTAGTTTAAGAATATGCCACAGGAGAAAATATAATTTGCCCTCATTAAACTTGCCAGATCATTTCCCATCAAATATAGCCTATCATTCTCCACATTTACTTTAAACCACCTCTGAGCAAATTCATCTAAAGAGCTCTAGAGTGCCTTAAGTCCTTTTCAAATGCTTTGTCCCCTTTGTATTAGTTCTAGCAGTTCTAGCGCGTTAATACGTTTTATGGAAAGAGGGTGTCTGCATAATGACCAATCTAAATAGTCTACCTACAGTGTTCTCAATGCAACACACCCCTCAACCCTCCCCAACATTCACTCACTCATTAACTCAGTAACAGCCTACCTGATAGTCAGCAGCAGGTCACAATTAAATATATATCTAAGCGAAATGCCATGGTGGCTTCGGTGCAATTTAGAAGTAGTCCAAAAACCTGCCACCTGCGACCAATACATTTTCACCTGCACATCGTTCTGAAAGTAGCCAAATTTTTCAAGAAAAGTGCGAACATGGCAACCCTGGTCAGGCTGCAGAGTCTCTGGTCTTGTTTAATCCTTATTAAGGCACAGCTAAAGACTGAGCTGTTCAGTAAAGCTTTCAAGGGCCTATGTCAATTCTGTTCTCCTGTTTATCAGATCTGACGACAGCTTTGATTGTTGTCTGCTTAATATGTTCTGTGTTTTGGATAGTTTTTATTATTTTTATAAAATGTTTTATTTTCTTCAGCGCCTTGGGTGTATGAAAGTGCTTTACAAATTAAAATAATAATAATTATTATTATTATTTACAAATCACCTTTTCATCATAAATATCATTATTATTTTTAGGTTAGTCGGTGACAATATACCCATGATACATTGAGATTTTGATGCTCTCGAACATAGCCTTTGCTTGTGTGGCCCACGGTTCCGGTATAGAATCACGTTTTCGACAGAATCACGTTTTCAACATACAGTTATGCTTCAGTACTGCAGTTTAACTGACGCCCGAACCAGAAAGACAATTTCCATTGACGGCCACAGAAATTTTGAAATCAGACTTCTCTAAGACTCTTAAGTCATCACCTTTGTACACAAAACATGAATTGAAATATTCAAATAATTGTAGCAGAGATCCCAAAAAATGTTCATCGCTCACAGCCGACGATATTAACATTTTATATTAATCCAATGTCTGGCATGTTTTTGGATGACGTAATGATGTCGTTGCTGCTCGTGCTGCTCCCTGCGCGCCCGGTCCGTGCTATCCGGGATCCTTTGCACATCCCTTCCCCATTTAAGTTAAAATGTAAAATGGTTCAGGTTCGGTAAGGGTTATAGAAACGTAATCAACGTCAACAAAACAAAGGAGGTGATCGTGGACTTCAGGAAACAGCAGAGGAAGCACCCCCCTATCCACATCGAAGGGACAGCAGTGGAGAAGGTGGAAAGTGTTAAGTTCCTTGGCGTACACATCACGGACAAACTAAAATGGTCAACCCACACAGACAGTGTTGTGAAGAAGGCGCAACAGTGCCTCTTCAACCTCAGGAGGCTGAAGAAATTTGGCTTGTCACCTAAAACCCTCAAACTTTTACAGATGCACAATTGAGAGCATCTTGTTGGGCTGTATCACCGCCTGGTACGGCAACCTCAACACCCACAACCGCAAGAGGGTGGTGCGGTCTGCACAACGCATCACCAGGGGCAAACTACCTGCCCTCCAGGACACCTACAGCACCCGATGTCACAGGAAGGCCTTAAAGACCATCAAGGACAGCCACCCGAGCCACTGCCTGTTCACCCACTACCATCCAGAAGGAGAGGTCAGTACAGGTGTATCCAAGCTGGGACCGAGAAACTGAAAAACAACTTCTATCTCATGGCCATCAGACTGTTAAACCCCCATCACTAACACAGAGGCTCCTGCCTACATACAGACTTAAAATCATTGGCCACTTTAATAAATGGATCACTAGTCACTTTAATAATGCGACTTTAATAATGTTTACATCTCTTGCATCACTCATCTCATATGTATTGTAGAAGGCTCAAGGGTGTGGGGTTTCCACGTCAAGTTCAATAACAAAACATGAACCAGTAGCACAACTAGAATGCAAATGGGAAGTTTATTAGGGATTTAGGTACACTGGGGGAAGGAGGGGGAATTCACCAATTACTTCACAGTCCGCAAGCCGTTCTCGTTGTCCGTTCAGTTCTCCAGGGGTAATCCTCACACTCGGGTTCTCAGCCAATCCGGTTCGGTACACGAGGGGCGTAATCCGACAGTCAACGTCACAATGGGTAATCACACAGATATTGTTCTCTCTTCTCCCACTCTTCATAACGCACTTTGTTCTCACCTTACTCCTCCCCTTTGTGCAGGCTGCTTCCTCCTTTATCACCAAGCACTCCTTGGCTTAACGAACAGAGGGTAGTGAGGTCTGCACAACGCATCACCGGGGGCAAACTACCTGCCCTCCAGGACACCTACACCACCCGATGTTACAGAAAGACCATAAAGATAATCAAGGACAACATCCACCCGAGCCACTGCCTGTTCACCCCGCTATCATCCAGAAGGCGAGGTCAGTACAGGTGCATCAAAGCAGGGACCGAGAGACTGAAAAACAGCTTCTATCTCAAGGCCATCAGACCGTTAAACAGCCACCACTAACATTGAGTGGCTGCTGCCAACACACTGACTCAACTCCAGCCACTTTAATAATGGGAATTTATGGAAATTGATGTAAAATATATCACTAGCCACTTTAAACAATGCTGGTTAGGGTAGGTTTTAATAGTCACAGTGGGTACTCTGTTTATCTTATGTGCTGTTGCCTAGTCACCTTACCCCGACACATATCTACAATGCATTTGGAAATTATTCAGACCCGTTGACTTTTTCCACATTTTGTTACATTACAGCATTTTTCTACAATATTATTAATTTGTTTCCTCATGAATTTACACACAATACCCCATAACGGCAAAGCGAAAACAGGTTTAGAAGTTTTTTGCAAATGTATTACAAATGAAAAACACAAATACCTTATTTACATCAGTATTCAGACCCTTTGCTATGATAATTGAAATTGAGCTAAGGTGCATCCTGCTTCCATTGATCATCCTTGAGATGTTCCTACAACTTGATTGAAGTCTGCCTGTATTAAATTCAATTGAGTGGACATGATTTGGAAAGGCACACACCAGTCTATATAAGGTCCCACAGTTGGCACTGCATATCAGAGAAGAAACCAAGCCATGAGGTCGAAGGAATTGTCCGTAGAGCTCCGAGACAGGATTGTGTCCAGGCACAGATCTGGGGAAGGGTCCAAAAAAATGTCTGCAGTATTGAAGGTCCCAAGAACACAGTTGCCTCCATCATTCTTAAATGGAAGAAGTTTGGAACCACCAAGACTCTTCCTATAGCTGGCCGCCTGACCAAACTGAGCAATCGGGGGAGAAGGGCCTTGATCAGGGGAGTGACCAAGATCCAGATGGTCACTCTGACAGAGCTCCAGAGTTCCTCTGTGGAGATGGGAGAACCTTCCAGAAGGTCAACTATCTCTGCAGCACTCCACCAATCAGGCCTTTATGGTAGAGTGGCCAAACAGAAGCCACTTCTCAGTAATAGGCACATGACAGCCCGCTTGGAGTTTGGAGGAAACCTGGAACCATCCCTACGGTGAAGTATAGTGGTAGCACCATCATGCTGTGGGGATGTTTTTCAGTGGCAGGAACATGGAGAATAGTCAGGATTGAGGGAAAGATGAATGGAGCAAAGTACAGAGAGATCCTTGATGAAAATCTGCCCCAGAGTGCTCAGGACCTCAGGACCTTCACCTTCCAACATGACAACAACCCTAAGTACACAGCTAAGAAAATGCAGGTGTGGCTTTGTGGCAGGTCTCTGAATATCTTTGAGTGGCCCAGCAAGAGCTTGAACCCGATGGAACATCTCTGGAGAGACCTGAAAATAGTTGTGCAGCGACGCTCCCCATCCAACCTGACAGAGCTTGAGAGAATCTGCAGAAAATAATGGGCGAAACTCCCCAAATACAGGTGTGCTAAGCTTGTAGCGTCATACCCAAGAAGACTCAAAGTTGTAATCGCTGCTAAAGGTGCTTCAACAAAGTACTAAGTAAAGGGTCTAAATACTCATAAATAATCATTTTTAATACATTTTCAGACATTTGCAAAAAAAAAAAATCTAATCAAATCCAATTTAGAAGAATTCTGTAACGCAACAATATCTGGAAAAAGCCAAGGGGTCTGTACTTCCATCACTCCACTATCCCTGAACATTGTAAATATGGTATTGGAACTGACCCTGTATATAATATGCTTACTTACTTATTGTGTTCTTCATATTTGTTCTTATTTCTCGTGTTTTTTTATTTCTAGCATTACATTATTATTGATTATTGCATTGTTGGGATTTGAGTTTGCAAGAAAGTGTACTTGTGTACACTGTACTTGTGCATGTAACATTAAAACTTGAAAATTATTAATTGGAGATTTAATGTTTAGTGAAAAGTGTCCTTGTGCAAATCAGGAGTCATACCTGCATTAGCATATTTGATTCTTCTGTAATCCACCTTGTCACCTTCTGCAGTAGTCATTGTGTTTGTGGCATACCTAAAACACAGCATCACCAAAATCAACATCATCAATATTCAGCTCAGTTGGCTTGGTTTTGCTTGGCTCAGTAGTGTGTACATGGCTTGTATGTTCCACAATGCTGTGACATTGGCATAGTCACAAACTTATCTAAAGCGCTGGTAGACAGGAGTTTCAGATGTATTTGGAGGGCATGAGTGAGGTCACATGACACAGCCTAGGCCACTCACAGTGGGATCCCTCTCCACCACCAGCACCCTGTCCAGAATCATCTTCTGCTTCAGCCAGTAGACGATGGACCAGACCACCACGCCCCCTCCTACAATCACGATGTCCGTAGGAGCGGTTCTTCTCAAACGGTGTCCAGTCACTGCCAGGCATGGCGTCTGCTGCCTTCACCCTGAACGCTTTTCACTGGTTCTTTAGATCTGTGTTGAGAAATAGGAGGTTGTTATTGTTTATTTATATTAAGACATAAGGCACTTCATTGAAGAAAAGCCTTTGATGTGTCATTCTAGCTATAACTAAGAAAACTACTCAGTTCTACTCAGTTCTTCTCGCAGAGGAACTTGATGATAATACATGGCATTCACACCAACTACAAGAAGAATTGCAACATATGATATTTTTACCTTTCATTTAAATTTAAAATCAACTGAAAATATGTATGGGATTCATTTCAACATGTCAACAAAAAGTATTGCAGCAAACAGCACTAAATGTCAACAATCAAAATGCATGTAGTAGTTTATCATCATTTACAATATATGAATATGAAATGTAATGAAAACTTTTGGTAAATTAGCTAACTAGCTAATTAGGACATAGCCCATTCACAGAAGTTAACTACCTTTAGCACCTATTGTGATAGTATCTTCTTCCTGGGGGACTTTTGTTTAGCCCTTACACTTGTGGAAATTGGCCTATATGTACAGGGACAAATTTAAATGTTTCTAACAGAATAACTATAAAAAGCATATGCCTAACCATGGCAGCATTTGAAAGAGAACACTTTGGAGATTATGGGGAAATTATCAGACCAGAAGGTGAGGACACAACAGTTCCCCTGAAAAGACTGAATCCAAACATTTCCACTGTTGATTTTATGTGCAGTTTACATTTCCTGTACTTTTCACAGCATTTGTCAAAAACAGAATAAAAAAATACTCTGGATACATTCAGTAAGAAAGTAAGAATACTAATTACATTTTAGCATAGATGCAAGATAAGAAATAAGGATTACAAGGGTTTGAGTGAGGTCTAACTTGTGTCTCCAAGTGGCCACACACTTCTCCAAACTGTGTACATTTCCTAAGTAATGTCAATGCACTTTTATGACTCAAGGAAAGACCCTTCTGCTATAAAGGTGTTTTTTTTAGCTCTCCTAGCTTTGCCATTGAGGAACTGATACACTTGTTGTTTTTTGTTTGGCACACAGCCCTACGTAATTACTGTAGTTGCTTACGCAATCCAAAAAACGTTCCATTATAAATCGCAATCTGGGTCAGGTGGGCATCATTTGAATACTTATTCTATTGCCAACATGGCTAACTAAATTATAAATTCCGATCTCAACGTGTTAGGCTTTCAAAGGGCACTTCAGACAACGCGATTATAACTTTAATGCGCATAGAATGGAGTCATGAGTGCGTTCAAGTGCCTGTTCCGCAGCTAATTTTTCCACAATACAACAAACATAGGCTGATTCTGTTCAGGACATGTCGTCCTTGTAAAGGTGTCCGAATGCTTCCCAGACGAAACAGTTCGGGACAGTTTGTGCATATATTAAACTGACGACATTTTGTGACGTTTTTGTTAATTTTGGTATTCGACAAGTTATTTTTTGGTTGTTAGTGCAAACCGAAGTCGGTAGCCAAAGTCTACGCCCCTTTGTCAGTGATTGATCAACAGTAGGGATTCTTCAATTAAGTGTTTGTTGTCATTCAACAAACACTATCAGATCCACTAGCCCGTCAGCTAACATGTTTTTATACAATAATGTTATAAAATAATGTTAGCTGACGGGCTAGTTGATATAAAAATGTTTTGCTTATTGGCTAGTTGATCTAGACATTTTCTGACAAGTTATAAATAGCTCTCTAAGGTATGCAATAACTAACATTACACTAGGAACTAATGATGCACCACCCAATTTATACTATTACAACTTTCCAGACTAAGTGTAAAGCTGGACTGAGTTTCTTAAAAAAAAAAAAGCCTACACCTCCGGCGCCCCACAGTTCGGCAACCACTGACCTAAGCAGAGGCTAAGCA
This sequence comes from Oncorhynchus mykiss, assembly GCF_013265735.2. Lineage (NCBI taxonomy): Eukaryota > Metazoa > Chordata > Actinopteri > Salmoniformes > Salmonidae > Oncorhynchus > Oncorhynchus mykiss. Next base: position 45,815,757 of record NC_048576.1, on the reverse strand, counting down.
GGACCTAGCATGACCTCAGCCATTAGCAGACTTAGAATTTTGTTTAACAATATTAAAAAAGGATTCCGTTACCAACAGTAATACAAATAACAAAACATTATTAATAATGCTACTACTATTAATAATAATAGTAGTAACAATATTAATAATAGTATTATTATTATAGTAGTCAAAACACTTTTAAATTGCATTGTTATTTAGCCAATTCATATTGGCCATTCAGTACATTTTTCATATTGGATATAATGCACCGTAGTACTCAATTTCCTGTACATTGTTTTACAGTAAAGGGGGGGGTCCATTCTACTTAGGAACACCTCTAGTTTCCAAATCCACAGAGTGTACAACCCAAGGAGCGCCACTGCTCATTCTGCGGCCCTTAAATAGTAGCCTAACGGTTTAAATCCAATCCGTTTTTCATATTGGACATACACATTGCACTGTACAAAAGTATCTGTGGATTTGGAAACTATAATGGACTCACCTTTTACTACGATACAATGTACAGATAATTGTGTATGGTGCAATATGTATGTCCAATGTAAAAAACATTTGGGGCTACCAAATATATATATATATATATATATATATATATATATATATATATAAACATAAATATACAAAAATATAAATATATATTTTATATTTTATTGTAATTGCCATTAAGGTCAATGGGTGAAAAGTAGGTGAAAAACATAGTTGGGATATCAGGGTGTCTACAACAGAGGACATTTCTTGATAAGCTCTTATGTCAAGGTCACACCCCAACACGTGATATTATTGAAAACGCCAGAGTGTCCTCTCAAAGGGACAACAGGACAGTGGCTCATATGGCCTCAGAGATATGGAACAAAGACGGATGTTCACTAGGGATGACAAAAATGAATTGCTGTGTCTCTAAAATAATTTAGCAAATATTTGTCCTAATTATTCATTTACAAAGTATACCGGACGTGACTTTTATTCTGAAGGAATAAAAAAAAAAAATCCGTGACCCGGAAGTACTTATTTATTCTAGCCCACTTCACAGCGGTCTGAATAACAATAACAACCATTCGAAGGAAACGACAGAGAAAGGTAAGGAATGTTTTCTCAATGCCTTTTCGAAAGAGATGTGGTCCAGTTGTCTGATTATTATTGTTATGCACCATTAATTGAGGTGCAATATATGCCTTAAGTACATGAGCATTTCTTTACCCGTCCAAGTAGCTACTGTTTTGGGAACCAGATTCTCTATTTAAACTAATTGGTGGTCGCACAGTATCAAAAAACAACCAACCAGTTCAGAATACAAAAACGGATACATTATGCCATTGTTTATAACAATGTAACAATGACGTCGCATTGCCCGACAATGACGTCGCATATAATACTTGTTATGTCGTAGATTGCCTTCTACCCTGAAGAGGCTATAATATGGACACACCTGGTGCCCAAATTTACAAATTGATGACGTTTGTTGCACAGCGAGAGTCGAGTGGATACGAACAGATTCTGTTCAGTCAGTCTTGATGATGAGCCCTTTCCATTTATCTAGTTCATGGCCGTGTTCGGATCAAAGCGACTGCCAAATGACTGATCTATTATTATCAATTATACTTACACATTGACTTTAAAATCCTGGTTCACAGTTACCAAGCTATCCACAACTCTGGAACCAAGTAAATGTCTGCACTCCTCCTACCCCATGGGCACCCCACACTTACCCTTTGCCACTCCATCTACCTTCAGCAGCCCAACAGCAGTCCAACAGCAGTCTAAAAACTATGGGTGACAGGGATTTAGGTTGTGCGGCTCCTTGGCTGTGGAACACACTTTCAGTCACTGTCAGGGCCAGGGTTGCCATGTCAAGCTAAAGTGTAAAGCCCAATGACCCCTGAACCTGCCCACAAGGCCTGAAAACTAGCACCTTTTATTTTGTTCCAGCAAGAAAGTTGCCACATTTACCCATGAAACCCCTTTTCCATAAAGTTATTGTGAGAATTCAGGGTTTATTGATGTCATTTTTAACGAGGTAGGCTAAGAAGCTAAATTCATTTTACCATTAAAATAATAATTCTTGCTAGTTTAAGAATATGCCACAGGAGAAAATATAATTTGCCCTCATTAAACTTGCCAGATCATTTCCCATCAAATATAGCCTATCATTCTCCACATTTACTTTAAACCACCTCTGAGCAAATTCATCTAAAGAGCTCTAGAGTGCCTTAAGTCCTTTTCAAATGCTTTGTCCCCTTTGTATTAGTTCTAGCAGTTCTAGCGCGTTAATACGTTTTATGGAAAGAGGGTGTCTGCATAATGACCAATCTAAATAGTCTACCTACAGTGTTCTCAATGCAACACACCCCTCAACCCTCCCCAACATTCACTCACTCATTAACTCAGTAACAGCCTACCTGATAGTCAGCAGCAGGTCACAATTAAATATATATCTAAGCGAAATGCCATGGTGGCTTCGGTGCAATTTAGAAGTAGTCCAAAAACCTGCCACCTGCGACCAATACATTTTCACCTGCACATCGTTCTGAAAGTAGCCAAATTTTTCAAGAAAAGTGCGAACATGGCAACCCTGGTCAGGCTGCAGAGTCTCTGGTCTTGTTTAATCCTTATTAAGGCACAGCTAAAGACTGAGCTGTTCAGTAAAGCTTTCAAGGGCCTATGTCAATTCTGTTCTCCTGTTTATCAGATCTGACGACAGCTTTGATTGTTGTCTGCTTAATATGTTCTGTGTTTTGGATAGTTTTTATTATTTTTATAAAATGTTTTATTTTCTTCAGCGCCTTGGGTGTATGAAAGTGCTTTACAAATTAAAATAATAATAATTATTATTATTATTTACAAATCACCTTTTCATCATAAATATCATTATTATTTTTAGGTTAGTCGGTGACAATATACCCATGATACATTGAGATTTTGATGCTCTCGAACATAGCCTTTGCTTGTGTGGCCCACGGTTCCGGTATAGAATCACGTTTTCGACAGAATCACGTTTTCAACATACAGTTATGCTTCAGTACTGCAGTTTAACTGACGCCCGAACCAGAAAGACAATTTCCATTGACGGCCACAGAAATTTTGAAATCAGACTTCTCTAAGACTCTTAAGTCATCACCTTTGTACACAAAACATGAATTGAAATATTCAAATAATTGTAGCAGAGATCCCAAAAAATGTTCATCGCTCACAGCCGACGATATTAACATTTTATATTAATCCAATGTCTGGCATGTTTTTGGATGACGTAATGATGTCGTTGCTGCTCGTGCTGCTCCCTGCGCGCCCGGTCCGTGCTATCCGGGATCCTTTGCACATCCCTTCCCCATTTAAGTTAAAATGTAAAATGGTTCAGGTTCGGTAAGGGTTATAGAAACGTAATCAAGAATTAGAAATGTGTCTGCCGAAGTTGGGAATGGTGAGTGTTCAGATTCATTCTGTTTTATGAGTAATTGTTTTTTACGAAAATGTAACGTAGTTGTACATTTTCATGCTCCATCTCATGGTTGTGTCAGGGACAACAGTTTTTGACAACTGTCATTTTCTTAATGGTTGCATGCTTATTAGTAACTGGAATAAGCAATTTCACAAATGTGTCAAGTGCTGCATCTGGTTGCTCTTCATTATTAGTAAAAATCACTACAATAAATGTGCTTTAGCCTTCACCCTTCACCCTTAGCCTACACTATCTAGCTACTTCCCTTTCCTTATTGCGGGAGCGAAGGATACTGAGCACTGTGTTGTTTTGTTGCCTGTGTGGTGAAACCCATGATTTGTCAGTACAGATGGTTTGTTTGTATCAACAATTACAAGCCACCTTGCTCTGATAACTTGGATGGAAAATTACTGAGGATGACAGCATACACTATTGGCACTCCTATTTGTCATCTCTTCAATCTAGGCCTACAAGATTGAAAATTACTGAGGATTACAGGCCCTCAGGCCTGGGAAGCAAAAGTAATTCCGCTACCCAAGAATAGCAAAGCACCCTTTACTGACTCAAATAGCCAGCCAATCTGCCTGTTACCAACCCTTAGATACAATTCAATTTCACAGTTAACCTTTTTAACAGATTTTCACCACGCTTATAGGGACGGGCATTCAAAATGTACGGCACTTACACAAATGACTGATGATTGGCTGACAGAAATTGATAATAAAAATATTGTGGGAGCTGTTTTGTTAGACTTCAGTGCAGCTTTACATAACCTGCTAGAATTGTAGATAGGAAGTTACTTGTCTAACATAACACAGAGGGTGTTCTTTACTGGAAGCCTCTCCAACATAATCCAGGTGGACAGGCATTCTCCAGGGCAGCTTGCTAGGGCCCTTACTTTTAAAAAGCTTTACTAATGACCTGCCACTGACTGAGTAAAGCCTGTGTGCCTATGTATTAGAGGTCGACGGATTATGATTTTTCAATGTCGGTACCGATTATTGGAGGACCAAAATCGTCCGTTTTAATAAGAAAATGTATATCGGCCGACTTGCTTCTCCAACACTGGGATTTTGCATTATTTCAACCAAATTGAACATGTTTCATTTTTTATTTGAGACTAAATTGATTTTAATTTATGTATTATATATTAAGTTAAAATAAGTGTTCATTCAGTATTGTTATAATTGTCATTATTACATACAATTCTGAATGAACACTTATTTTAACTTAATATAATACTTAAATGAAAATCTATTTAGCCTCGAATAAAAAATGAAACATGTTCAATTTGGTTTAAATAATGCAAAAACACAGTGTTGGAGAAGAAAGTATAAGTGCAATATGTGCCATGTAAAAAAGCTCATGTTTGAGTTCCTTGCTCAGAACATGAGAATATATGAAAGCTGGTGGTTCCTTTTAACATGAGTCTTCAAAATTCCCAGTTAAGAAGTTTTAGGTTGTAGTTATTATAGGACTTTTTCTCTCTATACCATTTGTATTTCATATACCTTTGACTATTGGTTCTAATAGGAACTTTAGTATTACCAGCCTAATCTTGGGAGTTGATAGGCTTGAAGTCATAAACAGCGCTTTGCTTCAAGCATTGCGAAGAGCTGCTGGCAAACGCAGGAATGTACCGTTTGAATGAATGCTTCTGAGCCTTCTGCTGCCTACCACCTCTCAGTCAGACTGCTCTATGAAATATCAAATCATAGACTTAATTATAATGTAATAAACACACAGAAATACCAGCCTTAGGTCATTCATATGGTCAAATCCAGAAACAAAAATTTCGAAAACAAGACGTTTATTCTTTCAGTGAAGTTCCGTATTTTATCTAACGGGTGGCATCCCTAAGTCTAAATATTCCTGTTACATTGCACAACCTTCAATGTTATGTCATAATTACGTAAAATTCTGGCAAATTAGGTGACCCAAACTGTTGCATATCAATGAACGCAAGAGAAGTGCCACAATTTCACCTGGTTAATATTGCCTGCTAACCTGGATTTCTTTTAGCTAAATATGCAGGTTTAAAAATATATACTTCTGTGTATTGATTTTAAGAAAGGCATTGATGTTCATGGTTAGGTACAGTCGTGTAACGATTGTACTTTTTTCGCAAATGTGCTTTTGTTAAATCATCCCCCGTTTGGCGAAGTTGGCTGTCTTTGTTAGGAAGAAATAGTCTTCACAGTTCGCAACGAGTCATGTTAGCAGGCAATATTAACTAAATATGCAGGTTTAAAAATATATACTTGTGTATTGATTTTTAAGAAAGACATTGATGTTTATGGTTAGCTACACATTGGAGCAACTACAGTCCTTTTTCGCGAATACGTACCGCATCGATTATATGCAATGCAGGACACGCCAGATAAACTAGTAATATCATCAACCATGTGTAGTTAACTAGTGATTATGATTGATTGATTGTTTTTTATAAGATAAGTTTAATGCTAGCTAGCAACTTACCTTGGCTTCTTACTGCATTCGCGTAACAGGCAGTCTCCTCATGGAGTGCAATGTAATCAGGTGGTTAGAGCGTTGGACTAGTTAACTGTAAGGTTGCAAGATTGAATCCCCGAGCTGACAAGGTAAAAGTATTTCGTTCTGCCCCTGAACAAGGCAGTTAACCCACCGTATCTAGGTCATCATTGAAAATAAGAATGTGTTCTTAACTGACTTCCCTAATTAAATAAAGGTGTAATTTCTTTTTTTTAATCGGCCAAATCGGTGTCCAAAAATACAGATTTCCGATTGTTATGAAAACTTGAAATCGGCTGTAATTAATCGGCCATTCCGATTAATCGGTCGACCTCTAATACACATACACGATAACACACCCAGTATACACACACGTACACATGGATTTTAATTTATATAATCATTTTGATTGAACATTTATTTATTTAGTTCATTTTTTATAATTAAAACAGCCTGTGGTTATTTGCTATTGGATTGGCAGAATGACACAACTACTAACACATTAGCCTACAGCTGGCCTGAGCATAACTTTTTTGAATGCACTTTAATTATCCGATGGCGAGGTGAAGCCTGTGCCCAAAGAAGCACTGCAGGCAGGTCAAGTTCTTCAAGCGCAATGCTTTTATCATGTTGCTCCCGCTGTCAGTTGTCATGCACACCTGTCGGTCTTCGCTCATTTTCCACGATGCCAGAGAGTCTTTGAGACCCTGGGCTATTATTACTTCACCCGTATGATCATTGGGGAAGTAAGATGTCTGGAGGCAGACATTTTGCAATTTCCAGTCTTCATTTACGTAGTGGACTGTCAAACTTAGGTATGGCTCTGACGTTCTGCTCAACCATAGATCTGCTGTGTTGGAAAAATAAGAAACACTAGCCAGCATCTCTGCGACTCTTTCGCAGGTAGCAGTGTATAATCGAGGCAGGGCTACTTCCGTGAAGTACTTGTGGCTTGGCAACTGATATTTGTGGTCAACTGTACCTCGCAGCTTTTTAAAGCCTGGCTTTTCTACTATAAAGATTGGGACCATATCTTTCGTTATGTAATAGGTCACTGCATCTGTTATCTCTTTCCACCTCAAACCTTTCTTGTCATTCGGGATTACGAAATGATGATTGAAATGGATGCGGCTATGGTAGTTTGTCTTTTAGCAGACGTTTTGGGAATCAGGCGACTGGAATCGGCATTGCATCGTCTCACACGTTCCTCTCATTCCACCGCGTGTTTCAGTTGCAAGTGATGGAACAGGTTGGTTGTGCTGCTGCTTTTCCTAGCAATTGTCTTTCGACACATGTTGCACAGGACATTCGTTTGCTGAACAGACCTCTTAAACCCGAACCACTTCCATATTACTGAAAAAAGATTGCTGCCATTTTTGGGGATGATTTCATCCTCACGAGAGGCTGAGCTGGCTTCCTCACTTTCCATTTTGGTGGAACTCTTACCGCCGCTACACTTCTCCGCCGTGGTTACAATTTGTGAAAGGCTGTCTAGGGTTGTGTTTGGTGGATAACCTCTGTGCACGTGTTGTCATGCAATTTGGACATGATTTGACATTGGGCTGACAGAGAAGAGACAGTGAGATGCTGCATTTGTAAAACATTACAACATTATAACAGAACATCGATTCTTGCGATATAGGCACTTTCCATACCGCGCTAAAATATAAACGTGAATATAACGATAAAACTTGATATATTGCCCAGCCCTGGTCAACATGATACAGTGTAGTGTGAAAAGGGTATTGTCAGTTCAGATGGGTCCAGGCTAGAGAATCAGTTTGCAGACAGACAGAACTTAACCCAACCAGATAGTGAAACCGATCAGTCTGATAATTTAGGAAGCACCGTAAGAATCAGACCTCTGTGTCCTTACAGCAGGGGTGAGAGCTCTCTATCTCCAGACCTGGAGAGCCACTGAGTATGTACACTTTTGTTCCAGCCCAGAAGAAACACACCATGCCCTGATTCAACTAATTGTGGTTCAGAGTCAGACTGAAGACCATGATTCGTTGTTTATTGGAAATTGAAATAGTGCTGGGCTGTCACTAAAGCCTACGCACCCAGTAGCACTCCATGACAGTTGGAGTTGGAGAGAGTGCATGGGCTTTTCTTTTGCCACACCAAATAAACTGTTGTGAAAACTTTATGCAGGTTAAGTTAAATCAAACGAGAGTCGAACAGGAAATGCTGAAGAATATTAGAGTAGAGTGAATCTTTGTTACATCATTGAAATAGGTAATTCTATTAAATGTTTACTTAATTGAGATCTTTTGGACCTAGACTTGGTGCTCCGAAATCGCTTGACGTGCGATAGTAGAGAGAACAGTCTATGACTAGGGTGGCTGGAGGCCTTCCTCTGACACTTCCTGGTATAAAGGTCCTGGATGGCAGAAAGCTTGGCTCCAGTGATGTACTGGGCTGTACGCACTACCATCTGTAGTGGTTTCTGGGATAATGGTGCTGATGTGAGCCATGACCAGCCTTTCAAAGCACTTCATGGCTACAGACGTGAGTGATATGGGTCGATAGTCATTTCGGCAGGTTACCTTAGGCACAGGGACTATGGTGGTCTGGTATTACAGACTCAGTCAGGGACAGGTTGAAAATGTCAGTCAAGACACTTGCCAGTTGGTCAGCGCATGCTTAGAGGACACATGCTGGTAATCCGTCTGGCCTAGCGGCCTTGTGAATGTTGACCTGTTTAAAGGTCTTACTCACAGCGGCTATGGAGAGCGTGATCACATAGTTGTTCGGAACTGCTGATGCTCTCATGCATGTTTCATTGTTGCTTGCCTAGAAGCAATTTAGCTCGTCTGGTAGGCTCGTGTCACTGGGCAGCTTGCGGCCTTGCTTCCCTTTGTAGTCTGTAATAGTTTGCAAGCCCTGCCATATCCAACGAGTGTCAGAGCCGGTATAGTAGGATTCAACCTTAGTCCTGTATTGACGCTTTGCCTGTTTGATGGTTGGTCGGAGGGCATAGCGGGATTTCTTATAACCTTCCGGGTTAGAGTACCGCTCCTTGAATGTGGCAGCTCTACCCTTTAGCTCAGTGCGAATGTTGCCTGTAATCCATGGCTTCTAGTTGGGGTATGTACGTACAGTCACTGTAGGGACGACGTCATCGATGCACTTATTGATGAAGCCAGTGACTGATATGTGGTGTACAACTCAATGCCATCGGAAGAATGGGGGCGGCAGGGTAGCCTACTGGTTAGAGCGTTGGACTAGTAACCGGAAGGTTGCAAGTTCAAACCCCCGAGCTGACACGGTACAAATCTGTCGTTCTGCCCCTGAACAGGCAGTTAACCCACTGTTCCTAGGCCGTCATTGAAAATAAGAATATGTTCTTAACTGACTTGCCTGGTTAAATAAAGGTAAAAAAAAAAAATACAAAAAATCCCAGAATATATTCCAGTCTGTGCTGTGCATTTCCCCCCCCCCCCCTTTTTTTATACACCTGTTGTATTCGGAGCATGTGACAAATAATATTTGATTTGAAGAATGTCTTCCACTCATTTCTCTCACTCTCTCATCAGACAGCTGGGGCCATGGAGTCCTCTGAAGAGGCGCTGCGCACCTTCGTCCAAGTGGTCAGTGAGAAGTACAACCCAGAGAATTTCCCATACTGCCGTGGGAACGGCATGGGTGTCGTAGTGCTTTCCAGTCCACAGGGGTCGCCCATTAAAGGTGAGCGGTCAAGGTGCTATATCTTATGATGCCTTCAAATTAGAGGTCGACCGATTAATCGGAATGGCCGATTTAATTAGGGCCGATTTCAAGTTTTCATAACAATCGGTATTTTAGGACACCGATTTGGCAGATTTTTTTTTTTACACCTTTATTTAATCTTTATTTAACTAGGCAAGTCAGTTAAGAACACATTCTTATTTTCAATGACTGCCTAGGAACGGTGGGTTAACTGCCTCGTTCAGGGGCAGAACGACAGATTTTCACCTTGTCAGCTCGGTTGATTCAATCTTGCAACCTTACAGTTAACTAGTCCAAAACTCTAACCACCTGCCTCTCATTGCACTCCACGAGGAGACTGCCTGTTACGCGAATGAAGTAAGCCAAGGTAAGTTGCTAGCTAGCATTAAACTTATCTTATAAAAAACAATCAATCAATCATAATCACTAGTTAACTACACATGGTTGATGATATTACTAGTTTATCTAGCGTGTCCTGCGTTGCATATAATCGATGCGGTGCGTATCGTTGCTCCAATGTGTACCTAACCATGAACATCAATGCCTTTCTTAAAATCAATACACAGAAGTATATATTTTTAAACCTGCATATTTAGCTAAAAGAAATCCAGGTTAGCAGGCAATATTAACCAGGTAAAATTGTGTCACTTCTCTTGCGTTCATTGCACGCAGAGTCAGTGTATATGCAACAGTTTGGGCCGCCTAATTAGCCAGACTTTTACGTAATTATGACATAACATTGAAGGTTGTGCAATATAACAGGAATATTTAGAGTAATGGATGCCACCCGTTAGATAAAATACGGAACGGTTCCGTATTTCACTGAAAGAATAAACGTCTTGTTTTTGGGATGATAGTTTCCGGATTTTACCATATTAATGACATAGGCTTGTATTTCTGTGTGTTATGTTATAACTAAGTCTATGATTTGATAGAGCAGTCTGACTGAGCGGTGGTAGGCAGCAGCAGGCTCGTAAGCATTCATTCAAACATCACTTTCGTGCGTTTTGCCAGCAGCTCTTCGTTGTGCGTCAAGCATTGCGCTGTTTATGACTTCAAGCATATCAACTCCCGAGATTAGGCTTGTGTAACCGATGTGAAATGGCTAGCTAGTTAGGGGGGTGCGCGCTAATAGCGTTTCAGACGTCACTCGCTCTGAGACTTGGAGTGGTTATTCCCCTTGCTCTGCATGGGTAACGCTGCTTCGAGGGTGGCTGTTGTTGTTGTGTTCCTGGTTCGAGCCCAGGTAGGAGCGAGGAGAGGGACGGAAGCTATACTGTTACACTGGCAATACTAAAGTGCCTATAAGAACATCCAATAGCCAAAGGTTAATGAAATACAAATTGTATAGAGAGAAATAGTCCTATAATTCCTATAATAACTACAACCTAAAACTTCTTACCTGGGAATATTGAAGACTAATGTTAAAAGGAACCACCAGCTTTCATATGTTCTCATGTTCTGAGCAAGGAACTTAAACGTTAGCTTTCTTACATGGCACATATTGCACTTTTACTTTCTTCTCCAACACTTTGTTTTTGCATTATTTAAACCAAATTGAAAATTGTTCATTATTTATTTGAGGCTAAATTGATTTTATTGATGTATTATATTAAGTTAAAATAAGTGTTCATTCAGTATTGTTGTAATTGTCATTATTACAAATACATTTTAAAAATTGTCCGATTAATCGGTATCGGCTTTTTTTGGTCCTCCAATAATCGGTATCGGCGTTGAAAAATCATAATCGGTCGACTTCAATGCTCAGAAGTGGGAAATACGAGGTTCCAATTGGGCAACAACTACTTGACCGCCCTCCCAAGTTGGATTTCCGAGTGGGAATGTTGGAGATAATTTTACCTGAGTTGTGACGTATTGTCACTGGCTTTTCAATCAAAAGGTGATGAAGCAAATACATTTTTGACATTGTCAATATGGATAATGTAGCTAGTTTGACTCTGTTGTCAACGTTAAGCAAGCTAATTAACTTTATCATTAGCAACGTTAGCTAGCTCATCTACTTAGATTTAAAATCATTGGATGAGTCATTATTCCGACATTTATGACTTCATAACTGGGATGTTTCCCAGTTCCAACGACCATTTGAAGGCAGTGATTGAGCAATAACTTTGTGGTTAGGTGGCTTATGCATCTTTTCTCTCTTGCATTTGTCTCGCTCCCTGCTAAACTGTTTTAGTGAATGGAAGATCATTTATAGTCTGATGAACATGTCTGAAAAAGTTGTTATTCCTCAAAGCAGAAGAGTCAAGGGCCACACTACAACCTACTTACCTTTTTTCTCAGAAAAAACATAGTTAAGAGGTAAGAACTATATGTAGGCCTACTCAAATGTAATATATATTACCTATATAAGGTAATCACACAGGTTTTCATCTTCTAGTTACCCAGGAATAATGCATGTAGGCCTACTTGTATCCCTTATATATGGTATTCACACACGAGTCATTCTCTCATTCGTTAGCTTATCCCCAAGGACACTGCCTATGTAGTGATGTAAATGAGTAATAACAAGAAGTTATACCAGGCTTTTGTCCATCATGTATTGTACATGTCATTCAATAAAGAACAATTATTCACTAGAAAGATTGTTGTCTCTCTCCAGATCGTCTGAATCTGCCGAGTGTGCTGGTCCTGGACGGCTGTGGCATCAGTAAAGCTGGGGACGAAGCTGAGGTGGCCACCTTTTGTGCCCATGTGGTGGAGCTGGACCTGTCCCACAACCAGCTACAAGACTGGGGGGAGGTGGGTACTGTAGTTCTCCTCATCCTCCTCAGCCCTGTTGTCATGTTATGCACCATTCCTTTATCAGCAGCTAGCTATTAGCAGGAAGGCTGGCACTACAGAGAGTTTTGCCTTATTTTCTACACATCTAGAGTGTTGTTTTATCCAGAAAGTTTTTTTTTAAAGTCCAATAGCTGGTTATTTTGTAATGTCCAGTATCTCCTGGCTAGCATTAAATAAGCATGTAACAATGGTAAAAGAAACGGATTGTATCCACGAGCGGCTACCTACCACGTCACACAAAACAATTGCCCAAAAACATCATTCAACAAACAAATTCAACGAACAAGACCTTCATCTGTCAGTCAGTTCCAATTGCGCCAATCTGTCTTTGGGTTGCCAGATATGCAGCATCGTGTATACTATCTACAATTGGGTTGCCAGTACAGTCAGTCAGTAAGTGTGATAGCTCCAATCTGTTTTTTTTGGGTTGCGAGATCTGCACGATTGTGTCTAACATCCCAAACCTGGACTTCCTTAACCTGAGTATGAACCCTCTGAGTGGGATTGAGCTGGAGCCGGGCCTGGCTGAGGTGTTCTTCCGGGTCCGCCGCCTGGTTCTCATCAACACGCGTGTCACTTGGGACACGGTACACACACTCACACGCCAGACCCCTGAGTAAGTCATGACAGACACTGGACTGCGAATCACATGGCACGCGTGAATACATGAATGTGTGTGTTTTGTATTTCAGTATTTAGCTATTTGTATTTGTCTTTGTCTATGTGTTTTGTGTGTTTTTGCCATTATACCTTTGACCTTCTCAAGTTCAGGCTTGTCCAGGCATGTATTATATTTACTTGTATCCATATTTAACATGTATTTCAACGCCATATACATGTCTATGAATTTGAGGGGTTACATTTCCCAAGCCCTGTCCCATAGCTGTATACCAAAACAAGTGGTGCGTAGTCCAGTTTGGGTTTAAGGCATGTATTATATTTCCGTGTATCATGTTCAGGGCATGTTCAGGTATGTCCTGGATACTGTAGTTCCATGTATCTCGTAACTCTGGGGATCAGCTTCCCTTCCCCCAATCCTAACCTTAACCATTATTGTGGAAAATGTGAAATCTACCAAAGATCAGCATCTATGGGCAACTTCACCCTACTCATATCTCATACTTTGTATTTCGATTCCATTTACACATAGCTACCTCTTTTTGATGCTTATACCCATCGCCCCCTGTAGGTTAGAGGAGCTCTTCCTTTGTCTGAATGAGTACGACCAAGTGGCCGAATCCCCGGTTCCCTGCCCCTCCCTGCGCCTGCTTCAGATCACAGACAACCAGCTACAGGAGTGGGACGAGGTGCGTAAGTTTGGGCCCATGTACCCAGGCCTGCAAAACCTGGTGTTGTCCAACAACAAACTGGGCTCTGTGGAGGAGGACACACCTCAGGACACACTGCAGCGCCTGTTTCCTAACCTGCGCAGCATCAACCTCAACAACTCAGGTATCCGAAGGGAGGGTCACGCATGCACACACATTCACAAGCATGCTCATACAGCATGATCACATGCACAGAGTAGCATGAAGATACATCTACGCAAACATACTCGTACACAGCATGATGATTTGCACACACACACAGCATGAGCATACAGACAAATATCCCTCTTTCCTCTACCCAATTATACTCTTTCCATTCACTATTTTTTCCCTTTTCTCCGGTTCTTACTACTCCTCTGCTTCTGTACCTCTCTCTTTCCCCTCTGCCGGACAGGGAACCCTTTAAAAATCAGTAGGTCGAGTTAGAAGGGCTCAAGTTCTTTTACATTCCAATGTATTTTAAATGTACATTTGGCATTTCAAGTCTTTAAAAAAAAAAAAATGTACACACACCTCAGAAAAGAGCACTCTATGAGCCGTCTGATGTGAAAATATATGTATTGTACTACTTCCGTACACCATATTCAATACTGTATCCTGGGATTCCATAGAAAATGAGTTCTGATTGTGTGTGTGTGTGTGTGTGTGTGTGTGTGTGTGTGTGTGTGTGTGTGTGTGTGTGTGTGTGTGTGTGTGTGTGTGTGTGTGTGTGTGTGTGTGTGTGTGTGTGTGTGTGTTAAAGGGCTGAACCGATGGGAGGACATAGAAAGGCTGAATTTCTTCCCTAAGCTGGAGGAGGTGAGGCTGATGGGGCTTCCCTTACTGCAGCCCTACACAAACAAAGAGAGACGCAACCTCACCGTGGCACAGTGAGTACACACACATTTTAATCATTTAGCAGACGCTCTTATCCAAAGTGACAGTGCGTTAATGTTAAGGTAGCTAGGTAAGACAACCACATTGCACAGTCATAGTACGTAAAACCTTTCCTCAATAAAGCGGCGATCAGCAAAGTCACTGCTAGTAAGAAAATACATGTGTTTGTGTTAGTGCAAGAAAGGTGCAAATACAAACGGTAGGATGTGATTTCATCTATTTGTTTTTTAATCGGTCGGGGAGGGCAAGTGCTGTGGGATTATTCAAGATACCTTTTGAAGAGGCACACACACACACACACACAATTGAATACACACCTGTTTGATTTGACACACGTCACACACACTCATACATATTCTTTGTCCTTTTTGCAGGTTGCCATCTGTGTCTGTGTTAAACGGTAGTGTGGTGACGGAAGGGGAGAGAGAAGACGCTGAGAGGTTCTTCATCAGACACTACCTGGACCTTCCTGAAGAGACGCTGCCTCATAGGTACTGTTGACACACACTAGTTTGTTGAAGTGGAGCTTTGTCAGAGGAACTGTAAAACAGGCGCATACATACGTTTTTCTTCTGATAAGAACAACCTCATGTAAAACTTATCTCTGGTTCATAATAGCAAGAGCCCTCCTCTGAGACACCTACTGTACCTTAACAATGGACGGGAATCACTTTGATTCACTACCTCTCAGCTACCTCCTACCTCTTTCTGCTTATGTTAACTCCCCCCAGTGTTCTATTGTCATCTCAGGACTTCCCGTGATGGGAATTTGGGGGGGGGGGGGTAGGTTAGGTTTGGGCCCATGCTGGAAAACTGATTGGCCCACACTTTTTGCCAGCCACATTCCACTTAACCTTAGGAGAATGCAAGGGAGGGATTTGCGGGGGAAGAGCGTGTTCCCTGACTGGGGGAAAGTAACATTTGCGAGACAATGGCGCCAGTCTCTGCCCACTCAATGACTTCTTTGTGCCTTGGAATACTCAGATCGGAAAACCGATACACAAGGTGGCAGGTAGATTTTTCTTCGCTCGTTCGCCCTCTTTTTTTTCTTTCTTAGGGGGGGATCGAGAGGTTGACTCATTTCCGTGTGTAACCGGAGCTGATGTAGCCCAAAACTTGACTCCAAACTGACACAGTGTCTCAGATTAATAAGGGTACTGCAATGGAAGTGTCTCAAAGCCACAAACCATTCTCTTTAGGTTTTCTTTTTCTCTTTGCATTTTAAAAGCAAGGAGAGAGAGAAAGTGTTTACTTGCTCTTGGGTCTAAGCCTGTTTCTTTGTGTATGTGTGCATGTGTGGGTACACATGTGGACGTGTGTGAGAGTGTGTTGGATGCGGTCAGTGAGCACTGGGAAGGACTTAGGCGGCCGGGCTATCCCCTTTTGGCGGAGGTGCTATGAGAGAGGAGGGGCTATGAGAGGGGTGGGTAAGGATAGAAGGGAGAGGGAGAGGATTGGGCTTGGGATAAGGAGAGAGAAAGAAAGCAGGGCCTACAGAGAAGGGTAGAAGGGAGAGATGAAGGGGCTTATGGTGTGAAGAGAAGGGTGAGATGCGGCGTGGGGTAATTAGTAAGAGACAGAGAAGAGGAATTGAGGGGATTACCGGGGAAGTGACTAGGCAGCTGAGGTGGATTAAAGAACAGAGAGAGAAGCATGAAACACCAGAGATCTAGGGCAGTTACAAGGTAAGGTATTAGCCACACACAGAGGAGGCTGGTGGGAGGAGTTATAGGATGGGCTCATTGTAATGAATGGAATGGTATTAATGGAACAGAGTCAAACATATGGAAACTGTGTTTGACTCCATTTTGTTTATTCCATTCCAGCCATTACAATGAGCCCGTCCTCCTATAACTTCTCCCACCAGCCTCCCCTGGACCCAATACATTTAGCTGTGTCTAGAAACACAGGTATTAAATTAATGCCACTGCTTTCTTCAGGCACCACACTAAGCTAGGACCATTAGAAATTGTATTTAGCATTACCATACCTTACTCTCTCAATATAATTTACAGGGGTACAATATACAAGTTTCCACATTAAATGAGCCATTTGAGTGAATGAAAAATGGGTTTCTCACAGAATGGCACTTTCTGCATTGACTGAGGGGTTAGAGGACAATTCCCATGGCAGTGGCGCTTGCTGCTTTAGGCTGAAACTCTGGCTACACACACACACCCACACTGAAACCCTAGCCAGGCGGGGTTTTCAGCGAGGGAAGGGTGAAATTGGTTTGATTGGCCCAACTGTTACAGTAGCTTTGAAAATAGGCTTTCCTCTGGGATTTTATTTAATCGTTCCTTATCGCTAACTCAGCGTTCCCTCAAGGTGGGTGAGCGCCTTCTCACGGCTGAGAGAGCGGTAGAGGGCTCGCTGTGTTTCCCGAACGAGCACATACCACTCTTATCAAATATACACACACACTCATTCACTCACACACATTTGTCCCAACTTACCCCCACAGTGTCAGAGAAAGCTGTTTTCTTGGATAGCGGTTAGTCCAAGGATAATAAGATTTTTGTGTGGACCCCAGGAAGAGTAGGTGCTGCTTTTGCAACAGATAATGGGGATCCTAATAAAATACCAAACTGCCAAACCACCATGTGGCCCGCAGCCTCCCTTTTTCTAGGACCACTGATCAATTTCCAAATACTTTTTAAAAAAGTGTGTGGAGAACAGTCGGGGTGAGGTTGTGCATCAGCAGTTTTTCCCTTGGTAGGTCAGTCACTGACAGTCACTCAATTAGCCCTTAGCTGACTTTTATTTTATTTTATTGTAAGTTAGTCTTGCGGCTAGCTATGTATACTTGTAGTAATCATGGTCTAATTAACAACCGGTGGGCCCCATTGATTTTGTTAGTCACTCTCCATAAGATATCATATTAAAAACTGCAAACATTTCTCTCCACCTAATGGCAAAATGGGTAACAATTTCAGTAAATTAGCTGTAAAATTGCAAATTTTCCCCTCCGTCCCATCGTAAAATGAGTAAAATTGCATGAAATTAGTTATAAAATTGCCTAGTCTTTTCTCTGCCCAATGGCAAAATGTATAGATTTGTAGGAAATTAACTCTGAAACTCGAATATATTTTGCTTACGGCCCCCAACAATCTAGGGCTAGCTCTGACTGCATGTGTGGGTATAGATATGGGTACACAGTAGGATTGGGCGGCATCCAGATTCTCATGTCGTCATACTGTCCTTCTCTCACCCTGGGATTTACGGTATTACCAGCTTAATACACAAGGGGGCGCCGAAAAACCCAGCCAGAAACATAATTGGACGTCTATTACCAGAATGCTAACAACATTTGCATAAGTAATAGCGAATTTACATGGAGGCTGCTAGCTAAATATGCTAATGAGCGCAAACGAAAATAAACAAATTGCAAAGACAGGCAATCCAGCTCATAAAGTTATGCATACAGCGTATTTAGAAAGTAGTCAGACCCATTGACCTTTTACACATTTTATGTTTCAGCTTTATTATTAAAAAATATATAATTAATCCCCACATCAATCTACACGCAATACTCCCAGTCCTACTGCTGAAAAACATCCCCACAGCATGATGGCCACCACTGTGCTTCACCGTAGGGATGGTGCCAGGTTTCCTCCAGATGTAACGCTTGGCATTCAGGCCAAAGAGTTCAATCTTGGTTTCAACAGATCGGAGAATCTTGTTTCTCATGGTCTGAGAGTCCTTTAGGTGCCTTTTTGGCAAACTCCAAGTGGGCTGTCATGTGCCTTTTTTACTGAGGAGTGGCTTCCATCTGGCCGCTCTTCCATAAAGGCCTGATTGGTGGAGTGCTGCAGAGATGGTCGTTCTTCTGGAAGTTTCTACCATCTCCACAGAGGAACTCTGGTGCTCCATCAGGTTCTTGGTCACCTACCTGACCAAAGCTCTTCTCCCTTGATTGCTCTCGGAAGAGTCTTGGTTGTTCCAAACTTCTTCCATTTAAGAATGATGGAGGCCATTGTGTTCTTGGGGACCTTCAATGCTTCAGAAATGTTTTGGTACCCTTCCTCGGACCTGTGCCTCGACACAATCCTGTCTCGGAGCTCTATGGACAATTCCTTTCGACCTCGTGGCTTGGTTTTTGCTCTGACATGCACTGTCAACTGTGGGACCTTATATAGATGTGTGTGTGCCTTTTACAAATGTTGTCCAATCAATTGAATTTACCACAGGTGGTTTCCAATCAAGTTGTAGAAACATCTCAAGGATGATCAAAGGAAACAGGATGCACCTGAGCTCAATTGCGAGCAAAGGGTCTGAATAATTCTGTAAATATGGTATTTTTATTTTATAGAATTTTTCTTAGCAAAATTGTCTTTACCTTTTTTGTTGTTGTTGCTTTGTCATTGTGGGGTATTGTGTGTAGATTGATGAGGATTTATTTTAATTCATCCATTTTAGAATAAGGTGTTAATGTAACAAAATGAAGGGGTCTGAATACTTTCCGAATGTGGGCGGGGGATTGATCCGGTGGCCTACAAAAGGCTCTATTAGGGTGTCATAGCCCCAAATTTTTTTAAAGTAAGCATTGGCCATTTATTACATCACTTTTTTCACATGGTGGGGTCAAATGTATTTTTAAATAAAAATTAGGTCACGGGCCAAAAATAATTTGGAATCCCTGCCATAATGTATGCATAAGAGCGACTGCCAAAACTGACCAATCGCCACCATTCTCTCTACCAAATGACAAATCCTAACCTCCGGTCCATTCTGTCTGATCTCCACAGGTACCATGTCCTGGTGTCCAAGTACGGACGGCTTGCCCCGCTGGCCGAGGTGGACTTGCGTCCGCGCTGCATGGCCACGCTGGAGGTGCGCTGGGGCGAGCGGACGGAGACTCTAAGCTTGCGGTTGGAGCAGACAGTCGGGGAGCTCAAGAAGGAGCTCAGGGCCCTGGTGGACCTGCCAGCCAACGGCATGCGGCTGTACTACATCGCCCGCGAGCTAGGCTCCGCGCTGGGACCTGAGGAGATGAAGTACGGCAGTCGGGCACTCCACTCGTACATGATCCAAGACGGAGATGAGATCCTGGTGGTGCCCAAGACTAAGAGCCGCACAATCTCGTCCACCTCCTTGGACTCCTAAGAAGTGTGTGTGTGTGTGTGTGTGTGTGTGTGTGTGTGTGTGTGTGTGTGTGTGTGTGTGTGTGTGTGTGTGTGTGTGTGTGTGTGACTTATTTATAGACTGACCAGCTTCTGGACACCAACTGTCTACGCTGTCTCTTCATTTAATTTTTTTGATGTTTCTTGGTAAAGCACCTTACTTTATATAAATATACAGTGCCTTGCGAAAGTATTCGGCCCCCTTGAACTTTGCGACCTTTTGCCACATTTCAGGCTTCAAACATAAAGATATAAAACTGTCTTTTTTTGTGAAGAATCAACAACAAGTGGGACACAATCATGAAGTGGAACGACATTTATTGGATATTTCAAACTTTTTTAACAAATCAAAAACTGAAAAATTGGGCGTGCAAAATTATTCAGCCCCCTTAAGTTAATACTTTGTAGCGCCACCTTTTGCTGCGATTACAGCTGTAAGTCGCTTGGGGTATGTCTCTATCAGTTTTGCACATCGAGAGAGATTTTTTCCCATTCCTCCTTGCAAAACAGCTCGAGCTCAGTGAGGTTGGATGGAGAGCATTTGTGAACAGCAGTTTTCAGTTCTTTCCACAGATTCTCGATTGAATTCAGGTCTGGACTTTGACTTGGCCATTCTAACACCTGGATATGTTTATTTTTGAACCATTCCATTGTAGATTTTGCTTTATGTTTTGGATCATTGTCTTGTTGGAAGACAAATCTCCGTCCCAGTCTCAGGTCTTTTGCAGACTCCATCAGGTTTTCTTCCAGAATGGTCCTGTATTTGGCTCCATCCATCTTCCCATCAATTTTAAACCATCTTCCCTGTCCCTGCTGAAGAAAAGCAGGCCCAAACCATGATGCTGCCACTACCATGTTTGACAGTGGGGATGGTGTGTTCAGCTGTGTTGCTTCTACGCCAAACATAACGTTTTGCATTGTTGCCAAAAAGTTCAATTTTGGTTTCATCTGACCAGAGCACCTTCTTCCACATGTTTGGTGTGTCTCCCAGGTGGCTTGTGGCAAACTTTAAACAACACTTTTTATGGATATCTTTAAGAAATGGCTTTCTTCTTGCCACTCTTCCATAAAGGCCAGATTTGTGCAATATACGACTGATTGTTGTCCTATGGACAGAGTCTCCCACCTCAGCTGTAGATCTCTGCAGTTCATACAGAGTGATCATGGGCCTCTTGGCTGCATCTCTGATCAGTCTTCTCCTTGTATGAGCTGAAAGTTTAGAGGGACGGCCAGGTCTTGGTAGATTTGCAGTGGTCTGATACTCCTTCCATTTCAATATTATCGCTTGCACAGTGCTCCTTGGGATGTTTAAAGCTTGGGAAATCTTTTTGTATCCAAATCCGGCTTTAAACTTCTTCACAACAGTATCTCGGACCTGCCTGGTGTGTTCCTTGTTCTTCATGATGCTCTCTGCGCTTTTAACGGACCTCTGAGACTATCACAGTGCAGGTGCATTTATACGGAGACTTGATTACACACAGGTGGATTGTATTTATCATCATTAGTCATTTAGGTCAACATTGGATCATTCAGAGATCCTCACTGAACTTCTGGAGAGAGTTTGCTGCACTGAAAGTAAAGGGGCTGAATAATTTTGCACGCCCAATTTTTCAGTTTTTGATTTGTTAAAAAAGTTTGAAATATCCAATAAATGTTGTTCCACTTCATGATTGTGTCCCACTTGTTGTTGATTCTTCACAAAAAAATACAGTTTTATATCTTTATGTTTGAAGCCTGAAATGTGGCAAAAGGTCGCAAAGTTCAAGGGGGCCGAATACTTTCGCAAGGCACTGTATATATTAATATATATACACACACACATATATGACTTAGTGTGCGTGTTCCAATTTTGGCTTGGTGCGAAGCATCGCTATTGTCAGACGCTGGTGGCACGTCACACCACTGAGATTTTCCATTTTATTTGGTTTGTCAAAATAGAGCCCAGAATAGTATTTTATCAGAAATATTAGTTTTTAAGTAATGTTAGCACAATTAGCATACCCTCCCTCTCTCACCCAATTCTTAAATCATGTGCTTCAGATATCCCAAGATAACCCCTGAGTCAGAATCACAGGGGGTGGTGCGCTGAGAGAGACGCTTCATTGAGCTTTGAGGATGATAGAGCTTGTGACACATAGAGACCACACGGAACATCACTGACCCCAACTCACTCAGGCGATCTGGCGGAAAGAGACAAGACGAGGCCAAATAGAAGGGGTTGGGTTGGTGGGCAGTTGCTATTAAAGGTGGAGAGAGAGGGGGATCTGGAGAAGGAGGTGCACTCTGGTTGCTGTAGGTCTTCCTGCTGTCTGATTCCACATGAAGGGAGCAGCTCTCTCCCCTGCCGAGGGGGAGTGGGTGTTGGAGGGAGAGGCGGTGAACCCCAGGCCAGCCTCACTGAGTAACCACATACCGGCTGCTGTGTCACAGTCACTTCCTCTGTGCTTGGATTACAATGGGTTCACCCAACGGGCAGTGGCCTTCCTCACCTCTTGCTCTCTCTCTCCATCTTCCTCTCTCCCCATCATCCACACCTCACATCCGTCTCACACACCCAACACCTCTTACTGGAACCAGTGTCCATTGTTTTAGTACACCCTGGGTCAACAATGTGGCCCCAGAATTTGTGCTCTCCCATTGGTTCATATTGTCTAATAGGTGTCTTCAGATTCAGAGACCTCCAATTGGTGGAAAGATGTGAGAAATGCCCTATGGTAATCATATTTTGTTGCTGCCCAGTCCAAAGTCAATTTCACTCTGCTTTGGCGTCAGAGGTTAGCTACTCTTCTTATACATGGGAGAAATCAGTAAACCAAGGTGATGATGAAACTGGGTTTATTTACCAATCACTCTACCAATTTATATATCCCTTTTTAATCTGAATTCCTCTTTGATCTTTTTACTTGAAGTATTATGCAAAGTTTGCACCGGTGCAAAAGCTAAATGAGCGTGGCCATAGTCTGCCAGCGCTAGGCTTTGTTTAGAAAAGTAGATGGATCTCGACCTTTTGGGAATTATTTTAGGCACATCACAGGTGCTTCTTGATCCGTTAATGTTGTGTTCGCATGGTTGGTAATGGTAAAGTATGCAATATAGTGTATGTGGGCTGGGATTGTGGTTGGATTTAAAAAAAAATAGTCTGCCGTCATTTACTATGGAGGATTGCATGGACTTGTAACTTAATCTTGAGGGACCTACGATAAGAGTGTATGTTATAGTACATAGTGTATCTCCTATGTTTTTATGTTATGTTTTTTGGAAGATGATCAGATTGATAATTATTAAAGTGATTCTGATTTTTTTTTCTTCTGAAAGCTTCAATGCCTCCAGTTTCAAGAAAATGCTGTCCCTTTTTTTTTCTTTGCTTAAAATCAAACTTACTGTACACACAGAGATCATTTATGGACATATGTTACCTGCTGACTGTTGTTAAATCTGACTTTATGCATAGCACTGTAATACACGTCTGTCTAAGACCCTGTAAAATCATTTTATTTATCGGGTAAATCTATTTAATAATGTCATTTTGCTTTATTGTGGTAATATTGTAAGGGTTTCTTTACTTTATGTTGGTAATGCTTTATTTACAGCCCATTTCAGATGGTATTTACCTACGGGAAAACAATGGGTATTTTCTGATCCTCACTGTACACACACACACAGTTCTTCAAAGAATTCTACATAGTTGGTTACTTTGTATCAGTGAATGCCAAAGAAACCAGGATGAAATTGTTAAACAGTATAATTAGGATAGCCTCATATTATTTCCAAGTAAATATCGGACTAAAGACGAATAAAGCGTTCGTTTTTTTTGGTTTACTTTTTAATATACATGCTTTGTTCATAACCAAGTGGGAAGGTGGGAAAATGCACTTGAACGTCCCTCCAACTGGTAATTGTTCATCAAACTCCAGGCATTTACATTTGTTGGATGACATGAAAATAAAGATCTATGGCCACGCAATGGCCATGTCGGTCTCCGGAACTGGCTTGAAGAGGGCAGTCCATAAGCGCAGACGAATGATGTCAAGGATCTGGAAAGGATTCTGGCAGCTTCTTTAAATAGTACCCTCAAAACACCCGTCTCAACATCAACGGTGAAGAGGCGGCTCCGGGATGCTGGCCTTCTAGGCAGAGTTCCTCTGTCCAGTGTCTGTGTTCTTTTGCCCATCTTTTCTTTTTATTGGCCAGTCTGAAATATGGCTTTTTCTTTGCAACTCTGCCTAGAAGGCCAGCATCCCGGAGTCGCCTATTCACTGTTGACGGTGAGACTGGTGTTTTGCGGGTACTATTTAATGAAGCTGCCAGTTGAGGACTTGTGAGGCATCTGTTTCTCAAACTAGACACTCTAATGTACTTGTCTTCTTGCTCAGTTGTGCACCGGGGCCTCCCACTCCTCTTTCTATTCTGGTTAGAGCCAGTTTGCGCTGTTCTGTGAAGGGAGTAGTACACAGCGTTGTACAAGATCATCAGTTTCTTGGCAATTTCTCGCATGGAATAGCCTTCATTTCTCAGAACAAGAATAGACTGACAAGTTTCAGAAGAACAGTCTTTGTTTCTGGCCATTTTGAGCCTGTAATCGAACCCACAAATGCTGATGCTCCAGATACTCAACTAGTCTAAAGAAAGACAGTTGTATTGCTTCTTTAATCAGAACAACAGTTTTCAGCTGTGCTAGCATAATTGCAAAAGTGTTTTCTAATGAGCAATTATCCTTTTAAAATTATTAACTTTGATTAGCAAACACAGCGTGCCATTGGAACTCAGGAGTGATGGTTGCTGATAATGGGTCTCTGTACGCCTATGTAGATATTCATTTTTTTTTTAATCAGCTGTTTCCAGCTACAATAGTCATTTGCAACATTAACAATGTCTACGCTGTATTTCTGATCAATTTTGTTATTTTAATAGACACAAAAATAGATTTTCTTTCAAAAACAAGGACATTTCTAAGTGACCCCAAACTTTTGAGTGGTAATGTACGTACTGAAGTCACCACCATGGAGCACAAGTCTTCCAACAGGAGCCGAGCCAGTCCAGTCGCACAACCGCCCAGATCACTGCAACAACTTGGCTGCAAGGTAATCAGACTTAATTGGTGTCACCAAGCCTGGAGGTGCCGAAAGCTCCTCCTCCCCTCACTCCCCATCTTTCAGGCAGTGTGTGAACCACACAAGACACATTTGGCTGATGCCATCAGTGTCACACTCCGCCAATTCTGGGTGTTTGCTTAAAGCACCCAGCCCGCCGGCTCCCAATCCCAACCTCCAGTCCCAGCAGAGGCTCTGTCACTACGCAACAGATGGGGCTGAGGTCCCCTCAGCCTGGGCCTTCTCTGACTGGAGCAGCAGGGCCACAAGTTCAAGTTCCTCTACAGAGGGAACACTGGGCTGGCTTGGGGTTACCAGGCTGTGACAACAGGGCTGTCCCGTTAATGCAGGGTCACGCCAAAGTTGGGAGGTGGTGGGGGTTGAGATGTTGCGTTACCTCTTCGCACCCTTGTCCCGTACCCAAGACCTGGCCCGGGGAGGCTGTATCCTGATCTCCCCCATTGCATTATGGAGCAGAAGTGAGGGCTGAACGGAGCCAATTGTGTGCCCAGGAGTAGGAGTCATTTGGGAATGTGAGGTTTGGGTTACCACAAGGAGTTTCTACATTGTGGAGGAAAGAAGAAGAGAGGAGGGCAAGACAAGGCTAACTGCTGGGCATAGGGGGGAGGTTAGAGGGTTGACATGGAGTGGCCCAATCTGGGGATTGAATGTCTCTCGCACTGAGCTCACCCTCACTGTTGATGTAATGCTTTTATGACTTATTGATGTAACTGATCAGTCCGTTTCAATCATTGCTATTTTATTTTCTCAACTTTTAACAATTGAAACTACAATCAGACCATTTAGAAGTAAACCTCCTTGTCAGCAAGACTGTTCCTAGAAATATCTGTTCTTCATTGAGGAATAGATGTGTGCTACCTTACATGGGGCAAATATGCAACGTCACCTCAGCTGAGCTCACTATGTAACAACCGATTTATACAACACTGTCCCCATTCCCAGTGAGCTAAATGGAGGGAGAGGGAGTGAAAGACCTTTATCCATGTTGTGTTGTCACGTGTTGCTGCCTTGCTATGTTGTTGTCTTAGGTCTCTCTTTATGGAAGTGTTGTGTTGTCTCTCTTGTTGTGATGTGTGTTTTATCCTTAATTTTATTTTTTAATTTATTTTTAATCCCAGGCCCCCGTCCCCGCAGGAGGCCTTTTGGTAGGCCGTCATTGTAAATAAGAATTTGTTCTTTAACTGACTTGCTTAGTTAAATAAAGTAAACTATCATGCTGGCTAATGAAGTGTGTGCGTGCGCGCGCGTGTGTGTGTGTGTGTGTGTGTGTGTGTGTGTGTGTGAGTCCATGCGAGAGTGGGAGTTCAAGTGAGAAAATCAGGCCTATTGTCCCCATCTCAATTCCTCCTCCTTCTCCCCGTCCTCGACATTTCCCAAAACACCGGCCGTTAGCACAGGAGGATCTCGGTCCCGGCAGGCCCACTGGGAACATGTTTTTTTTGTTGTCCCCTTTTGGTGTGTTGCTCTCTTTTCACAGGTTGGTAAAGAGTTTATGCATTTACACAACAACGCATGGGAGGAGTAAAATAATCCACCACAAAGAGCCCCTACACTGGTCAATAGGAGCCCCAGGTCAGCCCTCAGTCCTGCAGCCTTTGACACGTCCTGCTCCCCCTCGCTCTAGTTACCTCCACTGTCCCTCTTGCAACAAAGACCCAACTGAGTCCCCTCTCCTTCCCAGACCCTATCAGAACGGATCTACCTGCCATTTCTTTCATACCTTATCTCTCCAGGATCTATGGAAATGATGTATGCTCTGTGCCCATGTAAATGAGGCCATTCCTAATTAAAGAGAACACAGTGTGTCCAAAGTGACTCATGTTAATTCTGTAAGTAGAACTACCCAAGGTCTTGAAAAAGCAGGGTTTAAGCCTGTGTGTGTTTTTTCTCTCTTTGTTTCTCTCTCTCTTTTTGCATTCTACTGCAGAGATAGCCTGCAGAGTTCTGTCTTACTATCCAGGTCTGTGCCCAAACAGTTCGAGCCTCTACTTTTAAAAATCCACCTTTCCAGAAATAAGTTTCTCACTGTTGCCGCTTGTCATAGACCCCCCTCAGCCCCCAGCTGTGCCCTGGACACCACATGTGAATTGATTGCCCCCCCCCATCTATCTTCAGCATTCGTACTGTTAGGTGACCTAAACTGGGATATGCGTAACACCCCGGCCATCCTACAATCTAAGCTAGATGCACTAAATCCCACACAAATTATCAAGGAACCTACCAGGTACAACTCTAAATCTGTAAACATGGGCACCCTTATAGATATCGTCCTGACCAACTTGCCCTCCAAATACACCTCTGCTGTCTTCAACCAGGATCTCAGCGATCACTGCCTCATTGCCTGAGTCCGTAATGCGTCCGCGGTCAAATGACCACCCCTCATCACTGTCAAACGCTCCTTAAAATACTTAAAAGATAAAAATAAATAAACGACCTCATCCTGTCAGTAGAAGTTGCCTGGTTGTTCTTTAAAAGTGCTTTCCTCACCATCTTAAATAAGCATGCCCCATTCAAAAAATGTAGAACTAAGAACAGACACAGCTCCTGGTTCACTCTTGACTTGACTGCCCTTGACCAGCACAAAAACATCCTGTGGCATACTGCATTAGCATCGAATAGCCCCCTCGATATGCAACTTTTCAGGGCAGTCAGGAACCAATATACACAGTCAGTTTGGAAAGCAAAGGCTAGCTTTTTCAAACAGAAATGTACATCCTGTAGCACTAATTCCAAACAGTTTTGGGACACTGTATATGAAGAATGAAGAATAAGAGCACCTCCTCCCAACTGCCCACTGCACTGACGCTAGGAAACACTGTCACCACCGATAAATCTACGATAATCGAGAATTTCAATAAGCATTTTTCTATGGCTGGCCATGCTTTCCATCTGGCTACCCCTACCCCGGCCAACAGCTCTGCAACCCCGCAGCAATTTGCCCAATCCCCCGCACTTAGCTGATGTTCTGAAAGAGCTGCAAAATCTGTACCCCGACAAATCAGCTGGGCTAGACAATCTGGACCCTCTCTTTCTAAAATTTTCAGCCGAAATTGTTGCAACACTTCAGCCACGCTCAAGGTCCTAAATGATATCATAACCGCCATCGATAAAAGACAGTACTGTGCAGCCGTCTTCATTGACCTGGCCAAGGCTTTTGACTCTGTCAATCACTGCATTCTTATCGGCAGACTCAATAACCTTGGTTCCTTAGATAACTGCCTCGCTTGGTTCATCAACTACTTCTCAGATCGAGTTCAGTGTGTCAAATCAGAGGGCCTGTTGTCCGGACCTCTGGAAGTCTCTATGGGGGTGCCACAGGGTTAAATTCTTTTCAGAGTCTTTTCTCTGTGTATATCAATGATGTCGCTCTTGCTGCTGGTGATTCTCTGATCCACCTCTACGCAGACGACATCATTCTGTATACATCTGGCCCTTTAGACACTGTGTTAACAAACCTCCAAACAAGCTTTAATGCCATACAACACTCCTTCCGTGGCTGCTCTTAAATGCCAGTAAAACTTAATGCATGCTCTTCAACCGATCGCTGCCCACACCTGCCCGCCCGACTAGCATCACTTCTGACTTAGAATATGTGGACAACTACAAATACCTAGGTGTCTGGTTAGACTATAAACTCTCCTTCCAGACTCACATTAAGCATCTCCAATCCCAAATTAAATCTATCTATTTCGCCACAAAGCATCCTTCACTCATGCTGCCAAACATACCCTCGTAAAACTGACTATCCTACCGATCCTTGACTTAGGCGATGTCATTTACAAAATAATCTCAAACATTCTACTCAACAAATTGGATGTAGTCCATATTGGATGTAGGCCCTCGCTACATATCCGTTGCCAAACCCATTGTCTCCAGGTCATCTATAAGTCTTTGCTAGGTAAAGCCCCACCTTATCTCAGCTCATTGGTCACCATAGCAACGCCCACCATAGCACGTGCTCCAGCAGGTATATTTCACTGGTCATCCCCAAAGCCAACACCTCCTTTGGCCGTCTTTCCTTCCAATTCTCTGCTGCCAATGACTGGAACGAATTGCAAAGGTCATTGAAGCTGGAGACTTATATCTCCCTCACTAACTATAAGCATCAGCTGCCAGAGCAGCTTACCGATCACTGTACCTGTACACAGCCCATCTGTAAATTTCCCACCCAACTACCTCATCCCCATATTGTTATTTGTTTTTGCTGTTTTGCACCCCAGTATCTCTATTTGCACATCATCATCTGCACATCTACCACTCCAGTGTTAATGCTACATTGTAATTATTTCGCCACTGTGGCCTATTTATTGCCTTGCCTCTCTAATCTTACTACATTTGCACACACTGTATATATTTATATATATACTTTTATATTGTTTTATTGACTGTATATTTGTTTATCCCATGTGTAATTGTTGTTGTTTTTGTCACACTGCTTTGCTTTATCTTGGCCAGGTCACAGTTGTAAATGAGAACTTGTTCTCAACTAGCCTACCTGGTTAAATAAAGGTGAAATAAAAAATTTTAATTGGCTGGGTCTGAGCTTCTCAGGTGGAAAGCTTTAGCCATACAGAGACACGGACAGGGCTGAGGGGAGGAATCAGGGCTCAATCCAAGGAGCTGGCATCTATGTCCGAAATCCTCTTTGTTGTAACTGTTTTGTCTTCCATGATTGGAGGGGAATAAGGTTTTGTTTCAAGAATTTGCCTTTGCTCGTGTAGTCTTTCTGCCCTCATTTCCAGGATATCTCATTTGCTCTCCCTCACTTTCCCTCTCCCTCTCTGCCCACTCAAAGTTCCCCTCCCCACCTACTACTTTGATCTCAGATTAAGTTGAACACTATCCCTGGTAAAAATTTGCACCTGCCTCTTTTAGTAAAGTTCCTTCCAGAGCTTTGGCAGGGGCTTACACTTTTGCCGCCCCTCTCATACAAGGAATCTCTTTCTTCCTGCTCCTTTCGATATCCATTGCATGCCCTAGGCAAGGATTTTGGCTGTTTTCTGGGACTCCCATTTTAACAGTACCGGTAATCCTGCTGGAAGTGAACGAGAAGCGCCCCCTCTGTTTGGACGTCCACCCCCCCGCCCCCTTCTCCCCTCCCATTATCACCATAACAACTGCCACCCCTCCGTCTTTTTCCAGGCCTCTCTTCACTTCTTTTAAACTCTGTGGATGGTTCCCAGTTGGATAAAACACATATGTGTACTGGAGGAAGCCTGGTGAGAGTGGTGAGGGGTTAAATGTCCGTGTTCTGAAGACAGGTGAGTGGTCCATCTATCTACCTCGTCCTCTAGCTCTCTCTCTGTCTCTCTCCTCTCTCCCTTTCCCTCCAACACGTGCATCACCGATTGATGGACAGGTGAGCTGCATCTGAATCTGACTCCCGGACAGGTGTGTGTTCAAACTCGTTTATCCTTGGAATTTCATCGTTTTTTTAAAGATAATACAGAAATTCCTAACATGTTGGATTATCCCTGTTACTGGTATTCATGTTGTATTTAAGGTTTCATGACAGTTTATGGCCTCACCCAGTTCAGCTCTTAGGAAAGCAGGACATGAGAGCAAAGAGGACTTCATACTGCTTTCTGAACATGTGTATGGTGATGTCGCATAGGGAAGATGACAGTGCCATCCTTGGCATAATGTAATCTCTGTGTCATTAGTTAATACTGTATTAGGATTTGATGTTGCATGTTCTAATAATGCCTACTGCTGAGCATCTGGCACTATAGTTTTTGACTTGACAACATGTATGTGCTAATGTTGTGATTTAGAAGTTTATCAGTCTGTCATTCCGTATCTCGGGAGTATTAGCCAACAGTCCTTAATCTATTTATGTCTTGAAGATGCATGGCAATAATGCTGCATTATTTGAATGTTCTGCTAGATGTAATTGGCATGAATTGGATGATTTTCTACAGTTGTTTTCTGTTCTATTTGTTGTAGCTAGAGTAGACTCCTCTTGATAC
The DNA here is from genome assembly GCF_013265735.2 of Oncorhynchus mykiss. Lineage (NCBI taxonomy): Eukaryota > Metazoa > Chordata > Actinopteri > Salmoniformes > Salmonidae > Oncorhynchus > Oncorhynchus mykiss. The sequence goes on along the minus strand of NC_048576.1, from coordinate 45,784,911 downwards.
AGTCAGAAGTTTAGGGCACTGGATTGTGGCCCCAGAAGGGTTGTGTTTACACCACTATAAGAGCCCTTTTTTGTTACAACCCTCAGTTCAGTCCCCAGGCTTTATCTCAATTGTTCTGTTGAAACATCATGGAGTAAATGCCTGTCAGATAACGTGTGGGGGAACTGAAGGAGTGAAAGTAGGGGTTGTGGTAATCTCTGTGTTGACAAAGCATGACGACAGGGCGATGACTGAACAATGGCCCCCTCTCACCAGGGTCCACTAACCTTGGCACACCTGAACACAATTTACCATCAGGCTGAATACTGTACACGCATTAAAGAGATGGCCGTGTAGATTTGGAAGAGATAATTAATTCACATCACATTCCTCAGAGATCACGTTGAGGATAATGTTACACTAACTTCTAACGCTAAACCTAATTCTAACACTAATTATACTTTAACCCTAAGCCCCCCTAGATATAGCATTTTACCTTGTGGGGACTAACAAAATGTCCCCAATAGGTCACAGGTATAGTTAAACATGTCCACACACACACACACACACACACACACACACACACACACACAGAGAGAGAGAGACACAGACAGAAGTAGAAATAAATTATATTATTATGTTTTTTATACAATACAACCATCACAAGAAATGTAGTATTTCAGAAAGCTATCATCCTGAAATTCACTCTCGCTGAAGGACCCTAGTCTCTCCTGTGAAACACATTTCTTGTCATTTTGAATATAAGGAGTGTTTTCTCTGTTTACAAATAAAATAACAATGATTGGCATCATTTTAAATTCACATCTCTGGCTTACACTAAAACAACATTTTAAACTTAAAGGTTTAAGGTTTTCTGAACAGACTACAACCCACCCATCAAACTGGTTATACCATGGCCCACCACCCCTCCTAACCAATCCGCAAAACTGATCAAAGTCACAATAGGCCTTTTGTACCTCAAATTGCAATGGCCATTTCCCCCAAGTCTCACAGACACACACCACCCCCGTACAGATCAAAACACTCAAAGGTGTTTACATACATCACGCTTAAACGGTTTAAGCTGTAAACACAAAACCATTTTTTTTAAAATACACTACCCCAACTCGGATTACTTGAGAAAATATTTTGATAGCATTTTTACTTTTTGAACAATAGCAATATTTAAATGAGCTCCCAATTCAATGACAAAGAAAAGCCCATAGACTCAAATGGTAAAACAATTCAAAAATTCTACACCTATTTCCTTCTACACCGTTTAAGCTATCCACACCAAACCAACATGGAGATGTTCAGACCAGCCCAACTTAGACTGCTTGTCAAAGGATATTTGATTCTATCTATACTTTTGGAAATATAACCATTTTCATATTTGCATAAATTAAAATGGGTGCGCAGATTTGTTCAATCCAAAGCCTACATTTAAAGAATATTGAAGAATGCATCAGTGATATGTATTTCTTGCAACTTTCTGACGACATAATGCATGTGAATGCCTTAGCCCAAGATGTGCTATTATGGAGCCTAACGTTACTCCGGTCCAAGGACCTTATATTCCATTTTCATATGTAGACTGGCTCTGGCAAACAAAACAGCCAAATATCTAAACGTGAATCGATTCTCAATTGCATTACGGTTCTAGAAACATAAAGCCCTCTACTTTCATATCACATCAAAATAATTTCACAACTGCAAAATACACACTTACTGTACACTGATTTAACTGGCAGTCACAGTTGTAGCCGACAGTATTTTTCAGTGCCAACACGTTTCTGGCAGCCTTCTTCCATTACACACAGGTGTTCGGGAACATGCTAGATAGCTAATTAGCAAAGGTGGTCCCCCCTGTCTTCCGTAAACATGCTCTGTTATATGGAGATATGGCCATGTGATACCATGATGATACAGTGCCTTGCGAAAGTATTCGGCCCCCTTGAACTTTGCGACCTTTTGCCACATTTCAGGCTTCAAACATAAAGATATAAAACTGTATTTTTTTGTGAAGAATCAACAACAAGTGGGACACAATCATGAAGTGGAACGACATTTATTGGATATTTCAAACTTTTTTAACAAATCAAAAACTGAAAAATTGGGCGTGCAAAATTATTCAGCCCCCTTAAGTTAATACTTTGTAGCGCCACCTTTTGCTGCGATTACAGCTGTAAGTCGCTTGGGGTATGTCTCTATCAGTTTTGCACATCGAGAGACTGAATTTTTTTCCCATTCCTCCTTGCAAAACAGCTCGAGCTCAGTGAGGTTGGATGGAGAGCATTTGTGAACAGCAGTTTTCAGTTCTTTCCACAGATTCTCGATTGGATTCAGGTCTGGACTTTGACTTGGCCATTCTAACACCTGGATATGTTTATTTTTGAACCATTCCATTGTAGATTTTGCTTTATGTTTTGGATCATTGTCTTGTTGGAAGACAAATCTCCGTCCCAGTCTCAGGTCTTTTGCAGACTACATCAAGTTTTCTTCCAGAATGGTCCTGTATTTGGCTCCATCCATCTTCCCATCAATTTTAACCATCTTCCCTGTCCCTGCTGAAGAAAAGCAGGCCCAACCCATGATGCTGCCACCACCATGTTTGACAGTGGGGATGGTGTGTTCAGGGTGATGAGCTGTGTTGCTTTTACGCCAAACATAACGTTTTGCATTGTTGCCAAAAAGTTCAATTTTGGTTTCATCTGACCAGAGCACCTTCTTCCACATGTTTGGTGTGTCTCCCAGGTGGCTTGTGGCAAACTTTAAACAACACTTTTTATGGATATCTTTAAGAAATGGCTTTCTTCTTGCCACTCTTCCATAAAGGCCAGATTTGTGCAATATACGACTGATTGTTGTCCTGTGGACAGAGTCTCCACCTCAGCTGTAGATCTCTGCAGTTCATCCAGAGTGATCATGGGCCTCTTGGCTGTATCTCTAATCAGTCTTCTCCTTGTATGAGCTGAAAGTTTAGAGGTACGGCCAGGTCTTGGTAGATTTGCAGTGGTCTGATACTCCTTCCATTTCAATATTATCGCTTGCACAGTGCTCCTTGGGATGTTTAAATCTTGGGAAATCTTTTTGTATCCAAATCCGGCCTTAAACTTCTTCACAACAGTATCTCGGACCTGCCTGGTGTGTTCCTTGTTCTTCATGATGCTCTCTGCGCTTTTAACGGACCTCTGAGACTATCACAGTGCAGGTGCATTTATACGGAGACTTGATTACACACAGGTGGATTGTATTTATCATCATTAGTCATTTAGGTCAACATTGGATCATTCAGAGATCCTCACTGAACTTCTGGAGAGAGTTTGCTGCACTGAAAGTAAAGGGGCTGAATAATTTTGCACGCCCAATTTTTCAGTTTTTGATTTGTTAAAAAAGTTTGAAATATCCAATAAATGTTGTTCCACTTCATGATTGTGTCCCACTTGTTGTTGATTCTTCACAAAAAAAACACAGTTTTATATCTTTATGTTTGAAGCCTGAAATGTGGCAAAAGGTCGCAAAGTTCAAGGGGGCCGAATACTTTCGCAAGGCACTGTATGTATCAATCGGGTGATCTTTTGTTTGGCAAACTCTGCTACTGCGCATACAGTATAGAAACACCACCAGTCATACACCAGTCTCTTGAGGTACACAAACCAGGCACAGCTCATCACACATCTAACACCATTCCTTCCGTGAAGCATAGTGGTGGCAGCATCATGCTATGGGGATGCTTTTCAGCAGCAGGGCCTGGGAAACAAATTATAGAGGGAACAATGAATGGATCCAAATACAGGCAAATCCTTGATGAGAACCTGCTTCAGCGTGTAAACCACCTTAAACTGGGGGTGAATATTTACATTCCAACAGCACAATGACCCCAAGCATACAGCCAAAGCAATTATGGAATGGCTTCAGAACAAGAATGTGAAAGTCTTTGAGTAGCCCAGCCAAAGCCCAGACTGGAATCCCATTGAAAATCTGTGGAACGACTTGAAGATTGCTGTTTACCGCCGCTCCACATCTAACTTAACCGAGCTAAAGAAAATCTGCTAGGAAAAATGGGAGAAAATCCTGATACAGCTGATACAGACACATTCAAGACAATTCAAAGCTGTAATCGCCGCCAAAGGTGCTACTACAAATTATTGACTCAGGGGTATGAATACCTATGTCCCAGACCTGCTGTTTTCAACTCTCAGCAGGAGCGGTAGAGATACTCTCAATGATCTGCTATGAAAAGCCAACTGACATTTACTCCTGAGGTGCTGACTTGTGGCACCCTCGACAACTACTGTGATTATTAGTATTTGACCATAATGGTTATTTATGAACATTTGAACATCTTGGCCATGTTCTGTCATAATCTCCACCTGGCACAGCCAGAAGAGGACTGGCCACCCCTCATAGCCTGGTTCCTCTCTAGGTTTCTTCCTAGGTGTTGGCCTTTCTTGGGAGTTTTTCCTAGCCACCGTGCTTGCTGTTTGGGATTTTAGGCTTGGTTTCTTGTACAGCACTTTGATATATCAGCTGATGTAAGAAGGGCTATATATATAATTTATCAAATCAAATATATTTATATCTGTAAATCATTTCCAATAAACATGCAAAAACATAAACAAATGTTTTCACTTTGTCATTATGGGAGATTGTGTGGACTTTATGCAAACTGGAAACCACGTATCCTGAGGCATTTATTGTAGCTGGGGATTTTAATAAAGCAAATTTAAGGACTAGATGCCAAAGTTCTATAAATATATTGACTGTACTACTTGCGCTGCTAAGACTCTCGACCATTTCTATTCAAATATTCCAGAATGCTTACAAGGCCCTCCCCCTGCAAATATGACCACGACTCCATCTTGCTCCTCCCTTCTTATAGGCAGAAACATAAACAGGAAGTACACGTGCGTAGACGTAATCAATGTTGGTCTGACCAATCGGAATCCACGCTCCAGGATTGTTGGGTTCACGTAGACTGGGAGATGTTCCGGGTAGCTTGCGAAAATAATCTGAGTTTATAAGGAAGTATATAGGAGATGTAGTACCCATTGTGACCTACCCTATCCAGAAACCGTGGATAGACGGTAGCATTCACGTGAAACTGAAGTATGAACCACCTCATTTAACCATGGAAAGGTGATTTGAGATTATGGCTGAATACAAAGTGTAGTTATTCCCTCCGAGGCAAACAAACCAGCAAAATGTCAGTATAGAGGCAAAGTGGAGTCGCAATCCATTGGCTCAGACACAGGACGTATGTGGCAGGGTCTACAGACAATCACCGACTATAAAAAGAAAACCAGTTACGCCACTGACACGGACACCGTTGTCTTGCTTCCAAACAAACTTTGCACATTCTTCGCACGCTTTGAGAATAATTGAGTGCCATTGACGTGGCCCGCTACCAAGGACTGTGGGTTCTCAATCTCCATGTACGGCGTGAGTAAGATAGTCAAGGATCGTATCACCTCCACCTTACCTGTCACCCTAGACCCAGTTCAATAGGTCCACAGACGATGCAATTGCCATAACACTGCACACTCTCCTATCCCATCTGGACAAGAAGAATACCTATGTAAGAATGCTGTTCATTGACTATAGCTCAGCATTCAACACCATAGTACTCTCCAAGCTCATCATTAAGCTTGAGGCCCTGGGTCTCAACTGCCCTGTGCAATTGGGTCCTGGACTTCCTGACGGGCCACCCCCAGGTGGTGAAGTTAGGAAACAACAACTCCCCTTCGCTGATCCTCAACACTGGGGCCCCACAAGAGTGCGTGTTCAGCCCCCTCCTGTACTCCCTGTTCACTCTTGACTGGTGGCTATGCACGTCTCCAACTCAATCATCAAGTTTGCAGATGACACAACAGTAGTGAGCTTGATTACCAACAATGACGAGAACGATGTGAGGGCACTCGGAGTGTGGTGTCAGGAAAATTACCTCTCGCTCAACGTCAACAAAACAAAGGAGATGATCGTGGACTTCAGGAAACAGCAGTGGGAACACCCCCCATCCACATCGATGGGACAGCTTGAAGTTCCTCGGCGTACACATCACGGACAAACTGAAATGGTCCATCCACACAGACAGTCTGATAAAGAATGCACAAACAGTGCCTCTTCAACCTCAGGATGCTAAAGATATTTGGTTTGTCACCTAAAATCCACACAAATTTTACAGATGCAGAATTGAAGCATCTTGTAGGGCTGTATCGCCGCCTGATATGGCAACTGCACCGCCCGCAACCGCAATGCTCTCCAGAGGGTGGTGTGGTCTGCCCAACGCATTACCAGGGGCAAACTACCCGCCTCTCCGGGACACCCACAGCATCCGATGTCACAGGAAGGCCAAAAAGATCATCAAGGACATCAACCACCCGAGCCACTATCTGTTCGCCCTGCTACCATCCAGAAGGCGAGGTCAGGACAGGTGCATCAAAGCTGGGACCAAGAGACTGAAAAACAGCTTCTATCTCAAGGCCATCAGACTGTTAAACAGCCATCATTAACTCGTAGAGGCTGCTGCCAACATACAGACTTGAAATCATTGGCCACTTTAATAAATGGATCACTGGTCAGTTTAATAATGGCACTTTAATAATTTTTACCTATCTTGCATTACTCATCTCATATGTATATACTGTATTTTTATACCATCTTTACTTAGATTCGTGTATATTAGGTAGTTGTTGTGGAATTGTTAGATTACGTGTTAGATATTTCTGCACTGTCGGAACTAGTAGCACAAGCATTTCGCTACACCCGCTATAACATCTGCATACCAACATTTTTATTTGATTTATGTTACATTTCAGCTAATAAACATTTAAAATGATTCTGGTGCGCGTAGATATTATGTTGTGCTCCTAACTTTTATATGTTCGGAGCACAAGTGCTATACATTTATTTATTTTAGAGCTCTGGACAGGATGCAAATGTAAGCTTTATTTTTACATTCAATGTATGATAACCATTAATTTGACATTCTACTACCATTCAATCAAATGCTGCTTTGAATTAGATCAGGTCTTGTCCCTTGGATCAACTTGGCAGTACATTTGCTCAGTATAGAATGTATAAACGAAACATGTAAAGTGTTGGTCCCATGTTTCATGTGCTGAAATAAAAGTTCCCAGAAATTTTCCAGGTGCACAAAAAGCTTATTTCTCTCACATTTTGTGCACACATTTGTTTACATCCATGTTCGTTAGCTTTTCTCTTTCGTCAATATAATTCATCCATGTCAAGAAGCTGAATTAACAGCATGACCATTACACAGGTGCACCTTGTGCTGGGGACAAAAAAAGGCCAATATAAAATGTGTAGATTTGTCACACAACACAATGCCACAGATGTCTCAAGTTTTGAGGAAGCATTCAATTGGCATGTCTTATACACAGACAAGTTATACACAGACAAGTTATTTTTGCATGATTTAATTAATTAATCATTACCGTTTTGTTTCATTCATGTGACCGACCAATACTGGTTTGTAACATGTGACAGACCAATAGCTCACGAGACTTCTTCTCTCCAAGCTGAGAACTTGAAACTGAGATATCTTTAGTTCGTTCTCAAAACAAGGTCTGGGCATTCTGCCAAATTGCAGATACTGATAAGTGAGGATTTATTAAATCAGTCACTTGCATGAACACAGAAATGGGTGATTAGAACAGCACATGAATAGAACACAGAAATGTGTTATCAGAAAAGCACAAACATTAAAATTCCATTACACATTTTAGAGAATTTGGCAGTACGTTCAACAGGCCTCACAACTGCAGACCACGTGTATGACGTCATGTGGACGAACGGTTTGCTGATGTCAACGTTGTTAATTTACAGAGTGCCCCATGATGGGGGTGGGGTTATGGTACAGGCAGGCATGAGCTACGGACAACGAACATAATTGCATTTTATCAATAGCATTTTGAATGCACAGAGATACCGTGATGAGATCCTGAGGCCCATTCATCCACCGCTATCAACTCCATGTTTCAGCATAATAATGCAAAGTCCCAAGTTGCAAGGATCTGTACACAGTTTCTGGAAGCTGAAAATTCCCCAGTTCTTCCATGGCCTGTATACTCACCAGACATAGTACCCATTTATATTTATTAGGAATCCCCATTAGCTGCTGCCATGGCACATTAAGGCACTTACATATAAAACAAAAGATAAAACAGTACATCATATATCATTATTACACCATTGCATATCTACAATACAAAATTTCCTCTGGTGGCATGTCACAAGCATTTCGCTACACTCGTATTAACATCTGCTAACCATGTGTATGTGACAAATAAAATTAGATTTGATTTGTGGGGTATGCATGGGTGTCTGAGCTGTGTGCTAGTAGTTAAAACAGACAACTCAGTACATTCAGTTTGTCAACACTTCTGATTGACATGCATATTATTAGTGTTAGCTGTGGGTGTACATTTAAGGGCCAGCCTTGCTGCCCTGTTCTGAGCAACTTGTAATTTTGCCAAGTCCCTCTTCGTGGCACCTTACCACACTACTGAACAGTAGTCCAGGTGCAACAAAACTAGGGCCTGAAGGACCTGCCTTGTTGATAGTGTTGTTAAGAAGGCAGAGCAGTGCTTTATTATGGACAGACTTCTCCCCATCTTAGCTACTGTTGTATTAATAGGTTTTGACAGAGAATGTAACTCAGTAAAATCTTTGAAATTGTTGCAATTTATATTTATTTCAGTATAATTTGACAGTAGAAAGCCTGCCAAGCCAGGCACCAACGCGACCTACGAGGGCCAAAGTAAGGACCCTGGCAATTCAAGCCAGCTCAATTAAAGCCATTAGTGCTCCACTGTTTACGCTGCCCTCTCTTTAGCCAACAAGGCATGGCTCCTAAACAGACATGGTAATGAGGTCCCAGGCCTAGCTTCCTTCCTCAGACAAGGAGACGCTGGAGCGGCTTGGGTTGGCCCGCAGGGTTCCTAGCTTGGTCCACTCACACGGGACCGCAAGATAAATGTGATCCTGACACATTGTTCCTGAACCCATAATGGGGCCTTTTCAAGGCTCCTCTAATGGGCCACTATGGCAGAGAGAAGGGCGGGGGTACCCCCACGGGAAACCTGGGAGACTGATCTTAAAGAAGTTACGTGTCATCGTCGACCGGCTGGCCAGTTGTCTCTCGCTCCCCAGTGCTATTGTTAAACACTTTTTTTTATGAGGAGTTGTCTCTGTGAGTCACTTTGGTATCAGCCTCCTAGAAGAGATATGGTGCAAGTTGCTGGTGATGTGGTTCATGAGGTTTTGTGGGTCTATGGCTTTGGAACAATCAGAAAACTGAATCAACAACACCTGTCTGAATCCCTCTCATTAAATGCCTTGCCCTCAATTAATTATTCTCACTCTCATTGTCCTCAGTGGCCTTACTTCAATCCCTTCTCTGTCTATTTCCTCCATTTAGAATGATCAGACCAGGCACTCCAGTCATTCTCTTCCACCTCTTCAGCTTCTTTTCTCAGAGAGAAGGTGAGGGACGTGGCTCCGATTCTGATTCTGTATCTTATCTAGAGATATAAGATCAGAGCAAATTGCTCGAGGATCATTGTGTTATAGACCATTACAAAAGAGTGAAAGTTGTGTATGTTTAGAAGACATATGTTATTTTCCCTTTCTTTCTGGTTGAACAAGTATGACTTTATTCTTATCTTGATTGAAATCACCAAAATGTATCAGATTACATGAGTAGTCTATATGTTTATGAACAGTTGTTCCCCATTCTTTGCTCGATCTGTTACGGCAGTTGTCTTCCCCTTCATTCAGCTCTTTCTCAGGAGATCATGTACCCCTATGGGCCTACCTACCGAGATCTGGAGACACCCAAGATGGATGATGGGAGTTCCACTGAAATAATTATACTCATGCCATTCATTTTTTTCAATAACCCCTACCGCTCCATCTATGTAAGCTCCCATTTACCCCTTCTTTCCTTCAATACCAGTAAATATCCCCAACTCATAAGAGAGAAATGTTGATCCACCATATCATCCATCTAACCGATAATTGTTATTTTGATCATCAATCTGTTCATCAACAAATCAATTGGGACCGTGCCTCCCTTTCTCTCTATCTCTAGGTCAACAACAACGGTGTGATCTCCTTCGAAGTACAGGTGAGCCAGTTCACCCCCGAGGCCTTCCCCCTGAGTGACAGCAGATCCTTCATTGCCCCACTATGGGCAGACGTGCACAACGGCATCCGCGGAGACGTGTACTACCGTGAGAGCACAGACCCAGAGTTACTGGAGCGGGCCACACAAGAAATCCGCAAGTACTTTAAGAACATGCCCACCTTCACAGCCACCTGGATCTTCATCACAACCTGGCACCAGGTCACCTTCTACGGAGGCAGTCAGACCACCCCGGTAAAATAAGCACAATCACGAATCCCAGGCTGCTATATGCTCCACACACAAAACACCTGCATGCATGCGGACGATGGCCACTGGTAGTACCATTTATCCTACAATAAATGTTTTTAATCATGTGTCTCTGTGTGATGCTTGTGAAGAACTGAGAGTAACTTTTCATACAGTGGGGCAAAAAAGTATTTAGTCAGCCACCAATTGTGCAAGTTCTCCCACTTAAAAAGATGAGAGAGGCCTGTAATTTTCATCATAGGTACACTTCAACTATGACAGACAAAATGAGAAAAAAAATCCAGAAAATCACATTGTAGGATTTTTAATGAATTTATTTGCAAATTATGGTGGAAAATAATTATTAGGAAATGGAAGACATACAAGACCACTGATAATCTCCCTCGATCTGGGGCTCCACGCAAGATCTCACCCCGTGGGGTCAAAATGATCAGAATAACGGTGAGCAAAAATCCCAGAACCACACGGGGGGACCTAGTGAATGACCTGCAGAGAGCTGGGACCAAAGTAACAAAGCCTACCATCAGTAACACACTACGCCGCCAGGGACTCAAATCCTGCAGTGCCAGACGTGTCCCCCTGCTTAAGCCAGTACATGTCCAGGCCCGTCTGAAGTTTGCTAGAGAGCATTTGGATGATCCAGAAGAAGATTGGGAGAATGTCATATGGTAAGATGAAACCAAAATATAACTTTTTGGTAAAAACTCAACTCGTCGTGTTTGGAGGACAAAGAATGCTGAGTTGCATCCAAAGAACACCATACCTACTGTGAAGCATGGGGGTGGAAACATCATGCTTTGGGGCTGTTTTTCTGCAAAGGGACCAGGACGACTGATCCGTGTAAAGCAGGGGTGTCAAAGTCAAATGGACGGAGGGCCAAATAAAAAAATCAGCTACAAGACGAGGGCCGGACTGTTCGAATGTTCATTGAAAAATTTTTAAATGACGCATATAGTCTAGTGAACCTAATTGAACCTACTGAAAACCTAACAAATATATTACAATATGATCAGATAAATAAAGCAATATTTTCTTATGGCTCTGTCAGTAATCTTTAATTTTCAACAGACACAAAAGACAAATTTCCTTTATATAAATATCCCCATAACATGAACATTAAATGAAAGAAACCGGTATTCAAGGCACCATCAGTAGACTATATTTTCTATTTTAGCAAAAGTGGGCTAAATTTACTTCAAAGAAAAAACAATAATAGCAATTTTCTATCATCCACTCAACTGAAATATTTTTAAAATATAATTGGATTGAAATACAAAAAAATAAAGTGCAAAAATCTATTAATCAAAAACAACACTTTGTTTAAGGAGAAGTAACACGCAGTGAAAACAAATATTAAATTTTAACTTTTAAACTTGAACTGAGTAAAAACTCTAAATATGTGATTGCACAGTAATGTTCACTTGTTTGAGGTTGAGGGTGATACTTGGTGGTGTCCCATCTTTTCCACAAGTTCATCAATGTTCGGGGTAAGGCTCTGAGCTGAAGAAATCCTCAGAATTGAGTGGAGGTGTTCAGCAGTAAGTCGACTTCTGTGTGATGTTTTGTTCAGGTTCATCAAAGAAAACAGTTGTTCACACAGGTATGTGCTGCCAAACATAGACAACGTTTGAGCAGCCTGGATGCGCAGCTGGGGCATTGTGCCGGGGAGGAAACGGGCGAACTCCGCAGCACCCACTGCCGCATATTTTGCCCTCAGTGCATCATTGCATTGGAGGTCAATCAACTCCATTTGGAGGTTTGGTGGTGAGCTTTCCACGTCAACAGCAAATGGGTTACCGAGCAGTTCCAACCTGCTTTTTTGTGCTTCAAAGTCAGCAAATCAGCGTCGAAAGTCAGCGGCAAGCATACCTATTTTATCAGCCAACTGTGTGCTCGGGAACGCACTGGTAGAGAGCTTCTCTTTCATGGTCTGGCAGCTGGGAAAGTGGCTCAAATTTTCTTTCCGCATCTGCGTCTCCCACAGAGTCAGTTTGGTTTTAAATGCCTTCACTGTACTGTACATATCAGAGATGACACGATCCCGACCCTGCAGCTGCAAGTTTATTGCATTCAGATGACTCGTAATGTCACACAGAAAAGCCATTTCACACAGAAACATTTCGTCTCGGAGTTGTGTTGTGTCTTTCCCTTTGCTGTCCAAGAACAGACAAATCTCCTCACGAAGCTCGAAACATCTTTGAAGCACCTTTCCCTGGCTTAGCCATCGCACCTCTGTGTGATAAGGCAAATCACCATGCTCCGTTTCTAACTCCGTCAGAAATGCCTTGAACTGGCGGTGATTCAAACCTTTGGCTCTGATAAAGTTAACTGTGCGCGTGATGATGCTCATTACATGCTCCATTTTCAAGGCTTTACCGCACAACGCTTCCTGGTGTATGATACAATGATAAGCTGTCAGCTCACCTGTCGCGTTTTCCTCTTGCATCTTTTCCCGTATCTTCGCCACCAGTCCGCTCCTGTGTCCACACATCGCAGGTGCTCCGTCGGTTGTCAAACCCACGAGTTTTTCCCAAGGCAGCTCCATCTCATTTACACATCTTGACACCTCTTCATACAAATCATGCCCCGTAGTTGTGCCATGCATAGGACGTAAAGCCAAAAACTCCTCTGTCACGCTTAGGTTGGAGTCCACTCCGCGGATGAAAATTGACAACTGGGCAATGTCAGAAATGTCGGTGCTCTCATCCACAGCCAAGGAATATGCAATAAAATCTTTTCCCTTTTTCACAAGCTGCTCTTTTAGATTGATGGACAACTGGTCTACTCTCTCGGCAATGGTGTTTCTGCTCAGACTCACATTTAAAAAGAGTTGCCTTTTTTCTGGGCAAACTTCGTCACAAACTTTAATCATGCAGTTTTTGATGAAATCCCCCTCCGTAAATGGCCGGGCTGATTTAGCGATCTCTTCTGCCAAAATAAAACTGGCCTTGACAGCAGCCTGGCCTTGTGATTTGGCTTTTTTGAACAGAGCCTGTCGAGATTTGAGGCCTCGTTTTAATTCCTCTGCCTTTTGTAGCCTTTGTTCCATGTCCATATTCTTGTTTTTGTCCGCGTGTTTCGTTTCATAATGTCGTCTCAGATTATACTCTTTCAGTACCGCCACACTTTCTCCACACAGAAGACACACAGGTTTTCCAGCTACCTTCGTGAACATATACTCCGACTCCCACCTTGTTTGAAACCCCCGGTTCTCAGTATCCACCTTCCGTTTTGCCATTTTTGATGGGTATCTGAAAGTTAATTTTACTGTGATGCTGACGACTGCTGTGCCAATAAATATTGAAATGAAGCAGCCTACTGCTCGGTGCGTCACCTTTGCATTGTGGGAAATGTAGTATTGGTGCGTGTAAAAGATCTGCGGGCTGCCGGCTTGCTGCGGGCCGGTTCTAATAATAAATCAAGATCATCCCAGGGGCCGTAAAAAACCTTCTTGCGGGCCGGATGTGGCCCGCGGGCCTTGACTCTGACATATGTGGTGTAAAGGAAAGAATGAATGGGGCCATGTATCGTGAGATTTTGAGTGAAAACCTTCCATCAGCAAGGGCATTGAAGACGAAACGTGGCTGGGTCTTTCAGCATGACAATGATCCCAAACACACCGCCTGGGCAACGAAGGAGTGGCTTCGTAAGAAGCATTTCAAGGTCCTGGAGTGGCCTAGCCAGTCTCCATATCTCAACCCCATAGAAAATCTTTGGAGGGAGTTGAAAGTCCGTGTTGCCCAGCAACAGCCCCAAAACATCACTGCTCTAGAGGAGATCTGCATGGAGGAATGGGCCAGCAACAGTATGTGAAAACCTTGTGAAGACTTACAGAAAACGTTTGACCTCTGTCATTGCCGACAAAGGGTATATAACAAAGTATTGAGAAACTTTTGTTATTGACCAAATACTTATTTTCCACCATAATTTGCAAATAAATTCATTAAAAATCCTACAATGTGATTTTCTGGATTTTTTTTCTTCTCATTTTGTCTGTCATAGTTGAAGTGTACCTATGATGAAAATTACAGGCCTCTCTCATCTTTTTTAAGTGGGAGAACTTGCACAAATGGTGGCTGACTAAATACATTTTTGCCCCACTGTATGTAGTCGTCTCAAGTTGAAATCTCTTTGAACTTCTGGGTAAGTATTCGTTTAGTCTAATAGGGGTTGTTTGTTTAGGTTAAAAGGTAAATTCCTCCAGGTGGTGAATTTTTGTTTTGTCTCACTATTGAACTTACCATATGCTTGCACATTCTCACCTCTCTATAGGTGAACACATTTCAGGTTGTGTTGATATCCGACGGTCTGTCATGCTTTTCCATGTTCAACTATGGAGAGATCAACTGGAGCACAGGCACAGCCAGTGGAGGAGACCCTCTGACTGGTTTAGGTGGTAGCACAGCACAGGTAGTCATCATGATATCCTACATATACCATCCCTGACACACATCAAACCAATGAGGGGATTCGATTAATGCCTCTGGCATGCCCCGGGTGAACCGGGTTAGCGTTGATTGCATTTGATTTGGAACCGGACTGCCTCCCTCCGTGTGAGCCAGGTGCCCCGTTAAGCGTGTGGAGTAATGAGTAAGATTCAGTGTTTTCACATGCAAAATTGATTGCTTTTGATTTTTTTTTTTTAACGCTTTATCCGACTTCCCAATGATAACTAGTTTGAAAATTTGAATCTATATTTTAATGGAAATAGATGTTGTATAATGCACCATTCTACATTGTTGACAATATAACAGAGCAGCACAGATTACCATTCGATTTGTGCAGGGCGCACCTTCCTCACCCGGTCACGTGACGGTCATAGCTTAATCGAATCCCCTCAATCTCAACGCCCCACTTACCACCTCTAAAACACATCAGTTCAATCATGATGCCCCATAAACCACCCCTAAAACACATCAGCCCAATCATGGTGCCCCATATACCACCCTTAAAACATGTCAGACCAATCACAACCTCCCAGATGTAGCTAAAATACAGCAGACCAATCTTGATGCCTCCCACCTCTATGAAAGTGATAACCTCCTCACTTGCCTTTTCCCAATCTCTCCCCTCTCCAGTCAGGTTTTAATGGAGGAGAAATCGGTAACTTCCTCAACCTACCTGGGTCCCGTTCCAATGCCGTGGTTGAAATCGAGAGGACGACCAATGTAAACGTGCCTGGCCGGTGGGTCTTCCGTGTAGACACTGCCCTGATAGACCCTGCCAATGGCTGCAGTTACAATGGTGGGCAAAAAGTATAACATAAACAAAGACTTGACACACTGGTCAAATGTCTAGGTTCAAATGTCTAGGTACTAGTCAAGTCCATGTAGACAGTTTCTGTAAACTTGAATCACTCTCCTCATAACACAGCATGAGTCCCCTTATTAAAAAAACAGCATGGCTGGGGAGACCCATAGTCATGAATGTCCATATCTTCTCCTAGGGCGGTTCTATCGGCGCGGTGAGATCTTCTGGCTGTCCGACCAGTGCTCCCAGCGGTGCCGCTGCCTGGACATGGACAACGAGGTGCTCTGCCGGGAGGCGCCGTGTAGCCAGCTGGAAACTTGTGAGCAGAAGGAGGGTGCCTTCTACTGCCAGTCTACGCGCACCAGCACCTGTGTGGTTTTCGGCGACCCTCACTACCACACCTTTGATGGCTTCCTCTACCACTTCCAGGGCACCTGCTCCTACCTGTTAGCTCGGCCCTGCTGGGAGGTGGCTGGCCTGCCCTTCTTCAGCGTGGAGGCCAAGAATGAGAACCGCGGCATGGCCTCTGTGTCCTGGCTGAAAGATGTCACTGTGGAGGTGTACGACCACAGAGTCATCCTGCCTAAGGGCAGCCAGGGCACAATACAGGTGAGCAGAGCAGCACTTTCAAGGAGGACAAATATGTAGGGATGTCTAGGTTTTAGCTCAGCGGGCTAACACAGTCTTGTCAGTTTGCCATAGGTCAGATGTTGTGCCTTTGGGAGGCTAGGTACATAACAGTGGTCTGATCATGTAGTTTGACAGGTAAGACCAGCAGATCCTGTGTACCGCTCTCCAAGAGATTCATTAGGACGTTACCTAAAGTTTTCATAGGAATATTCCATCAACGTCCCACCAAACATACAAAGAACATGGTTGACATGTTCTCAGAATATAAGATATGGTTTTAGACACCTTTCATGAACATTTCTGTGTATCAGCTGTCAGTACGTCGCTTGATGGTCCCAAAGAAACCCAATTGTTTAATTATTACACAGCACCCTTTGTTACTGTGGCCGAGCCCATCAAGGCCCTGATCCATTCACTGTTCTATATCTGTTGACCATTTTCGGAACACGCACACAGTGCTTTCAACTTACATATTTGACCCACTATGAAAAACATGATTACATTGTGCATGTTCATTTATACAGTAATTATTATTCAGCATGTCCTCACCTCGGATTTGAACTCACAACCTCTTGGTTCACAGCCGTCTGATGTATCTGCTACGCCACCATGTCTGTGTTATCGGATTATTCTCTCTTAATTCATTTGATTTACTTATTTCAGAAATATTAGGGCTTTTATATAGTTTTCTAATGTTGGTGGGGCATATAACCTTGTTTTAATGTTACTCTTGATTCGCAATTATAATTTTTTTAAAAACCTGTTTTTCTTGAGTGTGCCTTTAACAGAGCTGAGATTTCCTTCAAAGTGTATTCACCCTATTGCTTACACATATCCAGATGTTTCAGATCTACACAAGTGCCTAGGAAGACGATGTTAGGGTTTGTTTCTGGACAGTGCCAGACTATACCGGCCCCATAAGCACCTGCTCTCGGGTTATCCGTAAATGGGATAGTGGTTAGGGCATTCGTCATTGGTGCTTGTGTCCTGGGTTTGTGACCTGCTAGGGGAGTCACACTCACATTATTAGCAGTATACAGTATGTTAATGTCATTATTTGGCAACATTTGCAGCACCCGTAATTAATCTAATAAACATGTGTTTCTCAATGAAAGATTGGAACCTGTAGGATTACCCCTTGAGCACAAATGATTTCAAGCTAGCTGTGGATTGAGGTTAAGGCATGTTCTTAACTTCGTTACATGAGCATCTGTCCATCGTCTGCTTGAAATGCACTTTGAAGTAAATCTCTTCAAGTGCACTCAAGAAAAAACATTTTATTGATCATAGTGATTGAGGAGTAACATTAAAACCAGGTACAATGCCCCACCAACAACAGATCACTACATAGAAAGCCCTAACATTGCTGAAATAAGTACATCAAATAAATGATGAGAGAATATTCAGATTAACTGTAACTGACACAGACATGGTGACATAAATATCAGAATGCCGTGAACCAAGAGGTTGTGAGTTCAAATTCCAAGGTGAGGACATGCTGAATAATGATGACTGTATAATTGAACATGCACAGTATAATCATGTTTTTCAAAGAGTGCTAAATATGTAAGTTGAAAGCACTGTGTCCCGAACATTGTCAATAGACAAAGAGCTGTGAATGGATCAGTGGTTCACCAATCAGGGCCTTGATGGGCTCAGCAACAGTAACAAGGCGAAATGTGTAATGTGAATTTTTTGGAGGGTGAACGTTTCTTTGGGATCATCAGGTGAAGTCCTGACAACTAATACAAAGACATTTTCTTGAAATATTCCCATGAGACATGTCTAGAAAATGCATATATTATGTTCTGAGCACATGGAACCATGCTCTGTGTAAGTTATGTTTGACATTTAGGGAATGTTTGCCAAAACATGCTAAATAGGTTCTCAGGAGGTTTTTGCTAACATACATAGAATGTTCCCCTAACTAACAGAAAACTGGACACTCAAACATCTGGGGAACATTACAGGTAACATTACAAAAAAGTTTTCTTTCTCTATAATTGTTAGCTGGGCTATCTAATCTAATATGGTGTTTATGTGGTACTGTCCTGCATAATCTGCCCTGAATCTCCTACCTCTCCTTTTCAAGGTGGATGGACTGATGAAGACACTGCCAGTCCAACTCCAGCTAGGTGCAGTCAGGGTGTACCAGTCGGGCATGGCCGTCGCCCTGGAGACCGACTTCGGCCTCCTGGTGACCTACGATGGGCAGCACTACGCCTCCATTTCCCTGCCCAGCTCCTACTTCAACAACACATGCGGCCTGTGTGGTAACTATAACGACGACCCTGCCGACGACCCTGTGCTGCCCGACGGCTCGCTGGCCGAGAGCGTAGTGGCGCTGGGTGGCAGCTGGCGGGCGGAGGACGCTGACTGGCGCTGCACAGACGGCTGTGCCCAGAACTGCAGTGTCTGTGAACCATTGACCGAGGCGTTCTACTTCCGCCCGGACTACTGTGGAATCATCAACAAGACGGACGGGCCTTTCAGGGACTGCAGGGCAGTGGTGGACCCAACGGCCTTTGTCTATAGTTGTGTCTACGACATGTGCAACAACAAGGACAACATTACCACCCTCTGTCAGGCCATTCAGGCCTACGCCTTAGCCTGCCAAGCCCTGGGGGTCACCATACGAACCTGGAGGTCACACACCTTCTGTGGTGGGTGATCTTCTGTCCCGATGTATATAATCTATATGTCGGGTAGAAATGGTTTTGTTTGGACATTTTTATAGCTACCTATCCTTAAAATAAATATGTTACCTACTGTTTCTGTTAGTGATGTATCTAAATTTACTGGGTGGGAGGGGCTGGTCCAACTCAGTGTCATAAAAAAAAATGCATACCCCTCCCCAAAGTTTAAAATATTTTCACTTGACTCCCCTTTTACCGTAAAATAAATTGAACACCCTCCCCCCATATAATTAACTGAAAATAATGTTTATGACCACAAATAACATAACTGTGTTTATAAAAGTGGATATCAACTTTGCCACTTCAGCATGCTTTTGTGGCACAGTCGATGCCACGCAGGGCTACGGGCCAGAAGGTTGAGTGTTGGCCGATCACCACAGACGAGCTCACTCTCCCTGTCTGTTTCATTACACTACGATCAGAGTCGGCTGCACACACTGATCAGCTAGGGTGAAATCAGATTTTCAACATGTTGATGCCATATTTAATTTGATAAAATATATAAAATTAATTTTCCACCAACTGGGTTCTGTGCCAATGCACTACACAACCAATAAACAAAGCATAACGACTTTGGGCACTTTAATATCATGGTTTGCGTTTTTAACACCACAATAAATAGACCATGTCAATCTTGAAAATATATCCATCCCTACCTTGTAGGCTTACCTAGTATTGAAGGCTTGGCTTGACAATCTCCGAATGTCATAAACTTTTTGGTATTTTGTAACAGATGTCTCTTTCCATTCATCAATTGGCTGCTGCACAGTTTGGATTGATTGATTGATTGAATTTGTCAGTAAAATAAATACTGTCACGACTTCCACACGAAGGTGGCTCATCTCCATGTTCGGGCGGCGCTCGGTGGTCGTCGTCGCCGGTCTACTAGCTTCCACCGATCCTTTTTCCCTTTCTTTTGGTTATGTCTGTTTTGTGTTTCACCTGGTTTCATTTTGGTTAATTAGGGGGGGTATTTATCTCGACATTTCCCTTGGGGTTTTGTGTGGGATTGTTTTCGTTTGACTATCAGTGAGTTTGGGTTTCGTTTTCATCAGTTCATGTTTAACAGGTGGTTTTTCCCTGGACTGTGTCTGAGTGGGGTTTCGTGGCTACTTGTTTCTCCTGTGCCTGACTCCACACCCACATCCCCTTGGGGAGATCTGACAGAATCCTGCACCCTAAATCATGGAGTCAGCAGGAGCGGACGCGCCCACCCCGTCCATGGAGCAACGTGTTCAACAGCACACGGCGGTATTACACCGTTTGGGGACAGCTATGGATCAGGTGTTAGTGAGAATGGAGAGATGGGAAAGGAGCGGCCTCCCTACCTCATCTTCACCCACTCGCCAGGCTGCAACAACACCTTCTCCGGCGGCGTCCGGACTCAGCAGGACTCGGCTAGCTCTCCCGAGGGACTACGATGGGACGGCTGCCGGGTGTAAGGGGTTCCTGCTCCAGCTGGAGATTTACCTGGTGACCGTTCACCCGACCCCCTCGGGAGAAGAGAGTGTCAATGTCCTTGTCTCCTGCCTTTCGGGTAAAGCCCTGGAGTGGGCCAACGCGGTCTGGGAAGGCCCGGACTCTGCGAGGGACCATTACCCAGAGTTCACCCGCCGCTTCCGGGCGGTGTTTGATCACCCACCAGAAGGCAGAGCTGCGGGTGAACGGCTGTTTCACTTAAGGCAGGAGACGAGGAGTGCACAGGATTTCGCGCTGGAGTTCCGGACCCTGGCTGCCGGCACGGGGTGGAATGACTGGGCCCTGATGGACCATCATA
Source organism: Oncorhynchus mykiss (assembly GCF_013265735.2). NCBI lineage: Eukaryota > Metazoa > Chordata > Actinopteri > Salmoniformes > Salmonidae > Oncorhynchus > Oncorhynchus mykiss. The sequence goes on along the minus strand of NC_048576.1, from coordinate 45,764,162 downwards.
GGTGTAGCCTGCAGGAGGACATCCGCAGGGAGCTAGCCTGTCGTGACACCACTCTCACACTGGACCAGCTAATAGACATGTCCATCAGGCTGGACAACTTGCTGGCTGCTCGCGGGCGTCTTGATCAGGGTCTGTTTGTTCCACCCCCCAGCACTCCTGCTCCGACACCCATGGAGTTAGGGGGTGCTGCTGCAAGGGCCACCGGAAGAGGAGCCACCTCCTGCACCAGTTGTGGTCGGAGAGGACACACTGCTGACCGGTGCTGGAGGAGCGTCTGGGAGTCGAGAGGGCAGGCAGAGCACGGCTCGAACACCTCAGGTGAGTCATCACCCGGCTCACCCAGAGCCCCCTGTTGGTCAAATGTATGTGTTGATTTCCTTTCCTGAGTTTTCCCCTCATTAGTCGATTCAGGCGCAGCGGGGAGTTTTATGGACCGCGGTTTCACGTGGAAGTTAGGGATTCCCTTGGTGCAGATAGACCAAGCCTTCCCCGTGCACGCCCTAGATAGTCCGTTAGGGTCAGGGTTGATCAGGGAGGCCACGGTTCCACTGGACATGGTGACGCGGGGGTTCATGAGGAGCGGATTAGTCTCTTCCTAATCGATTCTCCTGCGTTTCCAGTGGCCTACGCCTTAGCCTGCCAGGGTATTCCCTGGTTGGCTTATCACAATCCTAACATTTTGTGGAAACAGGGGGCTCTTAAGGGGTGGTCAGAAGAGTGCTCAGGTAGGTGTGTGGTAGTTTCCATCGGTGCAACGATGGTGGAGAGTCCAGACCAGGTCTCCACCGTGCGCACCCCCCCCCCCCCCCCCCCCCCCCCAAATATGCCGATTTGGCAATCGCCGTCTGTAAAAAAGAGAGCGACCCTATTACCACTACATCGACTGGAGAGTTGTGCGATAAACCTCCAGGTGAACGCCGCACTTCCCAGGAGTCACGTGTATCCCCTGTCACAGGAGGAGACGGTGGCTATGGAGACATATGTCACCGAATCTCTGGTACAGGGGTACATTCGGCCCTCCACATCACCTGTCTCCTCGAGTTTCATTTTTGTAAAGAAGAAGGAGGGAGGTCTGTGTCCGTGCATTGACTATAGAGGTCTAAATTCCATCACAGTGGGGTTCAGTTACCCGCTACCTCTCATCGCCATGGCGGTGGAGTCATTCCACGGAGCACGCTTCTTCACAAAACTGGATCTTAGGAGCGCGTATAACTTGGTGCGAATCCGGGATTGAGATGAGTGGAAAACCACATTTAGGACCATCTGGACTGACCACCGTAATCTGGAGTACATCCGGGCGGCGAGGAGACTGAATAATCGTCAGGCAAGGTGGGCGATGTTTTTTACCAGATTTCGCGTCACTTTCTCTTACAGACCAAGTTCCCGTAACGCGAAGGCCGACGCACTGTCCCCTCTCAATGATACCGAGGAGCGGTACATCGATCCCACCCCCATACTTCCGGCCTCTTGTCTGGTGGCACCGGTGTTATGGGAGGTGGAAGCGGACATCGAGCGGGCGTCTCGGTTAGGACCTCCTCCACCTCAGTGTCCAGAAGGTCGGAGGTACAGTGCCTTGCGAAAGTATTCGGCCCCCTTGAACTTTGCGACCTTTTGCCACATTTCAGGCTTCAAACATAAAGATATAAAACTGTATTTTTTTGTGAAGAATCAACAACAAGTGGGACACAATCATGAAGTGGAAGGACATTTATTGGATATTTCAAACTTTTTTAACCTTTCTGATCTCCCCATCCCGGATCCGGGATCGTGAATACAGACTCAAGCTCATTACCATAACGCAACGTTAACTATTCATGAAAATCGCAAATGAAATTAAATAAATATGCTAGCTCTCAAGCTTAGCCTTTTGTTAACAACACTGTCATCTCAGATTTTCAAAATATGCTTCTCAACCATTGCAAAACAAGCATTTGTGTAACAGTATTGATGGCTAACGTAGCATTTAGCGTAGCATTTAGCATTAGCATTCAGCTGGCAACATTTACACAAAAAAACAGAAAAGCATTCAAATAAAATCATTTACCTTTGAAGAACTTCAGATGTTTTCAATGAGGAGACTCTCAGATAGCAAATGTTCAGTTTTTCCTGAAAGATTATTTGTTTAGGACAAATCGCTCCGTTTTCTGCGTCACGTTTAGCTATGAAAAAACCCCTGTATCCAGGATTGTGTAAATCTATCAGCAAGCTCATTAGCATAACCCAACGTTAACTATTCATGAAAATCGCAAATGAAATGAAATAAATGTGCCATCTCTCAAGCTTAGCCTTTTGTAAACAACACTGTCATCTCAGATTTTCAAAATATGCTTCTCAACCATAGGAAAACAATAATTTGTGTAAAAGTAGCTAGCTAGCGTAGCATTTAGCGTTAGCATTAGCGTTAGCATCCAGCACGCAACATTTCAACAAAAACATAAAAGCCTTCAAATAAAATAATTAACCTTTGAAGAACTTCGGATGTTTTCAATGAGGAGACTCAGTTAGATAGCAAATGCTCAGTTTTTCCAAAAAGATTCTTTGTGTATTAGAAATAGCTCCGTTTTGTACATCACATTTGGCTACCAAAAAAAACCTGAAAATTCAGTCCTCAAAACGCGAACTTTTTTCCAAATTAACTCCATAATATCGACTGAAAACATGGCAAACGTTGTTTAGATTCAATCCTCAAGGTGTTTGTTCACATATCTCTTCGATGATATATCGTTCGTGGAAGCATGGTTTCTCCTCTCAATCAAATGGAAAAATACTTGCACATGGCTTTGCGCACCAGTTTCGACGCAGGACACCAGGCGGACACTTGGAAAATGTAGTCTCTTATGGTCAATCTTCCAATGATATGCCTACAAATACGTCACAATGCTGCCGACATCTTGGGGAAACGGCAGAAGGTCTAAGCTTATTCCTGTCGCATTCACAGCCATATAAGGAGACATTAGAAAACAGAGCTTCAGAAATTCTGCTCATTTCCTGTTTGACGTATCATCTTGGTTTCGCCTGTAGAATGAGTTCTGGGGCACTTACAGACAAAATATGCATAGTCGAGCATCTTTTCGTGACAAAATATCGCGCTTAAAACGGGAACGTTTTTTATCCAAAAATGAAATAGCGCCCCTAGAGATGCAACTGGTTAACAAATCAAAAACTGAAAAATTGGGCGTGCAAAATTATTCAGCCCCTTTACTCTCAGTGCAGCAAACTCTCTCCAGAAGTTCAGTGAGGATCTCTGAATGATCCAATGTTGACCTAAATGACTAATGATGATAAATACAATCCACCTGTGTGTAATCAAGTCTCCGTATAAATGCACCTGCACTGTGATAGTCTCAGAGGTCCGTTAAAAGCGCAGAGAGCATCATGAAGAACAAGGAACACACCAGGCAGGTCCGAGATACTGTTGTGAAGAATTTTAAAGCCGGATTTGGATACAAAAAGATTTCCCAAGCTTTAAACATCCCAAGGAGCACTGTGCAAGCGATAATATTGAAATGGAAGGAGTATCAGACCACAGCAAATCTACCAAGACCTGGCCGTCCCTCTAAACTTTCAGCTCATTCAAAGAGAAGACTGATCAGAGATGCAGCCAAGAGGCCCATGATCACTCTGGATGAACTGCAGAGATCTACAGCTGAGGTGGGAGACTCTGTCCATAGGACAACAATCAGTCGTGTATTGCACAAATCTGGCCTTTATGGAAGTGGCAAAAAGAAAACCATTTCTTAAAGATATCCATAAAAAGTGTCGTTTAAAGTTTGCCACAAGCCACCTGGGAGACACAACAAACATGTGGAAGAAGGTGCTCTGGTCAGATGAAACCAAAATTGAACTTTTTGGCAACAATGCAAAACGTTATGTTTGGCGTAAAAGCAACACAGCTGAACACACCATCCCCACTGTCAAACATGGTGGTGGCAGCATCATGGTTTGGGCCTGCTTTTCTTCAGCAGGGACAGGGAAGATGGTTAAAATTGATGGGAAGATGGATGGAGCCAAATACAGGACCATTCTGGAAGAAAACCTGATGGAGTCTGCAAAAGACCTGAGACTGGGACGGAGATTTGTCTTCCAACAAGACAATGATCCAAAACATAAAGCAAAATCTACAATGGAATGGTTCAAAAATAAACATATCCAGGTGTTAGAATGGCCAAGTCAAAGTCCAGACCTGAATCCAATCGAGAATCTGTGGAAAGACCTGAAAATTGCTGTTCACAAATGCTCTCCATCCAACCTCACTGAGCTCGAGCTGTTTTGCAAGGAGGAATGGGAAAAAATGTCAGTCTCTCGATGTGCAAAACTGATAGAGACATACCCCAAGCGACTTACAGCTGTAATCGCAGCAAAAGGTGGCGCTACAAAGTATTAACCTAAGGGGGCTGAATAATTTTGCACGGCCAATTTTTCAGTTTTTGATTTGTTAAAAAAGTTTGAAATATCCAATAAATGTCGTTCCACTTCATGATTGTGTCCCACTTGTTGTTGATTCTTCACAAAAGAATACAGTTTTATATCTTTATGTTTGAAACCTGAAATGTGGCAAAAGGTTGCAAAGTTCAAGGGGGCCGAATACTTTCGCAGGGCACTGTACGTCCCGCTTGGTGTTCGTGATAGATTGATCAGGTGGGCCCACACGCTACCCTCCTCTGGTCATCTGGGGATTGAGAGGACAGTGCGGGCTCTTAGGGGGAAGTACTGGAGCCCACCTTGGCTAAGAATGTGAGGGTTTATCTTTCCTCCTGTTCGGCGTGAGCTCAGTGTAAGGCTCCTAGACACCTGCCCAGAGGGAAGTTACAGACCCTCTCCTTTCCACAGCGGACTTGGTCACACCTGTCTGCACTACGGGGTGCCTGAGGATATAGTTTCTGATCGGGTCCCCAGTTCACTTCCTGGGTTTGGAAGGCGTTCATGGAGCGTCTGGGGGTTCGATCAGCATGACCTCTGGTTTTCACCCCGATAGCAATGGGCAGGTGGAGAGAGTGAACCAGAATGTGGGCAGGTTTCTGAGGTCGTATTCCTAGGACCGGCCTGGAGAGTGGGCGAGGTTCGCCCCATGGGCCAAGATGGCCCAGAATTCACTTCGCCACTGTCGCCGTTTCAGTGCGTGTTGGGCTATCAGCCGGTCCTGGTACCGTGGCATCAGAGTCAGACCGAGGCTCCTGCGGTGGAGGATTGGATGCAGCACTCAAAGGAGACCTGGAGAGACATCGAGGAATCCCTTAAACGGGCCGGTGGGCGACAGAAGGTGAGCGCTGGCCGCCACCGTAGTGAGGCCCCCGTGTTCGCACCGGGGGACCGGGTCTGGCTCTCGACCCGAAACCTGCCTCTCCGCCTGCCCTGCCGGAAGCTGGGTCCGCGGTTTGTGGGGTCATTTAAAGTCCTGAGGAGAATAAACGAGGTTTGTTATAGGTTACAACTCCCCTCTTACTATTGTATTAACCCCTCGTTTCATGTGTCTCTCCTCAGGCCGGTGGTAGCTGGTCCACTACAGGATGTCTCCTTGGGGAGATCTGACATACGTACAATCCAGTCAAACGTTTTTGGCCACACCTACTCATTCAAGAGTTTTCTTTATTTTGGCTATTTTCTATATTGTAGAATAATAGTGAAGAGTGAAATAGAGAAATAACACATAGGGATCATGTGGTAACCAAAAAGTGTTAAACAAATCATTTTTCAAAGTAACCAACCTTTTCCGTGATGACAGCTTTGCACACTCTTGGCATTCTCTCGAGCAACTTTATGATGTAGTCACCTGGAATGCTTTTCCAACAGTCTTGAAGGAGATCCCACAAATGCTGAGCACTTGTTGGCTGCTTTTCCTTCACTCTGCGGTGCAACTCATACCAAACCATCTCAACTGGGTTGAGGTCAGGTGATTATGGAGGCCAGGTCATCTGATGGAGCACTCCATCTCTCTCCTTCTTGGTCAAATAGCCCTTACACAGCCTGGAGGTGTGTTGGGTCATTGTCCTGTTGAAAAACAAATGATAGTCCCACTAAGCGCAAACCAGATGGGAAGGCGTATCACTGTAAAATGCTGTGGTAGCCAAGTTGGTTACGCGTGCCTTGAATTCTAAATAAATCACTGACAGTGTCACCAGCGAAGTACCTCCTCCTCTATGCTCCACAGTGGGAACCACACATGCGGAGATCTTCTGTTCACCCACTCTGCGTCTCACAAAGACACGACAGTTGGAACCCAAAGGATTTGGACTCATCAGACCAAAGGACAGTTTTTCACCGGTCTAATGTTCATTGCTCGTGTTTCTTTCCCCAAACAAGTCTCTTCTTATTGTTGGTGTCCTTTTGTAGTGGTTTCTTTGCAGAAATTCGACCACGAAAGCCTGATTCACATAGTTTCCTCTGAACAGTTGATGTTGAGATGTGTCTGTTACTTGAACTCTGAAGCATTTATTTGGGCTGTTATCTGAGGTGCAGTTAATTGCCGATATCTGAGGCTGGTAACTCTAATGATCTTATCCTCTGCAGCAGAGGTAACTCTGGGTCTTTTCTGTGGCAGTCCTCATGAGAGCCAGTTTCATCAACCACGCTCGATGGTTTTTGCGACTGCACTTGAAGAAACTTTCAAAGTTCTTGAAATGTACTGTTTTGACTGACCTTCATGTCTTAAAGTAATGATGGACTGTTGTGTCTCTTTGCTTATTTGAGCTGTTCTTGCCATAATTTGGACTTGGTCTTTTAACAAATAGGGCTCTTCTGTATACCATCCCTACCTTGTCAAAACACAACTCAAACATATTCAAACATATTAAGAAGGAAAGAAATTCCACATATTATGTAGAAAATAGTACAAAGAAAGAAAAAGACTTGAATGGGTAGGTATGTCCAAACTTTTGATTGCGAGACTTATTTTTTTACATAATTAATATGTAATTACATAGAGAGATAGAGATGAATAAATGCGGGATGATGAGGGATGAGGGATGATTTTAAGTACAATTCTTACAACTTTGTTTTGCTGGTAGCTTATTCTTTAGAAGTTTGGGGCTGCTGGTGAACCATGATGTGAAGGCACAATTGTCACGCCCTGGCCACAGAGAGGCTTTTTATTCTCTATTTTGGTTAGGTCAGGGTGTGACTAGGGTGGGCATTCTATGTTCTTTTTTCTATGTTTTTGTATGTCGTTGTTTTTGCCCGGGTATGGTTCTCAATCAGGGACAGCTGTCTGTCATTGTCTCTGACTGAGAACCATACTTAGGTAGCTCTTGCACACATGGGTTTTGTGGGTAGTTGTTTTCTGTTTTGTGGATTGCACCTTGCAGAACTGTTTGTTTGTTGTTTTTGTTCAAGTATTGGTATTTATTAAACCTATTATGAATACTTACCACGCTGCACCTTGGTCCTCTTCTCCTTCTCCCGACGACATTTGTTACAGAACTACCCACCACCAAAGGACCAAGCCGCGTGTAATGGACTCCTGGACATGGGAGGAAATATTGGACGGCAAGGGACCCTGGGCACAGCCGGGAGAGTATCGTCGTCCGAAAGAGGAGCTGGAGGAAGCTAGAGCGGAGCGGAAACACTAAGAGGAATTGGCTCGAGGTAACGTGCACGAGAGGCAGCCCCAGAAAATATTGGGGGAGGCACACGGGGAGATTGGCGGAGTCAGGCAGGAGACCTGAGCCAACTCCCCGTGCTTACTGTGGCGAGAGAGTGACTGGGCAGGCACCGTGTTATGCGGTGAAGCGCACAGTGTCCCCAGGGTGCACGCATAGCCCGATGCGCTACATCGCAGCTCCTCGAATCGGCCGGGCTAGAGTGGGCATCGAGCCAGGAGGGATAATGCCGGGCCCGGATTATACGGCACCAGCCCTACGCACGGTGTCCCCGGTTCGCCAGCACAGCCCAGCCCAGTGCGGCCTGTTCCAACTCTCCACACTTGTCGGGCTACAGGGGGTATCCAGCCAGGACAGGTTGTGCAGGCTCGTTGCTCGAGACCTCTAGTGCGCCTCCACGGCCCAGTGCATCCGATGCCTCGGCTAAGGAGGAGGCCGCCTGTATGTCTCCCCAGCCTGGTGAGTCCTGTGCCTGCTCCCAGAACCATGTCTCCATCCAGTCTGTAGCTGCCAGAGCCGCCCTCCTGTCCGGAGCTGCCAGAGCCGCCCTCCTGTCCGGAGCTGCCAGAGCCACCCTCCTGTCCGGAGCTGCCAGAGCCGCCCTCCTGTCCGGAGCTGCCAGAGCCGCCCTCCTGTCCGGAGCTGCCAGAGCCGCCCTCCTATTCGGAGGTGCCAGAGCCGCCCGTCAGTCTAGAGGCGCCTGAGTCGCCATTCACTCCGGAGCCGCCAGAATCACAGCCCCTCAGTCCAGAGGCGCCCTTCAGTCCGAGGCCCGCTGCGAGGGTCCCCGCTCCAGAGGCGCCACCTAAGTGGGCCAAGACTGAGGTGGAGTGGGGTCCACGTCCCGCACCCAAGCTGCCGCCGAAAAGAAGGCCCACCCGGACCCTCCCCTTTATAGAGTCAGGTTTTGCGGCTGGAGTCCCGCACCTTTGGGGGGGGGGGTACTGTCACGCCCTGGCCATAGAGAGGCTTTTTTTTCAATGTTTTTGTATGTCGTTGTTTTTGCCCGGGTATGGTTCTCAATCAGGGACTGTCGTTGTCTCTGATTGAGAACCATACTTAGGTAGCTCTTGCCCACATGGGTTTTGTGGGTAGTTGTTTTCTGTTTCGTGTATTGCACCTTGCAGAACTGTACTTACCACGCTGCACCTTGGTGCTCTTCTCCTTCTCCCGACGACATTCGTTACAATAATCAAAGTGACACTGGACTAGCAAACTTGCCAGAGTTTTCAGCATGTCTATAGCTAGGTTTCCATCCAATTGGCGACAGATTTTCATGCGAATTTTCTAAAATCTTCATTATAACAATGTGCCATTTCAGAGTTTCCTTTAGGATAATTTGGCACCGGACAACATAACAGGGAAGATTTTAATTTACCGAACATTTGAGAAATTTAATGGACATTCATATGCATTCAAATTCAACCTGGTGCAGCCAGCACCATCAATAAACGAGGGATGTTGGCCAATTGAGACACATTTACGTGTCCTTAATAACAGCCTATAACTAATTACAAATACACTATTCCTTGTGTTCCGATGTGTAGCATATACAACACTTTATGGTCTACTTTTTTGGAGGGGTTTTAAGCTACTTTACTAAAACAATAATTGTCCACCTCACGGTTTAGCTGTCAGAGATTTGAGCATGTCAGATGACTTCTTTATGTCAGATGGTTACTGAGTCTACTACACAGATATAGATGTACAGAAGGAGGGTAATTTGTAAATGTTCTATCCTTATATTTTGTATAAAGATAAACACTATATTGTCAGATATGAGTTACTCTGGTAGGCCTGAAACGGTCTTCCTCACCTCAAGTTCAACTGTCAGTTGCAGCAGTTTGACAACCCTCCCCTATTTTTGACCACCACTCCCCCCAGTAAATGTCGATCTGTCCCTTAGATGTGGTTAATATCATAATGTAACTTATGTAATCATGTAATCATGTAGCACATAAAAGCATAACAATCTTAGGTTAATCTGATTTGTTAAATACAGTAACATCCTATTTCTCCTTTGATTGGTTGCCAGCCCTGAAATGCCCTGAGTCCAGCCACTACCAGGTGTGCACCAGTGCCTGCGCCTCCTCATGCTCGGACCTCACCTCCCACCTGTACTGCACCCACCCTTGCACAGAGGGCTGCCAGTGTGACCCGGGATACGTGCTGAGTGGCAACCGTTGCGTCCGGCACCAGGACTGCGGCTGCGAGCATGAGGGCCTCTACTACCCTCTCAACGACACTTTCTGGGCGGGCCCTGCCGGCGAGGATGGAGAGTGCACCCTGCGCTGCGTCTGTGGGCCCAACGGCAAAGTCTCCTGCTTCAACGATTCATGTAGAGAAGGCGAAGTGTGTGTGACAGAGTTCGGCCTGTTGGGCTGTTACCCCCGCAGGGAGGGGGTGTGTTCTCTAGGCCAGAATTTTGTGACGGCCTCTTTCGACGGGACCTCCATGCCCTTCCCGGACGACAGCTCCTACTACCTGCTGAGGTCGTGTGGGCCAATGCCGGCCAACGTGTCTGCTGTGGAAGTAAAGATGGGCCGGCGGCTGGTAAACAAGGGTCCATACTGGATGCGGCCCGTGGTGGTCAGGGTGGCCAACCTGGAGGCCCAGATGGGTGGATCGGACTTTGACACGGTGAAGGTCAGTATTATAGCCTGGTGCTCCAGTCTGTTTGTGCTTTAGCCAACTTTTCTCTGTGTTTGTTCATTGTCATTCCAGATACACAGTATGGGGACCAGGCTATTTTGGTGCTACCTCAGTTCAATTGAGAGAAAATGCATGAGTCTCCAGACAAATAAACAGACAAAAGTATGTGTAAAGATTATCTGAGCATTGATATTGTGCTACATTGTGGGTAGGTTTTCCAGACCCAGGCACAGGAGGTTGGTGGCACCTTATTGGGGAGGACGGGCTCATGGTAATGGATGTAGTAGAATAAGTGGAATAGTATCAAACACATGGTTTCCGTTTTATTGTATGCCATTCCATTCGCTCCGTTACAGCCATTATCATGAGCAGTCCCCCCTCAGCAGCCTCCACTGGACCCAAGGCAACTTTACTTCTGGACTAAGAATCACTTTCAGTGGAGAAACTTCATTTAGAATTATATTTTTACACCAGGAGTAGGCTAAATATGAGTCTGGGAAACTGGCCTGAAAGTCTGTCATCATGAGATGAATACCTTTCTCAAAGTAATTTAGCTGGAATATGTAGTTCAATTGAATACAGGCTTAACAGAATGACAACAGAGATAATATAGTAAGGAATTTTATTGAATAGTTTGGTGTAGGCTTTGTCTCCAAGGAATGCTCCCCAGAGCAAGATGCTGATGACAGGTTGCCCTATGCTGCGGGAAAGGAGTTCCAATGACGGGTCTTAAGGTTATTATGCTGGTGGTTGTGGGGAGATAGGTCATTGGACGACTGTTGCTGCAAAACAAGGTTTGAGTTGACATATAAATACTCCCCTAGATTAATGCCCATTGGTTGAAAGAAAGATAGTGATTATTGCACGAGTGAGTAGGTTAATCAGCAACAGTGGTGGAATTGCCTTAGTGTGCCGTGCTCATAGGCTAATAGGTGAATGATATTCCACACGCTTGATAATAGAAAAGGAGGAAGAGACGCTATGCTAACGAGCTAACGTTAAGACACTATACTATAAATACTTGCCATGCTGACAAGGTGTCATTATAACCCCTGCCATATAAATACCTGCTATGCTGATGAGTGAGATAGGAAGCGATGTGAATTATGAGTTTACTAGATGAATGAAAAGATCCATTCGGACCAGCCTTACTGATTGAAAATGGGTAACTACGTAACAGATATATCACTGCACTACTGTACATTACAGTGACTGAATGTTGCTGCTACTACCTCTCTATGACATAATGTTATGATGTGTCTAAATCCCAGCTGAACGGTGAGCTGGTACTACTGCCTTATGTCCACCCACTGGAGACCCTAATGATCTACCGCGCCCCTGGCAACGCTACCGTGGTGGAGTCCAGCGGATTGGTCCTAGTCCGCTACACCCGTCAGGGCCTCCTCAACATCTCTCTCTCTACCCTCTTTTACAACGCCACCTGCGGCCTGTGCGGTCTCTTCAACGGAAACGCCAGCGACGATCTCCGTCTGCCTAACGGCCGGCTGGCCGAATCCCTCGAACTCTTCACTGAGGGCTGGCGAGCCATTGCTGACGACCTGACATGCAATGGCGATTGCGATGACCTGTACCGCATGTGCACGGACCTGCGGCTCTACCAGAGCCCGTGGATGTGTGGCAACATCAACGACCTGGGGAACAGCTCCTTCCTGGCGTGCCACGGTGCCGTCAACCCCTCGCCGTTCTTCCGGAACTGCCTGTACAACATGTGCATGCGGGAGGGAAACCGCTCGGTGCTCTGCTCTTCGCTGCAGGCATATGCCTCGGCCTGTCAGGATGCCCAGGTGGACCTTGCTGCCTGGAGGAGTGCTACCAATTGCCGTGAGTTAGTCCCTCGCCACCACCTTGGAGTGATGTTGAGTGATGGACTGATTGTGTATTTTTCCTTTATTAACCAAACCTTGGCTCTGCTAATTCTGAATAGCCCTTTCTCTTGTTTCTCTTTCTATCTCTGTCCCGACCTCTCTCTATGTCTCTCTCCTTTTTTCTCACTCTCTTTTACTTTCTGTTACGATCCCTCTATCTCTCTCTCTCTATTTGTCTATTACTCCACTCTCATCTCTCTCTGCCCACCCCTCTCTCTCCTTCCCGCAGCCTTGCCCTGTCCGGAGAACAGTTACTACGATGAGTGCACCAGCGCTTGCCCACTGACCTGCGCCGGCCTGGATGAGCTCGCCGAGCTGTGTCCACTGTCCTGTCGGGAGGGCTGCCAGTGCAGGGAGGGCTTTGCACTCCACAACGGCCAGTGCGTGGCGCGCAGCGACTGCGGCTGCATCATCTCTGGGGGCCGGCAGCTGGCCACCAACCAGATCTTCTGGAATAACTGGGAGTGCCAGGAGCGCTGCTACTGCAATGGCTCGGACAACCGCGTCTACTGCACGCTGACACCGTGCCAGGAGGGTGAGTACTGCCAGGAGGACCTTGAGGGCCTCTACTTCTGCCAGCCGCGCACTGAAGCGTTGTGCATTGCCGCTGGTTACAGCCACTTCCTGCCATTCGGAGGTGTGCCCTTCGAGCTGCAGAGCAGCTGTACCTTGATCCTGGCTACAACGAGGTGCAACAGCGGAGTGGCGGGAGAGGAGGATATAGACCAGAGCACCGCCACCCGACCCAAGACGAGCACCAGCGCCGACCTCCCTCGCTTCAAGCTGTCAGCCCAGAACGAGGAGAGGGACACGGGGCAAGCCATCTGGGTGAGGGGGTTCATCTTGGAAGTCTACGGCTATGAGATTGAGGTGTCTCGGAGCTATAAACACACCATCACGGTGAGTGTATTATACACTTTTCATACTACCTTTCCATCCTGAATTAAACTGTATTAGCTCAGATATTTTCATTTCCCATTGTCCTTTTTTAGCACGATTCCAGAAACTATGGTGGATGCGTAACTAGGCCAGCTCAGTAAAATTTGTTTTGACTTGGCTCGGTTCCACTCAGTAGGGTGAAAAGCCTGGGGCACAGTCAGTCTTGTTAGACTTTATTAGGAAGAAAAACATGTGGTAAGTAACAGGCCAAGAATCTTACCAATGCTTTTCAGAGAATCCAACTGAAAAAAAGACAGGAGAAATGTGTTCTTACAATGTCTTGACACTTTTCATTTCAATGCATATTCATCCTTCCAGTGTGACTGATGTGTTGTGAATCTCACACAGACATGTGAGGGAGAGTTATTTGTTAATGAAGCCGATAGAATAGCGGAGCGAAGAGTGAATTCCTCTTTGATTGGCTCAGGGCGGATCTTATTTCCATTGGCATCTGTTATTAGACTGGATTGGGCTCAGGGTAACGGCTGACCTGAGCGACATTTGGAAAAGGTTCACAAACCAACCGAAAGATCTGAGGAGAACCACAATACACACACTCAATCCCATACACTCACACTTGCTAGTTATAACACACACAACACTCCCCCACGCACACACACACACACACACGCACACACAAGCACACACACACACACACACACACACACACACACACGCACACAGTCATTACTCACTCTCCCATGCTCTCTCCCAGGTGAATAAGGAACGTCTGTACCTGCCTTTGAAGCTGGGGCCGGGGAAGGTCCACATCTTCACTTTCGGCATGCAGCTGGTGTTGGAGACGGACTTTGGCCTGAAGGTTGCCTTCGACTGGAACACCCTGCTCCTGCTCACGCTGCCTCGACGCCTCTACAACACCACCTGCGGCCTGTGCCAGGGCATGCCACTTTCCTCTCCACCCGCACTCACCACCAGCAACTGGGGCATGGCCTGGGCTGAGCAAGACACATTCTGCCAGGTGGGCTGCGGTGACTCGTGCCCACGTTGTGGGTTGGTCGAGAGAGGCTTTGGTGCCACCGATGCCCCTTTACTCGTCGCGGACGCCTACATGGAAGGCGTGGCCCAAGATGGTGAGGGAGGAGGAATCAATGTTGATGGCGGGGGTTACACGGGAATCCGATTCCACCTGGGCGATGGGCTGCACTTGTTTGTGGAGCCCGAGGCAGTGCGTCTGTGCGGGTTGATCGTGGACCGGGGCGGTGTGTTTGCGCGCTGCCACAGCAAGGTGGTGCCGGCGTTCTTCTACCAGAACTGCCTGCAGGACACATGCCTGGACCGGGGTGCCTCGGGGACCATTTGCAACTGGCTGCAGATCTACACCAGCACATGCCAGACCCAGGGGGTGCGTGTGTTAGGCTGGAGGAGTGACACGCCCTGTGGTGAGCACAATAATAATTGAGGCACGAATCAAGTAGATTGAGTTGAGTTTAATTCTTTCCAGCCCAGGTGGAGGCTTATCTTACATGGGACTACTCCTCAGTAGTAATAGCCTATTAGATATTATTAGGTTCTGACAAACAGAGTGAAAAACGAACAGACAACTGGTCAAAGTTCAAACCAAGTTTATTCACCCACTGGGTCAAACAGCTGCAAAGACAAAACATGTTTACACAAGCACATATATTTATACCTTCCTCCTATGCTGAGTCTCCTCCTTGCACATCTGGGAAAACCAATACATCTCTGTTTGCTAGACAGGACTTTAGTGGTGCCTGTTCTTTCTCACTTCATCTGACCTGGACTCATCTGACCTCGGCCAAAATTCTTCACTCCTCCCCAACTCACGCCTGTCCTACCTTATCTGTTGACTGAAACCAGAACCATTGCCCTCCTCCTCTCCATAGGATACATGAGATTTTACAAAAGCATGTTCTTACAAAATGTAAACTTTCTGCCCTCCCCTTTCTCACTCAATAGATGTCCATACCCTCAGGAGTTTAGAAGTTAGTGCCCAACAATAACAACGGATACTTTCACCAAGGTTACATAGAGTTCTCAGTCATATGAGTAAAGGAGAGATGAATCACAAAGCAGCAGCTTTATGTTACCGTCCTACACAATGACATACAATACGCTGTCAAATGAATAACCAACTGATATTTTAACGTTTGTTCTTATGTATTCTGCATCTATCCTCCACTTTGCACCCAAACTGTAATCTGTCCAGAGAACCAATGCCAGGTAAATGAATCATGTAATCGTCATGTCTGTGTCTCAATCAAAGGCATCATATTCCCTAGTGCACTACATACGGAGTAGGGTGCCATTTTGGACACAACTCACATTTCCTTTACCCATATAAAGACATACTTCTTTTTCTCCTTCCCCAGTGCTGACGTGCCCAGCCAACAGCCACTACTCTAGCTGCATGTCAGTGTGCCAACCGCAGTGCGCCCCAGCCCGCGGCCCGAGGGAGTGCACCCAAGACTGTGTGGAGGGCTGCCAGTGTGACCAGGGATACGTCCTCAATGGCAAGGGTTGCATCCGGCCCAAGAACTGTGGCTGCTACAACGACGGCAAGTACTATGAGGTGAGTCAGTCACACAGACAGTAGTCTCTCTCCACAGACATTCGTATACACGTGGCAAGCTAGTTAGCTTAAGATTTCAATTATGGCTTGTGAAAGTACACAGAAAGTACTTAAAGACACACTCCAGCAATTTTTTTTACTTGTTCTATTGAAAAACAAAACCCTGCGTATAAATACAGTAAGGTTCACACACTTAATGGTAAAAATAATATGTTTTGAGGTAAATAATGTTTTTTAGACACAAGTGTAAACTTCATGGAGTAGGCCATTCAAGGAGTTGGTCTGATGGTGCCAATGGCTTTGAAACATTCTCAGCACATTTAAGGAACTTGACAGAAAAACTTTCATTACATTAACAGAACGTTTCCTAAAAGTTCAAACATGGTCACATTTTAACATTGGGAATAGTTTGACGTTGGGAATGTTCTCAAAATCTTCCAAGGACCTCCCGGGTGGCGCAGTGGTCTAGGGCTGTGCCACCAGAGACTCTGGGTTCGCGCCCAGGCTCTGTCGCAGCCGACCGCGACCGGGAGGTCCGTGGGGCGATGCACAATTGGCCTAGCGTCGTCCGGGTTAGGGAGGGTTTGGCCGGTAGGGATATCCTTGTCTCATCGTGCACTAGCGACTCCTGTGGCGGGCCGGGTGCAGTGCACGCTAACCAGGTCGCCAGGTGCACTGGCTTCCGGGTTGGATACGCGCTGTGTTAAGAAGCAGTGCGGCTTGGTTGGGTTGTGTTTCGGAGGACGCATGGCTTTCGACCTTCGTCTCTCCCGAGCCCGTACGGGAGTTGTAGCGATGAGACAAGATAGTAACTACTAACAATTGGATACCACGAAATTGGGGAAAAAAGGGGGTAAAATAAAAAATAATAATAAATTCTTCCAAGAACGTTAACAAAACGTTATTCTGTGGGAATTTCAGTACTTCAGCATAAAGTTTCCTACAGGTTTCCACATGGTTCTATTTAAAGTCATGTTCTCAAATTGTTCCGAGAATGTAAACTTTCCATAAAAACCACAAGAACTTTAGTAACGTTTAGAAAACGTTGTAAGAGCGTTATTAAAACATATAAATTCTGTTCTCAGCATAAACAAAACTCTCTCTATTCTGTATCTTGTTAAGTGTTCAGGGGTCCACTAATTGGTCACACCTGATCTTAATGAGAGCTGTATCCTTTGAAATGGGGTCTGTTTAAGTAGACTAAAATTAGCAGCTTTGTATTCGTAAAAAAAACATGGCATGCTAGCTCCATCCTGGTGGCACAGTGGACACATTCAATGGATAGAGAATTTAAGATTATAGGGTTGAATCTCACTGAATACATGTGTTTGCATAATTAATGTGAAAGGAAATTAATTTCCATGTCTCCTATCGCTGCTTGGAGTAAAAAAAAGTTTACCCAAATTAAGCTAGCGGTGTTGTTAAAAGTCTTATTGAAACATTCAGTGTAAGTTTTAAGGAAGTTATTCACAAACCTTTAAATAACCTATAATTTCCATTCTCAGAGTGTCAATAAAAACCTCCCAGGAAACGTATTCGCAGCAAGTACGGGTGCTGAGGGAAAAAAAATTGAATATATATTTATATTTATTTATTTTTTCCTTCAGATTTTTCATATGAAAAATCTGAAGGAAAAAATAAATAAATATAAATATATATTAGATTTTTTTTCCTTCAGATTCTTCAGGGGGTGCTATAGCACCCTCAGCACCCGTACTTGCTGCGAATATGTGGGAGAGACAGACAGTTAGTGGTTAAATTGACAGTTCTATTAAAAAATATATAAGTTTGGACACACCTACTCATTCATGGGTTTTTCTTTATTTTTACTACTAATAAAGAAAAATCCTTGAATGAGTAGGTGTGTCTTAGAAGAGCAATAGAGCCTTCTGTAGCGCGGGCAAAGGTTTTTTTTTGCACTGATTTATACAGGTAAAATTCCATTGGGATTTAAATCTATTTTGTGAGCAAGGAAAGGCATTAAAAAAATATATTGTAAAATGAGTTCCTTAAGTTTGTTTCCTTTCCCCTTCCACTTGCTATCCCTTCTCCAGCCCAAACAGCTGTTCTGGAACAGTGATTGCACCAAGCGCTGCCAGTGCATCGGCCGTAATCTCATCCAGTGTGACCCGCGCCGCTGCAAGGCCGAGGAGGAGTGCGCCCTGCGCCATGACGTGCGCGGCTGCTTCACCCAGCGCTCGCAGCATTGCGTGGCGTCCGGTGGCGGTGTCTTCAGGACCTTTGACGGGGCGTCCCTCCGCCTGCCTGCCTCCTGCTCCTTCGTGCTGTCCACCAACTGCCACAAGCTACCTGACCTCTCCTTTCAGCTCATCGCAAACTTCGACAAGTGGAGCACACCCAACCTCACCACCATCTCCCATGCATACCTCTATATTAACGAGGAGAATATCCTGATCTCCGGGAGCACCGTGAAGGTGATGGGGAGGGACTGAGGGTAGATTTAAAAAGTGGTAAGATGGTTGGATGGATGAGTGCATGGCCGCGGGAAGATGATTTGGGGTGGGGGTGATGTCAACAGGTGCATTTTATTTTTGCATCCTATCATCTGTTTATTTTGGAGAGAATACATACAATGTTTTTTTATTTTATTATTAGTTTGAGGTTGGATGGTGAGTCATGTGTATAGTTACATCTATCATACAATTATTTGTGTGTGTGTGTGTACTTAAAAAGTCCACGAGTGCATGTATCTCACAGCCTGTCCTCCCCCCAACCAGGTGAACGGCACTCCTGTGTCGTTGCCTTTTGTCACGGGCCTGATGACGCGCGTCTCCACATCGGAGGGCTTCCTGGTCATCGACACGCCCCAGGACATCCAGGTGCGCTACAACCGCTTCAACACGCTCAGCATCACTATGGGCCAGCGGTTGCAAAACAAGGTTTGTTGTTGTTTTCCCTTATGGTTGGATAACATTATGTAAGCATTATGTAGAACATTACCTGGTTATTGTAAAGCATCTTTGGGTTTTAGAAAATAACTAAGAGAGCTATAAAATAGCATGTATTATTTTTTGTAAGGTGTGCGGCCTTTGCGGCAATTTCAATGGAGACCCTACTGACGACTACATCACCTCCCGTGGAAAGCCGGCCATCAGCGCCCTGGAGCTGGCCCAGAGCTGGAAGACCAATGGCATGCAGAACAGGTGAGGGGGAGAGGAGCCATGGGGAAGGGGGGAGGGGAGGGGGGGGGGGGGGAGAGATAGACAGACAGTTAGTAGTTAAATTGACAGTTCTATTAAAAAAAATATATTTAAAAAAACACCCTATGGTGTTATTGCTTCCTCCAAGCCATTAAAAAATGTGTTTACTGGTTAATTAGCAATGTCCAGAATGTCCTAGGATTTATGGAGAATGTAGTGGTGCTAGTTGAAACATTATATCATTGGTGCATTCAAAAGCATGGATGGATCTGCCCAACTCTACCTCTACCTCCCATCTCTTCACCCTCCCTCACTCCAGCTGTGATGAGACCCAGTACATGGCGCTGGCCCAGTCGTGTGAGAACACAGCTGTGCTGGGCCTGCAGGGCGAGGAGGGGTGCCAGAAGCTCACCCAGATGAAGGGCTTCTTCCAGCCCTGCCACGGCCTGCTGGACCCCAGGCCCTTCTACCAGTCCTGCTACCTGGATGGTTGCTATAACCACCACAAGGCCCAGGTGTGCGGCTCGCTGGCTGCCTACGCCGAGGCCTGCCGCTCCCTAGGCACGCTCACCACCAAGTGGATTGCCCAGGAGAATTGTTGTAAGGGCACAGGCATGGGGACGGTCATGGGGGCATGGCGCCACTGGGAGGAGAGAATGGGTTTCTGAAGGGGTTACAAGGGGAGGTACAAGGGTGAATATTGATAAAACATGTTAAAGAATATATATATATATATACAGTGCCTTGCGAAAGTATTCGGCCCCCTTGAACTTTGCGACCTTTTGCCACATTTCAGGCTTCAAACATAAATATATAAAACTGTATTTTTTTGTGAAGAATCAACAACAAGTGGGACACAATCATGAAGTGGAACGACATTTATTGGATATTTCAAACTTTTTTAACAAATCAAAAACTGAAAAATTGGGCGTGCAAAATTATTCAGCCCCCTTAAGTTAATACTTTGTAGCGCCATCTTTTGCTGCGATTACAGCTGTAAGTCGCTTGGGGTATGTCTCTATCAGTTTTGCACATCGAGAGACTGAATTTTTTTCCCATTCCTCCTTGCAAAACAGCTCGAGCTCAGTGAGGTTGGATGGAGAGCATTTGTGAACAGCAGTTTTCAGTTCTTTCCACAGATTCTCGATTGGATTCAGGTCTGGACTTTGACTTGGCCATTCTAACACCTGGATATGTTTATTTTTGAACCATTCCATTGTAGATTTTGCTTTATGTTTTGGATCATTGTCTTGTTGGAAGACAAATCTCCGTCCCAGTCTCAGGTCTTTTGCAGACTCCATCAGGTTTTCTTCCAGAATGGTCCTGTATTTGGCTCCATCCATCTTCCCATCAATTTTAACCATCTTCCCTGTCCCTGCTGAAGAAAAGCAGGCCCAAACCATGATGCTGCCACCACCATGTTTGACAGTGGGGATGGTGTGTTCAGGGTGATGAGCTGTGTTGCTTTTACGCCAAACATAACGTTTTGCATTGTTGCCAAAAAGTTCAATTTTGGTTTCATCTGACCAGAGCACCTTCTTCCACATGTTTGGTGTGTCTCCCAGGTGGCTTGTGGCAAACTTTAAACGACACTTTTTATGGATATCTTTAAGAAATGGCTTTCTTCTTGCCACTCTTCCATAAAGGCCAGATTTGTGCAATATACGACTGATTGTTGTCCTATAGACAGAGTCTCCCACCTCAGCTGTAGATCTCTGCAGTTCATCCAGAGTGATCATGGGTCACTTGGCTGCATCTCTGATCAGTCTTCTCCTTGTATGAGCTGAAAGTTTAGAGGGACGGCCAGGTCTTGGTAGATTTGCTGTGGTCTGATACTCCTTCCATTTCAATATTATCGCTTGCACAGTGCTCCTTGGGATGTTTAAAGCTTGGGAAATCTTTTTGTATCCAAATCCGGCTTTAAACTTCTTCACAACAGTATCTCGGACCTGCCTGGTGTGTTCCTTGTTCTTCATGATGCTCTCTGCGCTTTTAACGGACCTCTGAGACTATCACAGTGCAGGTGCATTTATACGGAGACTTGATTACACACAGGTGGATTGTATTTATCATCATTAGTCATTTAGGTCAACATTGGATCATTCAGAGATCCTCACTGAACTTCTGGAGAGAGTTTGCTGCACTGAAAGTAAAGGGGCTGAATAATTTTGCACGCCCAATTTTTCAGTTTTTGATTTGTTAAAAAAGTTTGAAATATCCAATAAATGTCCTTCCACTTCATGATTGTGTCCCACTTGTTGTTGATTCTTCACAAAAAAATACAGTTTTATATCTTTATGTTTGAAGCCTGAAATGTGGCAAAAGGTCGCAAAGTTCAAGGGGGCCGAATACTTTCGCAAGGCACTGTATCCTCCAAACACCGGCTTCTCTGGGATTATCACTTAAGTATACACTACATATATAATATATACAGTATATATTTCCTTTATTATAATTATATATATTTTTGTTTCCTCTTGAACCTGGGCCAAGGGGCTTCAGCCCCGGTAAGCCCCTGTCTAAATCTGGCCCTGCAAATATGTAAGTTCAAAACATGTTAAAAACACTGTTTATGTGTGGGTGTCCCTGACCTTGCCAACAGACAAAGAGCCATGAATGGATCAGTGGTTCACCGATTTGGGCTTTGATTGGCTCGGAAAAGTAAAAGGAGGTGGTGTGTAATGAAACGTGTTTGTTTCTTTGGGACCATCAGGCGAAGTCCTAAAAACGTATTTCGGGACGTCCCTCTGAACAAGCTGGGAACTAGACAAAAACCTCCAGAGGACCTTGACAGAACGTACTGTTTTAAACTATGTCATTTGAACACAGGAATGTTCTTTCAACGTTCCCACAAAACGTGTCTAGAACATTCATATCTTATATTCCGAGAACATCACAACCATGTTCTATGTGTGTTTGGTTGTGACGTTGATGGAATATTCTCCTAACCCTCAGAAAACTAGACACATGAATGTTCTTACAACGTTCCAATGAAAAGTGTCCAAAACATTAATATAGAATATTCTGAGAACATGTTAACCATGTTCTGGGCAAGTTCCGTTTGACATTAAGGGAATGGTCTCTGGGAAACAGTTCTTGCACATCACTGGAAGATTCATATGAAAATATTAGGTAATGACCTAATGAGACTCTAAAGGGAACATTTTTTTGTTAGCTGGGAGGTGTGTGCAATTAAATTATCAGGTAGGACAGAAAACCAGCAGTACTCTGGAACTTGGAACTTGTAAGATTTGAATACCCTTACTTTAAGGCAACATACAGAGTTCCGCAGGGTAGGTCCGTTATTGTTCTTACTACACATAAAACTTTGAGCATGCGTTGGTGTCCGTGGAGGAAATTTCAGGGAAATTTGATTTATGTTTTTCTAAACTGAGCATCAGGCTATTCAAGAATGACAGTCAGTTCAGTTGTGTTCTCATGGTTGAATGTTAATGGTGTGACAGCTAACATTGTTCCTGGATCTGTCTTTAGCAGAATGGATCTACGACCCTTGTGCAGGAGAGATCTGCACCAACAACACGTGTGAGCAGGAGAACGGGGGAGACCTGTGTGGCTGCCCTGAGCTGCCCAACAACGCTGGTGGTGAGTGCGAGGGGGCAGAGTGGGGGAGTCGAGAGAAGGGGGTGAGCGAGGGTGGGGGGGGGGATTGATTGTTGGGCTAGACAAGAATAGAGACAAATGTAGATTTTAAATTTTTTTTAATCTCAGTTATTTATTTATCCTACTCGGTCACATTTTGATCAAATCTCTTACAAGAAATACCTGAGTTGTGTTCACTAGGCATGAAATGGGAGTAAACCGTTTGAACACGACTTAAGCCCAAGTCTAGAAACTGAATACTGGGTAGCTACTGTATTCTTATGATTCTCAAGCCCTGTGTTTTCCCGCCAGGCGAGGATGACATAATCCAGGCGGAGGTGACATGTAAGCACGCCCAGATGGAGGTGTCCATCTCCAAGTGTAAGCTCTTCCAGCTGGGCTTCGAGCGTGAGGACGTGAGGATCAATGACCAGTACTGCCCCGGCATTGAGGGAGAGGACTTCATCTCCTTTCACATCAACAACTCCAAGGGCCATTGCGGCTCCATTGTACAGGTAATTAACCACAGATTGAGGGTCAGTAGATCATTTTTCAATTCTAACCTTTATCATTAGGGGTGTGATAACATATCTGGCCCTGTATCAGTGGTCTCCTTCCACATAAACAACACAAAGGAACAGTGTGGCTCTATCAGACAGGTAGCCACAGATCTACAGTCGGATTAGTCTACCTTTAATCAGAACTGTAATCATTAGCGGGATGAAAAAATATCTGATCCTGGATTAGTGCTTAGAGTGCTACTTCCACCTACAGGTGGCGAATACGTCTTAGGCTTGTGACTCAGGGATAATAGAGCTCCATTTTCTTGGTGAGAATCTGCGTATAGCCAATAGGGTAGATCTGTCCTACTACACTGCAAAAAGTGAAATCTAAGTAAGCCTAAATATCTTATATTGAGTGATAAATCTCTTAAAATGTGTTTTTTTCCTTAGTTTTTTTTCATGCAAAGCTAAATGAGCTAATGTCATTGACAGATAGGTTTGCTTATTTTAACCTAAAAAAGGCTTAATACAGGTAATGTATCTTATTTCAAAATACTTGACCTTAATACTGACGATAAAGGTAAAATATTGTGAAAAACACATTGAAATTAGATAAATTACTTGTATTAAGCCTTTAGTTTAAAATAGGCAAAATGATCTGCTAATGACATTAGATAACTTACTTGGTAAAATATATATATATATATATATATATATATATATATATATATATATTATCACTCAATAGAAGATACTCTACTTGACCAACAATATGTGGACACCTGCTTGCTGAACATCTCATTCCAAAATCATTAATATGGAGTTGGTCCCCCCTTTGCTGCTGTAACAGCCTCCACTCTTCTGGGAAGGCGTTCCACTAGATGTTGGAACATTGCTGCGTGGACTTGCTTCCATTCAGCCATGAGCAATAGTGAGGTCGGCCACTTATGTTGGGCGATTAGGCATGGCTCGCAGCCGGCATTCCAATTCATCCCAAAGGTGTTCGATGGGGTTGAGGTCAGGGCTCTGTGCAGGCCAGTCAAGTTCTTCCACACCGATCTCGATGAACCATTTCTGTTTGGGCCTCGCTTTGTGCACGGGGGCATTGTCATGCTGAAACAGGAAAGCGCCTTCCACAAACTGTTGCCACAAAGTTGGAAGCACAGACTCATCTAGAATGTCATTGTATGCTGTAGCGTTAAGATTTACCTTCACTGGAACTAATGGGCCTAGCCCGAACCATGAAAAACAGCCCCAGACCATTATTCCTCCTCCGCCAAACTTTACACTTGGCACTATGCAAGCAGCGTTCTCCTGGAATCCGCCAAACCCAGATTTGTCTGTCGGGACTGGCAGATGGTGAAGCATGATTCATCACCCCAGAGTCCAATGGCGGTGAGATTTACACCACTCCAGACAACACTTGTCATTGCTCATGGTAATCTTAGGCTTGTGTACGGCGGCTTGGCCATGGAAACCCATTTCATGAAGCTCCCGATGAACAGTTCTTGTGCTGACATTTCTTCCAGAGGTAGTTTGGAACGCGGTAGTGAGTGTTGCAAATGATGACAGGCAATTTTTTATTTTTTTTTACACGCTACTTGCTTCAGCACTCGGCGGTCCCATTCTGTGAGCTTGTGTGGCCTACCACTTCGCGGCTAAGCCGTTGTTGCCCCTAAACGTTTCCACTTCACAATAATAGCACTTACAGTTGACCGGGGCAGCTCTAGCAGGGCAGAAATTTGACAAACTGACTTGTTGGAAAGATGGCATCCTATGACGGTGCCACGTTGAAAATCACTGAGCTCCTCAGTAAGGGCATTCTACAACCAATGTTTGTCTATGGAGATTGCATGGCGGTGTGCTCGATTTTATACACCTGTCAGCAACTGGTGTGGCTGAAATCCACTAATTTGAAGGGGTGCCCACATACTTTTGTATATACAGTGTATTTAGGCTTGCTTAGATTTTACTTTTTGCAGTGAATCCAAATAGCCAGTAGGGCTCCATGTTACTAGTGAAATCTCTTCCCAGATCAATAGTCATACTATACCTACTGTAATGACGGTTATTGTCTGGAATTTCTATCTTCAAAATGTGAACATTTTATTTTCTACCAGTCCAACGGCACACACATCATGTACAAGAACACGGTGTGGATCGAGAGTGTGAACAACACAGGCAACATCATCACCAGGGACAAGACAATCAACGTGGAGTTTACCTGCGCCTACGAGCTAGACATCAAGATATCCTTGGAGACCGTGCTCAAGCCCATGCTCAGGTTAGAGGACCTTCTTTTTCTCAACACTAGGGTTGCAAACTTTCCCAAAATTCCCAGGCTTTCCAGAAATCCCAATTGTAAGATTCCCAGAATCGGAAGGGAATTAGCAGGAAATCTAGAATACTTACTTATTTTGGTTTTATATCTATACATTTATTTGAATGATAGATATACAGTATGTGCCATGTCACATTGGACAAGGAGACAAGAGATTGGACACGACCAATGCTTTCCATTCCCTGACTTCCCTCTCCCTATCTCCTCCCCACCTTCTCTCTCTCTCCCAACTTCCCTCTTGCTTTCTCTTTCTCCCTCTCTCCAGTGTTATCAACCTCACCCTCCCCACCCAGGAAGGCAACTTTATCACTAAGATGGCGCTGTACAAGAACTCCTCGTACCGCCAACCGTACCGCGAGGGTGAGGTGGTGCTGAGCACACGGGACGTCATCTTTGTGGGGGTGTTTGTGGAGGGGGCCGACGAGGACCAGCTCATCCTCATTGTCAATATGTGCTGGGCCACGCCGTCCCGCTACAGCAACGACCACCTCCGCTACGTCCTCATAGAGAGAGGGTAGGCTCAACACCTACGGCCAAAACAGCACCCTATCCATTATTAGGCTCAGAAAATTCTTGCAACTTTCCCTATGTAATGGGTGCGTGCTGGTGGCAGGGAGGTCAGGCGCAGGAGAGTGAACTTGATATAGAGAGCAGTTTAATAAATGCCATATATACAAAAATGTATATAAAAGGGTACAAAACCCATCGCACACCAGAACATGACTTGCACAAAACATACAAACAATCACAGACAAAAGCATGAGGGGAAACAAAGGGTTAAATACACAACATGTAATTGATGGGATTGAAACCAGGTGTGGTGGAAGATGAGACAAAACCAATGGAAAATGAAAAATGGATCAGCGATGGCTAGAAGGTCTGTGATGTCGACCGCTGAACACTGCCCGAACAAGGAGAGGGACCAACTTCGGCAGAAGTTGTGACAGTACCCCCCCCCCCCCCCCCCCCCCCCCCCCTTGACACACGGCTCCAGCAGCACGTCGACACTGACCTCGGGGGCGATCCGGATGGAGACGATGGAACTCTCGCAGCATAGAAGGATCCAACACGTCCTCCACCGGAACCCAGCATCTCTCCTCCAGACCATACCCCTCCCAGTCCACGAGGTACTGAAGGCCCCTCACCTGACGTCTCGAATGTCCAGAGGGGGCGGAGGGACCTTCCGCACCTCAGACTCCTGGAGCGGGCCAGCTACCACCGGCCTGAGGAGAGACACATGGAACGAGGTGTTAATGCGGTAATCGGGGGGACTCCGACTCTGATGCCAAGGAGCCAGAACCGGCTGATACCCCAATACACACTGGAAGGGAGAGAGGAATGCCCAGACCCTCGACGTGAACTGGGGACCCCGATCAGACACTATTAACTCAGGCACCCCGTAGTGCCGGAAGACATGTGTAAACAGAGCCTCCGCAGTTTGTAGGGCTGTAGGGAGACCGGGCAAAGGAAGGAAACGACAGAAAAACGATCCACAATGACCAGGATCGTGGTGTTTCCCTGTGAAGGAGGAAGATTGGTTAGGAAATCTACCGACAGGTGCGTCCACGGCCGTTATGGAACGGGTAAGGGTTGGAACTTACCTCTGGGCAGGTGCCTAGGAGCCTTACACCGAGCAGGAGGAAACATAAACCCTCACATCCTTAGCCATAGTGGGCCACCAGTACTTCCCACTAAGACTAAGCGCACAGTCCGACCGATCCCAGGATGACCAGAGGAGGGTGATGTGTGAGCCCAATAGATCAGCAGGACGTGGACAGCAGACGGAACGTACAGATGCCCAGCTGGACACTAGAGGGGAGCGGGCTTTGCACGTGACGCCCGCTCAATGTCCACGTACAGCTCACACACTACCGGCGCCACCAGGCAAGAGGGGGGGAGTATGGGAGTGGGATCCATGGGCCGCTCCTCTGTGTCATACAGCCGGGACAATACGTCTGCCTTAACGTTCTGGGAGCCTGGTCTGTAAGAAAAAGGGTAAACACAAGACGGGTGAAAAACATGGCCCCCCTTGCCTGGCGAGGGTTCAGTCTCCTCGCCGCCCAGATGTACTCCAGATTGTGGTGGTCAGTCCAGATGAGAAAAGGGTGTCTAGCCCCCTCAAGCCAATGTCTCCATGCCTTCAAGGCCTTGACGACAGCCAACAGCTTCCGGTCCCCCACATCATAGTTTCGCTCCGCCTGGCTGAATTTCTTAGAGAAGAAGGCACAGGGGTGGCGCTTCGGTGGCGTACCCGAGCGCTGAGAGCACAGCTCCTATCCCAGTCTCAGACGCGTCCACCTCCACTATGAACGCTTCGGCAGAAGTCGTGACACCCAAAGTTCCCAGGTTTTCCAGAAATCCTGGCTGTAGGATATTGTAAGACAACAAAGGAAAGGACCACACTAACTTCTCCTTCTCTGTTCCAAAGTTGTCCCAACGTCAAGGACAATACCATCGGCATGGCTGAGAACGGGGTGTCCCTCACCTGTCGCTTCCACGTCACCGTCTTCAAGTTCATCGGGGACTACAGTGAGGTCCACCTCCACTGTGACGTGTCACTGTGTGACCACAAGACCAATGCCTGCAAAGTGGTGAGGAGATCCTGAACACTGCACACTGAACATGGTGGTGACCACTGAACACATCAGGAACCACTTTAATCTGTCCAGGAAACTGTCCCAAAGTGTTAATACAATGGCTAAGCTTACAATGGCTATGTTATTCCACCTTATCACGTCTGTGTGTGTGTGTGTGTATGTGTGTGTGCGCGTGCGTGTGCGTGCGTGTGTGTGTGTGTGTGTGTGTGTGTAGAACTGTCCCCACAACAGGAGAATGTACTCAGACTACAGCGATCACAAGGAGCAGATCCTCACTGTAGGACCCATCAGAAGGCGAGGTACACATCAAATCAAATCAAATCAAATTTTATTTGTCACATACACATGGTTAGCAGATGTTAGTGCGAGTGTAGCGAAATGCTTGTGCTTCTAGTTCCGACAATGCAGTAATAACAAGTAATCTAACTAACAATTCCAAAACTACTGTCTTGTACACAGTGTAAGGGGATAAAGAATATGTACATAAGGATATATGAATGAGTGATGGTACAGAGCAGCATAGGCAAGATACAGTAGATGGTATCGAGTACAGTATGTACAAATGAGATGAGTATGTACACAAAGTGGCATAGTATAGTATAAAGTGGCTAGTGATACATGTATTACATAAGGATACCGTCGATGATATAGAGTACAGTATATACGTATGCATATGAGATGAATAATGTAGGGTAAGTAACATTTATATAAGGTAGCATTGTTTAAAGTGGCTAGTGATATATTTACGTCATTTCCCATCAATTCCCATTATTAAAGTGGCTGGAGTTGAGTCAGTGTCAGTGTTAGTGGTGGCTGTTTAACAGTCTGATGGCCTTGAGATAGAAGCTGTTTTTCAGTCTCTCGGTCCCAGCTTTGATGCACCTGTACTGACCTCGCCTTCTGGATGATAGCGGGGTGAACAGGCAGTGGCTCGGGTGGTTGATGTCCTTGATGATCTTTATGGCCTTCCTGTGACATCGGGTGGTGTAGGTGTCCTGGAGGGCAGGTAGTTTGCCCCCGGTGATGCGTTGTGCAGACCTCACTACCCTCTGGAGAGCCTTACGGTTGAGGGCGGTGCAGTTGCCATACCAGGCGGTGATACAGCCCGCCAGGATGCTCTCGATTGTGCATCTGTAGAAGTTTGTGAGTGCTTTTGGTGACAAGCCGAATTTCTTCAGCCTCCTGAGGTTGAAGAGGCGCTGCTGCGCCTTCTTCACGATGCTGTCTGTGTGAGTGGACCAATTCAGTTTGTCTGTGATGTGTATGCCGAGGAACTTAAAACTTGCTACCCTCTCCACTACTGTTCCATCGATGTGGATAGGGGGGTGTTCCCTCTGCTGTTTCCTGAAGTCCACAATCATCTCCTTAGTTTTGTTGACGTTGAGTGTGAGGTTATTTTCCTGACACCACACTCCGAGGGCCCTCACCTCCTCCCTGTAGGCCGTCTCATCGTTGTTGGTAATCAAGCCTACCACTCTTGAGTGTGTGTGTGTGTGTGTGTGTAGTGTGTGTGTATGTGATACAGACATGTCACCTTAATGTATGAGTGTGTGTGTGTGTGTATTGTCTGTGTCTGATGCCCAACTGCAACATATGCATGCATTATGTTTGTGTAAATACCAGTATGTATGTGATTAATAATTTTGTGTTTATGTGTACATATTAGAGTCGGACTGGTGTGCGGTGGGTAATGGAGGCTGTGAGCAGATCTGCACCAGTAAAGGAATGGGAGCTATGTGTAGCTGTGTGACTGGGATGCTGCAGAGGGACGGAAAGAGCTGTCGAGGTAGACACACATCATCCTCTCACGTCTATAGAGTGCTGATAAATAATATGGGTCATTCTATGAATACTGCCTTTAAGGTAGTGTAATTTTGTTAAAAATACATTTTTCACCTAATTGTACCATTCTGTCATAAAGAGCAACTTTCATAACAAACATGTTTCCCATCTCAATAGGTTCAATGAAGACAAATTCCTTTAACAGTAACTAGGGTTGCAAAATTCCGTTAACTTTCCCAAAATTCCCAGGTTTTACAGAAATCCCGGTTGGAAAATTATCGGAATCAGAAGGGAATAAGCAAGAAAAATGTCATCCTCAAATCAGGATTTCTGCATAATATGGGAATTTGGCAAAGAAAAAAGGTACAATGTATGAGAGATTGGGTCAATTCCATTTCAATAGACTGAATTGAAAATGCATTGATCCCGCGCACTGTACAGTGGGCACATACTCTGTCTTAATTTTGAAGGTACTTACAGTGCCTTCAGAAAGTATGCAGACCCCTTGACTTTTTCCAAATGTTGTTGTTAGAGCCTGAATTAAAAATGTATGAAATTGAGAGTTTGTGTCACACAACACCTCATAATGTCAAAATGAAAAGCTGAAATGTCTTGAGTCAATAAATATTCAACTCCTTGTTATGGCAAGGTTAAATAAGTTCCGGAGTAAAAATGTGCTTAACAAGTCACATAATAAGTTGTATGGACTCGCTCTGTGTGCAATAATAGTATTTAACATGATTTTTGAATGACAACCTCACACATCCCAGTGGAGGCTGCTGAGGGTAGAACGACTCATAACAATGGCTGGAACGGAGCAAATGGAATGGAAACCATGTATTTGATACCATTCCACTCATTCCACTCCAGCTAATACCACAAGCCCGTCCTCCTCAATTAAGGTGACACCAACCATCTGTGACACAAACAATTATCTGTAAGGTCCCTCAGTCGAGCAGTGAATTTCAAACAGATTCAACCTTCTTTCTCATCTGACCTTCTATTCTAACCTTCATAAGACATTCTATTTTTTTATTCCCTCCATGCAGCTGTCAGCTCCAGCGTTGACCTTCGACCCCTTGTTTTCCCTCTGGCTCTTAGCACCGTGGTCTCCGTGCTCCTCACTCACACACACAATTCCCTCTTCTCCTAACCCTGGGCGGACAGTCAGAGAGAGAGGAGGGAGAGAGAGATATAACACGAAAAAAACAGCCAACCAGAGGAGAGCAGACACTTCCTACTCACTGTCACAGAGACTGCCACAGCAACCAATCACAGAGCAGAGAGGCACTTCCCACCCTTTGCACTAAACAAAAACAACAACAACTCACAAGACTGGGGCACTGGATCACAATGGAAAAAGCCCTCCAAAAGAGTCTCTCTATTCACGTATACTTTAGCTAGACAGCAGAAAGTCGGTATATTTCATTTAACAAACAGTTTAGTGAATTAGTGCTAGATACAGTGTTTTTTTATGAGAGGTGAGGGGATAGTTTGCTCTACATTTATCTTTGATAGCAAAGCTTGGTTGCTAAAATGTTTTTAAAATCATTGTATCATTATTTATATGTGAATCAGAGGCTGTGTATGTGAATCGATTACCTGTTCCCTTCTCAGCCCCTAATCCCCTAATCTGAAACTACAGTATGAGTCTCAGTAACATACAAAGTAATGCTCTGGTGCAGTGGTTCCCAAACTTTTTACAGTCCCGTACCCCTTCAAACATTCAACCTCCAGCTGCATACCCCTTCTAGCGCCAAGGCCAGCACACTCTCAAATGTTGTTTTTTTGCCATCATTGTAAGCCTGCCACACCCACACTATACGATGCATTTATTAAACATAATAATGAGCGTGAGTTTTTGTCACAACCCAGCTTGTGGGAAGTGACAAAGAGCTCTTAAGGGACCATGGCACAAATAATAAAATAACAAAAATCAATAATTTTGCTCTTTATTTAGCCATCTTACATAAATGATAAAACTTTATTTGTTCATTGAAAATTGTGAATAACTCGCCACAGGTTAATGAGAAGGGTGTGCTTGAAAGGATGCACATAACTCTGCAATGTTGGGTTGTATTGGAGAGAGACTCAGTCTTAAATAATTTTCCACACAGTCTGTGCCTGTATTTAGTTTTCATGCTAGTGAGGGTCGAGAATCCACTCTCACATAGGTACGTGGTTGCAAAGGGCATCAGTGTTTAAACAGCGCGATTTGCCAAGGCAGGATACTCTGAGCACAGACCAATCCAGAAATCTGGAAGTGGCTTCTGATTAAATGAAATCTTCACAGAACCGCTTGTTGCAATTTCGACGAGGCTCACTTGTTCAGATATTGGTAGGTGGACTGGAGGCAGGGCATGAAAGGGATAACGAATCCAGTTGTTTGTGTCATCCGTTTCGGGAAAGTACCTGCCTAATTGTGTACCCAACTCACTCAGGTGCTTCGCTATATCACATTTGACATTGTCCGTAAGCTTGAGTTCATTTGCACACGAAGAATTATACAATGATGAAAAGACCTGTGTTATGTCCCTGTTAATGCGAGAGAAGAGAAGAGCTCCAACTTCTTAATCATAGCTTCAATTTTGTCCCACACATTGAATATAGTTGTGGAGAGTCCCTGTAATCCTAGATTCAGATCATTCAGGCGAGAAAAAACATCACCCAGATAGACCAGTCGTGTAAGAAACTCGTCTTCATGCAAGCTGTCAGTGTCACTAGGGTGGGCATTCTATGTTAATTGTCTATGTTTTGTATTTCTTTGTTTTTTGTCCGTGTGGTTCTCAATCAGAGGCAGCTGTCTATCATTGTCTCTGATTGAGAACCATACTTAGGTAGCTTTTTCCCACATGGGTTTTGTGGGTAGTTGTTTTCTGTTTTGCACCTCACAGGACTGTTTCGGTTTTCGTTCATTCTTTTTGTTATTTCAGTGTTCAGTTCTAATAAAAGCATGAACACGTACCACGCTGCACCTTGGCCATCCACTTCTTCCACCAACAGGCGTTACAGTCAGACAAGTGAAAAAAAAACATGTAATAAGGGAATTTATGTTTAAATTAATGACTAATGATTCCACCCTGAAATCATATAATTGTATGAAATGTGTTAGTAGTGATAATTCCATAATATGTGTGACTATACCATTGTGTTGCTGTGTAGTGGTGTGAGAGCTGAGAGAACAAAGGACAACAGGAAAGAGGCTCCTTCCAAGGTCCCTCTTATCTGTGTGTGTATGTGTGCGTGTATATGGGGGGGTTATAGACTGCTCACATTTTGGTGGACTTTAGAACGTTCTCTGAATAAACCTTATGAACCATTTGCAGAAGCTGAATCTTTGCCTAATTATTATTAAACCCAGGGTCTTACAAACCTCTGGGATTGGTCAAAGCTTAAATAATTGTTTAGTTATCATCATTGGGATTGAAAATTCTCGTGACAACATGTCAATACTTTGCCACATGATAACCAGCGCACTTCTGTATGTTGTAAAAGCGTTAAATGGTTGCTGCCCATATCATTGCATAGTGCAGAAAATACATGAGAATTCAGGGGCCTTACTTTAACAAAGTTAACCATTTTCACTGTAGTGTCCGAAATGTCTTTCAAACTGTCAGGCATTCCCTTGGCACCAAGAGCATCTCTGTGGATGCTGTAGTGTACCCAAGTGGCGTCGGGAGCAACTGCTTGCACCCGCGTTACCACTCCACTATGTTTACCTGTCATGGCTTTTGCGCCATCAGTACAGATACAAACACATCTTGACCACCAAAGTCCATTTGATGTCACAAAGCTGTCCATATCCTCTCCTGTTGTCCTGGTTTCCAGTGGTTTGCGGAAGAGGATGTCTTCTTTAATTGACCCCCCATAAATGTAATGGCAATATACCAGATGTGCCTACCTATGCTGTTCTCAGCACGTGAACAGGTAATGTTTTTGTACAATGAATGACACAGAAGGAAGCTCACCCAACTCCATATAGCTAGCAATAACAATTTTCTTTTAGAAAATATCGGAGGATTTCATAACATTTTCATTATGTACAAATGTACAGATTGTTAATACAGGCTTTTTAATGTGATATTGTATGAATTTCAAATGGCCTTTAAATATTGAATTTGGATAATTAAGTAACCCAAAAAAGGCAGCAAGACAAGAAAGGCAACCATCCCATTTTAGAGAAGCAATACCATTTCCAGAATAAACTGAATGGTTCTCATAATTACCATTGTGTCTCTGTTATGTCAATGTTTCTTAAAAAGTTGCACCTACATGCATTAATGCTTCAATGATTTTATAAAACCATAAACTCAGGGCCTCTGGGCCTCCTGAGTGGTTAAAAGTCACTGTAACGCGGTGCTAGAGGCGTCACTACAGACCCGGGTTCGATCCCGGGCTGTATCACAACCGGCCATGATCGGGAGTCCGATAGGGTGGCGCACAATTGGCCAAGCGTCGTCCGGGTTAGGGTAGGGTTTGGCTGGGGGGGCTTTACTTGGCTCATCGCACTCTAGCAATTCCTTGTGGCGGGCCGGGCACCTGCAGGCTGACCTTGGTCTTCAGTTGAATGGTGGTTTAGCGGGTCATGTTTCGGAGAACACATGACTTGACCTTCGCCTACCGAGCCTGTTGGGGAGTTGCAGCAATGAGACAAGATCGAAATTGGGGAGAAAAAGGGGTTAAAACACAGTTGGAAAAAAACATTTGAACAAATATACAGAAACTCAACTAATTATATGGTAAACATTTGTGAAAGTGCTACAAATGCTAATATGCTTACCGGTAATTTGACTTTGTACAGGTGAATGATAAATAGGCACGAAATTCTACAGGTGAGCGTGTGCAGGACATGGGTATCTCGTTGCCCAAACTACCGTGTGATGGGCGGGTCTAAAAGACATTTAACAATTTTTTTTTTTACTGGAGATCAGAAGTGTCTGGTGAGAGAGAAAGGTAGGTTGATGTTGCCAGGATCAGAGTAGTACAGAAGGTGTATAATGCTGAGGCAGTGAAGACCCCAAATGATTACTACTATATATTTTTTTAGGAACTCAGTTGGGGTCTCAACTTACTGTTGGTAGTTAAAATAGAATAATACACAAGGTGCAAGTTCAAAATTTGGTTGTGCTTCAGCAGTTTTTCTCTTGTGTTGTCAGTCACTGACAGTCCCTAAATTAGTCATGTCAGCTAGCAATATTTAGACTTGTAAGTTAGTCTAGCCAGTTATCTAAGCTTGTAGTAATTGTGGCCGAATACGGACCGGGCAACCTGACCTCCAGGCGGCCCCCAGTGAATTTGTTAGTCATTCTTACTCAGATGTAATTAACATGGCATAGTCATGGCAAAATGTGTAGAATTGAAGGAAATTAATTTTAAAACTGAAAAATTGAAAATTGGGTAGAATGGCAGGGAATGTAACTTTACAACTGCAAACATTTATTTCTGCCCCATGGCAAAATGAATAGAATTGCAGAACATTTGTTATAACATTGCAAAATGTTCTGCCTTCCTCATGGCAAAATGTGTAGAACTGCAGGAAACTTGCTTTAGAACAGCAAAAATGTATCTCTGCCCCATGGCAAAATGAGTAGAATTGCATGGATTTGTTTTATAACATTTCCAAATGTTCTATCTGCCCATGGCAGAATCGCAACAAAATCTATGATCTATGAGATCATGCTGAAATAACATGCATTTTAGTAAGGTTGGCTTCTTAGCGTTTATAGCCATGGTTATCAACTGTACCGCAGAAATGGAACGTAAGTCATAGAAAATAGATGTTGTGGTGGCAGTTACAGAGAAGTACTGCAGTGTGCTTACAAGGTGTGTCGAACGATAGCTGCCAGCCTTGTGTAGGATCAGATAGGACCAAGTAGTGGAATAGTGGTGAGGTTTTAATGGCTGTAGCGTTCGTTGGTAGGCAATTCTTCTTCCCTTTTTCCTGTCCTTTTCCCCTTCCCTTTTGTGCCACAAAGCGCAATGAATTCACACTCCAGATCCCGGTTTCCCAAAAGCATCTTAAGGCTAAGTTCATCTTTAGAACCTTTGTAGGAGCATCGTTAAATCTCCGAGCTGTTTCCCAAAATCACCATTATTAATGTTGTACTTGAAAACGCTAGTAAACCTAATCTAATGCCTGCCCCTAGGGATGGGCAAAAATTTGAAAACACTATTACAAAATACAAGCACAAAATACCATAAAGATCAATGTATTGACTTAAAATACACGCCTTTTGTATTTTAAAATATAAAAATACATTTGCATGTAGCCAGCCCGAACATCAACAACATTCTCAGTAAAGGTTAAGTCTGCTAAATGACCAAAATACAAATGTGTATATGTGAAAATGAACATACCAAAAATAAACGGCAAAGCACAAAGGGTTATTGGCCTTGTTTCGGGGCAGAGCTCATCAGAGTAATATTCAGCATGCTTTGCAATTGTTCATTTTTACACTGAACAAAAATATAAACGTAAAATCTTGGCCCCATGTTTTATGAGCTGAAATAAAATATCTCAGAAATCTTCCATAGGCACCAAAAGCTTATTTCTCTCAAACTGTTTGCAAAAATGTGTTTATATCCCTTTTAGCAATTCTCCTTTGCCAAGATAATCCATCCACTTTCCAGGTGTGGCATATCAAGAAGCTGATTAAACAGCATGATCATTACACAGGTGCACCTTGTGCTGGGGGGACAATAAAAGGCCACTCTAAAATGTGCAGTTTTGTCACACAACACAATGCCACAGATGTCTTAAGTTTTGAGGGAGCGTGCAATTGGCATGCTGAATGCAGGGATGTCCACCAGAGTTTGCCAGATAATTCAATGTTAATTTCTCTACCATAAGCCAAATCGTTTTAGAGAATTTGGCAGTACGTTCAACCGGCCTCGCAACCACAGACCATGTGTATGGCGTTGTGCTGACAGAGCGCCCCATGGTGGCGTTTGGGTTATGATATGGGCAAGCATAAGCTATGGACATTTAAAGATGGCAATTTGAATGCACAGAGAGACTGTGCTATTCATGTTTCAGCATGACAATGCATGGCCCCATGTCACAAGAATATGTACACAATTCCTGGAAGTGGAAAATGTCAGTTCTTCCATGGCCTGTATACTCACCAGACATGTCACCCATTGAGCATATTTGGTATGCTCTGGCTCAACAAACAAAAAATGGTATAGAAAAGTATTTAGTATTTTGAAAATTCATATTACAGTATTTTGAAAATGCAAAATACAAGATGAAGTGTAGTTCAAACCAGTGTCAAACTACAAAATATCCAGAAGTAATTAAAATACGTATTTCAAATACAAGTATCAGAAATATTGCCCATCTCTGGTTGCCTCAAACCACTGGTAGAACAGCTAACTGGGTCGTTAGATGCTTTTTTTTGCCCTCCCATGTCATTTATACACAGAAGATCTCCAATAAACAAAGAATCACATGGTTTATGCGCCTCTCTGTTAACACAGATAACTTCAGAACAAAGTTGACTACAAGCACAATTGAACCAAACAAGAGACATATAAAAAATGCTTCAAATTAAAACCCGAGATGACTGGAATAAATAATAAATACAGTAGGCAATAGGCCTTTTTCAATCATATTGAAATACATTTAATGTTCAACCAACTGAGTATTTTACTACTTGTATAGGTTACTGTCTGTAATTTGTCTCAATATATTTCATGTGTAGCCTAAAAAGTGGGCAATGATGTGCCAAATCTTGATTTAGTGCATTATTATAGTAGGTGTAAGCATTATAATATTTGCAGCCATAGGTGATATCTTTCTAGCAGCTGATCCTTCGTCATTTTTGTGGAATAATTCTAATGCTAAACTAAGATTTGAATGGAGAAAGCTGATACGAGAGCAGCGGTGTTTTTGGAAAATAGGGTGCATGCCACAGGGCAGCTGTAACAGCAGTGTCGCCAGCGATAAGGATAGCAGACTGCACAAAAAATAACGAATATTGGTAGCCATCTAGATGTTACCGTGATACAGTCTACTCAATAGGGAGAACATGAATGGCAACAACACCGGGACACAGTGTCCTCCTTAGTTGTCACAACCCTGTGCCAAAACACTCGTAAACCCAAATTCAGGAATCCTAAATTCCGGGTACAGAAAAGTATGCAGAAACACAGGGCTAGATAAAAGGAGTAGATTAATAGGGCCACACCAATACCATAGGTGGCACTCTAAGCACCTTTTAAGTTGGTTGCGATCGGCCAATACAAATTTGAAGAAGAAGAAGAAGAAATAGACCTCACCTACCTGTTACATGCATTCATGCTCCGTACACTGCGCGCAAGGACATTGCAACTTTATCCCTATCTTGATTGAAAGTGGAACATAGAATAAATAATGTGCAGATATAGTTAAGGGCAAAATAAATGTTGGTTTGACATCGACACAGAAGATGCATGTTTTGGACACTCCATAAAAGTGCCTTCGAAGGTGAGAGATAACATACTTCTTCTATATAGCCTACTGTACAGTAATAGCTCATTGCGATGATGTAACGTTAACTGGCTTAGTGTAAATCGAACGTTGGTTACCGACTGGATTTAAATCTGTTTCCATGTAAAAGGACATTGGTGGACAAGACAACTACTGTTGCTATGGTACTTTTTACCCCCTCCAATCGAGGCTTTCTTTCTTGTCTTTCAGATTGTTTATAGCAACGACATGACTACAGCAACAGGTGTTTGTTTGAGTTTATTTGATTAATGCATTAGTAACATGCACATTGGCAGCCAGTGGATTTCCTTGTCAGCCTTGTAACGTTATTTATGGAGCCTATCAAATGAGCACATTTGTGCCTACCGACATAACAAGCTTCTCATGACATCGCATTGGTTGTCTTGAATATCATAACCAGAGGGGTGACACTGGGACTTTCATATAGTGTGTGTGTGTGTGTGTGTGTGTGTGTGTGTGTGTGTGTGTGTGTGTGTGTGTGTGTGTGATGCATGCATCTGTAATGTATCAGTGTGTGTGTGTGTGCACGTGATCTGTGTTTTTGTGTCATGTTTTCCATTCTCATTTAGGGGGGGCCTATGTGTGTCAGTGAGATTCGGCCTCGTCTGTGTGTGTTTTGTGTGTAGCACGTAAAGTGTGTATCTTCCACCTGTATCCAATACACATCTGTTCAAAACAGCAGATCTGATTTTAGATGGAAGCTGACAGCTCTATTGGCTGTATCTTAAGGGGGGGTCCAACTCCTTTACCTCAGACCAGTACTTGATGCTCTTCCTTCCTTGCTCTCTTCCAGTCTTGGTATCCATCCCTGCTGTATCATTCCCTGTGGCTGACCTCTCTGCTCCAGCATGTCTCGAGTGTCCTCCACCCCCAGGTACAGCCCCAGCTCCAACCCCCTGGGCTACTACAGCACTTATGAGCCCACCATGAGCTACCCCCGTAGAGGATCAGAGCTTCTTCACCTCCCGTTCCCATCTTCCATGTATGCCATCTCCACCTCCAGGAACCTGGGCCTCATCAGCCCCAGCCACAACCACAGAGGGCCAGAGAGGGGGAGAGCCCAGCTACCCCTCCCCAGGATCGAGGTCCCCCAGGCAAGTCGGCGCAGTGAAAGCTTCAGCCGAGCCCTGGGGGCCACCAACAAATGGCGGCCGGTTGGGGAGCGTATTAACACCAATGGGGGTAGTAGGGGTCTCTCGCCGACTCGTCCGGCGTACCTTATGGTGTCCACCTCGCCCTTGTCCCGACGGCATCGCTTGGTCAGCCAGTCGACCCTCACCCAGGACCTGGCCTCCATGGGGCTGTCTGACCAGCAGCCCTGCCCTGCCATCAGAGGACTGAGTCCAGCCAGAGCTGACTACTATAGCTTTCCCAACTGGGTCTCTGAGGTGAGTTAGTGGGACGGAAGTACTGTACATACTCTATGCATAGTTCTATACATAGTTCTATGCATAGTTGAATGGTGGGTGAAGGAGAGTGAGTGAGACATACTGATACCATTATTCGTAAAAATAAAATGTTATGTACTGTTATGAGGCTGAGCTGATCTGTAGTTGATTCATAGGTAGACTCAGCAATATGACGTACAGTTGAAGTCGGAAGTTTACATACACCTTAGCCAAATACATTTAAACTCAGTTTTTCACAATTACTGACATTTAATCCTAAAAATTCCCTGTCTTAGGTCAGTTAGGATCACCACTTTATTTTAAGAATGTGAAAGGTCAGAATAATAGTAGAGAGATGGATTTATTTCAGATTTTATTGCTTTCATCACATTCCCAGTGGGTCAGAAGTTTACATACACTCAATTAGTATTTGGTAGCATTGCCTTTAAATTGTTTAACTTGGGTCAAATGTTTTTGGTAGCCTTCCACAAGCTTCCAGCAATAAGTTGTGTGAATTTTGGCCCATTCCTCCTGACAGAGCTGGTGTAATTGAGTCAGGTTTGTAGGCCTCCTTGCTCGCACACACTTTTTCAGTTCTGCCCACAAATTTTCTATGGGATTGAGGTCAGGACTTTGTGATGGCCACTCCAATACCTTGACTTTGTTGTCCTTAAGCTATTTTGCCACAACTTTGGAAGTATGCTTGGGGTCATTGTCCATTTGGAAGACCCATTTGCGACCAAGCTTTAACTTGAGATATTGCTTCAATATATCCACATAATTTTTCTCCCTCATGATACCATCTATTTTGTGAAGTGCACCAGTCCCTCCTGCAGCAAAGCACCCCCACAACATGATGCTGCCACCCCTGTGCTTCACGGTTGGGATGATATTCTTCGGCTTGCAAGCCTCCCCCTTTTTCCTCCAAACATAATGATGGTCATTATGGCCAAACAGTTCTATTTTCGTTTCATCAGACCAGAGGACATTTCTCCAAAAAGTACAATCTTTGTCACCATGTGCAGTTGCAAACCATAGTCTGGCTTTTTTATGGCGGTTTTGGAGCAGTGGCTACCACGCTGTGACCCACTGGAATTGTGATACAGTGAATTATAAGTGAAATAATCTGTCTGTAAACAATTGTTGGAAAAATTACTTGTGTCCTGCACAAAGTAGATGTCCTAACTGACTTGCCAAAACTATAGTTTGTTAACAAGACATTTGTGGAGTGGTTGAAAAATGAGTTTTAATGACTCCAACCTAAGTGCACGTAAACTTCCGACTTCAACTGTATATTCCAAAAGTATACAGCAATAGTGGGTCAATTTCCACCACAACTACGAGTGTGGACGCACAAGGCTCATCTTCAGCTGTTTTGGTTCTGTGACAGCGTGAAGTAAACCTTTGTACATGCACAGATGCTGTGTGTGACTGAAAAGTCTTGCATCTCACTCATCTCAATATCTGCTGTGCTGCTCGTGGCAATGTGATTTAGCTGAGTTTACATTTAAAGGTGCACATCAGCTGCAGATAAAGATAGCTATATGACTTGGATGTTCCATGGTGGCATTGGTTACATAGCTTTGCTTGCCAGGCCTCTGGGGCCGTGTCTTAACTTGACAGTGCATGCAGATGTAGTATTCTGATCGTAGTTACATTCAAGGAATTCCGAACACGTCATGCGTCTACACCTATATTTAAATGTGTCCACAGTGTGTCCGGATTCCCTATTCCTGCGCTTTATTCAAATGCCAGGCTAAATATGATAATAACACAACAGCAACTGATGACAGTAGCTAACTAGCCAGCTAACCTCTGTAGCTAGCAAGCAATGCTAAAGTGATTGCAAACTGGTTAGCATAACTCTAGCCAATCAAACATTTTTTTCACGAAATATTAGCCAGCTGGCTAGCATTTGAGGCTAGCAAACACATTCCTCACACACTAGAAATGTATTTCTTCTAACGTTAGAATGAAAAGATAGCCTAGTGATTAGAGTGTTGGACTAGTAACCGGAAGGTTGCAAGATCGAATCCCTGAGCTGACAAGGTCAAACTCTGCCATTCTGCCCCTGAACAAGGCAGTTAACCCACTGTTCCTAGGCCATTATTGAAAATAAGAATTTGTTCTTAACTGACTTGCTTAGTTAAATAAAGGTGCCTCTCGGTCCCAAAACACAAGTTTTCTGGAGACTTGTGGGAGGAGTCCTGATGACATCGCCCACTGTATGCGCTTTCGGTAACATGATTGCGTCCAGACTGAGGAGAAATCCGCACACAGTGCATCCCTGACCACCTTCTGAAGGGGTCAGTTAGATATGAACACAATCAGACCACAGTTACTTTTGTGTATCTAGACCTGTCTTTTCAATGTGGTCTTCGTATTCTGATAGCAGAAGTCGCATGTAAATGTCAAGTGTAGACACGACCTGGGCTCTCAAGACACAGGGCCGGTGGTAAAAGCACACAAGGACATTGAGGTGAAATAATTTAGGTATTTGTTCAATACTCACTGTAGACCACTTGATGGCATCCTTGCCTATGTCCAACAGAGAGGGCAAAGGAATACTATCTTTGACAATATAGTACCAAAATGGTATAGACTAGAGAGCACTGAACAACTTGAAACCTTCACACAAAACTTTCATTGACACAAACGTAATACTTAACTAGAGTTATGTGCATGTGCGCATGTCTCTCAAGTTAGGAGTCAACCCTGCATTCTAAGAAACAGCAGGTTTTGATGACTGTTCAGACGCACATTTAAAAATCTCCTGAAAATAATTACAGTTGCATTTTTATTCACCGCACTGTCAGCAATTGTACTCCCAGTGTGACCTGGGGCAGTGCCGCTACTATGAGAATGACAACAAGACTGAGATCCATATGTAGGCATTCAGCCTCTGCCATAACCAAACCCACTTATTAGTCATCATAGATTTTATTTATTCAGGGTTTTATACAGCCTTTTCAATGTTTCAGTGAAATGAGTTGTGACCTTTATGTCCTAAATCAGTTTATTTGGTTTCAAATAATAAATTAAAAAAAATGGAATGGAGGACTGGCCTTATTCATAGTAGTGATGAGGGGGAAAAATCTATAGTTACATCGGGATATTATCTTTGATGATATATTTTATTGTTTTGACAATATTGCAATATTTTTTTCCTTCATAGCTTTATCTTTTTTTGAAAGATAAACCCTAAATGCAAAAAAAACCCCACTAATGTAAGAGGTGGAAGAAGCCAAACCACAAAATAAGGTGTGTCTACATCATTGGTTATTGAGTGTATGTTGTTTGTTATGACAGTTTGTTTCTCAGTATCATCATCTTAGATGAGAGTAGACTTATGACTATCCATATCTTCTGAGTGGCGAATGTGAGTCATGTAGCCTGATCTACTGATGTGCTGTCTTGTTTGTTTGCCAGGGTGATGATGCCTCATCTAGCAATAGTATGGGAGGTTTCCCTAGAAGGACTTTTCCCGCAGAGGCTTCCATGGCATCATGGTTATGTCCTGAATGACACCCTACTCCCTATATAGCGCACTACTCACCAGAGCTCTGGACAAAATAAGTGCACTAGGGGTGCCATTTGAGATGCAGACCATGTGATGTATTGGGTAATATCAGGAATATTAGTAATGACTTTGGTGTTCTTTCTCTCAGATGTGAGCAGAGAGAGAGTGGGTGTGATATTTCAGAGTGTGTGCCTGTGGGTGAGAATGTCTTTTCAATTCTGTGAATGTATTCTAATGTATATGTAGGTTTGTTTGTGTCAATATTATTGTGTGTAAGTTTGCATTTCAGTTTTATGGCTTGCATAACACGTGCACTACCAGTCAAAAGTTTTAGAACACCTACTCATTTATGGTTTTTTTCTTTATTTTACTATTTTCTACATTGTAGAATAATTGTGAAGACATCAAATCTATGAAATAACACATGGAATCATGTAGTAACCAAAAAAGTGTTAAATAAATCTAAATATATTTTACTTCTTCAAAGTAGCCACCCTTTGCCTTGATGACAGCTTTGCACACTCTTGGCATTCTCATAACCAGCTTCATTCCAGCTTCCTGGAATGTATTTCAATTAACAACTGTGCCTTCTTAAAAGTAAAATTGTGGAATTTCTTTCCTTCTTAATGCGTTTGAGCCAATCAGTTGTGTTGTGACAATGTTGGGGGGTATACAGAAGATAGCCCTATTTAGTAAAATGCCATATTATGGCAAGAACAGCTCAAATAAGCAAAGAGAAACAATAGTCCATCATTACTTTAAGACATGAAGGTCAGTCAACGTGGAAGTTGCAAAAACCATCAAGCGCTATGATGAAACTGGCTCTCATGATGACAGTCACAGGAATGGAAGACCCAGAGTCACCTCTGTTGCAGAGGATAAGTTCATTAGAGTTACCAACCTCAGAAATTGCAGGCCAAATAAATGCTTCATGGAGATGAAGTAACAGACACATCTCAACATCAACTGTTCAGAGGAGACTGTGTGAAATCAGGCCTTCGTGGTCGAATTGCTGCAAAGAAACCACTGCTAAAGGACACCAATAATAAGAAGAGACTTGCTTGGGCCAAGAAACATGAGCAATGGACGTTAGACCAGTGGAAATTTCATTTGTCATTTGTTCTGGAGTCCAAATCGGAGATTTTTGGTTCTACCGCCGTGTCTTTGTGAGACACGGT
Organism: Oncorhynchus mykiss; assembly: GCF_013265735.2. Lineage (NCBI taxonomy): Eukaryota > Metazoa > Chordata > Actinopteri > Salmoniformes > Salmonidae > Oncorhynchus > Oncorhynchus mykiss. Next base: position 45,719,978 of record NC_048576.1, on the reverse strand, counting down.
GTGGGTGAATGGATGATCTCTGCACGTGGATTTCCCACTGTAAAGCATGAAGGAGGTGTTATGATGTAGGGGTGCTTTGCTGGTGACACTGTTGGTGATTTATTTAGAATTCAAGGTACACTTAACCAGCATGGCTACCACAGCATTCTGCAGCAATACGCCATCCCGTCTGGTTTGGGCTTAGTGGGACTATAATTTGTTTTTCAACAGGATAATGACCCAACACACCTCCAGGCGGTGTAAGGGCTATTTTACCAAGAAGGAGAGTGATGAGGTGTTGCATCAGATGACTTGGCCTCCACAATCCCCCGACCTCAACCAAATTGAGATGGTTTGGGATGAATCGGACTGCAGAGTGAAGGAAAAGCAGCCACCAAGTGCTCAGAATATGTGGGAACTCCTTCAAGACTATTGGAAAAGCATTCCAGGTGAAGCTGGTTGAGAGAATGCCAAGAGTGTGCAAAGCTGTCATCAAGGCAAAGGGTGACTATTTGAAGAATCTCAAATATAATGCTATATGTGCTATTTCATAGTTTTGATGTCTTCACTATTATTCTACAATGTAGAAAATAGAAAAAATAAAGAAAAACCCTTGAGTGAGTAGGTGTTCTAAAACTTTTGACCGGTAGTGTATGTGTGGTCAATTGAATTGTTTTTAATGCATTTATGTAATGTTTCTGATTTACAGCCATTTTTGGAAACCTTTATTAATAATAAGACACATCCTAGCGTTACTGTTTCCAGAGACACCGCTCCTCTTCCTTTTCTTTCACTGAGAAGTACTGAGACCATGGGCATGTTCATTAGGCACCAAATAGAAGAAACAGACTAAAATGAACTGTGGGCACTCCTTGGACTTGAGAGAGGCTTATTTTCGTTTACATTCTAAAACGTTTTCAATTGTTTGCCCTAATGAATACGACCCAGGATTCTGTAGGTAATGTAATTGTCCCCAAAATAAATAGTTTCCATGCTAACGTTTAACAGAAATCTATTCAGTTCCCACTGCTGGCTCTAAAATATCCTTGTTAAATTGATCTTGAATGGAACTCTGCCATTTGAGTCTTTTAGCTTTCCTTACCCAGACAGCTCTTTCCTGGAGTGACACAGTGATTGTGGAATGCGGTCAGGCTTAAACTGTCCTGGTATAGTATATTGGCGAGGTGAGGTGACATCGGGAGGGAGAGAACCGGCGTGTGCCTTGAATAACAACCAGGTTTATCCTGTGTGTGTGTGTGTGTGTGTGTGTGTGTGTGTGATCAAGGACATCTCACTTACGACAGATGTCATCTACCATCCAATCATAACCTGATTCATCATCAAAGTACATGATGGAGTTACGTGGCATTGGACTCTGCCCAGCGCACAGCAATAAACTGTTAACTTTACCTGTCTCCCTAATGGTCTGTACAGAGCTGTAAGGTTAACAAAGACGCTATCAAATCAAGGCTACAATTGCTGCTGTCCTCTGTGCTTTTCTGTGTCACGCTAGCTATATAGATTGATGTCAGGGCCGATGAGTCCTCCTAGGATGAAGGCTTCTAGTCTAACCAGCACATTCATTGTTCCTGTGTCCGTGTGTGTTCGTGACCATTTACCTGCTCTTTGATGTAAATGTCCACCTCTGACAGAACCCAGAGAGACCAGAGACTGGGGAGGTCCATGTGGGTTCTAGCACGTATACAAGGAACTGCCCAGACACCTCAGTCCTCTCGCTGTCTGTCTTTTCTTCTTACAAGGAACCATTTGTGTTTACCTGACTCTTAGAAATAAGGGTACGGTTAGGGTACAAATTGTTCCCTGACGTACAAAAAGATAGATCCAAATACACAATGTACCTTCCGAGGTACACATAATGATCTCACATGGTACTGTTCGGTACCTTTTCTTTTAGGTTACATGTGTGGATAATCTAGTATAATGGAACATTTTTGTACTCAATATTTTGAATGTAAAAGGTACAGTCATGACATTCTACGGTGAAGGTACATTTCTGTTTTCCAGGGTACAAACTTTTATTTTGTGAACCCTTAATACTCTCAATACCCACCATAAGATACAATTTGCCACTTGAAATTAACTTAATTAACTTTTGCCAATTGAAATTAACGGCTTTGTCACTGTGGTGCTATCCTAAAAGGAAGATTTGTACTATAATCATGATCATATTTCCCAGCATGCTATACTGCAGGTTGATTTTTAGAATTGTTTTAAATATCTGTGTTTTTGCATGTGCATTGATTGATTAATCTTATGCTATACAAAGATAAATAACATACATTTTCCTAAACTAATCCATTAATTTAGTTGGATTTTTTGCACCTGTTACTGAAATGGTTCTTCTAGTTTAAATGGCTTAGGTAGTCTCCTCATAATGTTTCTAATTCTGGCATTCATTCTGAATACCGGTTGCGGGCTAATAAGAATTCCAACTGTTGAATATCCTAGATAGGGTTGCAACTTTTTTCTAGAGATCTTGGTTGGAAAATTCCTGGAAATGGGAGGGAATAAGGAGGAACTCCGTAAAGTTACAGGAATTTTGCAAACCTACTTGTAGGCCTGATGTGGCCCGTAAACCATGAGTTTAATGATCACTGTATTAGGGTGAATTTAGGCCTCAAAATAAGGTATTATGAGATGTAATTTATTGTCATAAAGAGTTGTATATTCGGTTGAAAACAAACTAATTGAGCAACCATGTCATGGGTGGTAACTCTACAATTTACTCAAAGGCAAGGCACACTGGGTAATTATAATGGCGGCGTGGCTTAGTGGGGGCGTTGCTTTCAGTTAGTTATTTTTGGCCACCTTTGAGTGGAAGTGTTGAACCAGTTTTTAAGTGGTCTATGGTAGAGGTACATTTATGCCACTTACAAGGAACAAGTGGCTCTGTCACTGTGATGGCACTCACTGTGATGGCACTCTATAAAGGCTAAATTTACTTTATCTAAAGGCTAAATGTACTTTATCTAAAGGCATGCTTTTGTACTTGTGGACTATATGTAAGAAAGGTACTATCTGAGGTATGAACTGGGGTGCAATTATGTTCCTATAAAAAAGGTACAAAGGACGTATCTTACAGGGTACAACTAAATCAAATCAAATAAGTCACATACACATGGTTAGCAGATATTAATGCGAGTGTAGCGAAATGCTTGTGCTTCTAGTTCCGACAATGCAGTAATAACCAACGAGTAATCTAGCTAACAATTCCAAAACTACTACTACCTTATACACACAGGTGTAAAGGGATAAAGAATATGTACATAAAGATATATGAATGAGTGATGGTACAGAGCGGCATAGGCAAGATACAGTAGATGGTATCGAGTACAGTATATACATATGAGATGAGTATGTAAACAAAGTGGCATAGTTTAAAGTGGCTAGTGATACACGTATTACATAAAGATGCAGTAGATTATATAGAGTACAGTATATACGTATACATATGAGAAATAATGTAGGGTATGTAAACATTATATTAAGTAGCATTGTTTAAAGTAGCTAGTGATATATTTTACATCAATTCCCATCAATTCCCATTATTAAAGTGGCTGGAGTTGAGTCAGTGTGTTGGCAGCAGCCACTCAATGTTAGTGGTGGCTGTTTAACAGTCTGATGGCCTTGAGATAGAAGCTGTTTTTCAGTCTCTCGGTCCCAGCTTTGATGCACCTGTACTGACCTCGCCTTCTGGATGATAGCGGGGTGAACAGGCAGTGGCTCGGGTGGTTGTTGTCCTTGATGATCTTTATGGCCTTCCTGTGACATTGGGTGGTGTAGGTGTCCTGGAGGGTAGGTAATTTGCCCCTGGTGATGCGTTGTGCAGACCTCACTACCCTCTGGAGAGCCTTACGGTTGTGGGCGGAGCAGTTGCCGTACCAGGCGGTGATACAGCCCGGCAGGATGCTCTCGATTGTGCATCTGTAGAAGTTTGAGTGCTTTTGGTGACAAGCCGAATTTCTTCAGCCTCCTGAGGTTGAAGAGGCGCTGCTGCGCCTTCTTCACGATGCTGTCTGTGTGGGTGGACCAATTCAGTTTGTCTGTGATGTGTACGCCGAGGAACTTAACTTACTACCCTCTCCACTACTGTTCCATCGACGTGGATAGAGGGGTGTTCCCTCTGCTGTTTCCTGAAGTCCACAATCATCTCCTTAATTTTGTTGACTACAGTGACAAGCGTTTGTAGCCCGTTAAGCCCGTTAAGAACAAATCTAAACCTGTTTCTAGGAGTGTAGTGTTTACTTGGAAATTCTGGTAACCGCTTTATTGCCTCATTATTACCTGCTTAAATTCCTTTTAAATTGCAGTGGGATTCAGTGAAACAAGTAGGAAATAAACCACTTGGTTTCAGGTAGTTCAACATTTTCTCAATAAGCACCAGAAAGTAACATTCTTACTCAAACTTTCTATATTGCCTTTTCTTTGTCTTTCCCTCTCTTTTGCCTCTCTGTTTCACACTCTTTTATCTTGCTCACTCTCTCTCTCTGTTTCTCCATAAAAAAAAATGCTACGAGGCAGAAAGATCATATTAGCAGAGACTATGTATTGCCATGTTCTCTAAGTTGAACATTATGTCATGTCAAAACGAATAGTTTAGATACATGTGGCGCCCTAAAGCTGCCCTATTGGCTGGCAGCAACGGCAATGACACTCACCAACCAATCAGAACCCCCAGGAACACCACCAGCTAATGTTCCACCTTAAAGTGTGCTATTGGGGGAGATGACTTAGTAGCGATAGCGGTAATTGACAGCTGGCTGGGAGCGGAGAGCAGAGTGTGGGTGGTGGTGATGATGTCAGAAGACCCTGTCAGGAACTCTGGGGCTGCATCTCAAATGGAAACATATTCCCTATATCAAGGTTCCTGGTGGCCAAGCGTAGTTTTATTTGCTCCCCCAAGTTTTATTTTTTATTTTCCAGGAAATCAGTTCCAAGTGATTTTAAATTTTGGAAATAGAGAGACATAGAGTGCCTTTTTAGAAAGTATTTTCACCCATTGACATGTTCCACATTTTGTTGTGTTACAGCTTGAATATAAAATTGATTAAATATAGATTTTTTTTGTCACTGGCCCCAGAATGTCAAACTGGAAAAAGTGGAAAAAATTCAAATCTGAAATATCTTGAGTCAATAATTATTCAACCTCTTTGTTATGGCAAGCCAAAATATGTTAAGGAGTAAAAGTGTGCTTAACAAGTCACATAATAAGGTGCATGGACTCACTCTGTGTGCAAAATAAGTGTTATAGCCTCAATAATAATCTCTGTACTCTTTAATCGAGCAGTGAATTTCAAACACAATTTCAACCACAAAGACCAGGGAGGTTTTCCAATGGCTCGCAAAGAAGGGCTGCTATTGGTAGATGGGTAAAAAAAGAAGGTATAAATAATCCTTTGAGCATGGTGAAATTATTAATTGCAATTTGGATGATGTATCAATAGACCCAGTCACTACAAAGATACAGGCGTCCTTCCTAACTCAGTTGCCGGAGACTAAGGAAACCGCTCAGGGATTTCACCATGAGGCCAATGGTGATTTGAAACAGCTAAAGAGTTGAATGGCTGAGATAGGAGAAAACTGAAGATGGATCAACATTGTAGTTACTCCACAATACTAACCTAAATGACAAAGTGAAAAGAAGGAAGGTCTGTACAGAGTGCAAATATTCCAAAACATGCATCCTGTTTGCAATAAGGCACTAAAGTAATAGTTCAAAAAAAAGGGACAGGCAAAATTCTAGAGGAAAACATGGTTCAGTCTGCTTTCCACCAGACACTGGGAGATGAATTCATCAGCAGGACAATAACCTAAAACACAAGACTAAATCTACACTGGAGTTGCTTACCAAGAAGACACTGAATATTCCTGAGTGGCCGAGTTACAGTTTTGACTTAAATCTGCTTGAAAATCTATGGCGAGACCTGAAAATGGTTGTCTAGCAATGATCAAAAACCAATTTGACAGAGCTTGAAGAATTTTGACAAGAATGATGCGCAAATGTTGCACAATCCAGGTGTAGAAAGCTCCTAGAGATTTACCCAGAAATACAGCTGTAATCAATGCCAAAGGTGCTTCTACAAAGTATTGATTCAGGGATGTGAATACTTATGTAAATGAGAGATTTCTGTATTTTATGTTCAATACATTAGCTAAAATTTCTAAAAACATCTTTTCACTTTCTCATTATGGGAAATTGTTTGTAGATAAGTGAGAAACTTAAATTTATAAAATGTTGAATTCAGGCTGTAACACAACAAAATGTGAAATAATTCAAGGGGTATGAATACTTTCTGAATGTGATTGTTTACAAATGTAAGCAAGGTTTGAAATGATTGTTTTAGTCAAATATTATCTGTTTGTGCTTCTAAATTGTGTTATTTATTATGGTCCGGCCCCCCGACCAACCACTCAAGAAAGATTTGACCCGCAGCTGAATCTAGTTGATGATCCCTGTCCTATAAAGTGCACTACTTTTTACCAGGGCCCATAGGGATCTGGTCAAAAGTAGTGCACTATATGGGTGGTTCTACAGAAGTGCTGCAAATTGCAGTCCTACCCCCATACAAACAACAGAGTCTCCAAACTTTTATTTACATCATGATATGCTCAAATTAAATCGAAGACAATGTGCAGCCATTTTTAAGTAACTTACTCTGATTTAAAAAAAAATTAAATGGTAAAAAAATAAACAAATGGCTTCTTAGCAAAGAGCAATTTCTCAAGCAAGAATTTTGCTAGGACTGTCTGGGAGTGGTCTGAGTGGAAAACTGAAAACTAGCTGATATTGGCAGAGAGGTTTGGAACTCTCTTTCTTATTAATATATTAACTCAGTATTTCTTAATTCTGTTCCTGGAGACCCAAAGGGGTGCACATTGTAGTTTTTGCCCTATCACTACACGCCTGATTCAAATGATCATCTGAAAATAACTTTAAAAATAAAACAAACGGAAAAGTGATGCGTGCATATGTATTCACCCCCTTTGCTATGATGGCCTAAATAAGATCTGGTGCAACCAATTACCTTCAGAAGTCACATAATTAGTTAGATTGCACACAGGTGGACTTTATTTAAGTGTCAGGTGATCTCAATATATATACACCTGTTCTGAAAGGCCCCAGCGTCCGCAACACCACTAAGTAAGGGGCACCATGAAGACCAAGGAGCTCTCCAATCAGGTCAGGGACAAAGTTGTGGAGAAGTACAGATCAGGGTTGGGTTATAAAAAAATATCAGAAACTTTGAACATCCCAAGGAACACCATTAAGTCACTTGTTAAAAAATAGAAAGAATATGGCACCACAACAAAGCTGACAAGAGAGGGCCACCCACCAAAACTCATGGACCAGGCAAGGAGGGCATTAATCAGAGGCAACAAAGAGACCAAAGATAACCCTGAAGGAGCTGCGAAGCTCCACAGCAGAGATTGGAGTATCTGTCCATAGGACCATTTTAAGCCGTACACTCCACAGAGCTGGGCTTTATGGAAAAGTGGCCAGAAAAAAAAGCCATTGCTTAAAGAAGAAAATAAGCAAACATGTTTGGTGTTCACCAAAAGGCATGTGGGAGACTCCCCAAATATATGGAAGAAGGTACTCTGGTCAGATACGGCTAAAATTGAGCTTTTTGGCCATCAAGGAAAACGCTATGTCTGGTGCAAACCCAACATCTCTCATCACCCCGAGAACACCATCCATGTTTTTCAGCATCAGGGACTGGGAAACTGGTCAGAATTGAAGGAGTGATGGATGGTGCTCAATACAGGAAAATTATTGAGGGAGGCCTGTTTCATTCTTCCAGTGATTTGAAACTGGGACAGAGGTTCACCGTCCAGTAGGACAATGACCCTAAGCATACACCTAAAGCAACACTCAAGTGGTTTAAGGGGAAATATTTAAATGTCTTGTAATGGCC